>NC_081408.1:617089777-619515079 GCF_030272615.1 Cryptomeria japonica | reverse complement strand
TATTTGACTGTGGATGGTAGATTTACAAAAACTGATAACTATCATTTCGCTATTCTGAACCATTTCCGTCATGGGGCTAAAATATCTCTACCCTTCTATTTAACAGCCTCTCTAAATGAGAGCCTTGCAGACCATGCTATAAAGCCTAACTCTTACTCTTTAGCCCACCAAGGGCTCATTTTGCTAATATATGAACACCTTAAGGATAAGGCTAGGGAAACCAAGGATGATCCTTTGATCATTAATGCTCATATATCTGAGAGCTGCAAAGACTCTAACTTGAATGGGGATCAGTCCAACACCCCTACCCACAAAAAAAAGGAAAGTTGAAATAGAGCATGAGGAAAAGGAGGTGCATTGTGATGAAGAAGAGGAAAAGGATAAGGACACTGATCCTGAAATGGAGCAAAATAAGGATGAGAACTATGGTGAAGGGGAGGAAGGGGGTAATTCTGAAAACCCTCATTCTAACCCTAAGGGTTCGGAAAGTGAGAATGCTGCTCTGAATCCTAAGGAGTATGACAACCCTAACTCTGAGGAGACTGAACAAGGCAAGGAATTTGCGAACACCATCTTGGACACTACCCATAATTGCACTTTGGAATTCTTCAATTTCCAGAAATGGGTTGTCAAAAATATCACCAATATGGAGGGTAAGCAAAGGGAGCTGGAAGATAAGATTAATAAGCTGATTAAGATGTCTAACTTTGGGAAATAGAATGAGGATATAGAAATCAATGAAGCTGAGGAGGAAATGGAGATGGAGGACTGGTTGGAGAAAGATCTGATCAAAGGGGACTTGAAACATTTGGAGGATGTTATTAGAACTCTAAAAGAGCAGGTGGAGGAGGACAAAGACAACGTCAACACCCAGATCGCCCGTAATGAGAAGGATTTGAAAAGCCTTATGAACCATAGCCTCCAGGTCCTTAAGTTTCTTCCTAGGATATGAATGCATTGGTGGATCATTTGGAAAGGAAAAATCAGGATAAGAACCTGGTAATTATAGAAGATGCTCCAACCTCCAGCCCCACCCACCAGAACCCTAGGCACATAACTAAGCATACCACTATTGGGAAGGACACCAAAATCAAAGAGAGTTCACTTGGATAGGAAAACAATGACGTGAGGGAAGCGGCCAAGTTGATGATGCTCTTGGTACAGAATGCTAAGGAAACTATGAAGAGTTTTTAATTAACTTGTAATGCTGGGCTTGGGGCCAATTTCTTGCTGGCTTCTTGCTGTCCCTTTCTTTGCTGCTGATTTTTTTGCTGGTCTTTTGCAGCTGTCTTGTTTTGTTTCCTTCTTGAATATCTTTCGTATGTAATCAGGTTTCGGGTCCCTTAAAACCTGTTTTTACTTAATCAAAAACAACAAGAAAGGTCAAAGTTCACACGTAACCAAATAGACTTGTAAAAATAACTTGCATTCAAACATTTACAAACATGCACACGAGGATATTGCCCCTTTTTATAAAAAACACTAGAATACTCCAATAGAGTGGAAATTCCATCAATACACACATGCATCCAAAGCAAATTAAGACGAGATCACAAAGGGGGAATGAATAAGAAAACCAAAGTCGACATTCAACCGAGTTGACTTGTCAAAAATACTTGATTTCAAACATATTAAGATACATACGATAATTATTCCCTTTTAATAGGAATGAACCAAAAAGGGTTACCAACCCCAAAAGAAAACAAAAGATGGTTTCCCTTGCACTAAGTTTTCTAATTTAACCAATAACAATAGCAATACCCGTGTAATGGGAATAAAATCAATATTTAAATTCAATAATAAATCCTTTTCAAATAAGTCAATTTGACTAAATTTAATCATGTTTGCTAATTATAACTTTATTGGTCAAATGCTAAATTTGTATTCCAACAACATTACATCCAATCAATATTTACTAAATTTAATAATTGCATATATATATATATATATATATATATATATATATATATATATAACTAATAATCATTTTTAAATAGCAAAATTTCTTATCACCAAAACATTCTTTTATTTCCAAGTGCCAAACTGTGTATATACCACAAATATGGGTATATATATAATTTGATTGCACTTTATTATTGACTGGGCGAATAACAAAAAGACACTAGGCGTTTTTTTTTTAAAAACGAATTTGGCACATGATTTGGGGTGTGGTGTTGTGTGCAACCCCAATTTGGGGACTGCAACCCACATATGTGAGTTGTAGTCCACATATGTGAGGTTGAAAACACATATGTGAGTTGCAGCCCACATGTGGGGTGCGCCTCACTGTGTGTGTGGATGGGGTCGAGCCCTAGGCTCCCCCACTCGACACACATTAAAAAAAAAAATATTTTTTTTAAAACATAAAATTTATACTATAATAAGTTTATAACAGATGTAACATTTAAACATTAATTTTTGTGAACATAGAAAGATGAACCTCTATTCCAAAACAACATATATCCATAATTTTTTTTTGAAAACAAAATACCACAAAATTTTCCCAACATCATTTTAAAATTTAAAAGGGAAAATTGAATCAAGATTTAAGCCAGAATTTTAAACTAAATTTGCAACCCAATAATTTTCTTTCCAACCAACTCATTTTCCCCAAAACTGAAAAATTTATGAACAATCAAATTCCCAAACCCCAATTTAATCTTTTTCAAAGGATTTTATCATAGGGATAATTTAATTGAAAGGAAACATTAACTAAATCAAACATTTCCAATTTTATCCAAAAATCCAAAATGTTTTAATTCACTAAAATGAACAGCAAACAAAGTCTTCATTTTTAAAATTTTAAACCAAACAAAGGTTAAAGCCCTACCTTGAACTAAAAAATTCTTCAACACGGAATGAAAATCCCATTTTTTTAAAAACCAAAATCCTCCCTTTCTACCCGTGAAGAACCCAGGGTAATTAGAATCCTTTTTCCCAAAATGCAAAGACTCTCCAAAATTGAAAAAATTGGAGCATATGAGATTTTTTCCCACCCACAAAACTTTAGCATTCAATGCACTCAATAATCCTTTTTTTTTTTTTTAAATTCAAATAGAATTTATTTCCCCAAAACAAAACATTTAAATTTCCTCATGACCAAAAGTCAACAAGAAGATATTTTATTTTCACAACTTTAATTATCTTTTTCTAACAAAAACATATAACACAAAATTAAACCACCATATGATTTTCAGGAATAAAAATTGAATTAATTTAATTTCCTAACTTGGTGAAAATGATTTATATGTTTTAATACCAAAGGGGGTCCTTTTAGTTTAACCCTAATTTAATTTATTCCTGACAATACACTTTAATCCATAATTACCCTAAGGTAAAATAATAAATTTCACAATTAATATACTAGAAGGATTTAACAAATCACAAAACGAAACACACAGAGACTCAACCAAACATCTTAAAGACATGACTCGCATACCAAAATTGGCAGACATGACCGAAGATTAACAATGCACACCATTGAGTAAGACTAGGGTCGATATGAAGGCCAGGTGGAGTCAGTACCCCGTACCCACATGACACTAGTACCTGCAATTCATGCATCACCAAGCCACACATGCATATATATATATATTTGTGTGTGTGTGTGTGTGTGTGTGTGTGTGTTGGCCATTTGGTGGAATTGATTATGTGTTGCATTGATGTTTTGTCATTGATGTCAAACCTAGTTGTTTGGATGCTTTACCGACACCCTTCTGGTCCCAGTAGGTTGAGAGGTTTCTGGTTGTTTTGGATCCAACATGATCCGGTAGGATCTGGTACGGTTTGGTTATGGAATTGGATTATTCATGACACTCATGTTCATATTCAGTAAGTTGATTTTGGTCTGGTGATTGGATGCTATCTTGTTTGCTTAAAAGCTTGGCTTCTAGTTCCGGCGAGGGTTTGAGTGGTAGAGATTTTGATGAAGATCTTTGATGAATTGCATAAGTGGTGTTGGTGCAGTTTCTGGTGGAGTTTCAGGATGTTGTTGGTGATCATGTTTGAGACTTAGTGGATGGAGATCGTTGCTTTAGCGTGTGGACATATACTGGGTCCTGATTGATCTAGGTTATGGACCGGTTTAATGAAACGTGTGGATTGGACCTCTCGATGTGTTTCTGGTATGTCTTATGTTGGATATTATTTGTTTGGTCTAAGGCTAGCATGTTTTGTAAATATGTAATTGGTTTATTGTCTGGTGGTTGACCTGATTGTTTATGGTTGAGGGTTTGTATATATAGATGTAAGATCTCATTATAGATCATCATGGTATGGGAAATGGATATGTAATGTATGAATAATGTAATATCATTTAAGTAGAGGATTTTGTCGATCATTGGAGATCGAATTGGGTTTATGTCAGAGGATTTAGTCCTCCGATATTGAGCTTAACTGGAATGGTACTCAGGCATAGGAGATGTTATCTTTGCAGTTCAAACACTTCTTTGGATTGTAGTCTGGATTTCTATGTAGTCAGTGAAACTCATTTTGTGATGAGCAGTGCACTCTAGGTTGTTGGCCTTCCTGGAAGTACAAGCCCCTCAATTTTAATTGACATACTTACTATAGAAGTATTATCTGACTATGGGTAGGCTTCCCACAATGGTTTTTCTCTTTACCGGGTTTTCCACGTATAAATCTTGGTGTCATGTGGATGGTATTT
Organism: Cryptomeria japonica; assembly: GCF_030272615.1. Taxonomy (NCBI): domain Eukaryota; kingdom Viridiplantae; phylum Streptophyta; class Pinopsida; order Cupressales; family Cupressaceae; genus Cryptomeria; species Cryptomeria japonica. Next base: position 619,510,413 of record NC_081408.1, on the reverse strand, counting down.
ATTTGTGATTGTTGTTCATGCTTAATTAGTTTAACTGCTATTTTGGTATTTGGTTTAAGCATTCCGGTATTAATTTTCTGGGGTTTTGGTATTAAATTTTTAATTGCTAATGGTTCCAGTAATCTGTGACAGCTGATTCACCCCCCCTCTCAGTTGTCTTCCGATTATTTGAACAGACTAATGATTGGTATCAGAGCTTTGGTCCTCATTTTAGAAATATTAACCGCTTGAGGAATATCCTATGGCGACTAATAGTTCAAGTTCATCTGGAGCTATCTTTCAAAGAGATATTCATAGGCTTGATGGAACAAATTACATAGTATGGAAGATTCAGATGGAGACTCATTTGAGATGTATTGGCAAGGATATTTGGGAGATCACACATAATGATATCACACCTTATAATCTGGCAATTGGAAATCCTCCTCTAGAAAACCTGGATAAGGAGCTTCAAAATGATTGTAGAGCAAGAGAAGCCCTCTTGTGTGCACTTTCTAATCAGCAAATAATGGGATTAACCGACAAAATATCTGGAAAGGCTATATGGGATAAGTTGGAGACTCTTAATGAAGGTGACCCTACAATGAAGATTGCTAAACGTGATGGTTACCGAGTGAGATATGAAAACCTAAAGATGGAAGAAGATGAAAGGATTACTGCATTCATAGAAAGGGTAAATGAGATTGTTATGGGAATTCAATGTTGTGGTGGAAATTTGAGCGAAGATGAAATTGTTTCTAAAGTTTTGAGAGCCCTACCACCAGCTTACAAAATCAAGGCTACTTCTATTAATGAGTTAAGAATAATGGCTAATACATCTATGAATAGAGATACCTTGGTTGGGAAATTATCTTCTTTTGAGCTTGAAGAATTTGGACCTTCTGGAGCGGTGAAGACTAAACCTGCTTGTCATGCATCTGCATCATCAACTGGTAAACAAGATTGGAAAGATTTATATGGAAAGGAATTGGAAGATATGAAGAGAGAAGATGAAGAGTTTGAGCAACTTGAAGAACTATTTTCTAGAAGAGTACCTAAAGGACTAGTAGGAAGTAAGTATGAAGGAAAAGCGCCTTTTAAATATTTTGCATGTAATAAGATTGGTCATTTTGCATCTAGATGTCCTACAAGGAATTAAAGATTTGAACAAAGAGTTAGAAGATATTTTGAGCCTAACCCTGAATATCAAAACAAGTATAAGTACAACAAAAACAGAGACAAGTCATGCTACATAGTGGATGAGGAAGGCATTACTAATTCTGATGATGAACTGATAGAAGACTTTGCTAGTGGTTCCAGCAATGGGTGTTCCTAACTATCAAGGAAGATTTTCTAGCACTATGAGAGAATGTAGTTGAAGAGAAGGCACTTGCTGCTAAAATTGAAGACACAGATGAGTGAGTACTTGATAGTGGTTGTTCACATCATATGACTAGAGATAAAGGGAAGTTTCTATCTTTGCAAGAATTTGATGGCAATCTAGTTAGATTTGGAGATGACAAAGCATGTATGATCAGAGGAAAATGAACTATATCATTAGATGGTAAGAACAATACTGACAATGTTTATTATGTTGAAGGTTTAAGGAGTAATCTTTTGAGTGTAGGACAATTGGTAGATAGGGGATTTCAGTTATAATTCAAGGATGGAAAATTCAAAATCATTAATAGATTTGGATTGGAGATTGCAACCTGTACAAAGACAAAAGGTAATATATTTCATTTGAATTTCAGTGAGAAGACATGTTTGATTACACAAATTGATGAGAGTTGGCTATGGCATAAAAGGTTGTGTCATGTAAAATTTAATTGCATTATGAAGATCAGTTCAACTAAGGTAGTTAGAGATATACCTAAGATTATGAAGCCTTATAATCTGGTATGTAAAGAATGTCAAATGGGTAAATAGGTTAGAACCTCTTTTAGGAGTATACAAGTTAAATCTAATGATTTTCTTGATCTTATTCATATTGATTTTTGTGGCCTTGCTAGAGTTAAATAATTTCAAGGTGATGGATATTTCATGCAATCATTGATGATTATTCTAGAATGATATGGGTTACTTTTCTAAAGGAAAATTCTGAGGCATTTGAAAAGTTTAAAATCTTTAAGGCTAAAGTGAAAACTAAGATAGGATTGAAGATTAAATGTTTGAGGTTAGATCATGGTGGATAATTCATACCCGGTGAGTTTAATAACTTCTGTGAGAAACATGGTATAAGAAGACAATTTTATGCTCCTAAGACACCTCAGTAGAATGGAGTTGTGGAAAAGAAGAACATAGCTATCTTGGATGCTGCTAGAACAATGATGATGGAAGCTAGTCGACCTCATATCTATTGGAGAGAAGCGGTGAGCAAAGCAGTTTATACATTCAACATAGTACATATCAAAGGAGAAATTGATAGACAACTTATGAATTATGGTTTGGCAATACACCTACAGTTAAGTATTTTAGAATCTTTGGTAGTAAATGTTATATCAGGAGAGATGATATCATTGGAAAATTTATCCTAGATGTGATGAAGACATATTTATTAGTTATTCTAATAAATCAAGGCATATAGATGTTATAACAAGAGATTGTAGAGAATTGTGGAGAGTGCTAATGTCAAAGTGGATGAGATGAATAAAGGTCAAATCAAAGTTTATGAGAAGGAACTGGTGGTGGAAATGATTATATTTGAACTGGTACCACCTTTACCAAACAAAGTGTTGAACTAGTTACTCCAGCAGTATTAGAAAATTCAATAGTAATTGAAGATTAAGGAAGAGGAACAAAGAGTCCAAGGACTCCTAGGTATGTGAGATTTAATCATTCAGAAGGTCAGATGATTGGGGATAATAACAATGGAGTAATGATAAGAAGAATACTGGCAACTAATGAGATATGTTTAATTTCACAAATTGAATTGGTATCAGTAATTGAGGCATGTAAATATAAATATTGGTTGAAAGCTATGAAAGAAGAATTAGATCAGATTGGGAAAAATAATACATGGACTTTGGTTCCTCAGCCTAAAAATAAGAATGTTATTGGAACTAAATGGGTTTTTAGGAATAAAGTGAATGAGGATGGTCAAGTTATAAGGAATAAGGCTAGATTGGTTTGTAAAGGATATTCTCAGAAGGAAGGAATTGATTATGGGGAGACTTTTGCACCTGTAGCTAGGATTGAAGTTATAAGATTATTTCTTGCCTATGTTGCTTATAAGAACTACAAGGTTTATCAAATGGATGTTAAGTGTGCATTTTTGAATGGGGATCTTGATGCAGAAGTTCAAATTGAAACAAGCACCTAGAGCTTGGTATGCAAGGTTGGATAAATATCTTTTGAAGCTTGGTTTTACTAAGGGTAATGCTGATAGTAATTTATATTATAAAATCACTAATGATGATATAGTGATTATTGAAGTATTTGTTGATGACATTATTTTTGGAGGTGAAGATAAGTTATGCATAGAATTTTCTAAAAATATGGAGAAAGAGTTTGAGATGTCTATGGTTGGAGAGATAAAAAATTTCTTAGGTTTGCAGATTACTCAGACAGATAAAGGTATTTTTATCTGTCATACTAAGTATGCTAAGGAATTGTTGAAGAAATTTGGTATGGGAGATTCTAAACCGGTAAGTACTCCTATGGTTACAAGTGATAAATTGACAAGGAAAGAAGTTTCTACACCAGTAAATCCTACAAGATACAAATTTATGATTGGAGGTCTGCTTTATTTGACTCAGACTAGGCCTAACATAATGAATGTTGTTTGTATTGTATCAAGATTTCAGAGTGATCCTAGAGAAAATCATGAAAGTGCGATGAAAAGGATTTTTGGATACTTGCAAGGTAAAAATCCTTGCAAGGTACATCAGAATATGGTTTGTGGTACCCTAAGGATGCTAACTTTACTTTATGTGCATATATAGACGCTGATTGGGTTGGAGATGTTGATGACCAGAAAAGTGTTGGAATACAATGAACCCAAGAACACTGAGAGGGGGGGTGAATCAATGTTATGCCAGTAACACAAGATTTTAATCTTTTATAACATACACATATAAACCAATAAATGAAGAAACATATAATATGAACCAAATAAACCAGCCACATGAATTAACACCATAATACGAAGAATTTATACGTGGAAACCCTTAAAGAGGAAAAACCTGCTGGCATATGTGCAGAGTATGTTGTCATTGATGTCAATATGATGAAGAGTGAACTGGTATATTGAAGTAAACACTTGCAAGAGAACCGGTATATGTGAAAAAGTGAAGCGGTATGTTTGTCCAAGTGAACCGGTATGTTGAAATGTGAACCGGTATATGTGAAAATGTGAACCGGTATATGTGAACAAGTGAAGCGGTATGTTTGTCCAAGAGAACCAGTATGTTGGAATGTGAACCGGTATATGGAATTTTTTGTATCAAGGTTTCATATGGTATGACTACCGGTTGGTAGTCTTAGCTTTAGGGTTTCTGGTTGAAGTGTTCTATGCCTATGTGATTCAACCGATGACATTGTGTGTTGTGCTAGCATTAGAATGAAGAATAGATTGTGTTGCCACATCATCTCTGTTGCGTGAAGGATCTTGCATGAAGGAGATTGATCCTATCTACCTTGGGAATGTACGAAGTCTCTACAAATGGTGGAGAACGCATGATGGGTTATTGCCTCCAAGATGTGGTGAAGAACGAATGATGGAGAACATCTTGAGATCTGTTCAAGACCATTGTATTCAAAGCAAAGTGTTCAATGGTCAGGATTGAACCGACTAAATTGCTTAACCTAAATATTTAGGGTTTAGGTTTATGCTACTGAACTATCTGTTTCCTATAGGGTCAATGTTGTTTTTCATGTTGAGGTTGTTGGAAAATGTTGTGTGTGTATCTAAGTGCAAAGATACATGATTCTTGCTAGACCAGATATGAGAATAGATACCTGCAGAGTGTGAGTGTAGAAGGAAGGAACTGAAGTGGATCTGCATTGACATTGAGTGTTGTTACCAGATCATTGTAATACCTGTTGACCTCTAACCACTTCAACAGTTGAAAAATCCCTTAACAGGGTAGCTTTAACTGGCTTGCTATAAATCCTTTAACAGGGTCACTCAAAATCATTGAGTTCTAAAAATCCTCTAACAAGGTAACGTTTAACCAGGTTTAACCCTTAACCGGGTATGTTAGCCATCCCTTAACTGGGTGATCCCTAGCAAGATCAATTCCCAACAGAACTTATTGTAATGTTTTTAACCAGACTAGGCTCCTAACAGAGTAGACTTCAAAAGGGTTCAAAGAACAGCTTGTGGGTATTCATCCCCACCGTGGTTTTTCCCAGTTGGGTTTCCACGTGAAAAACTTTGTGTGTTATGTGTGATGCTTTTCATATGATGCTTTGTTATTCTTTGTTAAGAGGTAAAGCATGTTGAATCTGTAAGTCTTTACATTCCTGTTAAAGTATTACTAGTGTATGCATATGGGTGAAGTGGAAATAAGATGTTATATTGTGTGGAAAGCTGAGTTACCGGTTTATGTCTTTCTCTGTGCTTAACCGGTAGTAATCTGGTTTAGACCAGTGTTATTGCTTGCCAGTCAAAGGGCAGGGTTCTTAGTCTAACTGGTTCAAGAGAAACTATTTTTATCATTACTGATTCACCCCCCCCTTCTCAGTATCAGTTTGGTACTAACTGGTCATCATTGATTTATCAATTGGTATCAGAGCTTCCTCCAGGTCCTCTGTGTTGTAAGCTTAACCTCTTGAGGTAAAGATCCTACTCTAATGATGAAGAGGGAAGGTCAAAAGTTCAACAGACACAACTTTAAAATATGGAAGGACAGAATGAAGATATACATCAGAAGCATGGGTGCTCAACATTGGAGCTATGTTGAGAATGCTTATGTTATCCCTACCGGTACTCTCACCGATGACCAAAAGAGGGAGATTCAGGAGAATGGGCAAGTCATGGAAGCCCTAATTAGTAGTTTATCTAACATTGAGTTTATTGATGTTCAGGACAAAGAGAATCCCAAAGAAGTATGGGATGCCCTTGAGAATATCTATGGCGGTGATGAGCATGTGAAACAAGCTAAGGAAGAAAGCCTTAGGGGAAACTTTGAAGACATGCAGATGGTTGAAGGAGAGACCATTCAACAATATGGAATAAGAATCAAAATTGTTGTTGGAGATATCAAGAGTGCAGGTGGTAGAATGGAAGATTCCACTGTTGTTAGCAAAGTTTTGAGATCCTTATTACCGATCTATGCAATAAGGGTTGCTGCTATTCAGGAGTTGAGGTCTGTAGACAAGACAAAGGTATCCCTAGACTCCATTGCAAAGTTAACAACTTATCAGCTAAATAATTATGATGGTAGTATTTAGAAGACTGAATCAACCTTCAGAGCATTTGCTGCACCATCCAGAAAAGGCAAAGAAGCTAGTACCAGTGGTGAACCAATACAAAGTAGAGAAATGGATGATGAGGAGATCCTGATGGAATTTGAAGCTCTTCTTGCCAAGAGACTTCACAAGGGAACGGGTAAATATAGAGGTAAGCTTTGTTTGAAATTATTTTCTTGTAACCGGATAGGATATATTGTTGTAAACTGCCCTAATGGTGACAACAAGGATCAACAGGAGAGGTTCAAGAAGTTCAAAGGAGGAAACTGGAGAAACTGTTTTGTAGCAGTTGATGAAGGTGTCACTGATGAGGAATCAGAAGATGAAGAAAATGAAGATATTATGTTTGTAGTAGTCAAGGAAGATGTGTCAGACAAGAAGGCTCTTGTCTTCCACTTTGATAATTCCAATGAGTGGATTATTGATAGTGGTTGTTCTCACCATATGACTGGTGACTGGAGTAAGTTTCTATCTCTGGAAGAGGATGATGGTGGTGTGGTTTGTTTTGGTAATGATGCACCATGTATGGTAAAAGGCAGAGGGTCCATCTCTTTGAATGGAAGAAGCAGTGCTGACAATGTGTATTGGGTAGAAGGTCTAAGGCACAACCTTTTGAGTTTTTCTCAACTGAATGATAATGGACTCACTCTGGAATTCAAAAATGGAGTGTGTAAAATCAAAGGAAAGAGTGGTGAACTGATGGCTACTGGTATGTAGACCAAAGGTAACCTATTTCAACTAAATGCTAATGTTAGTACATGTCTTATGGCTAAGTTTGAGGATAGTTGGATATGGCATAGAAGACTTTGCCATGTAAACTTTGACAATATTGTGAAGGTCAGTAAGATCAAGGCAGTTAGAAGATTGCCTATGCTGAGCAAATCGGAAAATCCTTTGTGCAGAGAGTGTCAACTGGGGAAAATGTCATCCTCAACCTTCAAAGGTAAACCTTTCACTGCAGACAATTTACTTGATCTTGTGCATACTGATTTGTGTGGTCCTATGTAAACTAGGAGTGTGCAGAGAGATAGGTATTTTCTTATTCTTACTAATGATTGCTCAAGAATGATGTGGGTCACATTCTTGAAGGACAAAAAAGAAGCTTTTGGAAAGTTCAAAGCCTTCAGAGCACTTGTAGAAAAAGAAAGCAGTAAGAGGATTAAGTGCAAGTGCTTAAGAACCGACCAAGGAGAAGAATTCACTTCTGATGAATTCAACCAATATTGTGAAGAGAATATGATCAAGAGGCAACTGTCTGCCCCCCAAACTCCACAGCAGAATGGCCTAGCAAAGAGAAACAACCAGACAGTGGTTGAAGCAGCTAGAACTATGTTGATCCAAGGAAAGGTTGCTCACACCTTTGGAGAGAAGCGATGAGCACTACAGTCTACACAATGAACCAGGTACTCATAAAAAAGGGTAAGGACAAAACACCTTATGAGTATTGGACCAGTAAGACACCAGTGGTAAGCTACTTTAGAGTGTTTGGTAGTAAATGTTATATCAAGAGGAGTGAACATCAGAGCAAGTTTGATGCTAAATGTGATGAGGGAATAATCCTAGGGTATTCCACAAAGAGCAAAGCTCTCAAATGTTTCAACAATAGGACTCAGAGAATTGTTTAAAGCGTCAATGTTAGAATTGATGAAACCTCTGAGAAATCTGAGGAAATCGACAGTGAGCAAGTAGGAGATGAACCAGTGGTAACCTTCTGGGAACTGGTTGCAAAATAGCCAAGAACCAGTAACAGTGCTCCTACACCGGTGGATGTTGATGCTGATGAAGATGAGGATGAAGAAGAAAAGAAAGAGGAAACAACTAAGATCAGCCCTAGGTATGTAAAGTTGAATCATGATCCAAAGCAGATCATAGGAGACAAGGATGCAGGAATTCTTACAAGAAGAAAGATCAGAGAAAACTCTTGCATGATCTCTGAATTGGAGCCTAAAACATTCAGAGGGGCACATAAAGATGAAGACTGGATCAAGGCAATGAAAGAGGAACTTGACTAGATAGAAAACAATGGTACATGGTCGTTGGTACCCAGACTCGAGCATAAAAATGTCATTGGCACAAAATGGGTTTTCAAAAATAAGTTGAATGAAGATGGCTCAATGGTTACAAACAAAGTCAGATTGGTGTGTAAAGGATATGCTCAATAAGAAGGAGAAGAATATGGAGAAACCTTTGCTCCACTAGCTAGATTGGAAGGAGATCATATGCTTCTTGCATATGCAACATTCAAGGGATTCAAGGTATATCAAATGGATGTAAAGTCTACATTTCTGAATGGAATACTAGAAGAGGAGGTGTATATAGAGCAACCAGATGGGTTTTCCCTATCAAAAGATAGTGACATGGTGTGTAGGCTATATAAGGCCTTGTATGGACTAAAGCAGGAACCTAGAGCATAGTATGAACACTTGCACTCCCATCTTGTGAAGATTGGATTTGAGAGAACAAGTGAGGATAGTAATATCTACTTGAAGTCAGAAGGAGATCAGATTCTAATCTGTGAGGTATTTGTTGATGACATAATCTTTGGAGGAGATGACAAGATGAGTCATGATTTTGCAGATAAGATGAAAAAGGAGTTTGAGATGTCACTTATAGGGGAGATTAAGTTCTTCATTGGACTACAGATTCAACAAATGAAAGATGGGATCTTTATCACTCAGTCCAAATATGTCAAAGAAGTGTTGAAGACCTTTGGCATTGAAGACAACAAACTAGTTGGTACACCAATGGTGACCAATTGTAAATTATTCAAAGAGGATGACTCAAAGTTAGTAAATGAGAAAGAATACTAATCAATGATTGGTAAATTGCACTATGTAGTACATAACAAACCAGACATTGCACATGTTGTGGGCATTGTTGCACAGTTCTAGAAAAGCCCAAGAGAATCCCACTTGGTAGCAGTCAAGTGGATTCTAAGATATCTAAAGGGAACTATTGACTATGGATTATGGTATCCATACAGCAATGATTTCAACCCAAAAGTGTTTACAGATGTTGATTGGGCTAGTAATGTGGACGACCGGAAGAACACAACTGATGGTGCATTATTTCTTGGTGGAAGACTAGTCTCATGGATGAGTAAGAAACAGAGATGTATCTCTCAGTCTACAACAAAAGCAGAGTATGTTGCAGCATTTATGAACTACACCCAGACACATCTATTAAATGGCTTCAAAGTTCCTATATTTGAACTGGTAAGTATATTTTGTGAAAACACAAGTGCGATTAACATCTCCAAGATTCTGGTTTTACATTCTAGAACCAAGTGCTTTGAGCTTAAGTATCATTTCTTAAGGGAAAAGGTTTAGAACAAAGAAGTTGTACTGGAACATGTTTCCAGTAAGGAGCAGTGAGTAGACATATTCACCAAGCCTCTATAGAAGGCTACTTTTACCTATTTGAGAGGTGAACTAAAGGTGTGTACTCCACATCAGATAGGACTTATATTGATATATTTTTCTCAAGATTGGGCTGTTGAAGGATGCTACTACTTAGGGGGAGTAGCGTGGGAGTAGCGTAGTAGATCATAGATGTTTATGCCTTCACTTTGGCATTGTTGTCAAAGGGGGAGAAGATATGAAGCAGAGAAGATATCTGCAGTATTGGGGGAGAAGATGTAAAGCTCGGAGATATCTTTGTATATTGCCATCAATGCCCAAGGGGGAGATTGTTGGCATATGTGCAGAGTATTTTGTCATTGATGTCAATATGATGAAGAGTGAATAGGTATATTGAAGTAAGCACTTGCAAGAGAACCGATATATGTGAAAAAGTGAAGTGGTATGTTTGTCCAAGTGAACCGATATGTTGAAATGTGAACTGGTATATGTGAAAATGTGAACCGATATATGTAAACAAGTGAAGTAGTATGTTTGTCCAAGTGAACTGGTATGTTGGAATGTGAACCAATATATGGAGTTTTGTATCAAGGTTTCATATGGTATGACTACCAGCTGGTAGTCTTAGCTTAAAGGTTTACGATTGAAGTGTTCTATGCCTATGTGATTCAACCCATGATATTGTGTGTTATGCTAGCATTGTAATGAAAAATAAATTATGTTGCCACATCAGCTCTGTGTGAGTGAAGGATCTTGCATGAAGGAGATTGATCCTATCTACCTCGGGAATGTGCGAAGTCTCTACAAATGGTGGAGAACGCATGATGGGTTATTGCCTCCAAGATGTGGTGAAGAACGAACGATGGAGAACGTCTTGAGATCTATTCAAGACCGTTATATTCAAAGAAAAGTGTTCAATGGTCAGGATTGAACCGATTGAATTGCTTAACCTAAATATTTAGGGTTTAGGGTTTATGCTATCGACCTATCTATTTCCTATAAGGTCAATGTTGTTTTTCATGTTCAAGTTGTTGGAAAATGTTGTGTGTGTATCTAAGTGCAAAGATATGTGATTCTTTCCAGACCAGATATGAGAATAGATACTTGTAGAGTGTGAGTACAGAAGGAAGGAACTAAAGAAGATCTGCATTAGCATTGAGTGTTGTTACCAAATCATTGTAATACCTATTGACCTCTAACCACTTCAACAGTTGGAAAATCCCTTAACAGGGTAGCTTTAACCGACTTGCTGTAAATCCTTTAATAGGGTGACTCAAAATCATTGAGTTCTAAAAATCCTCTAACAAGGTAACCTTTAACCGGGTTTAACCCTTAACCAGGTATGTTAGCCATCCCCTAACTGGGTGATCCCTAGTAGGATCGGTTCCTAACAAAACCTATTGTAAAGTCTTTAACCAGACTAGGCTCCTTGTTGGTGTAAATAATTATTCATCATGGATACTATTACACTTACTTAAGTTTACTTAGGATAATGTATTTCATAGTAGTTTGGATATGAGACACTTGGGTGTTTGTGCCACATTGGGATAGTGTAGGAGAAATTCCACCTTTTATGGTGTTGATCTTGTTATTACACTATCATATCCACTTATTGTGGAGTGATAATTCCACCTTCGGTGGGTGATCCACCTCATGTGGAATATTATATTATTTCTCCTACCTACCCACACCTATTTCCTACCTACCCTTGTTTCTTATTGAGCCACATGTCATATTTGTGTGCTCATACATATCCCTAGCCTTGCCTATATAAGTAGGCTCATCTACATTGTATGTAACAATTATTGATCATTTTCTATTGATGAGAATACAGTTTATTCTTGTCCTATATTGTGTCTCTATCTTGTACATTTCATTGACCTCTTGATCTTGGCAAAATCCAACATGGTATCAGAGTTGTTGGGGCTTCATTGATTCGTCTTGAAGAGGCATTATTGCGACGTCAAGAGGCAGATCTGAGGAGCAGCATCATTTGGAGGCGTCCTAGACCAGATCCGACCTCTCCATTGCGTCCGGAAGGCCGTTTCCATGAATTTTGGTTATAAAGTTGGCCTATTTTGGTGAGAAAATTTTTTTTCCCCAACTTTGCTATATCGTACGGATTTTCGGAAATTATTATTATTTTTTTGAAAAAAAATAAAAAAATTTCTTTTTTCTGAAAATTGTTTTGAAAAATAAAAAATAAAAAAAAATTGAAAAAAAATTGAAAAAGATCAAAAAATTGAAAAAAAAATTAAAAAAAATCAAAAAGTTGTTCTTTTGGGGGGTCTGCAGACCCCCCCCCCCCTCGTGACCCGTACTGTAGGTCTGCAGCACAGGTCTGTGCGCTTTGTACGACGCCGCCACGTATCGGCTCCTTTCCCCGCCGCCGAGTTCATCGCCGTACGCTGCCCGCTGAAAAGACACCTACCGCCGCGTACCTGGTCTGTGCACCTCCTGGTGCCCTCGGCCTGCAGCATCCACCAGTTCCCGCAGACAGAGCTCCGCCACCGATGGTTCCCCGCGCCGGCTCCTCGAGTCTCCGACACCCGGCAGCAGCACCGCTCGGCACCACCGCCAGCTGCAGACTTCGGCGTCCTCCTCTCTCCACCCAGCTCCTGCGCCTATGCCCGCAGCTCCGCCCGTGTCTGCACCCGCCTCCACATCGCCCGTCTCTGTCGGCGCCGCTTGTCCGCAATCGCTGGCTTCCTCTCGGCTCAGCCAGCTCCCCCGCCACACAGCAACCAAACAGGAGGACCGCGCCTGCCACGTGGCAGGCGGCAACTGGCCCGCGGTACAAACCGTACGTATAGTCAGCTTCTCCATACGCCACATCGACAGTACGGCTTGCACAGTCAGCATGCCACGTAGATCCTCTGTACAGTGACACGCAGCATTCCGTGCGCACAGTCACTCGGACACGTCATCCGTCCGTACAGTACGGACGCCTAGTCAACAGAGGGTGAAGTTTTTGCGATGGTCATACGACCGTCAAATTTAATCGTGTGACTTGCTGAAATCAGCGCCACATCAGCAGGGTTTGAAAATTTTTGGACCCCCTCTCATTTGCATTTTTGATTTTGCAGTTCAACTTCAAATGGCCATAACTTGCTCATTTTTGCTCCTTTTTGGGTGCAATTTTTTTTGAAATGGGCTAGAATTTTGTGCTCTCCACAGTGGTGAAAGAATTTTTTGATTTTGATGCATGGATTTTTCAAAAAATGCAGTTTTTGGTGACTATCCCTGAGTAATCCCAGTTTTTGCAACTTCAGAGGCTTCGTTTGGGGTCATCCGACCTCCTTTTTAGGTGCCGTTTTTTTTGAAAGTGCGTATTTTTTTGTCTACTTTCACATGATGCTATCAGATTGATGTCATTGTAAGTATAAATTGTACTTTCAGATTTAGGCCATTTTTGGCTCTCTTGGTACTTGTATATTTGCTTGAATCTCAGTTAGATTCATTGCACTATTGATTGAAGTCTCTTGTATCTCATTTGAGAAGTTGTAAAAATTGCATCATAAGTCCACTTTGTCTTGTTTTGCAAGTGGCTCATTGTAATCGCACTAAGTATAAAGTGCCAAAATCATCACTTTTGGGGGGGTACTTTGATTGATTGAATTTGGGGGGTGTCTCTTGTGCTTTTGTGCTCTTGTGTTCTTTCCTTTTTGCTGCTATGGGTTCTTCTAAGTTTCCTCTCTTAACTCCACATAATTATACTACTTGGAAAATTGATGCATGGAGTAAACTTATGGAAAAAGGACTCACTCATTACATTGATGGAACTATTGTTGCTCCAGCTGATCCTAAGGCTGATCCAGTTGGTCACTTAGATTGGCTCACTAAAAATATCATGGCAATTGGTACCTTAAGAAAGTATGTATCAAAGGATCTCATTTTCCATATTGAGAAATGTACTCTAATCAAGGATGCTTGGCAAAAGTTTCAAGACTTGTATGGTCAAGTTGATGAGATTAGGGGATATCAAATTGATAGTGATCTCACCATGTTAGATCCCAAGAACTTTGATACTATACAAGATTATGTCACTAAGGCAAATGAGTTGAGGGCACAACTCAAAGATTGTGGCATTGATAAAAAGGATACTCAATTGATATTCAACTTGATAGGGAAGCTTCCACAAGAATATGCAGCATTTGTTTCTAGTTTCCAAACTCATAGGATGACAATGGGTTCAAGCTACAAAATGCCTACATTTGATGCTTTCAATGAAATGTTGATGATGGAACAAACTAAGTTGATAAGCATGGGCATTCTTAAGGCTTCTTCTAAGTCTCAAGCATTAGTGGCAAATCAAGGGAACAAAGGAAATCAAGGAAAGGACAACTCAAACAAGAAGAAATGGCAATCAAAGCCTAAAGAAAAAGCACCATCTTCTCCAAAACAAGGAGATTCATTCTCTTCCAAGAGAGATAATTCACCAAAGAGGGAGAGACCTACTTGTGCTTATTGTAAAAAGATTGGTCATGAGGAGCATCGTTGCCATACTAAGAAGATTGATGAGCTTACACATATCATCAAAAAGCATAACATTGATTTGCCTAAAGTCTACAAGAAGGATGATTCATCAACTTCCACTTCCTCACATTCAAAAGGAAAAGGGCAAGCATTCATGGCTTCTACAAGTGGAAAGACTCACTCTTTTGGAACAAGAAAAGGAAAAGCTCTATGTGCTACTATCAATTGTGATTCAGAGAGATGGCTTCTAGATTCAGGGGCTTCTCATCATATGGCATCTTCACAGTCTATGTTCTCTACATTTGAGCCTTGTACCATGCCACAGATTGTGATGGGCAATCATACATACATGGATGTGATTGGGAAAGGATCTATTGACATTGGGGATAACTCCTTCAATGATGTGTTGTGTGTACCCCACTTGACAAGCAATCTCCTTTCTATCTATCAAATCACACATGGCGCAACTAAGAGAGTTGTGGAGTTCACACCTGACTTAGTTTTTATTAGAGACATGGAGACTAGAGCTATCATTGCAACTGGGGTGGTTGATCATGCATCTCGGTTATACTCCTTTTCAGATTTTGTTGATGATGATGATTTCACATTTGATGATTCTACACATTATGATCACACTTCTTGTGATGATTCAGATTTTGAGGAGAACTTTGGACACTTGAACATGGGGATTCTCACATGTGACCCCGTTCTTGAGTCTTGTACTTCATCTCCTCGTATTGATATCACATCACCTATTGCACTTGATGATGCAGATAGTGCGACAGTTTTGCCTTCATGTGATTCAGTGCAGCAGGATAGACATTGTCATCCAGCTTCAGATTCATGGGATGATTACATGATAGATATTGCAGGTTTGTTTGTGGAATCCTACATTGCAGATTTGTGAGACATCATTGATGACATACATCTTCTCTTTGATGAAGATGATCCTTCTTCGATTGTTGCGAAGGCACACTTTGACCCTCCTGTTCATTCTTTCGAGGTTGACATGATTGTGGATACTTATGTACAGCAGTTGGAGGAGGTCTCTTTATGCTTTGAGGAGACACATGAGTCTTTGGATATTGTTCTACATTCATCTTCACTAGATGTTGGAGTTCCTTTTTCAATAGTGTGGAGCATTTCACCACCTTTGGAGGGGGTATCTTTTAGCATCGACATGGGGACACTTGACCAGTTTTCAGAGATTCCTTTCATCATGAGTTTTCTTCATACGTCTTCCCTTCATGATTGGGGAGACTTCATGGATACACCTTTGGTTTTGTTTCTTCCTAAGGGGAGGAATGTTGTTCGACGTTCGTGGAGCAGTTTCTTCATACATCGAGCTTCTATCATTGGTGCAGATTCTTCATTGAGGGAGGATCACAGTTTGACTTCTCTTCTTCTCTCATATGGGGGGGACTTTTTCCTCACATGGCGTTTTGTTCCTCACATACTTCCATGAGAGTTCTCTTGTATAGCTTTCATCTCTCTTTTTGGAGGAGGGTTTTTTCCCATTGGGTTTTTCTCTCTTTCCCCACTTTGTGAGAGATTTCATTGCATTGGTTTGCATGCATTTGCATTTGTTCATGGGTACCTAACATGGCCTCGTAGCCAGGACCCATCTTGCATTGCTTAGTTGCATTGTAGACTTAAGTGCATTCCCCTAAGTTGCACTTAAGGGGGGGTGTTGGTGTAAATAATTATTCATCATGGATATTATTACACTTACTTAAGTTTACTTAGGATAATGCATTTCATAGTAGTTTGGATATGAGACACTTGGGTGTTTGTGCCACATTGGGATAGTGTGTGTAGGAGAAATTCCACCTTTTATGGTGTTGATCTTGTTATTACACTATCATATCCACTTATTGTGGAGTGATAATTCCACCTTCGGTGGGTGATCCACCTCATGTGGAATATTATATTATTTCTCCTACCTACCCACACCTATTTCCTACCTACCCTTGTTTCTTATTGAGCCACATGTCATATTTGTGTGCTCATACATATCCCTAGCCTTGCCTATATAAGCAGGCTCATCTACATTGTATGTAACAATTATTGATCACTTTCTATTGATGAGAATACAGTTTATTCTTGTCCTATATTGTGTCTCTATCTTGTACATTTCATTGACCTCTTGATCTTGGCAAAATCCAACACTCCTAATAGAGCAGACTTCAAAAGGGTTCAAAGAACAGCTTGTGGGTATTCATCCCCACTGTGGTTTTTCCCAATTGGGTTTCCACATGAAAAAATATGTGTGTTATGTGTGATGCTTTTCATATGATGCTTTGTTGTTCTCTGTTAAGCGGTGAAGCATTTTGAACCTGTAAGTCTTTACATTCCTATTAAATTATTACTAGTGTATGCATATGGGTGAAGTGGAAATAAGATGTTAGATTGTGTGGAAAGCTGAGTTACCGGTTTATGTCTTTCTCTATGCTTAACTAGTAGTAATCTGGTTTAGACCAGTGTTATTGCTTTCCAGTCAAAGGGCAGGGTTCTCAGTCTAACCGGTTCAAAAGAAACTATTTTTATCAGTAATGATTCACCTCCCCTCTCTCAGCACCGGTTTGGTACTAACTGGTCATCATTGATTTATCAAAACCACAATGGGATTTGTGACCCTCAATATCAATTCACTAGCCATATGAAAGATATTACATAGGATGGGGGCCTACACATGCAGGGAGGCACACTCCCTAGAGCACACTGCTCAACACAAAAGAATCTCACTGACTACAAGCTTCTTCGAAAATAAAATAGTACTGGTGAACTCACAAAATGCATCTTAAATGCCAAATAGAGTTTTGGTCAAAGCTTTGTTATGTACCGGTTCATAAACCATAAATCTTCTACCAGTATCTCCTCTTCCTCCAAGAATGCTTTACAAACTATTGCATGATATTACATTCACATTCAAATGATCTACATACACATCCTTTGCATCACACAGTTCTTCTATATTCTCCTATGTCACTATTATATCAAAATGACATAACAAACTAACTTATATAGCCTTACAAACAATATGCCTTATGTCGGCTTACAATAAAAAAGATATATAATGTCGGCCCAATACAATAATTACAAAATGATTTTAAAATAAAAACTTTTGGATCCAAATTAATGTCGACTTCACTGAAATGTTGGATGTCAGTGCTGGTGCCAGTGATGACCCTGAATACTCAATGTCGGTATCCATCGGTGTATGCCTCCAAATGTCGGTATATGCCTTCAATAGAATCTTGTTGCCATCAATGACAACATATGATTCCAATGAGTGTCAATTGCCAACAATCTCCCCCTTTGGCATTGATGGCAACACATGTGAAAAATGGATTCCTGTTGGTTCAATTGAAAAATGAATCATGCTCCCCCTGAGCCAATTAACCCTGTCAGCAATATAGTCTTCCTATCCTCCCCTTAGGATTACATACATATTTTTAGATGCATATACTCGCCCTTTGGCATCAATGCCAAAGATTGGTGAAAGAATGGAAATAATAATTACAGATACTTTACCAGAGCTTGGCAAATATCAAAATTTCTGGGTAAGCCTTCTCTAGCAACTGCACATAGGTATCCCAGCCGGTTTTGAATTTCTCAAATATGGATACAAGTCCACTCAGTAAATGTGCTAGTGTTTCTTTCTCAATGACTTTTGCTGATGTAGGTTTTGTGAGCGTATCCATACATTCCTGTATGTGGGAAAAGTGGGTCGATAGAATTCAAAATGTGAAAATATTCCAAAAGACTTGTCCACACACACACACAGGACTTCTTGGTGCAAGCTATAGAGTAATGAAGTATTAATCATCTTCCCAAGGTGGGTCCCATGGTTCTCTATCTTACAATGTCCCTCAAACCAATATTTTTGCTCTTAGATCACTGAGCAAAATGGTTTAGGGATGGCAAATGCAAGAACGAGGGATGCTTTGATAGATTTTAGAATGAAATGCATCCTAAGCTATGCATGATCTTAAAATGCAATAAACTAGATTATAAGATGACAAGGTTAGTTTAAATACTATCCTAACATAATATATTAGTCTATGGTTGATTTAAATGATAAAGAAAGTACTCTAAACATGCATATTTAGGCTAATTCCTAGTTAAAAGAGAGGCTAAAATGATGAGCATATATGAAATGAAATCTTGAATGTATTTGAGCATAAGTGTGATACTACAAACTTGGATTCTCTATATGTAAAAATGGAGGAATGAGAGCTCTATTTATAGCAAAATTAGGGCAATGGATGCTCAGGATTGAAAGGGTTGATCAAGGGTTGAGTTTGAAAGTTGGGAATCCATGTTTGCAATTTTCACCAATGAAATGGTGACAAATGTCAACATAGGGTTGGGTTGAGAGAAGGGGTTGGAGGCATTAAATGCCTGAGAAGACCTTATGGTTATCTAGAGGGTAAGGGTTAAGCTTAAGTTAGGCTTACCCATTAGATTAAGAGTTAATCCAAGGATAAACCTTTGTGCAAATGATTAAGAGATAATCATGGTCAAAGCATTAAAGGCTTGATGAGACCCTTCGGTTGGATGAAGGTTAAGTTAGGCAAAAAGTCTCTAACCATGTAAGAGGGTTGAATTAACCATTAATGGTTTGGGAGACTTTGGAAAATTAAGTGGTTGAAGACTTGAAGACTTTAATGGTTATCAAAGACTTTAAGGTTTTGAGAAGTGACCTCCCCTTGCTTAGGGATGTGACAAAGTTTAGAAGATAGGTTAGGTTAAATTAGAAGTGATTAGAAGGGTCTAGAAGAAATTAGGAAGGAGTTTAGGAAGCAAGTGGGAGATGTAAGAAAATGCAAGTGGATGGAGGGATAATAGGATTTAATTGAAATAAAGTTAATTTAATTCAATTTGGTTGTAATTTGGGGAAATTAAATAAATTATATTTATTCAATTTAGGATAACTATTTAATTAAATTTGAATTTAATTAAAAGTGGATAGAAGGGATTTAATTGATTAAAATGATTTATTCATTAAATGGTATAGTGAATTTAATTTAAATAAATTGAGTAATTTACTTAATTTAAATAGAAGAATGTGGGTAATTTAATTAAATTGTATTTAATTAAATAGAGAAATGAACATAAAATATTCATTTAGGAATATGGTCATTTTTATACGTCTACATTTTGCCCCTCTTTGAAGTGACGTGTGTGCACATGTTATTTCAAAGAAAATGATGTGTTATCATGATTTATGATCAAATGCAATTTTTGTGTCGCTCTTATGATTTGCAAGTCGTGCCCCAGATTTGATTTGATGTACGATGCCCCAGATTTGATATTTGATGGCGATGCCCCCTCAGGAGATGAATCGATATTTTGAAAATTTTGATTGGATTTGATGAGTTGTGTGTGATGTGTATGATTTCATCTATGTGAAATGTGTGTAAATTGATTCATCTCCCGATAATTTATAAATGTTAGGGTATAGGGGAGACCGCGACCACATTACAGGTCCGTTTGGCTAACCCTAATTTCATTTTTCTCCTATAAAAGGGGAAAAGGGCTTTGATTTGATTCATTTGTACCTTGTTTACTTTGAAGAAAGAGAATTTGGTCTGAAGTCAAAATGCCTATTCCGTATTCCAGACACCGTTTTGAGCACGTTCAAAGGTACTAGAGACCTGCAGCATATGGACCACCAGTAAGTCAACACTTTTGACCCTCTTTTGATTTTTGATTTGCTCATTTTTGGTCATTTTTTTATTTTTAAAATTTGATTTTAGCGTTTTAGCGTGTCCAAGTCATAGATTAGAGCATATGAAATTTTAAGTAGCGCATCAAGCTTATTTGTAGGGCTGCATCCGAAAAAAATAGGGTAGCGCATAGGAAATATAGGTTAGTGCAGGGGGCTAAAATAGTGCATACCGAGCATAGGGTAGCGCGTCAGGTTAGCAGGGTAACGCATAAGGTAGACCTAGCGCATAGGGGCCACAGGGGTTCACATGGGTAAGGGGTTTTAGCGCGTAGGGTAGACCTAATGCATAGGGTAGATTAGGTGGCACATGCAGGGAAAAGATTAGTGCGTAGAGTCAGTCTAGCACATAGGGGAAATAGATTAGCGCGTAGGATAAACAACCTAGCGCATGGGCGGATTTTAGCATAGCGGAAGTCTGTTTTAGCGCATCTGAAAAAAATTTCAAGATGAGGTGATTTGTGAATTTGTTGTGTCATGCTGTCATGATTTTATGGATTTGTTCAATGTGAGGGTCGATATAACTTGTTTTGATTTGCAATATCTCAAGTTATGTATAGATATCAATGTGGTGTTTTGATCAAAATATGATTTTTTTGCGTACTCTGTTTCAAGTTCAATGTGTGAAGCCTGATTTGTGTTACAAGTTGATATGGGTTGGAAACTTGAGTTGTTTAACAAGTTGATATGGGTGGGAAACTTGATTTGTTTTACAAGTTTATGTGTTTTGGAGACTTGAGTTGTGTTACAAGTTTTGATATAGTTTTTGAGAACTTGAGTTGTTTTACAAGTTGATATGAAATGATAGGATTTTGAACTTGATGTAGATGAGCAAATTGTTTCATGTTGTTGATGTGAGTTTGATTTTGATATCTTTGTTTTGATGTGGAAACTGATATTGGATTTGTTTTGCTTGTTGACAGGAGCGATTGGGTGTGGTTCAGTCACGAGAGAGATTTCCGAGACCGTGGACCTTGATACCACGGTTGACCTAGGCGGACCTTGATATCATTGAGAGATGCGGTTTGACTTCCCTATTAGATATGCCTTGGTTCATTGTGAACCGGGGGCTACTGACAGCACTTGCAGAGAGGTGGCACAGTGACATGAACACCTTTCATTTTGCTACTAGAGAGATGACAATCACACTAGAGGACTGTTATAGGATCCTATGCATTCCCGTAGTAGGTGCACTACTACCGTATGAGCAATCAAAGGAGGGTGGTACAGAGGCACTGCGTCGCATCTTCCATGATGAGACAGTCTGTGGTTATGAGATCCCGTGGCAGGAGTTCTTAGACCTAGATTATACATCACTGCCATCCATACTAGCAGGGTTTATTGGTGGGTTCCTTTGTCCTGATCGTAGGTCAAAGAGATTTTTTGTGGGATGGGGGCTGGTATTAGAGGAGATGGTCACATAGGGCCAGAGGTTTTCATGGGGATCAGCTATGCTGGCCCATCTATACAGGGGCCTACATGAGGTGGTATACCTTGGTTACGGCAGTTTGTTAGCTGGCGTGACATTGTTACAGGTATGGTGTTGGGAGCACATTCCAGCTGCAAGGCCATTAGTAGACAGAGACAGGCCCGTGGGAGTGGCATATGCTTATGGATACAGGGGTCTAGTTGTCCAGCGAAAGCTGGGCAAACTAGAGCATTGGAGGAGAGTGTTAGATGATATTGATACGGTCTCATGGCGACCGTATACAGGATGCGAGGTGTGGGTGGAGGATGGGCTGGAGATGCCCTTTGTATTTATGACTAGATACCTGATCGGGAGGACCCCTTTTGTTATAGAGAGGTTTGTGGTGACCCGAGTTTTGAGACAGTTTGGTCTCCAGCAGGGTATATTGTAGGGAGCTTGCCTATATGCACGGCGGAGGCAGGATGTAGCTGATTGGGGCCTGACCATTGATAGCACAGTGGCAGTGGAGGAGTTTGTCAGGTTGGTAGGGCAGATATGGGATTATGCCCTAGAGATTCTAAATGCAGGCATGACCAATGAGTTTGCCAGATTATTTCTTACACGGGTGATGGCTAGGATATCTGATCCTGAGGAGATGCGGCCATCATTCGATGATGATGATGAGGAGGGAGAGGGAGATGATGAGGATGATGGGGATGATGGAGGAGATGGAGGACGAGGATGAGGGAGAGGAGTTAGAGGGAGACGGGGAGATAGAGGGAGGAGAGGAGATAGAGGGGTGGAGAGAGCAGTGAGATAGGCGGCAATAGATAGGGGGAGAGGTGGATTGGCTATTGGAGCCAGTGGAGAGGGGAGAGCAGGGGAGGTGTTAGCTGCAGTGGGTGGTACGAATGAGGTGAGGCAACCAGTGCAAAGGAGGAGGACAAATGTGCTCCCACCTCCAGCACCGAGGACAGGCAGAGTGGGAGGAGTTGTCCCAGCACAGGTATCGCTATGGGTTCGGGTCCCTAGTCACATTGAGGATGCTCAGATTCAGACCCTGTAGGTGACTGTACAACAACTGCAGGCACAGGTGTTGACATATCAGTGGCAGTTTGCGCAATTGACTACTGAGTGGGATACAAAGATAGAGCGGAGGGGGTGAGCAAAGGAGCTTGTATCTAGTATGCAGAGAGCACTGACGGGTGGTCCGATGAGAGACACCTTGAGAGAGCTAGCATTAAGAGCTCAGGAGGTAGAGTACTACCAGCGGCACTATGAGGCGGTGGTACCCAAGGATCGTCGAGTACAGAGCTTTGTAGAGTTGAGATCCAGTCGATCTTGAGATACTAGGTTGCGGTCTGAGAGCCGAGGTGTGACAGGGCCACCAAGATAGGACCCTCCTGGAGATCCAGGGGCGGGGACATTTGGAGCTAGACCATCTCCATCAAGGGATAGTCATACGTGAGAGACGTGGTCTCTATTGTATTTTTTATCATTGTATTTTTTGTACTGGACACAGTGTTGATACATTTTGTACATTTTGATCATTTTGAGATATATATATATACGGCACCATTTTCTTTGATCATGTGTTGTGTGTTTATATGGATGCATGTTATGTGGGTTATTTCTTTACTTTATGATGATGCAATGCTTAAATATATAATATAAGGTATGATGTAGGATGTATGCTTTTTTTTATGCTGTGAGATGTATCTTGAAAATGAGATGTATGATAATGATATGCTATGAGATGTATCTTGAAAATGAGATGTATGATAATGATATGCTGTGAGATGTATCTTGAAAATGAGATGTATGATAATGATATGTAACTAAATGTAAAATGATATGCAGCTATTTTAAAATGATATGCAATTATGTTTTTAGTAGCATCCTCATTCTGTATTTGCCATCCGAAATAGCCATATGTTATTTGCTTTCTTTGTAGGTATCATCATTGAGCATTGATTTGTTTAGGATATGTTAAAAATTTATACAAGCATAATGGTATAATTGAACCATGATGACCTGAGAAAAATTTACATGATATTTGATTTTGCAAGATAGCACAAGTGTTAAGGTATAATTGAACCAGGATGACCTGAGTGCGTATTGCGTAAACAGACAAGATTAAATCATTTGTATGTGTGAAGTGGAATCAGGCCTTCAGTGATATTCAATGTATCACATCCCGAGGCAAGTATTCACAGAGTACAAGTGATCGCTTCTCAGATAGAAGACTAAGAAAATATTGGAAGTTCCCCATGATCACTAGCTTTGAAGCATTTAGTGAGAAAAGGAAGAGAATCCAATAATTTAAAAAGTTCAAAATGCAAAAATAGTCAAGATTTTTATGCAATAATGCAACATTTAGTACTCTAGAAAATCATCCATCCTTGGTATTTCTTGATTTGTTTGGTTTTGGTTTTTGTGATGAAGCGTAGTTTTGGTTGTTGGATGTCATGCTTCTAAGTTTTTGCAATAGTTTTGATGTCTTGACTATGTGTAAGTTTTGAACGATTTAATGCCCCTAGCTGAATGTGCCTCTTGATATGATCATGTACAGTGATTTCCAAGCCATGGTGGAATGTGGTAAGAGGATTTATATGGATAACCCAGGATAGTAACTATGCTAAGTATGTCCTGAATGGATATGTGCTAAGTGTCGGGCGATGGCCGATAATGTTTTTACGGATACGGATAAAATGGTATATATAGATAGATAGAGGAGTCGTTCTTTCACAAGAGCGCCTGTTTACCAGGTTTTCACCATTTGTTTTCATTATACTTTGTTTTTGTTTTTTTTGGATTTTTTTATTTTTATTTTTTTGATTGTTTTTGGCTTTTTCCATGCACTAGGCTACTTAAGTGTAGTACTTCTTCAGATGGATGTTGTTAGTTGGTTCGTCGAGCACATCTCCTTCTGAAGTTGTTAGCTGATAGGCACCTGATCCATAGACTGATATGATGACATAGGGGCCCAACCAGTTAGGTTCAAATTTCCCTTTCTTTTCTTGATCTTGCTGATTTCTTGGATTTTCTTTAAGGACTAGGTCACCAATTTTGAAGTTCCGAGGAGTGACTTTGTGATTGTAGCTTCTGCACATGCGTTGTTGATATGCTTTGAGATGAGTGTAAGCATGCTAACGTATTTCATCTAATAGTTCAAGTTCTTGCAGTCGGTTAACTAGATACTCTTCATCTGGGATTAAACCTTTCAAAGAGACTCTGAGAGATGGGATTTCTACTTCCAGGGGTAAAATGGCTTCTGATCCATATACCAATGAGTATGGTGTTGCTCCTGTAGGTGTGCGGATGCTAGTTCTGTATGCCCAAAGTGCTGGATTGAGTTGGACATGCCAATCCTTGCCTACATCATTCACTATTTTCTTTAGGATTTTCAAGATTGTCTTCTTGGATGCTTCTGCTTGACCATTGCTCTGTGGGTAGTATGGTGTAGAAAACCGATGTTAGATTTTGAACTTTTCACATAGTTCTTGTACATCTTGGTTTTTAAAAGGTCGTCCATTATCTGTGATGATCGAACTTGGAATACCATATCTACAGATCAGATAATTTAGGATAAAAGAGGCAATTTGTTTCCCAGTCACTGTGGTCATGGGAACTGCTTCGATCCATTTGGTAAAGTATTTTGTTACAGTTATAATGAACTTGTGTCCATTTGAAAATGAAGGATGAATTTTTCCAACTAAGTCGAGTCCCCACTGACAAAAGGGCCAGGATGTTGTAAATGGCTGTAGTTCTTATGCTGGTGCATGTATCAGATTACCATGGATTTGGCATTGAGGACATTTATTGGAGAAGTGGTATGAATCTTTCTCCATTGTAGGCCAGTAGTATCCCATCCGTAGAAGCTTTTTAGCAAGAGTAGTACCACTTGAATGTGTGCCACAAATACCTTCGTGAAGCTCGTGTAAAGCAGAATTGGAATCATTACGATCAAGGCAACGAAGAAGAGTACCATCTAGACCTCGATGATACAAAGTATCAACGGTAAGGGTGTAACGGGCAGCTTGTCGGATAAAGTTACGTTTTTGGTTACGGGATTGGTCAATTGGTAAGATATTGTGCTTGAAGTAGTCATATATTGGTCCATATAACGGAGAATTTGAACTAGTCAAGGCATAGATAACATGGGATTCAGAGTAGTCATAGGTGGGGGAAAACAGTTGCTCTACCAGGAACTCATAATGACTCTATTGCTCTGAAATTTGTAGTAATGAAGCGATTGTAGCCATTGCATCGGTTTCTTTGTTGTTCAATCTTGGTATTTTCTCGAAGGTGATGTGCACAAAATATTGTTTGAAGTCATCCACCATTTGCTTGTAGGGTAGTAGCTTGTCATCCTTTGTCTGATAGTCGTTGTTGATTTGAATGACGACTAGTTGTGAGTCTCCATAGACTTTTATCTCTATAATTTTGCATTCTACGGCCATTTTGATGCCTATAACCAATGCCTCATACGGCCATTTGGATGCCCCTGAACCATGTTGTGTATAGGATCCATCAAAGTATAGGGTCCATTGTTTGGTAGAAAGAGCAAGAACGTCCCTATCTGGAAATTCAATCTCCATGGTTTGTTTTCCTAGTAGCGGTGCTTCAGCTAGTTGATCTGCAATTGCTTGTCCTTTGATGGCTCATCTTTCTGTGTATTGGATGTCGAATTCACTAAGAATCATGACCCATTTAGCCAATTGGCCTGTAAGAGCTGCTTTGCTGAGTAGATATTTGAGAGGATCAATTTTTGCGACTAGCTTAATGGTGTGTGCTAGCATATAATGTCGGAACTTCTGAGATGCAAAGACCACTGTTAGGCAATCTTTTTCAATGAATGTATAGTTGAGTTCATAGCCATTCAATGTCCTACTGATGTAATATACGACCCGTTCCTTTCCTTGTTGATCTTCTTGTGCCAATAGCACCCCCAGCGATATATCTGTTGTTGAGATATATAGTATAAGAGGCTTTCCTGTGACTGGTGGTACCAGAATGGGTGGATTCATCAGATATTGTTTGATTTGGTAAAAAGATTCTACACACTTGGTCTCTCATCTGAATGGTACATTTTTGTGTAGTAAATGGTTAAATGGTAGACTTTTATCTGCTAGTTGAGCGATGAATCGCTGGATTGATTGAAGTCATCCTTGTAGAGATCTGAGTTGACTGATATTCTCTGGTGGTGGCATGTCCATAATGGCTTGTACCTTTGTTGGATCTACTTCAATACCTTTAGCTGAGACTATGTAGCCTAGTATCTTGCCCGATGTAACCCCAAAGACACACTTCTTAGGGTTGAGCCTGACTTGGAATTTCTCCAATCGATCAAAGATCTTTGTTAGGATGCCGAGCTGTTCTACTCTGGTGAAGGATTTAGCTAGTAAATCATCCACATAGTCTTCCATAAATGTGTGCATCATGTCATGGAATATTGTTTCATTGCTCTTTGATAAGTGGCCCTTGCATTTTTTAAGCCAAAAGGCATAACATTCCAACAGTACGTTCCCCAAGGACAGGTGAACGCAGTTTTATCTTGATCTTCTGGAGCTATTTTGATTTGATTATAGCCTGAGAAACTGTCCATTAGTGAGAGCATTGCATGGCCTGCTGTGAGATCTACAATTATGTCGATACTGGGCAGAAGAAAGTCATCTTTTGGACAAGCTTTGTTGATGTCTCTGAAGTCAGTGCATATTCTAATACTACCATCTGGTTTTGATACTGGAACGATGTTGGAAATCCATTCTGCATAGTCAATGGGTTGGATGAATCCGACATCTAATAGCTTCTTTAGTTCAGTTTTGACCATGAGTGCCACCTGTGGATTCATCTTTCATAGCTTTTGCTTGACTGGTTTAACTCCTGAAGAGATGGACAAGTGAAGCATGATTAAGTGTGGATCCACTCCGGGCATATCAGCATATGACCAAGCAAAGTTAATTTGTTGTTCTTTAAAGAAAATGATGAATGCTGATCTTTCTTCCTCTGTCAGAGATTTTGCAAGGTGTATGTTTCTGACTGCTTCTGTGGTACCAATGTTGATTGATTGAGTGGGCTCAATCAATATGGGTGATCGCTCATGAAAGTGTTCAGGAAGAGTGTCAAGTCTCCCATCGTTAGGTGCCTTAAAAAGGTTTTCACCCTCCGATGCGTCTTTTATTTTTACTTTTTTATGATCTAGAGCTGCCATTGACTGGTTTTCAGCATCAGATCCTTTATTTGGTTTATTTTTGCGACTGAGAGACTTGGCACTCCCTGATTGACAGACATCGTTATTTTGTTCACTGGTAGAGCCTATTTCTGGATTTACGGTACATAGGTAATGGATAATAGATTCATCATTTGGGAAAATTGGTATATCATGGATTTCAGGTTCATCCCAGTCGATGAGGTTAGGAAAGACAAGTGGTAAGGAATCGTTGGGTGGATCAAGTTCTGCTACTATTAGTGTTAGGACAGAGTTTTCATCGTGTTTGTTCTTGGTTTTAAAGAAGTCCAGGATTTCATCGAGGTCTTTGATGGTATTATCTTCTGTATAGACTTGTTCATAATGTTTCTGTTCGCTTTCCTTGGCATCATAGATATTTTGTGGTCCAAATTCAAGAGGTCTATCTTCTGCGTTATGTTCTTCTTGAGAAAGGGATATGGAATCAGTATTATTAAGAATATCTGTAGTAGCATTGGAGCAGGTACCCCATTCATATTCATTGGAATCTATCTCCAAGGCCTCATCTTAGATTCTATCAGTGCTGTAAACAAGTATGTTGTATGGTGAAAACAAATCTTTGATGATGGATACCATTTTGATAGTTTTTGTTGATTCTGTGTCAGATCCGTCTTCTACTTTCTATATTTGTTCATAGACCGTGCTTCCTCGGTGAGGAATAATGGTATCTGGAGATGATATGATTTGTTCTTGAGATATTGGTGTTGGAATATGTGCTACTGCTACAGATATGGCCTTCTTGTGGCTTAGAAGCTTTCCCTGATGTAACTTCTGATCTTGACGTTCCTGTGCCTTGCGGATTGTTTCTACTGATTCAAAGAGTGCTTCCTGCCAGGATTCTTCTTCGTACTTCTTTACTTTCCATTGAGGTTTTGTAGTTATGTTGGGCGACCTTTTTAATAGGAAAGTAAGCTTACAACCCAATCCGACTTTGTTTTTACTAGGCTGTGAAGGAAGATCTATAGGTTCAGTGACTCCTTCTTTGCATTTCCCAATAGGTCCTTTACTGTCATATCCCATTTGCTGCATGATTAAGTATCCTTTTCCATACAAGTGTGTTGGTAGAACAATGTCCAGAGCAGCTGCTCTATTATCTTCTTCCTCATCTTTGTATAACCATATAAGAACATCCTTGTCTTCTGATTCATGTGCTAGAGTGCCCAACTGGATGAAGGTACCATCAAATTTGGTGATGGACTGGGTAGCCAGATGTTTTGATGTAGTAGGCAATCCATGAGATCTAGGTGATGTTGGTAATTTGGCCAAACATAAAGGCTCCAAAGAGTATTCTCTCATACCTTGGTCTTTGATTTGCATTTTCTGTTTGAAATCTCCAAATAGGGAATTGGGCTTTGTTGTTTGTAGATCTGATGTTAAAGATCATTGTTTTTCTCTATTATGAGGAACCAAACTGTCTTGGGCTGCCCCCATTGCGTTACAATGTAGAAATGGATTGTGATCAGCTGATATGGAGATTTCTTGTCCATCATAAGGAAATTTGACATACTGGTGATACGTAGAAGGTGTTGCTTACATTTCATGTATCCAGGGTCGCCCTAACAAAATATTGTAGGTGAGATCTATGTATAAGACCTGACATATAGTATCTTTTTGCACTGGTCCCACTTGAATAGGTAATATCACTGTTCCTTTGGAGGACCTTTCCTCATCATCATATGCCTTTACGGTAATCTTCTTGCAGGGATCAATAGACTCTTCTGAGAAGCCTAATGCACAGATAAGCTTTAAAGTACATATATTAAGTCCGGCTCCTCCACCTATTAAGACTCTTTTTACTTAGTGTTTGCAAACAATGACTTCGATATGGAGAGGAGTATTATGCGGATGACTCAAGGAAGTATTGTCATGCTCTGAGAAGGTGAGGTTATGAGGTCCTGTCATATGGGCGACCATAGCTTGAAATTTGTCTGTATGCAGATTTTGAGGTACATTGGTTTCCAATAGCGCTTGTTCCAATATGTCTTTGTGTTTTGGTGATAGTTTGAACAATTCTAGTATAGATATCTGAGCTGAAGTTTTGCGTAGTTGGCTAACCAAGTCATATTGGATTTTTGGTGTAGTAGTTGTAGGTGCAGTATGTCCTTTCAAAACATATTTCTGAGTTCAGGTTGTTACATTGATAGATTTATGATCACGTCGATCTCGAATGGTGATGACATTTACTTGATGATCTTCAGCTGATATGTGGTTGATGGTGTTATTGTAGATATGGTTGATACGAGCTCCGCGTGTATCATCCAAGGTCGAGGCGCCATCTTTGTTGTAATTTGGGAGAGGATTTTTAAAGGCTCCATGGTCACCATTTGTTTTGAGACCATCTACCATTAAATCACCTTGATCAATCATGTCCTATACCACGTGTTTCAATCTCATGCAATCGTTCATTCTATGACCCTTGTTACGATGGAAATCACAATAGTGTGAATCATTCCACCAAGGTGGTTTGATTTGGGGTTCATAGTTGCTGATTGGAGGCAAAGAAAGAATCTCGTTTGCCAAAAGTTCTTTGAATGCTGATTCTAGTGATTGCCCCAATGGTGTGAAGATACGTTTTTGGAAATTGTTCATGTTGTTGCGTGGATTGTTATTAGGTCCTAGATTCATGTTTTTGCTTTGAGTATCATTGGTGTTGTTTGTGTTGAGTTGTCCTTGATCGGTGTTTGGTGCATATGTGTTAACATTTGGATTAGCATTTTTAGGATTTTTCATAATTTGAGGATTTCCAGATAATGCAAGCATTGGTTTCTTAGATTTGGGATCATATGATTCATTGTTGCCTTCGTTTTTGTTTCGAGTCCAAAATCGAGATTTGTCGAGGTTGGTGTTGTTCTGGTTATTGTAGTTTGATGAGTTTGTTCCTTCCTTGTAGAATTTGAGTGTTCCCTTTTTGACACATGCTTCCTCTACTTGAATGCCATTTTCAATCAATTTAGCGAAAGATGGTATGCATTGAAGTTTTAGTCTGTAACTCATTTCACCATTCAAGTTATCAATGAATATTTCCATTTTCTCCTTTTTGGGAATATCTCGAGGATATCTGGATACCATATGTCGCCAACGTTGAAGGAATATCATGAATGTTTCATTGTTCTTTTGTTTGATATTACAGACATCTAGCATGGTTATGGCATGTTGAATGTTATAGGAATATTGGGTTATGAATTTGTTAACCAATTCATCAAATGATCTGACAGGTGGGGTAATTTTGGATAACCATTCCATTGTTTGCCCTCCCAAGCTTCTTGGGAATAACCTCATCAGATAGGTGTCATCATGAGAAAATTCGAGACTTATTATGCAAAATTATCGAACATGATCTCGGGGATTACTTTTCCCATCATATTTGTCAAACTTGGGAACATCTGAGTTTGGAGGAAAAGGCACCATGTTCAATCTTTTGTCAAATGGATAAGGACAGATTTCATTTAAAGAGTACTGCACTGTTGTCCCTTGTTGCATGTCTTGTATTTGTCGTTGTAACATTTTCATTTGTTGAGTAAGAGCAATCAAAGGCGCATTATCTTGCCGAGGGAAAAGTTCTTCCCTTGTATTAGTTCTTAGCTGAAAAGGTGTGGTAAATGATATGTTTTGTTCTGGAGTTTCTAGCTTAGGTATACACATTTCTGGTATACGTTGTTCTAGAATGTGTTGTTCAGGTATGCAAGTTTCTTCTTCTCTTTGTTGTTCTTGATATGCATATTGTCGAAATCTGGTTCCAAAGATGTTTGTGTCTAAATCTTTGGGAAGTTTAACGCCTTTACTTGTGAGCATGAGCAGATACTTTTCTTTGTCAGTTTCCATAAGCCTTTCTACAAGTTTTTGGAATGAAGGGTTTTCCTGACATTCCTGAAGAAGTGCTTCAAAAATTTCTGTCTCTTCTAAGTGTGGAACTTCAAAAGGATTTGACAACCTTCGATTCATACTAGACTCTGCGGGTGTCTCGCTTTGTTGGTTTTGTTGAGAGCGAGTAATAGGCATTTTAGTAGAAACTTTCTGTGATGAAGGGGACAAAATCCTCTTCGATATGTTGCTCGGGGGTTGGTGGTTCTAGTCGAGATGTGTTATAAGTGATGCACTCATCGGGCAAGAATGCTGGATTGATCTTTCCTCCGCGGTTTATGATTTGATTAAAAGCAGACTTTTGACAGTAGGATCTTGTCTTCAAGGGTTCTTTGTCAAATTTGTTGGATTTGTTTTGGATATAACGTTTGACGTGATGAAGGAATACCCGATGAGATTTGAAGAGTTGATGATTGATGTATAAAAACTTATTTCTCTTGATGAATTTGGAGAAACTAGGTTGTTGTTTCTTTAACGTGATGTTATGATAAAGGTTTTTTCTTCTCAGAATATGGGGATTAGTCATGCATGAGTGATCAATGGTTTCCTTTGATTTGTTTGGATTCAATTGATCTTGTTTTGGAAAATTTCAAGTCTTACTCTATCAAAGTGAAGGTTTAGATGCCCCTTCATGACAAAGCGTGTCAAATGATATGGATAAAAGTCTCCCGATATGGAGACTTGATTTGACAACTTGAAATTTTTAAACAAGTGTTTTTGAGATAAAATCCGTAAGATGGTAAAGGATTTTGTTGATATGAATGATGAGGTTTCTGGATTATGATAAGAGAGACATGTTTTATCACGCGATTCATTTAGGATTTTGACAATGGTTGTTTTGACACAAATTTATCTCAAGAAATAGTTTTTAACGGTTTGTTTTTGTCACTCCACTTTGATGAAAAATGATGTTGATGGAAAAAGGCTTCTGAAACTGTTTTCAAAATTTTAAAAATTTCTCACTATTTTGCCCTCTGTTTTTATGTTTTTCATCACGCGCTAAAACAGAGACTACATTCACTACCAAAATTACTCCATGCGCTACAATAATGACCACATGCGCTAGGCTGCCCCCAGACATGCGCTAAAGTTTGACTATTCAAAAATTTGTTTTCTAGGTATTTAAAAAGTCATGCGCTACCCTGGGCCTGTCACGCACTAACTTTTGAACTTGATGCACTAATGTTTAGCCTCCACGTGCTAAGCTAATGCTTCCACGCGCTAGACTATTTTTCTGATGCGCTCAATGTTTTAACATTGTTTTGATTTTAGAATAAAATGCTACTATTTAGAATCGACGCGTTAACTTGATGGTTGGATGCGCTAACAAAAGTACCTCACGCGCTAAGAAGTTGCTCTTATGCGCTAAACTGCCCTAATTTTTCCTTCGATTTGGCTTTTTTGCAAATTTTGAATTTTTGGTTGTGAAATTTTCAAGTTTGATGGATGATTTTCTGAAGTAGTAAATGCAAGCACAACACAAAAAGTACAACCATTTTGCCTAATCTAACAAAAAGTGTATGTTCTACGAAGATGTGTTCAAACCCCCAATGTTTTAACAGGTTTGGATATGAATAATACACTTCAAAAAGACTCTTTAGTCAAGGGTCATAAATAACATCATAGCCCACTAGTCTTGATACTCCATCAGCTCAAATAGCTATGTCACCCCCTAGAGGGCGCCCATTTTTTTGCCTTTTGCCAGAAATTAACTCAAAGTGAATTGCTTCATAGTTGAGTAGTTATCTTGAGAGATATATGGTGAGTAATCTTGGGGACGGATTCTTCCCCACCCTTACACTATAATGTTATAAATGTCTGGTTACTGACTTTGTTCAAAGCTTCTATTTCTATGGTTCATAATCAGGCTTCCTGTTCGGCCATCAGTGATAAACTCCCTCAGGAGGCTTCCCAACCTTTAGAACAAAGGCTTTACGTATCTCAAAGATACTGGGGGAAGGCTAATCACTGCGTGCAACCGTTGAAAAAGACTTTCGTCACTTTCCACGTTTGATTATAGTGGGTTGGAATTCTTGGCATCAAAGTCATTCCCCACTTAGGTCGTTCCCTTCACACCGGCCATAAACAGCTTTAAAAGTTGATTCCAACTCCTCGGGAAGGCAGGCCTGCAAAAGGTTTTATGCTTGAAATACAGAAAGCTGTAAGAGTGGTCTAGATTTTTGATCACCTAGTTAAGGGGAGAGCATATTCCTTCCACTTTCGAGACAAAGCAATCAAGTTGTTCTTTTTAGCCTTCAAGACAATAATTTTCCAACTTCTAGTTGGAGATGTTGCTCCAACAAGCATGATGTTCTTTTTAACCTTTCATAGAAAAGTGTGTATTTCAAAAACTTTTGTTTAAACAAGCCCGGTCAACAAAGTAAATCATGATGTTTGGTCAACAAAATTAAAGTCGATAGGGGAAGAATTTCCCTCTTGTCTTTGCAAAAAATAAAGATGAGATTCTTTTTTTTCTTTGCAAAATAAAATGGATCCTTTTAAACACCAAAGGAAGGTGAGGTTCATTTTAAGCTTTGCAGAAAGTAAATTTGTTTGTTTTTTTTAGAGCTTCCAAAATGAAGTTGTTCTTTTTTTCTCCTATAAAAGCAAGAAAATTTTCGATAGTAGTTCTTTTTATAGCCCAAAAGAAATAAGTGAGTTCAATTTTAAGAATAAAAGATGTTTTAAAATTTTAAACTAACTTAACTAAGTTAGAGAAAATCTTAACTATCTAAATATTCTAAGATTACGCTCCTTTCTGCAACAAATTTGGCTAGAATCCTGCAAGCAAACCAGAGAAAAAAAAAAATGTTAGATGATTTGGTGGACTTCCACAAGTCTAATTTTTAAGTTTCGGTTACAATTTTTGCTTTTGTCTGCGATGCGCTACAGAACAGACTATATGTGCTACAATATACCTTCAATGCACTAAAATAAAGTATCAACGCGCTACACTGTTTGCTGGATGCGCTACTCTGT
This sequence comes from Cryptomeria japonica, assembly GCF_030272615.1. Classification (NCBI taxonomy): domain Eukaryota; kingdom Viridiplantae; phylum Streptophyta; class Pinopsida; order Cupressales; family Cupressaceae; genus Cryptomeria; species Cryptomeria japonica. The sequence continues at coordinate 619,475,956 of NC_081408.1, read as the reverse complement.
GCACCGAAAGCACTACTCTGGTTTTCTCCCGCACTGAGATCTACAGGAAAATTAGTGATTTGATGTGCTAATATATTAACTGCACGTGCTAGATGATGGACTCCACGTGCTGAACAGTGAACCGGATGCGCTATGTTGTTTACCGGATGCGCTAAACAGTTAACTTAACGCACTAATTCATTTTTTCCGTGTGCCTACAAAAGTGGTTAAATTTAAAAACTGATTTGATATATGGGGTCGGGCCCCACGGTGGGCGCCAGAAATGTATGTGGGAAAAGTGGGTCGATAGAATTCAAAATGTGAAAATATTCCAAAAGACTTGTCCACACACACACATGGGACTTCTTGGTGCAAACTATAGAGTAATAAAGTATTACTCAGCTTCCCAAGGTGGGTCCCATGGTTCTTTATCTTACAATGCCCCTCAAACCAATATTTTTGCTCTCAGATCACTAAGCAAAATGGTTTAGGGATGGCAAATGCAAGAACGAGGGATGCTTTAATAGATTTTAGAATGAAATGCATCCTAAGTTATGCATGATCTTAAAATGCAATAAACTAGATTATAAGATGACAAGGTTAGTATAAATACTATCCTAACATAATATATTAGTCTATGGTTCATCTAAATGATAAAGAAAGTACTCTAAACATGCATATTTAGACTAATTCCTAGTTAAAAGAGAGGCTAAAATGATGAGCATATATGAAATGAAAGCTTGAATGTATTTGAGCATAAGTGTGATACTACAAACTTGGATTCTCTATATGTAAAAATGGAGGAATGAGAGCTCTATTTATAGCAAAAATAGGGCAATGGATGCTCAGGATTGAAAGGGTTGATCAAGGGTTGAGTTTGAAAGTTGGGAATCCATGTTTGCAATTTGCACCAATGACATGGTGACAAATGTCAACATAGGGTTGGGTTGAGAGAAGGGGTTGGAGGCATTAAATGCTTGAGAAGACCTTATGGTTATCCAGAGGGTAAGGGTTAAGCTTAAGTTAGGCTTACCCATTAGATTAAAAGTTAATCCAAGGATAAACCTTTGTGCAAATGATTAAGAGATAATCATGGTCAAAGCATTAAAGGCTTGTTGAGACCCTTGGGTTGGATGAAGGTTAAGTTAGGCAAAAAGTCTCTAACCATGTAAGAGGGTTGAATTAACCATTAATGGTTTGGGAGACTTTGAAAAATTAAGTGGTTGAAGACTTGAAGCCTTTAATGGTTATCAAAGACTTTAAGGTTTTGAGAAGTGACCTCCCCTTGCTTAGGGATGTGACAAAGTTTAGAAGATAGGTTAGGTTAAATTAGAAGTGATTAGAAGGGTCTAGAAGAAATTAGGAAGGAGTTTAGGAAGCAAGTGGGAGATGTAGGAAAATGCAAGTGGATGGAGGGATAATAGGATTTAATTGAAATAAAGTTAATTTAATTCAATTTGGTTGTAATTTGGGGAAATTAAATAAATTAGATTTATTCAATTTAGGATAACTATTTAATTAAATTTGAATTTAATTAAAAGTGGATAGAAGGGATTTAATTGAATAAAATGATTTATTCATTAAATGGTATAGTGAATTTAATTTAAATAAATTGAGTAATTTACTTAATTTAAACAGAAGAATGTGGGTAATTTAATTAAATAGAGAAATGAACATAAAATATTCATTTAGGAATATGGTCATTTTTATACATCTATAATTCCCTCTTATGTACACCGAGTGAATCCAATCTTGGACTCACCAATCCTCCAAGACTCCTTGCTCTCCGAATGATCTTGTCTCTTTCCTTTCAAAAGAAAAAACTTGGTTCTCCAAAGTCAAAACTTGTCAATCAATTGAAGTTGTGAGTGAAGTTAGTCCATCAAAAGAATTAGCAATGTTAGCAATCTTCTCATGCAATTCCTTTAACCTGTGATCTACATTAGCTGTAAGAATTTGTATATTACAACAAACCTTGTAGATGTTAGTACATTGTTTCAAAGAATTTTCAATGAGTACAAGTTTCTCTTCAATCTTCCTCTTCTCTATCTCAATAATCTAATCAAAAGCTTCTTTCTTGGCCAGAGTAAACCTTTCAAGTGCCTTCTTGTATGAAATTTGATGCAATGACTAAAAGGTTTTAGATATATGCTCTATTAGTACCTTAAGCTTGTCGGAAGGGCTTGTGTCATTTTCAATCATACAACCAAGAATCAATCTATGCAAAATTGTTATTGATGGTTCTATTATTCCTTTGTCTGTAGATCCCTCCTTCATTACCTTTTGAGTAGCCATCATCATTATCTCTGTGGAACTCATCTCTGTAATTGATTTCTTCTCAACTTGAGAAGTGTCAATTCCCAAAGATTTTGTAAGGGAAACTACTATCAATTCAATCTCCTTTTCCTTATCTTCCTTATCCTCTATCGGTGAATCTCATATCTCCTCCTCTAATGCACTGGTGGCTTCGCCACTTGGTGCAGTATTAGTTACTATTGGTGGAGTATTATCCACTATATTATCTGTAGCCTGTACATTATCTATATTGTCTTGCCTAGACTGTAAAAATGTAGTCTCTACCAGTTTAGTCTATACACTCTCATCAGTTATGGGTTTAACTACTGGTTCACTCAAAATTTGAATTGAACTTCCCAAAATTCCTTTCCCTTTATATTTGTCTGGAATGGTTGGAGAAGTTGCCTAGAAAATTCTTCTTGAGAGGTGAGAAAAGCAGGATTCTTTTGGAAGAATTTGGTCCAACCATCTCTGGTCTCATTTACTATCTCATTGACTCTACCCATCATTAGGCTTATTTGCCATTTTTGTCTACCAAAGATTGTTTTGTTAGCAACATATATACATCTTTTCATTTCCTCATTGTTTATAGAGCCACACATATTCAAAAGTTCAACTTCTTTGATTTCTTTGTCCCTCATAATTGCATCTAATATTCTTGCATCTAACTTATTGTACAACGATAAAGGAATTTTCTTCAAAATCTCTACCAAAGCCTTCTTATATATGTCTAGATATAACAAAATTGCTTCCTCTATTTCATTTTGCTCATTATCTTCTAAATCTTCATAGAATTTTGACACATTTTTCAACATTCCATCTTTAGTTATTTCATTAATTAATTCAGCACAAGTTATTTTACCAGATTCAGTTGCTTCATCACTCTTTTTCTTCTTGTTAGGAGTTGTAGGAGAAGATGGAGGAGGTTGCCTCTTCTGATTAGGTTTCCTTGCCAGAGGTGTGGGTGCAGATGTTACCTTTCTAACTAGCTTCCTCCTTCATTCCACCATCTTCTCCTCTACCAGAGGCTTGTCAGTTTTCTTCCTTTGTACTCTTCTGAATGCAAGAGGTTGATTATCTTCTAGATCAGAATCATAAGTTATAAAAGAAATGAAAGTCTTAGGCTTCTTTACCTCAAGAGCACTTGCTGCTACTAGTTGATCTACTGGTTTAGATCTAGAACCTAGTTCTGTACCTATCTTGTGCATTAAATCCTGAATAAATGTTGACATTTTATCTAACTTCTTTTCTCTTCTTTTCTAGTTGAAACTAGTCTTAACCTCAAGAACCTTCTCTTGTGTAGTGCCAAAGTGTTCAAACTTATCATCCAAAGGAGCATCAATCAACATCTTAGCATATAACTCCAAAATGTTGTCATCTACCTCATAACCTAATTCAGTAACCCACATAGTTCTTGGTTCCACTGCTTCCATCTATGTCATCTATTTTGACCATAAAGCAAATATCAATGGAGTATTTCTCCACAATGTTCTTGGAAATTCTCTCTCTCATTCTCATATTTTCTTGAAATGTTTTGAATTATCCCCATCGCTTCTCATCCCTATTACTAAAAAGACCGGTGATTGCTTCTTTGATCTACATACCTACCTATATGTCATGTACCCAACTCTTCTTATCCAAACCTGGCAGCTCATTCATGAACTATAACATCAAGCAGACAATCTAATTGCCAAACCTGAATGTTCCTTTCTTAACTCTAATATTTCAAAGATTTATCATTAACTCACTTCTCAACCATTCACACAAATCATACTTCTCATTATTCTTTAACATCTGATATGCAACATGGATGCAAGAACTAGCAACAGAGTTCAATCGACTGGATTGAGTTACCTTGTAGCCGATTATCATGCTCGTAAATTTCACATAAGTTTCTTTGATGGTGTTGACCCTCATAGATCTTCCATCATGGGTTGCATCAGTGAGCTTCTCAACCGCAGTGGTGGAAATCTTCTTTCCTGGTTCTTGTCCAACTTTAGGTAAGTTGGTGATTGCTTGAATAGATTCTTTGGTGATCATGTGGGGCCGATCCAGCTAGATAAATTCATTGTGGACCCTGCTCAGAACATATCTGATTACTTCATCCTTGAATTCTGGAATGTACAAGATTCCGGTTAACCCTAGATCCTCAATGATTTGATATTCTAGTTTGATAGTATCGGAGCTACCTAGTATCATAGATTGATACATTCCCTTTATTTCATCAGTGCCAAAATCCTCCAAGGTGCAGGGAATATAGGCCCTAACATCTTCTACATAGACCACGCCATCGGGAATCCTCAAAAATACGCTAGTAGAATCTTCCTTCATGGCAATTTGGGAAACTTCCTTGAAAATAGGCCTAAGCCTATCCTTGACCTCAACAACAATGGGATTTTCAATAATAGTAGGAGTAGATGATGATCTGGATGCCATTTCAAAGAAATACCTAGATAATAGTCATTGGTTGAAGGGTTTTGATTACTTCTCAGATGACTACTAGAAATTCTTCAAAATGCCTTTACTTGCTCTTGATCGCCTAAGATTCACCTTTTCTTCGCTCTAGTTTGCTTCAGTGCTAGATGAGTGAAAATGAGTCAATTTACCCATTTTATCAATGAGTAAACCCTAATTCATCACTATCATAAATGCTTAGCAATGTCCCCTACCAGATGTTCATTTCACAGTTTTATGCTAAGTGAACCTCCATCAACGATTAATACCACTCTCCAGATCTCTTTGAGATCTCTTCCGGGTAATATGCAATATTTTCAATGAATTTTCCAACCCCTAAGGCGCATGCCTCAGTTACCAATTGAATTGCCTGTCGGTGTAGGAATGCTCTGGTCTACCGATGGAGTTACAGGTGCAGTTACCAGTGTAGTTACATCTCCACATGGTTCTTCAGATTTTCTAACCCATCTCTTGGTGTGATATTGTCATATTTATCTACCTTCTTCTTTCCTTTCTCATTTTCTTTATCATTGCTAACCGATGTAGACTTTCTTCTACAGTACTTAGTAACATGACCTATTTTATTGCATGCATAACGTGTAACATTGTTCTTTTGAATTTCTTTGACATATCCGATGTCATTCCTTGACCTACAATGATTATCCAAATGAACAAACTTTCTACATGCATGACATTTAACTTTTGTTCTGCAATCTTCTGACTGATGTCCATATTTCTTCCAATTTGTGCATTGACTGGGAACTAAATTGTAGTTTTGATTTGCTCTATTTCTATATTGTCTAGCCATATGCCCAAATTTATTACAAACGAAACATCTACGATTGAATTTGTAAGCATTAGATTGCCTTATCAGTTTCCTCTAGTCTGATGAGTTATGCATACCAGTTGTCTAATCTTTATTTGCAGTGTTTGATCTTTCACCTTGTACAAATCCAAGTCCTCTAGAATCTTCACTCTACCTTTATCTTTTCAATAAATCATCCAACTATGTTGCACTGATCTTAATTTTTTCTTTATACTCACTTGCAGTAGTTATATCATCTCTCAGAGTTGTTATTTTTCTTTCAAGCTCTTGTTCATTATTTTGGGAGTGTACCAAATCATTTCTCAATAGATTATTCTCATGAATCAATCTGCCACATTCATCAAATTTGTTCTTCAGAGATATAACAAGATTTTTTTCATTTTTCTTTATGTCCTCAATATCTTTTGATAACCTCATAGTTAGGTCTTGCATTTCATTCTTCATGAGCATATTAGCTTGACTCAACTTCTGACATTGTTCCTTAAGTGCATTTTTCTCTTCATCATCCTGGTTTTGCAAAAGTTCTTTTCTCTTGGCTTGAGCAGATGATAATCTATCTTGTAGAATAAGAATGAATTCATTAGTAGAATTCAATTCATCTTGTAGTTTCAAGTTCTTCATCCTTTCATCATCATAGTCCTCAAGTGCCCTCTCAAACTGCTTTTCCATAGCCATGTTCAATGATTCCAATTTCAAGATCTTCTCCAAGCTGTTAAACTTCCTCCAAGGTACCGAGCTCTAATACCAATTGTTGGAATACAATGAACCCAAGAACACTAAGAGGGGGGATGAATCAGTGTTTTGTCGGTAACACAAGATTTTAATCTTTTATAACATACACATATAAACCGGTAAATGAAGAAACATATAACATGAACCAAATAAACCAGCCACATGAATGAACACCATAACACACAAAATTTATACGTGGAAAAACTCAAAGAAGAAAAACCACGGTGGGATTTGTTACCCACAATATCAATTCACTGGCCATATGAAAGATATTACATAGCATGGGGGCTTGCACATGTAGGAAGGAATATTTCCTAGAGAACACTACTCAACAAAAAAGAGTCTCACTAACTACAAGCTTCTACTGAAATAAAACAGTACCGGTGAACTCACAAAATGCATCTTCAATGCCAAAAAGAGTTCTAGTTAAAGTTTTGTTCTATACTGGTTCATAAACCCTGAACCTTCTACTGGTATCTCCTCTTCCTCCAAGAATGCTTTACAAAATACAGCATGATATTACATTCACATTCAAATGATCTACATACATATCCTTCACATCACACAGTTCTACTATATTCTCCTATGTCACTATCATATCAAAATGACCTAACAGACTGACTTATATACCCTTGCAAACAATATGCCTTATGTTGGCTTACAATACAAAAGATATACAATGTCGGCTCAATATAATAATTATAAAATGATTTTACAATAAAACCTTTTGGATCCAAACTAATGTCGACTCCACTGAAATGATGGATGCCAATGTCGGTGATGACCCTGAATACTCAATGTCGGTATCCATCAGTGTATGCCTCCAAATATCAGTATATGCCTTCAATAGAGTCTTGTTTCCATTAATGACAACATATGATTCCAAAGAGTGTCAATTGACAACAAAAGTACTTCCCGTGGAGCTTTCTTTCTTGGAAAGAAACTTGTTTCATGGATCATCAAGAAATAATCTATATTTCCTTGTCTACTACTGAAGATGAGTATGTTGTTGTTTCTACTAACTATTGTTAGGACTCGGAGGCAGCTAAGAGGGGGGGGGGGGGGGGGTGGGGGTTGAATCAATTGTGTATTAATTTCAACCCAAATATAACATAACCAAACTTAATGCATAATACTAGTAAACCAAACTTTATGCCGGTTGATAGTTTAATAGTTAATTGCAATATCGGTAAAGTTTAATGCATGAAACAGAAAGACAAATAACATCCACAACACATAGGACATAGATTTGTACGTGGAAACCCTGTAAGGGGAAAAATCATGGTGGGAAACCTTACCCACAATCAGATGATACTACTGTAGATAGTATGTGTGTATAATATGGGGTCTGCACATGCAGAAAGGCCAACTGCCTAGAGCTCACTACTCAATCACAAAATGGGAGTCACACTGACTACAATTGGATGGTTAAATCCAATGATAATGTACTACTCAAAATATCATCTTCATATACTAGATTCAGTACCGGTTAAGCTCTGATTGCCTTTTTAAACCTTCCTTGAATCTTCAAATGATGTCTACATGTATAGCTCTTATTATATTCGCATATACCTTATTACAATCCTCTACCACTTCTTCTTCTCCCTCATTTAATCTCACAAATGAGGTCTTACATATATACCAAAACCTAAGACCAAATGTGTAGGTTGACTTACAAAGAATATTACAATTAAATCAATTACAAATGAATCAATATGCGATGCATCATGTCAGCTCAATGCATTTACAATATTAATAAATCATCTCCATAACATGTTGTGCTGATCTGGAATAGATAACGCTTGTCGGTCCATAGCCTAGACCTATTTTCTAGTAACAACAAATATGCAAACTCAATTAGACCAATGACCAAATCACCAAAACAAAGTGTCCAAACAATGTCTTCGACATAACCAAGTAATCTCCAAATGGTAATAGATCATCCTTAGTGTCGGTGAAAAATATAACCTGCCAGTGAACCAGATACCGGTGACTGTGCATAAGTCACTAAACATGTCAGTGAACATAACCAAAGATCTCCAAGTTCTAATAGGCATTGACAAGTGTTGACATGAATAACAAAACTAGTGTAACATATCCAAAATCCCAACAATCCCCCTTTGGCATTGATGGCAACACAAGGTGGAAAAACTGTCTAAGAGCCAAAGAAAAAATGCCAAAAACCAAAAACCAATAATCTCCCAAAGAGATCATTAACCAGAAATCAAAATACAGATATAGAGAGTAACAATCTCTCCCGAATGAATAATCTCTCCAAAAGATAATGTGTTTTTCCATAGATATCTCTCTCCCTTTGACATCAAATGCCAAAGCAATACAAAAATCAAATAAAATAGTTCATAGAACTTATTACAAAATACCAAATTATCCAATTTATACAACTACTCCCCCTGAGAAGTAGCTCTCCTCATCAAAGCTAGAAAAAAGATTTCTCAGTTAATTCTATCGGTTTGATGCCAAGCATCAACTTTCTAAGTCTCTACCGGTGAGGGTATAACTCCAAGATTCTCTCTAATATATTCAAAAGTGTCCTTAGGCAATGGCTTAGTAAAAATGTCTGCAATCTACTCTTTAGTATTCACATAAACCAATTTCACTTCTTTTGCTTCAACATTCTCTTTTAGAAAATTGAATTTGATAGAAACATGTTTAGTTTTAGAGTGAAATACCAGATTCTTAGATATATCAATTGCTACCATATTATCACAGTAAATGGTTATAGGTTCTTTTCATTTTGCCTTTATGTCTTTCAATGTTTGCTTAATCCATAATACCTACAATTAGTTGCTATTGCAACATATTCTGATTCTGTTGTTGATAAAGATGTGCAACTTTGTTTCTTGCTCAACCAAGAAATTAGTCTGCTACCAAGAAAGAATGCTCCGTTGGTGGTGTTTTTTCTGTCATCTACATCTCCTACCCAATTTGCATCTGTGTATGCACATAAATCAAAATTTTCATCTTTAGGATACCATAAACCAAGATTTGTTGTGCCTTGTAGATACTGGAAAATCCTTTTTATTGTTGATTCATGATTTTCTTTAGGATTACTCTGAAAGCTTGAAACAATACATACTGCATTCTTAATATCGGGTCTTGTTTTCTTCGAATACAGTTAACCTCCAATCATAGACTTGTACCTTGTCAAATTAATAGGTTTTGATTCATCCTTCAAAGACAGTTTATCAGTTGTAGTCATAGGTGTACTTACCGGTTTAGAGTTTTCCCTGCCAAATTTCTTAAGTAATTCCTTCAAGTACTTTTATTGATTTATGAATATACCTTTATGAGTCTATGAAATTTGCAATCCTGAAAATAATTTTATCTCCCCAATCATAGACATTTCAAATTCTTCCTGCATCTTATTAGAAAAGTATTTACATAATCCATCTTCTTCTCCAAAAATGATATCATCAACAAAAACTTCAATAACCAAGATGTCATCATTAGTCACTTTGTAATATAAGTTGATGTCAGCATTACCTTTAGTTTATCCAAGCTTCAAAAGATATTTGTCCAATCTAGCATACCAAGCTCTAGGAGCTTGCTTTAACCCATATAAAGCTTTCCTTAACCTGCAAACCATATCTTTATCATTTGTCAAAAAAAATCCATCAGGTTGTTCAATGTAAACTTCCTCTTCAAGATCACCATTCAAAAATGCACATTTAACATCCATTTGATATACTTTATAGTTCTTGTGTGCTGCAAAAGCTAAGAATAGTCTGACTGCCTCAATTCTAGCTACTGGTGCAAAGGTTTCATTGTAATCAATTTCTTCCTTTTGTGAATATCCCTTACACACTAATCTTGCTTTGTTTCTGATTACCTTACCATCTTCATTAAGTTTATTTCTGAATACTCATTTAGTTCCAATTACATTTTTGTTTTTAGGTCAGGGAACTAATGTCCATGTGTTATTCTTTTCAATTTGTTCCAATTCATCTTCCACAGCTTTAATCCAATGTTTATCTTCGCATTCCTCAATAACTGATGCTGGTTCAATTTGAGAAATTAGACATCCCTCTTCATTTTCCAGTCTTCCTCTTATCATAACTCCTTGATACTTGTTCCCAATTATCTGACTTTTAGAGTGGTTCAATCTTACATACCTGGGTGTATTTACTTGTTGTTGTTCTTCAATCACTGTAGAATTTTTAGATGATGCCGGTGTGACTAGATCATCATTTTGTACTAGTGTACTCATTGTAGGTTCATTTGTGATTATCTCTATTGCTGGTTCAGAGTCCATTGACCTTGAATTACCTCTAAACTGTTCATCAATCTTCACATTTGCACTTTCAACAATTTTTTGCAATCTCTTGTTAAAACATCTATATGCCTTGCTTTTGGATGAATAACCAAGAAATATTCCTTCATCACTTCTAGGATCAAATTTGCCAATATACTTATCTCTCCTAATATAACATTTGCTTCCAAACATTTTGAAATATTTAAGAGTAGGAGTATTACCAAACCATAGTTCATGAGGGGTCTTACCGATTTCACCTTTGAAGTGAACTTTGTTGAATGTATAAACCGTTGTACTCACTGCTTCTCTCCAATATGCATGAGGTAGATTTTATTTTGATATCATTCTTATAGCTGCATCCAAAATAGTTTTGTTCTTTCTTTCCACAACTCCATTCTACTGGGGTGTCTGAGGTGCTGATAATTGTCTTTTGATTCCATTCACTTTATAGAATGTATTAAATTTCTTAGATGTGAATTCACCTCCTTGATCTGATCTCAAACATTTGATTTTCTTACTGGTTTCATTCTCTACCATCACTTTGAATGATTTGAATTTCCCGAAAGCTTTTGATTTCTCCATGAGAAAAGTAACCCAACACATTCTAGAATAATCATCAATGATTAGAATAAAATATCTATATCCTTGTAAACTTCTAGTTCTTGCAAGACCACATAAATCAATATGAATTAAGTCAAGAACATTATTAGATTTCTCTAGAATACTCTTAAAATTTGTTCTAACTTGCTTTCCAAATTAGCATTCCTTACATACCAGATTGTGAGGTTTAACAATCTTAGGTAAATCCCTTTCTGCCTTAGTTGTACTGATTTTCACAATGCAATCAAAATTTACATGACAAAGTCTCTTATGCCATAACCAACTTTCATCAATATGTGCAATCAAACATGCTTTCTCATTGTTTTTCAAATGAAAGATATTTCCTCTAGTCTGATTACCGGTTGCAATCTCTAAACCAGTTTTGTTCATGATTTTTCATTTACCATTCTTGAATTGTAACTGAAATCCTTTTTCAACTAATTGACCAACACTCTAAAGATTATGCTTCAAACCTTCAACATAGTAAACATTATCAGTATTGTGCTTACCATCAAAATATATAGTGCCTTTTCCTTTAATCAAACAAGCTTTTTCATCCCCAAATCTTACTAGACCTCCATTGTATTCCTGAAAAGTTAAGAATTTACTTTTATCACCAGTCATATGATATGAACATCTGGAATCAATGACCCATTCATCCTTTTCTTCAAATTTAGTTGTCAGGGCCTGCTCTACCAGTTGAACAATAGGTGTCAATTGATCTTATGTTATAGCAACAAAATCCCATCCATTGTCTATGGGTTCCTCATTAGAATCATCAGTTACTCCTTTATCAACATAATAACATGATTTGTCACTATTTTTCTTAAATATATATCTCTGATATTCAGGGTTAGGTCTATATGTTCTTTTAGCTTCTGCTTTCAATCTTGCATGTCTATCAGGATGCCTAGATGCCATATGACCAATTTTATTGTCGTTAAAACATTTAAATGGTGCTTTACCTTCATACTTACTTCCAATAGGACCTTTAGGCATTTTCCTTGCAAATAGTTCTTCAAGCTCTTCCAATTCTTCATTCTCTCTTCTGATTTCTTCAAGTTCTCTAGCATAGAGTGCTTTCCAATCATATTTCTTAGATGATGATGATGTTGTAGATGATTATGGTGCCTTAAAAGCTAAATCTGTCTTAATTGTAGCAATGGGACCAAATTCCTCAAGTTCAAAAGCTGAAAGTTTTCCAACCAAAGTATCTCTAGATACTGATGCATTAGGCATTGTTCTCAATTCATTAATAGTAGTTACTTTCATTTTATTTGTCATTGGCAATGCTCTTAAAACTTTAGAAACAATTTCATCTTCACTTAAGGATCCTCAACAACATTGTATACCCAAAACAATTTCATTTACTCTTTCCATAAAAGTAGAAATCCTTTCATCTTCTTCCATTTTCAGATTTTCATACCTGACCCAGAAGCATTCCAGTTTTGCAATTTTGACTGTGGTATCACCTTCATTCAATGTCTCCAATTTTTCCCAAATAACTTTAGCAGTAGATCAGTTTGATAATTCCATGATCTGTTGATCTGACAATGTGCTCAAAAGTGTTTCTCTTGCTTTGCAATCATTCTCCTGATATTTAGCCAAGGTTGGTGGATTAGGTTGACTTTGAGATGGACCAACATAGCCATTCTTTGTAACATACCATATGTCTTTTCCAATGTAATTCATATGTGTCTCCATTCTGATCTTCCATATACCATAGTTACTTCCATCAAGCTTTAGACTATCCTTCCTGAAATAGTTAGTTGCCATAGAATCTCCTCAAGTTGTTAAGCTTTTGCAAAAAGAGGACTAGGCTTGGATACCAATTGTTAGGACCTAGAGACAACTGAGAGGGGGGGTGAGTCATTTGTCTATTAATTTCAACCCAAATATAAATTAACCAAACTTAATCCATAATACCGGTAAACCAAACTTTATGCTGGTTGACAATTTAACAGTTAATTGCAATACTAGTAAAGTTTAATGCATGAAACAGAATAACAAATAACATCCACAACACATAACACAAAGATTTGTATGTGGAAACCTTGTAAGGGGAAAAACCATGATGGGATACCTTACCCACAATCAGATGATACTATTGCAGATAGTATGTGTGTACAATATGGGGTTTGCACATGCATAAAGGCCAACTACCTAGAGCTCACCGCTCAGTCACAAAATTGGAGTCACACTGACTACAATTGGATGGTTAAATCTAATGATAATAACCATCCAATAATAATGTACTGCTCAGAATAGCATCTTCATATGCTAGATTCAGTACCGATTGAGCTCTGATTGCCTTTACAAACCTTCCTTGAATCTTCAAATGATGTCTGTGTGTATAGCTCTGCTTATATTTGCATATACCTTATTACATTCCTCTACCACTTCTTCTCCCTCATTTAATCTCACAAATGAGGTCTTACATATATACCAAAACCTAAGACCAAATGTGTAGGTCACCTTACAAAGAATACTACAATTTTATCAATTACAAATGAATCAATATGTGATGCATCATGTCGGCTCAATGCATTTACAATAATAACAAATCATCTCCATAACATGTCATGTTGATCTGGAATAGATAACACTTGTCGGTCCATAACCTAGACCTATTTGTTGGTAACAACAAATATGCAAACTTGATTAGACCAATGACCAAATCACCAAAACAAAGTGTCCAAACAATGTCTTCGACATAACCAAGTAATCTCCAAATGACAACAAATCATCCTTAGTGTCGGTGAACAATATAACCTACCGATGAACCAGATACCAGTGACTGTGCATAAGTCACTGAACATGCCGGTTAACATAACCAAAGATCCCCAAGTGTTGATAGGTGTTGACAAGTGTTGACATCAATGACCAAACCAATGCAACATATCCAAAATACCAACAACTATACATAGGTTTTATGGATGAAGAAAATGTTGAAGGATATAAAGGTGGATTGTGATGGACCGGTAGTTATTCACTGTGATAACTTTGTTGCTATTGATATATCAAAGAATCTGGTATTTCATTCTAAGACAAAGCACATATCTATTTAGTAAAAAATTTGAAGGAAAAGGTGGAAGCAAATGAAGTTAGACTAGTTTAGGTGAACACTAAAGAGAAAATTGTAGATATTTTCACTAAACCTTTGCCCAAAGAATCGTTTGAGTACCTGAGAGGTAGATTTAGGGGTTTCTGCCCCTCTGGTAAAGACTTGATTGAAGCAGTTTGGCATTAGTCTGGTAGGCACTATCAAAGATACTATTCATTGATGCTACTACTCAAGGGGAGTAGTCATCTTTGTGATTCAATGGTTTATGTTTTTGCTTTGATATTTTTGTCAGATTTCTAGCATTGATGTCAAAGGGGGAGAGATATTGATGTGAAAAAGAAAACTTAAGGAGTTGTATACATCAAGGGGAGAGATATATGTATAATTCAGTTCTATACAGAGATATTATTCATAGGGGGAGTTTGTTCTTTGTTTTAGAACTTCATTTCTATATCTTTAAGTAGGAGGTTGTTGGTTGTCTTCCATTGGGGAGACTTGTTTGGCATTTCTTGGTACTTAGATGTTTTTCACATCTAGTGTTGCCATCAATGCCAAAGGGGGAGATTGTTGGCCATTTAGTGGAATAGATTATGTGTTGCATTGTTGTTTTTTCATTGATGTCAACACTAGCTGTTTGGATGATTTACCGACACCCTTCTAGTCTCAGTAGGTTGAGTGGTTTCTGGTTATTTTAGATCTAGCATGATCTGGTAGACTTCGATACAGTTTGGTTATGGAATTGGATTATTCATGTTACTCATGTTCATATTCAGTAAGTTGATTTTGGTTTGGTGATTCGATGCTATCCTGTTTGCTTGGAAGCTTGGCTTCTAGTTCTGGCAAGGGTTTCTCCAGTAGAGATTTTGATGAAGATCTTTGATGAATTGCATAAGTGGTGTTGGTGCATTTTTTGGTGGAGTTTTAGGATGATGTTGGTGATCATGTTCGAGACTTAGCAGATGGAGATCATTGCTTTAGTGTGTGGACCTATACTGGGTCCCGATTGATCTAGGTTATGGACCGGTTTAATGAAATGTGTGGTTTGGACCTCTTGATGTGTTTTCGGGATGTCTTATGTGTTGGATATTATTTGTTTGGTCTAAGGCCGACATGTTTTGTAAATATTTAATTTTTTTATTGTCTGGTGGCTGACCTGGTTGTTTATGGTCGAGGGTTTGTATATATAGATGTAAGATATCATTGTAGATCATCATGGTATGGGAAATGGATATGTAATGTGAGAATAATGTAATATCATTCAAGCAAAGGATATGGTCGATAATTGGAGATCGAATTAGGTTTATGTAAGAGGATTAAGTCCTTCGGTATTGAGCTTAACTGGAATGGTACTCAGGCATAGGAGATGCTATCTTTGCAATTAAAATACTTCTCCAGATTGTAGTATGGACTTCTATGTAGTCAGTGAGACACCTTTTATTATCTAACTATGGGTAGGCTTCCCACCATGGTTTTTCCCTTTACTGAGTTTTCCACGTATAAATCTTGGTGTCATGTGGATGGTATTTATTCTGTGATTGGTTCATGCTTAATTACTTTAACTAGTATTCTGGTATTTGGTTTAAGCATTCCGGTATTAATGTTTTTGGGTTCCGATATTAAAGTTTTAATTGCTATTGGTTCCGGTAATCTATGACAATTGAGTGACCCCTGCCCCCCGCCCTCTCAGTTGTCTTTCAGTTATTTGAACTGTTAGTTGACAACTAGAGATAAACTACCAGGCTTCAAATCCATGATGTATTGTAAGAAATTTTATTGTTTTTAATACAAGCTTGTCCTCTCTTCTTGGTGGAGTTTTCTTCTCGCAAGGCTTTCTCCACCTAAATCTTGTGTTATGTGTGGATTTTATGTTAAATAGATTTATGAATTATTTTTGTTATCTTATGTTGATGTTAATCATTATTTATCTATTGTTAGAAATTCACATAAGGTAGGATTACTAAGCATGGTTAACATGCTGATTTTATGCATCATAAAGAAGAAGGATCTAATCATGTGTTTTCTACAGTTAAAGAAACTTAATTTTTAGATTTGCATATGAGTTTTAGATTTTTATGTTGTTGTTATCCAATCCTTGAATCTCATCCTTTGACTATTCTATTAGATAGAGATTTATTTGCACACTATTTGATATTGAACCTATTTATTTCCCAACAACAATAATCTAATAGGCAATCATCAAAGCACAAAATCACCTCCAAAAATATATCTAGATCCTAGAGAACCTATCTCTACCATCAAATATTTTAAACACTTCTCCACCCTACTACTCTAGATCTCCCCTTCCTTCTTTGGTGTCTTGCAACAATCACAAATCTTGATTATATAGGTCATTTGCACCTCCTAGGTTAATCTACATCAACCAATGGTCAACAATAAATACTAGACCTTATGTAATGTGTAGTCAACCACCCCTCGGCCCTAAATCATCTCCAAACATAAAATAACACCATGTGGTTTTTAAGACAATCTCTATTGGTCCCATTTCACCTAAACACATTTCCATTTTCTAGTGCATGTTATTCCCAATAACAGGTCTAGTTGGCTAATTTGCACTATAACTACTTTGTCACTTCATATTTCCTGCCCATACGAGCTCCACTCCAAAAACTTTAGAATCTAACACAACAGGTATTGAAATGTACCCCTTTAAAACCAGATTTATCAACTCTCAAGCACGGTAGAATGTAGCACTTTTCCAATGACTCCCTTAAACTGGTAAACTAACATAGTCTCCATTCTCTCACCTCCAAATGTCTTTTTGTTAACTCTTCTCTCTAGGAATTTGATCCTAACATTCCTCCATGCAACCTTTACTTACCACCCAAATCGCAAGGCCGCGTCATCCAACAATGATAAGGATTTTCAAATCTTTTAGATTATCCTATATGCTCTTATATCATAATGCATGATGTAAATATTAAATGCCTAGATAACTAGAAGTAAATGAGGTGAACATAGCCCTATTATAACATATAATTCTATCTAGAACCTAAGTAAACTTAACACGTGAATGAGTCCACATTGATGCCTACCAAGGAAATCCTAACCTTATTCACACTAATATAAACTAAATGTTCTTAGTTACTTTTTCTCTAAAGAGATTTTTGAAATGCTAATTCTTTAACATTTTAGGGGGGGCATACCAAAAATTAGTTTATGTTTAATTGATTTAAATAGAACCAATTTGTGCCTCTCCCCCCCTCTTTGAACCCCCTAATCTCCATTATTTTCCAAAAAAATGATTACTTTAAAAAGTATATTTTGGCATTATGACTCTTCTTCTTGTTGCATCTTCAAATTCTATGCGTAATATCTTTAATTTGTCATCCTTGATCAAGCTTCTATTATTTAAAAAAAAAATGGCTGCTTACGACCCATTTTTGTTACCCCATTTCCATGCATTTAGCCATCAACTCCCAATTAGATGGCTATCTCCCCTTAGGTTTCATAGAATCTATTGATAATATTTTTTATTCTATTTCCCTTTATATCAATAATGAGATTGTTGGTCAACGATTTTCTTGTTGATAACAACCTTGCAACCATGAAAATACAAGTAGGGAATTCTTGAGTACATCATTTATCAATTATGAGTTCAAGGATCTTGTTGTGTCATTGAAGGCCACTCAATGTAGTATTTGTTTTGGAAACAAAAAATAATTAGCGACATGGTCTATCCATACTAAAAGAACAATCTTATGATGTTTACATGTATACACCACAACACCAACAGGAGTTGATCAAAGTTTATGATTCCTCTATTTAAACAAAATTATACAAGGCACCTAGAAATCTAGATTCCCTTAATCAAGGAAAAATTTAATTAGTCTCCTAAGGTTGGGTAGAATACCTATGACTAGTACTTGAGCTTCAATCTTATGCCTCATAGCTTACAAATTCAACCAAATTTGTGCTCATTTCTTATATAATAGTACCTATACAAAATATTAACTCTCAAGCAAGACACATTTCTTGATTAACATAGCTCCCTTATAAGAATATGCTATTCATAGGATAGTTTCCAATTTACTGTGTCTTGTGCTAATTAGAATAATAGAGTCTTAGCATTTGAGAAATTAGATATCAAACATAGATACACATTTGGCCTTGCCAATATTGAGTGTGGTATTTCTTATCATTCAAGCATAACCTCTAACTTGACAACTTTCAAAATGTATAGTTTATACAAGCAAAAAAATTAGTCCAAGTATACTTGCAATTCAATGTCCCAGGGGGTTCAACTATTGCCCCTCCCCCTTCCCCATCTTAATATCTACTTGGCTAATCAATTCAAAAACTAGTTACACACGGAATCGCCACCTTGTAGATTATTTATTATTGTTATTTTTAGATTGCAGATAAGAATATAAAAATGATTGCTTCTATAGATGACTTTAAAGATCCTTGTCTTAACCACTCTGAAGATGCTCATGAATTTTCCTATCATTAGGCCATCTCCTAACACTAATGCACAAGTTAAGTTCCAAAACACACAACCATAGTTGGGTACACTCATTCAATTTGAGAGGCTACACTAATTTATGGCCTTAACTCTCATAATCAAGAAATATTCTTAGTACTCGTAACAAGACACTAGACACAACTACATCATAAATTACTTTGCCTTTCTACAACATAATTGGTCATGGGACTCTGGTCTCTATTGTGGCTCTGGCTAAACTTTTTCCCATTGAGGAAACATCTATGCAAATATCAAGACGTGAGTTTGACCATTATTATTAATTAATTGGAAACAAAAAATATGTCACAATCTAAATTTGCCACCTCCTACGGTTTATGACCCTACCACAAAAGCTAAAAAAATTATCCATTTTTAGAAGTTTTTTATTATTTATGATATATTTTTTTTTTAGAAATTGCAATTAATAAAATGATAAATATTAGTAAATTAATAATTAATTATATATTTTTTTAAAAATAATAGATGTGATATATTTAAATTTTTAAATTTTTTTTATTTTAATTTTTTTTAATAAAAATTATATTATAATGCATACAATGTATAATTAAGTGAGTTTAAAGTATATATTATATATAAATTTTAAATGAGTTATTTTTTTATTTTTAAATACATATATAAGTAAATAATAACTTATTTTTTATATATATAAATATATTCTTTTTAAATTATATATTTAATTTTTAATAAGAAATTATATGTTTAATTTATTTTTTTTAATTTTGTTCTTATTTATTTTAATAGTTATTGATACACTGCAAAAAGGATGTTAGGAACACAAGACCAATAATTCATTAGTGTTAGTAGTATCAATCATAAATGAAATACAAAAGAAACTACAATCTTAAGCATGCATATCGAGAGAGAGATCAAACATATTATGGAAAGCATACAAAAATGGAGAAAAGACACAAAACACTCCCAAATGCTTGCCAACATGCTCATAGTTGCTCCTCCCTTGTTCCTCTCCTCTCTAAGTTCCACATGAGTGTAGCCCTCATCTTTTTGCACTACTATGGAAGTCTTATGGAGATTCAAGATTTATGAAAAATGATTAAAATATGCAAATACAATCTAAATATGAGAAAGCCTAATTAATCTATATTGATTTTAACCAAAATAACAATTTAGATATGATTTGCTCCTAAAATGCTCTCTCAATTTTAGTATAGATTAGATGCATACAAGATTTTTGGATTTGGATTAAGAAGGAATGGGCTCTATTTATAGGAAAACCAGGGAAATTGATGGTTGAGATTGAGTAATCTCAACAAGGGTCAGGATTGATAGGTTTATGATCCATGTGAGAGCTTTCAACCCAATCCCAAGATGACAAATGTCAACACGAGATAGCTTCAGAGGAGAGGGAAGAAGCATTAAATGTTTGAGATGACATGAAGGTTAGCTTGGGAGGTAAGGTTAGGCTTGATTTGAATGAATAAAACCTTTATCCAATGAATAATGCTTTTATCCAATGGACAAACTCTTGTGCAAGAGTTAGTGGGGATAACCATGGTCAAAGCAATGAATGCTTGAAGAGACCCATGAGTTAAATGGAGGTTGAGTTAGAAGGAAAGTCTCTAACCATGTGAGTGAGTTGAGTTTAACCATTAATGGTTTGGAAGACTTTAGGGGTTAACTTGATGAATACATAAAGCATCTAATGCTTTTCAAAGACTTTGAGGCTTTGAGAAGTGACTTCAAGTTCCTTAGGAATGTGACAATATTTAGGAGAGGGATTATGCTAATTAGAAGGGTTAGAAGAGTCTAGAAGGTGGTTAGAAGAGTCAAGAAGAGGATTTAGGATGCAAGTGGGTTTGGTGGGTGAGGGAAAATAGGATTTTAATTAAAATAAAATTATTTTATTTCAACAAAATAGGTGCAACTTGCATTTGTAGGAGAATGCAAGTGGGGGGGTAGTTTAGGGATTTAAATAAATATTTGATTATTTATTTAAAAGAGGAAAAGGGGTTAAATTAAATAAATATGTTTTATTCATTTAATTGATTTAGAGTGTGGCTCAATGAATTAATTTAAATAAATTCAATAATTTATTTAATTAATAGGAGAAGAGGTTGATGATAAATTAATTAAATATTAATTTAATCAACTAATTATTGATGATTAAATAATCAAATAAATAGTAAATATTCATTTAAGGAAGTGGACATATTTATGTGACTACATTTGCCCCTCTTTGAGACGGTGCGGTTTATCACATCGTTTCAAAGAAAGAAAAATAGGTGTGAAGAAACATGCCCCATAAATGTTAATTTAGTGGGTGGTATGCCCCATTAAGAGATGGGCCAATTTTTTTTTTAAAATCGGGCGATCTCTTGAAAAAGAACAATAAGGTGAGGGGAAGTAGAATAGAAGAATTTAGAAATAATGGTGAAAGAATGGAGGAAAATGGGGGTAAAACGGAGAAATGGCAAGCTAGTGAGTACCCGTAGGTCATGCAGGAGATACGGTTCAAATGTGGTGTTGTGCTTTTGATTGATGCTATACAATTGATTAAAATTGGTTGGATAATCTGGTGCAATCGGTTAAATTACCCCAATTGAGTCAAAGCGTGACAGTTGATGTCAGTTGTTCGCTCGGACAAGATAAAGTCTGAGTAAGTGAATCAAAGTGGCATGTTGTGACTGAGACAATTGATGTAATTGTTCGATGAAGTCAAGGTATCTGAACCAAAATACTCATTGAGACTTAGACAATTGATGTAATTGTTTGTGTTGATTGTATTTGATTTATTGATCAATTGATAGTATTTGCGTTGTAGGTTGTTTGTGGTGAATCATAGCAACCCCACTGAGACTAGGTCATTGTGATAAATGCATGTTGTAGTCTACAATTTCCATAATAGATTACCTGTTGAGACCTGAAGATACTTGATCAAAAAGTATATGTCGATAGTCTACGTATGTGTGAATCGATGTGCCTATATAGACAAAGTAATTGGCTTGATTGGGTTGATGGGAACCAATGAAGGGATTATGATGATTTATTATGATCAAGATGGGGAGGGTGAGGGGGGGATTCAATGTTAGATAGAAGGTATGGAGGACGCAGGACCCATTCCTATGTAAGAGGAGCAAAATAGAGAGTATCTATTGTGATTACTATGTACGAATGATATGCAACTATATGAATGTATGGATGGATGGAATGCAATATAAATAGATGAGATGAAATGATGATCCATAGATTATTCATAGTGCTTTATTTTCATCATCAAGCATGGTAGTACAATTCTTGGCCGAGGTAGCGGGAATAGCGTTTGAGCATTTCACCTATATGCAAGCATTAAGGAAAAGTTACCCTCCATTCCGGTTCATGTGCAAATGGTCAAGGTATATGCTATAGTCTATAAGCCATAGTGATCCATGACTATATGTGTGCATATGATCATGTAGCTTAGTAAAGTTCCCACGTAGACACCATTAGTACATGCCCCAAAACTTCATTGGAATAATCCATAGACAACAAACAACAACAAAAAATATAGGGAACCATCCCGTCTACTCTAATCACTGGTAGATATCCTAGAGTAGCATAGGAACCTGATATGAACAAAATAAAGGCATAACAAATCAACTAAGTACTTAGCAGCTTAAACATAATTTTCTTGTCAAAACAAATGTTACCATGTCTTGTTTGTGATGAAGGATGCATCCTTGTTAAGACAGTTGTGTGTACATGTTTTGATTGATTGGTTGATTTGATAAGTGATCATCGTTTGGGTAGCTCAAAATGTTTGTTTGGTGTCTGTTGTGATGTGTATGTACAAGGAATGTTTTTGATTGATTTTTGAGTTATTATGAATGTTTTTTTGGGTATTTATTTCTAGCCAATTTTGAAAGATGGACTCAATTAATCATAAGTAATGTAGAATCAACTTCCATCAGTAGGTTGAAGAGTATTGCCCCCAGTGTAAAATGTTGTTATGAAAGCGAGATGCAAGAAATATGAAGTAATAACCTTGACTGCAGATCAATGACAAGCCATGGTTTAAATAACAGATGGATGGATGCAATGGATGTGATCACAACAAGTCTAAAAGATAATGAAGCCATATCCTTTACGAGTGGCACATGTTTGCCAAGTTTTCACCACCGTACTTACCCAAGCTGCCACCGAAGTGGTTTTTCACTGTTTGGATGCATGATTTTTCTTTACTATTTTAATTTTTTTGTATTTTCTTTAGGACATTTTTCTGAATGTTTTTTGGTATTTTCTGATATAGTCAAGGATCCTGATGCTCTACACAACTTATGTATGAAACCGTTTGAGGTGCATGTTGTTGATCGGATCTGCTAGTGGTTCCCCTTCGGAAGTTGCCAACTAATATGCCCCAGACTCGAATACAACAGTGATGACATACGGACCCAGCCAATTTGATTCAAACTTCCTCTAATGTTCTCTATTTGGTTGGTTATGAGGATTCTCTCTGAGAATTAGATCACCTACCTCAAATGTACAAGGTTTAACATGATGATTATAGATTCTTCTCATGCGTTGCTCATAGGCTTTTAGGTGGTTGTATGCAGCTTGTCATCTTTCATCAAGTATTTCCAAGTCTTGAAGATGTGAGACTCGGTATGGTTCATCATCTATCAGATTGTGCAAGGAAACCCGTAGAGATGGTTTCTCAACCTCAATAGGAAGGATGGCTTCTGCTCCATAGACCAGTGAGTAGGGAGTTGCGCCTGTAGGGGTTCGAATACTAGTTCAATATGCCAATAGTGCTGGATCTAATTGAATATGCCAATCATGACCATCATCATTGACCATCTTCTTGAGGATCCTCAATATGTTCTTGTTTGATGATTCGGCCTAGCCATTTCCTTATGGGTAATAGGGGTGGAAAAACGGTGTTGGATGTGAAACTTCTCACAGAGATCACGAACATCCTGATTTTTGAAAGGAAGTTCATTATCTGTGATGATGGACATGGGTACACCATACCGACAGAGGATGTAATTAAGGATGAATGAGGCAATCTACTTGTCAGTGACTTGGGTAAATGGAATGGCTTCGATCCACTTTGTGAAGTATTCGGTTGTAGTAATGATAAATTTATGACCGTTGGATGAATATGGATGGATTTTGCCCACAAGGTCAAGTTCCCATTGACAAAAGGGCCATGGCATTGTGATTGGTTGCAATTCCTATGCTGGTGCATGTATCAAGTCTCCATGGACTTGACACTTCTTGCATTTTCTGACAAAATAGTAGTAGTCTTTTTCCATGGTGGGCCAATAATATCCAGTGCGCATGATTTTCTTTGCTAGTGAAGGACTGCTTGATTGAGGCCCACAAATTCATTCATGTATCTCTTCCAAGGCTTTTGTTATGTCATCTTGTTCCAAACATTGAAGGAGATTACCATCAAGACTTCGCGGTATAGGGTTTTGTCAATGATGGTATGATGAGCGGTTTGGCAGATGAAGGTTTTTCATTGGTTATTGGATTGGTTGGGAGGAAGTGTGTGATCGTGGAGGTAAGTGAAGAACTCACCATACCATGGGAATTCAAAATCGACTAGGCGAAATCATTTCAGTTTCAAGGATATCATACGCGGGGATCCAAAGTTGTTCTACCAAGAACTCGTAGCATGTTGAATTTTGTGGAAGATCCAAGAGAGATGCAATTGTAGCCATTGCATCAGCAACTTGATTCTGATCTCTAGGTACTTGCTCAAATGTGATAGTTGTAAGTGATTCTTTGTAACTATCCATCATTCTTTTATATGGCATGATCTTATCATCCTTAGTTTGGTATTCATTGGTGACTTGTCAGATGACTAGCTGAGAATATCCATATCCCTGTAGCTCTTTGAGATGCCATTTTATAGCCAATATGAGTCCTATGATTAAGGCCTCATATTCTGCTATATTATTGGTGCATGGGAAAGTGAGCTTGTACGAATTTGGGATGCTGTCACCTTGAGGTGTGATGAAAAGAATGTCTACCCTCGAGCCATGTCTAATGTATGAGCCATCAAAATAGAGCTTCCACAGTTGTGTCACTGTAATCATGAAGATCTCTCCATCTGGAAAGTTGGAAACAAGAGGATGGTCACCTACAAGGGGTGCATTGGCCAACTGATCTGCAATAACTTTCCCCTTGATAGCCTTGCGGTCCACATACTCTATATAAAATTCACTCAAGATCATAACCCATTTGGCCAAGCGGCCTGCTAATGTTGCCTTGATGAGTAGGTATTTGAGTGGATCGATTTTGGCAATGAGTTGTACCTTGTGTGTTAACATGTAGTACCTCAATTTGGTGGTTGCCCAGATAACTCCAAGGCAAGTTTGCTAAATAGGTGTGTAATTGAGTTCATAGCCTACCAATGTGCGAGAGTGTTTCTATTATGGATGTGTTGCATTAGTTTTATCATTGATGTGAACACTTATCCTTTTGGAGATCTTTGGTTATGTTGAACCTGCACATTGTGTTCACCGACAAGTTCAGTGACTTATGCATAGTCACTAGTATATTGTTCATCGACAGGTTATATTGTTCACTAGCAGGTTATATTGTTCATCGACACTGACGATGACTTGTTATCATCTGGAGATCACTTGATTATGTCAAAGACATGGCTTGGATACTTGGTTTTGATATTTTGGTTAATGGTCTAATTGGGTTGACATATTTGTTGTTACCGGCAAATTGGTCTAGGTGATGAACCGGTATGCGTTATCTATTCTAGATCAGCATGACACATTATGGAGATGATTTATTGATTGGATATTGTTGTTAATGTATTGAGCTGACATGATACAGTGCATCTAGACTTGTTTGTAATTGATTTTATTGTAATATTCTTAATGAACCGACCTACACATTTGGTCTTAGGTTTTGTATATATTTAAGATCTCAATTAATGAGATATAGGATATGGGATATGGTATGTAAGGTTATGGTATTGTAACATGGTATGTGCGAATATTGAAGATCATATCAGAAGACCATAGAGAAGGTTCAAGGAAGGTTTGAAGGTGATTATCAGAGCTTAACCGGTACTGAATCTAGCTTTGGAGATGCTACTTTGAGCAGTACATTATTCTAGGATTTAACCATCCTACTGTAGTCATTGCGACTCCCATTTGAGCAGTGTGCTCTAGGTGGTTGGCCTTTCTGTAGGTGCAGACCCCATTTGTATACACATACTATCTGTAGTAGTATCATGTGATTGTGGGTAAGGTTTCCCATCGTGGTTTTTCCCCTTACAGGGTTTCCACATTAAAATCTTTGTGTTATGTGTTGTGGATGTTGTTTCTCTTTATGTTTCATGCATTAAGTTTCACTGGTATTCATATTAACTGTTAATCTATTAACCGACATTAAGTTTGGTTTACCGGTATTAAGTATCAAGTTTGATTAAGTTGTATTTGGGTTGAAATTCATAGACAACTAATTCACCCCCCCCCCCCCCCCCCCACCCTCTCAGTTGCCTTCCAGACCCTAACAATTGGAATCAGAGGAAGTCCTCTTTTTACAAAAACCTAATAGCTTGAGGAGATCCTATGGAAACTAACATTTTCAGGAAGGATAGTCTGAAACTTGATGGAACTAATTATGGTATTGGAAGATCATAATGAAGACACATCTAAATTGCATTGGAAAAGACAAATGGGAAGTTACAAAGAATGGCTATTTTGGTCCTACACCAAATCAACTTAATCCACCAACATTGGGTAAAGATCAAGAAAATGATTGCAAAGCATGAGAAGCACTTTTGAGCGCATTATTAGATCAGAAAATCATGGGATTATCAAACTGATCTACTGCTAAAGCTATTTGGGATAAATTGGATACATTGAATGAAGGAGATACCACTATCAAAATTGAAAAATTGGAATGTTTCCAGGTTAGGTATGAAAATTTAAAAATGGAAGAAGATGAAAGAATTTCTGCTTTTATGGAAAGATTTAATGAAATTGTTTTAGGAAAACAATCTTGTGGAGGATCCTTGAGTGAAGATGAAATTATTTCTAAATTTTTAAGAGCATTTCCACCAGCATACAAAATGAAAGTAACTATTAGTAATGAGTTGAGAATAATGCCTAATACATCAGTATTTAGAGATACCTTGGTTGGAAAACTTTCACCATTTGAGCTTGAGGAATTTAGTCATGTTGCTACAATTAAGATAGATTTAGCCTTCAGAGCATCATCATCTAACAAATCTGATTGGAAAGCACTTTATGCAAGAGAACTTGAAGGTATTAGAAAGGAAAATGAAGAACTGGAAGAACCTGAAGCACTATTTGCAAGGAAAATGCCTAAAGGTCCAGTTGGAAGTAAGTATGAAGGTAAAACACCATTTAAATGTTTTAATTGCAATAAAGTTGGTCATATGGCATCTAGATGTCCTAACAGACATGCACGATTGAGAGAGGGAGCAAAAAGAACATATAAGCCTAACCCTGAATATCAGAGATACAAATTTAAGAAGAGTAGAGATAAATCTTGTTACTATGTTGATGAAGGAGTTACTGATGATTCTGATGAAGAACCGACAGACAATGGATGGGCTTTTGTTACAATAAAAGAAGATCAACTGGCACCTACTGTTCCACCAGTAGAGTAGGCCCTAGCAGCTAAAATTGAAGAAAAGGATGAATGGATCATAGATTTTGGATGTTCACATCATATGACTGGTGATAAAAGTAAATTCTTATCTTTTCATGAATATAGTGGAGGTCTAGTAAGATTTGGCGATGATAAAGCTTGTTTGATCAAAGGAAAAGGCACTATATCTTTGGATGGTAAGCACAATACTAACAATGTGTTTTATGTTGAAGGTTTGAAGCATAATCTTTTGAGTGTTGGTCAATTAGTTGAAAAGGGATTTTAGTTACAGTTCAAGAATGGTAAATGCAAAATCAAAAACAAAACTGGATTGGAGATTGCAACTAGTAATCAGACTAAAGGTAATATCTTTCATTTGAACAACAATGATAAGACATGCTTGATTGCACATATTGATGAAAGTTGGTTGTGGCATAAGAGACTTTGTCATGTAAATTTTGATTGCATTGTAAAGATCAGTTCAACTAAAGTAGTAAGGGATTTACCTAAGATTGTGAAACCTCATAAACCGGTATGTAAGGAATGCCAAATGGGAAAGCAAGTTAGAAAAACTTTTAAGTGTATTTATGAGAAATCCAATAATGTTCTTGATTTAAGTCATACTGACTTGTGTGGTCTGGCTAGAACAAGAAGTCTACAGGGAGATAGATACTTTATGCTAATTATTGATGATTATTCTAGAATGTGTTGGGTTACTTTTCTAAGGGAGAAATCAAAAGCTTTTGGAAAATTCAAACTATTCAAAGCAATGGTAGAGAATGAAATCGGTAAGAAAATCAAATATTTAAGATCTGATCAAGGAGGTGAATTTACATCTAAGGAATTTAATACATTCTGTGAAGTAAATGGAATCAGAAGACAACTATCAGCACCTTGGACACCTCAACAAAATGGAATTATGGAAAGGAAAAACATAACTATTCTGGAAGCAGCTAGAAGCATGATATTGGAAGCAAATCTACCTCATGTGTATTGGAGAGAAGCAGTGAATACATCGGTTTACACTTTTAACAGAAATCACATCAAAGGTGAAACTGGTAAGACCCCTTATGAACTATGGTTTGGTAATACTCCTACTCTTAAATACTTTAGAATTTTTGAAAGCAAATTCTATATTAAGAGAGATGAGTATATTGGTAAATTTGATCCTAGAAGTGATGAAGGAATATTTTTTGGTTATTCATCTAAGAGCAAGGCATGTAGATGTTTTAATAAAAGATTGTAGAAAATCATTGAGAGTGCTAATGTGAAGATAGATGAACAATTTAGAGGAAATTCAAGGTCTGTAGATTCTGAATCGATAGTTGAGATGATCATAAGTGAATCGATATAGAGTACACCAGTACAGAGTGTGGATCCAGTCACACCGGCATCATCAGAGAATTCCATAATGACTGAAGAACAATAGAATTTGAATAAACCCAAGTATGTAAGACTGAATCACTCAGAAAATTAGATAATTGGGAACAAGTATCAAGGTGTTATGATAAGAGGAAGACTGGTAAATGAAGAGGTATGCTTAATTTCTCAAATTGAATTGGCATTTGTTATTGAAGCTTGTTAAGATGAACATTGGATTAAAGCAATGGAAGATGAACTAGAACAAATTGAAAAGAACAATACATGGACATTAGTTCCCCGACCTAAAGACAAAAATGTAACTGGAACTAAATAGGTATTCAGAAATAAACTTAATGAAGGTGGTAAGGTAATCAGGAAAAAAGAAAGATTAGTGTGTAAAGGATATTCACAGAAAGAGGGAATTGATTATAATGAAACCTTTGCACCGGTAGCTAGAATTAAGGCAATCGGATTATTTCTTGCATTTGCAGCTCATAAGAACTACAAAGTATATTAGATGGATGTAAAATGTGCATTTCTAAATGGTGATCTTGAAGAGGAAGTTTACATTGAACAACCTGATGGATTTTCATTGACAAATGATAAAGATATGGTTTGTAGATTAAGGAAAAAGTTGTATGGATTAAAGCAAGCTCCTAGAGATTGGTATGCTAGATTGGACAAATATATTTTGAAGCTTGGTTACACTAAAGGTAATGCAGACAACAATTTATATTTTAGAGTGACTAATGATGACATCTTGGTTATTGATTTTTTTGTTGATGATATCATTTTTGGAGGAGAAGATGGATTGTGTAAAGACTTTGCTAACAAGATGCAGGAAGAATTTGAAATGTCTATGATTGGGGAGATAAAATTCTTTTTAGGATTGCATATTTCACAAACTGATAAAGGTATATTCATATGTCAAACAAAATACTTGAAGGAAATATTGAAGAAATTTGGTAAGGAAAACTCCAAACCGGTAAGTACTCCTATGACTACAACTAATAAATTGGCATTGAAGGATGATTCAACTCATGTTAATCCAACAAGATACAAATCTATGATTGGAGGTTTATTGTATTTGACACAAACAAGACCTGATATAATGAATGCAGTATGTATTATTTCAAGATTTCAGAGTAATCCTAAATAAAATCATGAATCAATAGTAAAAAGGATTTTCCGGTATCTACAAGGCACAACAAATATTGGTTTATGGTATCCTAAAGATGAAAATTTTGATTTATGTGCATACACCAATGCAAACTGGGTAGGAGATGTAGATGATAGAAAGAGAACCACTGGCAGAGAATTCTTTCTTGGTAGCAGATTGATTTCATGGTTGAGCAAGAAGCAGAGTTGTACATCATTATCAACAACAGAATCAAAATATGTTGTAGCAGCAACTAATTGTACTCAGGTATTTTGGATTAAGAAAATGTTGAAGGATATCAAGGTAAAATGCAAAGAACCTATAATCATTTATTGTGATAATTCAATAGCAATTGATATATCAAAGAATCTGGTATTTCACTCTAAGACTAAACACGATTCTATCAAATATAACTTTCTAAAAGAGAATGTTGAAGCAAAAGAAGTAAGATTGGTTTATGTGAATACTAAAGAGCAGATTGCAGATATCTTTACTAAACCTTTACCTAAGGAAACTTTTGAATATCTCAGAGAGAAGCTTGGGGTAATACCCTCACCGGTAGAGACTTAGATAGTTGAAGATTGACATCAAACCTGCATAAAATAACAGAGAAATATATTTTTTGACTTTGATGGAGGAGAGCTACTTCACAAGGGGAGTAGTTTGTTATAATAATTGGTTGTTTTAGTCAGTTGTGTGTTCTGGTATTTTTATTGCTTTGGCATTTGATGTCAAAGGGGGAGAGATATCTATGGAAAAACTTTGTATTTAGGAAACATTATCCTAGGGTGAGAGATTATTCATTGAGGGAGAGATATATACTCTTTGCATTTTGATTTTGATTTTTGGTATTAATCTGTTCTGGAGATTGTTGGTTTTTGGTTTTTGGCATTCTGTTTTGGCACTTAGATGTTTTTCCATCTAGTGTTGCCATCAATGCCAAAGCGGGAGATTGCTGGTATTATGGATGTATTGCATTAGTTTTGTCATTGATGTCAACACTTATCCATTTGGATATCTTTGGTTATGTTGAACCTGCACATTGTGTTCACTGACAGGTTCAGTAACTTATGCATAGTCACTGGTATATTGTTCATCGACAGGTTATATTGTTCATCGACACTGACGATGACTTGTTATCATCTAGAGATCACTTGATTATGTCAAAGACATGGCTTGGATACTTGGTTTTGATATTTTGTTTAATGGTCTAATCGGGTTGATATATTTGTTGTTACCAATAAATTGGTCTAGGTTATGAATCGGTATGCATTATCTATTCCAGATCAGCACGACACGTTATGGAGATGATTTATTGATTGGATATTGTTGTTAATGTATTGAGCCGACATGATGCATCACATCTAGACTTGTTTGTAATTGATTTTATTGTAATATTCTTAGTGAGTCGACCTACACATTTGGTCTTAGGTTTTGTATATATGTAAGATCTCAATTGATAAGATATAGGATATGGGATATGGTATGTAAGGTTATGGTATTGTAACATGGTATGTGTGAATATTGAAGATCATATGAGCAGACCATAGAGAAGGTTCAAGGAAGGTTTGAAGGTGATTATCAGAGCTTAACTGGTACTGAATCCAGCATTGGAGATGCTACTTTGAGCAGTACATTATTCTAGGATTTAACCATCCTACTGTAGTCATTGCGACTCCCATTTGAGCAGTGTGCTCTAGGCGGTTGGCCTTTCTGCATGTGCAAACCCCATTTATATACACATACTATCTGCAGTAGTATCATCGAATTATGGGTAAGGTTTACCACCATGGTTTTTCCCATTACAAGGTTTCCACGTTAAAATTTGTGTGTTATGTGTTGTGGATGTTCTTTCTCTTTCTGTTTCATGCATTAAGTTTCACTGGTATTGATATTAACTGTTAATCTATTAACCGACATTAAGTTTGGTTTACTGGTATTAAGTATCAAGTTTGATTAAGTTGTATTTGGGTTGAAATTCATAGACAACTGATTCACCTCCCCCCCCCCACCTCTCATTTGACTTATGGGTCCTAATAGAGAGATATAGTATACAACACATTTATTTGCCTTTTGCATTGTGTTGTGCCAGCAGTACTCCTAATGTCGTATTTTTAGCTAAAATATATAGCAATAGAGGTTTGCTTGGATCTGGTGGGATCAACAACGGTGTATTCATTGAGTAATCTTTAAGCATTTGGAATGCTTGCTGGCACTTTGTATCCTATTGAAAGCAGATATTCTTGTGTAATAGATGTGTGAAGGGATGACACTTATCAGCCAATTGTGCAATGAATCTCTAAATTGATTGCAGCTTCCCTTGTAGTGTCCTTAACTAATTAATGTTCATTGGAAGTGGCATGTCCATGATTGCTTTGACGTTTACCAGATCTACTTCAATGCCTTTGCTTGAGACAATGTATCCTAGGACTTCCCTGAGGTTACTCCAAAGACACATTTCTTTGGATTCAGACGAGCATGATATTGCTCTAATTTATCAAAGATTTTACCCAGCATTGCTAGACGACCCTCTCTTGTTAATGATTTAGCGAGTAAATCATCAAAATAATCTTCCATTATGGTGTGCATCATGTCATTGCAGATAGTAGTAATCGCTCTTTGATAGGTTGCCCCTACATTTTTCAGACCAAATGGCATCACATTCCAACAGTAGGTTCCCCATGGGCATGTGAAAGTGGTTTTATGTTGATCCTCTGGAGCAATCTTGATCTAGTTGTACCCTGAAAAGCCACCCATAAGAGAAAGCATTGCATGACCCATTCTGAGATCGACAATCATGTCGATGTTTGGTAAGGGGAAGTCATCCTTAGGGCATGCCTTGTTCAAATCTTTGAAGTCTATATAGATATGGAGGCCCCCATTACGTATATCAATAGGTACTGATGCTCTACAAAAAGGATTGTTAGGATATTGTCAAGACAAACACAAACAACAAACCAAGTGTTAGTGTTAGAAATCACAAATCAAACACTATCCTAAGAAAGCATATCAAGGGAGACACTAAACCCAAAATGGAAAGCTTAAAAAAGATAAGAAATGCAATAAGGCATCTCCAAACGCCCTCCACCATGCTTGTAGCTTCTCCTCCCTTGTCCCTCTCCTCTCCAAGTTTCCAAATGAGTGTAGCTCTCAGTAGCTTTTTGCACTATTCTGGATGTCCTATGGAGATTCAAGATTGTAAAATGAAAAGCTTATGAGAATGCAAATGTGAACAAGCTAAAATGAGATATTATTTAATTATCTAGTGTTAATTTTAGCCCAAAAAGACAAATGTAAATGATTATGCTAAATGCTCTCTAAATTTCACTATAAATTAGATGCATAAGAGATTTCAGGATCTGGATTATGAAGAAATGAGCTCTATTTATAGGTAAAATGGAGCAATGGATGGTTGAGATTGAGTAATCTCAACAAGGGTCAGGATTGATGGGTTTATGATCCATATGAGGGCTTTAAATCCAATCTCAAGATGACAAATGTCAATAAGAGATGGGTTGAGAGGAGAGGGAATAAGCATTAAATGCTTGATATGACTGGAGGGTTAACTTGGGAGCTAAGGTTATTGTTGAGTTGAAATAATAAAGCCATTATCCAATAAATAATGTCTTTATCCAATGGATAAACTCTTGTGCAAGAGTTAGTGAGGATAACCATAGTCAAAGCAATAAATGCTTGAAGAGACCCATGAGTCAAATGAAGGTTGAGTTAGAGGGAAAGTCTCTAACCATGTGGGTGAGTTGAGTTAACCATAAATGGTTATGTAAGAGAGATTAATGGTCATGTAAGAGCCATTAGTTGTTTGGAAGATTTTAGGGGTTAGCTTGTTGAACACATAAAGCATTAAATACTTTTCAAAGACTTTGAAGGCTTTGAGAAGTGACTTCAAGTTGCTTAGGAATGTGACAATATTTAGGAGATGGATTAGGGTAATTAGGAATGATTAGAAAGTGGTTAGAAGGGTCTAGAAGGGGATTTAGGATTGCAAGTGGGTTTGGTGGGTGAGGGAAAATAGGATTTAAATTAAAATAAAATTAATTTATTTCAATTATGGTTGCAACTTGCATTTGTAGGAGAATGCAAGTAAGGTGGAGTTTAATGATTTAAATAAATGTTTTAATTATTTATTTAAAAGAGGAAAGGGGTTGAAATTAAATAAATATGATTTATTCATTTAATTGATTGTGAATTTGGTTTAATGAATTAATTGAATAATTTATTTAATTAATAGGAGAATGATTTAAGATGAATTAATTAAATGTTAATTTCATTAACTATTGGCTAGTAGATTTATTAATCAGATAAACAGTAAATATTCATTTAATTAAATGGACAGATTTATGTGACTACATTTGCCCCTCTTTGAGACGATGCGGTTTATCGCTTCGTTTCAAAGAAAGAAAAATAGACGTGAAGAAATATGCCCCATAAATGTTAATTTAGTGGGTGGTATGCCCCCTCGAGAGGGGTTGAAAAATTTTGAAAAATTGGGCGATCTCTCAAAAAAGAACGAATATTGGTGGGGAGGTAGAAGATAAGAAAATAGAAATGACGGTGAAAGAATGGGAGAAATCGGAATTAAAACGGAGAAATGAGAGGTGCTGGAAGTTCATGGGGACCACGACGGTGAGCAGGGTAAAATTAGGTTTAGGGCTGATGGTATATATGGAGAGGAAGGGGTAAAAATAGGGTCATTTACATCCATCTCCACAACAATTTAGAGCTCTGATAGTGACTTTTGTGAAAGAGCGAGCAACAGTTAGCATGCCGGTACTGATAGCAAATTATCGACTAGAGCGGATTCGTCGATTCCAGTAGCCAGATGACTACGGACCAGCCGATGCAAATTTGAATTTTTGTTTTTCCTACATTTTTTATATGTTTTTGCAAGCATCCAAATCCAACTAAGACAATAGCGCTAAAACATAGTTTTAGCGCAATTGTCAGCTAAAATAGCATTTTTGTGTCGCTATAGCGCTATTGTATAGTGGTTTTAGCGCTATTGGCCTATTGTAGTGCAATCTTGTAGTAGTATTAGCGCCAATGTAGTTGTAGCACGATCGAGTCAATGGTGTAGCGCTATCATCATGTTATGGTGCATTTGTGCAAATCTTGTAGTGCTTTTGTTGTTTTAGCACTATTGTGTAGTTGTTTTAGCATGATTGTCAGCAGAATAGCGCTATTGTATGAAAAATAGATGCCCCAGTGTTAAAAAAATAATCTCCTAATGTTGGTGTTTGGTGGATGGATGGATAAGTTGTTTTGAATCATAGTAGCCCCGTTGAGACTAGGTCATTATGATAAATGTCTGTTGTAGTCTAGGTTTGTCATGATCACTTACTTTTTGAGCCCCGAAGATACTTGATCAAAGTATTTGTTGATAGTCTAGGTTTAAACTTAAGAAAGTTTGAAACAAGACAACTAATGATGATGATGTTGATGTGTGTGTGTAGGAGGATCTTCCTGTGTTACAGATGCGGGAGCGGCATCCGGCCACGTAGCAGCTACGAGATCAGTTGACTGAGGTGGAGATTGATTGTATCGCGGCGATTGGATTATACAACATGATGTACATGCTTGTGATTTGGATGAATCACAGACTAGTGATGGCATTAGCGGAGTGGTGGCATAGTGAGACCTTCACATTCCATTTATCGATGGGAGAGATGACCATTACACTAGAGGATATGTGGCAGATTTTGCACATCCCTATCCGGGGAGATCTGGTGATGTATGATCGAGGATTGGGTAAAGCAATGGTACAATGGATATTCGATGAGGATGTCTACATTCATGATGGCTTGATCGCTTGGGAGGAGATAGCGGCATTATATGAGCCATTACCAGCGGTTTTATCAGGCATTATCGGGGGTTTGTTGTGCCCTGATTGAAGATCGCATGGACTGGTCGTGGGTTTGGGCCAGGTGATTGAGTGCATGGTGACAGATGGGACCCGCTATGCATAGGGACCATGTGTGCTATCACACCTATACAAGGAGTTGCATGAGGTGGTATACTGGGATACGAGCTCTCTAGGAGTCAGCATTACTTTGTTACATATCTGGGCATGGGAGCACTTGCCAATTACATGACCGGTGTGTTTGAGATTAAAAGCAATAGATCAGCCCTACGTGTACATGTACGGAGGTATGATGAGTTAGCCCCACCTGGGGAAGTTGGAGTGGTGGCGGCGGGCATTAGATGATTTGGATGCAATGATATGGAGGCCATATATTGAGTGTGAGCCGTGGGAGGATGATGCAGAGGCTTTGTCATATGTATTTATGACATGATTTTTGATTGTTAGGACATCCTACAATATTGAGAGACAAGTACTAGGTAGAGTGATGAGGCAGTTTGGTCAGAGGCAGGGATTGTCGAGTGGATTGGGGGAGTATGCACGGGTGGTATGGGAGAGATTCCAGTGGGAGATAGTGTTATCGAATGATTAGGCCTTAGCCAAGTTTCAGACTTTACAGGTGAGCCCATGGCATATGAGGCTAAGTATTGTGGATTCAGGAGTGACAGAGGAGTACACAATATCGTACCGCACATCCTATTCCATGCATTTCAGATCCAGCTAAGCTGGTACTATCATTTGAGGATGATAGGATACAACGATGGAGGAGAGGAGGTAGAGGAGTAGAAGGAGGAGGTGGAGGTGGTGGAGGAGGATAATTACAACAGAGAGGGAGAGGCAGGTAGTCATTGCGACTGTCACAGGGTCCTTTGATTCAAGGAGGAGTCATATTAGGTGGTAAAGATATTGGGGAGGGAGAGGCACCTATGGATATGGGAGAGGGAGCTATAGGTGGAGGAGAGGATCCTATGGGGATGGGAGGAGGAGATCTGTGGGAGCATATGCTAGTATATATGCAGACTCGACTTACAGCAGCTAAGGAATAGGTGGAGTGTGAGGTAGAGATTGCAGCTAGAGATGTTCAGTTGTTTGCATGGGAGTCAGAGTTGACAGTAGTGAGGCAAGAGCGAGATGATATTATGGATAGGGTGATGCAGCTATAGGAGAGAGTTCAAATCTTGGAGGGAGCATAGGGATAGGATGCATTATTGAGTGCACTCTAGTAGGTAGGGGGGGAGATTGACTACCGGCGAGGTTTATATGAGTAGGTGGTGCCATCCAGTCAATGAGCACTGAGTTGTTCGCAGATGCATCGAGCGAGATCAAAGCAATCTCATAGGATGCAAAGCAATGGTGGTTTTATGGGTCCTCCATGATGAGGTAGTGTAGGTGGTGCAGGGGGTAGTGGTGGAGAAAGAGGTAGTGGTGGAGCAAGCGGTGATGGTGGTGCAGCATCTGGCCAGAGTGCCATTTGAGAGATATTTATGTATTTTATTACATTGTTATTTTGGACTGTGACTTGGATGGCTCTTGGTAGCCGATATTTTTGACATCACTGTACTCTGATACATGTATGTTTTTGCGAGATGATATATGATGTGATATATGAGGAGATCCCATATTTTGTGATGATATGCATATTGACTATATGTATGGAGTTATGCAGCACGATGTTTATGATTTATGCTTAGATGGATGCTTTTACTTGCTAAATGTATATATTGATGAGATGATTTCTATATGTGTATGATGATGATTTTATGATTTCTATATGCATGTTTATGAATGTGATGCTAACATGTATATGCATGTTAATAAATGTACGATGCTTTGTTGTAATATTTTATGTATGTAATGCCATGATGACAATGTATGCATAATGATGACTGAATGATGTTGCTTATGAGATAGATAGTACTTGTGTTTATGTTGATGATATGATGATATGCAGTTTTGTGTTGATGTAAGATGAAAATGTAATGAATCGAATGGTTTATGTAAATATTCATAGATGGTTAAAAATACATAAAAAAATGGATAAACAAATGTAAATACAAATGTTTATGTGATGATTTCTAAATGAATGCACTTTTAAAATGAATAAACAAATGTTGAGACAAAAGTTTATGTTTATGATTTTAAAATATGACTAAGTGATAAATGAAAGTGAAATGATAATGTAAATAAATGCAACTAAGGGATAATGAATAAGTGCACCTTAATGCAATTAAAAGGATAATGAATGCATCTTAATGAATCTAGATGAAATTTTTAAGATGAGAATGAAATGAACAAGTATAAGAATATACTGGATGGATAGATGAATGTACTTGACTAATAGATAAATAAATGCAAATGAATGCAACTAAATGAATCTAAATGAATGTACTTTTAAACAAACTTTAAATGATGATGAATGATTTGGAATGATTTTAAAATACAACTAACTGTACCTAGATGACTAAATGAAGGTATGTTAATATCTAATAATGGAAGTAAATGGAATGATTGGAAATTTATCCAAATAAATCTAAATGCTCTTATTTGCAATGATGAAATGATATAAGGATGATAATGTAAGTAAATGATAATGAATGCAACTAAATGATATCAGATGCACTTGAATGAATATCTATAATTGGATGTAATGGACCTACATGCAAGTAAAATATAATGGAATGATGATGCCATGCGTTTAGGATAGATGAATGCAAGTTGTTGAGAATTTGCATGATGCACTGATAATGTATCAGAGAACTCTGTCATGATTGTATCCAATACCAATTCATATTAAATAACTTCTCATATTTTAACTTGTTCACACTTGCATACAAAACCATAAATATGGATAATGAATGATCAAATGGATGGGTGATATGCAACGAAATGCAATATAAACAGATGAGATGAAATGACGATCCATAGTGCTTTATTTTTCATCATTGAGCATGGTAGTATCAATCTTGGATGAGGCAGTAGGAACCAAGTTTGGAGCATTGTACCTATAAGCAAGCAGTATAGATAAAACATGATGGACCCTCCATTCTAGTTCATGTGCAGATGGTCAAGGTATACGCTATAGTCAGTAAGCCATAATGATCCATGACTATATTTTTGCATATGATCACGTAGCTTTGTGAACTTCCCACGTAGACACCATTAGTACATGCCCCATAACTTCATTGGAACAATTTGGAGGCAATAAACAAACGATACTTAGGAACCATCCTGACA
Organism: Cryptomeria japonica; assembly: GCF_030272615.1. Taxonomy (NCBI): domain Eukaryota; kingdom Viridiplantae; phylum Streptophyta; class Pinopsida; order Cupressales; family Cupressaceae; genus Cryptomeria; species Cryptomeria japonica. Next base: position 619,437,013 of record NC_081408.1, on the reverse strand, counting down.
ACTCTAATCACTTGTGGATATCCCAAAGTAGCGTAGGAACCTGATATAAATGAATAAATAACTTACCAAACCAACTAAGTACTTGATAGCTTTAACATAATTCTTCTTGTCAAAGAAAATTTTATCATGTCTTTGTTTTGGTAAGGAAGGATGCATCCTTGTTAAGACAGTTGTGTGTACCTGTGTTGATTGATTGGTTGATTTGATAAGTGATCATGGTTTGAGTAGTTCAAAAACGTTTGTTTGGTGTCTGTTTGCGATGTGTATGTACAATGGTTATCATGTGTTGCCATGTTTTTGATTTATTTTTTATGGTTTATGATGTTTTTGGATTTTTTGACTCAGTTTTGAATGTTTTTAAATTTTTGAGTCAGTTTTGAATGAATAACTTAATGAATCACAAGTAGTGTAGAATCCACTTCTATCAATAGGTTAAGAGAATTTCCCCCAATTTAGATAACACTATGAAAAATCAAGATGCAAGACGCATGAAGGGCTATCCCTGATTGCAGATTAATAATAAGTTATGGCTCGCACGATGGAGGAATGGATGTGATGGCAACAAGTCTGACAAACAATGGAGCCATAGCTTTTATGAGTGGTGCTTGTTTGCCAGGTTTTCACCATCGCACTTACCCAAGGTGCCACCAGAGTGGTTTTTCACCGTTTGGATGCATGATTTTTTTCTTTACTATTTTGATTTTTTTGTATTTTCTTCAGGACATTTATCTGAATGTTTTCTAGTATGTATTGGAGCCTGATGCTCTGTACAGCTTTATGTGTGAAACCATTTGAGGTGCATGTTGTTGATCGGATTTGCTAGCAGTTTCCTTTCTGAAGTAGCCAACTAATATGACCTGGTCCCAAATACAACAATGATAACATATGGACCCACTCAGTTTGATTCAAACTTTCCTTGATGTTCTTTGTTTGGTTGGTTACGAGGATTCTCTCTAAGAACAAGATCACCTACCTCAAATGTACAAGGTCTAACTCGATGAATATAGCTTCTGCTCATGCATTGTTGATAGGCTTTGAGTTGGTTGTATGCAGCTTGTCACCTTTCATCAAGTAGTTCCAAGTCTTGAAGATGAGAGACTCGATATGCTTCATCATCTATCAAATTTTTCAAGGAAACCTGTAGAGATGGTATTTCAACCTCAATAGGAAGGATGGCTCCTACGCCATAGACCAGTGAGTAGGGAGTTGCGCCTGTAGTGGTTCGAATGATAGTTCAATACACCCATAGTGCTGGATTTAATTGAATGTGCCAATCATGCCCAGCATCATTGATTGTCTTCTTGAGGATTCTCAATATGTTCTTGTTTGATGCTTCAACCTGACCATTGCCTTGTAGGTAATAGGGAGTGGAAAAGTGGTGTTGGATGTGAAACTTCTCACAGAGCTCACAAACATCCTGATTTTTAAAGGAAACCCATTTTCTATGACGATGGACATCGGTACACCATACCGGCAAATGATGTAATTAAGGATGAATGAGGTGATCTGCTTGCCAGTGACTTGGGTAAGTGGAATAGCTTCGATCCACTTTGTGAAGTATTCGATGGCGGTAATAATGAATTTGTGGCCGTTGGATGAAGATGAATGGATTTTACCCATAAGGTCAAGTCCCCATTGACAAAAGGGCCATGGTGTTGTGATTAGTTGCAATTCCTGTGTTGGTGCATGTATCACTCCGTGAACTTGACACTTCTTGCATTTTCTGACAAAATAGTAGGAGTCTTTTATTAGGGATGACCAATAGTATCCAGTGCGCATGATCTTCTTTGCTAAGGAAGGACCGGTTGAGTGAGTCCCACAAATTACTTCATGTACCTCTTCCAAGGCCTTTCTTATCTCATCTTGTTCCAAACATCAAAGGATAGTACCATCAAGACTTCGTCGGTATAAGGTTTTTACAATAATGGTATATCAATAAGTTTGATGGATGAAGGTTTTGTGTTGGTTATTCAATTGGTTAAGAGGAAGTGTGTGATCAGGGAGGTAGGTTTAGAAATCATCGTACCATGGGGATTTGGAACCGGTAAGGTGACATATCATCTCGGATTCAGGGATATCATAAGCGAGAATCCAAAGCTGTTCTACGAAGAACTTGTAGCGTGTTGAATTCTACGGAAGATCTAGGAGAGATGCAATGGTAGCCATAGCGTTAGCAGCTTGATTCTAATCTCTAGGTATTTGTTCAAAGGTGATATTTGTAAATGATGCTTTTAAATTGTCCACCATTTTCTTGTACGGCAGAAGTTTATCATCCTTGGTCTGATATTTGTTTGTGACTTGTTGGATGACAAGTTGGGAGTTGCCATATATCTGTAGCTCTTTTAGTTTCCATTGTATGGCTAGTCTGAGTCCTGTGATCAAGGCCTCATATTCTGCTATGTTGTTTGTACATGGAAAAGTTAGCATGTAAGACTTCGAGATGTTCTCACCTTGAGGTGTGATAAACAAAATGCCTGCCTCTGAGCCATGTCTAGTACATGAACCATCAAAATAGAGATTCCATGGTTGTGTTTTTGTGATCATGAAGATCTCTTCATGTGCAAAGTTTGAAACAAGCATCGACCAACTGATCTGCAATAACTTAGCCCTTTATAGCCTTGCGGTCCATATACTCAATGCCAAATTCACTCAGAATCATCACCCATTTGGCCAAGCGGCCTATCAATGCTGCTTTGCTGAGTAAGTACTTTAGTGGATCAATCTTGGCAATGAGTTGTACTTTATGTGTTAATAGGTAGTGCCTCAGTTTAGTGGCTGCCAATATTACTACTAGGCAAGCTCTCTCAATAGGTGTGTATTTGAGTTCATAGCCGACTAGTGCACAAGAGATATAGTATACATCACACTCTTTCCCTTCTACATTATGTTGTGCCAGTAGTACTCCCAATTTCGTATTTGTTGCTGAAATATAGAGCAATAGAGGTTTACTTGGATCTGGTGGGATCAACAATGGTGTATTCATGAGATAGTCCTTAAGAATTTGGAATGCTTCCTAGCATCTAGCATCCCATTGAAAATGGATGTTTTTGTGTAATATATGTGTAAAGGGATGACACTTATATGCCAATTGTGCAATGAATCTTCAGATGGATTGTATCTGTCCTTGTAATGTGCGTAACTGACTGATGTTCCTTGGAGGTGGCATATCCATGATTTCTTTGACCTTTGTTGGGTTGACCTCAATGGATTTGCTCAAGATAATGTATAGTAGATGCTTCCCTGAGGTTAATCCAAAGACACATTTCTTTGGGTTGAGTCGAACATGATATTGTTCTATTCAATCAAAGATTTTATCTAAGATTTCTAGATGACCTTCTCTTGTTAATGATTTTGCCAGTAAGTCATCAACATAATCCTCCATTATGGTATGGATCATATCATGAAAGATGGTGGTCATAGCTCTTTGATAGGTCACCCCTACATTCTTTACACCAAAAGGCATCATGTTTCAACAGTATGTTCCCTATGGACATGTGAAGGCAATTTTATGTTGATCTTTTGGAGCGATCTTTATTTGGTTGTACCCTAAAAAACCATCCATGAGAGAAAGCATGGCATGTTCTGCTATTAGGTCCATGATCATGTCAATGTTTGGTAAGGGGAAGTCATCTTTAGGACATGCCTTGTTTAGATCTCTAAAATCTGTACAAATACGGATGCCGCCATTTAGTTTACCAATAGGTACTATATTGGAGATCTACTCTACGTAGTCAATTGGTCTAATAAAACCAACATCCAGGAGTTTCTTAAGTTCTTCTTTGACTAGTACAACAATATGGGAGTGCATCTTGTGAAGCTTCTATTTGACAGGCTTAGCTCCTTCGGCCACGGTGAGGTGATGCATGACCAAATCAGGATCGAGACTAGGCATGTCGGCATATGACCATGAAAAGTTGATCTGACACTTCTGGAAGAATTATACAAACTTAGGTTGTTCCTCTAGAGTTAAAAGAGATGCCAGATGTATTTGGTGAGGAGTCTCAGGGGTCCCCACGCTGAATTCTTTTGTTTCCTCAATGAGGATCGTTGATTGTTCTTGATTTGCACTAGAGGGGAGAATGTCAAACCTTTCATCCTTAGGTGCCTCAGAGGTTTTCACCATTGGATACGCTCTTTCTTTTTACATTTTTGGGATCAAACAGTGCCATAGTGTGGTTTTCACTGGAAGATCTATGTTTTATTGTGATATTTTTTTAGCTAAAAGGTTTGGCATCCGCCCCAAATTATGTTGCGCTATTAAGTTTGATGGCGAATCATAGTTTGTGATCCCTACTTGGTATGTTATCCTATAGTTCCAAAAAGTCAATGATCACCTCATTATTTTGGAATTGGTCAAGGCATGGGGGATTAGGTTGGTTTCAATCAATGAGTTTGGGGTGGATAATGGGAATGACTTCATCAATTAAGTTAAGTTCAGCGAAGGTGTCAGTGAGGGTTAAGATAGATGAGTGAAGTGCATCGATGGTACTCTCCTTGTCATATTTTGGTGTCAAATTTGATGTAGGACCTGTGGAAGGTGCTTCTGGCTCAAAATCCCAAAAGGTTTTAATCCATGCCTCCTCGTAAACTAGGCTATCCTTATGAGGTGGGGGAGGTGATGTGTCTTCTTCATCTAAAGTATTCAGATTCACTGAATCAAATTCCCATTCATGGGAGTCGGTCTCTGAAAGACTTTCTACCATCCGATTACTGTATCATGTTGGGATGCCCCTTGTATTGAATAGTGCATTGGTCACGGGTTTATGCACTTTTATGGATGATATTGATGGTGTTGCTGATAGGATTATTGGTGTTGGGGATACCGCTACTATGAGTATCGGAATTGTTGGCGCTACTATTGTTTCTGATGGTGATGTTGTTGATGGTATTGGTGTTGTTGATGGAATTATGGGGTTTATGGAAGTTGTGGGTGCTATTGTTGTTGTTACTTATGGGATTATCATTTGTGTTGGTGCAATGGGTGTGAGTTATGTTGCGGATTTGATTATCAATCTTCTTGGTGTAGTGTGTTTTGTTGGTGCCGCAAAAATAATCAAGGAAGGCTTCCTTGGAGTAACCGTTTGATACATGGGTTTGTTGGATTTACCTTTGAATCTGATCTTGGGAAGAGCTTCTTTGTGAAAGCCTAAACCAGTATTATCTTTCGGTTTCAACTTAGGCTACAACAGCTCATGTCGTCCTTGCTTGCAAAGTCCCAAAGCACTCTGACCATGATATCCCATTCTTTGCATAATGGCAAGACCTTTGCCATATTTATCCATAGGAATTTTAGCCTATGGGATTTTTGTGATGATAGGGTCTTTATAGATCCATTCTGCTAAGTCCTCATCCCTAGTTTCCTCTTCCTGACTTTAACCAAGGATAAAAGGTACCAAAGCACATGCTTTATTAGCTGATAGCTTTTGAAGCAACTTTTGAGGCTTATCATGAGTTCTAGGGGATGTGGGTAATTTCCCAACACAAAAGAGTTGGCTTAGATTGTATTCCCCAGGACCTTCCTCTGCCATTTTCATTTTCAGCTTCTCTTGCTTTGGTATAGAGTTGTTTGAGCTCGAACGAGAGGTTGGACTAACATATGATGTGGATGGGATAACTTCTCTATTGTTAGGAATGGTAATCTCTGGCTGATGGTTGATGTTGTTACAATATGCAAATGGATTTGCATCACCAAGGATTGTAATTTCTACACTGTTATGAGGAAACTTGATACACTGGTGAGAGGTGGATGGAATGGCTTGCATGGCGTGTATCCAAGGTCATCCTAATAACAAATTATACAATAGAGGAAGGTCTAGAACTTGACATATGATGTGCTTCACCGCTAGGCCCACTCGGATTAGTAACACAACTACTCCTTTGGAAGAATGCTTCGCATCATCATAGGCTTTTATGGTTACCTTTTTGCGGGGGTCCACTGATTCAACTGCATATCCCAATGATGTGACCAACTGTAATGTACATATATTCAGTCTTTCTTCATTATCAATCAAGACTCACTTGATTTTGTATTGGTTGACGAATCCTTCAATGTGAAGGGATGCATTATGAGGTTGTTGGAATGAAGCATTGTCACTTTCAGATAAAGTGAGACAGGGTGATGACTTGAGACTGCCAACTATGGATTGAAATTAGTTTGTGTTAAGGTTGGTAGGGATTGAAGCTTCTTGGAGAGCTTGATCCAAGATTGTTTTATGAGATGAGGATAGGCACAAAAGCTCTAAGATGGATATAAGTGTGGGTGTCTTATCTAACTGCTCAACAAGATTGTACTACTTTGGGATGGATGGTGAGTTGTGTGGAGTTTCTTTAATGGTGATCTTGCTATGATGTGTAACAACATTGCAAGTAGGACTTGGATCTTTGATGGTGATAGTTGCAATTTGTTCATTGGCATTGTAGAGGTGATTCACAATGTGATTATAAGCCGCTCATGTATAATTAGTTGTATCTATGTTTCGCCTTGAAGTGGAAGGACCCCTTTGATATTGTGATGGAAGTGGATTCTTAAACATGAGATGATCATTATTTGAGGTTTTTGGGTCATGTCCTTCGATTTCAATTTCGCCTCGGTCAATAAGATCTTGAACAAGATCTTTTAGTCTATGATAGTTTCTCGTTTTATGCCCTTTCCCTTGGTGGAATTCACAATGTTCATTATCTCTCTACCATGGAGGTTTGACTTGAGGTTCGTAATTAGATGTCTTTGGTAAAGTCACCAAATTTGAAGAGAACAATTGACGTAACACTATTTCAATAGGTTCCCCTAAGGGTGTGTATGTACATTTTGGTTTATTACTTTGTTGTCGTTGTCTTGGTTCCTCTTGTGGTGTATTGCAACCTTGATTCTGTGGAGGAGCAACAGTGTTGTTTTTAGGAGGGGGAGTTTGCCCCACAAATCTGACCACAGGTTGTGCAGTCTTTATGGTCCTTGCATCTACAACACCATCATTGATGATGTTTTTGTTTTTATTCCAGAAGTTAGGTTTATCACTATTAAAACACAGGCGAGGGCCATCTTTTGGTTCATTGTATATCTTGATAAGTCCCTTTTTGATGTGGGCCCATTCACATTTTAATCCCTGGGTGATCATGTCTTCAAAGGACTCTATGCCCTTCATGTCTAGGTGGAATTCCATTTCATTGTTCAAGTTGGAAATAAATATTTCCACCAACTCTCATTCAGGTAGATGAAGAGAACATCTACTACACAGTTGCCTCCATCGTTGCAAGAAAGCTGAAAATAGCTCCCCTGGTTTTTGCTTCATATTGTACAAATCCGCGATGGTAACATCGCGTTCTATGTTGTGTGCGTGATGAAATTTTGGATGATTTCCTCAAATTTTCTAATGCCGCCTATTAATCGGGAAAACTGTTGCGTGGTTGTCCCCCCCAAACTCTGAGGAAAGAGGTGCATTAGATATGTGCCTTCATATATCACTTCTAGGCAAGCTAAGTGAAATTCTCTGACATGATCTCTAGGGTCTCCTTTTCCCTGGTACTTTTCAAACTTAGGTGTTTCAAACCCTCATGGAAAAGGTGGCATATATATATTCCTATCAAAGGGATAGGGACAAATATCATTAAGTGAAAACTGGGTAGTTTTCACACCACTGTGGAGTTGTTAAGCTAGATTCTCAACTTGTTGCCTCATCATGGCTATGTTGTTAGGAGGAGGAGGTGGGGGATTTCCTTGATTAAAGTCATATCTAAAGTTATCTCAACCTCTTCTACCCTCGTTATGTCTATGGTGTTCTGATGTTTGCCGTAATTGTGTGGTATCAAAATCAGAGGATAGTTTTGCTCCCTCTTGAGCAAGTCTCAAAAAATGAGCATTTGTGTTGTTTTTGAGGATTTCATCAAAAAGTCGATTGAAAAGGGGGTTATGTTTTGCCCTTTTTATTGCTTCAGGAGTGGGAGTACTGGGATTTTCATCATTTGCACCTCCTCCAATGGCTTCTTGAAATTCATTGAGATTTTCATCCTCTTCTTCTTCGATCTCTAGTTGTCTAGTCCTTGATCTGGTGTGAGCCATTTTGTTTGAAAGTTGTTCTTGAAGTTTGGTGAAAGTGATTATGAGTTGGTGATGGAATGAAAGATAAATTTTTGGTGAAGTGTTTAGAATATGGATCTCTAACATTGAAGGTTTGATGTTACCAAAGTCCTTTTATGAATTGATTTTTGTGTTGTCAACAATGTTTGATATGATAAGGTATAGCAAGGTTTGAGATGTGTTACAAACCAAGCTACCTAGTAATGAGAGGATGCACTCATAGACTAGTTTTAACCTGCATAGATATTCCTCTTAGGATGAGTTTATCCTAGATGTAGAGACACTCTAAAAAGTGATGTGTTGTTTTTTATTTAAGCTGTAGACACTTAAAAATAATTATTTTAATTATTTTTAATTCCTCGCATATTTAATTAATTAATTATGTTAATTCAAATTCCTCTCAATATTAATTAAATATAATTAATATTGTCACTATAGCATATGATTGATTTATTTAATAAATCAATCCCTTTCTTTATTCTTCTAAAAAAATCAAATCCTCACAAATCTTCCTCTTAGCTAATTAATTTCAATTAATTAGTTAACCTACATGATTCCTACAAATCATCTTCTTAATTCATTCTTCTAGAAACTCCCTAAACTCACTTAACATTATTCTTCTAATTTTTTATTCCCTCCACTCATTCTCTCTCCTAGTCAAATTCTCCTACAAATATTAATCCCACCTAACATTTCCTCTAATCCCCCTCCTAATGAGTCATTAATGGCTAATCATCATGATTAGTCACAAAGTCAACCCTTTGTCCTTTTCATGCAACCACTAGCTTTAAATGCTCTTTTCCTAGGTGAATGTAAGATTTTCAAAATCACACATTCCTCTAGGCATCCCCTCTCCCAAGGAATTTTTAATTCCTTTTTATTCCTCCAATCTCCATGATATCCTTTTTTGGAGAATTTTTAATTCCTCCAATGCATCTTGTGGAGTGTGGAGATACGAAATGCCTTTAAGGCATAATTCTTGATCTCCACACCCTCTCTTAGACCTTGTGTGAGCTCACAAGTAAATCTTAGCCCTTCATCTCGAATTCATCCTAGCCATTCGTTTTCCTCTCCTCTTCCTATAAAATAGGGCTCCATCCCTTCATTGAAAACATCTTGAAATCCAGTAAATTTATGCTGCCCTTTTGAGCCCAGGAAATCATCTTGGCAACTTGATCATCTCATCCTTATCATTTTTCAAATCCATTCCATTTGTGCACAACATTGGAGAGCCATCCACATCTAGCAATCAAAGGAGCACATCAAGTGGAACATTATCAAGGGGCGCCTTCACTTCATCAAGCTCAATCCGAAGGAGAAGGTAAAATAGCAAGGTAAATTGATCTTTTAATGATATTTTAGCATTCTGCATGTTTATTTCATTATGTTTTGATCATTTCACCTTCAAATCTATTTTCCCCTCTTCATAAGCAATATCAAAAAAAAACTTAGGACAAGACCTTCTTATGTTTCGAGAGTTGGAATGGATTGATGATGTATGAATGTGAGAGTGGATAGAATGTGGCCTTGAATAAAAACATTGTGTTACAAATGGGACAAATTCTTCCTCTTCTTGCTCAGTGGTTGGTGGTTCTTCCTGAGATATGTTATATGTAATGCAAATGTTGGGAAAGAAAGCAGGGTTGATTTTGCCTCATACTGAGTAAAAGCTCTGTTGTTCAAGGATTCTTTATCAAACTCGTTGGATTTTCCTTGAAGATATAGATGCAAGAAGGCTCTGTGCGAGACAAAAATTTGTCTATTGAGATAGAAAAATTTCCTTCTTTTGATGAAAGCCTTTGAACTCAATGGTCTTTTCTTTAAATTGAAATGTTGATGAAGATTCCTCTTTCTCAAGATTTGAAGGATGGTCATATAGTTTGATATCTTGTTTGTACTTTGTTAAATGTTGGATGAAAATTTGTGTTGGATGAATACTTGTTTTTTAATTGCTTTTGACTTTCTTTGACAAGAACACAGAGCAAGCACACAAACACAATAATGTTTCCTCAAAAAGGCAAAAATAAGTGTGGGTCTAAATCAACCCAATCTTTGAACTTTTTGACCCCTTTTTCAAATGTTTTTGTATGTTTTTCTAAAAGCTTCAAACCGGCTCAATTTATCACTGGTCTAACACAAAATGAAGACACTTGAAACACACTTTATCCCTAAGGTCAAATGGCCAATTGTGATAATTTCAGCCCACATCTTGATATTTCTTCAACTTTGGTACTACATACCTTATGAATCCCGTCATAGTAGGTAAGGATGTGATATACTATGTCTTGCGCAAGCATAACAAATAGATGATCCCTATGATGGGGGAGTCACCACTTTTATCAAGCTACAAGTAGTCTTTCAAAAAGCCATATTTCTACTCAAGGAAATATGTATGGTGAGTGTCTTGGGAGCAAAACCATCTATGCTCTTGCACTAAACTTCTCACAAATATCCTCAATCAATAGAACGGGTGGGTTTCTATATAAAAAGGTGTCTAGTAATGTTCGATGTTTTTGGACATAAGTTCATTCTGCAATGACTCACTTAAGAGCCTTGTAACTTGTGGTGGGGCCCATGTGTCCTTTCTACAAGTTACATTGTAGGAACAAATATACCCAAGACTACAACTTTCGCTCACATCTGATTTCTATAGCATCTTGAAGGATTTACCGCCTGAAGTCGTTCCCAAGAGTGATGTGTCTCTTGGCAGGCCTCTCTTGAAAATATAAAATTTTGAGTGTTACTAACACTTTTCTCTTGCACCTAGGACCACAAAAGCCAAGGGAGAGGATAGTGTGTGTTAGAAGTAGGACCACTCGACAAAATTTTTCACAAGTGTGCCAATCACCAAAAACACTTGTTCTTTTTAACCAAGTTTATAGCAATATGATCTAACTATTTGGAGATGTTGTTCCAACAAAAATGGTGTTCTTTTTAACTCCAATGGCAAAATGTTTTGTAATCTAGAAACTTTGAAATCCTAGTCAACTGAATTTAAAACACGTTTTGCTTGAAGTAAATCGATTTGAACTTGAAGGGACAAATGGCTTGTTCTTTTTAATCTTGCCCAAACGAAGTGTTGATTGTAATTTTTAATTGGATGCAAGAAATAAAATTTGTCTTGTTAATTTTAAGCACCAAATAAAAATTGTTCCTAACTTGCAAAAATAATTTTTTGGGGGTTTTGAATTTGTGGTCCTTTTTAACTTGACAAATGAGGTTCTTTTTATAAGCCCAAACAAAATATGTGATTCATTTTATACCCAAAAAGGAAATGTGAAGTTTATTAAAGCTAAAATAGAAAATGAATTCATTTTAAGCCAACTTTGAAAGGTTAGTAAAAAGATAAATTTACTTTCTAATATAATTTAAAAACCTGCACAAAAGACAAACAATTAGTAAAAATGAAAAACGAAGTTTTGATGGGCTTCGACAAGCCTAGATTTTGATTTCCGATTACAAAAAGTTTCTTTTTTACAACTCTCTGTTACGATAGTGCTACTCTGTGTGAAAATAGAAATGCTATTTAACACGAAAGTGTTAAATAACAAACAAAAGCGCTGAAATAAGTGCAAACGTGCTATAAAAAAGAGACATTAGTCCTAAAAGAACTCTGTCAAACATAATTAATTATGTCAAACAGAGAGCTGAAAGCACTAAAACTACACACGATAGCGCTATTTAATGGTCAATAGAACTATAAGAAGGACAATAGCGCTAGTTGGGAGACAATAGCGCTATTATTAGAAAAAATAGTGCTAAAGTACCAACTTTTGAAGGTGCTAGAGCGTGAACAATGGCGCTAAAGTGTGACTTGTGTGTCAATTAAAACATGAAAAGGTTAGTAGTTTTAAAAAAAGATTAATCAGAAGGTTGCATGTTCGATTCACGTTGGGTTCACCAAATGATGCTCTGGAAAAAGGATTGTTAGGATACTGTCAAGACAAACACAAACAACAAATGAAGTGTTACTGTTAGAAATTACAAATCAAACACTATCCTAAGAAAGCATATCAAGAGAGACACTAAACCCAAAATGGAAAGATTAACAAAGATAAGAAATGCAATAAGGTATCTCCAAATTCCTTCCACCATGCTTGTAGCTTCTCCTCCCTTGTTCCTCTCCTCTCCAAGCTCCCAAATGAGTGTAGCTCTCAATAGCTTTTTGCACTATTTTGGATGTCTTATGGAGATTCAAGATTGTAAAATGAAAAGCTTATGAGAATGCAAATGTGAACAAGCTAAAATGAGATATTATTTAATTATCTAGTGTTAATTTTATCCCAAAAAGACAAATGTAGATGATTATGCTAAATGTTCTCTAAATTTCAATATAAATTAGATGCATACATGATTTCAGGATCTAGATTATGAAGAAATGAGCTCTATTTATAGGTAAAATGGAGCAATGGATGGTTGAGATTGAGTAATCTCAATAAGGGTCAAGATTGATGGGTTTATGATCCATGTGGGGACTTTCAATACAATCCCAAGATGACAAATGTCAACAAGAGATGGGTTGAGAGGAGAGGGAATAAACATTAAATGTTTGACATGACTGGAGGGTTAACTTGGGAGGTAAGGTTAATGTTGAGTTGAAAGAATAAAGCCATTATCCAATAAATAATGTCTTTATCCAATGGATAAACTCTTGTGCAAGAGTTAGTGAGGATAACCATGGTCAAAGCAATAAATGCTTGAAGAGACCCATGAGTCAAATGAAGGTTGAGTTAGAGGGAAAGTCTTTATTCATGTGGGTGAGTTGAGTTAACCATAAATGGTTATGTAAGAGCCATTAATGGTCATGTAAGAGCCATTAGTGGTTTGGAAGACTTTAGGGGTTAACTTGTTGAACACCTAAAGCATTAAATGCTTTTCAAATACTTTGAAGGCTTTGAGAAGTGACTTCAAGTTGCTTAGGAATGTGACAATATTTAGAAGATGGATTAGGCTAATTACGAATGATTAGAAAGTGGTTAGAAGGGTCTAGAAGGGGATTTAGGATTGCAAGTGGGTTTGGTGGGTGAGGGAAAATAAGATTTAAATTAGAATAAAATTAATTTATTTCAATTATGGTTGCAACTTGCATTTGTAGGAGAATGCAAGTGGGGGGAGTTTCATGATTTAAATAAATATTTTAATTATTTATTTAAAAGAGGAAAGGGGTTGAAATTAAATAAATGTAATTTATTCATTTAATTGATTGTGAATTTGGTTTAATGAATTAATTGAATAATTTATTTAATTAATAGGAGAATGATTGAAGATGAATTAATTAAATGTTGGCTAGTGGATTTATTGATCAAATAAACAATAAATGTTCATTTAATTAAATGGACAGATTTATGTGACTACAGGTACAATATTGGAGATCCAATCTACATAATCGATTGGTCTAATGAAACCAACATCTAAGAGATTTTTGAGTTATGCCTTAACAAGAACAACAATTTGTGGGCCCATCTTTCTGAGCTTTTGTTTTACCAGTTTATCTCCTTCTACCACGGTTAGCTGATGCATGACCAAACCAAGATCTAAGGCAGGCATGTCTACATAAGACCATGTGAAGTTGATTTGATGCTTCTGGAAGAATTTCACAAATTTTGGTTGTTCCTTTGGAGGTAGAAGAGATGCCAAATGTATTTAGTGAGGAGTCTCAAGGGTCCCCACATTGAATTCTTTTGTTTCTTCTATTAGGATTGTCAATCTCTCTTGATTTGTACTAGAGGGGAGGATGTCGAACCTTTCATCTGCAAGCGCCTCAAAGAGGTTTTCACCTTTGGATATGCTCTTTATTTTTACTTTTTTGGGATCAATAAGTGCCATTGTGTGGTTTTCACTAGAAGATCCATGTTTTATTGTGATATTTTTGCAGCTGAAAGGTTTGGCATTTGCCCCAAAGTACATTGCGCTATTAAGTTTGACGATAAATCCAACTTTATGATCCCCGCTTGGTATGTTATCCCATATTTCTAAAACATTGATGAGCGCCTCATTGTTTTGGAAGTGATCAAGACATGGGGGATTTTGCTAGTTTCAGTTGATGAGTTTGAGGTGGATGATAGGAATGACCTCATCGATTAGGTTGAGTTTAGAGGAGGCCTTAGTGAGGGTTAATATAGATGAGTGAAGTTCATCAATGGTACTCTCCTTGCTAGGTTGTGGTGTAGGATGTGAAATAGGGCCTGTGGAAGTTTCTTCTTACTCACGAACCCAAAAGGTTTTAATCCATGCCTCTCCATAAACTGAGATATCTTTATGAGGTGGGGGAGGTGATGTGTCTCCCTCATCTGAAGTATTTAGATTCATTGAATCAAATTCCCATTCATGTGAGCCGGTATCTGAATCACTCTCTAACATCCGATTATTGTACCATGTTGGGATGTCTTTTGTATTGAAGAGTGTATTTGTCACGGGTTTGTGCACTTTTATAGGTGGGATTGTTGGTGCTGCTGATAGGATTATTAGTGTTGTGGATGCTACTACTGGGAGTATCAGTGTTGTTGGTACAGTTAGTGCTATAGTTGTTACTGATGGGATTATCAGTGTTGTTGATGTTGTTGTTGGGATTACTGGTGTTGTTGATACAGTTGGTGCTACTGTTGTTACTAATGGGATTATCAGTGTTGTTGATGTTGTTGATGGCTTTGATGCTACTAATGCTACTGATGGGATTATCAGTTTGGTAGGTGAGGTTGGTACAATTGTTGGGAGTATCAGTGTTGTAGATATAATCAAGGATGGCCACTTTGGAGTAACTGGCTGATACATGGGTTTGTTGGGTTTTCCTTTGAATCTATGCTTAGGAAGAGATTCCTTTTTGAAAACCTACTCCAGTTTTATCTTTGGGCTTAACTTAGGTTGCAAGGGCTCATGTCGGCCTTGTTTGTAATGCCCCAAAGAACTTTCGCCATCATAGCCCATTCTTTGCATGATAGTGAGGCCTTTGCCATATTTATCAGTGGGAAGCTTAGCCTTTGGGAATTCTATTTTGAAAGGGTCTTTGCAGATCCATTCTGCCAGGTCCTCATCTCTGGTTTCCTCTTCTTGACTTTTACTAGGGATGAATTGTGGTGAAGTGCATGCTTGCTTGGCTAGTGGTGGTTGAAGCAAATTTTGAGGTTTTCCATGAGTTCTAGGGGAGGTGAGTAATTACCCAACACAAAAGAGTTGGCTAAGATTATATTCCCCAGGACCTTCCTCAGCCATTTTCATTTTCAATTTATCTTGCTTTGGTATAGGGGCGATCAAGTTGGAAAGAGAGGCTAGATTAAAATATGATGTGGGAGGGATAACTTCTCTATTGTCAGGTATGGTGATCTCTGGCTAATGGTTAATATTGTTACAATATGCAAATGGATTTGCATCACCAAGGATTATGATTTCTACACCATTATGGGGAAACTTGATACACTGATGATAGGTGGATGGAAAGGCTTGCATGGCATGTATCACCACTGGCCCCACTATGATAGGTAATACAACAACTCCTCTAAAAGAATGCTTTGCATCATCATAGGCCTTAATGGTTATCCCAATGTTGTGACCAACTGCAAGGTGCATATATTCAAGTCGGCTCCATTGTCAATCAAGACTCGCTTGATTCTTTGTTGGTTTACAAATCCCTCAATGTGAAGGGATGCGTTATGTGGTTGTTGGAATGAAGCGTTGTCACTTTTAGAAAAAGTAAGGCATGGTGATGACCTAAGACTACCAACCATGGCTTGAAATTGATCTGTGTTGAGGTTGGTGGGGACTGACCCTTCTTGGAGAGCTTGATCCAAGATTGTTTTATGAGAAGGGGATAAGCGCAAAAGATCTAATATGGAAATGAGTGCAGGTGTTTTCTCCAATTGTTCCACAAGATTATATTGCTTAGGCAGGGGTGTCATTCCTTGTAGTGTTGCTTGAATGGTAATTTTGCTATGATGCGTAACAACATTGCATGCAAGATTTGGATCTTTGATGGTGATAGTTGCAACTTGTTAATTAGCATCATAGAGGTGACTCACAATATAATTATATGTAGCTTGTGTATAATTAGTTGTAGTATCTATGTTTCGCCCGGAGGTGGAAGGACCCATTTGATCATGTGATGGAAGTCGATTCTTGAACATTAGATGATCATCATTGGATGTTTTAGGGTCATGTCCTTCTATTTCAATTTCTCCTTTGTCAATGATATCTTGCACAAGATCTTTCAGTTGATGGAAATTGCTCATCTTATGCCCTTTTCCTTGGTGGAATTCACAATGTTCATTATCTCTCCACCATGGACATTTGATCTGAGGTTCATAGTTAGATGTTTTTGGTAAGGTCACAAGATTGGAAGAGACCAATTGATGCAATATTGTTTTGATGGGTTCCCCTAAGGGTGTGTATGTGCGTTTTGGTTTGTAGTTTTGTTGCAATTGTCTTGGTTCTTCTTGTGGTGCATTATGACCTTGATTTTATGGATGAGTGATGGTGTTGTTTTTTAGGAGGGGGATTTTTCCCCATGAACCTTACCATAGGTTGTTCAATTTTTATCGTTCATCCATCTGCTATCTCGTCATTGACAATGTTCTTGTTCTTGTTCCAGAAATTGGGTTTATCACTATTATAATGTCGATGAGGCCCATCTTTAGGTTCATTGTAGATTTTGAAAAGTCCCTTTTTTATAAGGCTCATTCACATTTTAATCCTTGAGTGATCATCTCTTCAAAGGATTTTGTACCCTTCATGTCTAAATGGAATTCCATCTCGTCATTCAAGTTGGAAATGAATATTTCCACTAGTTCTTGTTCAGGAAAATGAAGAGAACATCTACTAGACAGTTGCCTCCACCGTTGTAGGAAAGCTGAGAACAACTCCCTTGGTTTTTTTTTGGTGTTGCATAGATCTGCCATGGTAACAGCTCGTTCTATGTTATGTGAATAATGAGAGATGAACTTTTGGACTAATTCCTCAAATATTCTAATGCCACCTAGTAATCGGGAAAACCATTGTGTGGTTGTGCCTCCCAAACTTTGAGGAAAGAGGCTCATTAGATAGGTATCCTTATAGGCCACTTATAGACAAGCTAAGTGAAATTCTTGTACATGATCTCTAGGGTCTCCTTTGCCCCTGTACTTTTCAAACTTGGGTGTTTCAAACCCTTGTAAAAATGGTGGCATATGTATGTTCCTATCAAAAGGATAGGGACACACATCGTTAAGTGAAAACCGAGTAGTTTTTACACCACTATTGAGTTGTTGAGCGAGATTTTCTACTTGTTGTCTCAACATGTCTATTTCTATAGGAGGAGGTGGGGGATTCCCTTGATGATTAAGGTCATATTGGAAGTAATCCCTACCTCTTCCACCATTGTTATGGCTATGTTATTCAGATTTTTGTCCTATCTATGTGGTATCAAAGTCAGAGGGTAGTTTGGCACCCTCTTGAGCAAGTCTCAAAAATGAGCATTTGCGTTGTTTCGAAGGATTTCTTAAAGTGTCTATTGAATTTGGGATTATGTTGTGCTCTTTCAATATCTTCGGGAGTTGGAGTGCTAGGATCTTCATCATTTGTGCCTCCTCCAATGGCTTCTTGGAAATCATTGAGGTTTTCTTCCTCCTCTTCAATCTCTAGTTGTCTATTTTTTATTGATCTTGTGTGAGCCATGTTTTTTGAAAGTTTTTGAGGTTTGGTGAAAGTTATTATGAGTTGGTGATGAGATGTTTGATGGAAGATAAGTGTTTGTGAAATGTTTAGAAGATGGATCTCTAACACTAAAGTTTGGATGTTACCAAAGATCTTTGTGAATTCCGTTTGTGTTTTCAACAATTTTAATGTGATAAGGTATAGAAAGGTTTGAGATGTGTTACAAACCAAGCTACCTAGCAATGAGAGGATGCACTCATAAAATAGTTTTAACCTGTGTAGAAAAGCCCCTTAGGATGATTGATCCTAGATGTAGAGCCACTCTAAAAGTGATTTGTTGGTTTGATTTAAGCAATATTTAAAAGAACTTAGGACAAGACCCTTTTTGTGTTTGAGAGTTGAATGGTTTTGTGATGTGTGAAGATGAAAGTGGATAGAATATGGACCTCAATACAAAATTTATGTCACAAAGGGGGTTTCTACTTCTTCCTCTCTCTCAGGGGCTGGTGGTTCCCCTCAAGCTATGTTGTAGGTGATACAAATTTTTTGAAGGAAAGAAGGGTTGATCTTTCCCCTTTTGTTTTTGTGATAATTCAAAGCTCTATACTAACTAAAAGCTCTATTTTTAAAAGGATCTTTGTTGAATTTGTTGGATTTGCCTTGAAGATATAAGTGCATATGGCACAAGAAGGCTCTATGTAAGAGAAAAATCTGTCTATTGATATAGAAAAAATCCTTCTTTTGATAAGAGCTTTTGAACTCAATTGTTTCCTTTTCATTGTAGTCTTTTGATGAAGACTCCTTTTTCTCAAAATGTGAGTGATGGTCATACAAATTGATACTTTGTTTCACTTTGTTTGATCTTTGTTTTTGTTGGTCAATGTTGATGTAAAATTGTGTTGGATGAATACTTGGTTTAAATTTGTTTTGAATCTCTTTGACAAGAAAACAGAGCAAGCACACAAGCACAATAATCTTGCCTTAAAAGGCACAATAGGTGTGGGTCTAAATCAACCCAATCATGAACTTTTTGACCCTTTTCAAATGTTTTGTATGTTTTTTTCCAAAAGCCTAAAGTCGGCTCAAATTATTACTGGTCTGACACAAGACGAATACAACTCAAACACACTTTATCCCTAAGGTCAATGGCCAGTTGTGATATTTTCAACCCACATCTTGATATTTCTTCAACTTTTATACTACATACCTTATGAATCTCGCTGTGGCAGGTAAGGATGTGATATACTAAGTCTTGCATGAGCATAACAGATAGATGATCCCTATGATGGGGGAGTCACCACTTTTATCAAGCTAAAAGTAGCTTTTCAAAAAGCCATGTTTCTACTCAAGGAAATATGTATAGTGAGTATCTTGGGAGAAAAACCATCTATGCTCTTGCATTGAAATTTTCACAAATATCCTCAATCAATAGAACAAGTGAGCTTCTATAATAAAAGGTGTCTAGTAATGTTCGATGTTTTTGGACATAAGTTCACTCTGTAGTGGCTCACTTAAGAGCCTTGTAACTTGTGGTGGGGCCCATATGTCCTTTCAGCAAGTTACACTATAGGAACGGCTATACCCAAGGCTACAACTTTCACTCTCACTTGATTTCCATAGTAGCTCGAGGGATTTACCATGCAAGGTCATTCCCAAGAGTGGTGTGTCTCTTGGCAGGCCTTTCTTAAAAATATAAAATTTTGAGTGTTACTAACACTTTTCTCTTGCACCTAGGACCACGAGAGCCAAGGGAGAGGATAGTGTGTGTTAAAAGTAGGACCACTCTACAGATTTTTGCACAAGTGTGCCAAACACTGAAAACACTTGTTATTTTTAACTAGTTTATTGCAATGTGATTTATATGCTTATTCAAGATGTTGCTCCAACAAACATGGTATTCTTTTTAATTCCTCAAAGCAATATGTTATCTAACTAGGAAAGTGAAAATCCTAGTCAACCAAATTGAAGCACGTTTTTGCTTGAAGTAAAATTCATTTTTTGTAAACAAAAATTGACAAGTGATTTCTTCTTCTTAACTTGCAAAATAAAATGTTGATTGTGATTTTTAGACTTGCAAGAAATGGAATTTGTTTGTTTTAAACCCAAAATAAAAATTTGTTCCTAACTTGCAATAAAATAAAGTTGTTTGTTTGATTTTGTGGTTCTTCTTAACTTTGCAAAATGAAGTTCTTTTTAAGCCCCAAACTGAAAAATTGTGTTGATTTTATAACCCAAAATGAAAAGTGAAGTTTGTTTTTAGTCCAGAAGGGAAAGTAAATTATTTTTAATCCAACTTTAAAATAAAGTTAGAAAGCAAAAGAAAATAAAAAATCCCTAATTTTTAACTCCTTGAATCTTGCAAAACAAGAAGTTAGCAAAAAACTGCACAAAAAGAGAATAAGTTAGTGAAATGAATGTTTTTGGTGGGCTTCTACAAGCCTAAAATTTTGATTTTTCAATTACATTTTTGTTTTCAACTCTTTGTTACAATAGCGCTACTCTGTGTAAACACAAAAGTGCCACTTTAATGCAAAAGCGTTGAAATAATAACAGAGGCGGTAAAAGAACGCCAAAAGCGCTATAAGAGGGACAAAAACGCTAAATTAAATTGTCAAACAAAATTAAAACTATGTCAGACAGAGAGCGCAAAAGGGCTAAAAGAGTTACAATATCGCTATTTCACGAACAATAGCGCTATAACTCAGACAAAGGCACTAATTTGAAGACAAAAGCACCAGAATACAGACAAAGGCGCTAAATCCTCAGCTATCGAAGGTGATAAAACATTTTCAACAGCGCTAAAGTGCAACCTATGTGGAAATTTTAGCAATTTTCAAAAAAGTTAGTAGTTTTAAATCAGAAGGTTGCGTGTTTGATTCACGTTGGGTTCACCAAATGATCCACTGCAAAAAGGATGTTAGGAACACAAGACAAATCATTCATTAGTGTTAGTAGTATCAATCATAAACGAAAAACAAAAGAAACTACAATCCTAAGCATGCATATCAAGAGAGATATTAAACATATTATGGAAAGCATACAAAAACGGAGAAAAGACACAAAATACTCCCAAATGCTTGCCATCATGCTCATAGCTGCTCCTCCCTTATTCCTCTCCTCTCCAAGTTCCACATGAGTGTAGTCCTCAACTTTTTGCACTACCATGGAAGTTTTATGGAGATTCAATATTTATGAAAAATGATTAAAATATGAAAATACAAGCTAAATATGAGAAATCCTAATTAATCTATATTGATTTTAACCAACATAACAATTTAGATATGATTTGGTCCTAAAATGCTCTCTCAATTTTAGTATAGATTAGATGCATACAAGATTTCAGGATCTGGATTAAGAAGGAATGAGCTCTATTTATAGGAAAAATAGGGCAATGGATGGTTGAGATTGAGTAATCTCAACAAGGGTCAGGATCAATGGGTTTATGATCCATGTGAGAGCTTTCAACCCAATCCCAGGATGACAAATGTCAACATGAGATAACTTGAGAGGAGAGGGAAGAAGCATTAAATGTTTGAGATGACATGAAGGCTATCTTGGGAGGTAAGGTTAGGCTTGAGTTGAATGAATAAAGCATTTATCCAATGAATAATGCTTTTATCCAATGGACAAATTCTTGTGCAAGTGTTAGTGGGGATTACCATGGTCAAAGCAATGAATTCTTGAAGAGAACCATGAGTTAAATGGAGGTTGAGATGGAAGGAAAGTCTCTAACGATGTGGGTGAGTTGAGTTTAACCATTAATGGTCATGTAAGAGTTATAAATGGTTTGGAAGACTTTAGGGGTTAACTTGCTGAATACATAAATCATTTAATTCTTTTCAAAGACTTTGAGGCTTTGAGAAGTGACTTCAAGTTGCTTAGGAATGTGTTAATATTTAGGAGATGGATTAGGCTAATTAGAAGGGGTTAGAAGAGTCTAGAAGGTGGTTAGAAGAGTCTAGAAGAGGATTTAGGATGCAAGTGGCTTTGCTGGGTGAGGGAAAATAGGATTTTAATTAAAATAAAATTACTTTATTTCAACAAAACATGTGCAACTTGCATCTGTAGGAGAATGCAAGTGGGGGGTAGTCTAGGGATTTAAATAAATATTTGATTATTTAAATAAATGAGGAAAAGGGGTTAAATTAAATAAATATGTTTTATTCATTTAAATGATTTAGAGTGTGGCTTAATGAGTTAATTTAAATAAATTGAATAATTTATTTAATTAATAGGAGAAGAGGTTGAGGATGAATTAATTAAATATTAATTTAATTAACTGATTATTGATGATTAAATAATGAAATGAATAGTAAATATTCATTTAATTAAGTGGAAAATTTAATGTGACTACAGTTATTATATTATAACATATATAATATATAAGGAACTGATTTTATCATATATATATATATATGATAAAATCTCTTAGTTATATATTATTTATGTTAAATTTCTACATTATTTGTATATATTTTTAATTTTTTAAGTTACATTAGTAAATATTTTGACATATGTTATTACATGACTAAGTTGTGTGTGTGTGTGTGTGTGTGTGTGTGTGTGTGTGTGTGTGTGTGTGTGTGTGTGTGTGTGTGTGTGTGTGTGTGTGTGTGTGTGAATTTTTAATGTTTTTATATATGCTATAATATAATAACTATTAAAATGAAGAAGAAAAAAAATTAATTTTTTTTATATATATGTTAAAATTGCAACTAAGTTTTGTTAAGTTATATATTATGTATGTAAAAATTTTATTCTTTTTTCTATTAATTATAATCAAATTCCAATACACAAGAGTATTATGAAAAATCATATTTCGAAGTATCATCAGCATCTCCTTGAATCATAGTCAAGGAGGCATAAAAGCAGAACTTATAATCAAGGATATACAATAACATATTTACCAACAGCTATACAAAATCAATATGCACAAAATTGATAGAAACATTTATGATAGAAGCATGATATCAAAGTAGAACTTATCCAACCAGGGCACTAGAATCCCCCACAGTCTCCACCCATGTTGTCTAACCCTGAGTCCCTTCATTCCATCTCAACTCTCTACCCCAAATGATAGGATCTACATAAGGATGGATCATAGGTGCAACCATTGGTATGTTTGGTCTTTGTTCTTGTACATTCTTACCCCTCTACTCTTGTAAATCTCTTATGAAATTTGCCAACCCTTCCTCGAATGGAGATCTTTCCTCAATAGTTTTGGTCTAAGAGAATCCATGTGTGACCTCCCATGTGAACACTCTAGTGTGCCCATCTTTTAAAAACTTTTCAAATTTTCTCTAAGCCAATCTCATCTTCATTGTAACAAGTGCATATGAATGTTATGCATAATGAGTCTCCTCAGAGACTGGTTAAGGGATCTATCTCTGTCATTAAAAATATTATCATTCTTAAATTTCCAAATAAGCCATAAAACTTCAAGAGAAAAAATAGACTAAAACAAATTTGTAGCTTTGTTAAGGCTTTGGATATAACCAGTAATCACCTCTAGAATTTTGATATTGGAGCCAATAGTTATCCCAAAAATATTCTAGACCTCCCTGGAAAAAAATAGTCAAAGAAAATGTGCTTGACAGTCTCAGGGATCTTACAACAAGTATAGATAGAGACCTCACCATTTTCTTTCCTAATGAGAAGCATATGCAATAATAATAGCCAACAAAAAGCTTTTTTCTTGGGCTTATTAAGTCTGGTCCACAAGTTAACAATGGCTTTCTTCCAAAAAAATGGTCTTGATTCAAACCCCAACAAGACTCGACATGGGCTCAAATAGAGAGATCGTCGATAAGAACAACATAAACAGACTTGGATTTAACATTAGGAAATGAGGATCCATCAGGCCATTGAAATAAAAGAAATTTGGAGTCATCAGAGTGATAGGGCTTAGGAAAGCCAAGGGAAGAGCGAGCCTCTCTCTGAACAGTGTACGTCTTACAATAAGAGGGGGGGATGGGAAAGGCATCTAAAAAAATTTCCAGCTTAGAAGGTGACCATCATGAAGGTTATGAACAAAATTATTGATGCCAAGTGAAGATCAAGCTTTGGTCGAGCAACCTTGCAACCAAGAAAGGGGCTTGCCCTTATGTTTCAAATTCCACCACATTGAACGTTCTCCACAAACCTCCCTATGCTCACCGAACAAGCCATTGCTGGAGATGAAATTTGTTACTACCTTCCATGCCTTCCAAATAGATTTAAAGACTAAAGATACTAAAGGCCTAATATCAAAGTGCCCTGCAATAATGTCACAGAGTGAAAGCCCCTTCCACACCGATCCTTTCTTGGGTGTGGTCTTGGATAAATTATGTCTGATTAAGATTTCCCAAGGTTCATCCCCTTGCAATGATTTAAAAATCCATTTGGTTGCCAGATAAATTCCTTGCCATCTTAGATCTTTGAGGCCAAGCCCCCCCAAATTCTTTCTCAAGGTACACCACTACCATTTCACAACATGTTTCTTCTTTCCCCTTTTGCCATCTAACCATAAAAACTTCTTGATTTTCTTTTGAATATGGCAAAAATGATATTTATTAAAAAGCCAGATGAATGTAAAGTAAATATTGTAGGAGGAAAGGATCTTCTGACATATCTACACTCTCCCAGCCAATGAAAGGAAGTGCTTGTTCCATTTTCCCAGCTTTCTGTGAATCTTATCTCTGACCCATTCCCACATTGCCTTAAAATTAGGCTAAATGGAAAAGGGGATCCACAAATATCTTACAAGGTGATTCAACCCTCCCCAAGAAATAGAGAATTTGCAGCACCAAGGAGGCGACTTTTTATCCCATCCCAACAAAGAAAACTTAGGCAATGAGATCCTTCTTCTTGAAGCTTCACCGAAAGTATATAATTTAGTCATAAGTGTCTCCATATTATCCTACTCCAGGTTAGTGAGGATAATTGTATCATCCACAAACAGAATGTTGGAGGGTGGTTTTCTCCATTGGGTAAGGTAATATAATTCATCAGCAAAAATGACAAATAGGGTAAGTGTTAAGGGACAACCCTACTTGATTGATTTGGAGAGCTCAAAAGATTCAAACTTGTTGTCATTAACCTCTAGATAGGCTTTGGCATCCTTCATTAGAATATTTA
This sequence comes from Cryptomeria japonica, assembly GCF_030272615.1. NCBI lineage: Eukaryota > Viridiplantae > Streptophyta > Pinopsida > Cupressales > Cupressaceae > Cryptomeria > Cryptomeria japonica. Next base: position 619,412,205 of record NC_081408.1, on the reverse strand, counting down.
ACATTTTGCAAAAGTTCTCAAGGAAGCCTAAGCTCTCCATCATCATACGAACAAATCTCCATTATATTCTATCATAGGCCTTTCCAAAGTCCAGAATTAATAGAGTAGACTCCTATTTAGACTCCTTTGCCTAGTGAATGGCCTCCTAACATGTGAGTAGGTTTTCAAGTATATATCTACCCTTGACAAATCCTATTTGGGTAGGGTTGATGAGTTGGGAAGAATGAATTCCACTCTCTTTGCAAGAATTTTTGCCAAGATCTTTTATGTGATAAATTTAATAAGGTAATGGGCCTCCAATTCTTAATCTGATATATATCCCTCTCCTTTGGAATTAGTTTAATAAGCCCTTTATAAATATATTTCTCCTAATGTACCCCTAGTAATAGCCTCTTGATATACACCTAGTAGATCATTCCCAATCCATTCAACGCATTCCTTGTAAAACTTAATCAACAACCCATCTGGTTCTGGGGCTTTCCCATTACTAAAGCCTTTTATGGCATCCTTAACTTATTCAAGAGAAAGTTCCCTATCCAACAACTGGGCATCCTTTGTACTAAATTTCCTTGGTACGATTCCCTTAATATAGTCCCTAGCTCTAGATTTATTCATCTGATTATTCTCTGTGGAGAAGAGATTTTTATAAAACTGAGCAAAATCGTTGACTATATCATCTTTGATCATTGATAATTGTACCATTATCACAAATACTATCAATACCAACCTAGCTTCCTTGGGTTTAAGCAATTGGAAAAAATTATTTAGATCCTTTGTCCCCATGTTCCATCCAATTAATTCTTGCTTTGGTGTTAGCCCGCTGAAGCCTCTTATTCTAAATCCTTCTAAGGGATTTTTTTGCTAAACAAATAACATTCTGAGCCTCCATTTTATTAGGTTCATTCTGCAAAGTCTCTTCAACCTTATGTAAGTTCCAATGTGCAAGAGTGTCCTCTTTTCTATTATCTTTAGCCATTTTCTTTCCTACTATTTGAAACGGGGTTTTCCAACTAAGAGTATTATGGGACCACTCCTGAATGGAGCTATTGTGCTCGCAAATGTTCTTATTAAATTGTCTGATAATGAAGGCCACTTGGATCAACTCTTTTTCACCAAGCAGGCTAGTATTGAGGGAGAAGTTGTCCTTATGAGAAGGGCATCTAGGAGGGGAATTTCTATAAGAGAACTGAGCTTGAATTGGATGATGTTTCAACATAGTATAGGGGAAATTCTATAAGAGAACCTGCCAAGCCTGCAATAAATTCTCTTGCCACCTTTGTGAAACTTGTGCCATTTATACCAAATGTTCTGATCTTCTCTTTCACAACTTGCCAAAGGGTCTACCAACCCTAGCTTCCCACCATTCTATTCCAGAAGAAGCAGTCCTCACCTTTCAACTCAAACTTACTACCACCCAGCTTATCCTTAGGCCTCTCTACCATGTTGAAGTCTCCACTTATAACCCAAGCAATATCCTCTAGCTCCATCATCCATTTCCAAAGTTCAATTCTATTTTTGTAATCATTAGAAGCATAAACTAAGAAAATGCCAAATTTTAGATCCCTTGATTTCAATATGGCCCACACCAATCTGTTACACGGAGAACACCCCCACTTAGAAACAAATTTTGCCTATTTATGACTGACAAAAATGGATGCACCACCTTTTCCCTTGGTATGTTTGGTAGTAAAATTATATTGAGCTTCCCTCCATATGCAGTTCAAATTAATATCCAGCCAAAAATCTACTACTTTGAGCTCTTGTAAAAGGAGGACATGAATGTTTTTGAAGAGCTTAAGGAATATTTTTACCATGTATTTCCTATCTAGGGTCTCCAGCTCCCTTGCATTCCAAGATACAAATTTCAAATCCATAAGAAAGGATTAGGGTGAAGAATCCATAAGTGGCTTAAATCTACTAAAACATTTGGGCAACTGTCCTTGGGGGGTCATTTTTCCTTTGAGAATAATTGCTGATCCAGAAGACCTCCCCCTTTTCCTTTTAAATTCAAAAATCTGGTCAGTACCCAGATGAGGCCTCTACAGGACCTTTGTCCTTCTTATGTTTCTTGGTCTTCTTTTTACAGGCATCCTTTCTAGCCCTGAATTCTTTGATGGCCTCCTCAATCAAATTATCATTTAGGTCACTCTTGAAGGGGACAATAGCCCACCTCTCAGCTTTAGCATCTTCACTCAGCCCTACACTTCTTAGATCCACTTCCATACTATCGCCACTCACCTCCTCCATTGAAGGGCCAATTCTCAAATGAGGGACTTCCCAAACCTCAATGGTTCTCAGGCCATAGCTAAAGGGAGGGTTGCATGGAGCACATCGAGGAGATAGCTTATTAGAATTCTCAATCTCACTTTGGTCCATTTGTTTTTTGATTCATTCTACTTCTTGTTTAACAAAATCCTCCTTAGTGCACTCCTTAGATTTTGGAGTGTAGTCACATAAATTTGTCCAGTTTAATTAAATGAATATTTGCTATTTATTTGATTAAAAACCCACTAGCCAACAGTTAATTAAATTAATATTTAATTAATTCATCTTCAAAACATTCTCCTATTAATTAAATAAATTATTCAATTTATTTTAATTAATTCATTATACCAAATTCAGAAATCAATTAAATGAATAAATCTTATTTATTTCATTTAATCCTCTTTCCTCTTTTAAATAAATTAAATAAAACATTTATTTAAATCATTATTCCCACCACTTGCATTTTCCTACAAATGCAAGTTGCAACCATTTATTGAAATAAATGAATTTTATTTTAATTAAAATCCCATTTTCCCTCACCCACCAAATCCACTTGCACTCCTAAAACCCCTTCTAGATTCTTCTAAACCTTTCCTAATTAACCTAATCCATCCCCTAATTATTGTCACATTCCTAAGCAACTTGGAGTCACTTCTCAAAGACTTAAAAACTCTTTGAAAAACATTTAATGCTTTGTGTGTTCAACAATCTAGCCTCTAAAGCCTTCCAAACCACTAATGGCTCTTACATGACCATTAATGACTCTTACATAACCATTTATGGTTAATTCAACTTGCACTCATGTGTCTCCTCAAGCATTTATTGCTTTGACCATGGTTATCCCTTTTACCTTTGCACAAGAATTTATCCATTGGATAAAAGCTTTATTCTTTGAATAAATAATTTATTCATTCAACCTAACCTTGACCTTAACTCCCAAGTTAACCCTTAGGTCATGTCAAGCATTTAATTCTTATCCCCTCTCCTCTCAACCCTTCTCATGTTGACACTTGTCATCCTGGGATTGGGTTGAAAGCCCTCACATGGATTGAATATCATTCAATCTTGACCCTTGTTGAGATCACTCAATCTCAACCATCCATTGCTCCATTTTTCCTATAAATAGAGCACATTTCCTCATAACCCAGATCTTGAAAACTTGTATGCATTTAATCTATAGTGAATTTTAGAGAGCATTTAACATAAATCACTAATATAATGTTATTTTGGCCTAAAATAAATCATTTTAGCATCACATCATCTAATATTAGCTTTTATTCACATTTGCATACCATTTTAGAGTAAACATTTCAATCTTGAACCTCCATAAGCATCCATAGTGCAAAAAGCTACTGAGAGAACAAAGGAGAAGGAGCTAAGAGCATGTTAGAAGGCATTTGGAGATGTCTTGTTATATTTACTTTCATAGTTAAATATTTCTTCATGTTTTTAGTGTCTCTTTTGATATGCCTGCTTAGATTAGTTTTTAGTTGATTAACACTAATAGTTTCTTGTGTTTTTGTGTGTTATACGACCACAAGTTTTAATCTAACCTTGTCCATTTTGCAGAGCATCATTTGGTGAACCCGACGTGAAACCAACAACTTTTTTAAAAAAAACTAACTTTTTGACTGTTTAGCTTGACACACAGGTCGCGCTTCAGCGCTTTTGTTCACGTTCTAGTGCTATTGTCATTTAATAGTTTAGCGCTTTTGTTTCTACAATAGCGCTATTGTCCAGAGTTTAGCACTTTTGTATATATTCTAGCGCTTTTGTCTTTTAATTAGCACTTTTGTTTAGGTTTTAGCACTTTTGTCCTGCTGCATAAATATCCTACTTTACGCTTTTGTCTTCCTTTTAGCGCGTTTGTGTTAAGTAGCGCGTCTGTTTGCACACAGAGTAGCGCTATTGTAACAGAACATTGTAAAAAATGCTTGGGCTTGTAGAAGCCCACCATATGGTCAAATTTTTCTAGTTGTTTGCTTCATGTGCAGGTTTTAAAATAATATTTTTTAGCTTAAAAATAAAAAACAGTTCTTTTTGGTACTCTAAAACTTACAAGAAAACTTTATTTCTTTGCAAGTTAGGATCATGTCATTTTTGGTGCTCTAAAACTTACAAGCAAATTTTATTTCCTTGCAAGTCAGGTTCACTTCATTTGGTGCTTAAAATCAACAAAGCAAAGTTTATTTCTTGCATCAAACTAAGAATTCACAATCCACACTTCCATTTTTAGGCAACTAAAAAGAACAATCAATTTATCTTATTTTGCAAAAATGATTTACTTCATGCATACGTGCTCTTATTTCAGTTGACCAGGATTTCAAATTCTAGTTTACTCAAACACATTGCTTTTGAAGTTAAAAAGAACATCATGGTTGTTGGAGCAACATCTCCAAATAGATAAAACCTCATTGCAATGACATGTTAAAAAGAACAAGTGTATTTTGTGTTTGGCACACTTGTGCAAAAGAGTTTGTCGAGTGGTCCTACTTCTAACACACACTATCCTCTCCCTTGGCTTTCGTGGTCCTAGGTGCAAGTGAAAAGTGTTAGTAACACTCAAGTTTTATCTTTTTAAGAGAGGCCTGCCAAGAGACACATCACTCTTGGGAACAACCTTGCGTGGTAAATCCTTTGAGCCACTATAGAAATCAGGTGAAAGCGAAAGCTGTAGCCTTGGGTATAGTTGTTCCTATAGTGTAACTTGCTGAAAGGACAAATGGGCCCCACCACAAGTTACAAGGCTCTTAAGTGAGTCACTGCGGAATGAACTTATGTCCAAAAACATCGAACATTACTAAACACCTTTAAGTAGTAGCTCGCTTGTTTTATTGATTAAGGATATTTTTGATATAATTCAGTGCAAGAGCATTGATGGTTTTGCTCCCAAGATACTCACCATACATATTTCCTTGAGTAGAAACATAGCTTTTTGAAAAGACACTTGTGGCTTGATGAAAGTGATGACTCCCCCATCATAGGGATCATCTATTTGTTATGCTCATGCAAGACTTAGTATATCACATCCTTACCTGCCACGGCGGGATTCATAATGTATGTAGTACCAAAGTCGAAGAAATATCAAGATGTGGGTTGAATTTATCACAACTGGCCATTTGACCTTAGGGATAAAAAGTGTTTGAAGTGCTTTCATTTTTTGAGTCAAGACCAGTGCAAATTGAACCAACTTCAAGCTTTGGAAAACACCTTAAAATACATTTAAAGGAAAAGGGTCATAAAAAGTCCAAGGATTGGGTTGATCTAGACCCATACTTATTTGTGCCTTTTCAAGGAACATTCTTGTGTTTGTGTGCTTGCTTTGTTTTCTTGTCAAAGAAAAATCAAAAATCAATTCCAAGAACAAGTATTCATCCAACATAAACATTTTCAAACACCAACAAAAAGATCAAAAACAAAGAGCAAGAGTATCAAACTATATGACCATTCTTCACATCTTGAGAAAGAAGAATCTTCATCAACACATCAACTTGAAGAAAAGACCATTGAGCTCAAAGGCTCTTATCAAAAGGAGGAAATTCTTCTATCTTAATAGACAAATATTTGTCTCTCATAGAGCCTTCTTACGTCACATGCATCTTTATCTTCAAGGGAAATCAAACGAATTTGATCAAGAGTCATTGAACCATAGAGCTTTCACACAATACTGAGCTTTGAGTTATCACAAAAAAAAAAGGGAGGCAAGATCAATCCTGACTTCTTTCCAAAAATTTGCATCACATATAACATAGCTCGGGAAGAACCACCAACTCCCGAAAGAGAAGAGGAAGAATTTGTCCCATATGTGACACAAAGCTTTTATTGAAGTTAAACATTTCATCCATTATCATATCCATATCTCATCAGCTCCATTCCAGCTCTCAAAACACCCAAAGGTTTTTGTCCTAAAGTTCTATTCTAATATTGCTTGAATCAAACACAAAACAAACCACTTTTTAGAGTGTCTCTACATCTAGGATAAACTCATCCTAAGAGACATTTCTACGCAGGTTAAAACTAGTCTATGAGTGAGTCCTCTCATTACTAGGTAGTTGAGTCTGGAACACATTTCAGATTCCTCTACACCTTATCACATCAAACTTTGTCAATCCAACCCAACAAGCAATTCAAGAAAGACCTTTGGTAGCATCTACCTTTAGTGCTAGGGATCCGTATGAAAAGCAGTTCACCAAGAATCAATCTTTCCTTTCATCACCAACTCATCATCATTTTCATCAAACTTAACAAAAACTTGTAAACAAGATGGCTCATACCAGATCAAGATCTAGGCAACAAGAAATTGAAGAGGAAGAGGAAGAAAATATCAATGAGTTCCAAGAAGCCATTGGAGGAAATGTAAATGATGAAAATCTAGGCACTCCTACTCCAGTGGTAATAGAAAGGGTGCAACACAACCCTCTCTTCAATAGACATTTTGATGAGATGCTCAAGAGTACTGCTGATGCTCACTTTTTAAAACTTGCTCAAGAATGGGCTAAACTACCCTCTGACTTTGATGTTGCACAACTAAAACAAGCATCTGAATGCCAAAGTTGCAATGAGGATGAAAGAGGTTGAGAACACATTAGATACAACTTTCATCAAGGTAATCCCCCACCTCCTTCGAATGACATAAAAATGTTGCGGCAACAAGTCAAAAATCTCGCCGAACAATTTCATAGTGGTGTAAAAACCAATCAATTTCACTCAATGACATTTGTCCCTATCCCTTTGATAGGAATCTTCATATGCCACCTTTTCCGCAAGGGTTTGAAACACCCAAATTTGAAAAGTATAGAGGAAAGGGAGATCCTCATGATCATGTTAGAGAATTCCATTCAACTTGCCTCAAAGTGGCATACAAGGACACATACCTAATGCACCTTTTTCCCCAAAGCTTGGGAGGAACAACCACATCATGATTTTCCTGATTACTAGGTGGCATTAGGACATTTGAAGAGAGTCCTAAAATTCTTGGCACATTACTCACACAAAATTGAACGTGATATCACCATGGCTGATCTATGTAACACTAAACAAAAACCGGGTGAGCTATTTTTTCAGTCGTTCTGTAATGATGGCATCAAATGTGTAGCAGATGTTCTCTTCAATTACCTAAACAAGAACTAGTGGAAATATTTATTTCCAACTTAAATGACAAAATTGAATTTCACCTCGACGTAAAAGACACGAACTCTTTCAATGACATGATCACCAAAGGCTTAAAATGTGAGCGGGCTCTCATCAAGAAATGACTTATCAAAATCTACAATGAACCAAAGGATGGCCCTCATCCACGCTTCAATAGTGACAAGCCTAAGTTCTAGAACAAAAGCAAAAACATCATCAATGACGGGGTTGTGGATGCAAGAACTATCAAAATTGCACAACCTGTAGTTCGATTTGCAGGATAGAATCCCCCACCTAAGATTAACACAGTTGCTCCTCCAAATCAAGGCTGCATCACATCTCAAGATGAACCCAGACAGAGTCAACAAAAACCAAAGCAAACATACACTCCCTTAGAGGAACCCATCGAAATAGTGTTACGACAGTTGGTTTCTCAAAATCTGGTAACCTTATCCAAAACATCAAATTATGAACCTCAAGTCAAACCTTGATGGTGGAGGGATACTGAACATTGCGATTTCCATCAAGGGAAAGGGCATAAGACAAGCAATTGTCACATATTGAAAGATCTTATTCGGGATCTTATTGACCAAGGTGAAATTGAAATCGAAGGACATGACCCAAAGACAACAAACAACGATCATCTCATGTTTAAAAATCCACTTCCATCACAAGATCAAGGGGTCCTTCCACTTCAGGGCGAAACACAGATACCACCAATTATATGCAAGCTGCGTATAATTACACTATGAATCACCTATACAATGCCAGTGAACAAATTGCAACTATAACCATCAAAAATCCTAACTCCACTTGCAATGTTGTTACACGTCGCAACAAGATTACCATAAAAGAAGCTCCACAAGGCACCCCATTTATCCCAAAGTAGTATAACCTTGTGGACCAATTAGATAAAACGTTTGCATTGATATCTATCTTAGAGCTATTGCATCTATCTTCATCTCATAAAACAATCTTGGATCAAGCTCTCCAAGAGGCGTGAGTCCCTGCAAATTTGAACACAGATCAATTCCAAGCCATGGTCGGAAATCTAAGGTCATCACCTTTTCTCACTTTCTTTGAAAGTGACAACTCATCCTTCCAACAACCTCATAACGCCTCACTCCACATTGAAGGATTTATCAATCAACATAGGATCAAGTGAGTCTTGATCGACAATGGAGTAGGCTTGAATATTTGTACTCTACAATTAGTCACAGCTTTGGGATATGCAATTGAATCAGTGGATCCCCGCAAGAAGATCACAATAAAAGCCTATGATGATGCAGAGCATTCATCCAAAGGAGATGTGGTGCTACCAATCTGAGTGGGCCCTGTGGTGAAACACATCATCTGTCAAGTTCTGGACCTTCCTCTACCATACAATTTATTATTAGGAAGACCTTGGATACACATCATGCAACTTGTTCCATCCACCTACCATCAGTGTATCAAGTTCCCACATAATGGTGTAGAAATCACGATCTTGGGCAATGCAAACCCCTTTGCATATTGTCATAATATCAATCATCAACCAGAGATTACCGTTCCTAACAATAGAGAAGCCATCTCCTTCACATCATACACAAGTTCAGCCTCTCTTGCCAGTTCAAACACTACTATACCCAAGCAAGAAAAGCTCAAGATGAAAATAGCTGAGGAAGGTCCTGGGGATTACAATCTCAGCCAACTCTTTTGTGTTGGACAAATGCCCACTTCTCCTAGAACACATGGAAAACCTCAACGGTTATTTCAAACGCCACTGGACAAGCCAACATGTACTTTGACACCGTTCCTCTTTGGAAAGAGTCAAGAAGAAGAAACTAGAGATGAGGACTTAGCAGAATGGATCTATAAAGATCCCATCACCATCAATATTCTGCAAGCTAAGCTTCCCATAGATCAATATGGAAAAGGCCTTCTCATTATGCAAAGAATAGGATATAATGGTCAAAGTGCTTTAGGGCATTGTAAACAAGGAAGACATGAACCACTGCAGCCGGAATTAAAGCCCAAAGATAACACTGGCCTAGGCTTTCAAAAGGAGATCTTTCCTAAGCTCAGATTCAAAGGAAAACCCAGCCAACCTCTATATCAGCCTATTACAAAGAGGTCACCTTTGATTATAAAAGCAGCATCAAATACCATCCCAACAAAACCATCTACAACACCCTTCATCCCACGAATCAAACCAGTGATCCCATCAGTAGCAGCAATAATATCAATAGCACCATTAGCAGTAGCAACTGTATCATAACCCACAATAGTATCTACGACACCAGCAGTTCTAGCAGAAGCAGCAAAGTCAACACTACCGATACTCCCCGTATTGGATTCATTGATCCCCATAATCCTTCCTGCAGCACCAATCATTTCATCTACAAAACCGATCGCACCTGTAGTGTTTAACTCAAAGGACATCCCAGTATGGTATAGTAATTGGATACTAGAAAGTGACTCAGAGACCGACTCACATGAATGGGAATTTGGTTCCATCTAGCTTAATACTTCAGATGAGGAAGACACATCACTACCTCCACCCCACAAAGACATCCCTGTTTACGGAGAAGCACAGATAAAGACCTCTTGGGTTTTTGAACTGGAAACTTCTTCCATAGATCCTATGCCTGATTCTAATAGAGAGAGTACCATCAATGACCTTCACCACAATGTCTTAACCCTCACTGACACGTCTCAGGAACTTAACCTAATCAATGAGGTAATGCCCATTATCCATCCTAAACTCATCGAATGGAACCAACCTAATCCCCCATGTCTTGACCTTTTCCAAAATGATGAGGCAATCATTTACTTTTTGGAACTACAGGATAACATACCAAGTGGGGATCATAAAGCTGGATTCGCCATAGAACTTAACAGCGCAGCATACTTCAGGGTGGATGCCAAACCTTTCAGCTGCAAAAATATAACAATAAAACATAGATCTTCCAGTGAAAACCACACTGTAGCACTATTTGATCCCACAAAAGTAAAAAGAAAGAGCGTATCCAATGGTGAAAACCTCTCTGGGGTGCCGGAGGATGAAAGGTTTAACATTCTCCCTTCTAGTACACAACAGGAACCATCAACAATTCTCATTGAGGAAACAAAAGAATACAATGTGGGGACTCCTAAAATGCCTCACCGCATACATCTAGCATCTCTTTTAACTCCAAAGGAACAACCTAAGTTTGTAGAGTTCTTCCAAAAGCGTTAGATCAACTTCGCATGGTCATATGCAGACATGCCTGGGCTTGATCCTGATTTAGTCATGTATCACCTCACCGTAGCAAAAGGAGCCAAACCTGTCAAACAGAAGCTTCGCGAAATACATCCTTAGATTGCAATACTCATCAAAGCAAAACTCAAGAAACTCCTAGATGTTGGTTTCATTAAATATGACTTCCCCCTACCAAATATTGACATCATAGTAGACCTAACAGTAGGACATGCCATGCTTTCACTCATGGATGGCTTTTCAGGGTACAATCAGATAAAGATTGCACCAAAGGATCAACATAAGACAACCTTCACATTTCCATGGGGCCCATATTGCTAGAATGTAATGCCTTTCGGTCTAAAGAATGCAAGAGCGACCTATCAAAGAGAAATGACTACCATCTTCCATGACATGATGCATACCATAATGGAGGATTATGTTGATGATTTATTGGCAAAATCACTCACAAGAGAAGGTCATCTAGACATATTGGAGAAAATCTTTGACAGACTGGAACAATATCAAGTTCGACTCAACCCAAAGAAATGTGTCTTTGGAGTAAGCTTAGGGAATCTTCTAGGAGACATTGTCTCAAGCAAAGGCATTGAGGTCGATCCAGCAAAGGTCAAAGCAATCATGGACATGCCACCTCCAAAGAACATTAGCCAGCTAAGGACACTACAAGAGCGACTTCAATCTATCCGAAGATTTATTGCACAACTAGCAGATAAGTGTCACCCCTTTACACACCTATTACATAAGAATATCTGCTTTCAATGGGATGCTAGATGCCAGCAAGCATTCCAAATGCTTAAAGATTATCTTATGAATATGCCATTACTGATCCCACCAAATCCGAGAAGCCCTTTATTGCTCTATATATCAGCAACAAGTACAACATTAGGTGTACGATTGGCTCAACACAATGTAGAAGGCAAAGAATGTGCGGTTTACTACATCTCTCACACACTAGTTGGCTATGAACTCAATTACACCCTGTAGCGTCGTAAATTGTACGCACTTGCTAGGGTGGTACAATTTCACACCTAGTTTAGCACCCGCCTTGGCGCATTTTGCATTTTGCATTGCATTTCCCCTTTAGCACTTAATTAATTAAATTAATTAGGTCTAAGGTCCTATTTTATCATCTCCCACATCATAAAGTTGGGCCCTTTCATTAAAGAGTGCCCTTTTCATTTTATTCCTCCTATACATCATTTAATCAAAAACCCTAATTAGGTCCTATTTTGAACTTGGGGGCTTGATTTCGGGGGTCAAAACATCTCGAAATCACCTGTAACTTCGGGATTCTCTCTAAAATCATAATATCCGACGGCCCTAAAAATTTGGTGAAAAGTTGTCGGGACCGTGGCGCCCGGAGTGCACATGGTCCCGGACATTTTTCCTGAAATTTTAGGAGCGCGATCCAATCATAAAATAAAGCTTAACCCCAAGAAATTGGCGGGATATTCAATCTCTAGGTCGGCCAAAAGACGAAATTAAGACCTAGGGTTTTATATATAAGAGCTCTCTTTCTTCATTTGAAAAGATCGGAACTTTGGCTTTCGAGGACCTTCTATACAGCGAAAGAGTAGATCTTTGAAGACTTCAATAACATTCAACATCCATCCATCAAGCATTCATCAATTTCATTCATTTAGGGCTTGGGAGACATTGAAGAACAATAGGAGATTACCGACTGAAGATTGGCTTGTACTCCTCCCTTGAGGGTTGGGTATGATTTCATGTTGTTTTCATGTCTTTGCATAAGCTTCAATATATCCTTTATTCATGCTTTAGATCACTTTGCATCTTGATTTAGAGCATTTACATTATCATTTATAAGCAATTAGGGTTTACTTTCTAGGTTGCTCTAGTTTGCTTTCTTACATTTAAGGACCTTGCACACACACTAGGTCTGCACACACAATACATTTTACAATACAACTTGGCTATTCGTGGAGGTGGAAATCACCGAAGTGGGGGTTTGACTAAGGCAAAACCCTATATAGCCGCCCACCACACCTTTTCAGATATAAGTGCAGGTTTCGGAATTCGGACGACGCCGCAAGTTACAGATCCGGAAGAAGCAGACGGAGACCGAACTTCACACCAAATCTCAGAGCAAAAGACCAAGACAGGGGCATGGGGCGCCCTGGTCCCTGGGACAGGGGCGCTGGGCGCCCTGGTCCTTCTAACAGCAGTTTCCGGAGCAGTTTCAGGGGCAGAATCAGGACAGTGGCGCCCGCGCCCCCGTCTCGAACATTTTCAGTCAGATTTTAACTCCAGGTACGCATTTGTATTCTTGTCTTATCCTTGTATTTACAGCTTTCCATTGTTTAAGTTCAATTCTGCAATCTTGTTATTAGTTCATACTTGCATTTTGGGATTAGGAATTGAACTTGCATCATTTGATCTTCCAATTTCAACAAAGGAATAGAAATCATAATAGGTAGCCCGTGGCTCTCTCTTTCACAAGAAGAAGTAGCCAATTGTGTGATACCTCTAGGCTCTTTCGTATTCCACAAATGTGTGATTGAAAGTGAGATTAGGGCATGTTTGCTTAGTGTCACTTTTTCCCCCACACATTTTGGTGAACCTGACGTGAACACTTATTATTGCTTTCTCTTGCATTGTGTGTTTAAATTTTATGCAATTTCAAAATGTCAGATTTTTATTTGCAAGATGTTCATATTTGTGATGATTATGAGTTAGATGAAGCTTTAGATGAGTTTTTGAAACCTAAATATACCAAACCTTCATTTTACCAAAAACTCATAAACATTGTTACTATGCCATTTCGTTGTGATGAGAATGATAAGTCGAATGATTCCTCTCAAGGGTACATTCCTATCAGCTCTTCCACTAAATCCAGTAACATGGTCATTTTCAATGATCCTCTCTATGAAGAGATATCTCCTTTTGATAAACCTTTTAATAGATATGATCATGCTTTGTTAGATGATGCCCTTGATGACTTTGTGGCTCCTAAAAAATGCTCCCTTCATGAGGATCCTTTTGTGCAAGAAGATGACATTATCCCTACATTTCCTAGTGATGGCATTTCCTTTTCCAACAAAATTCCCACTAGAGATGATGAATTAATGATAAATGCTTACCCTTCTCCTAAATTTTGTCTTACCCATAAACATCCCTTAGAGAAAGAAGATGAAATAATAAGCAATTTCCTTAATTCTCTCTCCCCCAAAGATCATATTGAACATATTTTGAGGAAAGAGGATGAGTTTAACACATCTATTGATGCTCTCCCTCCTAAGGATGAGGAATTAATAAACAATGTTATCTCCTCTCCCGAAATTGACAATACTTCAAACATCCCTTTCGACCACTTCACTATTTGGGATGAACCATTAGAAGAAGGTGTAGATTATTCTCTATCCCATGAGAGAACCCTAGCCAAAGGGGATGAAATCAAGATGGAAAACTCCCTTGATAGTTTCTCACCTTCCTTGAATCTCAATCATTCTCCATCTAAAAATAAAGCATCTCCCTCTCCTCAACTTGGTTCTACTCATAAGGAAACCCTAGTTCAAAGCAAGAGGGTTAACATTTCTTTCAAAGATCTCCCTCTCAAAAGTGAGACTTTAGAGAGTAGTGTTGATCCTTCTCCTAGAGAGTTTATTCCCCATGTAGAGCCTGTGATGATAAAGGATGATATGACCTTTCCTAGTATTACTCTTCCTACTAGAACATCAATGCCTATCCCTTGTCTCTCTCCTAAAATTGATTTGATCCGTGATAAGATTTTAGTGCAAGAAAAGACTATCAATAATTCTTCCAACACTTTTGTTCATTCCTCTAAACCATCCTCAATCAATTTGATAAATGTGAATGAGACACCTAACAAACCTCTCTTCACTGTCCAAGGTACTTGTCCTTCTCAAAATTCTCAACCTTTAAATAAGCCTATCTTAGTGGTTCAAGGTGGTTATGCTAATGATTCTTTTTGCACGCCTAAGAAACCTATTATTACTGTGCAAGGAGGTTATTCTACTAAGAGCCCTTATGAGTATGCTAAGCAACTGACTAGAGAGAGTTATCATGCGGTTGCCCATACTTATAACACAAGAAACAATAGGCAACCTAATCCTCCTCTAGTTATCCCAACTTCACTTCCTCCTTCCCAACCTATTCTTCCTCAAGCTCCACGTATTTCACAAGTTCTTGGTAAGGAATATGATCTCATAGAACAACTTAAAGCTACCCTTGCTAAGATATCCCTTTGGGATTTGATTCAAACTTCTTCCGTTCATCATGGAATGTTACAAGATGCCTTGAAAAATTTAAATGTTCCTCCACCTAATACATCTAGTAATATAGTGTCTTTGGTTAACTCTGTGATGAATCCTAAAGCTCAAATTGTGTTTACCCAAGATGAGTTGCCTACTAGTGAAATTCAACAACAATATGATCCCTTGATGACTGTGGTTATCATAAATGACACTACTATAAGACGAACACTGGTAGATAATGGCTCTGGCCTTAATGTGTGTAGCATTAATCTATTGCATAAGATGAATGTGGATACATCCCTTATTGAGCCTGACTCTCGTCCCATTCGAGGCTTTGATAATGTGGCTAAGTCTTCATTAGGTATTATCACTTTACCCATCATAGTGGGACCTGTTACTTTGCCTACTCCTATCCATGTTATGTCGGGAAATCTAACATACAACTTGTTATTAGGGAGACCTTGGATTCACAGTATGCAAGCTGTCCCCTCTACATTGCATAGACAAGTTAAATTCATTTATAACAATAAGACATATACCTTGATAGGTGATACTAATCTTCAAGCTTGTTTGCAAACATCTAAGCCTTCCTCTTCTAGTAATGACTCTTTGAACAAGATACCTATGGATGAATCCTTACCCTCTGATAATCAAAATTCTTTGGATGAGTCTGAAGCTCCTGAAGAAGATCCTTCTCGACTTGAATATACGCATGAAAAGGCTTTTGATCCTGAGAAGGTTCTCGCAGAAGACGATTGGGGATCTCTTGACTTTAATCCCACCTTTGTAGGTGAGTATAGGGTTCCTCCTAGAGAGCTTAAAGTTAAAAAGAAGGAAGAAACTAAAAATCAATCAATCTTACCTGAACCTATGAGCAATAATTTTGTGGCCGCTTCTCAAACTTCTTCTCCTCACACCTCTAATTATGAAGAGTTTGATTCTTTGTCTTATGAAAAACCACCTTCTCTTCCTGAAATGGTTGATTGTTATGGTCGTGGTTTTCGCATTTTTGCTAAGCATGGGTATCATGGAAATGGTTGTGGCACTCATGAACAAGGGATAAAAGTTCCTCTAGAGACTAACTTTCACAATTATGCCTTTGGACTCGGCTATAATCCCTGCAAACGCACCAAAGCATCTAAAAGACCATCTCTCAATGTGAATGCTATATTTAGTAGTGATGATGATCTCACTTCAACTAAATCATCTTCTACTTCTATTAACTCTCATTCCCCTCATAAGGAAATCTTGTCAATGAACAAATCTCTTTATGAATCCCCTCAAATTTCTAAATCCACTTATGAATCTTTATCTCCTATTTATCATAAAGTCCTTTCCTCTAGGGATAAGGCTCTAATAAATTACACTCATCCCTCTTCTAAGATTTCATGTGACTATTCTTCTTCAATTTTTATCCTTTTATACATGTTTTTGATCTCACTTATAGTTGAGCATTTAGCATGTCATATTCAAATACCTCATTCAGTCTATCATGTCTTTAAATAACATTAATGGCTATTATGTTGCTCATCATTATGTGACATTGGTAGCTCATTTACTGGGGGCTCATTGTCATTCATGATGGTACAATTTCAAGTGCAATCATTTTTTTTTTTTTGAAGCAACATAATAGCCTAATTTTCTTGTTCCTATGGGGACAAGAGTGATTTCATACATCTCTTCTTTTGCTTATGTCCAAATCTCTCCCTAGAAGATTGTGTAAGTCCTTCTCATTGTCTTTATCCTTGGGAGGCAATGATCTTTCCTTATTTTTATCTAAGGATCCACTTTTTCTTATTTTGTGGATGGTGTGGACTTTATTACTTGGTGTTATGCCTTGTACGCATTTGTTGTTGTTTGTTCAAGGATTCTCTCTTACAAGAGGTGTAAGTCCTTGACTACAACCTCTTTTGCACTTGGTAAAATACATCCATAATGAATTCACCCTCCCAATTGGGTTAAAAGGAGCGTCATCCTTCATTAAGAATCACTTTCACCTCGCAAAAGAAGAAAGTATTGCATTCTTATTCTCTTCTTTGTCTTATTCTAGAAGATGTTATATTTGTCTAAGACAATTTATCTCAGGGATAGGCGTCTTTTGTACAAAGATCTCTTCTCCTCTAAGGATCTCCTTTACAGATACTACAAGATATCCCTTTTCAACTATCTTATCCTTGCTTAAAGAGTGCAAAACTCTCTTGCTTGGATCTATGACATTGTTGCATTTTTTTTGGTATCTTCTTTTGTGATGAAGGTAGGTATCGTTGTTCTACTTTACTTATGACATAAACATTACACTTTTTGAGCAATGGATTATTCTTGGAACCAGAGCATAGACTCTTAGAGAGAGATGTCTCCATTTTTCTTTTATGCAAGGTGATTATTCTCGGAACCAGAGCACAGACTCTTAGAGCGAGATGTCACGCTTTCGTACTATACATATACAGGTTGTAGCATACTCGGGCATAGACTCCTATGAGGTGCTTCTAACCTCCCTTACACACACATGCACGAGGTTGAGTGGAACTAGCGGCATAAGGCTAGACTTTATCACTCCCCTCCCTTACATGGATCACCTAGACAGACTCTAGGGGCTAGTTTTCCATGTCCTCTTTCCCATGGATCACCTAGACAAGATCTAGGGGTGAGAAGTCCATGTTTTCTCTTTCACTATTCTTCTCATGGATCACCAATGTGTGTATTCATGCTTTTTTCCTTTCTTTTCTTCTTTTTGCATTTTGTTTCCATTTACATCCTTCATCTTGTGTTAGAGAACTCTCAAATCCTCACACTCTTTGTTGTGTTGGAATTGAGATTTAGTCCTTTTTCTTACCAAATGATTCTCCATTAGTTTTTGATCTCATATCAAATCTTCTTGTGAGCATTTGTCATCAATATTCTTTAACAATTCGAAGTGGTAAACATGATACCCTGTTTCAACTCACTAAAATTAGCAAGCCGAAACAGGGGGGGGCATATAGCTACCCTCGAATTTTCATCACCTTCCTTAGTAAGCATTAGGTGATTTTGTGATCTAACATGTGGTTTTGTAGGGTGCGGTTCCTAACTGTGTACTGCAGATACCGCTGGGGGCTTCGTTCGATAGACTTATGGATATATCCTTTTTCAAATAATGTTTACTTTTCTGTGCTTTAGCTTGCATATGCACGTAGTGTTCATATGACCGCTAAAGTGGGGGCTAAATGTAGCGTCGTAAATTGTACGCATTTGCTAGGGTGGTACAATTTCACACCTAGTTTAGCACCTGCCTTGGCGCATTTTGCATTTTGCATTGCATTTCCCCTTTAGCACTTAATTAATTAAATTAATTAGGTCTAAGGTCCTATTTTATCATCTCCCACATCATAAAGTTGGGCCCTTTCATTAAAGAGTGCCCTTTTCATTTTATTCCTCCTATACATCATTTAATCAAAAACCCTAATTAGGTCCTATTTTGAACTTTGGGGCTTGATTTCGGGGGTCAAAACATCTCGAAATCACCTGTAACTTCAGGATTCTCTCTAAAATCATCATATCCGACGGCCCTGAAAATTTGGTGAAAAGTTGTCGGGACCGTGGCGCTCGGAGTGCACATGGTCCCGGACATTTTTCCTGAAATTTTAGGAGCGCGATCCAATCATAAAATAAAGCTTAACCCCAAGAAATTGGCGGGATATTCAATCTCTAGGTCGGCCAAAAGATGAAATTAAGACCTAGGGTTTCATATATAAGAGCTCTCTTTCTTCATTTGAAAAGATCAGAACTTTGGCTTTCGAGGACCTTCTATGCAACGAAAGAGCAGATCTTTGAAGACTTCAATAACATTCAACATCCATCCATCAAGCATTCATCAATTTCATTCATTTAGGGCTTGGGAGACATTGAAGAACAATAGGAGATTACCGACTGAAGATTGGCTTGTACTCCTCCCTTGAGGGTTGGGTATGATTTCATGTTGTTTTCATGTCTTTGCATAAGCTTCAATATATCCTTTATTCATGCTTTAGATCACTTTGCATCTTGATTTAGAGCATTTACATTATCATTTATAAGCAATTAGGGTTTACTTTCTAGGTTGCTCTAGTTTGCTTTCTTGCATTTAAGGACCTTGCACACACACTAGGTCTACACACACAATACATTTTACAATACAACTTGGCTATTCGTGGAGGTGGAAATCACCGAAGTGGGGGTTTGACTAAGGCAAAACCCTATATAGCCGCCCACCACACCTTTTCAGATATAAGTGCAGGTTTCGGAATTCGGACGACGCCGCAAGTTACAAATCCAGAAGAAGCAGACGGAGACCGAACTTCACACCAAATCTCAGAGCAAAAGACCAGGACAGGGGCGTGGGGCGCCTTGGTCCTGCCAGGACAGGGGCGCTGGGCGCCCTGGTCCTTCTAACAGCAGTTTCCGGAGCAATTTCAAGGGCAGAATCAGGACAGTGGCACCCGCACCCCCGTCCCGAACATTTTCAGTCAGATTTTAACTCCGGGTACGCATTTGTATTCTTGTCTTATCCTTGTATTTACAGCTTTCCATTGTTTAAGTTCAATTCTGCAATCTTGTTATTAGTTCATACTTGCATTTTGGGATTAGGAATTGAACTTGCATCATTTGATCTTCCAATTTCAACAAAGGAATAGAAATCCTAATAGGTAGCCCGTGGCTCTCTCTTTCACAAGAAGAAGTAGCCAATTGTGTGATACCTCTAGGCTCTTTCGTATTCCACAAATGTGTGATTGAAAGTGAGATTAGGGCATGTTTGCTTAGTGTCACTTTTTCCCCCACACACACCCCTATTGAGAGAGCTTGCCTAGCAGTAATCTTGGCAGCCACTAATTTGAGACACTATCTATTAACACACAAGGTACAGCTCATCGCAAAGATTGATCCACTCAAATACTTACTCAACAAAGCAGCATTGACAGTCCGCTTGGCCAAATGGGTGATAATTCTAACTGAATTTGACATCGAGTATGTGGACCGTAAAGCTATCAAAGGCCAAGTCATTGCAGATCAGTTGGTCGATGCTCCCCTCATAGGAAATCGTCCTCTCATTTCTAATTTTCCAGATGAAGAGATATTCATGATCACAACAACACAACCATGGAAACTGTACTTTGATGGTTCATACACTAGGCATGGCTCGAGGGCAGGCATTTTGTTTATCACACCTCATGGTGACAGCATCCCGAAATCTTACAGGCTCACATTTACATGCACCAACAACATAGCAGAGTATGAGGTCTTGATCATAGGACTTAGGCTAGCCATACAATGGAAATTACAATAACTACAAGTATATGATGACTCCAACTAGTCATTCGACAAGCAACTGATGAATATCAGACTAAGGATGACAAACTCATGCCATACAAACAAATGGTGGACAAATTAAAGGCATCATTTACTACTATCACCTTTGAGCAGATACCAAGAGATCAGAATCAAGATGCTGACGCTATTGCTACCATTGCATCTCTCCTAGATATTCCACAGAATTCAACATGCTATGAGTTCTTGGTAGAAGAGTTTTGGATCCCCGCTTATGATATCCCCAAATCTGAGATGATATGTCACCTTATCGGTTTTGAATCCCCATGGTACAGTGAGTTCTACACCTACATCCATGATCATACACTTCCTCCTAACCAATCAAATAACCAACATAAAACCTTCATTCGCCAAACCGCTTGATATACCATTATTGTTGAAACCCTATACCGACGCAGTCTTGATGGTACTCTCCTTCGATGTCTAGAACATGATGAGATAACAAAGGCCTTGGAAGAGGTACATGAAGGAATTTGTGGAACTCATGCAAGCGGTCCATCACTAGCCAAGAAACTCTTGTGCACTGGATACTATTGGCCATCTATGGAAAAAGACTCCTACTACTTTGTCAGAATGTGCAAGAAATGCTAAGTTCATGGAGACCTGATACATGCACTAGCACAGGAATTGTAACCAATCACAACAGCATGGCCTTTTTGTCAATGGGGCCTTGACCTTGTGGGTAAAATCCATCCATCTTCATTCAACAGCCACAAATTCATTATTACCGCCACCAAGTACTTCACAAAGTGGATCGAAGTTGTTCCACTTACCCAAGTCACCGGCAAGCAAATCGCCTGCCAGTATGGTGTACCCATGTCCATCATCAAAGATAACGGTCTTCCTTTCAAAAATCAGGATGTTCATGAGCTCTGTGAGAAGTTTCATATCCAACACCGCTTTTCCACTTCCTATTACCCACGAGGCAATGGTCAGGCCGAAGCATCAAACAAAAATATATTAAGAATTCTAAAGAAGATAGTCAATGATGTCGGTTGTGATTGGCACGTTCAATTGAATCTAGCACTATGGGCATACCGCACTAGCATTCGAACCCCTACAAGTGCAACTCCCTACTCATTAGTCTATGGTGCATAAGCTATCTTACCTATCGAGGTTGAGATACCATCTCTCTGGGTTTCCTTGCACAATCTCATCGTTGATGAAGCATATAGAGTATTACGTCTCCAAGATTTAGAGCTACTTGATGAGAAATGACAAGCTGCATACAATCACCTCAAGGCCTATCAGCAGCGCATGAGTAGAAGCTATAGTCATCGGGTTAGACCTCATACATTCAAGGTCGGTGATCTTGTTCTTCGAGAAAATCCTTGTAACCAACCCAACCGAGAACATCAGGGAAAGTTTGAATCAAATTGGCTGGGTCCATATGTTATCACTATTGTATCTAGGTCCGAGGCATATTAGTTGGCTACTTTAGAAGGAGAACCGCTAGCAGATCCAATCAACGGCATGCACCTCAAACGGTTTTATACCTAAAAAGCTACATAGAGCATCAGGCTCCCATACATATTGGCAAAAACACCAAAACATTCAGAAAAATGTCCTGAAGAAAATACAAAAACATCAAAATAGTAAAGAAAAATCATACATCCAAATGGTGAACAACCACTCTGGTGGCATGTTGGGTAAGTGTGATGGTGAAAACCTAGCAAACAGGCACCACTCGTAGCAGTTATGGCTCCATTGTCTTTCAAACTTGTTACGATCACATTCACATTCATCCACTCATCCATCCGTCCAAATCATGGCTTGTTATTGATCTGCAATCAAGGATAGTACTTCATGCGTCTTGCATCCCGCTTTTTCATAGTCATGTCTAAAATTAGGGGCAATGCCCTTACCTTATTTGATGGAAGTGGATTCTATATTACTTGTGATTCATTGGGTTCGTCATTCAAAATTGTCTTACAAAATCCAAAAACATTCAAAACAATCATCAAAATCCAAAAACATTGGAAATTGTCTCACAAAATCCAAAAACATCAGAAAACATCAAAAATCAAACAAAAACATGGCAACACATTGTACATACTCATCGGAGCAGATACCAAACAATCATTGAAAAATACTCACATGATGATCACTTATCAAATTGCCCAAGCAATCAACATCAACACTCAAACTGTCTTCAACAAGGATGCATCCTTCCTTACCAAAACAAAGATGAGATGACATTTTCTTTGACAAGAAAATTTTGTTTAAGCTATCAAATACTTGGTTAGTTTGTAGGTTATTCATTCATATATATATATATATATATATATATATATATATACCAGGTTCCTACACTACTCTGGGATATCCACAAGTGATAAGAGTGGTTGTGATGGTTCCTACGGCATTGTTTGCATGTTTTCTATGAATTATTCCGATGAAGTTCTGGGGCATGTACTAATGGTGTCTACGTGGGAAGTTCACTAAGTGACGTGATCTTATGCGAAATACAGTCATAGATCACTATGGCTTGCTGACTACAGCGTATACAACGACCATATGAGCATGAACCATTATCGATGGATCCATACTTTTATTCTTTATATATATTGTTTGCCTACAGGTACCATGCTCCATCCTTGGTACCTACTGCCTCCTCCAAACTCGATAATGGTTTATCTCTGATTACGGTATGAACTTGTCTCAGGATATGATCGGCAAAAGATCAAGGAGGACGTTCCAAGTCCTGCATGAAAGGAGATAATCCTTGTCTGTCCCACAAGCAATACTCAGGTCAACTTGATCCATTATATCAAGTTGCTTGTATTAACTTGCTATATCAAAATTCATGTAAGAACTACTCAGGTCATCTTGAATCATTATGTCAAGTTGCTTGTATTTTTCTTACAATATTTTAAAGCTCAATGATGAAAATCAAGCACTATGGATCGTCATTTCATCTCATCTATTTATATGACATTATGTTGCATATCGCCCATCCATTTACTCATTCATTATTCACATACATAGTTTTGTGTGCAAGTATGAACAAAATTATTGTAAACAATTATGTGAAAATTGAGTTGGTCTTGGATACAATTACGACAGAGTACTCTGATACATCATCAAGTGCATCATGCAAAGTCTAAACAACCTTGCATTCCTCTATCATGATCATATCGTCATCATTACATTTAGTTGCATTTACATCAAGTGCATTTTATATCATTTAGTTGCATACAAATACATATAAGTTCATTATCATTTATTGACATTAGTCTTATTATATCATTTCATCATTGCATAAATCATGACATTTAGATTCATCCATATAATAAATTGTCCTTGATTGTGTTAGCCATTTCTATGCATTCATTTAGTGTCAATTACCAATCATCATCATTAATCATCATTTATCGTTGCATACATCTCTTTATCTATCCATTAGTTAAGTGAATTCATTTATCCATTTAGTATATTTTCATACTCATTCAATGCATTTCATTTTAGGATTCATTACAAACATGCATTCATTTTACTCTTTAAAATTGCATTAAGGTGCAGTTATTCATAAGTTGCATTATCATTTCACTTCATCATATTTTCCGACAGTTAGAATCATCAACAAAATCATTAGCCTTAACATTGGTTCATACATTATCCATATGCATTCATTTAGAAATCATCATTTAAACATTTGTACTTTACATTTGTTTATCCATATTACATTCATTTAACAAACCATCTAGATGCATTTACATATATACATCATTCATTTACCGCATAAAATCCTAAAATCATAAATATCATTATCTCATTTGTCTCATCAAAATCCAAACAACCAACATAATCATCATTTTATTATGCATACATAATCATCATGGCATTACATACATAAGGCATTACCTCACCAACACATCATGCACACATATATAAACCTGCATATACATGTTAGCATCATGTCATACAAAATGCATATAGACATCATGTAGGAATACATCATCATGAGACATACATATAGAAATCATCTCATAAACAACACATGTATATAGCAAGTACAACTATCCATCTAAAGCATAAATCATAAAATCATCATCCTGCATAAGCATCCATACATGTCATCAAAATCCACATCAGCACACAAATATGGGATCTCCTCATATATCATATCATATTGCCAAAAATATACATGTATCAAAGTACAATGAAGTCCAAAATATTGGCTACCAAGAGCCATCCAAGGTACAGTCCAAATGATAAAATACATGCATACAAAATGCTCTATTAGATACCACTCAGACCAGATGTTGCACCACCCTCTCCACTTGCTCCCCCACTAGTCCCTGCATCACCTAATCTATCTCTCCGTGGAGGACCCATCACACCCCCAATAGCCCCTGCATCACCTGATCTATCTCTCCGTGGAGGACCCATCACACCACCACTTCTCTGCATCCTCTGAGACCACTCTGATCTCGTCTGCCGCATCTGGGAATAACTCAGTGCTCACTGACTAGCTGGCACCACCTGCTCATATAACCCTTACCAATACTCTATCTCAGCCTGTGCTCATCGGATCTCCCTAATCACCTCCCCAGTAGGACCCTGTGCTCCTACTCCAACCCAAACTCTCTCCTGCAACTCTACTAATCTCTCCACTGCATCATCCCTCTCCCGCAACACTATAGTCATCTCTGACTCTCGTGCAAACAACTACACATCTCTAGCTACAACCTTCACATCCAGATCCTCCCCCTGTGTCTCGGCTACTATAAGTCGAGTCTGCAAATGTAATATCATATGGTCCCGAAGATCTCTAGTGGCTCCCTCCCCTGTATCCATAGGTGCCTCGCTTGTAGCTCCCTCTCCAGTGGCTCCCTCCCCTCTATCCATCGGTACCTCCATCTCCCCCATACCTCTGCCACCTAATCTAACTCCTTGCATCAAAGGTCCCTGTGATATTCGCAATGGCAAACCGCCTCTACTCCTCATCCTCCTCCTCCTCCATCCCCACCACCACCATCTCCATCACCACCATCCCCTCTCCCTCATCCACCTATTACTCCGTGACCTCCTCTCCTCCTCCGTCTCCGTCCCCTCTCCTCCTCAAAATCTAGAATCGGCTCTGTCAGATCTGATATCCGAGAAATCGGATGCGTCGCAATATACTGCGTATACTCCTCTGACACCCCAGCATCCACCATCCCCAGCCTCATATGTCATGGTCTCCTGTAGTGTGCGAAACTCTGTTAATGCCTAATCATATGATAATACTGGCCCCCATAAGTACCTCTTTTGGACCACCCTAGCATACTCTCCTAAACAACTAGGCAATCCTTGCCTCCGCCCAAATTGTCTCAATACCCAGCCCGAAAGTTATCTCTCCACATTATAGGTTGTCCTACCAATGAGGAATCGAGTCATAAAAACATATGGCAATGCTTTTGCATCATCCTCCCATTGCTCACACTCAAGGTACGGCCTCCAGATCACTGTATCCAAGTCATCCAGTGCCCGCCGCCACCACTTTAACTTCCCTAGGTGGGGCTGACTCATCATCCCTCCATACATGTATACATAGGGCCGATCCACTGCTCGGAATCTCAAACTGACTGGTCGGGTAACTGATAAATGCTCCCATACCCAAATATGCAGTAACATGATACCCACTCCAAAAGAGCCCCTCCCTTGGTATGCAACCTCATGAAGATCTCGATATAAGTGCGATAGCACGCACGGTCCCCACCCAAACTGGGTCCCATCTGTAATCATCTGCTCGATCACCTGCCCCCACCCAATGGCCAGTCCATGCGATCATCTATCCGGATGCAATAGTCCCCCATCAATACCTGATAGCACTGCTGGTAACAACTCATACAACGCGACTATGTCCTCCCAGGCTATTGATCCATCATCAATATAGACATCCTCCTCAAAAAATCTATGCACTGCTAGGGTCCCCCATGCTCGATCATAGTTCACCAGCTCTCCTTGGATGGGAATGTGCAGGATGCGCCATACATCCTCCAGTGTAACTGTCATCTCTCCCTATGCTAAGTGAAACTTACATGTCTCACTATGCCACCATTCTGCCAATGCTGTAACCAAACCATGATTCATCTGAATCACGAGCATATACATCACATCGTACAGGCCTATCGCAACAATGCAATCCACCTCGGCCTCTGTCAACCGATCGTGCAGCACCTGTGTGGCGGGATGCCTCTCGCACAATTGTAAGATGCGAAGATCCTCCTACACAAGTGCATCAACCATCATCATCAGTTGTTTTGTTTCAAACTTTCTTAAGTGTAAACCTAGACTATCAACAAATACTTTGATCAAGTATCTTCGGGTCTTAACAGGTAAGCAATCATGGCACACCTAGACTTCAACAGACATTTATCTTAAATGACCTAAGTCTCATCAGGGCTGCTATGGCTCAAAATAACTCTCACCTCATCTCTCCATCCATACATCATTGGCATCAGGAGATTTTTGTTTACGCAAATAGGGGCATCTATTTTTCTACACAAAAGCGCTAATACCCTAACAAAAGCGCTCAATAAACTATGCAAAAGCACTCAAACCACAAAAGCGTTACATTAGCTATGCAATAGTGCTACTTAACGACAATAGTGTTCAATCAACTGCTCAATAGCGCTAAACTACTAATAGCGCTCAAATGGCTAGGCAATAGCGCCAACCTTTGCAGAAGCACTAAAACGACTACACAATAGTGCCATAGTGGCACCATAGTGCTAATTAAGTTAACAATAGCGCCAAAACACAGTTTTAGCGCTATTGTGTCGACTCAACTTAGATTCAGCAAAAAACACATCAAAATGCATAAAATTCAAAATTTCAAATTCACATACCGCTGGTCCATAGTCGTCTGGCCGCTGGAATCGACAGACTCGCTCTAATCGGTGCTCTGCTATAGAAACCGGCATTCTGACTGCTCCTTGTTCTTCCAGAAAGTCACTATTAGAGCTAAAATTTCACTATGGTCGCGGATAGAAATGACCCTGTTTTCACCTCTTTCTCCCCATATAAACCCTTCATCGTACCCCTAATTTTCCCCTGCTCATCGTCATGGTCCCCGTGAAATTCCCAAGCCTCCCATTTCTCCATTTTATCTTTGATTTCTTCTATTTTTCACTAGCATTGCTAACTTCTTCTCTTCTATCACCCTGCTAATTTTTATTCTTTTTCGAGAGATTGCTTGATTTTTCAAAAAATTTCGGCCCATCTCTTGAGGGAGCATACCACCCATCAAATCAACATTTTATGGAGCATTTCTTCACACCTATTTTTCTTTCTTTGAAACAATGCGATAAACCACACTGTCTCAAAGAAAGGCAAATGTAGTCACATAAATATGTCCAGTTTAATTAAATGAATATTTGTTATTTATTTGATTAAAAACTCACTAGCCAACAGTTAATTAAATTAAAATTTAATTAATTCATCTTCAAAACATTCTCCTATTAATTAAATAAATTATTCAATTTATTTTAATTAATTCATTATACCAAATTCACAAATCAATTAAATGAATAAATCATATTTATTTCATTCAATCCTTTTTCCTCTTTTAAATAAATTAAATAAAATATTTATTTAAATCATTATTCCCCCCTCTTGTACAAATGCAAATTGCGACCATTTATTGAAATAAATGAATTTTATTTTAATTAAAATCCCATTTTCCCTCACCCACCAAATCCACTTGCACTCCTAAAACCCCTTCTAAATTCTTCTAAACCCTTCCTAATTAACCTAATCCATCCCCTAATTATTGTCACATTCCTAAGCAACTTGGAGGAAAATCATTTAATTCTTTGTGTTCAACAATCTAACCTCTAAAGTCTTCCAAACCACTAATGGCTCTTACATGACCATTAATGACTCTTACATAACCATTTATGGTTAATTCAACTTGCACTCATGTGTCTCCTCAAGCATTTATTGCTTTGACCATGGTTATCCCTTTTACTTGTGCACAAGAATTTATCCATTGGATAAAAGCTTTATTCTTTGAATAAATAATTTATTCATTCAACCTAACCTTGACCTTAACTCCCAAGTTAACCCTCAGGTCATGTCAAACATTTAATGCTTATTCCCTCTCCTTTCAACCCTTGACATGTTGACACTTGTCATCCTGAGATTGGGTTGAAAGCCCTCACATGGATTGAATATCATTCAATCTTGACCCTTGTTGAGATCACTCAATCTCAACCATCCATTGCTCCATTTTTTCTATAAATAGAGCCCATTTCCTCGTAATCCAGATCCTGAAAACTTGTATGCATTTAATCTATAGTGAATTTTAGAGAGCATTTAGCATAAATCACTAATATATTATTATTTTAGCCTAAAATAAATCATTTTAGCATCATATCATCTAATATTAGTTTTTATTGACATTTGCATAGCATTTTAGAGTAAACATTTCAATCCTGAACCTCCATAAGCATCCATGGTGCAAAAACTTGTTGAGAGCTACACTAATTTGGAACTTGGAGAGGAGAGGAACAAAGGAGAAGGAGCTAAGAGCATGTTAGAAAACATTTGGAGATGTCTTGTTATATTTACTTTCATAGTTAAATATTTCTTCATGTTTTTAGTGTCTCTTTTGATATGCTTGCTTAGATTAGTTTTTAGTTGATTAACACTAATGGTTTCTTGTGTTTTTGTGTGTTATACGACCACGGGTTTTAATCTAACCTTGTCTATTTTGCAAAGCATCATGGAGTATCCCCCTTCTTTTTAGCTGTAGATAGGGAATCACCGGGTGTGGGAGAGTCCCTCCTAGGGGGTTGACCTTGTCAATAAAGGGGGGGCTCTGAATCACAGGACCACTACCAACTAAATAAGCCACACCTAACTTCACAATATTTTGAGCCCAATTCTAGGTTTCATTGAATTTCTTGAACTTTTCCAAGATGATTTGTTGATCATTAAGCTTCACATTCTTGGAGGGTCCCATGTCACCAACAGGAGGAGTGGGGGGAGACAGAGTGTCTTTCTTGGAGCGATTAGCTCTTCTTATTTTATCACTTCAGGCATCAAGATTATCCATCAAGGAGGGGCCTTTATCAGAAACAGGAATGGTCTCGGGGGATAGCATACACACATCCGAAGCAGAAGTTGTCAAGGATTTGGATGTAGGTCCAGGGTGGGAATCGATCGGGAGGGATGGAGGGTTCATAGGAGGGAAGGACCATTCTTGTTACTTGTCGGGGGGGATTGGAGTCTAGCGGATTACTAGCAAGACTATCAATTTTAGCTTTCTTCTTCAGAAGGGGACAATTCCTCCTAAGGTGATCTTCTCTCCTACAAAGGAAACAGACATTAATGCCTCCAAGAAACTCAATAGCGCAAGAAATAGTTTCAGTAATTAATTCAACCTTGAGGTCTTTCGGGAGATTAAGCCCAGGTTTCATGGTCACCAACATCTGAGCGTTCATATGTGAAAGCAAGGAAGAAGTTTCATCAACCCTAATAACCATCCCAAGCGGTTCCATAGCTTTAGGAAAAATATTCCATAAGTAAAGGGGGACATCTTTGACTGTAATCCATCTAGGGCTCGACAGAGCCAAAATCTCGTCGGAATTAGCATCGGGATCCCAAGATAGGGCTCTAAAACAACTAGCCCCGATGTTCCAATATTGCCTTTTAATAACTTCAACCTGGCTACTAGGGCTATTGAAAAAATATAGAAAAAAGGACCCTTTGAATCATTCTACAGAAGGAAAAAGAAAGACCTAGTTTATTCACCCAAACATTGTGAAGCCAAGCATTTAGGTAATTCCTAGAGGGAATCTTAGTAATGTCCATAGCTGCCAAAAAACCGCAGATTTCCTAAGTATCTTTTTCAGAAGTATGACACTAGCCATTTGAGAATTAGGAAAGACAATCATAGAGTCGATAGAGAGTCCCTTACCTCTTCCTGCTCTGTCATCATTGTCGTTATCCTTCTGTCCTTCGCTACTGAGAAACTTTGCTCCTTTGGGAATAGAAGTCGCCCCCTCCACCGCCTGTTTGAAGGTTTTGGAAGCAGATTCGCTCGAGCCACCACCAAGAACAACGCCATTTTCTTTTACCGATGTGCCCATAAACCCTCCCACGACCTAGCATTCAATTCACGCGATCGGTCGACCTCGGGCCTGCGCAAGGCAAGCTCCCACGAGCAAACGACCTATTCGTACCTCCAGATGACCACAAGTTGCAAAGCGTTCTCTTTCGATCAGAAAAATAAAAGATCATTTTATTTTTTTTGTAAGTTTTGTTAAGTTTTATAATATGTTAAGTTACTTACTGTTTTTTTAAGTTACATTACTTACTTAAAATCACCTTAAATATGTTATAATGAGTTATTATATGTTAAATATAATATGTTTTTTATTTCAAAAGTAGTGAGAACGAGGGCACTAACCCTTAACATATAATGTTGTGGTTCCATTAAAATTTAATATGTTTTTTTATTATAAAGCAGCCAAACCAGGCGCTGACCCAAAGGAAACAGAAAAAGGCACTACCACACACACTACCAAAAAAAATTAATATGTTAAATACATTATTTACTTCTTCTTTTTTTTAAGTTACATTATTTATTTAAATATGTTAAATATAAGTTATTTTATTTACTTAAACTTAAATATAAAGAAAGAAGTTATGACAAATTGAGGGTTGTCAATGGTATTTGTTTTAAGTTCTAGTTTACATTTCGATGGGTATAGAACTGTAGCGCAAACATTGTACGAGTCGTATTAGTATTGATTTCAGGTGTGAATTGAAATAATTAATATTAGAGAAGTTGTCATGACGTTATTTAAGAATGGATTTATCGTCTTTAAGAAATTTATAATGTTATGAATAAAACATCATTTCTTCTTGATTTGGAAATTCTGTCATGGAGGTTTTTAATTTCATTTAAGCGTTAGTTAATCTTAATTACCAACATATCCTAAACTTGTTTAGTGATTAATTTACTTGTTAGGTGGCATATTTAATAGGGCAACATATGCAGCGCAGAAATCGGGAGTGCACGTGCGAGTACGTAAAGTGTTTTAATGGTGGTCGTGGACTGCGAAAAAAGCATTCTCTTTCCACTCACAAAGTTAGTTATATATTCTTTTAGTCAATTGAAACTTAAATGATAAAATTAAAGCATGGATAAAGTAAAATTTGTATGAAATTGCAAAATACTATGTATGTAAGAACCACCCTTTAATCTTTCAATATGTCTAGATAATAATTTTTATTAGGAGCTCATTCATTTCAATTTATCCATGATAAAAACTTAGTTAATTTAAGTACATTTAAAATTGATCACAATATAAAATAATAATTGTTAATTTTAAAGAGTAATTTTTTTTAATATAACAAATAATTTTAATTTATTATTTATTTAGAAAACTAGTTAAATTTAAATCCAACACTTTTATTTATTGATTTATTCACTCAATCTATCATTACACTTCTAAAATAAAAAGAAAAACAAACAAACAATAACAAAAATAAGAAAAAAAACTTATTAAATATGATAAATATTTTTTTTCATAATTAATGCTATCATAATACACAAGTAAACATTTTTTTTTTACAGATTTTTTTAATTATTAAACACATTAAAAATCTTAATAAATATTTTAAAATAATTTATACAATATTGATCTTTTCAAAAATAAAAACAAATTAAAAATAATAATTTATTAATTAAAAGATCATTTTTATTGTGTATTATAATTTATTAACTATCATTTGAATGTAATGATTTCATATTGTTGGAGACAAGTGGCAAGGGTTCTATTTTATTTGGAGTAATAAAATAACACCTCCACAAAAACTAAAATATGACATATTTCATGCATTTACCCATCATTTGTATGTCAAATTGTTTCAAAATTGAATTTTTGCTTACAGATATTTTGATTACTTTAAATAAAATCGAATCATTATCACTTGTCTTTAAATATATGAAACAGCTACATCTTTAATGATATAAAGAATGCAGCGTTATTCAGTTTCATGTCTTTCTTGACAATTAATAAACATGCAAAACAATTATGTGATATCTCTAGACATATATTTTTTAAGAATATAAATATATTAATAATAATCTCTGGTAATCAACAACAAAAAAAAATTCTGTTGCTATTCAAAGCTCCCGCTTCAAAGAACGGCACTGCTTTGCCCGACTGGACTAGCCTTCACCCCTTGTGCAACTGGTCTGCCATCACCTGTCATTCCAATTCTCACTCTATCCGTGCCATCTCTATAAGTGTTAATCTTGTGTCTTTTTCTTGCTTACATCGCCATCACCTGTCATTCCAATTCTCACTCTGTCCGTGCCATCAATTCTCACTCGGTCAACACCCAAATCTGCGTATACTGTGGCTGAACGACAAAAAATTACAAGGAACCATTCCACCGACTCTCTCAGCTTGCCATCATGTGTACGAACCTCGGGATGGTGGGGGGCCAGTGCTACAGATCATTACACAAAGACAGCCTGAAAAGAACAGGCACCATTCATTTCTATTCTACGGCCACAAAATGATCAGTTCAGTGCATTTCTCTTTCCCATCACATAGGGGAAAGGACCCAGTAGTTGAGCATGTTCCAATTGTTGTGAGGGTTGTTGATACCTTTTGTTCCAAAAATTGAACAAATAAAACCTATTGTTTGAAACAAAAAATATTAATTTTTGTTAGGAAATGTACCAACAGTTGTTAGGAAATGTACCAATAGTTGTTAAGAAATGTACTAATATTGTAAAAAGTAATCAATCAGGTGATGCCACATCGGCTGCACAACTATTGGGGTCTCTTTTGCACGCCTATTGGTCTCACTTTTTTTTGGGGCTGTTTTGGACACCTTGACAAAAAGCATGCTGATGTGGCATCATATTTGATGATGTGGCCCTGAAACCTTAGTTATAAGCAGGGGACTTGCCAAGTAAGCTGCTGTAAAAAAATCGGAGTGATTCGAAATTTCCAAGTAGGATTTTGAGAAGCCTGAAGTTAGGGTGCACGACTACTGGATCCTTTCCCCTATATTTTAATTGTTTATGTTTATTTCACGCACTAAATTACAGGAAAAATATTGGCTTTGAAGTGTTTTGAACCTCAAACTTTGTTACTGAAAAGTGTGGAGAGACCATTCTAGTGAAGAATGCCTCTGATTTTATTTTGTCTGTGAGTTTACTTTTATATGTTTGGTATGTATTTTTTTCTTTGTATCTTTATGGGTAGATTAATGTTTTTAAAAATGTTTTATTGTTATTTTATTTTCAAGCAGTAACATGTAGTTGCCCAGTGAATAGTTCCATCATAATGCTCAGTGGATACGCACTCCAAATTTGAAACATTCCATCTATGATTAGCCTTAAAAATTGATTTGACAATGCAAACTGCAACAACATTCTATCCATAAGGAATACAAATGAAAGAAATGGAATCAAAATTTCATGTAAAACATTTCTTTATATGAAAAAGTTTGTCAATTGTCAAAAAGATTCCTCAAAATTCTGAAAAAACTAAAAATCATGAAATCCATCTCACAAATAATCATCTCCAAAATTAAAAAGATAGTTCAAACCTCCATATAATTTATTGCTACTAAAACTTACAAAGAAATGAACCAAAGATTATCATCACCCAATGACATTTATCAACCTTATATTAATTTTCATACTTGAAAACTGGAAGGAACCAATCCAACCAGATGATCCAAATCAAACTTCTTGATTGAAAAAACATGAAGTAGCCAAATTGTATTCTAATGATATTAAAATATTTTGAAGTTCAATTTTAAAACTCATAAAGCAGCTTGCCGAATTTCACCATATGATTCTTCAGTAAGGACAGGTCAATGGAAACACTCCCATCTGTTGTTTGGATGGGCAAAATGCGGCAGAGTCCATCTGGAGGATTTCCTGCCGGTCCCACTACAGTTGGCCTTCCCCAGCCGAAATCTGCTTCATAAAAGGGCAAGCGAGTCCAACTAATGATAGACATATTAGGACACTTAAACATATCGTTCGTTCTGATTACAGCATTTAAATCGGGTTGCAACTCCAGGAAGTCCAGCTCAGACCGTAGATATGCATCATCCATCTTGGCTATCGACTCATGAATTTTTTCAGCAGTGTACCACAAAGGATTGGAGACAATTTCTCCTGCGATGTCGATTGGGGTGGCCATAAAAATGGCATTGCCAAAATACCCACGAGGCAATAGTGGTCTACACAGACGGTCTCTTCCGTCTACAGGAATGTAGAGTTTGCATCTCTGCTTTTCTTGTAAACCTCGAGCTATGGTACAACATTTCCAAATATGGGCTGCCAGGACTATGTACATGGAGTAAGTCTTGTTAACAGGGTTCTCGCTTGCCTCATCTCTTAGGGCATTAAGTTGCTCTTTACTGAGATTAAACCTTCCAAATGAGACCTTGTTTGCCTCTTCATGTAGAATAAGATTATCACTATCTTTTTCTTGGTGGAGAAGGGTTGGAGGTGGTGCAAATTCTTGGTGAGAAACACTCACACTAGGAGGAATTCGAGCTCGAAGTGGGCTGCGATCTAATTGAGGAAGTAAATGTATCTGCAATCCCCGAGCTACATCACACCAGCTGTTCACAAAATGTAGAGAAGATGCACCATCTGATAAGATATGCTGTATCGCCGTTCCTAAAGCCACCCCTCCACATTTGAACTTGGTTACCTGTAATTCCTTTACTATTTTAGAAAGATTGGAATCAAAACCTTTTTCAGATCATTTTACTTAAATAACAGAAAATATATAAGAATATTATTTAAAAGAATGCTTTGACAAAGATTAATCTGCATATATAGTCTTAAAAATCACAATAAACTTCAAAAAAATCTGAATCTAAAATCACAAAAAAATGATTTGTTTATTGACATCTAACTATTGAAAATGGACAAACTTTAGATTCCTACCCTAACAGATTTGATAACTAATGCTAAACTACCAGGCTCCAAACCCATATCCATGACGGTAACAGAAATCAGAAAAACAATTAAAATATTATATTTATTATATTTCCACAAAAGATTTCTGAATTAAACTGTTTAAAAACTTTTGATGCAAAAGTTCTTTCATAATAACTAAAATATTCATCCTCCACACATCTTTTCCATATTCAGAGTTAAAAGGAATGAATGCTTCATAATATTTCTTTATATAGAAAAAATCTAAATGATGTAATAGAAACAGGAAAAGCAAGATCTCTAATAACTTACAGATCTATTGTCATATTCTCCTAAGAAAAGGTTCTTCAATAGATCTTTTGAAGTACAGTCTATGAATAGAATCATTCAATGTAACAGATCCTTCAAATTAACCTTGATAATTAGATTTACCTGAACCATAAGCAGAGGAGATTTAGTGAAGCCATTCTCGTAACTAGCAGAGGGAACCAACGTCGTGACTTGTGAAGGGGAGGTGAAATCCCCAAAATCATCGATTGTTGACTCGGTGACGGCCTCCACAAACAGAGCGCCCTCGCCATTACAGTCAACAGCAATTCTACCAGAGGCGTCCACAATCAATCTTCCCGCCAGTGGATAAAAATGCACCAACACCTTAGAAAGCGCATCTCTCAGTATTTGAGCCACATGATCGGAATCTCCATTGGGAGGCCTTCTGTAAATATAAGCTACTGCAGAATGGAATCTAACCATAACTAAATCTATATTGGAGACCCACAGTTGGTAATGTGGAGTGGATTTTACAGTCTTAACAAGTACTGAATCTGTGACTGTTACATCCATTTTTCCTTATATTTTTTGCCCTCTCTAACACTTCCAGGTGAGAAAGTAGAAGGCACTAGGTATGCCCTCTCTATCACAGCCTATATTTGCCCTCTCTAAAACTTCCAGGTGAGAAAGTTTGTACGTGACTACAGCCTTTATTTCCATCCACATCAACCAGTCCGTAGCTGCATTCGTAATCGAATAGGTTGAAAATAATTTATTTGCATCCACATCAACCAGTCGTAGCTGCATTGGTAATCGAATAGGTTGAAAATAATAATAAGAATTTTTAATAAATATAGTTAGTTTTGAATTTATATCAGTTCTAAGAGATTTCTACAATCCATCATATAAT
Source organism: Cryptomeria japonica (assembly GCF_030272615.1). NCBI lineage: Eukaryota > Viridiplantae > Streptophyta > Pinopsida > Cupressales > Cupressaceae > Cryptomeria > Cryptomeria japonica. The sequence goes on along the minus strand of NC_081408.1, from coordinate 619,375,894 downwards.
TAAGAGAGTATTTTTGGATTCGATTGTGTGAAAGATTTTTGCATCCAGAAATATTCTTTTAATTATTTGAATTTATATATTTATTTTGTTTATTTTTATTTTAATCATAATTTCATTACGTGGAAGGCGTCTCCTATTTGAAGTGGATAGCCTCAAATTTCCCATCCACGGCTGATATCATTCGGTAGACAATGCAAGACGATTGACAATGCAAGACGATTGCAGTCATCGTAGCCCTCCATTGTCATTGCACTACAGAATAATGAATTTCCGTGGGATACACTTTATTCCTTGGGCTGTTGTCTTTTCACATTTATAAGTGATTTGACATGCTCCAGTACTGAGGAAGCATGTCAAATCACCCCTACACCGATGAGACTGGGAGACTATGTAAACGCTTAACAGACCAACGGGCATGCTCCTCCACAAGCCTCTGTTCGGATTATAATCTGGCCTCCCAATTGCCTTTGACTGTGGAAGGGCCGGTACTCTTCAGTAGTCTTCCTGTATAATTTAATGCTGCCAATATTAATTTATTTTTTCTAAATCTTGTCATTGCAACATGATATTTGTATCTATTTGATGAATATATATCAATTATGTTATCTTGCAGGAACCCTACCAAAACCATGGAAATGACTTACCTATTGTGTTCTGTTGTAAGCATACCGACAAGAAAAATTGGGCAGAGTTTGCAGGAAAATAAATACGAAATCGAAGCATGGTATGACTCAGTATGATAAATTTGTTGTAGAAGCTATTCTGCTAACATTGTCTGCATCTCTAGATAGGTTGTTGATGGCTTTGTAGATCTGCAGTAAGCACATTCTCTGCCATAGAACTAAGTTAATAAGAAATGTAATTGAAATGGCGAGAAGGTTTGAGTTAGCATATTTAATCCAACCTGTTGAAACTTGTACTGTGCTGCTCCCTATTACGTATATTCGAGCACATCGTACAGGCCTCCTTATCCGTTATATGTTTGTTGTAGGAATACCCAGTCAACAGATTTAACCTTCCATCTCACAAATTGTTTGTCTGATTTGTGCTCTTTCTTTTGCATGCTCCCACAAGACCAAATTTCTTTGAGGAATTTTATCAAACAGTTTGCGGTCCTTGTCTTCCGAGCATTTGATGAAAGCAGATTTCTTTGAGGCGATATGTGAAATAGATCAGGCATTCTATAGATTTCTTTGACATTTTGCTAATTGTGAGTCACCTACACTCTGAGTATCTGCCTAGTAATCGTGCCTTCATTTAACAAATAACAATATAATTACTTTAAGATCAAATAAAACATTATAGAAAATGAAAAAAAAATTGATTAAAATAAATAGACTCTTTAATGCATTTAATATTTTTTTTATGTATTATTTGTCTTAGATTAATTAGGATTAAGATATATGATCTCTTAAATGTATATTTGGATGTCATTTTTGTAATCTTAATGATTAAAATTTTGGGTGGACTCTTTTTAACAATTTGAGTGTAGTTCATTTTTTCATCTGTCTATTGAATCTATTTAGTCAATCTTTCTCTAATCTTACTCTAATACTACAATGCTTAGTTTGAACTTCTCAATTTGTATGAATATTGATATAAAACTACATGAAGCTAACTGAAATTATCATGTAAAAAATTCCTTTATTAATATTGTTAGTGTAGGATTCCCAAATGACCTCACTAGATTATATTTATCTTCATTTTTTCTCACATTATAATGCCAAAGTTTTAGAAGTTCAAGTGAGTAGCAAATGACGTTGGCACAATTTTTGTTATCAGAGTAATTTTTTAACAAAAAAAAAAAAGACTTTGTGCATGTTATTGGAAGACATGATGTGTACGCTATTATTCAATTGTGCATGTACTAGTTCCTATATAAAGTTCATTTTTATCTCCTTTTGGTTGTGGTTCCATTAGTGGTTCATATGATTTTGTAGGTCTCAAGCTCTCTTATGTTAATCATTTAGTGTTACATAAAATACTTTTCTTTACAAAAATAAAAAAGATAACATTTTAAAAAATCAATGGATGCTACAAGATTAGATATATAATTTACATAGATCTTGTTTAAATTTTTTTAGTTTCGTATTTTACTCATTTAATTATTTCAATAGAATTTATATTTATATTGAAGCTATAATCTTCCAAACATTTTATTTCATCTCTTTCAAGAAAATTAAAGAGTTATATTTAGATCACAACTTAAGTATGTTTAAGTCATTTAATAATACTTATATAAATTCACTAAAAGAATAATTTTTAATTTTTTTAAATTAAGAATGTTCTTAGAACCATAATTCAAATATATTTAAGTTCAATGAAGTTTTTTTTATTTAAAAATTTTATATTGTGAAAAAAATTGGTAAGATTTTCAATTTGTGAAAGGAAGAGATTTTCAAATTTCAATTTTTTTAGAAAATTTAGTACTATAGAATTTTAATATAAGGAAGACAATTTGGAGGATTAGTTGGATGTGCTGTATTTCATAAGTATATAAAAGATATAATATGTTCTATATGTTGTACTTTTGTTAAATTTTTTAAATTTATGATTATGAAAAAAAATTGAAAGCTTAACTATACCTATATTTATTACAATCATTATGCTATTATATATTCTGATATATAATGAAACAAGCTTAGATACTTCTTCATAAATTAAATACTTATGTTCAATATGCATTTACTTGATAGCTTAATTTTTATTTAATTTAATTTATTTCTATTTATTTTTTATGTTTTTTTTTATAGATAATGGACAGTAATCGTATAATATATTTTATTAATTTAATAAAAAGTTTACATTTTACATGTTTGGTTAAGTGTGGGCATGAGAACCGAACTAAGAAAACCTCCAATCTTGCCCAAAGATACTATACTGGAAAATACAGCCAATGGTTCTGATTATATAAGAAAATTACATCTAAATATTACAAGCGATCCACCCTTATTATGGATAAACCATGTGATAAACACAATAACAATATAGTTCTGAAGTATGCTTGCAATCTCCTGCCTTGATGTGAGAGGAAGTTTGCATAAGTAACAAGTGAAAGAGCTCTGAGTAAATCGAGATTATATTTCATCCATAGTGAATTTAATAACCCTGCAAAACCACAATAACAAAATCTTTCTCCTGCAAACTGTTAATCTTGCATCAATAGCGAATATACGAAATTCGTTACCAAAAATATTCATCTCCGCAGAAATAACATTTCAAGACAATTTCTATGCAAATTTAACACTATCCATGACCATTTAGGTTAATAGAAAAAGCGATGATGAATGACAAATTTGCCAATAGTAATTCCTAAAATTTACTGAAAAAAACACAATAAATTTACAGCCATATACAGACCAATCCTAACAGTCCCTAAGCAATAGAGAAATAGAGTAGAATGGACACAGTGTGAAGAGGAAATCTAATTTAATCTCAAAATTTGACTTACAACTATGCATAGATTATCGAATAAACTACCATAAAATTAATTAAATAATGCCAATTCCGATCTAGGGCCACGACATCCGTAGATCAAGGAAAATAATTCATAGGGACGGGACAAAGCACACCTCAGAGAAAGACCATCACATAGAATGAAAATGAATATATATGAAAACCTAAATCTTTATATATTTGTATATGAAAGTATATGAAATATAAGATTCCTCAAAAGATATATGAATGAATATACCTAAACATACATACACACGATAAGGCCTGATAAGAAGAACCAGACAGATTATATATATATATATATATATATATATATATATATATATATATATATGCAAATACATATATATATATATATATATGTAAATAAAAATCTAGGAGTGCAAGCTGAAAAGAAACAGGACAAATGCAAGGAGCTGGGAAATAAATTACTTCGATAAAGAAACATAAAGTAACTAGGGTTTCAGACCTAAGAATGCTCACAACTGTTTTGTGAGTGGAGGAGCATAGGTGGGTAGCAAGCTGTCACAAAAAGAAGACTAAATCAAGAGGATAGAGCAGATATGCTAAGAGAGATTCTACCAAAACTTTGCTTTCCATTTTCTGATAAGTTTGCAGTACCAGGACAACTTAGTTTAAAATAGATATATGCATCCAACCAAAATAGGAACATCATGTTTAACTATGTGAAAATAAGCCATATGTCGAATTTTGTCTATAAAATTCCGTTAGTAACAAGATTATCCTAACTAAGCCAAAAGGAAAGGATTGAGTCTAATGATTACAAAATTAACATAGTAGATGCAACAACCTATTGATTCAAGCCAATTGGGACTACATTCAAGCCCTAGGAGTCAGAGGAAACAAACTTCCCCTTCTTCTGAGACTTGAGACTTGCCTTCCTCAGGTCCGGACTTAACAGAGGACTCTCCCAGGCTAAGCGCGATGACGTTAGGTATCTCCTCATCATTTGTCACTGCTTCAATACCTTCCTCCTTCAAGTAGTTAGCAAACCATCTCTTACATGTCTATTTTTATGTTTGTTTTTTCTCATTGTTATTTTTTTCTTTGAAATTGATATAATTCAATTTTGTGGTATGCGAAAATTATAATTTTCTTAAAATCTAAATTTTAATTTTTTAATTGATTATTATGATCTAATTAATTATACATTTTGTATAACACATTGTTAACACATAAAGATGCCTCCAAACTCTTTTAAGTAATATGGTACAATATTACATTGTTCATATTAGCATTAAAAACTACCTTAATTTAAGATATCTTGTAGTTCCCATTGAACTTAGAGTTGAAGTGTACATTCCTTATTACCTCCATTCTAATGATGAGGCCAAAAGGGTGGTCATTACTTATATTTCAACAAAGGAGATCAAATATGGTTCTAAATTCATCATTTTCTTCTCTTTCAAAGAAATTCCACCTTAACCTTTGCTTTTAAACCTACATCCATCTAGCATGCAAATATAGTTGAAGAATAAGAGAATATTATTTAAACATCCACAATTGTCGCCAATGGAATTGTTGACTTTTTTGCGGGTTTGATGATTCCACCTAACATAGTCATAGTGGCATCTAGCTCATTGTTGTGAAGGAAGGTATTTACATAGGTATTATATTTTCGCACCCACGCCCTTCTCATCTGCGATTCCACTTTCTTCTCTATATCACACTTGTCTATTGGTTTCCATCGTTTCATTTTTCTTACATTTCAATCTTCCTACCCTTCATTATAATCACCTTCTTTTGCTGAAAAAATAGATTATCTCTATATGAAAAATTACTACACTTGTTTAATTTCTTTAAAAAATGAAGTATAATATGTCACTTTATCAAATTGACTTTTCTACTATTCTTCTATTTCCCCTCTTTATTGTTTTGTGCTTTGTCCAATGCTATTATTTTATGCGTACCCATTGCACACCAAGGTGCAATTGCTAGTTATTATTATTATTACGTCGAAGGCGTCTCCTATCTGAGATTGGACGACCTGAAATATAAAATCAATGGTGTGCATTTATCTAAAGGCATGCAAGACGATTGGAACGTATGCAGCCATTGATCGATTTTTGTACCTTTTCCTCACGATTCCTTCTTTGCATAGCGTGTATGATTTCTCTTTGTACTCATATGAAATCGATGTGAAGATTTTATTAAGCAGAGAACACAGAGCACGCTTTTCCTACCCACTTTATACAGATATCCTGGTACGTGCCAACACTTAGATTTAAGTGCTCCTTAATTTAAAAATATTTTATCTTCCCACTTGCTGTATGTGGTACGTCAACACCTTTACCTCGTGAAAATCACCCAATTGCATTTTTTCCACACCCCAAACCAATATTCAACTCCCAAAAAAATTGAAAAAATAAAGATCGATCTGACATCACATCCACCATTAAAGCACAAGATGAGCATTGTAAACTTTTTATACTCATGACATGGCCACTCCCACTGACTTCAGTTATATTAATTATGATTTCTTGGAAGGAAATATTTAAATACGATTCATAGATTCTTAAATGTCTAACCATTATATATACTACTTGCACCATGTTTTGATAGGAATGACTCAAATCCATGTTATCATTGTAGATGTTATTTTATTTTGATTTGATACATGGCCAAAATAAATAAAATACATCTAATTTTAAAAAATATATATTATTTATAAATTATAAACAAGTGTCATTCGTGATTTGCTCACCATTATTTACTACTATTAAGTTACATTTTTACTTTAAAATATATGTATAAAAATTAATTATATGAGATTTATTTTATAAAAAATTATAATGTGGTTAAATCATTTTTATATATATTTTTAAAAATATTATAGTTAATAATTAATTACAAATTAAATAATATTGATATAATTATATTTGTTATTTCATATAATATTTTATTGAATATAAATTATATATTTTATATACATTGTATTATAATTATTTCTTGCTATTTACATATCTAATAATATAAATATTTTATAAAAACACATTTTTAAAAATAGAAATATATTATCCTTTCTTATAATACATTATATACAACAAATGATATATCATAAAATATAATTTTATATTATATAATATAATTTTATATTATATAATATAATTATATATTATATTAATATTTATATAATAATTATATATGATGGATAATAATTGATTCTCACTATCTATTTTGTATATCTCCGTACTCAATCAACACGTCTAAAATTAATTAACTATTCATCATCAAAAGGAATATGATATAGTTTTATCACATCTATATTCTAGTACTTTACAATGATATTGAAGATAAATGATTCATCTCTATACAGTAAATAATTTTGTTTGTGAAACTTATTAACACTTATGATTTATTTTTCCCAATATTTTTGTCATTTGTCTCTCCAATTTACATGTTTTAGTGTTCTGCATTTTATTTATTTGTAAATTTTTCCCTCTAGTTAAGGGTTTCTATTTTGTTTCTTAAAATAAAAAATGTAAACCTATTTTGAGCTCATTTTGTATAAATCAAACCCTCTACCAGCACTTCTTTAATATCCAATTCACATATATATACACAAAATAAACCAAAATTTTTCTTATTCCACCTTTCAATCCTCTTCGGTGTACCCATTGCACACCTAGGTACAATACCTTAAACTACCACAACCTATGTGCAGATTGAAATACAATAATATATTCATTGAAATGTATTATAATTACGCTAAAGGCATCTCTTATTTGAGATGCACCGATTGATTTCTAAAATCAAAGGTTGAGAATTCACCAAAATTTTTAAAATCAAAGGTTGAGAATTCACCAAAATCAATGCAAGACCATTGAATCTCTTTCATCCATTGATTTTTCTCCTCTTCATTGACTGCGCAATTTTCTGAAAAGAATGAATATATGACAATTGCAGCTTACAACGATCTGATCCTTTCCTTCAGTTTTTGGTTGGTTTTTTGTGCCAAATTTTGTTCTCGGTTTTTTCCTTTCATTTGACATTTGTACCAGCATTGACCTTCATTCATTATTTTAGGGTTTCCACTTCTCTCAGGAATTCAAACTAATTGTGCAGGGCAATTTTTTTATTATTATGTTTACATAATGTTTATTATTTTATTTTTTCACCTCCTATAAATGCAAATAAGTCCACGTAATAAGAAGTTTTCTAAGTTTAATGTTTATATTATATTTTTTAATGATTGGGTAAATTTTCATTTAAATCATAATGATGTGGTTAGTGAATTCAAAGTTTTATGTATTATTATAATAATTTATTTAAAATTTATATATTATTTATTGTTTTATTATAGGCTATTGAAATCCTTTGGTTCGTCCAATTTTTTCTACGGAAACTACCTTTGTCTCACTTTTCAATCTCTCATGTCATATTTAATATTATCGTGCTATGATGAGTACAAGATGTCCCACACTCTGCTACCGTCATATTTCACTTGGGGAGATGTGCCCTCTAGCCTCTTACAAATACATAAAATATTGTTGATTTGAACTCAATCTTATATTCGCAGGTGTTGATTTGACCTCCAACAATGAATTTGAATGGATATCTACACCTTCGTTAATTGTGAACTCTCAAAAATGTATATGGGGCGAGTCATCATCACCCTTCAAAATACTAGTGTAGAGGACGACTTGCCTTTGCATTCTTTCGAGATGCTCATCTTCTACTTGGGTAAATTAGGAAAGCACCTCAAAAATATCACATTGAAAAATGAGGAAGATAACCGGAAAAATCGTAAGCTGAAGGTACTGGTGGACCAATATAATCAACTGCAGGAAGTGACTTCAAAATTCTACAATGGCATCTCAAATTGAGGTGAAAGGGTGAACAACAACCAACTTATACTTAAGGTCGCATTACAACACATACCCCCTGCAAATCCAATAGCCCAGTAGAAGATATAAACAAAGCAACAAAATAAATTTTGGGTTAGGATTAGAAAAACTCAAGAAAAAATTACCACTTCCATAGAAAAAAATCTTAGAAACCTTTCTACTAAAAAAAAGCAAAAAGTTATCATAAATCCCCCTATCTCCCATTTTTTTATTATGATATTTTCACAATCAAATCGCTACAAAATCAGAATGTATTGAAAAAAATTCAGAACAAATCTTCTGCATTGATTTTTAGGCGAAAAGATATTAAACTGGCTACCTATCTTTAGAGAAATAGGCCAATAGATTTCTCACAAGTACACATTTCAAAGGGAAGTGCCACCATTTTCAGTTGAGTGTAAAACTGATCTACTCCTTGAGGGAGGAGACGATGGTCTCTAATGCTTCATTTTAATTGATTTTTATACAGAAATGTTAAGATTTTCATGGAAATTTTTAGATTAGTGCCACCTTTGTTTATGATCAAACCGCTAGTTATGTCTGATATTTCCATCTTTTTGCCAAACAAGAGTTTTAATGTTGTTATTGAAGAAGACAAGATTTTACTCCCCTAGTTGACTTTCATGATTGTTGCTCTCCTGCAATATTAGTTCATATATTTATGTCCTCAAAATAGTCATATTTGTGTCCACAATGCTCTGCACACTTGGAAAACCCCACCAAAAGAAAAACAAAACATTATTTCAATTAAAAATTCATTTGAACAAAACTAAACTGAATCTTCAGCACTGAGGAGACTAGATTCTTGTTCTTAAATGTTTGAGCCAAGCTGATAATCATCAAACTCTTCATCTCTAACTGGTCTTTGCTTGGAAAATGATCGCTTCTTTTTTCATCAGTGAAACTGAAGAAGTAGAAATAGAAATTTAAGTTGATTGGATAGGTCTTCGCTGAAAAAATAAAAACTTAAGCTGATCGTATAGGTCTTCACTGAAAAAATAGAAACTTAAGCTAATCAGATAGGTCTTCGCCAAAAAAAGAAGAAATTTTCTAAATCTTTCTTAAATGAATAGTCATCAGATGAGGATTTCTCGATGCTTTGACAATAGTTATTTCTCAAAGCTCTTGATAGTTGTTTATTTGATGCACATGGTCTTCCCATTAATTACCACATATAATGGTCATCAATTCCATTAGTTATTAGATGCATGATAAGCCAAACAAAAAAGTATGCTTAACATCAAGCAAGAAAAGCCTTTCTATTATTACCATGTCGTTGGAAGCATAACTTTCCAAAGCTATCTTCCCAAAATGTGATCTCCTGAGTCCTATTAAAATGCAACTCATTATGTCCTTATCTCAAAGAAACCTAAAAAAATTAAATCATATACTTCATTTATCAAAAACAAATGCAAATGTAGAGCATTTGCTTACATAGGAAAGGTGCACCAACTCAATTAAACACCACAACGTATATTTAGGGGAAATCAATCTCTAGACTAATCTGAAGATCCTAGTCATAAAGAAAATAGTAGATCTTAGATGGAATATTTTCATCAATTTTCTTATTTGTCAATTTGTTTGTACATTTGTTCGCCTCTCTAAAGCAATGTGATATCTCAAAACTCTCTACTGAAGTAAAGTATAGAAATATAACTCATTCATCAACACAAGTACATGACAACACCATCTACTTTCATCTACTTTCATCTCTTAACTCGATCTCCTTACCCCTCTATCTCTCTCTTTCTCCCTATTAATATCATATATTGCACAAATGTATCCAAACTCTAGACCAATTTTTTTTCTAATTGACCTTCCACACCTATTCGGCGTGCCCATTGCACACCAAGGTGCAATTACTAGTTATTATTATTACACCGAAGGCATGCCTTTATATGAAATGGACGAGCTGTGAAAGCACATCAATGGTTAACATTACATCATTACCAATGCAAGACGATTGAGAACACGGGAACCGTCGATGGCTTTCACTGTTTTCTTTGTGTTGTTTTTACTGTTGTTTCCTGCTGCCGGTTTTTCCTCTTGCCTCGGTGATTCACGACTCATGGTTAATAGAATATATACGTGACATGAGTATTTTAGTTTGCCTTTCATTAATAAGTAAACTTAGTCTCCATTTATTAGAATCATATCAACATTTTAAAATTTTATTTTATATTTTATTTTTTAATATATTTAAAATTATAATTATTTAAATATTTTTAAAATATTAAAATAGAATAAATTATAATTCTTCCATTTAAAATTTTTTATAATTATTTATATTATTATGATTCTTCCATTTAAAATAATATTATATTTAAAAATTAGATTTAAAAATTAAGTTTAATATTAGATTTATGATAAGTTTATAGGTAAGCTATAACTAATATCATATAAATTTAATTAAAATAATATAATTTAAAGATAATAATAAATAATTAGATTTAAAATTAAATTTTTATTATATTTTATTACTAAAATTTTAATTATGTAAATTAAGTTATAATTATTTAAAATTTTAATTAGATTAGAATTAATTAAAATGTGTTTAATTACTTTAAGCAAGATTTAGTTTTATAATTTAAAGTTAAAATTAAGTTAAAATTAAAATTAAATTTTATATAGATTATTTTATATTATATAATTATTTGTAGAGTTCAGATTTCACCGTTCACTATTTTCATCTTAGGGGAAGAGCACCAGTAGCCGTCATAGCTAACTTTGCGCATCCATAGATCCTAAATGATACATCGAATTTTGATATATATTTTTTTGGTTGTCTTCGTATGCGACTTAACTTCTTAAACCTATTGATTTGGCTTTTGGGTACTAACGATCCAATATCTAGGGGTCGTTATGCGTCGAAAGGTCAAAAAGTGGTCATTTCAAAGTGTCGCCCAATACTTGACCTCTTTTGCGCCAATACCCGCACACCAAAAGGCCAATATCCATATATAAAATACCTAAAAAGTAATATATTTTTCACCTTTTTATAAAAAATAATTAACCTAAAAAAATTATCATATGCATATAATTAAAAATATTATGAATATAAAAATGTTTAAAATGGGTGGTCAAAAAACATTTTGACCACCCATAACCCCCTTCCCGCTTAGGTATGGTGGCCCCACGTGGCATGAACTCCCGCTATCTTTTTTGCCCTAAAAACTTAGGGAAATGAAGATTTTTAGTTGCATTTTCGTCACTCGCAACCTCGTGTCTCTGTCGGCGGCCTCCTCTGCAACCTCCTCATCAGCCTGCTCCTAGGTAACGGTCACTCTTCTCCTTGCATATTGGATGTCCAATGATGGTTTTGCTCCTTTGCAACTGCATTATGCTTTGTCTATTGATGATTTCTTCATATGCAGTTTAGGGTTTCATTTCAATGCTCTATTACAGTTTAATAATGTTGAAATCCTGACATAGAATGACAAAAAAATTGAATATCTCTTCATTTACTTTGAAACCCCTTCATTATTTTTCATTTCATTTTTGGGTTGTGTTCTTAAATGGTGTTTCTCTGTTTATAATGTCGAAATCCTCACAGAGAATGGAAAAACAATTGATTATTGTTCATAATTGTTTGAGACCCCTTCATTATTTATCATTTCTTTTTATGGGTGCATTGTTAAATGGTGTCTCTCTATTTATAATGTCGAAATCATTACAGTGAATGCGAAAAAAATTGATTATTGTTCATAATTGTTTGAAACCCCTTCATTATTTATCATTTCCTTTTATGGGTGCACTGTTAAATGGTGCCTCTCTGTTTATAATGCTGAAATCATTACAATGAATGCAAAAAAAAATGATTATTGTTTATAATTGTTCGAAACCCCTTCATTATTTATCGTTTCATTTTATGGGTGCGCTGTTAAATAGAGTCTCTATGTTTATAATGCTGAAATCATTACAGTGAATGTGAAAAAAATTGATTATTGTTCATAGTTGTTCGAAACCCCTTCGTTATTTATCATTTCTTTTTATGGGTGCATTGTTAAATGGTGTCTCTTTGTTTATAATGTCAAAATCATTACAATGAATTTGAAAATAATTGATTATTGTTCATAATTATTCAAAACCCGTTCATTATTTATCATTTCTTTTTATGGGTGCGTTGTTAAATGGTGTCTCTTTGTTTATAATGTCGAAATCATTACAGTGAATGCAAAAATAATCGATTATTGTTCATAATTTTTCGAAACCCCTTCATTATTTATCATTTCCTTTTATGGGTGCATTGTTAAATGGTGTCTCTCTGTTTATAATGCCAAAATCATTATAGTGAATGCGAAAAATAATTGATTATTGTTCATAATTGTTCGAAACCCCTTCATTATTTATCATTTTTTTTATGGGTGCGATGTTAAATGGTGTCTCTCTGTTTATAATGTCGAAATTATTACAATGAATGCAAAAATAATTGATTATTGTTCATAATTATAAGAAACCCCTTCATTATTTATCATTTCCTTCTATGGGTGCATTGTTAAATGGTGTCTCTCTGTTTATAATGCTGAAATCATTACAGTGAATGCGAAAAAAATTGACTATTATTCATAATTGTTCAAAACCCCTTCATTATTTATCATTACATATTTACATACACACACACACACACATGTGTGTGTGTGTGTGTGTGTGTTAAATGGTTAATGGGTGCGCTGTTAAATGGTGTCTCTCTATTTATAATGTTGAAATCATTATAGTGAATGCAAAAAAAATGATTATTGTTCATAATTATTAGAAACCCCTTCATTATTTATCATTTCATTTTATGGGCGCACTGTTAAATGGTGTCTCTCTGTTTATAATATCAAAATCATTACAGAGAATGCAAAAAAGAATGATTATTGTTCATAATTATTCAAACCCCTTCATTATTTATCATTACATATATACATATATACACATATATATGTATATGTATGTGTGTGTGTGTGTTATTATCGACATATAACAACCTTCTCACATACATGTGACACGAACTCCCTCTATCCTTTTGGCCCTAAAAACTTAGGGAAATGAAGATTTTTTGTGGCATTTTCATTGTTTGATCTGCCTTCAATTTGTTAATATACTCACTGTAAATAATATTATCAGGCATACCATATATTACTTCCAATAAATTTCATATGAGAAATACAACAACATCATTCAACCATTTACTTATTTGAGAAATGAATCTACATCTTAATACAATATCAACAATATCCACTTTTTAATCACATCACAGTTACATCTTCCACTCATGCATCTCGTGCTTCTAGTTTCTCTCCTTGTTATATAATGTTTCAAGTTTTGTACCTGTGTGTGTGTGTGTGTGTGTGTGTACACACACACACACACAAAACACCATTTTTTTTTGTTGAAAGATGTTCAATGATGTAATTGTTCACTATCTAATAGAATATCAACAATATCCAATTTTCAATCACATCACAGTTACATACTGAAATCCTGCATGGTGAATTTTGAGTTCTCTACCTATATGGTTATTGTCTATATTATCATGCATACAGAAATAGAGACACAGTACCATTTTATTTTGTTCAAAGATGTTTAATGATGACTTACATAAATAGATTTGTTTTTCATCATTTATCTAAATGGCATTGAGGGTTTCATTTCAATGATTTGTCTCTCTCTATATATTTATACGGTAGCATTTTTATTCTGTTGAAAGATGTTCAATGATGGAATTTTTCACTATCTAATAGAATATCAGCAACATCCAGTTTTCAATCACATCACAGTTACATATTTTACTCCTACATCTCATGCTTTTAGTTTGTCTCCTTGTTATATACAGTTTCAAGTTTTGTGCCTATATGGTTATTGTCCATATATATGTATACACATACATATATATACACACATATACATATATATGTATATGTATACATATGTATATGGACAATAACCATATAGCCACAAAACTTGTTGTAATCAACAACAATTTCCTTATTCAAGGGCGGTCATTCAGATTGGTACACACTGAATAACTAAATTCCTTCTACAGTCAATGTTAAATGTTATAAATCTTTCAATTTAAATTATACTATTTTTAGTAAACCAACATTTCTTTCAATATAATCACTATAAATAATATTAACAACCATATTGGATGTCCAATGATGGTTTATGCTCCTTCGTAGCTGCATTATGCTTTGTATATTAACGATTTCTTTGTATGCGGTTTACAGTTTCATTTCAATGCTCTCTTAAAGTTTAATGTTCCTATATGTTTATTGTCCACACACACACACATACATATATGGTTATTGTCCATACAAATATACACACTCACACATATACATGTGTGTGTGTGTGTAGAAGAAAACTAAACAATTCGAAGCAATGGAGGTCTGCATATTCAATATGACGTGAACGAATGTTTCCCACAAAAATTCAAATTTAAAAATTCCTAGCTACCACAATTGAATGCATTGCACATTCGAATTATATTATAAGACAAAATTTTCCATGTCACTTTCATTACAATCCAATTCATTGCATATTTCTGAGTTCTGCAAATTCCCTTTGCACATTCCTTAGGTAACTATTTATTTGCAATATGTATGTACGTTATACATATGCATATGCATATGTATGTATATGTGCATATGTGCAATTCTATGTACATGTGCATATGTATGTAGTTGGATATGTATATGTATGTACTTATGCATTTGAATATGTATGTATGAATGTGTAAGGATTGTATGCATGTTGTCAAATGTTAAAGAAGGTCAAAAAGTTGTTCTGCATTCAATAATGTATGGATGATTTGTTGTTACAACGTTATGCTACCCTCAATTATTACTATTTTTTGCAAGCGTGCTAGACCATCGAGGGAAGAACCATACTTGTGGAAGATCATCATATCAATGTAAATGTGTTTATTAACACACTTCAATTCTTTGGAGATTATACCTTTAATGCTTACATTTTATATTAATTTGTGTAGATATCTTAGGTTGTTATGCATGTCTTATTAAATGAGTTTCTTAACACACTTTAGTTTGTTTTGCATTTTGTTGTGATTGTTATGGCAGGCAATGATCTAGAAGACAACAAGCATTCCTCTCACGTAAAGTTGATATGAATTTACTTTGGCAATGATCTAGTAGACAATGCAATTTTTGATTTGTTTATGTTTCAATTTTTGAATTGTTTGTGTTTCAATTTGTTTGAATTCCTCACTTAGTTCATATGTTTCAATCTTCTCTTTGTTGGACCTGTACTTTCGCAATGATCTAGTAGACTGCAATTTTTGATTTGTTTATGTTTCAATTTCTAAATTGTTTGTGTTTCAATTTGTTTAAATTCCTCACTTAGTTCATATGTTTCAATCTTCTCTTGGTTGGACCTATACTTTCGCAATGATCTAGTAGACAATGCAATTTCTGATTTGTTTATGTTTCAATTTCTGAATTGTTTGTGTTTCAATTTTTTTAAATTCCTCGCGTAGTTCATATGAATGCAAGAAACACACTTAGTTCATATTGATCAAAAGGAAGTGCCCTATTTGAGAAAAAAATCAAACAAAGAATTGTCTTATAGTGCCTTAAAAGATGTCTTGTTAGATACTGCCAACAAGAAAAACTTGGCAGCTAACAAGATATCTTGCAAGGTAGTAGAAAATAGTTCTTTGTCTGGTGCCTTTTTACAAATAGGACACTTCATTTTATCATTCTGATGCAATGACCTAGTAGACATATTAGACATTGCAATTTATATATGATGACTGCAATTTGAATACTTATAATATGATGACTGCAATTTTAATACTTATAAGTGTTCAAATTTCTCACTATCAAAAGAGGACATATCGATGGCATTTGAATAATCAGATGCCATTGATATGGCCTTTTTGATAGTGAGCAATTTGAACACTTATGTGGCCTTTTTTATAGTGAGAAATATATGAGACCAATTCAACTGATATATGAGAAATATCACATCACAAAAAACAAACATATGAGATTTACAACAACACCATCAATTCATTGGAATATCCATCTAAGATATCTGAAAATAATGGAGTTCTGATCACATTACAAAATATGGCAGTATGTCATTCTATAATCACATCACAGTTATATCAAAACTCAAAATCTGCTCTTCGAAGGGCTCACAAAATATAATTCATCATACTCGATCAATTCTCCATTCGGGTATTAAATGGAGGAGGTGTCACAAATCCAACCCCAATGGATTGTGGCCTACTAGGGTATGGCCCAACAACATTATTTTCTTCACTGGGAGGGGTTTGTAAGCAACTTGCTATTTGAGCAAGGAATGCCTGGTTTACACTTGAAGTAAGTTGCATGGGGTGAACTCACAATACTGGTTCCCACTTTTTGACCAACTTTGACACTTAGATGAACATTTTGCAAAAAACCTTCACTTTTCGACACCTATAACTTTTAAACCGTTAAGAATTTGAAGATGATGTAAACTGGTGATTTGTAACATCTTTTTTGTAGATTCTAAATATAGTTTTTTCAAATTTTTTTGAATAAAATTTTATTAATTTTTCCATCTCCCTCAAAATTAGTTTTTTACAACAAACAACATTTTTTAAGAGTGATGTGCATCCCGAAATGTACAACTTTTTTTTCTATATATGATAAAAACTTATCTTTGTTAAATTTTGGTTTGTAACATCAATACCCAGGGCATGCAATTGGTTTGATAGTGATATGTTGAATATTTTTTATTTTATTAATTTTTTAAGTTTGACTAATTATAATTTAGATATAGGTGTACGTTTGAACACGTAACTTATTTTATATATATCAAAATTCAGTTTTTTTTTTTGTTAGAAAGAAGACATCAATACCTAGTGCATAGATATTTTTTAGATTTTTTTTGAATTAGTTTACTATTTTTCCCAATGCATTGAACAAATAAGTTCATGTTTAGTGAAAAACCTACATTCATAAAAAATAAAATAAAAATATATTAATGAAATTAAATATATTAAAAATTATACTATTTGGAAAGCCTATAATAAGGACTAAATCCTTAAGAAAACAAAACTTCTAAATGAATTCATTTGACCCTCAAAAGCTAATGTAAAATTGGTTTTTTATCAGCATTTGATAGATGCAAGGAGACTCCATTGCAAGTATGATTTAGAAGTAGAGAGGTTCTATCCAAGAAATTTTGATCTAAGAGCCTTTGATCTAACTCTCTTCAATTAATTACTTCAAGTGGGACCTCTTAAAACTGAAATCATTATATTTTCTAAAAAATGTATGATTTTAGCAAAAATCAGGATGTACCAAAAAGTGGGAACCAGCTTTGTGAGTTCGCCCCATGGTGTCTGAGGATCCACGTGCAGTCCCAACTTGCATAGTATTAATAGATGCAAAGGCTGGGGACAAGAGGTTCATCATTTCCATGAGAATTGGGTAACGGATGGGTAGAGGTTTTGTGACTGTGGCCACATCTTTTGTCCTGTTCACATGTTTGGCTACCTTTTCAGCTTTCATCCTCTCCTTCTCAAGGTTTGCTTCTGCATCTTTCTTTGCCTTGTCTTGTCTTTGAATGAACTTGTCTTAGGAATCCTGCAATTTTTTGGCTTGTTTTTCCACCCTCACAACCTCCTTTTCTATCACTTCTACTTCATGTTGTGTCTTCCTCTGTCTCATCTATTCTTTCTTTTGTTCTGCCAATTCCTCATCTCTTTTCCTTTCAACCTCTTTATCTTTTTCCCTTTGAATGTACTCATCAGATGTCAAGATCTGTGACTGGCTACTAAGACATAGCACCCCTTTCCTACCTCCACATGAAGATTGATTCATTCTCTGCACTAGAAGTCTTAAGAATTTGTTGATTTGCCTTGGCACTTGTTGCCCATCCTCTTGTGTGCATGGCACAAACTCAAGTTCATCTTCATAATCATCACCATCTTGCTGCTCCCAGTTGACTACATTGGTGAAGTAATGTATCACATCTATTGGATCAATTTCTGGCAAACTTGGCATGGAAAGTGTTACATCATCACAGTTGGTTGCTTCTTGGGTCCACTATGGTATGTCATCTTGTGTTGGCAAAGGCATGCCTGCTGATGTACTTTCGAAACCCTCATTTGGCTGGCTAGTTTGTGGGGGCAGACCTGCTTCGATAGTTTCTGGTGTCAAACTTGTACCCTCAACCGTTGCTTGTGTTCCGCTATGGAGCTCTACAAAATCTTGAATGTTGTCCTTATTAAAACCAACCAACTGCAAGAAAGCTTCCGCTGCCATATCCTCTAGTTATTCATCCCTTGAAGCGACATCATTTTTTGTTCCAATAGTTGGTTGTATATCAACTGCAACCTCAAATGCCTCACTTGGTCTCATATCATTATGTAATGCGTTTCGGTTAAGTGGCCAAATCCCTGTTCTACGGAAGCCACTGATTATATTAGTCGGTGTCAATGCTTGGGCAAAGGCCTTGCTCACAAGAGTTGCCAACTCTTCCCTTCCAATTTCAATTTGTGGGAACTTTGACATCCATATACTCCTCTGTTGTTTGAAATAATTCTTGAAAGGTGAGAATACAAAGACATCAAGTGGTTGTAGTTTGTGTCTTGTATGAGCTAGAAGGGTTACCAAATCTATACCCATCTGCCTTGCTTCTTCAATTGTCTTGAAGGCTAAATGGTTGCCATGATCGTCGAAGATCAGTAGGGCCCTATATGAGGGTGAAACTCCACCAAGGACTGAATGTGCAAAATGTTCCAACCAATTTAAGAACAACTCCTTCGTCATCCATGCATGTTCTTGGACTGCCATGCATGCTCCTGGCTCACAGTTTGCAATGTAGTTTCGGATATGACTCATAGATTTGAACAAATAAAATCTAGGAATGCTGAAACCACATGCACTAACACATGCCAAAATAGTGATCCACTCTCTACTCTTCAAAATTAGGTGCAGTACACACCTCTGGCCCAATTTGGCTATCACTCTCACTCCACAATTTCTCCTAGCTTGCACACTAGTCTCATCACAATTCCAAATCTGACTGCTACCATAGTGATTGAGGGTGTAGATTACCTTCAAGTTGTCATAGAAAGAGGCAACAATAGAAGGTCAAAGCATAATAGCCCTATTGGAGTCCACTCCTTCTGTTGTTCTCATTGTCAGATCGGGGTGCTTTCATCTAAAACCTGCCCACCATGACCTCCCTGGCATCCCATTTTTGAATGGATTAGGCCTATTCTCGGTAATTTGGGCAACAGTTGATTGAAGTTGACTGATTTGGAGACTGTGACCAATTTCAGCCATGTCTTTGCACCATTGGACAACTTCATCCTCCTCCTCTGCTGATAAAATAGTGTGTGGACCCCTCATAGTCATGGTTGTGGTTCCCATCAGCCATGCCCTCAAAGAGGCAATGGGGATACCATACTTGATTGATATGCCTCTAAGAGACATGCGCCTATCTTCTATGCATGATATTGCCTCTTTCATGTTAGATATGATCCATTTTGGTTTGGGAGCCTTTGAGGCCACCTGTACTTATGGTGTTTTTGGAATAGAATTAGAATCTGTAGTAGGATGGTCATGTACAACAGCAATTTCCACATCAGTTGCATTCTTAGGTGAATGGTCATCTACAACAAGAGTCACTGGGTCTTCATTTTGGACAAAACTATCTTCATCAGGGAAGTGCACCCCACGAGTGACTCTAACTGTTCGATGTCTAACAAACCTGTTTTCCTTTCTACCTCGTGCCATTATGTTCAATGAACCTGCAACGATAAGGTACCTATGATAAAATGCTACCGTGTGTGCTTGTATAAATGTATATAAAGAGACAGATAATTGAAATGAAACCCTCAATGCCATTGAGATAAATGATGAAAAACAAATCTATTTCTGTAACTCATCATTGAACATCTTTGAACAAAATAAAATGGTACTGTGTCTCTATTTTTGAATGCATGATAATATAGACAATAACCATATAGGCAGAGAACTCAAAATTTGCCATGCAGGAGTTTAGCATGTAACCTGTGATGTGATTGAAAATTGGATATTGTTGATATTTATTAGATAGTGAACAATTACATCATTGAACATCTTTCAACAAAATAAAAATGCTACCATATAAATATATATAGAGAGAAAAACCATTGAAATGAAACCCTCAATGCCATTGAGATAAATGATGAAAAACAAATCTATTTTTGTAACTCATAATTGAACATCTTTGAACAAAATAAAATGGTACTGTGTCTCTATTTATGTATGCATGATAATATAGACAATAACCATATAGGCAGAGAACTCAAAATTCGCCATGTAGGAGTTCAGTATGTAACTGTGATGTGATTGAAAATTGGATATTGTTGATATTCTATTAGATAGTGAACAATTACATCATTGAACATCTTTCAACAACAAAAAATACTACCGTATAAATATATATACATAGATGGATCATTGAAATGAAACCCTCAATGCCATTGAGATAAATGATGAAAAACAAATCTATTTCTGTAACTCATCATTGAACATCTTTGAACAAAATAAAATGGTATTGTGTCTCTATTTCTGTATGCATGATAATATAGACAATAACCATATAGCTAGAGAACTCAAAAAAGCCATGAAGGAGTTCAGTATGTAACTGTGATGTGTGTGTATACACACACACACATAGGTATAGAACTTGAAACATTATATAACAAGGAGAGAAACTAGAAGCACAAGATCCATGAGTGGAAGATGTAACTGTGATGTGATTAAAAAGTGGATATTGTTGATATAGTATGAAGATGCAGATTCATATCTCAAATGAGTAAATGGTTGAATGATGTTGTATTTCTCATATGAAATTTATTGGAAGTACTATATGGTATGCTTGATAATATTATTTACAGTGTGTATATTAACAAATTGAAGGCAGAGCAAACAATGAAAATGCCACAAAAAAGCTTCATTTCCCTAAGTTTTTAGGGCAAAAAAGATAGCGGGAGTTCGTGCAACATGGGTCCATAATGTGTCCACGGGAATGCTTTTATGGGTGTTCAACATATTTTTTGACCACCCATTTTAAACTTTATAATAAAAGTTACCTGGCCTGGTGCATATATATATATATATATATATATATATATATATATATATATATATATATATATATATAGTCACTGTAAGTAATAGTATCAGGCATACACATTATTGTAATGATAAATAATGAAGGGGTTTTGAACAATTATGAACAATAATCAAATTTTTTCGCATTCACTGTAATGATTTCGGCATTATAAATAGAGAGACACCATTTAACAACGCACCCATAAAATGAAATGATAAATAATGAAGGGGTTTCGAAGAAAACGAAGAGATATTCAATTGTTTTGCCATTCTCTGTGAGGATTTTAGCATTATTAAACTGTAAGAGAGCATTGAAATAAAATTGTAAACCGTATACAAAGAAATCATCAATAGACAAAGCATAATGCAACTACGAAGGAGGTAAACCATCATTAGACATCTAATATGGTTGTTAATATTATTTAGAGTGACTATATTGAAAGAAATGTTGGTTTATTGAAAACAGTATAGTTTGAATTGAAATATTTATAGCATTTAACATTGATTGCACAGAGGGAATTTAGTTATTTTGTGTGTACCAACCTGAATGTGCACCCTCGAGTAAGGAATGTGCAGAGGGTATTTGCAGAGCTCAGGAATATGCAATGAACTGGATTGTAGTGAAAGTGACATGGAAAATTCTGTCTTATATATTTCAAATGTGTAATGCATTCGGTTGTGGTAGCTAGCTATTTTCAAATTTGAATTTTTGTGGGAAACAGTTGGTCATGTCATATTAAATATGCAATCCTCCATTGTTTCCAAATGTTCAATTTTCTTCCATGCTTTGAATGAAACTTGGTTTTTTTTATTGGATTTTATGCAGATTATTGGATATTGGGGAGTCTTACACCAGTTGTTGCAAATGCAGGTACCAAATGCAGATCCATTTAATGCATGAAGTTGTGTAGTGATATTTGGAAGAATGTACACTTGAGTGTCTAAGAAGTCTAAAATTGATTGTTTTTATGTCATCCAATAGCTGTGCATATGTAATTGTAATTGGAGTACATTTGTACTTTTAAGCCACTTGCATAAAGTGGCAAATGTAAACATTAAGTTTTTTTTTTTTTAAAAATGTTTATTATCTGTGCAAGATGTTTTGTATTAAAATAGGAAATATACCAATAGTTGTTTATTTTTTTTACTTTTTGGTTTTCAACTACTAATTCATTTGTGAACATGTATTGGTGTTGAAATAAATATTTACTGGTATTTTTTTATTTATGTATTGACAATTGTTTTTAATATTTTGGGGGTCAACATGGTATTAAGGTGACGGTTATTGGAACTATTTCAGCTATTGGTACTCTTCCCCTATATTTCATTCATTCATATTGTGCGGTTGTGACATGATTTCATTTAAGGTACATAATTTTAAGCTGACACATCTACTCCATGACTATTAAAGAAGTATTTCATAATTTTAAGCCGACACATCTACTCCACGGCTATTAAAGAAGTATTTCATTTGCAGGACATCCTCCCTTCCTAATTTATTTGTTATTCATATGTTCGCTGGCATATAATTGATTTTGTGTCCCTAGCTTCTTCTTTTACTATGGTCCGTAAGTCTCATGATTTTCACTTTTTAATTTTTAAACTAAATTTTTTTCACTTTCCTTGAATTTTTACATAAATAATTATAATTTAATTTTTTTTGTAAATTTATGTTTTTATTTATTTCTTATTTTAAGAATTTTAATATATATAATAATTAATTATTATATATAATTAATTTTATTAATAATATTAATAATTATTATATATAAAAAATGAATTAAATAAATTATTAATTAATTTTTTATCATTATATTAATTTTAATTCTAATTTAGATTTAAGTTTGAAATTTATTTTAATTATTCGTCATAGTTTGTTCAATCTACATATTTGTTACAGTTTTTATTTCTATGAAAACTTAGATCTTTCCTTTTACTAATCTTTGTATTTTTCTTTTATTTGCTATGCTACACCAATTGCCATCCTCACCAAATCAGCTTCTAAACTAGGAAAGTGTACATAAAAATAAATCAACACCTATTGTATGATGATATCCTATTAGTGCCAAATATTTACTTCCAATCTTTCGTCAATTCAAATTTTGATCATGTATCAATGAGATGAATCATATGGAGATAAAAACATATGTGTATGTCATTCGTATATTATGTTATTTGTGATAATATTATTATTTATATAAGTTACATTAAATAAATTGGTAAATTACAAATTGACTTCTTATCTTTTTAATAGGTTTCATTTTATTTTTTCTTTTACTTGTAATTTTTAATATAAAAATTAAAATTATAAATTTAACAATTTTAATATATTTTAATTTTATTTTTTTATATATTTTTCAAAAGGATTTCTTCTAACATAATTTAAATCAGGTATATATATTTGACCAAAGTATTTTAGTTTTCCTTCCAACAACGAATATTGTACAACACATACTTTTCCTTCACTCTACACTAAATTGCATCCAAATTTATGATTTACAATAATGAATACAAATACAAGTATATTTTGCATTTCAATGTAAACCTCACGTGGAGCAATTTTTTTCCCTACATTAATTATTTCATTTCATAATAAATAAAACATTAATTATTACACACCATCATGTAGAATAATTTGTTCCATCTATTGACATCATCCCCTGCTAGAACATAACAATTTGAGAATGTTTTGTCTCACAAATAGAGGTTTGAAATGGTCAAGGAAAAGTAAAAATCTTTATTAGGTATATAGGTGATTTTGGTGTCCAAGACTTTAGCCCTTGCTTATCCTTATCTCCTATTTGTCCCTATGTCTCTCTCTCCCTCTCTCCATATCCCTCTCCATCTCTATCTTTGCATTACTTTCTATATTTCTCCCGTACCTCTATCTCCCTCTATCTCCTTACCTCTCCACACATCTCTCTCCCTAACATTCCATCTCTCCAAATATCTCTAATTATCATCTATACTCTATTTTTGTCCCTTAGATCTATCTCCTTGCCCCTTTGTCTCTCCAGAACAATTTTTTTTTCTAATTGACCTTCCACATCTATTATGCGTACCCATTGCACACCAAAGTGCAATTGCTAGTTTATATATTTAATTATTTTTAAAGATCCTTTTTATATATTCTAACCATAAGCTTATTGAATTTACATATTTACAAAAAATTAATCATAATTTATGTGCTTATTTTAAAACAATGTTCTTATTATTTTAATAATTATTATATTATTAATATTGAAATTAGTATTACTCGATTATTTGACATTATTCATTAAATCGATATTTCAAATTAATAGTCTTTATAGCTAAGATTTATATTTATCTTTTCTAATGTATATGATATACATACATTAAGCATATAGGTTTTAGGACCTAGGCTTAACTTAAATTTATTGTTAGATCATAAACAACAAAACTAACTTAGATCACTATTGCCCTCTCCCTATCCTAATGATAATTATTACTATAATGTATAAATATTCTAGAGAAATTATTACTTACTATATTATTTTAATTAATCCAAAAAAATTATTAATCCAAAAGCCTATATGCTAAATCCTCAACCCTAAACTCTATATCTTAAACTTAAAATGTATACCCTACAACCTCAACCTTAAATTCCTTCCCTCAAACCTAGGCCCTAAAACCTACCTGCCAAACCCTCAACCTTAAACTCTATATCTTAAACCTTAAAATTTATATCCTATAATCTCAACCTTAAACTTCATCCCTCAAACCTAGGCCCTAAAACCTATATGCTAAACCCTCAACCCTATTCACTCAACCCTCAATTATTATAATGATGTATAAATACTCCAAAAAGTTATTACTTAATGTATTATTTTAATTAATTCAAAAAAAATATTGATTTGTATGCTAAACCCTCAACCATAAACTTTGTACTTTCAAACACTATATCTATATCGTATAGCCTCAACCTTAAACTTCATCCCTCAAACTTAGACCCTAAAGTCTATATGTCATAACCCTCTTTTTGGACCTTGATATGACTTGCTGCTACTACTACTACTACTACTACTACTACTACTACTACTACTACTACTACTATAATATTAATATTATGAGTAATGTTAGAAAGAAAATATAAATTGAAATGAGGTTGAAGTTTTTAATTAAAAAAAAAAAAATTGAGTGGTGACACACACATGAGGTCATAATTTATTTGAAAATTGCTTATTTTCTCAATATCCTAATTGAGCACATGGTGTAGGAGAAATAAGAAGATTCTAGAAAAGAAATTTAAAATTTAAATATTAAAGAATAAATATTATATTTAGCAAATATATGGCATGGGAGTTACAAAATTATTCTATGACGAATAATTCTATTCATGGCATTTTTATGACAAAGGAGTTACAAAATGCATTTTTGGAGGAGAATTCAAATTTGAATTTTGAATGCATGGTCAAATGTAACCCCCACTATGACAACAATCATTTTTGCATGAAATTAATTTATAAATTGTTTATTTTCTCAATATGTTATTTAGCACATGTTGTAGGAGGAAATGAGAAGGTTGTAGAAGAGAATTTCAAATTCAATTTTTTTGCATGTAACCCCCACTATGACAATTAATCATTTTGCATGAAATTATTTTGGGAAAAGAATATGGAAATCAATTAATTTCTTTTGTAGTGGAAAAATGACTCTCTTTTCTATATATTGAGTTCTAAATTTTCAAAAAAGGAGATTTCATTGTTTTTTTGGATGATAAAGTAGTCTTGAAATTCTTATGAATTTATTTTCAATACCATGTTAGTTGTAGGAGAAATTTTGTAGATGTGTTGCAGGATTTTGGAGAAGATAATTACCAAGCTTCAAGGAGGAATTGAAGGAGGTCAGCAAGTTTATTCATTCAAATCTAGGTTCCCCTCTTGCACATTCATTGCTTGCTTTTTCTTTTCAAAGAAAATCTTCTTCTCGTCTCTTTCAAAATTTTGCACATAAGAAAGTTTATATTTTAATTTAATTTTTTGAAAGAAATCTCTTTTATCCATTTCAAATTTTTGCAAGGAAATATTTTTCAATTTTTGTTAATTGATTTAATCAAATACATGTAATAAATTGCTTTTCTATCCAAAACAAAAGAAAAAAAAAATCTTCTTTATTATTCTGCATGTAGGAAATAAATTGGTTAATAGATTTCTTTAAAAATATGCATATACAAATTTGAATATTGTTTAATCTAAAATCTTTTCCTCAATCAACTTTCTTTATTTTACCAAAAAATCAGATTTTTTTTAGAATGGAATATATATTAGAATAACTTGAACAAAAATAAATCTATTGCCAAAGTAATATAAAATCAGAATAAAGAAAACAAAAATAGAAATATATTCAT
Source organism: Cryptomeria japonica (assembly GCF_030272615.1). Lineage (NCBI taxonomy): Eukaryota > Viridiplantae > Streptophyta > Pinopsida > Cupressales > Cupressaceae > Cryptomeria > Cryptomeria japonica. Next base: position 619,349,093 of record NC_081408.1, on the reverse strand, counting down.
TTGTGTGTATGTTAGATAAATACCCATCTCTGTAGATTTTAGGAAAATATTCATGTGTGGATTTTAGGAAATCATTCATCTTTGTGCATTACAAAAAAAAAAGTTCATCTCTGTACTTTTTAGAAACATATTCATCTCTTTGGATTTTTAGGAAAAAAAAAAATTATTCCCTGTGCGTGTATGAATTTAAAAAAAAAAGTAAATCTTGCCTTGATTAATAAATTAGTAAATTTCCCTTCAAATATATATTATATAAACATATATCAAATTTATTTAAAATCATATTAAATTTATGTTCTAAATTTGTTTATAGATTTAAGTTTATTATTATATTATTAAAATATTTTGAGTCAATTATTTAAAAAAAAACACATATATATTTTGAGTTAGGAATTGTTTTATTAAAATTGAATTATACTTTAGAGTTGGTAATTAAATTTTATGTGATTGAATAAAAAAAAGTAAATAAGAATAAGTAAGAATAAGAAATCAATATTTTTATATATTAAAAAATAAATAAATCAGTTGAGTTTTTGGATATGTAAATGGGTTATTACACTATATGCTAAACCCCGAACCTTGAATCCTAGGTCCTAAAACCTATATGTTAAACCATCAACCCTATACAATAAACTATAAACCATATACCCTCAACATTAATCCTATACAATCAACCATAAACCATATACCCTCAACAATAAAACCTACACCATTAACACTAAACCCTATACCCTATTCCCTCAATCCAAAATCTCACCCATCAAGCCTAGGCCCTAAAACCTATGCTTAATGTTTATATACTATATACATTAGAAAAGATAAATTTTAATCTTAGCTATAAACACTAGGAATTTGAAATATTGATTTAATGAGTGATGTTAATTAATTAATACTAATTTCAATATTAAGAATATAATAATTATTAAAATAATAAAAATATTAAAAAAAATTAAGCATATAAATTATTATTAAAAATAAATAAATTTGTAAATTATTTTTGTATTCAAAATTGAGAGACCAAAATATGGAGAGTTTATACAAAAAAGAGCATGGGAGGTAGAGCCTCAACCATCAAGCAGTAAAGTCAGAAAGACTACCCGACTGAACATATACAGTCGTTTATCTACCAAAAGGAGTCACGAGGGAAATTATATACAGTCATCCATAAAAATATACTAAATATCTAGTAAACATCTATCGCAGAATCTCATCTTGATTTTCCAGCCACGTGGTCCAACCTTGTGGGCCTTCCATCCACACCAGCTTCTTCCGATCCAGGATCTGGGTGAACATCTCGAGCTTGTTAAAGTAGGGACCTCTTTTATCCCTAAGTTCCTTGATCAACTTCTTTAGTGCATCATCGAAGGCAGTCTCATTTTCTGCAATCCTTGCCCATTCAAAACCATCCTTCATCTCATAGATGAACATGGTTGCACGACCATCCCTGAGGAAACGCAACAACTTCTCCCTCTCGACATTCATTAAAAAACATATCTGCACAACAATTTTATAATGTGTGATTTTTTTTAAAAACCCAGTAAGAGACCTATCAGTACCTTGGAACTTTTCCTCATTTCGAAATTTCCAAATAAACCAAAGTATGAAAGAAGAGAGAATTTGCCAGAATAGGTTAGCATCCTTCTTAAGGCCATGAATGAAACCAGTTATAATAGCAAGAGCACATACATGTTTAGTAATGGAGATTCCAAACATCAACCAGACCTCTCTAGCAAAATGCAGTAAAAAAAGATGTGTCGTGCAGTTTCAGGCTTCCTATAGACAGAGCATAGGTCAAAAGTAGCAGAGTTATTCCTAATAGGCAGTATATCCAATATTAGTTGCCACCTGAAGCATTTGATCTTGGGGGGGATGGGAGACTTCCATAGTTTCTCAAACATTTTCTGCTAGGCAAAGGTATTAAGATCAACATACCGAAAGGAATTAACATGGTCGACAACTGAGGTGTCATAATTGAGCAGTTTGTAGATAGACTTGGCTTTGATCTTGGAGAGGAGGGAGCCATCCTTCCATAGGAAAGAGAGGTATCTATGAGTGTCTACATCAGTGTTCCTTGGAAGATTTAGACAAGCACAGGTATTTTTAATCATATTATAGGTTCTCTTATGCAAGGCAGGGAGGTCATACTCATTGCTAAGATCCTCCCAATTGATGAGATTATCATGTTCCAAGATGTCCATAATATACTTAATGCCCTTATTATACCAGTACTTGGCAGAACATCCTTGGGTTAAGGCAAGGGGTTTAGAGTTATGGTAGAGATTTCAACATATTGACCTCTCCCCATGCAGAGTGTTACTAGAGTCAATATTAGAGTTTACAATAGTTTTACGCACATGCTCCCAGGCTTTCCAGATGGACTTGAACACCCAAGTTCCTTGGATAGACACAGAGAAACCACTTGCTACTAGATCACTAAAGGGGAGGGCTTTACAAGATTTGGCAAATTTGGGGACCCCATTTTGTATGTTATGTCTGATAAGAATCTTCCAGGGTTCTTGTCCTTCCAAAGCATGAAATATTCATTTGGTAGCAAGGGAAATTCCTTGTGTTCTGAGATCCTTAAGACCTAGCCCACCAAGTTTCTTGTCTATGTGGCACCAGATCCATTTGACCGAATGGGCCTTCCTTTTACCCTTGCCATTAGACCACAGGAAGCGTCTGATAGATTTTTGGATTTCAAGGATTTGGCAGTTACTGAACATCCAGATAGAAGAGTAGTATATGCTATAGGAAGAAAGGATTTTCTGGCACTTGGATCCTACCAGCCAGGGATAGAACCCTATTGTTCCATTTGTTAAGTTTTTTTTTCAATATTTTCTTTGACCCAAAGCCACATCTTTGAGAGAGGGAGAAATAGAAAAAGGGATACCAAGGTATCTAACTATTTTATTGGGTCCTCCCCATGAGTATCCAAATTTTTGAAGCCAGTATGGGGGCTCCTCTTTCCATCCAAGCAGAATAGATTTGGAGTTGGAGATACGAGCACTAAAGGCTCTACCAAAGGTTGCAAGTTTTTTATTAAGGAGGTCAATGTTATGCCTAGAGAGCTCTAGGAAGAGCGAGGTATCATCAGCAAACTAAATGCTGAGAAATTCAGAGTCATCCGACAACTTAATACCATGAACTCTAAGGGACAGGGTGTCATCTCTAGGAGGTAGAATAGGGCATCTAAGGCAATAACAAATAGAGCAGGGGCAAGAGGGCAGCCCTGCCTAATGGATCTAGAAAGAGGAATAGGCTGAGAGAGAGTTCCATTAATTTCAATCAGGGCAGAGGCATCTTTGAGGAGGATTTGAACATATTTACAGAACTCGCTAGGGAAGCCAAAGGCTTTGAGCATCATGAGGATGAAGTCCCACTCCACCCTGTCATATGCTTTCTCAAAGTCCACAAGGAACATGGCAGTATCTTGATTTGAGGTCTTGGCCCATTCCATAGATTCCCAGCTAGTGACAAGGTTCTCCAAGATATACCTACCTTTAATGAATCCTGTTTGGGTAGAGTAGATGAACTTGGGAATAATTTTCTCAAGGCGAGAAGCTAGGGTTTTGGCCAATATTTTGTAGGAGATGTTCAGGAGGGTAATTGGCCTTCAGATTTTTATGAGAGCTTCATCCCCATCTTCTCGGATAAGTTTAACAATGCCCCTATTGATGGACTCCCCAAGGGTGCCATTATCAAGTGCTTCAGTGTATATGTCATAGAGGTCTTTGGTGACCCACTCAATATTGGTTTTGTAGAACTCAACAGGGAGTCCATCCGAGCCTGGGGCCTTATTATCCTTGAGAGCCTTAATGGCATCAACAATTTTTGTCATAAAGATTTTGGTCCTGAGAAGGAGAGCTTCATTCTCAGAAATCCTTTTTGGGATAATGTTACTACATCTATTTCTAGCATCTTTCGAAGCTTCATTATCCTCCGAGGTAAAGAGAGTCTTATAAAACATATCAAAAACATCTTTGGTATCATTGATATTCAGGAGTTTCTTATCCTCTACTATGATTTTGTCAATTTTTTCTCTATTTTATTTTTGTTTAAGAAGGTTGAAGAAGACTTTGGAGCCTTTGTCTCCAAATTTGAGCCAGCGGTTACGGGCTCTAGTGAAGGCACCTTTGATTTTGATCTGTTGATATTTCCTAAGAATGTCTCTAGCCTAAGAGACCCATTCCGCCAAGGTAGAGGAGGAAGGTTGTAATTGTATTTCATATTCCAAAGAGTGGAGTCGATTAGTGAGAGTTTTTTCTAGAGATCTGAGATCCTTGGCTTTCTTCTAGTCAATAGTTTGGAGTATTTTCTACCAAGAGGAGACATTTGTATTCCATCTAAGGGTGTGGGATTGGTGATTTTGAGTGTGCATGTTGAAGAGTCTAACCATCTTAATGGCAATTAGGGCATCCTTGTTGTTCAGCAGGGAGGTGTTGAGGATAAACTTCTTATTGCAAGGGTTGTTGATGGAGATGGAGTTCCTAGTGATGATAGCTATGATAGGAAAGTGGTCGGATAAGGTCACCGGCAAGACAGCCACCGAGTTCCCCAAGTGGTAAGGGGAGAAGGAGAACTAATATTTATTAGCATAGAACCTATCTAATCTGGAATAGATTTGGTTAGGGCCTTGCTGAAAGTTGCACCAAGTGTACCATAGGGCAGAGGTTTCAAATTTGCTACCCTCAAGGGGGTCAAATAACTACATGTGTTGCTTAAACCTATCCCAATGGGGTTTCTCTTGGCAATTCCATTTGAAAGAGATACCCCTGATCTTATCATCTTGGTTTTCAATCATGTTAAAGTCTCCAGCCATGACCCAGGGGATACTCGGGAGGGATGCCAGCCAATTCCAGAGGGACACTCTTTCCTTGTAATCATTAGGTGCATATATAGAACATACACCAAAACAAGAGCCTCTAATATCTAGGGTAGCCTAGGCCACTCTGTTACATGGGGAGACGCCCCTATCCCTAATTTAATTTTCCCACTTAGGGTTAATGAGAAGACCAACTCCACCCTTTCCCTTAGGATGATTGGTGCATACTTTAATTGCATCTCTCCAAATAAAATCAAGCATAGTGTCAAGAGAGAATTCAACAACTTTAAGCTCTTGAAACATCAAAAAGTCTAAATTTTTATGACAGTTCAGAAACCTTTTAATAACAAACTTCCTATCAGGCGACTCCAAGCCTCTAATATTCCATGAGATGTACTTCATGAGAGAAGGGGATTAGGAGGGATTGTTGGGGAGACCATTTTGATCTCCAAACTTTATCTTATTTTTGGAACCAACCTATCTATCTTTCTTTTTATCCATGGAGGATCCTTTCATGAGGTCATCATCATCCCCACTAAGTTCAGTTAGCTCATTCTTACCATCTACAGTTTCTTCAATGTTCTACCCAGACACTTGGGAGCCTGGAAAGCCAAGGAGAATTGAGCTAGACTTAATGTCTTCTAGACCCTTATTAGCATAAATAACTTCAATAATATGGTTGTCCTCTATCTTGTTGAGCATAAATGATTTCGTGGGGTTGGTGGTGTTAACATCAGGGGTAACCCCTGTAGATAATGTGAGTTCAGATCATTTGGGAGTCCCATACTTGAGCATCATTTTCGCAGGATTATCACTCATGCTAGCATCACCAGCACCGCGATCAGATTTCTCCAAATTTTTAACCATATTTTTAACTAGGGAATTGGTTGGAGTTTGTGATGCAGTTGGTATGTCATCATTCGTAGGGCTGGGGTATTTGCTAGTGGTAGCCAATTGATTGGGAATTTGATCACCTGCACGTATTTGATTCAAGGCGAGTTGTTGGGCATTTTTCCATCTTCGCTTTCTTTATGTGACTGTTTGAAAACAGTTGGAAGGTGAACCCTCAGGAATTTTGGTGGGAACAAAAGAAAGGTTGAGGGGTTCGGATATATAGGTAGTGGTGTCGATATTCATTGGATTTAATTGAATAGGGTGGAGGCTAGGGGCCGAGTTCAGGGTGGGATCATTTTTAGGGTTAGCTTCTTTGCCAATGGGATGAAAGTTGCTTGGGTTTGGGATCAACTCCTTATCGGTGCAAGGGTTTTCAAATGATCCTGCTAGGTTAATGTTGTTCTTTTGCTTCCTGTGATTAATAATTGGGCAATTCTTTCAAAGATGCCCTTCTTTTTTTGTAGAGAAAACAGGCATTTAACCCTCTAAGAATTTCAATAGGGAAAACAAAAGTTTCCTCGCTGATGTTAAGGTTTAGAAATAGAGGGATGTCGATCCCATGTTTAATAGAGACAAGTATTCTTGCATCAAGGTTAGGCACCAAGCGTGTTGTTTCATTAATTCAAATTATTTTCCCAAATGGTTCCAATACCTGGGGAAGAAAATGCCAGAGGAAGGGAGGGGTATCCTTAAGAATGACCCATGTAGGGCATGATAGCACAAGAACCTCCTCATTAACTGCCTCCGGAGAATAGGCTAGGGAATGAAAAGAGGTGTTCCCGATCGTCCAATATTGTCATTTGAGGATTTCAATTTGAGATTCATGATTGTTAAAAAAGATAATATAAAGACCTTTCTGCACTTGCCTACAGAATGAAATCCTAAGCCCTAATTTCAAATTCCAGAGATTATGAAACCAATCATCTAGGAATTTTCTAGGCAGGCATCTCTCAACATCAACACAAGCAAAGAAAATGGTAGTATCACATAATCTAGATTTTTCTGAAGCAATTTCTTTCATCATTTGGTGAAATGCAGAAAGAATTCGAGGGTATGGTAGGGCTCTTACCTTCCACTGGGTCATTCGCCTCTAGGAGTCTTAAGAAATCTCACACTAGGGTGGACTCCATTAGCGGGCGAAGCAATGGTCTCGACAAAGGTTTTCTTTTGGCTTCAATGAGCCTGCTCGGTAGGGCTAGTAGAATTAATGGCACCTCCATCAGGTTCTAGCTCCATTGGGAGCCACGGAGGGGTCGCACGAGCGACTAGGGAGATGTGATTAAGGGTTAGGTTAAAATGCAAAGAGAGTACATCCAAGCGCCAAACAAAGTTAAGTAGAGTAAATGCAAGCAGTAAATGAGAGCACGGAGAGAAGAGAGCAAATAGCATGGAGGAGATTAACTCCTCCACATCCTTGCCGAGGTGGCCACATCACTCATCTCTGGCGATTGGCATCCGTAGTTGCCTTTGGAGAGCTCGTAGTCCAAAAACATTCAGTCCAAAAATTCGCCAAAATAAAAATCATATCCTAAAGAGCCTAAATATGTAAATTCAATAAGCTTATGGGTAGAATATATAATAAGGATATTTAAAAATAATTAACATATAGATTATGATTAAAAAAAATTAAATATATAAATTAAAAACTAACTATACTTATTGAAAATTTCTCATTATTATTTTAAAAAATAAAAAATAAATAATTTAAAAAAACTTAAACATATAACTTATTATTAAAAATAATAATTGATTATTAATTTATTATATATATTAAATTAAAAATATAATAAATAAAAAATTATAAAATATATTAAAATAAATTATTTGAAACATTAAAAAATCTCAACTGCACTCTGGCAACACTTTCTCCTTTTCGGCACTAGCTATGAGGAGGAAAATTTGCACCCCATGATCCCCGTGCCTGTTGTCCTTCCTGCTGCACCTCCTCCTACAACCTCCTTCCCCACTTAAAAGTAAATAATTTTTTTAAAAACTTTTTATTATATTTTTATTTTATTAAAGTTATAATAATTAATATAATAAAATTAATAGTTTATTATATATTTTAAATTTTTAAATAATAAGTTATAAGTTTAAAAAAAATTAATTTTAAATTTTAATTTATATTTTATTACAATAGATATATATTTAATTTTTTAATGGTAAATTACATGTTCAATTGTTTTTGAATTTTTATTCTTATTTATTTAAGTAGTTATCAAATTATAACAGACAGTTAATGGGCCTTGCTCTACTAGTGAAGTTGAATGGCTCCAAATAGTCGTCTTGGCAAAAATTTTAACATATATAATATAGTGAAAACAACATTAATAAATTTGTTTTGTATCAATAGCCGATCATTTTTTGTAATTAATTGGCCCATTTGTGCACAACTATTGGAATATTTGTCCCATTTGTGTACCACTATTGGAACATTTGTGCACCACTATTGGGACATTTGTCACCAAATACTAGTGATGAGTTGACAGTTACTGGAACATCTTTAGTTAGGTATCAGGCGACACTTTGAAATGTGTACTTTTTGACCTTTGTGCGCATAATTGATTCCACAGTGTGCATCGTTACTACCCAAAAGATCAATAGCTATAGGAAAAACAAATCTCTTATAACTTCTTTTTACATGGTTCCTTATAGATTTATTTTTATATTCTCTTAAAAAATGGTTGCTAATTCTTATGCAGGCTTAATGTAATTACATATTGGGAAATGATGCATTCGTTGATCCCTGACGTACAATGGCATTCATGCATTCTCCTTCTTTTGACCTTTTTCATGCTTATTTACGCATACATTACAAGTGCGGAAGAGAGTTTTGATGCGACATTGAAACCCTTACCCTGTGTCCTGCGGCTTTGAAACCCTAACTCTGTTTCCTGCGATATTGAAACCCTAATCCTGTTTACTGCGCTGGAATCGTCGGTAGAAAAAAGTAATATTCAGTCTGTGATAAACTCCGTATCATACATAGATGCATGACTAATCGGAGGGAAGGACATATATTTTTTAAAAGTTGTCGCGATGTCCATGAAGATCTAGGGGAAGAGCACCAGTAGCCGTCATAGCTAACTTTGCGCACCCACAGATCCTAAATGATACATCGAATTTTGATTTTTTTTTTGGTTGTCTTTGTATGCGACTGAACTTCTTAAACCTATTGATCTGGCTTTTGGGTAGTAACGATCCGATCTCTAGGGGTCGTTATGCATTGAAAGGTCAAAAAGTGGGCATTTCAAAGTGTCGCCCATTACTTGACCTCTTTTGCGCCAATACCCGCACACCAAAAGGCCAATATCCATTTATAAACTACCTAAAAAGTAATATATTTTTCATGTTTCTATAAAAAATAATTAACTTAAAAAAAGTCATATGCATATAATTAAAAAGGAGATGAATATAAAAATATTTAAAATGGGTGGTCAAAAAACATTTTGACCACCCATAATGCCCTTCCCGCGTATATATGCTGGCCCCACATGGCATGAACTCCCGCTATTTATTTTGCCCTAAAAACTTAGGGAAATGAAGGTTTTTGGTTTCATTTCCTCACTTGCAACCTTGTCTCTCCGTCGATGGCCTCCTTTGCGATCTCTTCTTCACTTGCAACCTCGTCTCTCCATCGGTGGCCTCCTCTGTGAGCTCTTCTTCACTCACAACCTCGGCCTCCTTTGCAACCTCCTTGTCAGCTTGCTCCCAAGTAACAGTCACTCTTCCTCCTTGCATATTGGTTGTCCAATGATGGTTTTGCTCCTTCGTAGCTGCATTATGCTTTGTCTATTGATGATTTCTTTGTATGCGGTTTAGGGTTTTGTTCCCATGCTCTGTTAAATGGTGTCTCTCTGTTTATAATGTCGAAATCATTACAGTGAATGTGAAAAAAATTGATTATTATTCATAATTGTTCAAAACCCCTTCATTATTTATCATTTCCTTTTATGGGTGCACTGTTAAATGGTGTCTCTCTGTTTATAATGTTGAAATCATTATAGTGAATGCAAAAAAAAATGATTATTGTTTATAATTGTTCGAAACCCCTTCATTATTTATCATTTATTTTTATGGGTTCACTGTTAAATGGTATCTCTCTGTTTATAATGCCAAAATCACTATAGTGATTGCAAAAATAATTGATTATTGTTTATAATTGTTCAAAACCCCTTCATTATTTATGGTTTTATTTTATGGGTGCGCTGTTAAATAGAGTCTCTCTATTTATAATGCCAAAATCATTACAGTGAATGCGAAAAATATTGATTATTGTTCATAATTGTTCGAAACCCCTTCATTATTTATCATTTTTTTTATGGGTGCACTGTTAAATGGTGTCTCTCTGTTTATAATGCCGAAATCATTATAGTGATTGCGAAAATAATTGATTATTGTTTATAATTGTTCGAAACCCCTTCATTATTTATCATTTCTTTTTATGGGTGCGCTGTTAAATGGTGTGTCTTTGTTTATAATGCAGAAATCAGTATAGTGAATACGAAAATAATTGATTATTGTTCATAATTGTTCGAAACCCCTTCATTATTTATCATTTCCTTGTATGGGTGCGTTGTTAAATGGTGTCTCTCTGTTTATAATGTCGAAATCATTACAGTGCATGCGAAAATAATTGATTATTGTTCATAATTGTTTGAAATCCCTTCATTATTTATCATTTCTTTTTATGGGTGTGATGTTAAATGGCGTGTCTCTGTTTATAATGCCAAAATCATTACAGTGAATGCATAAATAATTGACTATTGTTCATAATTGTTTGAAACCCCTTCATTATTTATCATTTCCTTTTATGGCTGCGTTGTTAAATGTTGTCTGTCTATTTATAATGCCAAAATCATTACAGTGAATGCGAAAATAATTGATTATTGTTCATAATTGTTTGAAACCCCTTCATTATTTATCATTTCCTTTTATAGCTGTGTTGTTAAATGTTGTCTCTTTGTTTATACTACCAAAATCATTACAGTGAATGCGAAAAAATGGACTATTGTTCATAATTGTTCAAAACCCCTTTATTATTTATCATTACATACACACACACACACACACATATGTGTGTGTGTGTGTGTGTGTGTGTGTTAAATGGTTAATGGGTGTGCTATAAAATGGTGTCTCTTTGTTTATAATGCCGAAATCATTACAGTGAATGCAAAAAAAATTGATTATTGTTCATAATTATTCAAAACCCCTTCATTATTTATCATTTCATTTTATGGGTGCGTTGTTAAATAGTGTCTCTCTGTTTATAATGTCAGAATCATTATAAAGATTACCAAAAAGATTGATTATTGTTCATGAAACCCCTTCATTATTTATCATTACATATATACACATATATATGTATATGTGTGTGTGTGTGTGCGTGTGTGTGTGGGTGTGTACACGTGGCACGAACTCCACCTATCCTTTTGGCCCTAAAAACTTAGGGAAATGAAGATTTTTTGTGGCATTTTCATTGTTTTCTCTGCCTTCAATTTGTTAATATACTCATTGTAAATAATATTATCAGGCATACCATACATTGCTTCCAATAAATTTCATATGAGAAATACAACAACATCATTCAGCCATTTACTCATTTTTTTTTCAGCTATATGGTTATTGTCTATATTATCATGCATACATAAATAGAGACACAATACCATTTTATTTTGTTCAAAGATGTTCAATGATGAGTTACAAAAATAGATGTGTTTTTCATCATTTATCTCAATGACATTGAGGGTTTCATTTCAATGATTTGTCTTTGTATATATATTTATACGGTAGCATTTATTTTTTGTTGAAAGATGTTCAATGATGGAATTGTTCACTATCTAATAGAATATCAGCAATATCCAGTTTTCAATCACATCACAGTTGCATATTTTACTCCTGCATATCATGCTTGTTTAGTTTGTCTCCTTGTTATATACAGTTTCAAGTTCTCTGCCTATATCATTCAGCCATTTACTCATTTGAGAAATGAATCTTCATATTAATACTATATCAACAATATCAACTTTTTAATCACATCACATTTACATCTTCCACTGATGCATATCGTGCTTCTAGTTTCTCTCCTTGTTATATAATGTTTCAAGTTTTGTACCTATGTGTGTGTATATATATATATACACACATGACACCATTTTTTTTGTTGAAAGATGTTCAATGATGTAATTGTTCACTATCTAATAGAATATCAACAATATCCAATTTTCAATCACATCACAGTTCACTATCTCGTGCTTCTAGTTTCTCTCCTTGTTATATAATGTTTCAAGTTTTGTACCTATGTATGTATGTCTACACACACACACACACGTGTGTGTGTGTGTGTGTACATGTATGTACATATACATGTATATGTATACATGAAGAAACACACAATAGCATAATATGTTTTATAACGATGGTTGATTCAAGTTATTTGGCTATATGGTTATTGTCTATATATATATATATATATATTTATATGTATATGGACAATAACCATATAGCCACAAAACTGGTTGTAATCAACAATAGTTTCCTTATTCAAGGGCGGTCATTCAGATTGGTACACATTGAATAACTAAATTCCTTCTATAGTTAATGTTAAATGTTATAAATCTTTCAATTTAAATTATACTATTTTTAGTAAACCAACATTTCTTTAAATATAGTCACTGTAAATAATATTAATAGTCATATTAGATGTCCAATGATGGTTTATGCTCCTTCGTAGCTGCATTATGCTTTGTATATTGACGATTTCTTTGTATGCGGTTTACAATTTCATTTCAATGCTCTCTTATAGTTTAGTGTGCCTATATGTTTGTCGTCCACGCACACACACATACATATATGGTTATTGTCCATACACACATACACACACACATATACATGTGTGTGTGTGTGTAGAATAAAACTGAACAATTCAAAGCAATGGAGGTCTGCATATTCAATATGACATTAACGATTGTTTCCCACAAAAATTCGAATTCAAAAATTGCTAGCTACCACAATTGAATGCATTGCACATTCGAATTATATTATAAGACAAAATTTTCCATGTCACTTTCATTACAATCCAGTTCATTGCATATTTCAGAGTTCTGTAAATTCCCTTTGCACATTCCTTAGGTAACTATTTATTTGCAATATGTATGTATGTTATACATATGCATATGTATATGTATGTATATGTGCAATTCGATGTACATGTGCATATGTATGTAGATAGATATGTATATGTATGTACTTATGCATTCAATAATGTATGGATGATTTGTTGTTACAACGTTATGCTACCCTCTATTATTGTTGTTTTTTGCAGGCGTGCTAGAGCATCGAGGGAAGAACCATACTAGTGGAAGATCATCATATCAATGTAAATGTGTTTATTAACACACGTCAATTATTTGGAGATTATGCCTTTAATGTTTACATTTTATATTAATTTGTGTAGATATCTTAGGTAGTTATGCATTTCTTATTAAATGTGTTTCTTAACACACTCTAGTTTGTTTGGCATTTTGTTGTGATTGTTATGGCAGGCAATGATCCAGGAGTCACTATGTCAAAGACACCAAGAATTCCTCTCAGGTAAAGTCCATATGACTTTACTTTGGCAATGATCTAGTAGACAATGCAATTTGTGAATTGTTTATGTTTCAATTTTTGAATTGTTTGTGTTTCAATTTGTTTAAATTTCTCACTTAGTTCATATGTTTCAATCTTCTCTTTGTTGGAATTGTACTTTTGCAATGATCTAGTAGACAATGCAATTTCTGATTTGTTTATGTTTCAATTTCTGAATTTTGTTCTTTTTCAATTTGGTTAAATTCCCCACTTAGTTCATATGTTTCAATCTTCTCTTTTTTTGACTTGTACTTTGGCAATGATCTAGTAGACAATGCAATTTCTTATTTGTTTATGTTTCAAATTTTGAATCATTTGTGTTTCAATTTGTTTAAATTCCTCACTTAGTTCATATTAATGTAAGAAACACACTTAGTTCATATTGATCAAAAGGAAGTGCTCTATTTGAGAAAAAAACCAGACAAAGAATTGTCTTATATTGCCTTAAAAGATGTCTTGTTAGATACTGCCAAGAAGGATAACTTAGCAGCTAACAATATATCTTGTAAGGTAGAAGAAAATAGTTCTTTGTCTGGTGCCTTTTTACAAATGGGACACTTCCTTTTATCATTTCGATGCAATGACCTAGTAGACATATTACACACTGCAATTTATATATGCTGACTACAATTTGAATACTTATAATATGATGACTGCAACTCGAATATTTATAAGTGTTCAAATTTCTCACTATCAAAAGACAACATATCAGCAACATCTGAATAATCAAATGCCATTGATATGGCCTTTTTTATAGTGAGTAATTTGAACACTTATGTGGTCTTTTTTGATAGTGAGAAATATACGAGATCAATTCAACTGATATATGAGAAATATCACATCACAAAAAACAAACATATGAGATTTACAACAACACCATCAATTCAATGGAATATCCATCTGAGATATCTGAAAATAATGGAGTTCTGAATACATTACAAAATATGCCAGTATGTCATTCTATAATCACATCACAGTTATATTGAAACTCAAAATCTACTCTTCGAAGGGCTCACAAAATATAATTCATCATACTCGATCAATTCTCTATTTGGGTATTAAATGGAGGAGGTGTCACAAATCCAACCCCAACAGACTGTGGCCTACTACGGTGTGTCCCAACAAAATTATTTTCTTCGTTGGGATGGGTTTGTAAGCAACTTTCTATTTGAGCAAGGAATGCCTAGTTTACACCTGAAGTAAGTTGCATGGTGTTTGAGGATCCAGGTGAAGTCCCAAATTGCTTAGTATTAATAGCTGCAAAGGCTGGGGACAAGAGGTTCATCATTTCCATGAGAATTGGGTTTCGAATGGGTAGAGGTTCTGCGACTGTGGCCACATCTTTTGTCCTCTTTGCACGCTTGGCTTTCTTTTTAGCTTTCATCGTCTCCTTCTCAACCTTTGCTTCTGCATCTTTCTTTTCCTTGTCATGTCTTCAAATGAACTTGTCTTGGGAATCCTACAATTTTTTGGCCTGTTTTTCCACCCTCATAGCCTCCTTTTCTATCGCTTTTGCTTCATGTTGTACCTTCCTCTGTCTCATATGTTCTTTCTTTTGTTCTGCCAATTCCTCTTCTCTTTTCCTTTTAGCCTCTTTATCTTTTTCCCTTTGAATGTACTCATCAAATGTCAAGATCTATGAATGGCTACTAAGATGTAGAACCCCTTTCTTACCTCCACGTGAAGATTGATTCATTCTCTGCATTTAAAGTCTTAAGAATTTGCTGATTTGCCTTGGAACTTGCTGCCCATCCTCTTGTGTGCATGACACAAACTCAGGTTCGTCTTCACTTATGTGAACTTCATCTTCACAATCAGCACCTTCTTGCTGCTCCCAGTTGACTGGATTGGTGAAGTAATGTATGTATGACATCTGCTGGATTAATTTCTGACAGACTTGGCATGGAAAACGTTACATCATCACAGTTGGCTGCTTCTTGGGTCTAGTCTAGTATGTCAGCTTGTGTTGGCAAAGACATGCCTGTTGATGTATTTTCAAAACCCTCATTTGGCTGGCTGGTTTGTGGGGGTGGACCTAGTTTGGCAGTTTCTGGTGTCAAACTTGTACCCTCAACCATTGCTTGTGTTCTATTGTGGAGCTTTACAAAATCTTGAATCTCTTCCTCATTATAACCTGCCAATCGCAAGCACGCTTCTGCTGCCATATACTCTGGTTCTTCATCCCTTGAAGCGACATCATGTTCTGTTCCAACAGTTGGTTGTATATCAATTGCAACCTCAAATGCCTCACTCGGTCTCATATCATTCTATAATGCATTTCTGTTAAGTGGCCAAATCCCTATCCTATAGAAGCCACTGATTATATTAGCCGGTGTCAATGCTTGGGCAAAGGCCTTGCTCACAAGAGTTGCCAACTCTTCCCTTCTAATTTCAATTTGTGGGAACTTTGACATCCATATACTCCTTTGTTGTTTGAAATAATTTTTGAAAGGTGAGAATACAGAGACATCAAGTGGCTACAGTTTGTGGTTTGTATGAGCCAGAAGGGTTACCAAATCTATACCTATCCACCTTGCTTCTTCAATTGTCTTGAAGGCTACATGGCTGCCATGATCATCGAAGATCAGTAGGGCCCTATGTGAGGGTGAAACTCCACCAAGGACTGAACGTGAAAAATGTTCCAACCAATTTAAGAATAGCTCCTTCGTCATCCATGCATGTTCTTGGACTACCATGCATGCTCCTGGCTCACAGTTTGCTATGTAGTTTCAGATATGCCTCATAGATTTGAACAAATAAAATCCAGGAATGTTGAAACCACATGCACTAACACATGCAAAAATAGTGATCCACTCTCTACTCTTCAAAATTAGGTGCGGTACACACCTCTGCCCCAATTTGGCTATCACTCTCATTCCACAATTCCTCCTAGCTTGTACACCAGTCTCATCACAATTCCAAATCTGGCTGCTACCATAGTGATTGAGGTTGTACATTAGCTTCAAGTTGTCATAGAAAGAGGCAACAATAGAAGGTGGAAGCATAATAGCCCTATCGAAGTCCACTCCTTCTATTGTTCTCATCGTCAGATCAGGGTGCCTTTGTCTAAAACCTACCCACCATGACCTCCTTGGCATCCCATTTTTGAATGGATTAGGCCTATTCTCGATAATTTGGGCAACAATTGATTGAAGTTGATTGTTTTGGAGACCGTGACCAATTTCAACCATGTCTTTCCACCATTGGACAACTGCATCCTCCTCCTCTGCTAATAAAATGGTGTGTGGACTGCTCATAGTCGTAGTTGTGGTTCCCATCAGCCATGCCCTCAAAGAGGCAATGGGGATACCATATTTGATTGATGTGCCTCTAAGAGACATGTGCTTGTCTTCTATGCATGATATTGCCTCTTTCATGATAGATATGCTCCATTTTGGTTTGGGATCCTTTGAGGCCACCTGTACTTGTGGTGTTTGTGGAATATGATTACAATCTGCAGTAGGATGGTCATGTATAACAACAGTTTCCACATCAGTTGCATTGTTAGGTGAATGGTCATCTACATCAAGAGTCACTGGGTTTTCATTTTGGACAAAATTATCTTCATCAGGGAAGTGCACCCCATGAGTGACTCTAACTATTCGACGTCTAACAAACCTATTTTCCTTTCTACCTCATGCCATTATGTTTAATGAACCTGCAACAGATCATTGAAATGAAACCCTCAATGCCATTGAGATAAATGATGAAAAACAAATCTATTTCTGTAACTCATCATTGAACATCTTTGAACAAAATAAAATGGTACTGTGTCTCTATTTCTGTATGCATGATAAAACCATATGATCTTTGATTTTATTAGGGATAGGTTGGATGTTGGCAGTTTTCAAGGGCCGAGTTTGGCCAGTTTTTGTTTTTGGTTAGGACCAGGATTTGGTTGTGCCTTGGAGATTCTTTTATAGGTTTTAGGAACCTAGAAATCCCTTTTTATGTGGGTTTTAGAATCCCTTTTAAAACCCAAAATGTTGATGGTTGTGGGAGCCAATTCAAAACCCAATTCCGGTTGTGTGAGCCTTGTAAAACCCATTAATTAGTTTATGAGTGCCTAAAAAAACCCTTGGTTTCTGTTAAAGGTTAAGGGATCCTTGATAAAACCCTTGTGCTAGTTATTGGATGTAATCACTTCTTGTTTCAGCTAGGTTTCATTGATATATCTCTACTGCTAGGCTAGTTTTTGGTTGTTGTTTATCTTTGATATATCTTTTGCAGTTGTTTGTTTCAAGTTTCAGGTGCCCTCAAAACCTGTTTATCCTAATAAAAAAACTAAGAAAAAAAGGTAGCAGTAAATCATTAAGTGTTAGTGTAGAGGAACATCATTATTGAACTATTAAGCATTGTGCAGATAGGATCGACTTCCTGAAGTCATCACGCGAAATACCATGTACATATGCACCAACAACCTTGAAACTCATATCACTTGTCCAATATAATTTCCTCAACACCCTTCTAAAACTACATAGCCAAGACAATCACAACAGTAAAATGCAGAGCATTCTAGTGAGTCAACTGAAGCACCTTATACTGACAGACTGTGATATGGAGTTACAACACTTATAACATTTTCTATATGAATGGTTTCATCTTAAAAATTGGTAGAATGTTACCTAACACTCTTCATAACATGATTGCAAAATTTCACACACGAAACATGTAAAGTGGAAGAATGCAAAGCAAAATACTAACACACTATCATAGGGAAACAAACTGTTTTCTAGTAAGATAAATTTCTTCATGCAACAAGACATAAGATTGAACTCAAACAACATAGTACAAGCTTCCTAAACCTATGGACTTTGACCATGATGATTTCAATATATAATCAAGTCAAGATTCAAGTGAACCAATATATACCAGTTGCCCTAGACTAATATAATGCCATCAGATGATTCTTTACACTATCTTCTACATCTATAATAAATGGCATAACTTCTCTCAAACATCTTTGGCACATATACACACTATCAAATGCATCAATGACCTCCACACATACTCTACACAATTATTTCTTTAGTGATAATACATATTATTAGACATTAGGTTGGCATCAATGACAACCCATATTGTCAACATGCGTGTCCTCATCAATATTCTGCAAAACATCCTTAATTTCTGCAAGGAAGTATTTTTTTATTATCTTTTGACACATGAGCCTTGCAACCTCATTCGGTTCCCTCATTTCCAACAGGGTGGCCAAGAGCATGGCTGAGACATTGGTATTCACTTGATGCTTATCAGTAGCCTTTAGGAATTCTTTGCCTAAAATATCGTCAAGTGCATGGAGAACCAAAATATACTGAAATATGAGAATCATCTGAAGGCTCTTCTTTCAAATCTCTTGCAGGGAGGACATTTGACATTTCTTTGAGACCATCCCTATGGGTGTATCCATCTTCCCCACTCAACCACAGTTAATCCTCTATATCTAATGTGTCATCCACAACTGCTAAGAGGAATAAATAATCTCATTCAATCTATCGTCATCCTTGCACGAGAATCTTTCCCAAGGATCTCCTATTATAATGACTTAACAATTGAACCTATCTTTTCAAATATGCCCATATACATAGATAAATCAAAGATAAGTGCACTTGGGCCTTCACAGATGCACTCAAATATATTCAGCCTATAGTGTAATAATGCCTTGATGTGTTGGCCAAGATTTCGACCAACACATCAAGCACCTTCCTAGTCTAGATAATCCTCCTAGTACATACATATGGAGTTTGCATTCCTAAAGCCTAAGTGGTACTACATAGTACTTGGAAGGCAAGATCACCTATCATCTCACTCCCCTCTCCCATCTAAAGTCATAACCTCAAAACAAGGGCATGCTACTGAAAATTGCCTTTTAGTATCTTTTGATGGATGCCAAATAAATTAATCACATATCTCATTGATTAAGGAGTTGATTCAACAACCTTTTTTGCCATTTCATCTGCTAAAGTATAGCCTTCACAAAAAATGTGTGTGATTCTGAATTCATTGAATTATTGTCGAGGTCTTAGATTGGTTTTAGCCATCAATTTAATTTTCAATTGGAGGTTGTGCTTTGGCTAATCATGTTGACTATGATCAGAGAATCTTGCTCTAGATGTAATTTCTCTTCAATCAACTTCAAGCCACATTTTAGGTCTAGTAGTGTGGCCCAAAATTATAGTGTTATTGGATTTTATTCTGAGGTCTATTGATTTCTCTCCATACTTGTTTAATCTTCTTCTATTTAAGGCCCACCCATGAATTTATAGGGAGATCATCCTTCATGGTCCCATTAAGAGAGGTTATTTGTTCACCAATTATCTCATTAAACTAAAAAAAATTACTTGCTATAATTTAATTTACTATTAAAGTTATTTTGTTTTAATTTAAAATTATCTCAATATTTAATTTTATTCACATTGTTTGCTTTTGTTTGTCATTTGAAGTTATATTGAAAATGATTTTATTTATGAGAATGTGAAACCCTAATTTTATTTTATTTTTAGAAATACAGTTGAACAAAAGAACAAAAC
The DNA here is from genome assembly GCF_030272615.1 of Cryptomeria japonica. Classification (NCBI taxonomy): domain Eukaryota; kingdom Viridiplantae; phylum Streptophyta; class Pinopsida; order Cupressales; family Cupressaceae; genus Cryptomeria; species Cryptomeria japonica. The sequence continues at coordinate 619,329,218 of NC_081408.1, read as the reverse complement.
AAAAATATTTTAGATTATTTATAATATACTATAGTATATAAATAAATAAAATGATTTGGTATTTTATAATTTTTAATATTAATATCTATAAATAAATAATATAATATAATAATGTATTATAATATTAATATCTCTATTATATTTATATATATTATGGATTATATATTATATATTTATAAATAGAATATATATTCAGAATTGTTTATGATATATAAAATAAATTAAAATAATAATTCTACTATAAAGAATCACTATTTATAATTTATAAATAAAATAAAATATCTGTGTCGGCAAACGGGTCCCAGATTAAAAAATAAATACTTTGAAAATCAGGGACTGACAGCAATAGATTTGAAAATGACGGAATGGTGACATTAGGGGAAGAGTACCAATAGCTGAAATAGTTCCAATAACCGTCACCTTAATACCATGTTGACCCCCAAAAACATTAAAAAAAAATTTGTCAGTACATAAATAAAAAAATACCAGTAATTATTTATTTTAACACCAATACATGTTCACAAATGAATTGGTAGTTGAAAACCAAAAAGTAAAAAAATAAACAACTATTGGTACATTTCCTATTTTAATACAAAACATCTTGCACAAATAATAAACATTTTTTTTTTTAAAACTTAATATTTACATTTGCCACTTTATGCAAGTGGCTTAAGAGTACAAATGTACTCCAATTACAATTACATATGCACAGCTATTGGTGCATTACATGACATAAAAATAATCAATTGTAAACTTCTTAGACACTCAAGTGTACTGTAGTAGCTGGATAGGTCCAGAAAAGCATCTCCCCACCTCTATAAGAAGGAGGACCACCTCAATGGGATTGAAAAAAGCACAAACCAGCTACCTAGAAACCCATTCACCACCAAAAAGCATAGCATTAGATAGGCATGCAAGCACAAGTGCAAAGCCTGAGGAGATTTGGAAACCCCAAAACTGCTCCATCTTCCCTTCCTCAAAACCCACAAAAAAATACCATGACAGTGCCCACAAAAGAGGAAAAGGATGAAACCACCCCCATCACCGAGGAAGGCCTCAAGACAAAAGATCACAGGCTGTTCACCCATCAACACCCATAAAGATAAGACATGAGAGAGCCCAATATTGAGGAACAAAATAGAGCCCCCGTAGGAAAACCTACAACCATCCTCACAACTAACTACGAAAGCTTCAACAACCTCCCACTAGTTTGTGCTAGCAAAAACCATGCCATCCGTCTCCACCTCAGTAGGAGAAAGGTTGTCTCCAATACACCATCTCAACCTCAATAAAAGACATGACCACCTCAATAGGAAGAACTGGATATAACCCAGAATACTGGGATAAAAGTGACAAGACTAGGAACAGAGAGGCAAATAGGGTAAAACCAACAACAAGGCATAAGGCCCCTTGCAGCCCCAAAGCCCAAACCCAAAATAGAACGATACCCACCAAAGCATCAACCTAAGGGGGAGAAAAACTTTTGGCTATAAAGACCACTCCACCTGGATCCCAAACACTCCTACCACACCCACTCACGAGCATCACATCCTCGTCCACATTCGTAGCTTCAACCGCCTTTGCAACACCATCTTCCTTGTAGGAAACCCTACCCCCTGTGCTGGAACAGTAAAAACCACCACCACGAACCTCAGCCACATAGAGAAAGCGAGGGAACAACACATAGGGGAAGCCACAACCACCAAGGGTCATCAAAAAGCCAAGCATAGCCACCACAATCAACAGTCCCCATAGAAGAACATCACGAACCAGCCAAAATAGGGGTTCCTGCCATCCACAAAGATTTCCAACCGAGCCACAGGGAATAAGAAAGAAGGGCGGCCAATGCACAGATCGACCACCAACACTCCCCTCACCATCTGAATCCTCCTCACGATCTTCACCAACAACTTCGCTTGAAACCCTATCCTTCGCTGCTCGTGTGCGCAATGTCATTTCAAAATCTTCGCCTAGAACCCTATCCTTCATTGCTCCTCCTCATGTGCGCAACGTCTAAAACTTTATGGTTTGAACCAGGGATGTAGGCTCTACAAGAAAAAAGCCCCACCATTTTTCCAAGGTTCTCCCCATGGTAGAGCATTCTCCATTGTTAACACAGTAGTGACGAACCCGTGGGGTTTGAACCTAGGTTGTAGGCACTATAGGCAATAAGCCCCACCATTTCACCAAAGCGTCACCTCCTTAAACTTTATGGTTTGAACTAGGGATGTAGGCTCTATAGGAAAGAAGCCCCACCATTTGTCCAAGCTTCTCCCCATGGTAAAGGATGCTTCATTGTTAACACGGTAAAGATGACCCGCGGGGTTTGAACCTAGGTTGTAGGCACTACAAGCAAGAAGCCTCGCCATTTCACCTAAGGTTCATCCCCCTACCTTTTTTTTACTGTTGAACCCTATTATAATGCTTCTTATGTTATGCTTTGCTAGCAATTTTTTATCTAGTAGTCAAATAATTTTTCTTTTCCTCTAACTTCTTTGGATCCTTTTTTTGCAAGGAGAATGTGTATAATGTAAAACCTACTCTCTATATGGTTAAAACTCCCTCTTTGACTACAACTTTTCTCCTTTAGGTTAGACATTGTATCACTATTCTCTAGCAAAAGTTTGCTAGATATCCATTCGTTTTCTTTCACAATACTAAATCAAGCATTTTTCTCTCTTCTTTCTCCCATAAAAAATCCTTTGGGAGTGTGTTGTAAGCTCATTATATTCATCTCTTTTGTATGTATGTATATTTGTGACATGCTAACAAATCTATTATTTAATTTCATTGCGTTTAGCATATCTATTTTAGGATTATTTTCGCGAATAAACTTGTTTTGTAGATTCTTGTATCTGCAAAATAATTTATTCATTGAGAACGTTTTGTGTATTATTCTATGTATCATCCAAATGTACTTCCTTTTACACTTTCTATTTTATGTACCTTAACTAGAGCTAATATTATTTAGTGAGACCAACATACTAAAATGGGAGCCAAATTAAATGTCAAACTTATGTACCTTGCAACTATGACACTATGTTTTACCATTAACTTGATGTCCATCTTCTTGGCATGATTCAGATACATGGAACCCCTAAATGTAATTGGCATCCATAACTTTCGCTATAAACGGTGGGTGTAGAATTGAAAGTGGATTTGAGAGTTTTGAACAGTTGGTGGGCGTTGAATTGAAATTTAATGGTTCTTTTTCAATCCACGTGAATCTTACGCAGTCATATGTGGAATTGTGAGATCAAATTTCCATACAAAGTGGCATTTCGTTTCAGAAAAAGAACATGAACCATGCCATTAAATTACGTGTGCTCGTACTGCCATTTCATGAGAGTTATAAATGATGTGTGTTTGGATAGTTACTTCTTTCACATTGCCAGTCCCCTCACTGATTCATTTATTTCACTGATCTGAACCATCAAACTTTTATCGCTTGTTTTTCTCCCTCATTTTCGGCTGGCCGATTTCACCAATGCTGCATATTATCCATTTACTGTGGCAAATTTTACAGAGCATTAAATGCTTTGGGAAACGCACAATCAAAACAGCTTTCCTCTTTCATTCACTCTACCACAAGATTTTACATTAAAACCTTAATTTTATCCTAACTCTAATTTTCTGTTTAATTCTAATTCTAACCTTAATTACATTACATTGTAACCACAATCCTATCTTTTTTCATACCCTAATCTAATGTTAACCTAAACCTAATGAGTTTTTAACCCTAGCCCTAATTAAATCCTAACCATAAGTTAACCCTAATCCATACCCTAAACATATCTCCCATTGTATTTTTCACCTTGACCCTAATTCTCTATTTTCCCTTAATTGTTAAATTGTTATATAGAAATTATATTTTGCCAATCTCATTATTTTGATATTTGTACATAATCTTGGTACAAATGATTTTTTAATTTTTTCTTAAAACAAAAACTATAATTATAAATCAAACTAAATAATTTTAGAAATGCAATAGAACCCTAACCCTAACCCTAACCCTAATCTTAACACAATTAATTTGTAAAACTATATTGTTAAACATAATCTTAATACTAATTGTAACCATAATTGAATGATTTTCTAAATCTAGTTGAATTATAACCTTGATTGAACCCTAATTGTAATTGAACCTTTATTGATTACTTTAATGTAACCATAATTTAATATTAGTCATTATAAAATTGATTTAGTTTGAGGGTTAAGAGTTATTTTATATTACTTTACAACTATTTGGTTTAATTAATAAAAAATGCACATCTTTGGATTATAAATGCTTTCCATGTCAATTCTTTGTAGTTGCACTTTAACACTCACCAATTTAATACTTTGCAATTTATATATTTTGTATATTTGGCTAGAGAAAAAGCTATTAAAACTTGTAATTTGAGTTAGGGTTTTCATGATTTGGATACAACTTCCAATTTAATCCCACATTTTCTTCACATATCTACTTATCTACTTAAAGGTTGTCATCCATTGGAAGATCCATCATTGAAAAATACACAAAGTGATTCATCATCAGGATAATTTTTCATCTCCTCCTTTTACATCCTGATGATGAATCATAGAGTGTGATTCGAAACGTTGATGATAAAAAATAAAGACACAGTCGAATCCATAAAGAATTATGAGTATACAACATGGATTGTGAAAATCTCATAGCATTAACCTTTGTTCTTTTCTCCAATTCTATAACTTAAGTTAAATAATTCACTTAACTTTGAAAGTCTATAGTAACAACATTCAAGCTTCCTTAAGAATTCACAAAAAATCAGCGAATGGAGGGAAATTTGAATTCTGCGAATGAAGGGATCAACATGGCTGGTTTTTCCTCTGGTTCTGCAGCCTCTATAGCTCAAGGACAACTTGTCTCTTTGGGATCTACGAGGGATGATGAGGATGGTCGAAAGGATGGGGACCCACGACATCGGGACCCTCCTCTTGAATTTAAAAATACTAAAGATTCTACAAAGTTGGGTCACAAGATCTTGAACGTTGAGTTGGAAAAGACGGCTGGAGACAAGGTGGTCAAATCCTGGAACAGTTTCTTTGCAAACAAGCCTACTGGTAAATCTACCTTTCCCTCTGTGGAAGATATTTCTGATAGAAAGGTAGGCAGATTAGCTATAGCTATACCGGACGTGGTCATAGATCACAATATTTCTCTTATGGCAGTTTCTCTTGTGGGGAAATTTATTGGACCCAAACCTAATATTGAAGTTGTTAGGTCTTTTGTGAAGAGAAAATGGAGGGTGAAAGGACAGGTTGATGTTTTAGCCCTGTCAAGGGATTTTTTGTCTTTTCCTTCTCCTGTGGTGAAGACTTGGAAATGGCTCTGAGTGGAGGACCCTAGATGCTTGGGAAGTCTTCTTTATCTTTAAGAAAATGGTCTCCAAAAATGGAGCTCAATGACTCCTTTTTTGAATCTGCTCCGGTTTGGGTGTGGCTCCCTGGTTTGCCACTTGAATTTTGGTTGGAGGACGTGTTTTCAGGCATTGCTAAATCCTTCAGGGAGCTTGTGGCTATAGATTCTATGACAACAACACAAAAGAGACTGGTGTATGCAAGGATATGCGTTAATATCTCATAGAACGCGGACCTTCCTAGCTCTATCAAAATAAATTCCAAGCTAGGTAAGTGGGAACAAGTCATAGAGTTTGAATCCCTCCCTTTCATGTTCTTTTCATGTAAGAAAGATGGACATTGGGAAAAGGCTTGTCCTAGTAACCCAAAGAATGCTTAGAAGAATAATAATTATGTTAAACAGATCTGGAAAGAGAAGCTAAACAAAAATGAGGAGGGTAGATCGGAAGGAGGAATTGAATTCCCTGGTAACTCAAAAGATATAACAAGGGATGAAAGGAAAGCTAGTCCTTCCAAGGAGAGTCCTCGAAAGGAAATCCGGAAGGATGAAGAGAATGTATTTGAAGTTAAAACAAGCAATGGATTTGAAGCTTTACAGATTCAAGAAGAAGAAAATGTAATTATAGATGAAATTCTTGAAGACAGTGAGATTGGAGACACAAATGAATCACAATATGAGATTCCAAAAGAAACAGAACAGGAATGTAATAAAGTATGTTCAAAGGACTCTGAAGCTTCAGATGTAATCTTTGAAGAAAAGACTCAGTTTAGATCGCCCCAGGTTAACCTTAACTCTCTATTCCAAAACTTTGGGACTGATTCGCCCACCTCATCTTAGTGAAAAGAAGAACCTTGGAATAGTAAGAAGTCTGCATATAAAAATGAAGAAGATGAAGAGTTAATAGAAGTGGGAAAAAAGAAAAACAAGAAACCATGGTGTACTAATGGGATTAAAACTAGAACCATCTAAGGCGGATATTGGACTTTCCGAATCTCCACAGGGGTGCAAAACTATGAAGTGGCATAGGGACCAAAAGAGCAAAAAAAATATAGCTAATGGAAAGCAGCGAACCATTCAAGAATCCTCCTCCCAGGTTTCCAAATGAAGGTAATCTCTTGGAACATTAGAGGCCTAAATGGTCTCCATAAGCAGGATGTGCTCAAGAATTTTATTAGAGATCATAAGCCAGACATTATCCTGGTTCAGGACACTAAAATGAGTAAGGAAAAAGTAGAAAAATTAAAATTCTTTAAACTTGGGGGTGCGTGTGGCAATAGTTCTAATGGAGCATCTGATGGGGTTGTCATATTTTGGAATAAGAAAACTATTGATGGAGACCTGATTGATGAAGATGGTAATATCATTTCTATGAGAGTCAAATGCATTGCTAAAGGACAGGACTGGGTGGTTACCAACATTTATGCCCCCAACTCTAAAGCTTCTTAGAGCAAGTTTTGGGACAAAATCCAGTAGAAAAGTGGGACTTTTACCCAAGATAGTTGGCTTTTGATGGGAGATTTCAACACTCCTCTGCAGGAAATTGAAAAATTTGGTGGAATCCAAGCTCAACTGGATAGTAGGATTGATCTTATGGACTTTATCAATGCCAATGCCCTCATTGACATTGACCTTTCTGGAGCTTCCTACACTCGGTCTAATCGAAGGGATGGAGGAGAACTTATTTAGGTAAGGCTTGATCGATCTCTTATTACTCCTGACTGGGTCCTTAAGTATAGATCTCTCTATTTGTTATTAACTAAATTAGATCAGATCATTATCCTATTTCTTTTGTTGTTGATTCTATTAAGGGCAAACGATGCTTTCCCTTCCAGTTTGAAAATTGTGGATCTCACACCCTTCCTTGGAAGCTTCCATTTCCAAATGGTGGAATATAACTGTGGATGGTTCTGCCATGTTCAAAGTTGCAAAAAAGTTAAGAAACATCAAAGATAACATCAAGGTTTGGAATAAAAAGGTTTTTGGGGATATTTTTGAATCTAAGAGGAAGCTCAAGGAGGAATTAGAATAGATTCAAAATTCTATTCAGAAACATGGTTATAAGAATGTCCCCAAGGCTAAAGAAGATGAGGTTCTAGCCAAATTACACAACACTATTTCAAGAGAAGAAATTTACTGGAGGCAGAGATCCAGGGCAATTTGGTCAGAGGCTGGTGACAGAAATACTAAATTCTTTCATATGACATCAATGAAGCATAAAACAACAAGTAGAATTTCCAGATTGATTGTTAATGATAAAACTCTTGTCAAAGATGATGATATAGCTGATGAAGTTGTAAGGTTCTTCTCTAACCTTCTGACTGGTAGCAAGGAACTTGACCTTGTTAAGCAACAAGATCTGGTTGAAAATATTCCTAAGATTATTGGACCTAATCAGAATAGGATTTTATTTGCCATCCCCTCAGTTGATAAAATTAAAAGATCTATTTTCTCCTTCCAAGGGGATAAGGCACCGGGCCCAGATGGCTTCCCCATGTTTTTCTTTCAGGAATATTGGCACATTGTTGGGGCTAATATGGTCAATGTTGTCAGAGAATTCTTTGGTTCTAGAAGAATTATTAAATAAATCAACTCTACCTTCACTGCTTTAATTCCTAAGGTGGTTGGAGCTGATTCTATGGGTAAGTTTAGGCCAATAAGTCTATGCAATTCTTTTTACAAGATAATCTCAAAAGTCCTAACTTCTAGATTGCTGGCTTTTCTTCCTCTTGTTATCTCTGAGGAGCAAAAAGGATTTATCCAGGGTAGGTAGATTTTGGACTCTATAATTCTTGTGCATGAGAATATCCATTCTCTTAATGCTGCAAACAAAGAGGGATTCCTCATAAAGCTGGATTTGGCAAAACCCTATGATAGGGTTGAATGGTAGGTTCTTTTTAGGATTGTGGAAGCCTTTGGATTTGTTGAGAAGGTTATCAAAATCACTAGAGAGCTGATATCTACCCCGAATTTTTCTATTCTTGTTAATGGATCTCCTTCCAGATTTTTTAAGTCTTCAAGGGGTCTCAGGCAAGGAGATCCTATCTCACCCATTATTTTCACTATTTTGGTGGAATGTTTGAGTAGATTGATTCAAAAGTTGAAGGAGAAAAGGATCATCAAAGGGTTGCAGCCCTCTTTAGCTAATTTCTTCTGCACTCATCAACAGTTTGTTGATGATACTATATTATTGGGATACTCTTCTATGAGTGAAGCTTCTGCCTTAAAAAATGCTCTCAACTCTTATTCCCTTGCTACTGGCCAACAGGTTAACTGGGAGAAATTTGCTATTTACTTCATCAACACTCCCTTGTTGAGGTAGCAAAGGATTACTAACATAATTGGCTGTAAGGTTGAGTTGCTCCCCTCTACTTATTTGGGCCTCCCTCTTGGTTTGGCTCCTCCAAACTCTTTTTGGAATTCTTTGATTGATAAGTTCAACAAAAAACTGGCTGGATGGAAAGGCTCTATGTTGTCGCAGGATGGTAAGCTCCAGCTTCTTCAAGCTACCATTTAGAATCTACCTATTTATGCTCTTAGTTTGTTTAGTATATTGGTCAAATTTGTAGAAGCGTTAGAAAGAATTCATAAAAGATTTCTTTGGTTTGGTGTGGAAGATAAGAAAAGGATTGCTTTAGTTGCTTGGGATAAAGTCCGTGGTCCTAAAAGTAGTGGGGGGTTAGGTATCAAATCCCTTAAACCTTACAATAAATCTTTGTTATCCAAACAGGTTTGGAGGGCCTATGGTATTAAGAGAGATTGGAGTAGGGTGTGGTTTGACAAATACATCCATAATCAGCCCATTCATTCCCTTCTCTATTCTAAAGATATCCCTGCTGGATCTTTTATTTGGAATAGTATGATAAAATCTATTAAAGTTGCTAAAGCTGGAGCTAGCTAGGTCCTTGGCAAAGGTAACAAATTATAATGATAAAAGGATTCTTACAGAATGGAAATTATTGAATAAGGTTTGGAAGTCTGATATGAAGAGTAGAAGAGATAATGTGGTTTGGAGGTTCCCTCCTCATTATTGGGTGAAGATGAACTTTGATGGTGCAACTAAAGGAAATCTGAGTAATGCTGGTGGGGGTGGTGTTATCAGAAATTCTTATGGCTTTTGTGTTGCTGCGATTGCTTCTCCCTTTGAAATTCAAAACAACCATGTTGCTGAAGCTCTGGAAATGTTAAAATGTCTTCAGCTTGCGTAGGGTTTCAATTTTAAAAAAATTTGGTTGGAGGGGGGTTCCCTTAATATAATTCAGGTTATTAAAGGTATTAGTTCCCCTTCTTGGAATATCCAAAATATCATTGATAAGGCAAAAAAAATGTTATATTCTTGTGGTAGTGTGGTTATTACCCATACCTTTAGGGAAGGTAATAGGGTAGCCGATTCGTTAGCTAATGAGGGGGTCATTTTAGTGGAAGATGCTAATTATATCGGAGAGTCATCATGTAAGAACAAAGTTCAAGAGCAATTATTTTATGACAGGATCAATGATACATATTAATCTCATCATTACCCTTTTTGGTTCGGACTTGAATGACAAAGTTTGGAGTGAGGCGGATTGTCAAATGATAACCTGTCAGAGGCATCACATTAATGAGTATAGGTGTGAAAGGCCTTATCATATTAAGTACTGGGTTAATTTGCATGTTTTAAAGGGCTACTTGAAAAACAAGATAATTACCTTGGTTTTTCGATTCTAGCTTCTCTGTTCTTCAACATCTGGTTAGTTTGTGCTCCCCTGAGGGTTTCGATTTGAACTGCTTCTACATTATGGGTGGAAATCTCAACCGTAACGAGCCCACCAGTTGTGATAGTTGGAAGGGTGAAAGGAAAATTTGGAGAAGGCTGCATAAAAATGGCTTCACTGATTATATGGAGAAATTGCATGGGAGCAAGAAGCCTGTTTCCCATGGTTTTGCCAAGGGTTGGAAAAATAACAAAGTTATTTTGTTTCGTCAGACCTAGAGAGTGGATGGAGATTTGGTGGCCGAGGTGACTAGTTTGTATAAGGACAACATCAAGTTTTATAAAGATCGTAAGTTCTCGGTGGAAGCCATAAAAAATTTCCCCAAGAACGAAGAAGAAAGGGCTTGCCTTGCCAAAAAGGATAATATTTCCTATTATCTCCTTAACGAGGTAAACTCCTTTTGGTAGAAAATGTTGAAAGTGTTAATGGAGTATCTTACTGTTGATGGTAGGTTCTCGAAAGTCTATAATTATCACTTTGTTATCCTTAATCACTTTCGCCTTGGGTTCTAAGATATCTCTGTCCTTCTATCTGGCCTCCTCCCTTAATGACAGTCTGGCTGACCATGCTAAGAAACACAATTCCTACCCCATTACCCACCAAGGCCTTATTCTGTTAATTTATGAGTATCTTAAGGATAAAGATAAGGCCAATAAGGATGATCCCCTTGTGGAGAGTGCCCATATCTCTAAGTATGATGACAGTTCTGAGTCTTATGAGGATTCTACCAATCCTCCCACTAAAAAAAAATTGAGGGTTAGTAAGAAAGCTGAAGAAGACGCTAAAGAGATGACTGATCCCGAGCAGGAGCAGGAGAAGGAGGTGGAGAAGGAGGTGAAGCATGAGCAGGAGAAGGAGGTGGAGGGTGAGAAAGGAGACAAGGATAATGAGTAGGGTAAAGAGGATTTTGATGAGTCAGAGGAGAAGGAGAGTCCCTATGATACAAACAACATGGATGAGGTTCAGAATAATATGGAGGAGGGTAACCCTAGGCCTGAGGATTCTGCCTAGGACATGGAGGATACAAATACTATTCTGAATGGTGTTAGAAATAGCTCTCTAGAAATGTTTAAGTTCCAGAAATGGGTGGTTGATAATATTACCAACATTTAGGAAAAACAGAGAGAGTTGGAGTTGAAAATTGATAATGTGGTTAAGGATATTAATGATAAAGGAAAAGAGGAAAATTATGAGGATAATAGTGAAGCAAAGGATGAAAAAGATATTTCTGACTGGTCAGAGGGTGAGATCATAAAGGGAGATGTGAAGAACCTGGAGGATGTGGTGAGGACTCTCAAAGAAAAGGGTGAGTCCAATTATGAACTGATAAACAACAAGGTTCAAAAAATCGAGAGTGCTTTGAGGAAAATCATGGAGAATAGCTTGGTTGTGATGAAGGTGACTTCCCAAAATATGAATGCGCTGGTTGCCTACTAGGAGAAGGATAAGAAGAACAAAGATATTGTGATTGTTGACGATGAGTCGGGTTCTCACTCTATCCAGCGTTCTTCCAAACGCAGAATTAAGCAAAATGCTAAAGAGTTGGAGTTGAAGAATAAAGGTAATCAATAGGTGCAAGAAAGCAAAGACCTTAAAGCGGCAACAAATGAAATGATGATGCTTGTCAAGGATGCTGAGGAGACCATAAAGGTTTTCACCTAGATGTTCTAGTTTTGTTTTAGGTGTGCCAGTATCTCATTGGTCTTTTGTTGTACTTTTCTCTGGCTGTTGTCTTTTTTGTTGATCTTTTGTTGCCTTTATTTCTACATTTTGTCCTTTCTTTCTTCTCTAATGCTTTTCTTTATGATATGTAAGTGGGTTTCGGGTCCCTTAAAACCTGTTTTTCCTTAATCAAAAACATTCAAGCTTCCTTGAGATTGCATTTGATAGTACACTACTTCTTGTCCACTTTTTATAAGAAGAGGTCTTACTTCTCTTATAAACTTTCACACTGCTCCAACTTGCTATTTGGTTTTAAGGAAAATGGAGCACGCTAATCATCTGCATTCTTCTATTTTCCAATTCTTTTTTTTTATTTCATGTAGTTTACTTCTTTCCACGTAGTCACTTATTTTATTTTATAATATTTATTTAAATAGAATACATTTATCTAAGTCATTATTTTTAAGGTAATTATCATATTTTTTTTATTTAAGTATAATATAAGGGCAATTTTTTCCTTTTCTTTTTCTTTGGTAATTTCATAAGTATAAGGAGTATTAGCTCTAACATGATTATGTAGCTAGTTAAAACACAATCAATACAATAAATGAAACTATAAAAATTGACACAAGTTTGGATCAAATTTTCTTTATTATTCTTCCTCTTCAAACTCCAACCATTCCGCGATTACAATGAAAAAGAGTCTATATTAACAACAAAATAGAAATTTCTTTTTTGGGCAGATTTTTTCAAAATCCGAAATTTGTCTTTTATGGAAATTTTCAAATCTATCCCAAAAATCATGAAATCTTCTGAAAATCTGAAAACAAATTGCTACAGCACAAATTGCTAACTTTCTAACCCCATAAATATTACAAGTTCAAAATTAACTAAAAAACCAACTTTCTAAAAACCCAAAAAAATAGTAAAAGCCAATTTTGAGGCCTAATCAGACCCAAAAATTTGATTTTTTTGAGGCCCTTCTGAACTAGGTTCTATTGGCATCCAATAAACTTCTCATGGTACACCTCCACATCAAATTTCAGCCCAATTGGACATCCGAGTCAAAAGTTATAACCCTGCAAAGTCCCTGCATCACATGATGACCAATTTGTTCTTCTTTGTCAATGAGGCCTCCACTATGACACGAATTAGAGACCACGGTGAATGAGGACCCTTTTGTAAATTGATTCAAAATTTTACAAAAATCTTTATATATGCAATACATCAAATAAGATAGTTGAAATAAGATGGAAAATAACCACATCTAATTTATTGAGATATAAGTCATTGAAACTGAAAATTTGGATAAATTTAACATTATGTAGAAAATTGCAAATAATCACATAAAGATTCATTTGAACACCTCCAACAAACCTTCAATGGTTTTCTTGCTATGCCACTCATGTCAATTCTATGTGTTTTGCACTATGAAAATGGATAATTATAATATATTTTTTTTAAAAAAAGTGATGCAATGATTTTTGAATGGGTTAAATGGATAGATTCAAAGACCTAAAGAAAGGGTAGGTGCCATAAAGAAGCTATTACATATTTGAAAGCGATAATAAAATAAAATTAATTTTAATTTTTTGGTTTGTAATCATCTTCAAAGAAATTAATTTCATTATGACAAAAGAGATTGTTTTAAAAAAAGTTGTATGAGATATAGGTGCACCTAGTTCATATTTTGAAACATAATCTGATGCCCTCCTAAATGGCAAAATGTTAGTTCTTGATCAAACAACACAAAAAGCCCAAGACGTTAGAGTTAGTCAATCAAAAACTAAAACATATGAAGGCATTCCAAGAGAGATACTAAAAACACATGTTAATGAATCTAACTAAAGAAGTAAGACAATGAGATATCTCCAACTATCTCTTAACATGATATTAGCTCCTTTCTCCCTTGTTCCTCTCCTCTCCAAGTTCCAAAATAGTGTAGCTCTCAGCAGCTTTTTGCACTATGGATGCTTATGGAGGATTGAGATTTGTAGAATAGCTCCCAAACATGAAATGAAAAGCTATTTTTAATGCTAAAATGATTGATTTTACCAAAAAGACAAGATTTAGTTATGCTATGCTAAATGCTCTCTAAAATGGCTATAGTCTAAATGCTTACAAGTTTTCAGGATCTGGATTATGAAGGAATGGGCTCTATTTATAGGAAAAATGGAGCAATGGATGGCCAGGATTGAAAGGTTTAATCAAGGGTCAAGCTTGATAGTTGGGGATCCATGTGCACAATTTGCACCAATGAAATGGTGACAAGTGTCAACATAAGATTGGGTTGAGAGAAGAGGTTGGAGGCATTAAAGGCCTGAGAAGACCTCATGGTTATCTAAAGGCTAAGGGTCAAGCCTAAATTAGGATTACCCACTGGATTAGGAGTTAATCCAAGGATAAACCTTTGTGCAAATGATTAAGAGATAATCATGGTCAAAGTATTAAATGCTTGATGAGACCTTTGTGGTTGGATAGAGGTTGAGTCAAACAAATGTTTTAACCATGTGGGAGGGTTGAATTAACCATTAATGGTTATTGGAGACTTTGGGGAATTAAGTGGTTGAAAGTTGGAAGCCTTTAATGGTTTTCAAAGACTTTGAGGAATTAAGTGGTTGAAAGTTGGAAGCCTTTAATGGTTATCAAAGACTTTGGGGTCTTTGAGAAGTGACTCCATTTTGCTTAGGAATGTGACAATATTTAGGGGATGGATTAGGCTAATTAGGAAGGGGTTAGAAGAATCTAGAAGGTGATTAGATTTTGCAAGTGGATTTGGTGGGTGAGGGAAAATAGGATTTTATTAAAATAAAAATTCATTTATTTCAAAATGTGTGCAAGTTGCATTTGTAGGAAAATGCAAGTGGGGGGGGTTTTAAAATGATTTAAATAAATGTTAATTTATTTAAAAGAGGAAAAGGGGGATTTAATTAAATAAATTGATTTTATTTATTTAATTGATTGGAATTTGATTTAATGAATTAATTAAAATAAATTGAATAATTTATTTAATTAATAGGAGAATGTTTGGGGATGAATTAATTAAATATTAATTTAATTAATTGATGGTTAGTGGATTTTTAATCAAATAAATACAAAATATTCATTTAATTAAAATGGACAGATTTATGTGACTACATAATCTATTAGTGAATTGGAATATTTGTATTTCTTTTCTTTGGAATTCATGTGGAGAAAGTATCCTTAGAAGATGAAATAATAGAATTACCAAAGTTTACTTTCTTCTTCTTCTTTAGTGGATAGAGACAAAATTATCCTTGCTTTAGTACATGTGGAAGATGAGAAACACCTTGTTTGTGCTTTTCTTGTGGTGGAAAACAAGAATTGTAACCATTTTCTTTTCTTCATATACTTTAGGAGGTCATGAACCTAGGGATTCATTTGTTCTATTTTCTACTTTGTAACTTTCTTTTGGATCCTTTGTATACATACGATGAAGGTTATCCTTGCATTCATATAGAGCTTATATAAGAATTTATATATATATATATATCAAGTATGAAATAACAAGTACAAAATAGGAATATGTATGCCTACATTTAATTTAAAAATTATGTTGACCATGAATATGCTTTAGGCATTAATGAACCACAAAATGAACATCCCTTGTTCAAGCCAATATCTTCTAAAAAACATGTATAAATATATATTAAAAGATGCAATAATATAAAACATGACATCAAACTCCTTGAACCCCACTTGGAGAGGTAAGATTATGCTAACCAAAGTGTCAACGAAGATATTATTAGGCATCTTCAATTAGAATCCTAAACGTGCATAAATGTCTACTAGTAATGATGATCATATAAAGTTATTGTAAGCCAATGTTAAACTAGCGAGCACTAGATTAATAAGGATCCCATCATATGGATAACCATGGATAGTGCCATGAACATATTATTGTCTACAACAATTTTTCATGAGCATCCTCATCATAATATAAGATGTTAGGTCCCGGAGGCAACTGAGAGTGGGGGGGGGGGGGTGAATCAGTTGTCCAATAAATACAAACCAAAACTAACTTAATCAAACTTAATGCTTCATGCCGGTAAACCAAACTTTAATGTCGGTAGATAGTTTAACAGTTAATTGCAGTACCAGTAAAGTTTAATGCATGAAACATAAAGACAAATAACATACACAACACATAACACAGTTATTTGTACATGGAAACCCTGTAAGGGGAAAAACCACAGTGGGAAACCTTACCCACAATCAGATGATACTACTATAGATGGTATGTGTGTACAATATGGAGTCTGCACATGCAGAAAGGCCAACTTCTTAGAGCTCACTACTCAATCACAAAAATGGGAGTCACACTGACTACAATTGGATGGTTAAATCCAAGGATAATGTACTGCTCAAAATAACATCTTCATATGCTAGATTTAGTACAGGTTAAGCTTTGATTTGCCTTCTTCAAACCTTCCTTCAATCTTGAATGATGTCTACATGTATAGCTCTGCTTATATTCACATATACCTTATTACAATCCTTTTCCACACTCTTCCACATAATCTCATAAATGAGATCTTACATATATACCAAAACCTAAGACCAAATGTAGGTTGGCTCACTAAAAGATATTACAATAAAATCGATTACAAATGAATCAATATGCGATGCATGATGTCGGCTCAATGCATTTACAATAATAATAAATCATCTTCATGATGTGTCGTGTTGATCTAGAATAGATATGCTTGCCGGTCCATAACCTAGACCTATTTGTCAGTAACAACAAATATGCAAACCCGATTAGACCAATGAACAAATTACCAAAACCAAGTGTCCAAACAATGTCTTTGACATAACTAAATAATCTCCAGATGATAACGGATCATCCTCAGTGCCGGTGAACAGTATAATCATGTCGGTGAACCAGATATCGGTGACTGTGCATAAGTCACCGATCATGCCGGTGAACATAACCAAAGATCCCCAAGTGCTGATAAGTGTTGACATCAATGAAAAAACCATATCAACATATCCAAAATACCAACATAAGATAATTTAAGGTCTAATACAAGAGGAAGCTATATCAAGATTCGTTTTCATAAAAGTACCGAAAGGAGCATGGGAAATGAACCAAAATGTTTTAGTCATATTTGGATCCTTATAAGTGGATGCATATTTTTTTAGAAGCTATCTCTTCTCCATTGAGGGATTTTTTGCACACAGAATGTCATTTTCTAAATCACCTACCTATTGACCTCTATTTTATTACACAAAAGTATGAAAAAATAGACCAATTTGTTTTGTGATTGACCTTCCACATCTTTTCAGTATAACCATTGCACACAAAGGTGCAATTGCTATTATTGCATCCACGTCTTTTTTTTCATTTAGTTTAACCAACAGAATTCAAAAGTTTCATCCAAAACTCTATAATTTCAATTTAATATTTATTTTATATGATTATAAAAATACCTTTTTTTTATATTCTTATTGATTCTTGTAGATTAAAAATTTAAATTTTCCCCACAAAGATACAGATTATTATACATGAAGTAAATCATTTATTGTTAGTGACATAATTGTCAGATTTTTATCCATAAAATATATATATTTGTTACTGTATATTACTTTGGTGCTACTCGGAGAATCGTGTGAGGCAAACAACTAGCATAATTTTATATTTTACTAGCAATTGCACCTTGGTGTGCAATGAGTACGCCGAAGAGGTATAGAATGTGAATTAGGGTTAAATTTGGTCAATTATTTGCATACATTTGTAGTCTACATGAATTTAATTGGTTGAGATATATAATAGGGCTAAAAGGTGGAGAGACAATGAGATATAGATATAGAGGTTCAGGAGAGGGATAGAGATAGGGAGAGGGATGGATGGATAGAGAATCATCTTGAGATATGGTCTATCAAGAAAAGAGCTTACGTTGTTTGTCAAAATCATTTAAGTTGTCATTTTGGTGTCAATGAAAAATAGTGATTTTGCTTGAGTGAAAGGTTATTGTTCACTCCTCGCTTGCCCAACCCCCCAATTACTAACTTTAAAGAAACCAATAAAATGATAACTACAAGTCCATTAATAAATTTCACATGTACCAATAGCCACCCACTTTATTCCAAGTAGTTAGAATATTTTGACTTTAATAGGAGGAGTTGTGCAACTATTGGTACCCATAACACACAACTACTGGGCCAATTGTGCATAAGTATTGGCCATTTTTTAGGTGGTTGTAGTGTACAATTATATTTTGGGGCATCTTTTTGTAAGTATTTGACGACACTTTCAAATGACCACTCTTTTACCTTTGCATGCATAACATATCCTACAATGTGCATCGTTACTACCTAGAAGCTAGAACAATAGCTATAAGTAGTTAAGTTGCATATGAAAAAAACCAAAAAAATTATCAAAATCTGATGTACCGTTTAAGATCGGTGGGTGAGAAAAGTTAACTATAATGACTACTAATACAATTCCCCTAAGTTTTGCATGAAAGATCAATTTAAACATAAATGAATATCACTTGATTGTGAAATACAATGAATGATATATTTATGCAAGTGTAAGGTTTTTTCATAGCATCTAGGAAAAAAGATTATTAAAAAAAAGAAAAAGAGAAATCATTCACAACAAAATAAAAAATTAAAGAGAAGGCAGGGGAGCTTGTCATTATTATGGAAGCGAACTTTGATTTCTTGAAATAGTGGAGAAATAGTGAGAACTAGTGAGTACTGAGGATTAAGGCAAGGAACCTTCAAATTTAAATTGATCTCATTAGACCACTACAATTCTACTACATTTTTTTACAAGAATACCACTGTCTATCCATGGGACTGTTGGATATACAATTTGACTGCGAGTTCTTGGAGACAACAAATAATGGACTACAACCTCTTATTGGGTCTTCATTTCCTTTCCCCTCAATATCTTTTAATATTTTCAGTTAGGAAGTCTGTGTTTGTGCATTATTTCAGTGGATTTTATTGATCAACCTCCATGGTATTTTCATATCTCATGTGGAGTAAAGGCCAGAGCTATATAGATGCATTTCAATATGTGAAATCATCTCGAGGTATAACAAATCCCAATCATAGGCTTTCTTAGCCAGTTATCATAGTGTTAGAGAAGTGCAGGATGCTTACGTGACAACACTGGGAGTTGATAGTAGATGCATTTTTTGTTTCAAAATTAGGAGTTTTGGAGATTGTCATTGGAATTGGGTTGCTTTGAATATATAAGTTATACCTCAACCACTTCGTGAAAATTGTCACCAATTTCTTTCACCAACAAGTAATTCTTAAAGGAAGAAACATGTAGTCATCAGTGCTCTATTTTTTTTAATCTCATGTTTGTTGAGGTGCAGAAGAAACACATTTTACAATTGATTATGGCTTTAAGAGAAATCATCAATAATTTTTGAAAGTTTTATCCGATATCATTTAACAAGGCAACTGTTGTTAGAGAGTTATTTTCACTACATTTTTTCATCTCATGATCACTTAGCTAGTTATGCTTAAAATCAAATTAGTCTATAGTACCATAAGAGAATGCATGCTATGCCTTTGAGCCCAGAATCTCTGCTAAGGATATGTACAAAATGGCTCCTTATTTTTCATGTGCTCCTCTACATTCAGTTCCAAAATCAGTCGTTCATCCTAGTCCAGTTGCATTGGACTATAGAAGTGCTTTCATTGTACAAATGTCATCTATGATTTATGTTTGGATTGTAAGGCATCGAAGGCAATAGGGGACCATTTCAAATCAAGTGTGAAAGTAAATAAATTCTTAATTTTTTAAAAGAAACCAATCATCCCAGCTCGTGCCAAAATGGGAGCTTCAAAATGAAGTTTAGACATCCGAGTGTAACGAATAAGGGAATTATGTCAGGTGTTGTATTTGACTACTCTGGTCGACATGTCTGCAAAACATGGAAGCATAAACAACGCACTTAAACTGTTAATGTCTCATCAAATTGTAGTCTCGAGGTTCATTGTGATAAGATATGTATAGAATGATTTTGTTGAAGTGGCTTACTTCCTAGCTCATGCGATTGAAGTAGACACAGAAGGTACATGTTTGGTTGAAATGGATTCATTGGAAAGGCATTTAAAAAAGTCAAACAAGTTTTATTACCATTCAACTTCCAATCAAAAGTTTAAAATGGTGAAATAAGAGGTGAAGCGAACCGCCACAGGGGAATCAAAGGGCATATCAAACAATGAAGAATTTAGAGAGGCGTCTATTCTTTTTGCATATATATATATATATATAAAATATATGTTAATCAAACATGAGAGAGAGGTCGTGGAAATCAGAATCAGCCTGAGAAGTGTGTATGACTACAAAGACAGAGGGGGAAAAGGACAATGGAAAGGCAAGAGAGGTTGTGTTGCATCAGTCTTCTAGCAGATGCAAAGAAAGGCATGTTGAATTTGCAGATCTTGAAGAAGAATGCAAATTTGTTAGGGATGGAAAAGATGAGTGATGATCAATTCAGAGCAATGATTGAAGTGGTCGATCTCAATGGCAACAGATTTATCGACCAAAATGAGTTTGTGATCTCATGCTCACACTTAGCCCTTTTTTGATGACAAAGGCACACAAATGGTTAGAAAATTCCCTCATTCAAGAACTCGAGGGATTTGTACAAAAAAATGAGACAAAGAAGAAGAGGAGTGAGTTCATGAACGCTTGCAGTTTTCAACATAGAGTAGACAAAAAAATATTTTGTTGTCCAATCACATATAGAGGCATTAATGATAAGAGATACGACAGAGCATGACTAATATGCACCGACAAAAATGAATCGATGGCTCTAGAAAGTGCAATCGTCTTGCTCCATCTCTCGATGACTGTGGACCATTGATGAACAAAATGAGCCTTTCAATCTCATATAGGGAATGTCTTCAGTGTAAAAATGGAAATGTGATTGAAAGAAAAAGTAGCTTTATTACATAATTATTTTAAGATGGCACATTAATGGAGGTTGTATCTTATCTAGATAACATTTTTCCTTAAGGTCGAGTTAGATACCCATTTTTGGGTTATATTCGTTTCATTTAACAAATTATTTTAATATATTAAAGGATAAATACTTATATTCTTAAGTTCTTCTATAAAAAAAAGGTGCAATAAATCCTTAATGGACTTAACTAAATTTTGTTTATTAGGTTTGGTTAATCTTTGCTAAAATGTTTCGTGATTAAAACAATTCAACTTCAAAATATAAAAAAAAATTGAAGCAAAAAATAAAATAAAATAATTAAAATTGAATTAAGTCGATCACATCTGTAAATGTGGAAATGTTTTTGGGAGAACTCTTTTTATAGTTGCAAATTTTAAACTAATAAAAAATATATTTGTAGACACATAAAAGCTGCACAATGAATTAAGTGAATTTTATTCATTTAATTATTCTTAATTCTTCCAAGTAATTAAATTAAGATTTAATTAATATCCCTATTCTCTAATCACCTATTAATTAAATTAAGATTTAATTAATATACCCTTCTTCTATCTAAGCCATTTAATTAAATTCACATTTAATTAAAATCCCCCTTCTAAGCCATTTAATTAAATTCACATTTAATTAAAATCCCCCTTCTAGCCCATTTAATTAAATTTACATTTAATTAAAATCCCCCTTCTAGCCCATTTAATTAAATTTACATTTAATTAAATCCCCCCACTTGCAAAATCCTACAAATGCAAGTTACAACCACAATTGAAATAAATTAATTTTATTTTAATTAAATTCTATTTTCCCCACCCACTTGCAAAATCCTACATCTCCCACTTGCCTCCTAAATCCCCTTCCTAAATTCTTCTAGAATCCATCCAATCCTAATCAATTAGCCTAAACCCTTCAATCATCCCCTTTCCCTAAATTTGAGGAGGTCACTTCTCAAATTTGGAGGAAAGTCTTCTAAAAGCATTAAAGCCTTTATCCATTCAACAAGCTAACTTGTTGAATACCCCCAAATTTGGAAGGACTCTTACAAATTTGTCCCCAAAGTCTTCAAACCATTAATGGTTAACTAACCCTTAGTGGCATGGTTAGAGACTTTTTGCCTAACTCAACCCTCATCTAGCCCAAGGGTCTCATCAAGCATTCATTGCTTTGACCATGGTTCTTCCTTTAACCCTTGCACAAGAGTTTATCCTTTGGGTAAAAGCTTTATCCATTGGATAACCCTAACCTAACCTTAACCCTTACCTCCTAAGGTAACCATGAGGTCTTCTCAAGCATTTAATGCTTCTTGCATCTCCTCTCAAGTAGTCTCTTGTTGACAATTGTCACCATTTCATTGGTGAGAATTGTAAACATGGATTGATTAACTTTCAATCTTGACCCTTGATAAGATCATCCAATCTTGACCATCCATTGCCCTATTTTCCCTATAAATAGAGCCCATTCCTCCTTCAAAAACATCCGAGTCTTTGTGCATCAAACTTATAGTCTCATAACATTAAGCATATTTTCTCTCTTTGATAGAATAGTGCATTTTAGATCATTTTGATAGCATTATAATCTTAGATATATCATGTTAATCTTATATCATGTTAGCTTCATCTTAGTATCATTTTCATACTAGTTCAAGCTTCATATCAATATTTTGCATCCCATCATCATATAGTTTCATATCTAAATCATCACTAGGATCTTGGTTGCATTCCATTTACATCTTAGAATCATTTAAATCTCATTCTTTAGGTTGTCATCTTAAAGAATCAAGTGCTCTTCCAAGCTGAGAGCCACCTTGAATCTTGAAGATCCTTGGAGATAGAGGAACATGGAACGATTTAAAGAGTTTAGATTCATTTAACTTGCTTTGTTTGGATTTCTAACCTCTAATGCAATGTTTCATGTGTTTGTTTGAATTGTTTCCTCCTATTGCAGGTTGACACCACATTTCCGACATAGAATATTAAATGTGTTATTATTATTAATTTTGTTTTAAGAATGTTTTAGTTTGTTTATATTTAGATAAAATATGTATATTTTTTATTTAAAATTGTATTTTGTCTTTTAACTTTTTTTTATGTTCTAAATATTTATGAACACTTTAGTTATGATTTTCTTGTTTAATATATATGTTGGAGTTATCTTAACTCCAATTAAGGCTTGCTAGCATAACTTTAAAATTGTTTCTCCTGATTTATGGTGTGACTAAAGGTGCAACTATAGTTGCATGTTAGTCAGAACAACGAAGCTTTGGTTGCATGCTTTATTTGGTGAAGCTAACAAAGAAACCTCTTCCATTTTGATCAAATTGAGGAGTTAACTCTACTTCTCACACATTTTGTTCCATCAATTTATGCATGATTTATGTTCATGCATTGGTTCAAGTTTTGTATAAATCATGCTTTTAGTAGA
This sequence comes from Cryptomeria japonica, assembly GCF_030272615.1. NCBI lineage: Eukaryota > Viridiplantae > Streptophyta > Pinopsida > Cupressales > Cupressaceae > Cryptomeria > Cryptomeria japonica. Next base: position 619,306,053 of record NC_081408.1, on the reverse strand, counting down.
TTGTAAACACACATTGAATTAATAGAGTTTCCTTTCCTTTGTTCTTTGTTTTGTTTTCTCCTACAAGTTTTGTTTTCTCTTTTCTAGCTAGATCTGTATTCTACAATGTAGAAAATTTAACATGGTATCAGAGCTTGAGAGCTAGGAGGAAGGACAAATTATTTGCAGGCATATTTTTTAAGAATGGAAGCTGACGCAAACTTTTGTTTCTAGAGCATGCTCATTGCTTCCTTTGTTCATGCTCTTGTTTGCATGGGCCTTGCCTTCATATTCTCCTTTGTGATACATCATTTTAGTGGACCTGTCTTGTTTCTCCTTTGTCATATCATGAGTGAGATTTTCTATTGTTAGTGCTAATGCTTCTTGGTTTTGTTTCAAGTTTGATCAGTTCACTATTGGCACCTATATTTTCGACTAGCAGCTTCTTCTTGCATGGTTGAGTAGTGTCATTGGGGTCACCTGTGTAGATTCATGTGCCACATGCATCTTTGAATGTCAGATGTTTTGCCTTTGTTTGTCACCTGATTATTGTTCAAGTAGTGTCAGGGGCACTCAGGAAAATTATTGATCTTGATCATCATCTTGGCTTTTGAGGAGGTTCTTCATTCGACACTATGATAGCAGTTACCATTCGATAATTATCCACACTTTTCTTATATCTCAAAAGATGTTCTTCTGCACTTCATGTAGTTGTAATTTTGAGGGGGTTTTTGTTCCCACTGTGTTTTCCCTCTTTCCTCTTTCCTCTTTCCTTTCATTAGGTTTATTTCTCCTTAGTTGGAATTAAGGGGGGGTGTTGGAGTTATCTTAACTCCAACTAAGGCTTGTTAGCGCAACTTTAAAATTGTTTGTCTCCTATTGTGATTTACGGTGTAACTGAAGGTGCAACTGCAGTTGCATGTTAGTTAGAACATCAGAGATTTGGTTGCATGCTTTATTTGGTGATGCTAACAAAGGAACCTCTTCCATTCTGATCCAATTGAGGAGTTAACTCTACTTCTCACACATTTTGTTCCATCAATTTATGCATGATTTATGTTCATGCGTTGGTTCAAGTTTTGTATAAATCATGCTTTTAGTAGATTGTAAACACACATTGAATTAATAGAGTTTATTTTCCTCTGATCCTTGTTTCGTTTTCTCCTACAAGTTTTTTTTCTCTTTTCTAGCTAGATTTGTATTCTACAATGTAGAAAATTTAACAATATATTTTTTATTATTATTAAAGGAATATAATTCTTAAGTACAAAAATATTGCATACAAAATATTATGATGCTTCCACAAATTTCTATGCCCTAAGTCAATGAATCCTCCTAAAAAAATAGAGGACAAATACATTATGTTTACCTCTAAAATTCTACCATCTATATTAATTTTTTCATTTTTTAAAATATATTTATAATAATAACCTCTTTAGATTTAAAAATATGTTTTTGATTATGGAACAAAGAAGTTTTGAAGGGACTTGAAATCCTTTAACAAAGGTCTACAATAAAAACCTGCATAAAGATATACCCATTAAAAAAATAGCCAAGAGTCAGGAAAAGACAAGCAAAAAGCCAAAACCAAGTAGAGAGACAACATAAAAGAAGAAACTAGTACAAATTTGTTACCATTTGAGTCATGTTTAGAGCAATTTTCTTGAGCTCTTAAATTTCTTGGTTGGAAATTTCTTCTTCAAATTGGCTTTGGTTCTTTTACAAGGTCTAACCGTTTCCTTGTATTTGATGCAGAGGAAAGAAAAAAACTTCTTCCCTATTTGCATATTAAAATATCAATATCCATTTAAACTCATTCTTTAGAGGCAAACTAACAACTTCTTTCAATCATTAATATCAACTTAATGCAATAACCCATATTCATGTTTCACATTTCAATCTTTAAAGTTCCCAGTCATAGACCTGTATTCTGTCATTCATAACTTTTGACCCAGATATTATTTTGCAAATCCCTTTGGTGGAATTGTATATAACTAGCCTTATTAAAACATATCCAACACTTAGGAGAATCCAATGGTTAGATTAAACGTTGTGGTCTCTGCACCGAGACCCATTTCTGCTGTCCCCAAATTAGACATGTGCATGCTCAGTCCGTCTAGGGCATCAAATATCTTTCACAAAAAATAACCAAAAGACACCAAACCAATTTAATATAAAATATATATGAATATAGATTCATAATATGTAATCTGTTAAATTTTCCAATGGTTAAATCATGAGATAATATCAAACCATTGCCTGCAACTCCATTGAAGATAGTTTAAAACCAGTTTTCACCACAATATTCATAAATTCCATAAATATAAATAAAAATGACTCAAACCAAATGGAAATGAGAGAGGATTCACATATCTATCCAATGAATCTATTTAGAGGTCATAATAATTCCATATGAATCCGTACCATATGCTGCAACATGACTGTTCTCAGAAAACCTCAAATCTGCAATCAACAACTTTCACCAAAAATTTCATAACTTCTTCATTTATAAACATAATCACTCCAAATAAAAAGGAAAAGAAAGGTACTTCACATATCTAACCATCCATTATACATTTTACAAAGTTTCCCAGGCCATACATGGTCGTACAAGGCCTGGAACCAACATAAAAAACTGGAAAGCCAATCAAAATAACAATAGAAGAATGCACCAAAATGTATCAAAATCTTCTCCTTTCTTTCCTTTATTTTCTTTATGATTTGGAATGACCATAAAATGACTTTTTATAGACTTTTGGTCATTTTTGACTTTACAACTACCTCTCATAACCAACTTTTAACCCTTTTTCAACTTTTGTTGCATTTTTGCAACTTTGCTTGACAACATTTTATTGTCAAGTTGACAACTTTTACACTTTTGAATAAATGACTTCATGGCTTTACAAAACACATCACATGACTCTTAAAATGAAAACTAAATGACAATTTTACAATTTTGTTTGCCCTTAGGCATTACATTTGATTTTATTACATTGAATATCATATCCAAACATATGGATTAAAATCTTAAATTTAAAATATCCCTCAAGATCTCCTGCGATGTCTTGATGTCTAGGTGCTTCTGCACCAGTATTTTTTATACAAGGCATCCAAATCAACAATAGTCCCTTCCCGATTGAGAGTTTCAAGCTTTCCAACCATGGTGTTTATGCTCTTAGCAAAATTCTTCATCACTTTTATGACTGTAAGTGATCAAAGATATCGGGTTCTCATTAACTTTCTGCAATTTATTCTCTTTCTGACTCAATCTGGCTTCATACTCTTTCTTGAGTTTATCTTCCTGATAGGAGATTCTTCTATCATAGTCTTTCTTCATATCACTTACTGTAGTCATCATTTTATGCATGGAGTCCATAATTGATTTTCTCTGGTCCATCGTCCACTGTTCCATGACTTGATTTTCTTGTTTTCTATTGCTTTCCTGGAGTTTGATATTGATGTCCTTGATCTCATTGAAATCCTATTTAAACATCCTAAAGTCATCCATAGCTGCATCATGGGCAATGGTCAGGACATCATCTGGGTTCTCCCTATCCAAGCTGAGAAAAGAGGAATTGGTGTTGAGGTCCTTCAGGAAGGGGGCTCTATCACTCCTGGTGGGGGCCGAAATAGACTTATCTAGGATAGAGTTGTGAGAGCATAGAGAATAAAAATTAGAAGTAGACACAGGGAATTCTCTGCCTCTCTTAACTTTGTGACCAATCTTCAAGGATGACTCTGACCCAGAATCAGACTCTTCCATCTCAGTATTCCATTCCTCCTCATTAGAGGAAAGGCTCACATGATCATCTTCCTCAGACTCACTATAACCTTTAGGAACCCTAAACGAAGGAGAGGGAAACATTTTAATATGTTCATGGATAAGGAAAAGAAAACCCCCATGAAGGATAGGAAATTTTTTGTTCTTTCTATGGTCCTCAATGTTGGCATTGATGGGTGCCAACAAAAAAAAGGGGAAAGAAATTTGCACTTTGTGCCTAAAGTAGTTTAGAAAAACAAAATGATGCTCGAAGGCCCTAGGGTAGATGTCGTTAGTTGGCATGGGTAGTATAGAATTTGGCTTCAAAAATAAAACTCTAATTTTCCCTACTATCTATCAATAATATAATAATAGGGGCAAGCGGAGGGCCCCCTACTATTTGAAGGGAAATGCTTCATGACCGAAAAGAGAGGCCCCCCCTACTATTTGAAGGGAAACACTTCTTATTTAAGGTAACATATTTCATTAAAACAATGAGAGCAAAGCACCGAATGGATTTGATTTTACCCGTGTCATAGCCACTTTTATCCACTTTGGCTAGCTTTGCCCTCTCCTCATTTCTGGGAACTCTTTTGATAGTAGCATCTGACATTTTCCACTCTGTAGAGTTTCGTGCCTTCCGTTGACAGGACAACGACCTCAGCAATGAGCTAGATCATCAATATTCACCTTCCTATCCCCATTTTGGATTTTACTGTCCTTCAAACCCTTGATGAATTTCTTCGTGACATTGTCATTTGCTGCATGCAATCTTTCAATGAATAGGGTAAGCCCACCACGATCCAATATGTTCCATATAGTTTTAATCTTCCTAAGCTCATCATAGTTTAAGGGTTCAACCCTTTTCCTTTCTCCTCCCATGACATCAACAATGGTTCTAGTGTGCAGTGAAAGAAAACTCCACAATGGGCCACAAAATACCTAGAAAGCATGCAAAGTAAATAGAAATGGCAATAGGATGACATGCTTACTTATAAAAATCTGAACCATCATGTTAAGGTCTGACATAGGCATTTATTGAAGTGGCTTGTCTCGCCTAGGCTAAATCGTATAACAACAAGGCCCTAACTTCAGCCAATAAACAATCACCAAGCCCCCATAGTTTTTCATTATTACTCCTAATGCCCATATTAGCAAAGTGGTCAGCCAACCCATTAGCTTCTTGATAGGCATGAGAAATATTAAAAAATTTGGAAGGACTTTAATATATCCCTAGACTTCTCGATCAAGATTTTGATTTTCCAAGAAGGTTTTTGTTTTCTCACTAGACATTGGATAATGTTGTTAGAATCCCCCTCAAGCCAAAATAAAATGGCATTAATATTTTTAGCCAATATTAACCCATGGTAGGTTGCCATAGTTTCAACTAGGTGGTTGGTCTAACATCCCAAATGTTTTAATTTAATGTTAATTTTTTTTAAGAGTTGAATTTGTTAAATTCCTTGGTTTAACATTATAAATAGAGAAAATCAAAGATATTTAACATAATTGAAAATATATTATTCGTTAAATGAATATTACTTTAATAAGAGAAATATTATTTCATTCATGATAAATTCATTATAAATAATTTTTTGCTAAATGTAATAGTTTAATATAAATTTGAAATTATAAGACTAATTGTCTAAAATCCCAATTACTAATTATGATAAATTACCAACCCTAATTTAATCATATCCTTAACCATAAATGAACACCAATTATGATTGAACATTAAACCTAAACTCCGAACTAACTCCAACTCTAACATTAATTCTAACTCTAAACATATTATAATAATAATGATCATACAAATACATGTATAATCAATTAAAAATATAACAATAGTATAATATTATAATAATAAAATTAATACAATAATTATCTTATTAAGAATGTAACTAATTATAGTATTAAAATACTAAAATTAAAAATATAATAGTGGGAAAAATTTAATAATAATATAAAAGAACACTATAATATTTTTTTTAGGCAAAGGTGGCAAGCCACTATATATTAATATTAATATAAGATATTACAAAAGCTAGTTCAAAGAGCATACTGATAGGAAAGAGCCAACAAGAAAACCTTCGATTGTAGCTCGATTACATCAAGTACATGAATAGTATCTCAAACAAGACCAAAGTTGACATATATGACTAACGTAATATTAAACCTAACCTATTTACATTTATCAAATTTACATGTCATATGGCCAATTAAAGACAATTTTGGCCAACCCAAGACAACTGCATACAAAATTGCATACATGGAGAGACAAAATGTATGCAAGATATATCATCTGGATAATACAAAACAATTCTGGCCAATCTAAGAGACAATTGCATAAAAAACTGCATACATAAAGAGATAAAATGTATGTGACATCGAGACACGTGATTGGAAATTCGGTACATGACAAAATTTGAAAGCTAAATGTAATAGATTACTCCTCTATGGCTTGGATGTTCACTTTATTTTCATCTTGATGCTCTTGCAGGTTGACATTAGCATCCTCAGGCTAAGCAGGGGTGGTACTTGCATTACAATCTGGCCGTGGATTAACCGTTGGAGACTGAGAAGCTTGACCATTGTGATGAGCTTGTAATTGTGCTAAGGGAGTGCGGATGTCAACCAGGAGGATATGCTCATGATCCAAAATCACCAGCAATACATGCACTCTTTTCTGTATCATTTCTCTCAAGTCCTACCTAAAATTCGTTCATTTCTTCCCAGCGCCCATTGCATATACCTAGAGTTCTACATTTCAAGCATATGCTTTAAACTATCATTAACAAAAACATGCCCATTTAACAAGAAATGTTAGGGAAAAAGACCCCAATATGAGCATGCCCCTTCCACAAATCATGCTTTTGAACAACTAGTCTTAATTTGTTTCCTAGAATAAATTCTTGTCTAATAACCTTGTTTGCAACAATGTCTAGTTGAGAAGGGGATTGCATAAGATCCAAGGCATTATAAAGGAGAATGGAAATTAGTTGGGAAGGATAAAGAATTCTCCTTTTCGATGCTTCTCTTGAACTGCAGGCAATTAATATTGAAGACTTGCCCTAGCCAGTTATCAATGATGTGATCCTTGAATGGTTGGTCACACTCTTCCACTACAACACAAACCCTATAATTTATAGGCAAGTACTCCATCGCTATACAAGAATGGCAGTTTGGAGCTCCCCTGTTTCAGAAGATGATGAGGCATTTTGCATGATGATCGCTATATCTTATTGTGGAAGCTTACAAACCCTTTTAAGTCTTAAAAACTACAAATCTTGAGCAATAATAATAGTCACTTGTGTCACCTTCTTAATTAATTGATATGCGAATAGCTTGAAATTTTTTTTCACATAATGAAGAGTTTGTTTGTATGTAATATGCATAATGAAATTCGTCGCATAAAGCCAATTGAAACTTCACACATGCAATCACAAGATTACAAAGATGATTCACATCAAGTCATTAACAATTAGAAATAAATCCACACTCAAATTAATGATAAGATTAAATCCCTTTAAAGCATGTGTTGTTCTTGCCTTAATCCATTAAGCTATACACCTTGGTCAATGTGAGATCATATCGTCCTTTACCAAAGATGCTAAATTTGGCAAGTCTACTAGGTTAGGACCAGATATTAGCAAATCCACTTCAAATTTACCACATCCCATATTAGCTAAGCAATCTCCTAATTTATTACCTTTCCTATAAGTATGTGAAATTTGGTAGTTTTCAAAAGAATCAAGGAGAATCCATATTTGAATTAATATGTAGTTAATCTGCCAGTTGAATGATTGCCTGTTCCTGCAAGCATTTATTATTAAATTTGAATCTCTATCAACATGAATATTTGAAAAACCAATCTTTTAGTCATGGTTAAACTAGATAGAAGATATTGTGCTTTTGCAACATTGTTAGTACCTGGAGGAAGAAAAACAGATTTAAAAGCTTTCAACTTTCCCAAATGATCTCTAATGCAAATACCTATTCCTGAATCGCCTGGATTACCATGAGAACATTAGTCAAAGTTAATCTTCCCAAAATTCAAATTTGGAGGTTGCCAATTCATACAACTTCTGTCAACTTTTTATTTGTTTTCCTTTGGAAAACTATTAGTTGCTGGAACTGAAATCTACTTCCATTTGTTCAAGATAATAGCATCCCATGAGGTGAAAAGAGAACTATAATTGTAACGGTTTTGAGCATAAAGATTAACCAATTCATAAATAGACTTCTCTATACCTTCTATCACTTTTTGAATAAGAGATACCACTTTCCTAAAAATACTCTTATTTCTTTCCCACCAGATAGTCCATAAAACTGAGGGTGGAATAATCTTCCAAATGCAGGAAAAAAGTGATGAATTGAAGAGAGTAGGCCAAGACTGAAACATATCCCATATGGACTTAGTGGCATGGACAAATCCAGTTTATTCATGATGAAAATCCAACATTCTTGAGAAAATGTGCATTGTATAAACAAGTGATCAACATCATCATATCCTTGCTCACATAACACACAATAGAATGGTTGAGCTATCTGTAATTTAACCAATTTATTGTTGGTTAATATCTTATCTTGCAAGGCTAACCATGAGAAACATCCTGCCTTGGGAATAACTGCATTATTCCAACAAAAGGAATATGCTTTGTGTACATGTTGTTGATTATCCATTTGTTGTAATTCTTTATATCTATTTTTCACTAAACATATACCCTTTTTTGATGGATCCTGTTGGTTCCCCAAAGGGGTTTACAATGCAATGGGTATAAACCAAGTCGATTCTTCAGATTATCTATGGAGAAGCCAACTCCAACTGTCAATATGTTGGCAATTGACATTCATCCGGTAAAGTAAATTGCATTTAGGGTTGTCATTGATGGAAAATCATCTTCAGGTGTTGATAATTCTCATTGAGATTCATTTTCTTATCATTTTACATTCATTGCATTAACTTGTATATACACTATGCCTTATTATTATTAACTAGTTAGTCTTGGTACCAATAACGTATAATTTGGAACCCAGTTAAGTATAGGACCTGACTAAGATATTTTATGATCCTGGTAATATCTCTGAAGGAATATATGGTAATGTGTGAAGGCTGAAAACATCATCAGGATAATGTATGATATACATTTTGATCTGATAGCCGATAGGTTTTATTTTCTTCATTGAGGCTGACATGGTGAAAAGTTAAAAGGGTATTTAAGGGATATCTCTTAGCAATGGATTCAATGTTAAGTGTAATGTGATTTTGGATGCGAATAATAAGTTAGAGATTGATGGTATGTGATTTGATCAACGAGTAAAAGATTTTGTGTGCAATTTCATGTGTGTAGTTCCAACTAGTAGAAAATAGGGCAAAATAGAGTATCAGTAAACCGGTTCATAGAGGGTTGACAGAGCATTAACCGGAACTTATCCATCATGGTCAGATGCACTCTATAAGTTCATTTTTGTTTGTAATCATTGTATAATGTTGTGTAAGTCAGTGAGACTTTTTTTTGAGCAGTGAGCTCTAGGGGATGAGCCTGATTGCATGTGCAATCCCCTCTATGTAATATTTATATACTTTGATCAAGTATATAGATATTGTGGGTATCAGCCCCACCATGGTTTTTCCCTTTGCAAGGTTTTCCACGTATAAATATTGGTGTTATGGTGTTGTTTCTTTATGTTTTATCTGGTTTATGCACTCTAACTTTATTTACTATTAACTGGTTCATATGCAATAAGTTCAAAAATTCATTTACTGGTAGAACATTGATTCACCCCCCCTCTCAGTGTTCTTGGATTCCAACATTTGGTATCAGAGCCTATTTCCTCAAAAGAATTTTAACCACTTGAGGAAGATCCAAGACTTGGAATCAATGGAAACCGGTCTGCAACAACAACTTCAACTTGCTCTTGAGGATCTTGATAATGAAAATATGGAAAATAGTAAAATGAAGAATGAACTGATGCGAGCCAGAGAACAATTCATTTCATTGCAAGGAAATCTTTCTGTTGTTCAAGCCAAGAGGAAGGAACTCTATGATCAATTACAAAATCAGAGTAGTGATAAAGAGAATGCCTTGAAAGATCAATGTCAGAAACTCACTTAGGATAACACTATGTTGAAGAATGAAATGCAAGCCCTAACCATGAGAATGTGTAAGGAGATTGAGGATAGGAAGAAGAATGAAGAAAACCTATCTCAAGCATTGAAGGATAGATCCGAGGAATGCAATAGACTAACACATGAGAATGACATGTTAAAACTTGAGCTAATTCAATCCTGGAATAATGAACAGGAACTTGAAAGACAGATCATAATCATGATCAGAAGATGCCATAGTTGTCAGTAAGGTACTGAGAACCCTGCTACTGATTTATGCTATTTGAGTTGTAGCTATTCAGGAGTTGAAATCCATTGACAAGACTATCTTGAATATCTTTAATCTTCCAAAAGCTTTTGATTTCCCCTTGAGAAAAGTAACCCAACACATTCTAGAATAATCATCAATTATTAGCATAAATTATCTATCACCTTGTAGACTTCTTGTTCTTGTTGGACCACATAAATCAGTATGAATTAAATCAAGAATATTATTAGATTTCTCAGTAATGCTCTTAAATGTTGTGCTAACTTTCTTTCCCATTTGACATTCCTTACATACTGGATTATGATGTTTCACAATCTTAGGTAGATCCATTACTGCCTTACTTGAACTGATCTTTACAATGCAATCAAAATTCACATGATAGGGTCTTTTATGCCATAACCAACTTTCATCAATGTGTGTGATCAAACATGTTTTATCACTGGTATTCAAGTGAAAGATATTCCCTTTAGTTTGATTACTTGTTACAATCTCCAATCCAATTCTGTTTATGATTTTGCATTTTCCATTCTTGAACTGTAACTGAAATTATTTCTCAACTAACTGACCAACACTCAAAAGATTATGCTTTAAACCTTCTACATAATAAACATTGTCAATATTGTGCTTACCATCCAAAGATATAGTACCTTTTCCTTTGATTAAACAAGCTTTATCATCTCCAAACCTTACTAGACCTCCATCAATTTCCTGAAAAGATAAGAATTTTCTTTTATCACCAGTCATATGATGCTAGCATCCACTATCTATAATCCATTCATCTTTGTCTTCTATTTTTGCTGCCAGTGCATGCTCTACTGGTTTGATAATAGGTGCCGGTTGATCTTCCTTTATTGCAACAAAAGCCCATCTGTTATCTGCTGGATATTCATTTGAATCATCTGTAACACCTTCATTTGCATAGTAACATGACTTATCTTTGTTTTTCTTGAATCTATATCTCTAATATTCAGGGTTAGGTTTATATGATCTTTTGCTTCCTCCCTTCATCTTGCATTTCTATCAGGACATCTAGATGCTATATGACCAACTTTATTGTAGTTAAAACATTTGATAGGTGCTTCACCTTCATACTTACTCCCTGCTGGACCTTTAGGCATCTTCCTTGCAAATAGTGCTTCAAGTTCTTCAAGTTCTTCACTTTCTCTCCTCATATCTTCAAGTTATTTTGCATAGAGTTCTTTCCAATCAGCTTTGTCAGATGATGATGATGTTGATGTTTATGTTGATGATGATTCTTTGAAAGCCAAATTAGTCTTTATAGTAGCAACAGGACCAAATTCTTTAAGCTCAAATGCAGAAAGTTTTCCAACCAAAGTATCTCTAGAAACTGAAGTATTAGTCATTGTTCTCATCTCATTAATAGCAGTCACTTTCATTTTGTAAGCCGGTGGAAAAGCTCTTAAAACTTTAGACACAATTTCATCTTCACTTAAGGATCCTCCACAACATTGTATTCCTAAAACAATTTCATTAACTCTTTCCATAAATACAAAAATTCTTTCATCTTCTTCCATTTATAAATTTTCATACCTCACCCAATAACATTCCAATTTTGCAATTTTGATAGTGGTATCTCCTTCGTTCAGTATTTCCAACTTATCCCAAATAGCTTTAGCAATAGATCGGTCTGATAATCCCATGATTTGCTGATCTGATAATACACTCAAAAGTGCTTCTCCTGCTTTGCAATCATTGTCCATGTCCTTAGCCAGTATTGGTGGATGAGGTTGATTCGGAATAGGAGCAACATAGCCATTATTTGTAACATCCCATATATCTCTTCCAATGTAGTCCAGATGTGTTTCCATTCCGATCTTCAATATACCATAGTTAGTTCCATCAAGCTTCAGGTTGTTCTTCTTGAAAATATTTGTTGCCATAGGATCTCCTCAAGTTGTTAGGCTTCTACAAAAAGAGGACTTAGCTCTGATACCAATTCTTAGGACCCAAGAAGGACAACTAAGAGGGGGGGGGTGAATGAGTTGTGAACCAGTTGTCAATAGATTATAATCCAAATGCAATTTAATCCAACTTAAACTCAATGTTGGCAAACCAATCTTAAGTGTTGGTAAAACAGATTAATAGATATAGCAATACTGGTATAAAAATGCATGAAACATAAAGAGGAAAAACATCCACAACACATGACACAAAGATTTTGATGTGGAAACCCAGTAAGGGGAAAAACCATGGCAGGGAACCTTACCCACAATCAAATGATACTATTGCAGATAGAAAGTGTATACAAATGGGGTATACACATGTAGAAAGGCCAACCGCCTAGAGCTCACTGCTCAATCAAAAAATAGGAGTCACACTGACTACACAATTGGATGGTTAAATCCAATGATTGTTAGGTCCCGGAGACAACTGAGAGGGGGGGGGGGGTGAATCAGTTGTCTAATAAATTCAAATCACAAACTTATTAACCAACTTAATACTTAATATTGGTAAACCAGTTTAGTATGCCGGTAGACAGTGTTAACAGTAAATTGCTATATCGGTAAGAATTAATGCATGAAACATAAACACAAAGTCATCCACAACACATGAAACCAATATTTGTACGTGGAAACCCTATAAGGGGAAAAACCATGGTGGGAAACCTTACCCACAATCCGATGATACTATTGCAGATAGTAAGTGTACAAAAAGGGGTCTGCACATGTAGAAAGGCCAACAACCTAGAGTTCACTGCTCGATCAAAAATGGGAGTCGCACTGACTACAATTGGATGGTTAAATCCAATAAGAATGTACTGCACAAAATTGCATCTTCATATACTGAATTCAGTACCGGTGTAATGCTGATATGCTTCTACAAAAACCTAACTTCACCTTCAAATGATGTCCTTGTGTATGCCTCTACTTTATCTCGCATATACCTTCACTTAAATCTTTTTCGTATTCCACACTTGATCTTACTAATAAGATCTTACATTTATACCATACCCTAAGACCAATTTTAGTAGGTCGACTCTACAAGATATTACAATAAATTTTTTTTACAAATAATATAATATCCGATGCAATAACCGATTAATCATGTCGGCTTAATGCATTTACAACAATAATAAATCATCTCCATAGCATGCCATGTTGATCTGGAAAAGATAAACCTACCGGTGTAACCCTAGATAACCTGGACCTATTTACCGGTAAAAGCAAATATGCAAATATGAATATACCAATGATTATTACTTCAAAAAAAAGTGTCCACATGATGTCTTTGACATTACCAAGTGTCTTCCATGTCATTCCAGGTACCGGTGAACATTATATCCTACCGGTTAATCATATACCAGTAACTGTTGCACAGATTACTGCTTGCCGGTGAATGTTGTTGGATCTCCAAAGTAGGTGTATCTAGTAGGTGTTGACATCAATGACAAAACCATACCAAAATACCAACAATCTCCCCCTTTGGCATTGATGGCAACACAAGATGGAAAAACCATCATAGTGCCAAAACAGAAATGCCAAAAACTAACAATCTTCCATACCAATTTCTTCTTAAATGTGTTTTTCAAAATCTCTCCCCTAAAATCTCTTTTACCAAAAAGATAATGTGTTTTTTAGTAGATATCTCTCCCCCTTTGACATCAAATGCCAAAGTCAGAAAAGGTTAAGTTCATACAAAATACCAACCAATTCAATATACCAACTACTCCCCCTTTGAAGTAGCTTCCTCATCAAATACCGGAATAAAGATTTGTCCATCTAATTCTGCTGGTTGATGACAATCATCAACTGTCGAAGTCTCTACCAGTGGTGGTATGACTCCGAGCTAATCTTTGAGATACTCAAAATTTTCCTTAGGAAAAGGTTTTGTGAAAATATCTGCAAGTTGTTCTTTAGTATTCACATAAACTAGTTTTATCTCTTTTTCTTCAACTTTTTCCCTTAGAAAATTTAGTTTGATAGAAACATGTTTTGTTTTAGAATGTAATACTATATTTTTAGATATATCAATTGCTGCAATGTTATCACAGTATATAGTAATAGGTTCCTTGCATTTTACCTTTATGTCTTTCAACATTTGCTTAAGCCAAAGTACTTGTGTACAATTTGTTGCTGTTGCAACATATTCTTATTCTGCTGTTGATAAAGATGTACAACTTTGTTTCTTACTCAACCAAGAGACTAATCTTTTTCCAAGAAAGAATGCTCCTCTAGTGGTGCTTTTTCTATCATCCACATCTCCTACCCAATTTGCATCTGTATATGCACATAGATCAAAATTTTCATCTTTAGGATACCATAATCCAAGATTTGCTATGCCTTGTAAGTACATAAAAATCCCTTTCACTGTTGATTCATGATTTTCCCTAGGATTACTTTGAAATCTACAAACTATACATACTGCATTAATGATATCAGGTTTGGTTTGTGTTAAATAAAGTAAACCTCCTATCATAGATTTGTATCTAGTTGGATTAACAGGTGTAGATTCATCCCTTTGAGATAATTTGTCATTTGTAGTCATAGGTGTGCTTACCAGTTTAGAGTTCTCCATCCCAAAGTTCTTTAGTAGTTCTTTCAAGTACTTAGATTGACTCAAAAATATACCTTTATCAGTCTGTAAGATCTGCAATCCTAAAAAGAATTTTATTTCTCCAATCATAGACATTTCAAATTCTTGCTGCATTTCAAGAGAAAATTCTTTGCATAATCCATCTTTTCCTCCAAAGATTATATCATCAACAAATACTTCAATGATCAAGATGTCATCATTAGTTTCTTTGTAATATAAATTGCTATCTGCATTTCCTTTAGTAAAACCAATCTTTAAAAGATACTTATCCAATCTTGCATACCAAGCTCTTGGGGCTTGTTTCAATCCATACAGAGCTTTTCTTAATCTGCAAACCATACTATAGTCATCTATCAAAGAAAATCCATCAATTTGTTCAATATAAACTTCCTCTTCAAGATCTCCATTCAAAAATGCACATTTAATATCCATTTGATAAACTTTGTAATCCTTGTGAGTTGCAAAAGCCAAGAATAATCTAACTGCCTCAATTCTGGCTATCGGTGCAAAGGTTTCATTGTAATCAACTCCTTCTTTATGAGAATATCCCTTACACACTAGTCTTGCTTTATTTCTGACAACCTTACCATCTTCATTAAGTTTGTTTCTAAATACCCATTTGGTTCCAATTACATTTTTATCTTTAGGCCGGGGAACTAATGTCCAAGTATTATTTTTCTCAATTTGTCCTAATTCTTCTTCCATAGCTTTAATCCAAAATTTATCTTCACATGCCTCATTGATAGATAATGGTTCAATTTGAGAAATAAGACATACCTCTTCATTTGCCAATCTTCCTCTTGTCATAACTCCTTTAAATTTGCTTCCAATTATCTGATCTTCAGAATGATTTAGTCTTACATACCTGGGTGTCTTAGTCTGTTGTTGTTCTTCAATTACTATGGAATCCTCTGATGATACTGGAGTAACTGGATCATAATTCTATACCGGTGGATTCATTGTAGGTTCATTTGTCATAATTTCTATTTTCAGTTCAGAGTCAATATATCTTGAAGTTCCTCTGAATTGTTCATCAATCTTTACATTTGTACTCTCAACAATTTTCTGTAATCTTTTATTAAAACATCTATATGCCTTACTCTTAGATGAATAACCAAGAAATATTCCTTCATCACTTCTAGGATCAAATTTGCCAATATACTCATCTCTTCTAATATAACATTTATTTCCAAAAATTTTGATATACTTAAGAGTAGGAATATTACCAAACCATAGTTCATGAGGGGTCTTACCGGTTTCACCTTTGATGTGAAATTTGTTGAATGTATAGATAGCAGTGCTTACTGCCTCTATCCAGTATACATGTGGTAGATTTGCTTCTGATAACATACTTCTTGCTGCATCCAAGATAGTTCTGTTTTTCCTTTCAACAACTCCATTCTGCTGTGGTGTCAAAGGTGCTGATAACTATTTTTTGATTCCATTCACTTCACAGAATGTATTAAAATCTTTAGATGTGAATTCTCCTCCTTGCTCTGATCTTAAACATTTTATTTTCTTACTGGTTTCATTTTCAACCATTGCTTTGAACAGTTTGAACTTCCCAAGTGCTTCTGATTTTTCTCTGAGAAAAGTAACCCAACACATTCTAGAGTAATCATCAATAATTAGCATGAAATATCTATCACCTTGTAAGCTTTTAGTTCTAGCTGGACCACATAAATCAGTGTGAATTAAATCAAGAGCATTATTGGATTTTTCTGGAATACTTTTAAAACTAGCTCTAACTTGTTTTCCAAATTGACATTCCTTGCAAATTGTATTATGAGGTTTCACAATTTTAGGTAGATCTCTAACCGCCTTAGAAATACTGATTTTTACCATGCAATCAAAATTTACATGACATAGTCTTTTATGCCATAACCAACTTTCATCAATATGTGCAATTAAGCATGCCTTTTCACTGTTATTCAAATGAAAGATGTTACCTCTAGTTTGATTACCGGTTGTAATTTCCAAACCAGTTCTATTCATGATTTTGCATTTTCCATTTTTAAATTGTAACTAAAAACCTTTCTCAACTAATTGACCAACACTTAAAAGATTATGCTTTAATCCTTCAACATAGTATACATTGTCAGTGTTATGTTTACCATCAAGAGATATTGAACCCTTACCTTTGATTGAACAGGCTTTGTCATCTCCAAATCTTACTAAACCTCCATTGTATTCTTGAAAGTTCAAGAATTTACCTTTGTCTCCAGTCATATGATGTGAGCATCTTGAGTCAATAATCCATTCATCCTTTGATTCAACTTTAGCTGTGAGGGCTTGTTCTACCGGTTGAGTAGTAGGTGCCAGTTGATCTTCTATTATAGCAACAAAAACCCATCCATTGTCTACTGGATCCTCATCAGAATCATCAGTCACACCTTCATCAGCAATGTAACAAGATTTATCTTTGTTTTTCTTAAATCTGTATCTTTGATATTCAGGATTAGGTTTGTATGTTCTTCTAGCTTCTTCTCTTAGTCTAGCATGTCTATCAGGGCATCTTGAAGCCATATGACCAATCTTATTACAGTTGAAACATTTAAAAGGTGCTTTACCTTCATACTTACTTCCAATTGGACCTTTTGGCATTTTTCTTGCAAATAGTGCTTCAAGTTCTTCAAGCTCTTCATTCTCCTTCCTGGTTTCTTCAAGTTCGCTTGCATAGAAGGCTCTCTAGTCTGATTTGTCAAAAGATGGAGCAGATGATGTTGATGCTTTGAAGGCCAAATCAGTCTTAATAGTAGCAACAGGACCAAATTCCTCAATTTCAAAAGCTGAAAGTTTTCCAATCAGTGTATCCCTAGTTACTGATGTATTAGGCATTGTTCTCAACTCATTTATAGCAGTAACCTTCATTTTATATGCCGGTGGAAAACCTCTTAAATTTTTTGAAACAATCTCATCCTCACTCAAGGTTCCTCCACAACATTTGATACCCAAAACAATTTCATTTACTCTTTCCATAAAAGCAGAAATCCTTTCATCTTCTTCTATTTTCAGATGTTCATACCTGACTCGGAAGCTTTCAAGTTTTGCAATTTTGACTTTGGAATCTCCTTCATTCAGTGTTTCCAAATGATCCCAAATAGCTTTAGTAGTAGACCTATCTGATAATCCCATGATTTGTTGATTTGATAATGCGCTTAAGACTGCTTCTCTTGCTTTGCAATCATTTTCTTCATCTTTGGCTAAAGTAGTTGGAGCAGTCTGA
Source organism: Cryptomeria japonica (assembly GCF_030272615.1). Classification (NCBI taxonomy): domain Eukaryota; kingdom Viridiplantae; phylum Streptophyta; class Pinopsida; order Cupressales; family Cupressaceae; genus Cryptomeria; species Cryptomeria japonica. The sequence continues at coordinate 619,288,157 of NC_081408.1, read as the reverse complement.
CTGGCTACAGTAGCAGTATAACCATTCTTAGTAACTTCCTAGATGTCTTTACCGATGCAATTCAGATGTGTCTGCATTTTGATCTTCCATATCCCATAGTTGGTTCCATCAAGTTTAGGACTGTCCTTCCTAAAATAATTAGTAGACATTGGATCTCCTCAAGTTGTTAAGCTTCTGCAAAAAGAGGACTAGGCTCTGATACCAATTGTTAGGTCCCGAAGATAACTGAGAGGGGGGGGGGTGAATTAGCTGTCTAAAAAATTCAAATCAAAAACTTATTAACCAACTTAATACTTAATACCGGTAAACCAATTTAGTATGCCGGTAGACAGTGTTAACAGTAAATTGCTATACCAGTAAGAATTAATGCATGAAACATAAACACAAAGTCATCCACAACACATGACACCAATAATTGTACTTGGAAACCCTGTAAGGGGAAAAACCACGGTGGGAAACCTTACCCACAATCAGATGACACTACTGCAGATAGTAAGTGTACAAAAAGGGGTCTGCACATGCAGAAAGGACAATAGCCTAGAGCTCACTGCTCAATCACAAATGGGAGTCGCACTGACTATAGTTGGATGGATAAATCCAATAAGAATGTACTGCACAAAATCGCATCTTCATATGCTAAATTCAGTACCGGTGTAATGCTGACATGCTTCTACAAACACCTAACTTCACCTTCAAATGATGTCCTTGTGTATGCCTCTGCTTTATCTCGCATATACCTTCACTTAAATCTTTTTCGCATTCCACACTTGATCTTACAAATAAGATCTTACATTTATACCATACCCTAAGACCAATTTTAGTAGGTCGGCTCTACAAGATATTACAATAAAAACATTTTACAAATAATATAATATCCAATGCAATAACCGATTAATCATGTCGGCTTAATGCATTTACAACAATAATAAATCATCTCCATAGCGTGCCATGTTGATCTGGAAAAGATAAACCTACCAGTGTAACCCTAGATAACCTAGACCTATTTGCTGGTAAAAGAAAATATGCAAATATGAATATACCAATGATTATTACTTCAAAATAAAGTGTCCACATGATGTCTTCAACATTACCAAGTGTCTTCCATGTCATTCTAGGTAACGGTGAACATTATATCCTGCCGGTTAATCATATACTAGTAACTGTTGCACATATTACTGCTTGCCGGTGAATGTTGCTGGATCTCCAAAGTAGGTGTATTTAGTAGGTGTTGACATCAATGACAAAACCATACCAAAATACCAACAATGATAATGTACTGCTCAAAATAGCATCTGCAATGCTGGATTCAGTACTGGGTAAGCTTTCAACATGAGTGCTAAACACCTTCATAACCTTCCTTCAACCTTCAAATAATGTTTGCGTGACTCACACAAGGATCTGCTTATTTTCACTCTTCAATATTCGAACACACTCATCATGATCCTATATCTCGATCTTCAATAAGATCTTACAATCATTTATACAAAACCTAAGACCAAATGTATAGGTCGGCTCACTAAAGATATCACAATTAAATCAATTACAAATAATTCTTATTGTGATACAACATGTCATCTCAATACATTTACAAATCAATAAACAATCTCCATAATGTGTCGTGCTAATCCAAAATAGATAACATTGTTAAGACTCGGGAAGGACAACTGAGAGGGGGGGGGGGGTGAATCAGTTGTGAACTAGTTGTCAATAAATTATAATCCAAATGCAAATTATTCCAACTTAAACTCAATGCCGGTAAACCAAACTTAAGTGCCAGTAAAACAGATTAACAAATATAGCAATATTGGTATAACCTAATGCATAAAATATAAAGAGGAACAACATCCACAACACATGACACAAAGTTTTTGACATGGAAACTTGGTAAGGGGAAAAGCCACAGTGGGAAACCTTACCCACAATCAAATGATACTGCTGTGCATAGTAACTGTATACAAATGGGGTTTGGACATGTAGAAAGGCCAACTGCCTAGAGCTCACTGCTCAATCACAAAATAGGAGTCACACTGACTACATAATTGGATGGTTAAATCCAATGATAATGTATGACTCAAAATAGCATCTATAATATTGGATTCAGTACCAGTTAAGCTCTGAACACGAGTGCTAAACACCTTCATAACCTTCCTTCAACCTTCAAATAATGTCTACATGATTTACACAAGTATCTACTTATTTTCGCTCTTCAATATTCGAACACACTCATCATGATCCTGTATCCCGATCTTCAATAAGATCTTACAATCATTTATACAAAACCTAAGATCAAATGTATAGGTTGGCTCACTAAAGATATTAAGATTAAATCATTTACAAATAAGTCTTGATGCGATAGAACATGCCGGATCAATACATTTAAAAATCAATAAACAATCTCCATAACATGTTGTGCTGATCCAGAATAGATAACATGTACCGGTCCATAACCTAGACCTATATGCTGGTAAAGGAAAATCTATTAGCATATGTGCAGAGCTTGATGAAATCATGATATTGTATGTTGTCATTGATGTCAATATGCTGAAGTATGAACTGATATATTGATTGATGTTAATATGCCGAAGTATGAACCGGTATATTGATATAAGCAAACTGGCAAGAAAATTGGTATGATGATGTGAACCGGTACATATATGAAAAAGTGAAGCAGTATGTTTGTTCAAGGTGAACTGGTATGTTGGAATGAGAACCAGTATATGGGAAGTTTTGTATCAGGGTTTCGTTTGGCATGACTACCGATTGGTAGTCTTAGTTTCAGGGTTTCCGGTTGATGCATTCCAAGCTTGTGTGATGCAACCGATGACATCTTGTGATGAGTTAGCATTGTAATGAAGATCAGATCATGTTGCCACGTCAACCTTGTGCGCGTGAAGGATTTCCTTGAGGATCTTGCATGGAAATCGATCCTATCTATGTCGAGAATGTGCGAAGTCTCTATAAATGGTGGAGAGTGAGTGATGGGTTATCAACTTCCTGAAGCGGCAAAGAATGAATGTTGGAGAACATCTTGAGGTCTGTTCAAGATTGTTGCATTCAATGCAGTGTGATTAATGGTTAGGATTGAACTGATTGAATTGTTAAACCTAAATGTTTAGGGTTTAGGGTTTATGATACCGACCTATCTATTTCCTATAAGGTCGATGATGTTTTTCAGTTTGAAGTTGTTGGAAAATGTTGTGTTTGTATCCAAGTGAAGAGATACTTGATTCTTGCCAGACCGGAGAAGTTTGTTGATACCTGCAGAGTGTAATTGTAGAAGCAAAGGAGCTAAAGAGGATCTTCCTTGGCATTGTGTGCTGTTATCAGATCAGTGTATTACCTGTTGACTTCTAACCATTTCAGCAGTTGGAAAATCCCTTAACTGGGTAGCTTTAATAGGCTTTTGTGTAAATTCTTTAACAGGGTGACTCAATTCAATGAGTTCTTCAAATCCTCTTGCGAGGTAACCTTTAACAGGGTTCTAACCTTTAACCAGGTATTTAGCCATCCCTTAACTGGGTGATCCCTAGTAGGATCAGTTCCTAGCATAACCTATTGTAAAATTCTTTAACCGGATTTGGCTCCTAATAGAGCGAACTTCAAAAGATTTCAAAGAACAACTTGTGGGTATTCATCCCCACCATGGTTTTTCCCAATTGGGTTTCCACGTGAAAAATCAGTGTGTCATGTGTGATGCCTTTCATGTGATGGTTTAGTGTTTTATGTCAAAGTGGTAAAACATGTTGAACTAGTAGTCATTATATTTCTGATGATAGATTACTTGTTTATGCATAAGGGTGAAGTGGAAATGAGGGATTAGATTGTGTGGAAAGCTAAGAGTTACTGGTTTATGTCTTTCACACTCACTGTGTTTTACTGGTAGTAATCTGATTTAGATCGGTGTTATTGCTTGCCAGTCAAGTGTAGTGTTTGCAATCAAACTGGTTCAGGGAAAGTGTTTTTGTCTGTACTGATTCACCCCCCCTCTCAGTACCGATTTGGTACTAACTGTTCATTATTTATTCATCAAAATCTATCAACCCGATTAGACCAATAAGAAAAACACCAAAACCAAACTTCCAATCCATTTCTTTGACATAACCAAATTATCTCCAGATGATAACAAGTCATCATTGTTGCCGATGAACAATATAACCTGTTGGTGAACATATACCGGTGATAGTGCATAAGCCACTAACCATACCAGTGAACATAATGTAAACCTCCAATAAGACAAGTGTTGACATCAATGACAAAACCAATGCAACACATGATGAAGTCATCCATAATACCAACAATCTCCCCCTTTGGCATGATGGAAACACTAGATGGAAAAACATCTAAGTGCCAAAAATAGAATGCCAAAAATAATAAACCAGTCAATCTCCCAAAGATAGATCAATACAAAGTCTTTGTCACTGGGGAAGTTACCCCAAGTTGCTCTCTGAGATATTCAAATGTTTCCTTAGGCAAAGGCTTTGTAAAGATACCTGCAATTTTATCTTTCGTATTTACATAAACCAATCTCACTTCATTTTCTTCAACATTCTCTTTCAGAAAATTATACTTAATAGAAACATGCTTTGTCTTTAAGTCAAATACCGGATTCTTTGATATATCAATTGCTGTTGAATTATCACAATAAATGATTATTGGTTCCTTGCATTTTACCTTTATATCCTTCAACATTTTCTTGATCCATAATACCTAAGTACAATTAGTTGTTGCTGCAACATATTCTGATTTTGCTGTTGATAAAGATGTACAAGTCTGCTTCTTGCTTATCCATGAAATCAATCTTCTGTCAAGAAAGAATGCACCGCCAGTGGTACTCTTTTTTTCATCTATATCACCTTCCCAATTTGCATCAGTGTATGCACATAAATCAAAATTTTCATCTTTAGGATACAATAAACCAAATTTTGTTGTGCCTTTTAGGTACCGGAAAATCTTTTTAACTGTTGATTCATGATTTTATTTAGGATTGCTTTGAAATCTAGATACAATACATAATGCATTCATTATATCAGGTATGGTTTGTCTCAAATACAGTAAACCTCCAATCATAGTTTTGTACCTTGTCGGATTAATAGGAGCTGAATCATCCATCAATGTTAATTTATCAGTTGTAGTCATAGGAGTACTTACCGGTTTGGAATTCTCCATACCAAATTTCTTCAAAAGTTCCTTCAAGTATTTTCCTTGACATATGAATATACCTTTATTTGTTTGTGAAATCTGCAAACCTAGAAAAAAAGGCATCTCTCCAATCATAGACATTTTAAATTCTTTTTGCATCTAGTTAGCAAAGTCTTTACATAATCCATCTTCACCTCCAAAAATGATATCATCTACAAAGACTTCAATAACAAAAATACTATCATTGGTAACTTTGTAATATAAATTGTTGTTAGCATTACCTTTTGTGTAACCAATCTTCAAAAGATATTTATCCAATCTAGCATACCAAGCTCTAGGAGCTTGCTTCAATCCATATAAAGCTTTCCTTAACCTGCAAACCATATCCTTATTAAATCTGTCAAAGAAAATCCACCAGGTTGTTCAATGTAAACTTCCTCTTCTAGATCTCCATTCAAAAATGCATATTTTACATCCATTTGATAAACGTTATAATTCTTATAAGCTACAAATGCAAGAAATAGTCTAACTACCTCAATTCTGGCTACCGGTGCAAAGGTTTCATTATAATCTATTCCTTCTTTCTATGCATAACCTTTACAAACTAATACGTCTTTGTTCTTGATTAATTCTCCATCTTCATTAAGTTTATTTCTAGTTCCAATTACATTTTTGTCTTTAGGTTGGTGAACCAATGTCCAAGTATTGTTCTTTTCAATTTGTTCTAATTCATCTTCCATTACTTTTATCCAATGTTCATCCTGATGTGCTTCTATAACAGATGCTAGTTCAACTTGAGAAATTAAACATACCTCTTCATTTGCTAGTCTTCCTCTAGTCATAACACCTTGATTCTTGTTTCCAATTATTTGATTTTCTGAATGATTCAATCTTACATACCTGGGTTTCTTCTTATTAACACTCATAGGCTACTGTTCTTTAGTCACTATTGATTTTTTTGATGATGCCAGTGTGACTTGGTCTTCATTCTGTACCGGTGCAATCTGTGTCGGTTGATCTATAATCATTTCAACTACTCATTCATCAAATCTTGAATCTCCTCTAAAATTTTCATCTATCTTCACATTAGTACTCTCAATGATTTTCTGTAACCTTTTCTTATAACATCTATATGCCTTTCTTTTAGATGAATAACCAAGAAATATTCCTTCATCACTTCTAGGATCAAATCTGCCAATATACTCATCTCTTCTAATATAGCATTTTCTTCCAAATATTCTGAAATACTTAAGAGTAGGAATATGACCAAACCATAGTTCATAAGGGGTCTTACCAGTTTCACTTTTGATGTTAACTCTGTTGAAAGTATAAACTGTTGTATTCACTGCTTCTCTCCATTAAACATGAGGTATATTTTCTTCCATTAACATAGTTCTTACTGCATCCAGAATAGTTATGTTCTTCCTTTCCACAACTCCATTCTGCTAGGGTATCCAGGGTGCTGATAGTTGTCTTTTGATTCCATTCACTTCAACGAATGCATTAAATTCCCTAGATGTAAATTCTCCTCCTTGATCTGATCTCAAACATTTGATTTTCTTGTCGGTTTCATTCTCTACCATCGCCTTGAATATCTTGAATCTTCCAAAAGCTTCTGATTTCCCCTTGAGAAAATTAAGCCAACACATTCTAGAATAATCATCAATTATTAGCATAAATTATCTATCACCTTTTAGACTTCTTGTTCTTGCTGGACCATAAATCAGTATGAATTAAATCAAGAATATTATTGGATTTTTCAGTAATGCTCTTAAATGTTGTTCTAACTTGCTTTCCCATTTGACATTCCTTGCATACCGGATTATGATGTTTCACAATCTTAGGTAAATCCCTTACTGCCTTAGTTGAAATGATCTTTACAATGCAATCAAAATTCACATGACAAAGTCTTTTATGCCATAACCAACTTTCATCAATGTGTGCAATCAAACAAGTTTTTTTATTGGTATTCAAGTGAAAGATATGACCTTTAGTCTGATTACCGGTTGCAATCTCCAATCCAGTTCTGTTTATGATTTTGCATTTTCCATTCTTGAACTGTAACTGAAATCCTTTGTCAACTGACTGACAAACACTCAAAATATTATTCCTTAAACCTTCTACATAATAAACATTGTCAGTATTTTGCTTACCATCCAAAGATATAGTGCCTTTTCCATTGATTAAACAAGCTTTATCATCTCCAAACCTTACTAGACCTCCATGAATTTTTTGAAAAGATAAAAAATTTCTTTTATCACCAATCATATGATGCAAGCATCCACTATCTGTAATCCATTCATCCTTTTCTTCAATTTTTGCTGCCAATGCTTGCTCTACTAGTTTGACAATAGGTGTCGATTGATCTTCCTTTATCTACATAGTAACATGACTTATCTTTGTTTTTCTTGAATCTATATATCTGATATTCAGGGTTAGGTTTATATGATCTTTTTGCTTCCTCCCTTAGTCTTGCATGTCTATCAAGACATCTAGATGCTATATGACCAACTTTATTGCAGTTAAAACATTTGAAAGGTGATTTACCTTCATACTTACTCCCTGTTGGACCTTTAGGCTTCTTCCTTGCAAATAGTGCTTCAAGTTCTTCAAGTTCTTCATTTTCTCTCCTCATATCTTCAAGTTATTTTGCATAGAGTTCTTTCCAATAAGTTTTGTCAAATGATGATGATGTTGATGTTGATGATGATGCTTTGAAAGTTAAATCAGTCTTTATAGTAGCAACATGACCAAATTCTTCAAGCTCAAATGCAGAAAGTTTTCCAACCAAAGTATCTCTAGAAACTGAAGTATTAGGCATTGTTCTCATCTCATTAATAGTAGTCACTTTCATTTTGTAACCCGGTGGAAAATTTCTTAAAACTTTAGACACAATTTCATCTTCAGTTAAGGATCCTCCGCAACATTGTATTCCTAAAATAATTTCATTAACTCTTTCCATAAATGCGGAAATTATTTCATCTTCTTCCATTTTTAAATTTTCATACTTTACTCGGTAACATTCCAAATTTACAATTTTTACAGTGGTATCTCCTTCATTCAGTGTTTCCAACTTATCCCAAATAGCTTTAGCAGTAGATCAGTCTGATAATCCCATGATTTGCTGATCTGATAATGTGCTCAGAAGTGCTTCTCTTGCTTTTCAATCATTGTCCATGCCCTTAGACAATGTTGGTGGATGAGGTTGATTCGGAATAGGAGCAACATAGCCATTCTTTGTAACATCCCATATATCTCTTCCAATGCAGTTCAGATGTGTTTCCTTTCTGATCTTCCATATACCATAGTTAGTTCCATCAAGCTTCGGACTGTCCTTCCTGAAAATATTTGCTGCCATAGGATCTCCTCAAGTTGTTAGGCTTCTAAAAAAAGAGGACTTAGCTCTGATACCAATTGTTAGGACCTAGGAAGGACATCTGAGAGGGGGGGGTGAATCAGTTGTGAGCTAGTTGTCAATAAATTATAATCCAAATGCAAATTAGTCAAACTTAAACTCAATGCCGGTAAACCAAACTTAAGTGTTGGTAAAATAGATTAACAGATATAGCAATACCGGTATAACTTAATGCATGAAACACAAAGAAGAACAACATCCACAACACATGACATGAATATTTTGACGTGAAAACCCAATAAGGTGAAAACCATGGTGGGAAACCTTACCCACAATTATATGATACTACTGTAGATAGTAAGTGTATACAAATGGGGTCTTCACATGCAGAAAGGCCAACCGCCTAGAGCTCACTTCTCAATCACAAAATAGGAGTCACACTGACTACACAATTGGATGGTTAAATCCAATGATAATGTACTGCTCAAAATAACATCTGTAATGTTGGATTCAGTACCGGTTAAGCTCTGAACATGAGTGCTAAACACCTTCATAACCTTCCTTCAACCTTCAAATAATATCTGCGTGATTCACACAAGGATCTACTTATTTTCTCTCTTCAATATTCGAACACACTCATCATGATCCTATATCCTGATCTTCAATAAGATCTTACAATCATTTATACAAAACCTAAGACCAAATGTATAGGTCGGCTCACTAAAGATATTACAATTAAATCAGTTATAAATAAGTCTTGATGCAATACAACATGTCGGCTCAATAATTTACCAATCAATAAACAATCTACATAATGTGTCATGCTGATCTAGAATAGATAACGTATATCGGTCCATAACCTAGACCTATCTGTCGATAAAGGCAAATATGTCAACCCGATTAGACCAATAAGAAAAACACCAAAACCAAACTTCCAATCCATGTCTTTGACATAACCAAATGATCTCCAGATGATAACAAGTCATCATTGCTGCCTGTGAACAATATAACATGTTGGTGAACATATATAGGTGACTGTGCATAAGCCACTAACCATACCGATGAATATAATGTAAACCTCCAATAAGACAAGTGTTGACATCAATGATAAAACCAATGCAACACATGACGAAGTCATCCATAATACCAACAAACATGTACCGGTCCATAACCTAGACCTATCTATCGGTAATGGCAAATCTGTCAACCCGATTAGACCAGTAAGCAAAACACCAAAACCAAAATTCCAATCCATGTCTTCGACATAACCAAATGATCTCCAGATGATAACAAGTCATCATTGCTGCCGGTGAACAATATAACCTACTGGTGAACTTATACCAGTGACTATGCATAAGCCACTAACCATAATGGTGAACATAATGTAAACCTCCAAGAAGACAAGTGTGACATCAATGACAAAACTAATGCAACACATGACAAATTAATCTATAATACCAACAAAAATAACCGTTGGCGACTGTAGAAATCGCGTTCGGATGACATACCGGTGGGAAAAAGAGGGCGCGAGCTTAAAAAAAAATCTATAAAATAAAAAAACCGTCGACGATTTAAGAAACTACGTTCAAACGACATACCAATGAGACAAAGAAGGCGTTGCTTTCAAAATATGTACCTTCGTCAGAAAACGTGGTGCCATGTTTTGCCTAACGTGGGAAAAAGAAGACTAATGCGTGATCAAAACATTATTGTTGAAGGACTCTTGTTGAAGAAGTAGGTTGCGTTGTTGAAGGGCATCCGATTGTTGAAGCAGGCTGCATTTTTGAATGGCGTGAGGTATGTGGAAATCTGCCTCTAGAAGTCATTTTTCTCTTGTTTGTGTTTGGATTTTATTTAAGATGATGGACGCGTCTATTATGGGTTTGCATTGTTTGTTTTCATTTCTTGTTTTGCTTTATATTTAGTGCAAAAATTTGCCTATTTTGGAGGTAGAATAGGGAGAAAATTTTCTTGTCTAACCGTCGTGTTAGGGGTAGAGACCGCACAAGATGCATGTTTGTTGGCTCCAAAAAGCCTTACATCATGACTCCCAACTAACAAGCCATGGTAGTCCGGTATTGGGTCGACCCTTTTGAATGACCTTTTGAACCATAGGTTGTGCGGCTGTGGCTAAGCCAGACCGTCCACAAACCTGTAAAGGCACATGACATGCTAGTTTTTTCCAATTCACTATTTTGTGAGGCCACAGAAAAAGGCAGACATGCAGTTTGCGAATCAACGAAGGTGCATAACACACCATGATAGTCTAATCCATCAATTCGCGAGAGCATAGAAAAAGGTGAACACATAGTCCATGAATCAACAAGGCCAAAGAATATCTTTGTGAGTGTAGATTTTGGATTGGACGGGTGGCATTGGGTTAGAAGCCACCCCATGGTTAGAATGCGCATTAGGTTTTCGCATTAGGGTTAGTTGCGTTAGGGTTACAAGTCGCGTTAGGGTTAGAAGGTAGGTTAGGGTTAGGGTTAGCGGCGTTAGGGTTAGAAGGTAGGTTAGGGTTAGCAACGTTAGGGTTAGAAGGTGGGTTAGGGTTATCCACGTTAGGGTTAGAAGTGGTGTTAGGTTTTTGGTCGATCTTGTCTGGCCGAAGCTATTCTGGCTCCAAAATAGACGCATCTGTTCTGGCTCCAAAATGACAGAATGGATTTACTAACACGTGTGTTAGGGTTGTTTTGGCTCCAAAATGACAGAATGTATTTATTGTTGATTTTACAATAAATGGTTGCGATTGACTAACACATTGTTATCGCATTGTATGAAAGGTCCGATGGTGCAAAATGAGTGACTAAACCTTATTTCCCCGTTGACTGTCTTTTCGTTACAACCTTCACTGATGGACATTTTCACTATTGCGCTTTTTGGTATAAGTCTTACCGATAGCCTCATCGGTTATCGACAAGATAATTTTCTTCTTTTGCCGCTTATGTTCACTATACCAATGAGCCTTATCGATATATGCTTCTTTGATATAACCGTCATTGACTCCATACTATAATCGACGAGACTGATGCCGATAGGTCTGACCTTGGATTTCCATGCATGCTTATTGGTATATGATACGCCGATCAAAAGCTAGTATTTTTTGCCTAAGTGTTTTTATCAGGGTGACTTAGCCTGATAGTGCAAATTTCCATTATTTGTAATTTTTACTTCCTCTTGAGGATACAAAAGATTAATAACCAAACAGGAACTTCTTCCATTCATAAGGGCTATGCCTTTTCAAATTATGCTTCCTGAGATGCTATAGAAACTTACACCTTGGCAAGATTCATGTAAAACGTACGACTAACATGGGCTAGTCAATCCGCACTACCGTCTTGGAACTATAATAGACACATCTATTTGGAACCAGAATAGCCATCGCGACCCTCCCTCCAAAATGGATGCATCTATTCTGGCTTCAAAATGATAGTACAGATTGACTAACATGCGTGTTAGTCAAGCATTTTACACTGTCGATTTTTCAATTAACGGCTGTGATTGACTAACCTGTTGCTAACACATTGTACGAAAGGTTAGCTTTGGAGCCAGAATAGACACAACCCTCCAAAATGGACCTATCGTACAACATGTTAGTGTTGTGTTAGTCAATCATTGCCCCTTGATTGCAAAATCGACGGTGTAAAACATGCGACTAACAGGCTTGTTAGTTAATGCGTACTACCGTTTTGGAGCGGTCATGCACAAAATTGCAAAAGTGCATAATGCGCCTTGTTAGTCGATATCGGAATAAAACTTGTAGACACCTAAAAATGTCTCATTGATCATGTACTAATTATTCCTCTAATTGATTAAATAATCTTTATTATTTAATTAAGTTAATTAATCTTATTCTTCTAAATTCTTCTAATTTCACATTTCTTCATAATCTTACTAATTATTCTATTTCCTAATTCTATCATCATTTTCTAAATATTAGTTAAATATTTATTATTTAATTAATTATGATTAATTCCCCAATTTAAATAATCTTCATTATTTAAATAAATTACTAATTATTCAATTTCTATCTCTAATTATCTAATCATTCTACTCTCTTCTAAATATTAATTAAATATTTATTATTTAATTAATTGTGATTAATTCTTTAAATTAAATAATCTTTATTATTTAATTAAAGTCCATTTCTACATAATTAAATAGTTTCTTTAAATTATTTAATTAATTAATTCTTTTAATTCTTCCATTTCCAAATCCCCAAATTCTAATTTCATTTAATTTCATATTCTTCTAATTTCTTCCAAATTCAAATACATGTGCATTATTTCAAAAACCAAATTGAAAATCAAAGTCAAGTTCTAAATATATTCAAATGCTAAATTGAATTAAATTAAATTGAATTATTTGAATAATATTTCATGAAAAGATCAAATTGCAAATCTAAATCTAAATGCAAACGCATGCTAAATTAATTAATTAACTAAATCATTTATCTCTTCAACTTCTATTTTATCTTTCAGTTAGCTTTTTCTAAATTTAGCTCTCTGTGTCATCCTCCTTATTTCCTCCAATCATTCTTTTTCTTCCTTCAGTTAACTCTTTCATCAATCAGTTGACTCAATTAATCTATTCAATCTATCGAGTTTCACTCCTACAATCAGCAGTTCAACTATCAATTTTCATTTGAGCTCACCTAAGTTCACACCTCTTGATCATTCTGTTCCACCTTTCAATCAATCCTCTCCAATTTTCTATAAATTGAGCATCCAATCTCCATTTTCAACAATCACGAACTTTGAATCTTTGTGTTACTTGCAAGTTACCAGCACAATATCCGAGAGTCATCATACCATGAAGAGGAGAAGAGAAATGGAAGTTCTACGCAGTCACCGAATAGGGAGTTTTTGATTTGATTTGATTTATAATTCCTATTTCTTAATTGTGTTATTCCATTGTATTGTTTGTTAAATTCTGGTTAGGATAGGGATTCATGATTTCACTTGTTTCTAATTGATTACTTTGTTAATAGAAGATGAATTTTGCATCCCACATTTTGGTGAACCTGACGTGAACAAACAACAATTTAACCTTTTTTATGTGTTCTGTGTGATTTTTGCAGATTGTGCGGATTTTTCATTTTTTTGTAGGTTGCACGAATTTTGAGAAAAGATTTTCCATCATGCAATTGAGCTTACATCATCACGCAATCGCATAGACAGAATTACACATTTGATCCTTCGGGGTCACGCATTCGTTCTGACAGGGTCACACAATCGCCCTGTCCAGATCACGCAATCGCCCTTTTGGGATAACGCATTCGCAGGAACCTTTGTTGTTTAATTTTTTTCTTCTGTCTGTTATCTGTTCTATTTAATTATGTCTTAAAATTGGTTAATCCAATATCAAATTGCTTTTTATTTCATAATTTGATTAACACTGTTTATGACAAGAAAAGTTCAGTTCAAGGTTTCAGGTGCAAGAAGGATGAAACAACAAAGGAGAGAAGCCAAACGATTTTAAAAAGTTCTCCAGGCAAAAAAATTGATACAGGATTCGGAAGAACAACTGGCCTTAAATAGATATAATAGCCTAGTTCTTTCTTATATAGTTAAATATGATCTAATCAATATTGAATGGATGATGAGGGATTTGGCTAGGGCTTCACAATTGGTTTCACAGGTTCCTGATCGGGTTTAGTTTTCTTGTTTCTCTCTAATTTTTTTGTTGTCTGCATTCTGTCATGCAATCGACCAGATAACATTACGCATTCAGTCTGTCAGATTTATGAATTCGGTCTGTAAGTATCATGCATTCGCTCAGGTAGTATTATGCAATCCCCTCTGTCAAATTTTGAGTTTCTATTTTCTGTTGGTTTAATTTTACTACTAATCTTTTGTTTACAGCCTGTGGTGGATTCACAAAGAGGATTAGATTAGTAATTTTGCATGCACACTTCACACTTCAATTTTAGTGCTTAAAATCAACAACAGTTAAAATGGACATGCATGGATAATCTCACACTTCGTTGTTGGTGTTTTAAATGAACATGGGCTAAAATTGACATGCGTATATCTCACACTTGGTTTTTGGTGCTTAAAATCAACAAATGGTTAAAATTGACATGTATGCCTTCATTCTTGGATTTGGTGTTTAAAATTGACATGCACATGCGGATCTAACACCTAAATTTGGGCTATAAAATGAACGTGAATCGGGCTGCATTAGATTAAATCATTTTTCATTTTCTTAAGGGAAAATAACTTTTTATTGTTATTGGGGTGGACCTACTGTTTCACTAACTGACTTTCTACCCGCCATTGGGCTCTTGGGAGAAAGAGGGAAGGTGACAACGACATCCAAATTTTCTTTTGTTCTATGTAGTGAGGGGTATCTTTGATTGGGGATTTCATCGCCCCACAGAGGTACTTCAAATTGGGATGCATTGGGGATATCATCTCTCCTAGCGTACTCTCGAGCAGGTTTTTTGAGCCACTATATAAATATACTGGTCAGGTGGCTAGAAGGTTGAGTGAATTCGATGTATGTGGGGGCCTTCCCTGCACTAATAAG
Source organism: Cryptomeria japonica (assembly GCF_030272615.1). NCBI lineage: Eukaryota > Viridiplantae > Streptophyta > Pinopsida > Cupressales > Cupressaceae > Cryptomeria > Cryptomeria japonica. Next base: position 619,273,132 of record NC_081408.1, on the reverse strand, counting down.
CTCAACTAAAGCCTTAAGTGGCTTCCTTTGAGAATCCATTGTTGGATCAGGATCCCTCAAAACCTAATACTAAGAACCAAATTAGTTGCCAAAAATCCTACGTTCAGTGGTTCCGTGAGTGCGGATCGTACCCCATAGATACCCCTCATGTACCTTACATTATGAGACAAAAATCCCTTGGTGATAAGATCTTCAGATCTTCGGGGTAAGAGAGACCGGCATGCCCAAGAAGTGTTTGCCATGGAGTGGAGCCAATGTTGCTAGACTCTCTATCTGTCCATCTTGTTTCGGTATTTTGCTGCGGGGGCCTCACTGAATGGTGTCCAATATCTAGCCTAAGATTGTATTCTATGCTTTTTTATGTATCGTTGTGATAGACCAGTATTGAGTTAGTCCCTTGGGCTATTTCAAGCCCTATCCCACGTATCTCTGAATTTTCCAAGATTGTATGAAAATTGAGTCAGTCAGCTATACATACTTACCAGCCATTGTTCTCAGATTTGGAAAACTACAAAACATTGTCCTAGACACAAAGTTACCAAAAAATAAAGTCCATTTTGAAACCGATTCTCAGAAGTCCTTACATAATTGTGACCATAGGCAGTCCCTTACATAGTCTTTTGCATAGTCCCACTTACGTCCTCATTATCTTCCATAGTCTTTTGCATAGTCCCACTTATGTCCTCATTATCATCCATAGTCTTTTGCATAGTCCCACTTACGTCCTCATTATCGTCTTAAGTCTTTTGCATTATCATCCATATTAATTGCATAGTCTTGCGTTAGCATATACGACTTCATCTAGACCTCATATACGTCTAAGTCCATTATCAATTATAAGTTCATAGCATGTGCCTTCATGGGCCTCCCAGGTGATGGTTTGCTCCCCTTTGAGCAACCTAATATAGTTCCAAATGGCGGTCAACGAGAAATCATTGATGGTCTAGCTAACTTAGCTTGGGATTTGAGAAGAAGCGCACCTCAATATATAGGAGTCATACACGAGATAAACATTGAGTCTAGGATTTCCCGTATAATTGATAGAGAGATTGAGGCTGAACAACTTCGTCAGCAAATGGAAAGACTTGCATTAGAGAAATCTAGAAATGCTAAAAAGGTCTCACATCAAAATCCTCAATAGAGTCTAGTATAGTCTTGCATACCTCATATTTACGTCTACTGTCTAGTGTTAGGTCATCATCTTGCATAGAAACATCCTCATATAGGCAATTTTAGATGTCTGTCACAAGGTCCCAAAAAGCAAAAGGAATAATGGACCCGAACAACACAGTCTATAAACCCTACTTGGAACATGGACATGTCAACAGGTCAACACTCAGGTACACAAACAATGTCCACCTTAAATGAATTACAACAACATCTGACAAAGGAATAAATTGAGTCCGCACAACAAGACCCACACATCCTCATGATCCTAGATGCACTTATACATAGTGATAGGGATAAGTATCTTTCACTGTTAATACAAAATGGGGCAAAACTACCTGAGGATTTTGATGTCACAAAGATTTTACCACCAGGAAAAACTTTAGGTCAAGATAACAATCAAACACCACCCTTAACACAAATACAAGCAACGACCTCTAGTCTTCCTCAAAACGTACCTCTCCAAACAAATGTCAACACCAATGCAAACTTTCAAACAAGCATTTCATCTTCAGGGGTCAATGCTAGTACACCATCACAAAGCATACCAATAATATCAAGTGTCTCAACACCTATTCAAATGCAAGCAACGAGTGTAACCCAACCTCCATCTTCCTATTCTATGGGATCCACGTATAGTTATCAAAATGCAAATCTAGGTATTGCCAATACAACAAGTACAACTCAACCAAACATAGGTTTGCATATCACCTATTTCACAGTACCTAGTGGAACACACAACACACAAGGTTATAATCTTGGTACCTTCCAACAACCTCCTAGTTATGTAACCATGAATCCTTTTGTGGGACATACACAAACACAAGGTATACCTTTGACACCAACAAATATTCTGACACAACAAATACAGAATTTGCAACAACAAATGACGACCATGCAAATTGGTAACAATAAAAAGAGCTACACAATGTAGGACTTATGTCCTTATCCATTCGATCACACATTATACATGCCACCTTTCCCACAACATTTTGAAACACCCAAATTTGATAGATATCGAGGGAAGGGTGATCCTAGAGACCATATCAGAGAATTTTTTATGACATGTATAGAAGTTGCCTTAGAAGATACTTATCTAGTGAGACTATTTCCTAAAAGTCTCAGACATCCGGCTTTAGAGTGGTTTTCATATTTACCACCAACCATCACGTCATGGGGGGAATTAGCTAAACAATTTATTGCAAACTTCTTGCACAACATTGACACTCCAATTACTTTGATGGACTTATGTGCTGCTAAACAATATGAGAATGAAACATTTGCATCCTTCATACAATGATGGAGGGCTCTCTATAGGAGGTGCAAGACAGTTATCCCAGAAACAGAGCAAGTGGATATGTTTATAGAAAATTTGATTCCTAAGATTAAATATCCGATACAAATGCAATGTCTAATCACATTTAAATAAATCATAGAAAAGGCTCTTAAGTGTGAGAAGGGATTAGTAGAACAAGGTCTTATTAAGTATGGAAACACCAACAACAATGACAAATCTAAGTTTTGGTCGAAAAACAAAAATGTGACCAGTGATGGTATTGTAGACGCCAGAACGATAAACATAACTCAACCCGTCTTATCTTTGGGAACGAGTCAGTCAACAAATCCACATACAGGGAATAACACAACATCAACAAATGTAAATGCTACGCAAAACATGAACACAAGATACCCGAGGGTAAATGCTCCAAGAAGAAATTACACACCTTTAGGAGAACCTATTGAGTTAGCACTCAAAAAATTAATACAGACAAACATGATTACTTTACCTGAAGTAAGAATATATGAACCAGGTCCTTTCAAACCCACATGGTGGAATGACAATGATTTCTGCGATTATCATAGGACTAAAGGTCACAAAATAGAAAGTTTCTACAAATTGAAAAACTTGGTCCAAGATATGATAGACCAAAGGGACATCACAATTGATACTGATAAGACCTCAACAAACACAAATCATACGATTTTTAAGGATCCTTTTGTTAAGCATGACAAAGGAAAAGCTACCATATCAGGTACCCAAGACAATACAACTAACTACATGAAGGTCTCATACGACTACACTATTCATGCCATTAGCTCAGGAGATACAACAAACAATGATTCACAAGAAACACCTACTCAGAAGGACCATCATAAAGACACTCATAAAGATGACAACCAAATTTGCATGATATCCGAAGCACCAAAGTATGATGATGACACAAATATTTGTCTCAGAGACTGGGGGAATGATCAACCATCTCACTCAGGTTGGTTTGAAGAAGAACTCATAGAACATATTTGTAACATCCTAAAATTGCAACACTTGCAATTTTGACTACATTTGGGTCTTCACGATGGCAATGCAACACGGAACCTGAATGGAGACCCCAAAACTTGTTCATGACACCAAAAACTGCATTTTTTAAGCACCCTGGCCTGATCCCTCCTTACACCCTGCTGTCCTAGGAGGTGGGACCATGGCGCCCAGCGCCCTAGTCCCTAGCCCTATTTTGGGCCCGGTCTCTTATGGGGCTTCGGGTCTTTAAGTTTGCAAATTGGAAAATAAGGTTGCTATGTCGGCCCAAGGTCAGAAAAATCAGTCTTTCAACCCTAATTGGCAAGTATATAAACTACATTTCCTCTCCCATTTTGAAGGAGGAAGGACATATGTGTACAAGACGCGGAAGCGATATTCAAACATTCAAGCATTCAAGCATTCCTTCAAGCAATTGATCATTCTAAGTCTCCATTCAAGGCTAAGTGTTGCATTCAAGACAAGGATTCAACCATTGAAGAGGAGATCACATACAACATACAACATACAACATACAACATACAACATACAACATACAACAACATTTACACCTTCGCATGTAAGAATACAAACATTCTTACAACAAGGTATCAGTACTTGTTTACATTACAATCATTTACATTTACAGCATTCTCATTTCTTGGTTAATTCCAAAACCGGGGTTTGACCTAAGGGCAAACCCCTAATCCCTAACCCCCCAATCATCCTCTCTTTTCTGTGTGTAGGTTGTAGGTACGCGGCTGTAATTGAAGATCTGGAATCCTTGTGCAGAGACGAACAGATCCCCCTTCGTTTCGCGGATTTTTCGGAGGATCGTGTGCACGCCGGGCACCATCGTCCCGTCAACTTTCGCTCAAATTTGTAGGACAGCATCGTCTCGACATTTTACTACTAATTCCAGGTCCGCAGCTTCATCCTATATTCCTATCTCTATTTATAAGCGAATCTTTCTCACTTTACATGCATTCCTAGCTCAATCCTTCTATCTACATTCTTTAAAAAAGAGGGTAGCCTTGCTATCTTAACCCTTGAAACTCATTTAGAATCCAATCTTGCATTGTGTGGGATTGGATCTTGTGGGTTTCAACTCCTCTTTTGAATGTAAAGTCTCCCCTAAGTGAAAACCGTCAACCCTAGTGACCTCCTTTCTCTCTCCTTGGAGTGGTGGGGGGAACACTTAGGGTTCGATCGTGATTTTTTGCTTTATATTTTGGTGAACCCGACATGAACATCCTTTTTGATTATTCATGGTTAGATCTGAAAATTGGATGCCTTGATTATATTTCCATGTTTGATCTTTTGCAAATTTTAGAGGTTAATTACATGAAAACCCTAAATTTTCTTTTTAGTAATTGAGCTTGTGAAATGTTTAATTGTTAATGCTTGTTTCAGATCTACCCTTCTATTGCAAATTATTAATTCATATTTGTGCTTTAATTCTGAAAATTAAGTGGTTAAGTGTCAAAACCCTAATTTTTAAAACCCTCTTGATTCAACCTTTGACCGACAATCTCACTGATCAAAACATCTCCAAATCAGCTGTAACTTTGGATTCCGCAACAAAATCATAATATCTTTCATCCCTGAAAATTTGGAAAAAAGTTGCGAGGACCGTGTGCACCCCGAGCGCCATCGTCCTCGACATTTTTTTCGAAATTTCGGGAGCTAGATCTTACTGTATTTTTCTGCTAAAATCCAGAATCTTGGCTGATTTCATCAATTCTAACACTTTCAAAATTAAAGTCAAAGTTGGTCTAGTGATTGCTTGGATTAAGGCTTCTAATCATTCAAAAATTGTTGAAATTGAAATTTTGTGTCAAAATTGCGTTCTTACTGTCCTAAATCTGAAAAGTGTGTCGGCATTCATTCGAAATTTCAGTGCTTTATTCAAATTCTTGCAATTTGTGACTTTTGAAATTAAGTGTTTAATTGCAACAACTTTGATTTCCGCTTTCAAAATTGAATTTTGCGTGAAATTGAGTCAACTTTTAAATTTCAAAGCTTGCATTGCTCTTAGTATTCCCTCTAAAATCATAAAATTCAAAATTTCAGTTTCCCTCTCTTTTTCAAAATTCAAATTTTGCATTTTTCAACAATCTTGGTAGGGTTCAATTTTGAGATTGCAACTTTAATTTGGCCTATCTACAGATCCTAAAATCACTCAATTTTTTCAGATTAGCTTTAAAATCATCATAACCTTCATCCCTCAAAATTTCGAAAGAAGTTGCGAGGACCACGTGCACTCCGTTCGCCACGGTCCCTGACTTTTTTTTTCTGAAAATTCGGGAGATTGTCGTGATTGCATTTAACAGCTTAAATCTAGGAGATTGGCTGATTTTATTGAAATTTGCTACCTCTAAATTCAAAATCTTCTCTCCCTCTCTAGTGCATGAGTTTTACAACAATAAGCCCTACTTACACTATTCCTGTTAGACGAAACCTTAGAATTAAGTATTTCCAAGGTTTAATTACTGAGGAGATGGAACCTAATTTGAATGGCCTTTTTAATGAGGACACGGGTAATTCCCTTAATCCTCTTAATGATGAAGAAGCTCTCCATGAGGTTTCTGTAGAACACCTTTCAAAATTGGATAACCAATTTGATAATTTTCAGCAATGGATGTCTCAAGAGTATCCCGATAGTCAAGCTCTTTCATTAATTGAGGATCTAAAACGTATGGTTCAAAGTGATAAGAATGGAATTGATATTTTGCATGGTATTGCACACATTGTGGATTTGAATGTGATGCCTATGAAGAGTTGTGCCGAAACTTTAGGTTATACACAACCTCCCACTCAAGTCAATCATTCTATTCCGTTGACAACTTCTATTGCTAGTATACCTACCTTTACATCAAACATAATGACTACTTCTATACAGGACATTCCACCTATGATCACTAGTCATGGGGGCAATCCTTCCTCTTCAATTAACCCTCTTCCTTCATTCAATCCAACTTCTTCATTCATTCCTTCAATAAGTGTTCCTATTATATCTCCACAAATGAACATGACGCAAGGGGGCAATTCATTTAACCATTCCAGTCCTCCTTGTAGTGCTCCTTTTTTCCAACCATCTCCTATGACTAACTATCATAGTGTCCCGCCACCTTACTCTCAATCAATACCTTCTTTCAATAACATAATACCTCCATCACAATCTAACACGTCTAATATGAACTCTTCGACTGAAGTGACCATTAACAATCTTGCACAAACTGTCTCTTGTTTACAGCAACAAATTGCCTCTATGAATCAATCTAAGTTTAGTGTGCCCACATTTGATGTTGCGAGCCCACTTTCTCTTGACATTGTTTGAGCTATCCCTCCTAAGCATGTTGAAATCCCGCATTTGGAGCTTTATAATGGTAAAGGTGATCCTCTAACACATGTTAAGACTTTTCAAACAATATGTACCAATTTTGCTTATGACCAAAGGTTGCTTGCAAAACTGTTTACTAGAACATTAAGAGATAAAGCCCTACAATGGTATTGCTCGTTGCCTTCTTATTCTATTACTTCTTTTGAACAACTTGCAAATGCTTTTATTCAACAATTTCAAAACAATATAAGTCCTAAAGTTACTTTGATTGATTTAATGCATTGTAAACAAGGTGTTAAAGAAAAAGTGACTGATTTCATTGGTAGATATAAGCATTTGTGTGCTCAAATCTCTTTTCCAGTGCCTGACAATGATATTCAAAGAATCTTTATTTCTAATTTACAAAAAGATATTAGAGAAAAACTTCTATTTTCTGAGTTTACTTCTTTCCAACAGTTGTGTGCAACTCTTCACAATTATCAACTGACTGTGAGTCAAATGGAACAAGAAAATCCTATGGCTCTGAGTGATAAGGGTGATAGTAGTCAACAACCATTTGGAAAGTTTAAACCGAACAGAGAGTCCATTAAGTTCAATGAAAACATCATCAACAACAATGTGAATGCAGCATCAGGTGTGCCTCCTATTTCTAAGTTTTTCAAGAAGGAAAGAAAGTTTACTCCTTTGAATGAATCATTGCATAGTATTATGAATAAGTTATTGGAACAAAATGTGCTTACTCTCCCTCCTATAAAGCAAATAGATCCTGCAAAGATTAATTCACCCTATTTTGATAACAAATCTTTTTGTCAATTTCATCGTCAACCTGGGCATGATACTGAAAAATGTTTTGCTTTAAAGGGTAAAATTCAAGATTTGATTGATAATAATACTATCTCTGTTTCTGGTATGAATGATAAAGGCAATACATCTGTAGCTCCTCCTAACCAAAATCTTAAGATTTTTACTGATCCATTACCTTCTCATACCTCTAATGCGATTGAGGCTAATGATTCCTCTTTCTCATCTGATGGTCTTGTGTCTATGACTCCGAATGTGATTAACTTTGTAGAGCAGCAAGAAAACCCTAAAGAACCTTCCATCACATTTGATTCTAGTGAAACTATTAGGGCACCTGATGGTCCTTTATACATAGTTGCAAAAGTCAAGAATACACCTTGCCATGGAGTGCTTATTGATTCTTCTTGCATGGTTAATGTTATTACTGAAGAATTTCTCTTTACTTTACAATTGAATCAAGTGATCTATGACAAAACAGATGTGATTGTGAAATTATTTGATGCATTTTCTTCTCCTACAATTGGTTCTATTAGATTACCTATTGAGGTCCATAACAAATCCCTTGATGTGAACTTTTCTATTATTCCTTCATCTGAACAATTTCGTGTGAAGCTAGGCTATCCTTGGCTATCTTCCATGAAAGCTATTGCTTCTCCTATTCATAAATGTTTGAAATTTCCCCATAATGGTGAAGTTGTTACTGTCAATCATAGTCTCTTTAAACCAGCTGAAAGAACTTCTAGCGTTCCTATTGATTCTTTTTGGCCTAAACAGTTCCAATCTCTTCCTCCGCAAAGTGATCATCTTTTCAAATCTTATCAAAAGTGGAAAACAGATATGATCCTATCTCTAAGTGAACCTAGAACACCCAAACTTGATATTCCTATCATTCTTGAGAAGGAAGTTCTTCCTTTGAAAGATAAAACTAATGTCTTTCCTCAAGAAGATTCCCAACCCATTCCTATGGATGTGACTATGTCTATGTCTAAAAGCAGACCTATACCTCCTCGTCATGATGGACTTGGTCTCCTTCCTAAACCAAATATTCCTCCTTTATACGGAGCAGTTCCTCCTCCTTCCTCTTACAAAGAGAAGAGACCTTCTTCTTCTCCTATTATTCAACCTAAGAGACCACAACCTAAACACCCAAGTGATAAGGATGAGAACATTCCTCCTCCTCAATCTTCTCCACTTCCTACTAAGACTAGACGAAATCATTCTCCGCATGAACGCCGATGAAAGCATCGTCTTAGAGCTCAGGCAGCTGCTTCTCAAACTTTGCAATCTCCAAAAACACCTTCAGTTAGTATTCTTCCATTTTCTCCTCAACCGAAAATTGAGCCAAAATCTCCTAAACATAAGATGCATGATGGTTTTGATCCTGTGCGAGTTAAAGATCCCATTTTTATAAATCTTGATGATGATATAGATGAAAATGTTATTCATGATGAAAATGTTACTTCTCTTGCTTCTGATATTGAATATGAATTTGTTGATATTGATAACCATTTATCTAACGAATTTTCTAAAGCACTTATCCTATCTCCTAGACAAGAACAACGTGGCTTGGAACATGAACATAACCCTTGTTTGGATCTTGTGATAGCTCCATCTGCTGTGTTGAATGTTCCTCCTCTAGCGTGTTTCCTGCCTTCCTGAAATATTGATCAGCAAGATCGGGGGGTGGATGACGTGCTAGACTAGTTTCATTAGCATAGCAGACTCTCTCCTCCTCTCTTTTGTTACTTCTTCTATGTGTTATTCTCATTCTTCTATTTGTTGTCCTTAGTGTTGTCTACTTGAGGACGATGCAAAGCATTGAGATCTCTTTTGGTCTCTCTCATGTTGACTCAAAAGACACATGTGTTCCCTTCTTCTAGGTGACCTTCCTTGATTGGGGAATGAAGAACAATTATGCATACATACATATGATATACATGAATTATCATACAACATACTGACCCTAAGGAAAGCGAAGTCACCTCGTGCTTTGTGTTTTGTGTCTATTATCCTTGGGTTTATCTCACACTTGGGGGCTAAATCTTTGTGATAACGTGCTCCTTTCCCTTCTCATTTCTTATGTGTATCACTACCTTAAAGCAATCACCCCCGTTGAGGTGTGTGCGATCGCTTTAATGTAGGGGGGCATACACCCCGTCTATCCCTTCAGGATACTTGAAAATTTCTTGGTGAACTCAACTTTGCCTTGAAATTTTTTGATATTTCTCTTGCATGACTCATAGTGAGGGAACCTTACTACTGATAGTCATGGTTCTCCCTCATGATCTTCCCTTTTACTTTGTCAATCGAAGTCGTAAGATCCTTAGTCCACTGGGGGCTTGGTGTGTCTTGCCTCCTTGACGTGGTGAAAGTCCTTCAATGTTGTTTCCTTGTACTTTACCGGAAGTATGGGCGTACGCTTATACTCCCGCTAAAGTGGGGGCTAAATGTAACGTCCTAAAATTGTGACACTTGCAATTTTGACTGCATTTGGGTCTTCACGATGGCGATGCAACACGGAACCTGAATGGAGACCCCAAAACTTGTTCATGACATCAAAAACTGCATTTTTTCAGCACCCTAGCCTGATCCCTCCTTGCACCTTGTTGTCCTGGGAGGTGGGACCATGGCGCCCAGTGCCCTGGTCCCTAGCCCTATTTTGGGCCTGGTCTCTTATGGGGCTTTGGGTCTTTAAGTTTGCAAATTGGAAAATAAGGTTGCTATGTCAGCCCAAGGTCGGAAAAATCAGTCTTTCAACCCTAATTGGCAAGTATATAAACTACATTTCCTCTCCCATTTTGAAGGAGGAAGGACATATGTGTACAAGACGTGCAAGCGATATTCAAACATTCAAGCATTCAAGCATTCCTTCAAGCAATTGATCATTCTAAGTCTCCATTCAAGGATAAGTGTTGCATTCAAGACAAGGATTCAACCATTGAAGAGGAGATCACATACAACATACAACATACAACATACAACATACAACAACATTTACACCTTCGCATGTAAGAATACAAACATTCTTACAACAAGGTATCAGTACTTGTTTACATTACAATCATTTACATTTACAACATTTTCATTTCTTGGTTAATTCCAAAACTGGGGTTTGACCTAAGGGAAAACCCCTAATCCCTAACCCCCCAATCGTCCTCTCTTTTCTATGTGTGGGTTGCAGGTATGCGGCTGTAATTGAAGATCTGGAATCCTTGTGCAGAGATGAATAGATCCTCCTTCGTTTCATGGATTTTTCAGAGGACCGTGTGCACACCGGGCGCCATCGTCCCGTCAACTTTCACTCAAATTTGCAGGACATGCATTCCTAGCTCAATCCTTCTATCTACATTCTTTACAAAAGAGGGTAGTCTTGCTGTCTTAACCCTTGAAACTCATTTAGAATCCAATCTTGCATTGTGTGGGATTGGATCTTGTGGGTTTCAACCCCTCTTTTGAATGTAAAGTCTCCCCTAAGTGAAAACCGTCAACCCTAGTGACCTCCTTTCTCTCTCCTTGGAGTGGTGGGGGGAACACTTAGGGTTCGATCACGATTTTCTGCTTTACAATATTATGGATGTCAAACATACACATCAAGACTATGAAGAGGGATTTAACATAAATCTTGATAAAATAGCCTATGATACAAATGATACAATTGCTACAATCACAATTACTCCCAAAGACAGAGACTGTCGCAGGTCAAAGGTAACTTTACAAGGGATACCACAAAATCAACCACCAGCAGTAGGGACTTACAATGTAGTTGAGCAACTTAAGAAAACTCTGGCACATATATCATTATTCAAACTATTGCATATTTCACCCAATCATAGAGCTATATTGGACAAAGCACTTCAAGATTCAGTAGTGGACAAAGATATAGATGAACATGCCTTCTAGTCTATGGTAGGAAATCTAACACAAGGCACACGTATTGGATTCACAGAACAAGATATTCCTAGTGATAAATTGCTTCATAATGACCCACTACATCTGGAAGCTTACATTCATAAGAAAAGAATCAGAAGAGTACTCATAGATGGGGGAGCCGGTCTCAACATTTGTACTTTAAAACTAGTCAAAGCACTGGGATATTCTAAACTTCACATTGATTCTTCCAAAAGGATAACTATCAAGGCTTACGATGACGAAGAATGTCCATCTAAAGGCATTGTAACATTACCTATACAAGTAGGACCAATAACGATAGAGGTCGCTTTTCAAGTCTTGGATAGAGAGCTAGGATATAACATGTTATTGGGCCGCCCATGGATTCACACCATGCAAGCAGTACCATCCACATTTCATCAGTGTGTGAAATTCCCATACAATGGTATTGAAATCACTATAAAGGGGGATCCAAATCCGTTCCAACATTGGAATTATTTGAAAGATAGTGTCGATAATCAGGTACCTATCAATCAGGCTGCACCTCTCAATACACAGTTGGAAACATTAAAGATCACAGAAACAAAAAAAGATATGCCTACAACATCCTCCTTACAAATAAAGGATATGGGTTGTGGAGAGTACTCTATTGCAAATACTTTAAGTGGGAAACAGTTGTCTCTTTCACCTAAGTCCTTTGGGAAACCTCACACTATAGTGCAAAAGCAAGACAAAGGAAAATAAATTGTTAGATACACAGACTCATGCTCTTTCATTAGATGGGGTGACTTACAGGAAGAATCGTTGAACGAAGATGTTAACCATTGGATATATAGAGAAGAAGATCATATGACAATACCCAGAATACACACAAATCAGTATGGCAAAGGATTCAAAATACTCCAAAGACATGGATATGATGGTACCACAGGCCTTGGGTTACAAAAACAAGGAAGACTAGAACCTGTTGTTCCTAATGATAATCCAGGAAATCAAGGATTAGGATACAAGAATGTACAACATATCACTGAAGCAAGACAATGTACTCTTGATATACTAAATTGACCAAGAAAACCCTCAGATTACATATCATAAAGGAATTTGTCCACACAAGCGCTTCCATCTTCATCTCAAACAAGAAATCAGGTACTAACATCACCAAGTGCAGAATCAGATGGGGAAGACATGAGACAAATTTTGCAAGAACCTACCACTGAGTTGCAAAATGATGTAGTTATTGACACAACAATATAGGCTAATGTGGCAACAGAGGTAGGACTACCCCCACCACCTGAATCCCACCCATGGTTATTGTCACTACTTCTACCATGAGAAGCAACTCAGGCTCAACCTAATGAGACAGATGAAGAAAGATTGCAAAGGCTTATACCAGGCTTAAGAAGGGTCACTAATGTGCAAAGAAGACCAGTCAATCTACAATAGAATCAAAGATAGGAACAAGAAGAAATAAGTGATGATAGCTCATATGATGAAACATATATTGAAAGTGAGACAAACTCTCATGATTATGAATTCTTATCACTCCATGATTCTAGCCCACCAGAAAGTGTAATATTAAGGAATCAAATAAGGCTTATACAGGATGAAGATACACAAAGCCAGTCAACAATCAAGTCTTCATGTTATCAGAAGACCAGAGTAATGATTTACCCCTTGTGCATTCACACTTGATTGATTGGGGGCAAGAAGGAAAACCAACGCTGGATTGGTTTGAAAACGACGAAGCAATTTCAGAATTTCTAGGAGTCAGAGAGGGATTTCCACAAGGTGATCATAAAACAGGGTTTGCTATAGACCTAAATAGAATGACATACTTTGGAGAAGAAAGTAATTCTCCAATAGAAGATAAGGATCAAACTATCCATAATGACAAAAGTGACTTGGGTAATCTTCCTATGGAAAGAGAAAGTTCAACATTACTTACAGAGGAAACATAAGAAGTAAACATAGCAGAAGGGGAGGTTGTACATAACATCCATCTGGAAAAATCATTGAGCAAAGAAGAAAAAGATAGATTCATTCATTTTTTTAAGCAATGACCTATCAAATTTGCTTGGTCCTTTTCAGACATGCTGAGCTTAGACTCTGAATTAGTGTTACATCACTTACCATTGATACTAGGAGTTAAACCTTACAAGCAAAAATTGAGAAAAATGCATCCAAGTATCGCATTACTGGTTAAAATAGAACTACAAAAGTTGCTAGATGTAGGTTTTATCAGACCTATTGACTACGTGGAATGGATATCCAACCTGGTACCTATGACTAAGCCCACGAGAGGCATCATAATCTGTACGGATTTTTGAGATCTAAATAAAGCTTTCCCTAAGGATGACTTCCCGCTACCCAATATCGACATGATAGTTGACCTAACAGCTAGAAATGAGATGCTATCCTTAATGGATGGTTTTTCAAGACACAACCAGATTAAAATTGCACCAGAAGATCAACATAAAATGGCCTTTACATGCCCATGGGGAACGTACTGCTGGAATGTGATGCCATTTGGTCTTAAAAATGCCGGAGCAACATACCAAAGAGCCATGACAACATTGTTTCATGGCATGATCCATAACATAATGGAAAATTATGTAGATGACATATTGGCTAAATCACAAACCAGAGAAAGTCACCTTGCAGTTCTTACACAGATATTTGATCGGTTGGAATAACATAATGTTAGATTAAACTCGAAGAAGTGTGTGTTTGGCATAACAATAGGTAAACTGTTAGGGTTTATAGTATCAAATGGAAGAATTGAAATAGACCCTGCCAAGGTCAAGGCAATCATTGATATGCAACCTCCGTCAACACTTAAACAACTCAGAGGGTTACAAGGAAGATTGCAATCCATAAGGAGATTCATAGCACCGTTGGTAGATAAGTGTCACCCATTCCAACATTTACTCAAGAAAGGAGTTACTTTTAAATGGACAGAACAATGATAGGAAGCTTTCCAAGCTCTAAAAGGTTATCTTTTGAACACACCAGTGTCAATATCTCCTACTCCAGGACAACCTCTATTGTTATACATATCAGCAATGAACTCAACTCTGGGAGCTCTATTGGCACAACATGACAAAAATGGAAAAGAAAGAGCCATTTATTATATAAGTAAGACTCTGATCGACTATGAGTTTAATTATACCCCCATAGAGAGAGCATGCTTAGCAGTAATCTTTGCATCCCAAAAGCTCAGACATTACATGTTGAGTCATAAAGTACAACTCATTGCACGCTTTGACCCACTCAAGTACCTATTGAGAAGAGCAACATTGATTGGGCGATTGGCTAAGTGGGTTATGATCTTGGGTGAGTTTGATATAGAATACATAGATAGAAAAGCTATTAAAGGACAAATCATAGTAGATCAATTTGCAGAAGCTCCTATACAGGATAGTCACCCATTGCTGATAGACTTTCCAAACGAATCCGTGTTTACACTAACTGCCTCAGTAATGTGGAAGTTATACTTTGATGGGTCATATACAAGTCACGGATCTAGAGCAGGCATTCTCTTCATTACTCCTCAAGGGGATGTTATACCTAAGTCATTTAGGATCAATTTCCCATGTACCAACAATATGGCCGAATATGAAGCTCTCCTCATAGGGCTTCGTACAACTATACAATGGAAAATACAAGAGTTACAAGTCTATGGTGATTCACAGTTAATTGTAAACTAGGTGAATGGTGATTACAACATGAAGGATGACAAACTAATGCCTTATAAAAATTTAGTCGAAGATTACAGGGAGCACTTTAGAAAAATTACCTTTGAACAAATCCCAAGAATACAAAACAAGGCAGTAGATGCAATGGCGACCATAGGATCTCTTTTGAATATGCCTACTAACGAAACTCAGTTTGAGTTTATCCTAGAACAACTAATGCTACCTGCATATGAGACCCCCCTATCAGACTATGTTTGTGCAATTGTGGGTCCAGAATCACCTTGGTACAATGAAATATATACATATTTGCACACCCAATACATGTCACCGGATCTATCCAGAAATCAAAAGAAGACCTTTATTCGTCAGGCATCTAGATACACCATTATAGCTAATACTTTGTATAGAAAGGGTTTCAATGAAACACTTCTCCGATGTCTGGATGAGAATGAAGCACATCTTTCTTTAAAATAAGTCCATGATGGAATCTGTGGGGCTCACCAAAGCGGTCCGCCATTATCAAAGAAATTGCTAAGAACAGGGTATTACTGACCAACCATGGAAAAGGACACTTACAAGTATGTACATAAGTGTAAACAATGCCAAATGCATGAAGACCTTATTCATGCACCAACACAAGATCTTCAACCCATCACATCACCATGGCCATTTTCACAATGGGGATTAGATCTAGTGGGTAAAATCAACCCTACTTCTTCCAATGGGCACAAGTTTATCTTGACAACTACTGAATACTTTACCAAATGGGTTGAGGCAATTCCTTTAACATACACTACTGGAAAGTAGATAGCAAAATTTATGCTAAATTATATTATATGTAGATACCGAGTTCCAATGTGCTTTGTTACAAATAACGGGCGTCCATTTAAAAACCAGGAAGTGAAAGAATTGTGTGACAAATTTCACATACAATAGAGATTTGCCACACCATATTATCCACAAAGTAATGGACAAGTAGAGGCTATAAATAAAACAATATTGAAAATTCTTAAGAAAGTAGTCACTGACATAGGACGGGACTGCAATCTCTAGTTAAATCCCACTCTCTGGGCTTACAAAATAGGAGTACACACACCTACAGGAGCAACACCATATTCCTTGGTCTATGGTACAGAAGGGATACTCCCCATTAAAATAGAAATACCGTCTCTAAGATTATCCTTACAGAGCATTATATCAGAAGAGGACTACAAGGTAGCAAGGTTGTAAGAACTAGAGACCCTTGATGAAAAATGACAAACAACATTCAATCATTTACAAGGATATCAAAACAGACTGAGATGAAGTTATAATAAAAGGGTCCGCCCATGAACTTTTCAAGTGGGAGATCTAGTACTTAAAGAGAATCAAAGGAACATAGTAGAACGAGAAAGGCCAGGGAAATTTGAACCTAATTGGCTAGGTCCTTTCATTATAACAAGGGTCATAGGCAATGGAGCCTATCATTTGGCTACCATGGAGGGAGATCCAATCTCTGACCCTATGAATAGCATGCATCTTAAGTGATATTATACCTAAAGGCTATGTAGTTTAGGTTTTACTTTCCGCATTGCATATCATACCATTTAAAACATTGCATTACATGTAGTTTCCTTTTTTAGACGCATCGCATTTTTAAAGTTTCCACATTTTCATATAGAAGCATCAATAAAACAAGGCAACTATTTGAGTTTATCATTTGTTTGCATCTAAAAGAAACAAGGGTCATTGCCTTTCTTAGATATTTAGACATGAAGTCTTTGAGGTCCTAAGGTCATTCATTTTCAACATTACCCTGTGATGACGCTTTACTTATGGTTGGGTAGTGATTTCACTATTTGAGACTTGTTAACCCGAAATCTATCAATCACTATATCTCAAACACAATAAATCTCTAATTTACTCGAGACACCTAGTTGATCATATGACTAGTGAAAAATCTAAAATTCTACATCAGCGCCGCTGTAATTGTCATACCCAAGTAGGTTTCATTACTTACAAGTCAAGGCAAGAAAATAAAAAGAAAAAAAGAGCTATGCCAAATATCCATCTAAAGGAAAAAAGAGCAATGATATACAACTGAAATATCATGTATACAAATGTGATAAAAAGCTTGACTATGGGAACATACAAGTAACTCCATCAGGGCTATGAACACCTACTGGCAATGGAGCAATATTTGAGAAATTACAGTCTATAACCTCATCGGAGCTCTTAAAGCCTGCTGGCAGCGAGGCTCTATTCAAGTTGCTTTTGAAGTTAGAAAAACCATGTAGCTAGTGATATAGGATACTAAGGATCTTTAGTGAACACAAGAGAAGGAATTAACTCATTTGCACACACATGGGCAAAAGAAGATCAAAGTTTCAAGAACTAGTGGGGAAGTTTTCCGCATCTACATTTGTAAATCCTAGTCACTAAGTGTGTTGAGATGAATGTTCTGAAGGACCTTAAAGATTGATTGACTTCTTATCTATGAAATGTTTTGCACCTCTATTTCTATTGGTGTATTACAAATGCAAAAACAAACATAGTCAACCTTGTTCGAATAGGAAATGCATCTTCATCCTACATATTGTATTCACATAGGTCATGTCAAAAATTCATTTGTCTCCACATACATTCTACAGATCATCATGTCATACAGGTCTACACATTGGGGGCATAACTGAAAAAATCCAAAAAATCATATAAAGTCCTGAAATTTTTTTTTAAAAATCATATAAAGTCCTGAAAAAATCCAAAAAATCATATAAAGTCTTGAAAAAATCCAAAAACAATAGAAAACCACAAAATCCAAAAACATTGAAAACCATGAAAAATACCAAAAACATCCATATAAAGTCCTAAAAAAATCCAAAAAACAATGGAAAAACTCAAAATCAAAAAAATCATATAATGTCCTAAAAAATATCAAACAAAAACATTCAAATACGATTCTGAAAAAATTAAACAAAAACATTCAAATACAAGTCCTGAAAAAATCAAACAAAAACATTCAAATACGATCCTGAAAAAATCAAACAAAAACATTCAAATACGAGTCCTAAAAAAAATACCAAAAACATTCAAATATCGATCCACATAATCCAAAAACATCGAAAAAAGCTCTTGGAAAAGAACTAACAATAAAAAATCAATCAATCAAAAACTTGCAATAACATGTCTTGTGAGAAACAAATACCCTAGCAGATATCCAACAAACACTTCTCATGAAGTTAACAAAGGATACAACTATCAAGTCAAACATCTACAATCAACTGATCAAACTGTCTTATCAATCGTATCATATCCATATCAACGTGATCATTATCTTGTCTTAAACAGAAGAGGATACACTCAAAATCAGACAAGTCAGTCTTAAACGGGGTCCACAACTTTCCGAGATCAGACATTATCAACCATCACATCAAACAACTGAGAATGAAGGCACAAGGTCAGTATAGCTGCTGAATTTTATCTGGGTCAGTCTTTATTTTTTTATCATTTGGCGACAGATATTGTTCCTATGCTACTCAAGGATGTCCACAAGTGACTAGAGGAGCTATGATGGGCATTATCTTTTTCTTTGTTTGCTGTTTGTGGTGTGAACCAATGAAATTCTAGGGAAATTGCTCTAGTGGGTGTCTGTGATAAGAGCCTTCACATCAAGGTGAAATCGCCACACATACCTTGACCCCTAACACAATTCTCAGAATGGAGGGTTCACTCCTTGTCTGCTACATGTTTGTTTCTACAATGAGATATCTTTGCATCTTGGTTCCTTATACCTTGATGTGCTAAAGCTTCATTGTTCAAATAATAAGGCTCAGTGATGAATATATATTGACGCAATAAAATATGTGACACAGGTTCGTGATTTATTCAATTTCATTCTTATTTTCATCTCATTTTCTTATTGATAGTTTGTTGGTTTCTCATCTTCTGTCTAAAATCGCATTCTTTCTAACATTCTTTCTATCATCAATTTTTCTCTCTATCATCTGACTAACATTTCTTAAAAGGTGTATCTGAGTTAAAATTGGTTCAACCATTATCATACAAAAATAGATTTATCTGCATTTCATTATAGATTTATTTGCATTCATTATAGATTCACTTGCATTCATTATAGATTCATTTGCATTTATTATAGATTCATTTGCATTCATTATATATTTATTGGCATTCATTATAGATTCATCTGCATTTCATTATAGAGTTCATTAGCATTTATTTTAGATTTCATTTACATCATTACTACACACATGTGTTACCATTACATTTAGAATCATATAGAATTCAAATAGATATGCATCATAAAACTCATAAAGCATACATGGAAAGCAAAAAAATACATACATCATTGCCAAACCCGCATGCTATATATATAACTCAAAAATGATAATGTGTGTGAATACAATAAATAAGCCCGGAGGCTTAGATAACATGATCAGCCAACACTGCCTCTATCAGCAGGTGGATCATGTCCACTAGATCCTACCCCAGGATGTCGAGGTGGTTCCATAACGCCACCACTGATAGTCCGTCGTGAAGTAGATCTACTCGATCTCCTCCCCATGAATGCACTGAAGATAGGCTCCCTCTAACCCTCAGGGATGGCTCTCTCATATGCCTATCTATAATAAATAGCCTCCTGTGCAGCAGTGAAGTATCTCTCTCCCTGGTCATGTGCATCTGTACCTGCTCTAAAAAGCTGATCAAAGGCATCCATAGTGATCTGACATCGTCGCACTGCCTCATCTCTCTCCCTCTAGAGATGAACTCACTCAGCCTCAAAGGCACCATAATCTGCACGGTAGGTCTCTCGCTCGAAATCTCGTCTAGTGACCTCATCCTCCAAGCTCTAGACCCGCACTCTAAGAGTCTGCAGCTCTTCCCCATCACCAACCTCTCCTATCCCACCCTCTACGGTAGGCACATCCTCCAACTCTAGCATATCATCATCATCATTCCTAACCTTGGTGCTCGATGACTCTGAAGAATCATCACTGTCCTCACTGCTAATAGACTCGGTGTCTCCACCAATGTCTACGTCCTCATCTCCCTCATCTCCCTCTCCTCCCTCACCACCTCCCCCATCTCCACCACCTCCTCCCTCATCTCCACCATCTCCTCCAGCTCTCTCCCCTGTGTCTATCCTCAACCACTATCTAGGATGGTGAATCTGCTGTGCTGTAATAGGAACAACAGGATCGGTCAAAGGCACTGGCCTGTGCCTAGCAAACCATGTATCATACTCTGTTGTCGTCCCTGGATCCGCTGCACCTCTACCCCAACCCAGAGTAATGGCTACAAAGAATCAAACTCCATAGAAGCAACATGTGGCTGAATGCACACACCCCAATCAGATACCTCTCGCGATACATGAGCAAAATATGCAGTAACCACAGGTGTCACCTGTACCTCAGCGAACTATTTGAGAACCCACCCAGGAAGATACATCTCTATGATCCACTGAGTCTCAAAGGTCCTCCCAATAAGATATCTCTGTTGTCAGCAGAAAGACAAGTGCACTACATCATCAAGCCAACCAGGGCAATCTAAATAAGGTCTCCAAATAAAATGCTGCAATATATCAAACTAATGTCTCCAGTACAAGGTGTTCCCCGAACCCTTGTGTCTAATACCTGTTGTATACCTGAAGGCATAAGGCTCACCCGACTGCAAGTCTACATGAATGACAGGCCTAGAAATAGAAATGTGCTCCCAAGCCCATGTTTGAAGCAAAGTAACACCACAACTGATAGAACGGTATCCCAGATACACAATACCATGCATCTAATAATACAACATGGCAAGTAGACAAGGACCCCAGGCATACAGGCGATGATGCACAATCATATCATGGAGCACTCTGCCCCATCCAACTAGAAGCCCATGACCTCGTCTATCAGGTATCAGTAAACCACTGACAATACCGCATAATACAATGGTCAGGTCATCGTAATCTAATCAGGCCCAAGGGATCTCATAATGGCCACTGATCTGCAAATCCTGAATCTCACACTCAAAAAGTGCATGAAGTCCGGCAATGCCATCATCATGGTCATATATAACTCTCTCACCATGAATGGGAATATGTAGTATATGCCATACATCCTCTAAGGTAATGGATGCCTCACCAATCGGAAGATGAAAAAAACAAGTCTCAGAATGCCACCGCTCTATCAAAGCTATAATCATGGCCCTGTTGGCCATAACCTCTAGAAAATGTGAAATATGGTATAGACCAAGCTGATGGATATGCTCGATCTCATCATCCGGTAAGTCAGCTCAGAGATCAAGTCCACTAGGTCTGCTCTGTCGATAGTATAACACTCCAATGTTCTCCTGCAACGAGAAAATGATCAAAATATCAGATATCAGATCTAGAAAAACTTAAATATTTTCAAACGCATGAGAAAAACTTACATATACAATGAATGCGTAACAATTATGACTTATGTGGTACAATATTGACTCTTGTGTAATGATTAAAGCTAATGCGTAACAAAATGGGCGCATGCGTAACAAAAACAATTATGTGTAATGATATACACGAATGCGACATGTTAACACTAATGTGTAACACTTACGATGCATGCGTAGCATTTAAAGCGTTTGTGGTACACTTAACACTAATACGTGAAAATCGACAAGTGATTGTGTAACAGAGAGCAAAAAGTGATCATGAATTTTTTTGAAAAAAAAGGCATAAAACAGGCAAAAATCAGGAAAAAAATTGGAAAAATACTATGGCGCTGGTCCCAGGAGGTCTCTGATATGAACGTACTCTGTCCGACAGGTGCAATCGAGCTCTATAACCAGCCATGATGATCAAATACTCAAAAAAAAGCACACAAATTGCAAAGAAACCAAGGAATTACCAAATTACAAATGAGCAAATGAAAACCTAGAATTCTCTATTTATAGCTCAAAATTAGAGTTTTAAGACACCTCGATGCCCGTGGTCCCCACCAGCTTCAAACAACTTGTAGTGTACTCAAACGATCTTGAAATGACACGAAATTTCACACGCTTGCTCTTTACACTAGTATAAAAAACATGGTCTCAATTTTTGAATTTTCCGACCATCTTTTTCCGAGGGGGCATATTTACACTATACAGCAATACCAAGGCATACTGGGGCAGAATTTTTCATTTTCTTTGAAACAATATCGTTCCGACTTTGTCTCAAAGAGGGGCAAATGTAGACACCCAAAAATGTCTCATTGATCATGTACTAATTATTCCTCTAATTGATTAAATAATCTTTATTATTTAATTAAGTTAATTAATATTATTCTTCTAAATTCTTCTAATTTCACATTTCTTCATAATCTTACTAATTATTCTATTTCCTAATTCTATCATCATTTTCTAAATATTAGTTAAATATTTATTATTTAATTAAACTTGATTAATTCCCCAATTTAAATAATTTTCATTATTTAAATAAATTACTAATTATTCAATTTCCATCTCTAATTATCTAATCATTCAACTCTCTTCTAAATATTAATTAAATATTTATTATTTAATTAATTGTGATTAATTCTTTAAATTAAATAATCTTTATTATTTAATTAAAGTCCATTTCTACATAATTAAATAGTTTCTTTAAATTATTTAATTAATTAGTTCTTTTAATTCTTCCATTTCCAAATCCCCTAATTCTAATTTCATTTAATTTCATATTCTTCTAATTTCTTCCAAATTAAAATACATGTGCATGATTTCAAAGACCAAATTGAAAATCAAAGTCAAGTTCTAAATATATTCAAATGCTAAATTGAATTAATTTAAATTCAATTATTTGAATAATATTTCATGCAAAGATCAAATTGAAAATCTAAATCTAAATGCAAGCACATGCTAAATTAATTAATTAAATCAATCAATTAATTAAATCATTTATCTCTTCAACTTCTATTTTATCTTTCAGATAGCTTTTTCTAAATTTAGCTCTCTGTGTCATCCTCTTTATTTCCTCCAATCATTCTTTTTCTTCCTTTAGTTAACTCTTTCATCAATTAGTTGACTCAATTAATCTATTCAATCTATTGAGTTTCACTCCTACAGTCAGCAGTTCAACTATCAATTTTCATTTGAGCTCACCTAAGTTCACACCTCTTGATCATTCTGTTCCACCTTTCAATCAATCCTCTCCAATTTTCTATAAATTGAGCATCCAATCTCCATTTTCAACAATCACGAACTTTGAATCTTTGTGTCACTTGCAGGTTACCAGCGCAATATATGAGAGCCATCATACCATGATGAGGAGAAAAGCAATGGAAGTTCTATGTAGTCACAGAATAGGGAGTTTTTTATTTGATTTGATTTATAATTCATATTTCTTAATTGCGTTATTCCATTGTATTGTTTGTTAAATTCTGGTTAGGATAGGGATTCATGATTTCCCTTGTTTCTAATTGATTACTTTGTTAATAGAAGATGAATTTTGCATCCCACAAAACTTTCTATTAGCTGTGTGTGTCATATGAATCCAAGGTCTTGTAGGATAGAATGATATGGATATGTGTAAGTGTACAAAAATGTCCACAGACTATGGTGCAGAATACAAGTACTTAGATTCTAGAATAACTTGGAACATGTGGTAGATGAATTTAGTTATTAGAAAGCACTAAAAAATTAACGCATAGGTTGATAAAAATTAAAATAATTTATAGACGTCGTTGTTATTCTAATAGATTTGCATGTCCGTTTTGGAATTATAGGTATCTCGATTTCAAATATGGAGGCCAACTTTTCTTTAGAGACAAGCAAAACATAGGTCGCATTTTGGGGAGGAATAAGTGATGATAGGTTGATGAACCTGTTCACCTATGAAGATAACACATTCCTTTCAGTGGTGAAGTTAATCCTTGGACCTGAGTATCGAGATGGTGGATGGAAGTACAAAATGAATGCGGACATAGTGTCTCTATTTATGGCATGGTGTCTGGAGCTCCAACTTGTTGTGAAAGTCAGAGAAATCATGAACAGGTGTGTCTTGAAGGAATGGCTAGGGGGAATGAAAGCTTTATTAGGTTTGGCACGAGACATGGACAAATTTGAAAGTGTGGACAAAGTGTGGATTCACGTGAGTAAATTCACTCCTCCCTTGCAACTATTCTTTCTTTGGAGCGCCACATTTGGTAAAGAGGTGAGAAGAAGTGTAGCATAGGATAGAATGCATGGTATTGTACAATACCTTGAGACGGTCAATGTCTGGCAAGCGCATGTGGAGATGGAAAAATGGGGACCTTGGTTGAAATATAGAGCACTTGTGCAATGAACGGTTCCTGCATGCACAAAACGATGGGGTCGACCTTGTAGAAGAGGAACAACTAAGAAGGGTCATGCACTGCAGTTTGGTGAAGGCTCCAACAGGGAGACAAAAATGAACCAAGTGGGGAACATGGAAGTGATGGATGTGGAAGAGGGCACAATGATTGTTCACATTGAGTAGTGAGATGGAACATACAACCTTTTTTGAAGCAAGGACTATGTTTTTTTTTGAAGTGTTTTTGAATGTGTTATGTATGGACCGTTATGTATACCGGCTTTGATAGTATAGTCATCTAGCCGTTAAGGTTTTTCTTTTAGAATGCAAACATTTTCAGAATTAATATAAAATATAGCTTTACCAGACAAAAATAAAAATTGTTGACAACAATTGATACTCTTATCTTCCTTGTTTTGAAATTGTTCTTAGCGTTTCATTATATATATGGTGAAAAAATATATGTTTTTTATTGTATGTACATGAAATTATTCTATAACATCAAATTCAAGAATTTCAATATATATGACTACAAATTAAATTAAATTCTTGTAGCACAACTGAGTTTCTATTCTGGCTCAGTGAGAAATTGGAGGATTTCAATATATATGGAGAAAAAAAACAAAAATTGTCTTTTGATTCTATGTGCATGAAATTGTTCTCTCTCATATTTTATATTCTATATTCCGGATACCAATTCCAATGTTGCTATATACAATTCCCAATATGGGATATCACTCATAGAGTTGGATTGAGTTAGAAGTGCTGAATGGTTAGCTACGACAAGCTCACATCTAGAGGGAGCCACACAAACACTAATGATGTTGTTGCTGGTCCATTTACTTGTGTTATGATTGTTCTTTATGTGTGTTGATGATTGGATGATTTACTATCTTTGTTGACTTCTACATCTGATGATATCCTCTGATTACAAACTATGAATCCAAATAAATGTCAATCAAGCTCAACCTTTTATGCATCCACTCCCAACATTCCTATGATAATGCAATGGGGAATTGTAATAATGAATTATCCATTTATTTGTGGAGTTCAAAAAAAGATCCATAACTTATTTTTTAAGCCTACTTTCTCTTTCCTATGAGTTCTACAAGTGTAATAATTGTATTCATATTTTTATTGCCTATTTTGAAAAAGATGATACATAACTTGTTTTTAACTTCCTTTTAAACCTCCCTTATTCAGTGCCATTGCAACATCTCATATAATTTCAGAGAATAATAATAAACAATATCTTGTAGCTCCTCGTGGGTGATGGGGAGAGGTTCTCAAAGAGATTCACACCTTACTCAAAACATAGTTGGGTAATGTTTTTGTGGGATCCTATCACTCCTCACTTGTCCTTTAACAAGTCAAAACACTCAAACTCTCTTGGAGTGCTCCCTATCAATTTGTGCTCAATAGTTGCTTCCAATTGGTTTTGGGGAAATTACTCAAAATTCACTAAAAGAACCTTCCAACACATTTGGTGATCTGAGTACCCTTTTGGAAAAACTTTTGAATCTACTAGGGTAGACAATCTGGTCTGTCCGTACTAGTACGGATCCCCAAAAATGGCAATTTTGAGGGGTTTTGAATTAGCAGTCTTCTTCAAAAGGTTTAAATGGTTTCTGCACCCTATCACACCTCTACCTCTTCAATGATACTATTTCCTACATCACATTTCCATTCCAAATACTTGGCACATTCACAAATTCACAACCCTGCAAGTAAATACAACGTTTTCCATCATTTTCCTAACCGGGCTATGACTGAACTCGCCTACAAAATGATGGAAAGTTGCTTCCAAATAGCTTCTAGGCCATTACAAAACATATTTATACTGTACAAGGGTTCCATGACTTGAATCCCAAGGGTCATTAAGCAAAAATCAAGGGATTTCAAGTTGGAACCATGACTGGGCTCTTGAACCCTTGCTCAGGTTGAGAGCAATACAAATTTGTAAACACACCTCAAACTTGCACTAAAAGAAATTACAAACACCTCCTAAGAAATAAAATAATATACACTAAACCACCATTAAATAACATTAGCAAGGTCAATCCATTTGGTACGGATTGCTGCTATAAAATTGACAAAATTACAAGGTAAAATCTGGAAATTGTCTTCAAAATCTATTCAAAATTGCTCACAAATGTTCCAACCTGTGTACAATAATTCTCAAAGCATTTTATATTCCATTTTGGTCATAACCAACTCTTCATCAGTTTCCTAACCACCGATTTTCTCAAAAATGCAAAGTTGCTCAAAAAGTTGCAAAAAAGTTGTCAAGCAACAATGACAACTTTTGCTCAAATGAGCATTTTTGCCTTTTATGTATTTTTACTTATACTAAACCTCCTATGATGACTTCCTAACATTAAACTGACATTCCTAAATTCCTAACGAGGCTTTACAAGTCATTTTACATCATAATGAAAATTTATGCCATTTTAGGCTTACAAGGACTCATAGGCCATATTTGAGAAAAGTAACAACCTAGGTGACAATCATCCTTCAAATGACTATAAAACACACATGTGGACCTCTAAGTAGTCCATTATTCAAACACCTAATCCAAAATATGGATCATCACATCAAAATCTGGAAAATGCATTAAAAATGGTTAAAAGCTAGGTGCTCGTGCACCAATGAGTGTCCAACTTACCTATTTCAAGAACTTTGGAGATTAAAAATTATACATTAGGATTGTAATTAAATATTATACTATCTAAGAGATAGACTCATTTAATAGAATTTTTAAAACTTGGTAAATAGTTTCCTAACACCTCACTTGGTATGACCAATCTCTTTAGCATGGTCTTAATTGCCCTATCTCTTCCATTTGGTGGTGATGCTCTCCAAAAAGGATGTTAGAATATGTTAGAAAGACAAACACAAACACACAAGAAACAATCCAAGTGTTAGTGTTAGAAATCACAAATCAAAGACTATCCTACTCAAGCATATCAAGAGAGATACCAAACACAAAATAGAAAGCTTAACAAAACTAAGGAATGCAATAAAACATCTCCAAATGCCCTCCACCATGTTTGTAGCTACTCCTCCCTTGTTCCTCTCCTCTCTAAGTTCCAAATGAGTGTATCTCTCATTAGCTTTTTGCACTATTCTGGATTTCTTATGGAGATTCAAGATTGAAATGATTTTGAGATGCCAATGCAAGTGTAAAACAAACTAAATATGAGATGTTATTTAATTAACTAATGTTAATTTTAGCCAAAAAGACAAATGTAGATTATGCTTAAAATGCTCTCCTAAATTCACTATAACTTAGATGCATACAAGATTTCTGGATCTATATTTTGAAGAAATGAGCTCTATTTATAAGAAAAATGGAGTGATGGATGGTTGAGATTGAGTAATCTCAACAAGGGTCAGGATTGATGGGTTTATGATCCATATGAGGGCTTTCAATCCAATCCCAGGATGACAAATTTCAACATGAGATGGCTTGAGAGGAGATGAAATAAGCATTAAATGCTTGACATGACTTGAGGGTTACCTTAGGAGTTAGGGTTTAATTTGGGTTGGATGAATAAAAGCCTTTATTCAATGAATAATGTTTTTATCCAATGGATAAAATCTTGTGCAAGAGTTAGTGGGAATAACCATGGTCAAAGCAATGAATGCTTGAGGAGACACAAGGGTTACATGGAGGTTGAGTTAGAGGTTAAGCCTCTAACCAAGTGGGCAAGTGGAATTAACCATAAATGGTTATGTAAGAGCCATTAATGGTCATGTAAGAGTCATTAGTGGTTTAGAAGACTTTAGGGGTTATCTTGTTCAACACATAAAGCACTAAATGCTTTTCAAAGACTTTGAGGCTTTGAGAAGTGACTTCAAGTTGCTTAGGAATGTGACAATATTTAGGGGATGGGGGTTAAGGCTTAATTAGGAATGGCTAGAAGAACTTAGAAAGTGGTTAGAAGAGTCTAGAAGGGGATTTAGGATTGCAAGTGGGTTTGGTGGGTGAGGGAAAATAGGATTTTAATTAAAATTAAATTAATTAATTTAGAGGTGTGGTTTAATGATTTAATTTAAATAGACTAAATAATTTATTTAATTAAGAGGAGAAGGGGTTGAGGATGAATTAATTAAATATTAATTTAATTAATTGTTAGCTAGTGGATGTAATAATCAAATAAATAGTAAATATTCATTTAACTAAGTGGACATATTTATGTGACTACAGGTGGAACAAGCTATTTTAGTATAATGAACACCCTTTACTCTTCATCAACAAGTTTAAAGGAAAGAGATTTGTTAGGAAAGACATCTATATGTTTAAAGAATTAGGGGACCTCCCAAGTTCCAACAAACATCATGAACCCCCTCAAACATGAATTTGTCCATAAGACATTTGACATATATTATGTGGATGGATCTCAATAATGAACTCTAGAAATCAAAGGTTTATTGGTATTCCTAACTCACATATACATGATTACTCTATGCCAAACTTCTCAATGGCTGATGTATAAGATTCATTCAAACCACCAATCTTGTCCATTCTATAGGAAGAAAGATTCCTCTAAGAATGTGTCTGATACTTTTTCCCATACCTCTCATGTTAGGAACTCCACTAGATCATCTTTCCCCACATTTTGTATCAAAATGGTAATGTGGAAAGTTTTACTTTTTGGTTTCATTGTGTTCTTTAATGTGGTATCAAAAATGCATAGGCAAGTGTTTATCAAGATTATTTAGAGGTCTATATGCATAGTTATGTTCTCTTAATATTTATATCCTCATCATTAAATTTTGATATCTCTAATACCATTTCGAATTTTAAAACATAAAAGTTTGCAACACAAGCCTACAAGATCAAACAAAAAACTAGAACACCTTCCACAAATGGGAGTAGCAAGAAAAATGTGCCATATTCCTCAAAAGCAAAGATTACAGAAAGAATGATACAATGCATAAATACTTTCTTTATAGAAAGCAAGAGATGCCCTGATCCTAAAAATAGGAGAGCTAAAGTAGGATGACATAGGTATGACAATTTTGTGGGAGAGGCATCCCCTAACCCATAGTATGCAACCCCTATTGATGGATATTGACCATTTGACACTAGGCTCAATAGGAATATGTCATGTGGTTTTCATGCCTAGAATTTGGGCTAATCTCATACTACTGATTGTCTTAGTTGAGAGATGGAACAACAAGAATAGCTCATTTCACCTATAGATAGGTGAGATGTAGGTGACGCTAGAGGATGTCTAGAGGATTATATGGATCCCCATCTATGTATTGTATGCCACATATGACACATTTGGAGATAATAAGGTTTTGTGATGAGAGTTTGTGGATGAGAACTTGGATTATTATGATAGGGAGTTTAGTTGGAGGCTAATGGTATCCATATAATGCTCTCAGATTTTGTGTTGATAACGGATTTATATCAGTGGAAATAGAGGGAGACTCACAAATTATAATCAACGCCACCAACAACAACTCGACACCTAATTGGAATCTTCGTCGCTATTTGGTTGATATTGCAATGCACCTTAACCAATTTCAAAATTATAGAATTTCCCACACTTTCTGTGAAGCAAACAAAGTAGCTGATTATCTAGCTAATGTGGGTGTCTTATTGGAATCATACACTGAGAAAATCTTGAATTTTGACTGGCAGAATAAGCTCAAATAGATTGTAAAGGATGATTTGGCTGAATCGGTCTACAAAGTCAAGTCACAGATCAGATAAGAAGCATGAAGGTACCTGGGCCATCATGGAAACTTTTGATGGGTAATTCTATGGACCAAGGTGTACACATAACCAACGCAGATCTCGAGCTCTCTTATGATTGCGCATCGGATGTCGGTGAATGTGGATAGAGCATGGGAGATTCATTTTAGCTAGAGGTAGGTCATCCTTTAGTGGAAGGACAAACCAGAGACCTCTATTTTTTCATGCACTTTGGTAGATTGGTATTAGGCTAGTTAGATAAAGTACATATGACTAGGGACTTGACAAGTTCTCAGAATAGTAAAGATATGTTGTTCGGATGAACCTTGATTGTATTTTGGGCCTATTCTGGTCTTTAGACTTCTCTAGGAAGTCCAAAACTTTATATAAGGAATGGTTTAGATTGCAATCTTAAGACTGGAAGTATCGATCTCAATCGATGGTGCATCATTTTGGTCTCAGTTGCCTGTGTAGAGAGGAATCGATCCAAGCCCAATGTAGCCAGCTATTTCAAGCAAACAATGTGGTCTAGAATGTTGTATGGCAGGTGGCTAATGGTATATTGGGTGGTAATCAACACTAGTGTGATGGGTTTGTTATGAGGCTGTCATTTGCCCTATGGTTGACATATTCGATTTAAAGGAAGTGAGCATACAGAGGATCAACAACTTTGTCTGCCTATCTGATGGACAAGCCCTGGAAAATGCCATTCTAGAGTTGGATTATGATTGTTGGGTAAGAACCATTGGCATCCATTTTAACCACACCAACTACATCTCCTCTGAATCGGAGGAGTCAAACAGTGAAGATGAAGAAATTGCCCAAAAAAGGGTAGCACATGAGAGGAGGAAGAACTTCATCCAGGAGGCATGGGAGGTGTTTAGGGTAGGGGCTAGGAATGGGAATCTGGATCCCTTCCACAGACTACTCAACTCCGATGATAACTGGATCTCAGCATCACCCGCTGTCAAAGTAATGGAGAGTGGAGAGAACATGGTTGTCATACTCCAACACATTGGGAATTAGTTTTTCTCTTTATCTACAATTTATTGTTTTGCATATGTAACTTGAAACTACACTTCTATGACCGTATTGTAGACAATAGGAATAATTTTGTAAAATTAGCAGTAGTACTATTTTAGGTACTTAACCACTATGTTATAAAACATCTTGTTATGGTAAATAGAAAAAGTCTCAAGTGACACTATGTTAGAAATGGATCACCATTGTAGGTACATGGAGCACCTTTGATGGTCATTTTGCAACTCACCTTGAGTCTACATGAGTTGCAGAAGCTTGTGATAGGTATGGATGATTGTCTCCTTCCAATATGTAGACCTAAACAATAGCATAAATCTATGTCATATTTTAGGGCCTTTGTTACATTTGGGGTTGAGTTTATCTTGAACCAATATTTTGACATTTAAAGATGTCATTTTCATCTAGATGTACTGATGATGGATGATAGACATTACAATTTGTAAAGAACCAATGTTTCTTAGAGTTCTTGAGGCCAATTTTTGAACACAATGTGTGTTAAGTATTGATGTAGTCAAATACAAATTTTCTCGCACATAAAGTATTGATGTATAGGTGTTAGTTTTGCCTTTTCTACTTTCTAGTTAAAAGAATACCCCTAAAAAAGCTAAATTACATCAAACAAGCGAATTGTACCTCTAAAATTTAGAGGAAAATCACTTATTTAATAGTGATTTCTCCAACTATTAGTGATATTTGTCTTTATTGGTTTGGTAATTCAAGTCATTTGAATTATTATTTTAAAAATACAAATTTATTTACTAATAATAGGGAATGGTTTAATGAATGTAAACAATGCAAGAATACTCAATCTTTCAATAGTTACTATTATAGATGCAACAATTTTGGTCATAAGGCAGCTAGCTGCATATCCAATACAAGAAGTGGAAATGATCCACAAGACATTACATGTTACAACTATAACAAATATAAATTTTTTTAATAAGTTTTGCAAAGGAAATAATACCAAGTCTTTTCTTTCACAGAAGAAGGTTGATCTAACTCAAATAAAGAAGATGGAAAATATGTAGGTTCAAATATTAGAAGAAAAGAAAGATGATGAAGTGAAGGATAGATCTGCAACTCAAGATGGTACATATGGCTCTTCTAGAAACTAAATTAAAAGGGGTATCAATTCAGGGGAAGTTATGTTTGTAGATTTTTAGAACCCTTGAGAAGCAAAGATGTTGAAATCTTCAACATATTGGTATAACATACTATGGACATGATGAATTGATGGTACTACGTCAATTAGCTTAATTCCCAAAGCAATTGATCTTCTTGTAGAGGATTGCATTTAACATGATTCATTGATTGAGCCCATGTAATGTATCTTTGTGAAGTCGTTTGTGCCAAGGGACCAATATCATGGCAAACAAATTTGACATCAACCACTATCTCAAAACACTATCACACTGAAGATATCATCACTGTGGCTGTTTATTGTTGCTAATGTCTCTATCTTTGTCTGATATGTACAAAACCAGGATGGGAAAACACTGAAAATGGCAGGACATTATGGTATTGGAAGTTCAAGATGTTGGTGAAGGTTTGCGTCATTTCTCTTCAAGGGATATTCAGTGGATGCCAATTTGTGTCGAAAATGATTCAACAACAAACCTCTGTGGAGCAATTCCACTCAGTAGATTGGATGCATTCACCAGAGGGGAATTGTTCCGTGAAGGTGTTGAAACGCAATTTCTTCGAAAGCGGTAGAGTGAGCACGATAGTGCTATGCACAACACACATACAACAAAGATGTACAGTCGATTAGTACACACATTCTTTCCTATTCTTTTTCTACATTTAATTATATTACGTCTATTTTTGATAATACGAGAGTTGTTTTTGAAGGTATTGGTGTTCATATGAACCAGAATAGAATAGTAAAAAGTTGTTGAATAAGAAGCATGCTAGGACATATAAAAAAGAAGAGGTTGTACATGCCACTTCATTGTTAAGGTATTATATGGTAGGCCAAATGTGGCCATCTTGATATTGAAGCAACTGTTCCATGTAGACAAGAATGGTGAAGCTTGTCATGGCGTGGATGATACCAACAATGAGATGCACTCTCAATTTGCACCAAACCTTTCAGATGAATGCAAAACATATATAGAGAGGTTGTTGTTGATGGATGTGAGCATTGATGCTATTATTGACACACATCTTGATGATACCGTTTTTCATGACATGTTGAAGAAGAGACATTTATTCGTCACACACAAGGATGTTATCAATGTGGCGATGACGGTCCATTCTATTCGGTCATGAAAGCATGTACACAATGCCAAAAGCATCTTAGAATGGAAAAAACAAGATGAGGCTAATTTCTTTTTTTTCCAGCAGCTTGCTGACAAACCTTTCATTATGGGAATACAAACGTCTTGGATGCATGACATGATGGTTTGATTCTCACATGACTCAATCATCTCAATGGATTTGACATTTGCAACAAACAACTATGAGGTAAGTCTCTTCAAACTTAACCTGTTTTCAAGCAGCCCATTTGATTTGTGGATGCTCATGATCTTCTTGTTTGTTGTTTAAAATAGTATCAATTGTATTTGTACCTTGTATTTGACGAGAAGCAATTGGGGGTACCTATTGCATGGGTTGTGACATCGAGGAACAAGATCAAGGATATTCAAGTGTGGTTGATGGAGTTGCGGAGATGAGCAAAGGAAAAGAGGCCTAATTGGAGGATCAATGTATTTATCATGGATGGTGCGAGTGCAGAGATTCATGCGATAGAGTAAGTGCAAGAGAGAAATGTTTGTCTACATGAAATCAAACATTATGATACGTTGGTCTACGTTTTATTTCAAATGAGCAGGCTCAATTAAACATTTTGTTCATAATAGGAGTGTTTTTAAATGTCGTGTCATACTTTGTATTTGGCACGTACGTCGAGCATGGTTGAAGAATGTGTACAAGTATGCAATGAAGGAAGGAGAAATGGACATTTTTCACTATGTAGGGCCGATAATGATGGAAATGCATGAAAGCGAAGAGAGCACTCTGCAGGAGCTGCACACTTTCTTTGTTGAATTTAGTGATCAACCACATTTTCTAGAGTATTTCTATAGCACATGGTGTCAAGAAGAAGGTCGTATCATTGAATTGGACATTACCTTCGATTTGGCTTTATGACTTGTTACCCATTTTGGTTGTCATTTGGTAGTTGACATCCTATTGCTATTTTAATTTCTTTTTTTCCTTTCTTTTTGGCTAGCTATGTCGGCGAAAAACTTTAGGAATTTCACTCATGCTAACCAGGACACAAATAATGCCATCGAATCATACCATGGAAAATTGAAGTCATTGCACTTAAGAGATGATAAAGAGACATGCTCGAGGAGGATGGAGAATCTGTATTTTATACTTGTTTATAAAGTGGAACCATTCTACTAGCATAAGCAAGAATTGCAGCATTTTGGATTTATCAAAAACTATAGGTTGGCACATTTGCAAAATAGTATGGAGAGGGCAAAGGCAATTCCTAATGATGATTGTGTTCCAGACGACACTACTCCTAGTTGGTACTGGGTGAAAAGTCAGTCCTTGTACAATTGGTATGTGGTTAGGAAATTTGGGGATCACTTCTACATCTGTAAATGTCCATGGAGTTTGTGAGGAAACAGGTGCAAGCATGCATTGAAGGTTGTTGCAATGATGAACAATTCATTCCATGATTCACGTGTTCCGAGTAAGTGGATATTCATGAATGTTGATATTTGCTAACTTAAAAGATGTATAGTTCACTCTAAGAAATTGTTTCATATAGATCCTATTCCTATGTCAACTCCAACATCTGCTAATAATAATGAAAACCCAACACCTGAACCTATCGTTGATAGCATTTCAAATATACATACAAATTTAGAGGATGTGGACACTGTAATGTGGAATGAAGCAAGAAGAAAGTTAAACATGTTGTTGCAAACAATGCCAAGTTCGGGAAATAAACTAATGGAATTTGTAGGCTGTCTAGATAGGTTCATTGGTGATCTTCAGAATGCCAATGCCATGTCATTTGATTTTAGTCCCTCTAGCGATCTAGCCAATACAACCACCGAACGTATGTGGCCTTGGTTTAGTGCAAGTCGGGTCCATTGTTGTAATCGGCAGCAACATAGGTAGAGTACTATGAGTGAGATATGTCATGATGTTCAGCAGACTGTCACCTTTGAGTTCCCCTTTGAGACTTCTAGGAGGAGAAAGGAAAAGAGGCAATTAGACCAAGCACCAGAACTGCATGTCCTTGCCACTGCATTGGTTGTGTCTAATACAGGTTGGTACTCTAGTGCCACCTGTAAGTGGTTTCTAAATGTGTGAATGTTGCACACATTTATTTAGTTGTCATGTCTTTTAGTCAGTGAAAGTGATCCACACTTATGTGTGACAGTTTTCGACACCCCCTCAACACCTGGCCATAGGAGTCATCGTTGGAGATTGTCTTTTGATGGTCTTTTACATGGACAAGGATCACAAAATGATCCTCACTGATACTAATTTTGGTATTATTTATTCAAATTAAGCTTTCTATTTGTAAGTATGTCATATATGTGCTTCATGTTTAGCCATTCTTCATTCAACCTGTTGCGTAATATGGAACAACTTTGTTTATTGTAGTTGCATTGTAATGTTTACTATTACTGTCCCTAACCATCTTTTATAATGTATCTTTGTATGCAAGTCCCTTTTTTTTACCATTTTTAATCCCTCAATGACTTTCACATACACGTCAGGTGACAGACATAGGTTTTATGCAACTTAATTTTTAGTATTACGCTTTTATGTCTTCAATTTATTGAGTGCTCTAGTTAAATAATTAATACTCTTATGGTGTGATTATGTATTGCATTTTTTTAGTGCTTACAACTCTTATGTCTTACATTTATTGAATTTTATAGTTATATTACTAACACTCTTATCGTATGTATCTACAGATTGCTACAAAGGTTGGCAGAGAACGATGAGGAGTCAACATTATTTCAGCACCTCCCGGATATCCTTATTGCAGATATTATCTGAATGATAACTCCCAGATGGGCCAGTGAGTGGACCGTTCGAATTGGAAGACATTATACTAAGGACAATATGTACACTATGCACATAGAAGAGGTGATGTTATTTGCCCAAACGTCAACTCTGGGGATGGTCACTTTTTATAGGTGACTATGGTCAATGTATTTTACCCTTACGTACTGGCCAGTCACTCTCCCTTGGTTTCACATAATGTGTGCTGACAGACCCCATTGGAGACATGGACGGGCCTTGGTGCCATGCTCCAATGAGAGTATCGAGGATGTCACAACATTCTTTCTATGGAACCTCTTTATTATGGACTACACCCGCTTTTTCACTGGTTATGATAGTCCTCGGCCAACATCGAGGTTTGTCAGGATATAGAGTAGATTCCCAATGTAGAGGAGGTCCTCTCATTAAAATTGTATAACTTCTCATGTATGACTATGCTCTTTTTATAAAACAGTTCATTTCTATGGTTACATAGCCGATCTTCGTACGTCGTTTGTCTCGATTGTGCTTGCGATTTATATGTTTGTGGGTATGTTTACAATTTATATGTTTGTCTCTATACACTTTAATATATGTCTACAAACCAATACACTTTATATGTTAATTTAAATCTAATAAATATAATCCTTTCTCTAAACAAGTCATATCATTAAGTCTACTCTAAAAGGAATAGCATTGATTTCTATAATAATGCAATTTTGATATACAATAAAATTAAGATGTGAGATATGGAATGCAAATGTGTAAATTGTGAAGACTTGGATTGAAGACAATTTTCTCTCCTTCATGATGATGCAAGTATGTCAATGCTTCATTTAAGATACATCAACAAGATTAATTAAGGAGGTTAGGTTTTAGAAATACATTATTGTTACAATATAAACAATCCATTACATGTCATCAAAGGGAATGAGGCAAGATAATTGAAGACAACACTAGACTCTGTGTATAACACTAGCAGATAGTATAAAATAATTTCATAAGTGATCGACAAGGAAACTTAAAAATTGAACATAAATTACATATAGTAGAAATTATCGACAAAGTTGTAAAACATGCTAAAGACGAAACAAATTATCAGCCATGTAGTCCGCGAAACAGCGAATCTGCATAACATGTCATGTTAGTCTAATCTGTTGTTTCGCGGAGCGAAAGGAAATGGTGGTGAGGTAGTCCGTGAATTAATGAAATTGGGTAACACATCATGTTAGCCATTTCATGGGGCAAAAGGAAGTGGTGGCTAGGCAATCCATGAATCAACGAATTTGACTAACATGGCGTGTTATATGCTTTCGTTGTTTCACGGGGCAAAAGGAATTGGCAGCCAGGCAGCCTGCAAATCAGCAAATCTGACTAACATGGTGTGTTAGTCAATTTCATCATTTTGTGGGGAAAAAGGAAATGGAGGCCAGACAATCTGCAAATTAGACTTACATGGCATGTTAGTTGCTTTCACTATTTCGTGGGGCAAAAGGAAATGGCAGCTAGGAAGTCCACGAATCAGTGAAATCAGGTAAGACATCGTGTTAGTTGATTTCACCATTTCGTGGGGCAAAAGGAAATGGCAGCCAGAAAGTCCATAAATTAGCGAAATCGGGTAAGATGCCATGTTAGTCGATTTTGCCATTTCATGGGACAAAAGGAAGTTTCAGCCAGGCAGTCTGTGAATCAACAAAATCTTGGCCGCCATTTCCTTTTGCCTCGCAAAATGGTAAAATTGACTAACATGGCATGTTATTCGATTTCACTAATTCGCGGACTACTTGGCCGCCATTTCCTTTTGCCCTGCCGAATGGCGAAATCAACTAACATGTCATGTTAGTCAAATTCGTTGATTCGCAGACTACCTAGCCGCCATTTCCTTTTGCCTTGCAAAATGGCAAAATTGACTAACATGCCATGTTAGTCAAATTCGTTGATTTGCGGACTCCCTGGCCGCCATTTCTTTTTGCCCCATGAAATAGTGAAATCGACTAATATGCCATGTTAGTCTAATTCGCTAATTCGCGAACTACCTAGCCGCCATTTCCTTTTGCCTCGTAAAATAGGGAAATTGACTAACACGACATCTTACTTGATTTCGTTGATTCGCAGACTGCCTAGCCACCATTTCTTTTTGCCCCGCGAAACAACAAAATCAACTAACACATTGTGTTACTCAATTTCACTGATTCATGGACTACCTAGCCACCATTTTCTTTTGTCCCATGAAATGACAAAATTGACTAACATGGCCACCATTTCGTTTTGCCCCGCAAAATGGTGAAATCGAATAACACGACGTCTTACCCTATTTCACTGATTCATGGACTGACTGGCCGCCATTTCCTTTTGCCCCGTGAAATGGAAAAATTGACTAACATGACGTCTTACCCGATTTTGCCAACTTGCAAGTTTCCTGGTTGCCATTTTCTGTTGCCCCGTGAAACGGCGAAGTGACTAACATAGTGTGTTAGTCTAATTCACTGATTCGCTGACAAAATAAAATGTTGGCTAGGTTTTCAAGGACATAAGTGATCAAAAATGCAAGTTAAAAATTTCGTAAGTGATAGACAATGCAACTTAAAAATTTCAAAGTGATGGACAACGAACTTAAAAATTTCATAAGTGATAACCTTATTTTCAGCTCCAAATTCTCATTCGAGGAAGGAAATTCGCGAGGGCCAGTGGCAGAATTCGGGGACAAAATTGGGTGGAAACTTGCAAGTAAGTTTACAGTCTCTCCCTCAACCTGATATATGTAGACGCGTGTTTGCAAGTGAGAAATACAAAGAAAAAATTCCTAAACGAAGAGGAGAAACTGAGGACAGAGAAAGTCCAAAATGGGGGGTCAGCCCAGAAAAAAACCTAGGATGGTAAACCTGGCCAAGAGGCCTATGCAAAAATCACTGTTAGATGCATTGCTTGGTTCTATAGATAAATCAGCTAAGTGTGTTTTTAAAGACACTTTAGAGGGTTGCAAAGATGCTTTAATCCCAGTTCTCGGAAAAGACTTGTTTTGTTTTTTCTATAAAAACAAAAATGAGAAAATTCCAATATGAAACGTTTGGACATACAATGTAGCCAAATTAATCATGCCAAATGTGTTTATAAACCATGAGTTGATTCAGGTATTGGCTGACAATTATGACCCTGTCACTAATGTTGTGAGGATGTTGAGTGGGAAACCTTTGGTGGTAATTACTAGGTCTGTGATTATTGATTGTTTCACATTGAACATTGAAGCCATCACTAAGGTAGACCTAGAAAAACTTTAAATGGAGTATGATAAGTTTTTGAGGAGATACAAGAAAGATGATCTCCCAGAGAAGGGATTTGAAGAACAAACGGTTGATGGTTACAGGGAGCGAGCCATTCCTCGTCAATGCTTTCCTTGGGTATTTCCAGAAAACCTACTTTGCCTTGTGTCAAATTCTAGGGGAGGATGCCAGTCCTAGGATGCTAGTGAGTTTTATGTACATGGCTATGATAATTCAAAACTTGGATGTCAATGTGGAGTTTGATTTTGCTTCAAAAATTGACAGGAGAATATGAGGGAAGTTGGTGGCGTGGAAGGAGAAGAAGAGCAGTGATTTCCACCACTATTCCTTATTATGTCATCTTATCTTGTTTCAAAAAGGGCAGGAATTTGCAGAAAGATTGAAATTAGGAATAGTCGATGAAAATGGATATAGGCTCCCAGTTCAGTTTTGGTGTTACTTATGGGATAAGAGATGCAGGGATTCAGATTACAAGGTCTTTTGCAACTCCTTTGTTTATAGTATTCTTGCTGTTTTCCACGGAGTGGTTGACAGATTGTCTCCTGGAATAAGGAAAGTATTGAGACCTTTGGCCTATGAACCTGAGAAGGGTCACACTCACAATTTTGCAGATTGGTTTTACATGGGTGAATATACTATTAGTAGCGTCTATGGTTGTCCCCAGATTCCCCATTGTTTGCCCATGTTTGTACCGGAGAGGCTTGCATTTTTGGAATTTATATGGCAGATGTTATGGTTGGAAAGAGAGCTAATTGTTCTAAGGAGGAAAGGGTCATTTATGCCTCATCATGTGACATTTGGTGGATTCTCAATCAGATCCAACATGCTCAGAAAGTTACAAAGTTACTTAAACATCAATTTCAAGCTGAGACATGGTAAGGAAAGAATGTGTGATCCCGAAAACCACATCGGTTGTGTTATTAAGTTAGTTTCACGTGAGTTACTTATAGAAGAAGACCTGATCATAAATCTCACATCAAATGGAGAAATTATGGATAGAAGGAAGAAGTGGGAAATCATAGCAAGAGTTGAAGAGGAAAAGAAACAAAAGGATCCATCTTTCCCTGGGTTCTATGCTAGTGCGACTGATGGGTTGGAGAGAATAGAATTGTGTTTCCAAAATTTTGAAAAGATTTATTGCAAATCATT
Organism: Cryptomeria japonica; assembly: GCF_030272615.1. Classification (NCBI taxonomy): domain Eukaryota; kingdom Viridiplantae; phylum Streptophyta; class Pinopsida; order Cupressales; family Cupressaceae; genus Cryptomeria; species Cryptomeria japonica. Next base: position 619,232,471 of record NC_081408.1, on the reverse strand, counting down.
AGGTGTGGAAGGCCCACCAAAAAAGGTCGAGGGTCCACCAAAGAAAACCATAGGGGTTGTGATTCAAGAGGTAATGGATTACAAATCCACGGGAGAAGTACATGAAGAGCATGCTGATACACTTGAAGTTGTTGCTGCATTAAGAGTACCATGGATAGAGGAGCCATCAGATCAATCAAATATGGTTCCACCCAGGTACTAGGAAGAGGTACATGGCTATGAGGCCCAACTAAGAAAAGAGGCAAATCCTTTCAATAGAAGCGATGAAAGAGTGGCCATGTCAATGAGGTTCCTTGATGATGACAATTTCATCTATACTTAGGAATTTAAAAATTTCTTGTTAAAGACAAAAATGAAGGAATTTGAAGAGAGAAAATAGGTGAACCTCAAGGGAGTAGAGGAAATGAAACATGAAGAGGCTATTGCTCAAACTTTGAAAGAAATGAGATTGGATGAAACAGACTTGACCCTTGCAGAAGAAAGAGAAATGGTTTTAAATAGTAGCATGCTCATAATTCAGGGAATGACCATGAAACAAACATTCTTGTTGGATCAAGTCAGGCAACAAGATGATCCAATGCTAATTGCTGAATTTGATTCAAATGAAGGGGTGAGTGGAATAGGGTATAATCCCAAAACTAAGATATTAGCCTAATGGGCGAGCTCAAAAACTACTCGTAAGCCGAAGTTGGTTGATTTGGTAAAGGAAACTTAGGGGGCAACACTTTTCAAATCCATAAAAGAAACATCTCCATTAGAGGCCGCTATAGTGACCATGCACTCTGCAATGTTTATGAGGGATGCAGTAATGCAAATGGAAGGAAAGATACATGAACTAGAGGCTAGGCAAAAGGATATGAATGATGAAATAAACAAGTTATATATTGAGAATGCTACGTTGAGAGGAAAGATGGAAGGTCAGCCTAACAATCAAAATAAGGCAATCTTTCTGCATACGCATGCCCCTTCAAAGCAAATTGATAAAATAGGTGACAACAAAGAGTAGACTGAAGAAAACAAGAAATATGAGAAAGAGATATAGGAAATGAGGGTGGCCAATAAGGAGATCCTGCAAAAAATGGCATGAGAAACTCTGCAAGTTTTTGAATAATTCTCCTACACAGGGTCAACTTTATAGTTGAGAAATTGGAAGAGATATATGGGAGTTATTAGACTTTGTTGAAGATGTTAGAAGTGTTCAAAGAGAATAGGCCGAAATTGGAAAACCTATCAAATAGGTGGCAACCTGCATGTGTGACATTGGAAATGCTACACAAGGTGAATCAAAGAAACCCTGATGTTGAACCGAAAATAAAAGAAACTTGGCAAATTGTACAAACAATTGAAAGTGGACTCAATGATATCAGAAGTATGGAGCAAAAGGTGAGAGTGAAAATTGATTATTTCCACACATTTGACCATTGGAATATCCCTCGTATCATGGACAATGGAAAGCATATCTGGGACTTCGATGATTGAAAGAGAGACTTCACTCAGATTGTAGGAAAGATCACTCCACATTTGAAGGAGAAAGGAGATATCAATGTTGAGAGCTTTCATGTATATCAAGACGGGATTATAAATGTGGATTTTGGTTACGCCAAGTTTGTTGTAGAGGTGAGGAATTTAACAGATGAGAGGTGGAAAGATCATTTGATGAACATGCCCATCATTATGAACTTTCAGTGGCCCAGTGATTATGAAGTTTGCCGATGGGAAGTGACTCATCTGAATGTACCTACAAACTGATAATAGAGATTTCCAGGCATGGAATCTGAGAGTTGCAATCTTCTTCAAATTTTCATTTCTCATTTCTCTCATTTCTCTCATTTCCCCATTATGTCAATTAGTTATGAAGAGGTGTCCTGTAATGGTCTTAAGATTGTTTCTTATCCCGATTTTGTATAAAAGGGATAAACCAAGACCAATAGAAAAAAGAGTAGATCTTCTGAGAATACTGTAACAATATGTTGTACCTAATTTTAGTGGCGAAATCAATAGAAGAATCATAAAACTTCTCACATGTCCTATATGAAGTGTTACTTTCAATTTCAGTTTGTTTGTTTCAAGAATACAAGTATAACTAACCTATGTATTATACTTCATCTTATTCATGTGCTAAAGCTTAAATAGTTAAATACTCCTGACTAACATACTTTGTATTTCCTTGATTGGAAAATTATGTGATCCTGTCTAATATGTATTGTTCCTACTCTTCTCTAACCCTATCACATAACCCTCTTCTCACATAACACAGCTTTTGATCGACGTATCATATGTCGATAAGCATACATGGAAATCTAAGGTCAAACCTATTGGCATCAGTCTTTCTAATTATAGTATGGACTCAATGACGATTATATCAGAGAAGCATATACCAATAAGGCTCATCGGTCTAGTGAACATAACCAGCAAAAGAAGAAAATTGCCTTGCCGATAACCGATGAGGCTATCGGTAAGACTTATATCAATAAGCGCAATAGTGAAAATGTCCATTGGTGAAGGTTGTACCGAAAAGAAAGTCATCGGGGAAATAATGCTTATCGCTATGATGCGAATTAAGTTAACCCAATAGCCAATGAAAGTATCAGGGAAACCTACATCGATGCATGAGAAAATAAAGTTGTCAGCTTAGGATATCCTGATGAAGAAGAATAAGTTACTGAGATAAAAGAAAGGTTTTGCAGAGGGAAATATAAATCAGGACCACATATCTCAATGAATAATTGTCTCATCAGAATTGAAAATTGAAAGAGTGGTTTGCTATTTAATGCTTGAAAGTATAGTCTGTATATCTATGGCTCACACAAATTAAAGATTACTTAAACCGTATAACACACTAGCAAAAGATAATTCGCAGAGAACATACATTTTAAGTTTCCAGAGACCAGAGCAGAGAATTGTGATCACAAAGATGGACACATCGAGTTCAACTGGGAAGAAAAGGGTGGCAAAGAGTTCAGAGTACAAGGAGAAAAGGACTAAGACAAAAGATGTGCCTCCTGTGAGAAGATTGAATGAAGATATGATTCAACAAATGCAAGAACCCAGCCCGAAGTCCAGAAGGTCAAAGAAACACCTACCTCGGGGAGACCAATTGGAAGATAAATATAGAGAGATTGGGGATGTGTGGAAAAAGGTGAGGGGGTATGAATTATTCCTTTTTCATTACCTAAGGAGCAACAAGGATATTCCACTTTGTAATCGATGGATGACGAATTTGGGTAAGTTAATTGTCCCAAATGTTTTTGTAAACATAAGGTTGCTAGAGGTTATGGTTAGGGACTATAATTTCGTGAAGAGATGTATTCAATTATTGAATGGTGATACTTTCATTAGGTTTTCCGCTGATACTATAAATGAGGTTTTCAATTTAGACCAAAACCTTGACAAACCCTTGTCTTTTGGGGATTTTGAATAAGAGTATCTTAGGATGGACACCACATATATTGGTTGGAAACTTGTCATTCATAAAACATAGCTAGGTAAGCTAACTGAGGAAGATGGGCCTCCTTTCAGCATTGATTTTTTTAGGCATTACTCACAATATACATACATGTCATGCAGACAAGTAGGAGGAGTTGAGGTGCCTGATTTGGCCAGTATTGGGCCACTAGTTTTAGCCTCTGACATACAAATGTGTGAACCCAGGCCCTTTAATTATGGTGCATACCTAGTAGAAAAATTGCATGAAGGTTTTTTAAACCTAAGGGATAATCAGAACCCTACTTTCAAATTTTACTCATTGCTAATGCATTTGATTCTGTTCTATGAACATACAAGTGGTTTATGGCCAGGAGACCTCAAAATAAATACAAGGAACAGGGAAGGTGAAGAACAACCTGTGCAAATATGGACATCACTCTAGGACTCTCAATATATGAGATCCAATTACATTAAATTTGAAGAGCTCATAGTAAAACCATTGTATAAAATATATGGAGTTCCTTGTGAAGGATCCATTTATGAGGAAATTAAGAGATTCTTAAGGCCTAAGGACTTTGATGACAGGAAAATTGTTGACCACAATTGGGGAGACCAGCTTGTAAACAAATATTTTACATGCTTCAGAATATTTGGATTTGAAGGAAGCCCTTATATGCTGCCCAAGTTAGTCCCAGACATGATAGCCTATTTAGAGATTGTATGACAACTAAGTTTGTCAAATGTTATGCACTTTGTTGATTAGTGCAAACAAGCTTTCATGCCTGGAACATTAAGTTTTGGTGATTTTACAATTGTGTCCACAAAAGCTTATGAAATTATCGATAGAAAACTAATGGAAGAATATAACCTATTTGAGCATTATGCTAGAAAAAATTATGATCCTCAGGGTTATATACATTCTTGCAAGAAGAGGCAAAACCTGGGAGATTAAATACACTCAAGTCTGGAGGCAGAAGATTTTTTCAAAAATATGGAAGATATAGAAGCCCAAGATGTAATCGATAAACTAAATAAGGAGTTGGCAGAAAAGAAACAAAAATTGGAGGAAATTGGAACTGAGGAAGAAGCAGAGAGTGAATCTAATGAGAGTGGAGCCATCTCTAGGTATCAAGTACCAGGGAAGGAAGAGGAGCCCAACGTGAAGGAACAAATTGTGACAAAACTATAGATTCATGGTGATTCTAGGTTGGACGAATATTTTGCCTTTGTTGCAGATGATGTTTTTACTAATTCAAAAGAATTCAAATCATTTTTATATAATTTCAAGGGAAAGAAACTGAGGGATTCCATTCCCAACATCACACCAGAAAATGAAGCCGAATTGCTGAGAAGGTTGAAAGAGGAAATAGATTCTGATTTGGTCAAAATGACCCCTCAGAAGGGAAAATAGTTTCTCACAGAGGATGGAGTGATTTTGTTCCCTGCATGGGATCTTAGTGCTTCTTTCATTTTTGATAGTTTTCTACATTTGGAGAATAAGGATTTTAAATTAGATGTACATGGTGTTAATGATGTATTTGTTGGATCATAGTTTGATCAAGATGAAGAAGCTCTACAGTTATGGGCTTTGTACCCCCCTAATAAAAGGCCTAAAATCATTGATGTTGATAAAGCTTTTAGCCATATGATGAATCTTAAGGTTGGGGAGGTTAACAGATATTGGAGTTGATGTTTCAAAATTCAATAGGGCACAAATGGTCAGGATAGTAAGGGAAAGAGACCAATATAAAGGATTGTATGAAGAAACACTAAGAAGAAGTGGACAACCAGTACCACTGGTTGTTTCTCCCGATAACTCACAGTGGAAGAAGAAGTGGGAAGAGATGCAATAAGAAAATAAAAAGTTACTCAGACAAATGCATATTATAAGAGCAGATACTGCCTCTGTATTCCTAACCAAAAGACCCGAGACCCTACAAGGTGTTCTGGGAGAATTTTGGATGGATTTTCAGAAGAATGTGGACAATGTAGTTTTGTATAATAGGATTCAAAATAGAGTGGGAATTAAATTGCATGATAGGACAATGGCCAAAGAAGAATCCAACTAAATTGAAAAGACAAAAAGATTATGGGTGAAACACAATGAATTTGATGAACAATTATAATATGAATATGATGAATGTAAACAGATTGTGCAACAGGGTTTCCTAGAATTGATTGATCAGAATGGAGAGATTAAAGACATAGACAAATGGATCTCAGAGTGTCGAAGTATTTTCAATGTTGCCCTCGATATTTCCCAGATTGATGGTGTTGAATTAAAGGGGACTATGGAACAGATGAAAAAGTTCATCACATGGGAGATCATTGTTAGGAACCTGATCCAAGATGTAGACACCTACAAATCTGCAGAGTACTGGAAGCATATTCAGAAATGTGGTGAGGCCCTTAAAGATTAAATTTTTTCCTAAATATTTCAAACTATTAGTTTTGAATGCTTTTATGTAATGAGTGCAGTAGTCAAGTTAGTTTAGTCATTTAGCTTCTTAGTTTTTAGTTAGGTTTAGTTATCTGGATTCCAAATGAAAGGGTATGCCTTTTCATTATGGAACGAAATCCTCATTTATATGTAGGGGATCTTTCTAGAAAGAGGGGACAATGTTCATTTTCTATTAGTTTTTAAAGACAATATCCTATGTGGTACTTATGCAAGTTGTTTCTGGAAATACTAAGTTGGAGGAGGACAATATGTGTTGAGACCAACTGATTTCATCTTTCATTCTCAATATAAAAATCAAGTATTTCTTTATCTCTGATGGTATCTACCTTTCAATTGGTTGGTCAGTTCCTTATGATAAATCTATTTAACTAGATTAATTTGATGTGCTATCTTATGTACTTGTGATTTAGTTTATTTTTCATTTTGAATATCAGTTTGAAGGGTTGATTGACAAACTTCAAATTGTCTTATTGGTCTTTAAAAGAGGTTAAATTCAATAAGACTGAAATGCATATTATATTCTGATTACAACTCATACAAATGCCTTTGAAGTGATGGTCTTGTTATAAGAACAAGTTATCAAAACTTCCTCCATGGTTATACGTAGGATTTCTCAATTGAAGTGGTGTGAATTAATTAGGGATGAAGGCATTGGTCTTTTGTTGATTTGATGTGATTAAATCATATATTTTCAGAGCAATCTTCATTAAAGGAAGCATACTTTAAATTCATATAAGCATATCTTTTACAATCCTTCATTTATAAATAACCATTTTTCAGTCTTCAATAAGCAACTATTATAAGAAGGTGGAAGTTAAGAAAAATTGCCATCTTACAATTACTGGTTCTTTTAAATCCACTCTATAAAAACCTTTAATCTACATATTTAGGTTTCAGGTATAGGTTCACCCGCCTTGTTTTTGCGAAGCCTAAAGTGCAGGGGAATTTGATCTATCGATCATTCCCGTTTGTTCACCAAGACTGATTCAGAAGTCATTAAGAGAAGTTGCAAAACCATTCATCATACAAGACATTTAGAAAAGCCACATATAACCATCCAGAAAGAATGAAAAAGTGTACAAGAAACCACTCATTAACCATTGAAGTTGTTTAAGTGAAGTCAATCACATTTATTGAAAATAACCATTCTTGAAGCATACAAAGTATTTTCTTAAATGAAAGAATATATCTGATTACAAATAATCTGTACCACTACTGATGTTTTATTCAACAGGGGTCAGCAATATACATCTAGAAAACTTTCATAATAGTACAAGCCTCTTATGGAGGCAGAGGTTGAGTATTTAAATGACTTTTGTTTCCCCCATTGGTCAGAGTAAGGGGAGGCACATAATTCCCATCATCTTCATCAGTTACAAAGGAAGACACCTCCTTATACCTCTATTTCTAGTACTGAGCGCATTGCACACAAACATCTAGCATGCCTATATCTGGTCACTTATGATTTTGTTGTGTTTAACGCACGCCTCACGCACTACCTCTTGTCTCTCATTCTCCATCTATAGTCTACACACTTCTAGCTCAAGGTCTGTATTCTTATCATTGAAGTCCATGACCTTGTTATTGAGTTCCATGCATTTATTATTGAGTTCAGTGCATCTCCTTTTCACTTTAGTGAATCTCCATTCAAGATCAGAAACAATCCCCTTTAGCCTTTCATTTTCAGCGTGGGCCATTTTGACCTTCTGTGTTAGTAGTTCTACATGCATTGCATCAAACTTCATTCTGTCTATCCCATTATTCCATTCTACAAAGGGTGGTGGTGGTTGTCTTGCAGACTTCCCTAAACCACCATCGAAGGTGAGAACATCGGGCTTCCCATTCACCTTTTAATTCAAAGCAAGTGTTCCGTTCTCCAGAATAGATGTTTCAATGCCCTTTCTTTTTCCTGTCCCTGCTCTTCCCATTGCCATCCTTGCAAAAAATGCCAAAAAAGAAGTACTAGTACACAGGTAGGGAAGACAACATGAAAAATGCAGGAAATAATTGTTTATGCCAACATGAAATGAACATGTATTTGTTGTACTTTTACATGAATAACATTATTTACAATACAAAAGTTAACGTGTTCACTAAAGTTAACATGTTCACTAAATTGGGCACTTGGGTGGCAGGTTACCTGCCAATTGGGAATTCATGTTTTGGGAAGATAACTCCATCACTCACCACTCCTCATCCCGCATTCAACTTATTACACATCTACCATGAAACTATAACACAAGTCTACTATTTTTTAATTAATTTTTTTTTGTTATTAATTCATTTCAGATTCATTGTTAAAAAACAAACAATAAAAATGGTATATTGAATTGTCGTAAGCTACAGTGGAACGAGCACATGGTTCACAATTTCAATTAAACATTCTGCTTGATCTATAATTGTAAAAGAGTTGTAGGAATGCTATTGCTATGCAATAACAAAACCTATGCATATGCAATAAGTAAGAGACCTTGAACAAAACTTGAACAATAAACGACTATCATAGACTTTATTCTACCATCCACTATCATTATTAAAAATGTTGCGCACCAAAGACATGTTTCTAAAGTTATTAAAGGGTATTTTATGGTGTAGGATCACCATGAAATGGAAGCAATCCAACAAATCAAGCCTTTATAGTTATGTTGCTTAAAATAGCAGGAAATGTTGAAAATAAAGTACAGTTCATTTAAAACAAAAACAATAATTCAGAGAGTTTAAACTATGATAAAGTAAAAGCCATCTCAATATAACATCTCCAAATCCCATCTAAATAGTCTATCAAGACTGATCTTCCACCACATTATCTCATGCTTATGCAACTCAGAAGGGGTGATGCCAACTAATTGTAGCCTTTGGATTATCCGTCTGATCATAGGGCTGCATTTAACATCCTCTTTTTGTGGCTCGACACTTTCACCAACTTTATCCTACTATATACAAACGACATCATATGATTGTTGCCTATTTCATTCCATTGGAATAAGATAAACGATGGAATGAGAAGATGGAGGAAGGGATCTTGTCATCTTCAAAACTTAACATGGGTGGGGAACAAACAAGGTCTTCAATAGGACACACCAGCCATCAGTTTAGGGAATCCAACAAGACATCGGCGAAAGGACCTGGGCAAGGCAACAGGGCATATGCATCAAAGACTTTGATGATGCAAAATTTAGCACAATGTCGTGGGAATGGAATAGTATGACACATTACAACCTTCCCAAGGCCATCAACAATGCCTTCCCCAACCACTACCCCATCCACTAGTAGGTGGACTTCAACTCCAACAACAACAGTGTGAGCATCTTCTTTGGCACACTCTTCTTTGTCTTCTAGGGTTGCCTGCATCAGTAACGAGTGGATGCGGTCACTTAAATATAATTCTTTATACCTGACCATCAAACATAGGCAAATCAATTCATGACAATGTACTAAAATAGTACTGAAATAGCTATCTCTCCCAACCTGTCTCCCCCATTATAGTCACGGTCTACATTTGTACATCCATCATCATTTCCCCCAGACTCTTTCTCAATGCTTTCTTCTATTGGATTATGCTGCAAAACATGACATATTGTACAAGAGTGTAAGTACACATTAAACCCATATGTCTACAAACACTACTAGACCAAGGCCGATGAATATTACACGACTAAGGCAATAACAAGAACACAGATAACAGACACAAACCACAACAACATAAAAAATGCTTTGAAGTATAACACTGCCTCTCACCGCCTGCTATGCAAAATAAGAGCCCAATACCTATTCATCTTTTCTCTTATCCTCCAATGTCTACCCCAATTCACTAGACTCCTCTACAATCTTTTCGCCACTGCATGCACTCAAATTTCCATTCAATGTCTCCTTCAGCTTCTCCCTCCAAATAGACTTCTGAAGTTTCTCGTCCAATACCGCGGTCGATTGCATACATAAAAGAGTTGCTTTATAGTATAACACACCATGTGATGATATAGCACTACATGTCATGCACAATGGCACCGCATTACCTATCCATCTTTGCACCTATCCTCCAACCTCTGGCCCAGTTCAGGAGACTGCTTTGCAATCGTCTCACCACTGTATGCACTTAGTTTTTCAATCGTTGTCTCCTTCACCTTCTTCCTCCTAATAGACGTTCAAGATTTTGGACTTGGTTTTTGGGGAACACTACACACAATGTCATCAAGCAACTACATTGACTGTTCTTTGGTCCTATCATCCATCATCTACCCCAATTCAAGAGATTTCTCTGCAATCTTCTCGCTATTGCATGCACCCAATTTTTCATTTGACATCTCCTTTAGATTCTTCGACCAAACAGACTGATACCTAACAGATGACCGAGGTTTTCGACTTGTTTTTTTGGGCAAAATATGTTAGATGTCATCCAATACTATGGGACACTCCATGATCCTATTGGCAATTGACACTCATTGGATTCATTTTGTTGTCATTGATGGCAACAAGATCTGATGGAAGTCACAAAATCGTACTAGGAGACATATACCGGCAGATATTGGCATTGGAAGCAATCAAGCCTACACCGACACCAACACCGGCATCGACATCAATACTTCAAGGGCGACATTGAATATCTTTTGTAAATGCATTGTAAGCCAACATAAGGCATATCATTTAATAGGTATATAAGTTAGTCTGCTAGCTCAATTTAATATGATGGTATTGTGATGGAATAGAGATAGACATATATAGGTATAGCAGAACTGTCAGATGCAAAATATATGTATGGAGATCATTTTTGTATGTGAACACTATATCATGCAATGATCTATAGATAACTTGGAAAGCATTCTTGGAGGAGAAGTAATACTGGTATTAGTTCAAGTTTGTGAACAGGTACAGAGCAGAACCCGAACCATAACTCTACTTAGCATAGTAGATGCATTCTTGAGTTCATTTTGACTAATTTACTTTGGAAGAAAGCTTGTAGTCAATGAGGCTCTTTAGTGATGAGAAGTATGCTCTAGGCAGTGTTCTTTCCTGCAAGTGCAGGCCCCTGTTTTATGTAATATCTTTTCATATGGCCACATAGTTATATCAGATCATAACCAACCAGTTACAGGGATCATAACAGGAACTACACTCAATTGACATTGAATGACAACCTTTTTCATTGATGCCAAAGGGGGAGTAGTTGAGGATGAGAAAAAGGATAACAGAAGAGATCATCTACTTAGGGGGAGCACTCAATTTTGGAGCAGACACAATTTTGGTAAGACAATTTTGGACAACCTTTTTGGATATACTTTTTGGCTTTTTTCTCATGAGTGTTGCCATCAATGCCCAAGGGGGAGATTGTTGGCAAATGCACACTCCAATGAGAAATTGTAGGTGATTGAAGGTATTATCATTTATGGCAACCTTACAATCATATGGCACCGGCACTGACAGACTCTACACTGGCATACAGTTCACCAACACCGAAAAGATTGATTACCGACACCCTAGCTAACAAGATTTTGTTTATTGCAAATTATAATTAATTGTAATATCTTTTTGAAAGCCGACAAGGCATATTGTAATAAGGCTCATATATATGTATGAGATCTTGTAGAACATTTGTAATAGGATTATGTAGATGGATATCATGTGCAAATATTCAGGAAGACTTTGAAGTTAGGTTTATGTTTATTACAAGAGCTTAAAGCGGTACTGGATCTAGCATAGTAGATGCCCTTTTGTAGCAATACATCATCTTGGATTTCCATAATCCATTTTTGTAAGTCAGTGAGACTTATTTTGTATTTGAGCAGTGAGCTCTAGGCACTTGGCCTTCCTGCATGTGTAGGCCCCCATTTTTGTAAGTAATATTCACTTATTGGCTAGTGAGCGAATATTGTGGGTCACAAATCCCACCGAGGTTTTTCCCACACAGGGTTTCCTCGTTAAAAATATTGTGTTATGGTGTGCTTTCTATGTTGTGGTTGTTGTTCTTATTTACTGCATTAATTCTGGTTTACCGGTATACTGTTTTGAGATGCTATTCATTTATTAAGTTAAGAAAATCTATTAACCGGCAAGATACTGATTCACCTCCCCCTCTCAGTATCTTTGGGAATCCTAACATTAATATTGTGGGTCACAAATCCCACCATGGTTTTTCCTCATTGAGGTTTTCCACATACAAATTATGTGTGTTATGGTGTTCATTTATGTGGATGGTTTATTTGCTTCTTGTTATATGCTTATTTGTTTACCGACACATACATGCATGGTTTGGAAAGTTAAAAATTGTTCATTCCAGTAGAACACTGATTCAACCCCCCTCTCAGGGTTCTCAGATCCCAACAATTGGTATCAAAGCCTGGTACCTCAGAAGAAGTTTAATAACCTGAGGAAGATCCTGAAACTGGAATCTTTGAACATGGCTATGGAGAAGCAACTTGAGATGGCTCTTGATGGTTATGATGCTAAAAGGATGAAGAACTTGAAATTGCAAGAAAAATTGAATTCTGCAAATGAATTCATTCTTATCCTGCAAGAAAGGTTATCATCTACTCAATCCAAGAGAAAAGAACTTTTGCAACAACCGGATGATGAGGAGAAGAATGTTCTTAAGGAACAATGTCAAAAACTAAGTCAAGCAAACATGCTCATGAAGAATGAAATGCAAGATCTAACCATGAGGTTATCAAAAGATATTGAGGACATAAAAAAGAAGGAAGATAATCTTGTTTTATCTCTAAAGAACAAGTTTGATGAATGTGGAAGATTGACTCATGAGAATAATCTATTGAGGACTGATTTGGCACACTCCCAGAATAATGAACAAGAACTTGAAAGGCAATTAACTACTTTGAGAGATGATCTGACTACTTGAAGTGAGTATAAAGAGAAGTTTAGGATCAGTTCTGCACAGTTGGATGACTTATTGAAAAGACAAAGACAAATTGATGATTCTAGAGGACTTGGATTTGTACAAAGTGAAAGCTTCGATACTGCAAATGAAGATTAGACAACCGATATGCAGAACTCATCAAAATAGAGGAAACTGGTAAGGCAATATAATGCTTATAAATTCAATGGTAGATGTTTTGTTTGCAATACATTTGGGCATATGGCTAAATAATATAGAAATAAGGCAAATCAAAACTACAATTCTGGTCTTGTTCAATGCACAAACCACAAGAAAAGTGGTCATAGATCAGAAGATTGTAGAATGAATGTTAAATATTATGCATGTGGAAAGTTTGGACATTTTGTTAATCATTGTAGTTAAAGAAATAATAATATCGTGTATGTCAAAGTAATTCAGAAGAACAATGTTACATGCTATGCATGCAACAAAATAAGTCATATTGCTAAGTATTGTAGAAGAAAGACGCAACCGGTTAATAATGATAAAGACAATGAGAAAGGAAAGTAGAAGGTAGATGAAATACAACAAGATCACACCAAGAGATGGGTTAGAAAATCTGAAGAACCAAGTGGAGATGGATCTATATGGGAAAATTCACCAGTAGAACAAGGTATTCCTCCACTGACAGGAAATTCCACCAGTAACTGAGGCATAAACCTTAGGGGTTGACAAAGTCACTACTAAATTTTTCATATTACCCTGAAAGAGATCTAAGGAAATCTGGAAAGAGATCTAGAGAAATGTGTTCATCATTGATGAAGGTTACCCCGGCACATAACTGTGAAACCGACATCTGTAGGGTTGTTGGTGAAGCATTTATTATAGAAATTAGGGTTTTATTTCCTATTAAAAGAGGGTAAGTGAATTCATTTTCACTCACCGAGAATTCAAGTAATTAGAGCGAAGTAAAGGCGAATTAAGAGTGAGAAAGTTATTGAGAGAGGATTTCAAGCAATTATCTGAAGCACTCAATCATCCATCGACATTCACTTTCAGGTATTTTCCGACATGGCATCTGGATCTTCAACACCTACTTTTATTGCAAATCCCACCATTGTCGAAGTCAAGGATAGGTTAAGGGTAGTCTTTAAGGAGGTTCCCAAAATTTCTTAGAAGAAGGAAGACTCTGCGGAAGCATTTTCTAGGGTTCCTGACAGAGTAATGTATGTTGAAGATGTGAGGACCTACATTCACTACACTCTTGAGGATTTGGACACCGAAGACATCAAAAGAATGTATCAATCAGTGATACTAGGAGACACTGAAATGATCAAACTAGAATTCAAGGCAATTGAGGATCTAGGGCTAACCAATACTCTGTATTAACCAAAATTTAAGGATGAAGTTATTAGATACATTCTAAGAAGGGTTCACAATGAATTCATTTGGTTAGACAGACCCTACATGATCACAAAGGAAGATATTAAAGTTGTCACCGAGTTACCCAGGGTTGGACAAGAACCTAGTAAGAAAATTTCCAACACAGAGGTTTAGAAACTCACCAGTTCTACACCTAATAACAGATCAATGAGGATAAGCACAATAACTAACATAGACATAAATTTTGCAAGCATGATCATAGGATACATGGTAACTCAATCCAACCGATTGAATTATATTGCAAGTTCATGCATTCATGCTGCATATCAGATGCTAAGGAATAATGTGAAGTATGACTTATGTGAATGGATGAGGAGTGAATTAATGCTAAACCTTACTAAGATCAAAGGAACCAAGAAAGTCACCTTCAGATATGGAAACTTGATTGTTTGTTTAATTCTTTACATCTTGAATGAGCTACCCAATTTAGGAAAGAAGCATTGGGCTCATGACATACCGGTAGGTATGTAGATCAAGGAAGCTATCACTAGTCTTGGTACTGGCAGAGATGAGAAACTTTGGGGGTATTTTAAGACTTTTCAAGAAAACATGAGGAAAAGGGAGAGAATTTCAAAGAATATTGTGGAGAAGTATCCCACTGCCATATGTTTCATGGTGAAAACTAATGAAACTCTTCTGGAAGTAGTTGAATCGAGGCAAATCTAGATTAATGAGATTGGATATGAGGTGGATGATAGTATCTTTGAACTTTATGCAAAGATTTTGTTAGATGCCCCATTAGATGATAAGATTGAACATTTTGGTACAATAGGAGAGAAGGCTCTTGAAGTGAAAACCAGCTTTAACAGGAAAAGAAGAGAGAAGAAAATAGAAAATATGTCTGCATATGTACAAGATGTGCTGCATAAGATACACACTCAACTGGGTTCCAAATCAAAATAGGCTGCTAAACTGACAGAGGTTGGTACTACAGAAGTGAAAAAACCATAAGTTCACATTTCCCCTATCACTTCTAACTCTGATCCTGAGGATAATGAACCTCTGGCTTTCAGAAGGGTACAAAGGAAGAATGTGGTAAAACCATCGGTAGAGAAACAGAAGGTAGAACCTAGGACGAGAATTGTTAGAAAGGTAACTAAGCCTACTGCACCTCGACCATCGGCAAGGAAGCCTATGTAGAAGAGGAAACCAATCACATCGGCAACCACAAGCAAAAAGTAGAAGGGTGATGATACCGAAACTGGTAAGACAACAATGACCTATGCTGAAATTATTGATGAAGTTACAAAAGATGGAATATAAAAGAATATATCAAAGTATTATGAAGATTTTGAAGAAAATGAGCAAAATGAGTTAGAAGAGGCTATTTTACTGTATATAAACATCTATAAGAAAGCCTTAGTTTAAATTTTGAAGGAGATACCTTTATCCCTGTATAATAAACTTGAGGCTAGAAGACTTGATGCTATGAAGAGGGATAGGGAAATCAAGGAAGTTTCACTTTTGGAACAATGTGGTACTATAAATAATGAAGAGATGAAAAGATGTATAGATACTACTAATAGGACAATTTTCACTAGTAAATACCAGTAGATAAGCCTTATGATGGGAAGAGTAAATGAGGTGATAAATGAGACAAGTAAGGGATGGACAAAATTCTTTCAGAAAAACCCAAACTTTCTCACATCTCAAGAAGAATTTACAAAGGCATCATCCCCCACCATTCCTAACAAATCAAAAGGAAAGGGTATTTTGGGTAGTTCAACTCTAGTTTTGGCACATCCACCACCAGCAGTTAAAGAGAGTGTACAGTATGTACCGACAAAAACCAATTCTGAGCAAGAGAATGTACAGGGCACTGGAAACACTATGGATGATACTCCACCGACAGTAATCGATACTGCACCAAGTGGCGAAGCCATCGGTGCAATAGAGGTTGAGATGGACAAGGTAAAATCAACTGAGTCCATACCGACAGGTAAAATTGATTCCTCGGCAAGAGTTTTGGCAATTGACACTTCTTGGGTCGAGAAGAAATCAATCTCTAAGTTAAGTCCAACAGAATTAATGGTAATGGCCACTCAAAAATTGCTAAAGGAAGGAACTATAGATAAAGGGTTAATTGATCAATCGGTCTCTGTACTACATAGAATAATGTCTGACTGTCAGATTGAGGATGGAGCAAGCCCTTTTGGTAAGCTCAAGACTTTAACAAAGCACATATCTAATAACTTTCAATCTTTGAGACAGATTGCAGACCGACAGGCTTTGGACAGTTTCTCTACAGCTAAAAGAGCAACTTTTGATCAACTCATAGAAACTGGGAAGAAGAAAATAGAAGACAAGATTATTCCCATTTAAATTTTGTTTAAAACAATGTACTAATATCTACAGAGTATGTTATAATTTGGGAAATCTTACAGCTAATGTAGATAGCAGATTGAAGGAGTTATATGACAAAATGACTAATATTGCTAACTCTTTTGATGGACTGACTGTACTAATTACACCTTTTGATGGACTAACTGCACTAACTACATCTATTGATGGACAAATTTTGTCCTTGGAGAACCAAGTTTTTTCTTTTGAGAAGGAGAAAGATAATAAGGAGAGGAAGAAATTTAAGAGGATTGGTAAGCCCTAGACTTGATTCATTGGGTGTTCACAAAAAAGAATGCATGAATATGCTAGCAAAACCCACACCGGTAGATACCCAGGAGAAGGAATCACTTACCCACTTACTCAATGGACTTGCATCGTTATCCGATACTTTCAAATCAGGCTGGGAAATGTATCTTCAGTTTCTACAAAAGGCATGCCCAAAAATCCTGAAGATGACTAAGCTTGAGTGACACTAATAGATTCTTTCACCAGTCTTTGGCATTAATGTCAAAGGGGGAGTATGTACATATCTGAAAAATATCAAAGAAAATATTATCAGATGGAGTATATGGAGTGCATTTCTCAGGGGGAGCACACCGGTAGGGAATCCATTTTTTCATATGAGTGTTGCCATCATTGCCAAAGGAGGAGATTGTTGGCAATTGACACTCATTGGATTCATTTTGTTGTCATGAATGGCAACAAGATCTAATGGAAGTCACAAAATGGAACTAGGAGACATATACTACCAGATACTGGCATTGGAAGCATTCATGCCTACACCGGCACCGACACCGACACCGACATCAATACTTCAAGGATTGCAACATCTAAATCATTTTGTAATTATTGTCGAGGCCGACATTGAATATCTTTTGTAAATGTATTGTAAGCCGACATAAGGCATATCATGTAATAGGTATATAAGTTAGTTTGCTAGGTCAATTTAATATGATGGTATAGTGATGGAATATAGATAGACATATATAGGTATAGTAGAACTGTGAGATGCGAAATATATGTATGGAGATCATTTTTGTATGCAAACACTATATCATGCAATGATCTATAGATAGCTTGGAAAGCATTCTTGGAGGAGAAGTAATATTGGTATTAGTTCAAGTTTGTGAACCGGTACAGAGAAGAACCAGAACCAGAACTCTATCTGGCATAGAAAATGCATTCTTGAGTTCATTTTCAGTAATTTACTTTAACAAAAAGCTTATAGTCAGTGAGGCTCTTTAGTGATGAGCAGTATTCTCTAGGTAGTGTGCCTTCCTACAAGTACAGGCCCCTGTTTTATGTAACATATTTTCATATGGCCAGTGAACTGATATTGTGGGTCATGAATCCCAATGTGGTTTTTCCTCATTGAGGTTTTCCATGTATAAATTATGTGCGTTATGGTGTTCATTTATGTGGATGGTTTATTTGCTTCTTGTTATATGCTTATTTGTTTACCAACACATACACACATGGTTTAGAAAGTTAAAAATTGTTCATTCTGGCAGAACATTGATTCACCCCCCGCCCCCTCTCAGTGTTCTCAGATCCCAACAGCTCCCTCCACGGACCCCATCAAAATTAGCCTACAATGACATGGATGAAATAGTCAACATACTACAAAGTGGAGTGAAATTATACCATGCAATGAAAACAAACATATGGACATGCCAACAGACAGTCACCTTCGATGACAAATGTGTGGCCTCATATGAAGTCGGCCTTATTTTTTCTGCGGCATTCTTCTTTTCTTTCTTCCCCGACGAATCACATGTAGTCTCATTGACTGGCACAATTGTTTCAGGATCTGAAGTTCGCCTTCTTTTTTTCACACCATTCTTCTTTTTTTGCTTCCCTGACAAAACAGATCCATCCTCATTTGTTTCAGGATCTAAAGTCGGCCTTGTTTTTTCCACAACATTCTTCTTGTTTTGCTTCCCCAACGAAACAGATGCAACCTCATTCACTGGCATGTTTGTTTCATGATTAGCCTTCGATGCCAGAACCTCCTTGCAATGGCCTACACTGTCACTTAAACTCTAGGTAGCGGGATAGGATAGGTCAATAAGACATTCTTCAGATGTTTAAAGGAATTTAGTAAACTGCAAAACAATACGATCACTAAAAATTACCTCTGTTGCAATATTCTTTCTTTCCAGTAACTCTAAAACCTTCTTCCTTCTCACCTCCCTAACTGGACTATTGTTGTACAATTGCATTGCTTCTTTTATCTCTTCCTTCCCTTTGGTAGGAAGCTCATCACATGTTTTCTTTCCATATTTCATGCACACCCGGTCAGTGACATTTTTTTTTTGTATACTATGTCGTAAAATCATTTGGTATTCAATATTTGACTCCCTCCTTTTCAAGTACATTAGCGATTTCTTCGTATGATCCGTGCTGCTTTGTCCACTACCACATGGTTCACGACTGCATCGTGTAATCCCCAATAATGGAAGTTGATGTTCTTTGGCTCTATGCATATTAAGCCTCCCCAGATCCCAAAACTAATGGCCTCCATTGTGGGAACAATAATGGAAGAGACAAATGTAGTGCAACCTGTCATTAATATGTTCTCTTTTGTGATTAGCTTGTTGTTGCGCACAACCAACAAAGACAAAGAATCACATTCAATTTTGCACTAATCAAGCATTATAAAGATAATCCAAAATATAATGACTAATAGTGGACGTCCTTGTTACTTGCCCCTCCTTCTTGTTTCTGTTCGTGAGCACTGATAGACTCACATTGTCATTCAATCTCCTGTTCTATGCTCACCTCATGCTCACTATGAACATCCCCTTTTTCACTCTCACCACCTGGAGCATCAGTATAGTCACCCTCATCTACATTGCCAATGGCCTCATCTTCCTCACCAGCAGAGCCACTATCATAATGCTATTAAATAAAATAGAACACATCATCAATGCTTTTTATGCCCATATATATATATATATATATATATATATATCTACATTTCCACTTATAAGTGCCAACATCTAGCAACCATGCCATGCAATGATGGAAAAAAATATAATGCAATGATAAATAATTACCAGTGTGGTTGTGCACTCACTAAGAAGCCGACTTGACAATGGGTTCAAAATTGGAGACCCGACTCATGACTCATTCAGATTTGAATCCCCAACTAGTCCCTAACCTGAAAGCCCATCTCCTGACTCTTTCAGATTTGGATCCCCAACTAGTCCCGCATTTGAAAGCCCAACTCCTGACTCTTTTAGATTTGAATCCTCAACTAGTCCTGGATGTGAAAGTCCAACTCCTAAATCTTTCAGATTTGAATCCCCAACTAGTCGTGCATTTGAAAGCCCAACTCTCGGGTCTTTCATATTTGAATCATCAACTAGTCCTCAATAAGAAAGCCCAACTCTTGAATCTTTCAGATTTGAATCCCCAACTGGTCGTGCATTTGAAAGCCCAACTCCTGACTCTTTTGGATTTGAATCCTCAACTACTCCTAGATGTGAAATCCCAACTCTTGAATCTTTCATATTTGAATGCCAAATTGGTCTTGCATATGAAAGCCCAACTCTCTCCTAGGTATACAAATTGCATCTCTATTCATAAGCATTAAACAGTGACAACACCAAGGAATACTGCATTTTGCATAATCCATTAAAACTATGTAGCCTAAAGGCAGGCCAATGTCACATGTCACTGGGAAGCGAACGCGACCAACTCCCAGGAGATCATCTTCCTTTAGCTCTAGTAACCCATAATCAAGATAAATAGTTTCCCTCAACCTTTTTCGCAATGCAACTGACATGATTGAACTGAAAAAAGAAGAAGAAGATGCAATTGATATTCTTCACACAATCAATAACACCACACATTCACCATAACTGACACAACCAACACACGACCGGTTATTCCCACATTGCAATATAAAGTCAACATGTCGTTGTGTTATGTACAACCCAGCTAACGGTCTAGCCATAAACTATTCATGAAATTCTGTTGTAGAACATATTTCGTTGCAATTGCAATGAAATAATGACTATGATCCATCACCAACGTTGTCAAAAAGGCTTCATGTATTCTCCCCATCCAAAATACAACACAAAAAATAGACTTTGTTAAGAATTGATAAAGAAGGATGCAAAACATGCTTAACGCATCGATTGCATCTATTTTGGCTCCAAAACGAACCTTTCCTACAGAGTGTTAGTGATAGATTAGTCAATCGCAGCCGCTAATTTCAAAATCGACGGTGTAAAATGAGTGTGCAACAATTAAGATGGTCACTCTATGTCATAGAATACACAGGGATTCATTACCATTAACAAAGTCTTTGATGATAGTTAATGGGTACATAGACCTCCAATTCATTATTTAGAAGACACATGTCTTTTGAAATGAGTATCTATTCTAAAGGTTCAATCTCTTTGTTGATATGAGAATATTATTATTTATTAGTAACGTAGTCTTAAGTTCCCAAAAGAAAAGAAAAAACACTATGAAGGATATACACGTGAGGAGTTCGTCATGCCAACCAGAGACATCTGAAACAAAACCCCAAATAACATTTCAAATCGGAGTTGGATCGTCGAACACATGTAGTTCTCAAACATCACGAACATCGATAATCTAGATATACAACTACACTGGGATGAACATAAACACTCTCATGCAAATCAACAGAATATATACAAATTTATAACACATAGTTCTCAATAATCAGGATTTCAGGTTCATATATTCAATACTGGTTTCATGACTTGAAGATCCATCAATAACAATCGTACTGCATTCAAGTTGGAAAATAATATCTTATTGTCTAATATGGTGCATCTATAGCATAGAATATAAGGCATTAGCCAATTGCATTATTCATTTTCATCATTATCAAATTCAATAAAAGTAAGGACATTAATATTACATGATCAAGAACTGAAATTATACATATATTTCTATCGCATAAAAAAATTATATACAACAAACTATATATATATATATAACAAGCCTCTTTCAAAAAGTTACACAAGCCCAAAGATTATTAATAAGGAGACATTATAGTGCAAGTAGTATTAAAGAAGGGAGAGTGAGAGAAACAACCTGGGAATGTTTGGATGTTTGCCAGGGGACTACTCAATAGTCCTTGAAAATCAACAACTTGCATGGATAACTAATGTTAGTGGTAGTCTACATTGGGAAGTAAATGCATTTCAAAAGACATAAAAGGAACCTACATGTTCATATATGAAAATGCAGTTTAACATTCAATATAAACTACCACTAAGTAATATGTATCACCTAAATTATATGTGTCAATTTGCCATAGTGCCAGAGCTGTGTATATCGACCACCTATTTTGGTACTGTTGTTATGCGCTCAAGGACGAACACCTCTATTCCAACTTGAAATCAACACTATGGTCTGACTAACACGTAACTTAGTCACACATTTTACACTATATTTTATATTCAATGACTGCGATTGAATAACATGTCACTAACACGCAGTAGAATTTGTCTATTCTTGAGCCTTGTTATTGACTAACTCCAACTCCAATTATAAATTGCATCGTGTGTTAGCCTTTGGCTTTACCGCTTTTAGCTACATCAAATCACAAACCATACATGAACAATGGTCTGAGAGGTTGTGTCTATTCTGGCTCTAAAATAGACAAATCGTACAGACTAACACCACTGTGTTAGACAAAAGCAGCCATCAAATGCAAAACCTATGATTAAAAACCTACCACAAACATGGGGTGTTAGCCCCCCCATACCATTTTTTGCAGCCACAATAGAGGTGTCCCGCTGCGAGACTAACTTGAGTTTCATGCTAGTCTTTTCTTTGACAAATGTACCAAGTTTTGTAGCCCGCAGCCTCTTCTTCCTGTTGGGATGTCATCTAGATGAGGGTCCTTCATTCACAAGCTTTTAATGTGCGTGTTATGTACAATAAACCATTGGTAACCACGAAGCATGCAGCAACCATTCTTCGGTATGTCCATTTAATTTCGTGTGGGCCTCGAGGAATGAAACTGAGAACTCGACTGCAACTCCACATCACATACCATGGGTCGGAGCACCATGACAAGTTGGCATGGTATGCATTTCTTAGAAATGTATGTCGATGCATGTCGTTGCTATGATAGGTCCGTTGTTGATCCACAATACACATAGCCTCCCACATATATTTACATATATTTTTATTCTGTAATTTTTGAGTGAGATTAGGTGCGTCCAACTTGTATTAGACATGTCTATTCTGGCTTCAAAATGCAATTGTACCAATGACATGCATTGACATATATGGGACGCATGTATTCTAGGTCCAAAACTAACCTATCAAACCAATGACAATCATCAACATACATGTCCGAGAATAAATATATGTGCAAATACATGTGGCAGACACCTAATAGCTACATGAAAGAGAAAGTGAGGTAAAATGTTTTGTTTCTAATGCTCTGCAAAAAGGATACTTTAGGATGACAAACGCAAACAAACAGGCAAGAAACCAATTGTTAGTGTAGTCACATAAATCTGTCCATTTTAATTAAATGAATATTTGCTATTGATTTGATTAATAAACCCACTAGCCAATAGTTAATTAAATTAACATTTAATTAATTCATCCTCAAACATTCTCCTATTAATTAAATAAATTATTGAATTTATTTCAGTTAATTCATTAAACTAAATTCACAATCAATTAAATGAATAAATCCTATTTATTTAATTTAATCCCCTTTCCTCTTTTAAATAAATAATTAAAACATTCGTTTAAATCATTTAACCCTCCCACTTGCATTCTCCTACAAATGCAAGTTGCAACCACAAGTTGAAATAAATTAATTTTATTTTAATTTAAATCGTATTTTCCCTCACCCACCAAACCCACTTGTAATCCTAAATCCCCTTCTAGACCCTTCTTATCACCTTCTAATCATTCCTAATTAGCCTAATCCATCTCCTAATTATTGTCACATTCCTAAGCAACTTGGAGTCACTTCTCAAAGACTCCAAAGTCTTTGAAAAGCATTTAATGCTTTACGTGTTCAACAAACTAATCCCTACAGTCTTCCAAACCACTAATGGCTCTTACATGACCATTAATGGCTCTTACATAACCATTTATGGTTAACTCAACTCACCCACATGGTTAGAGACTTTACCTCTAACTTAACCCTCATTTAACCCATGGGTCTCTTCAAGCATTTATTGCTTTGACCATGGTTATCCTCACTAACTCTTGCATAAGAGTTTATCCATTGGATAAAGACATTATTTATTGGATAATGGCTTTATTCTTTCAACTCAACATTAACCTTACCTCCCAAGTTAACCCTCAAGTCATGTCAAGCATTTAATGCTTATTCCCTCTCCTCTCAACTCATCTCTTGTTGACATTTGTCATCTTGGGATTGGATTGAAAGTCCTTACATGGATCTTAAACCCATCAATCCTGACCCTTGTTAAGATTACTCAATCTCAACCATCCATTACTCCATTTTACCTATAAATAGAGCTCATTTCTTCATAATCAAGATCCTGAAAACTTGTATGCATCTAGCTTATAGTGAATTTTAGAGAGTATTTAGCACAATCATCTCACATTATTATTTTGGGTTAAAATTAATCTTAGTTAATTACCTAATATATCATTTTAGATTGTTCACATTTGCATTTTCATGATCATTCAGTTTATACTCTTGAATCTCCATAAGACATCCAAAAAGTAGTGCAAAAAGCTACTGAGACCTACACTCATTTGGAAACTTGGAGAGGAGAGGAACAAGGGAGGAGCAACTATGAACATCTTGGTTAGCATTTGGAGGAGCATAGTTTATCTATTCTATGTTTGTATGATTTTTATTTCATGCTCAATATCTCTCTTGATATGCCTATTTAGAATAATCTTTTGTTGCTAATAATAACATTTGCTCCTTGGTTTTTGTGTGTGTTGCCATCAAATAGATTTTCTAATCCTTTTTTGCAGAGAATCATTTGGCGAACCTAACATGAATCCAAGAGGAACCATTTTGAAAACTACTGACTTTTTGAATGTTTTAATTGACACATAGGTCATGCTCTTGCGCTTTTGTTCTCGCTTTAGCACCTTCACAAATTGATACTTTAGCACTATTGTTCCCACTAATAGCGCTATTGTCCCCAAACTGGCGCTATCATCCATCTTTTAACGCTATTAACCCTAAAATAGCGCTATAGTTCCTAGTATTAGCGCTTTTGACTCGTTGTTTGACAGAGTTAACTTTGTTTGACAGTGGTTCTTTTAGAGCTATTGTCTCTTTATTCAACGCACTCACATTTCTTTTAGCGCTATTGTCTATACTGTTGCACTTTCGTGTTAAATAGCACTTTTGTTTTCACACAGAGTATCGCTATTGTAACAGAGAGTTGTAGGAAAATTCCTTGTAACTGAAAAAACAAAAAATTTAGGCTTGTAGGATTTTTCTAACTAATTATCTTTTGTGCAGTTTTTTACTAGCCCCTACAATAGGATTTTTAGCAATTATAGCTTAGGATGTAAATTTGTTCATATTGCTAACTTTGTCTTTCAAGTTAGGATAAAATAAATTCATTTTCCTTTTGGGGTTAAAATCAACTACACTTTCATTTGGAGTTTTAAAAATAACCACATCTTTCGTTTGGAGCTCTAAAAAAGACTCACACTTGTTCAAAGTTAAAAAGAAACACAAAAACAAACACACAAAATTCTTTTTTGCAAAGTTAGGAACAAATTCTTTTGGTGCTTAAAATCAACAAGGCAAATTTTATTTCTTGCATCAAACTAAAATTCACAATCAACACTTCATTTTGTGCAAGTTAAAAATAATCCCCAATTTGTCAAAGTTGTTCTCAAATCGATTTACTTCAAGCAAAACGTGCTCTTAATTCAATTGACTAGGATTTCCAATTTCTGGATTACAAAAACATTTTTCCATTGAAGTTAAAAAGAATACGTTGTTGGAGAAACATCTCCAAATTGTTAGATCACATTGCAATGAAAATAAGTAAAAAAGAACAAGTGTTTTTGGTGATTAGCACACTTGTGCAAAGTTTGTCGAGTGGTCCTACTTCTAACACACACTATCCTCTCCCTTGGCTTTCGTGGTCCTGGGTGCAAGAGAAAAGTGTTAGTAACACTCAAATTTTATCTTTTTAAGAGAGGCCTGCCAAGAGACACATCACTCTTGGGAATGACCTCGCGTGGTAAATTCTTCGAGTCGCTATAGAAATCAAGTGTGAGCGAAAGCTGTAGCCTTGGGTATTGTTGTTCCTATAGTGTAACTTGTCGAAAGGACAAATGGGCCCCACCACAAGTTACAAGGCTCTTAAGTGGGTCACTGCAGAATGAACTTATGTCCAAAAACCTCGAACATTACTAGACACCTTTTTATATAGAAACCCACCCATTCTATTGATTGAGGATATTTGTGATAAATTCAGTGCAAGAGCATAGATGGTTTTGCTCCCAAGATACTCACCATACATATTTCCTTGAGTAGAAACATATCTTTTTGAAAGGCTACTTGTAGCTTGATAAAAGTGGTGACTCCCCCATCATAGGGATCATCTATTTGTTATGCTCACACAAGACTTAGTATATCACATCCTTACCTGCTACAACGGGATTCATAAGGTATGTAGTACGAAAGTTGAAGAAATATCAAGATGTGGGCTGAAATTATCGCAATTGGCCATTTGACCTTAGGGATAAAGTGTGTTTGAAGTGTCTTCATTTTATGTTAGACCAGTGATAAATTGAGCCGAATTCAGGCTTTTGGAAAAACATACACAAAAACATTTGCAAAGGGGTCAAAGATTTCAAAGATTGGGTTGATTTAGACCCACACTTATTTGTGCCTTTTTGAGGCAATATTATTGTGTTTGTGTGCTTTCTTTGTTTTCTTGTCAAAGCAAATCAAAACCAATTCAAAAACAAGTATTCATCCAACACAAATTTTCAACACCAACATTTGGCAAAAATCAAAATGAAGTGCAAAGACAAAGTATCAAACTATATGACCATCCTTCACATTTTAAGAAGGAAGAATCTTCATCAACATATCAATTTGAAGAAAAGACCATTAAGCTCAAAGGCTTTCATCAAAAGAAGGAAATTTTTCTATGTCAATAGACAAATCTTTGTCTCACATAGAGCCTTCTTACATCACATGCATATCTTCAAGGAAAATGCAACAAGTTTGATCAAGATTCTTTGAACCGTAGAACTTTTACTCAATATAGAGCTTTGAGTTATCATAAAAACAAGGGAGGCAAAATCAATCCTTCCTTCTTTTCAGACATTTGCATATCATATAACAAAGCTTGGGAAGAACCATCAACCCCCAAAAGAGAAGAGGACGAATTTGTCCCATATGTAACATAGAGTTTTTATTGAAGTTTAAACATTCCATCCATTCTCACATTCATACATCATCAATCCATTTCAACTCTTGAAACTTAAAGAGGTCTTGTCCTAAGTTCTTTTTAGATATAGCTTGAATCAAAACAAACACATCACTTTTTAGAGTGTCTCTACATCTAGGATAAGCTCATCCTAAGAGGCATTTCTATGCAGTTTAAAACTATTCTATGAGTGCATCCTCTCATTACTAGATAGCTTGGTCTGTAACACATCTTGGACCTCTCTATACCTTATCATATCAAACATTGTCAACACACACAACAAGAAATTCATAGAAGGACTATGGTAACATCTGTTGGATATCATTGGCATGTTCATATGATGATAATGCATGTTGTCATTGATGGCAATATATGTAAGTGAACTAGTATGAAGAGGTATGAGGAGATGCAGTGAACCAATGTCAGGGTTTCACTAAGTGTGACTATCGGTTGGTAGTCTCAGCTCTAGGGTTATTAGTTTGACAATTTTGATTATGCGATGCAACTAATGATACTTTGTGATGAGTTAGCTAAGAGATGTGAATGAGATCGAGGTGCCACATCTACCTTGTGCAGGTGAAGGATTTCTTTGAGGATCTTGCATGAAAAGATCGACTGCTTTTGGAGTCTACCTCGGGAATGATCATTCTTCTTAGTGGTATGAGAAGAAAGCGTGATGGGTTACTGATTCCCATGTGTAGTGATGAATGAATGATGCAGATTATCTTGTGATCTATTTGAAATCGTAATATTCTATACAATGTGTTTGGACAGATAGGATTGGACCGCCTATGTTGTAAACCTAAGATGCTTAGGGTTTAGGGTTTATGCTACCGACTTGACTGTTGTCTATAAGGTCGATGATGCTTGTTATTGTAAAGTTGTTGGTGAAAGTTGTGTGTGTATCCTAGTGATGAGATACTTGCCAGACCAATAAGAGCAAAAATGCAGAGTGTGATTGCAGAGTAGAGAAAATGAAAAGGGGAGAGCATATACCTTCTACTTTCAAGACAAGGCAAACAAGGTTCTTTTTACCTTTCAAGTCTATGATTTTCTAAGATCTATATGGAGATGTTGCTCCATAAAAACATGGTGTTCCTTTGATTTCCTTTAAAGCAATGATTTTCTAATCTAGGAAAAGAACTTGGTCAACAAAGCAAAACTTCGATCTTGGTGGTCAACAAACGAAATCGATAAAAGGGGAAGGACTTCCCTCTTTGATTGTGAACAAAAATTTAAAGTGTGGTTCTTTCTCCTTGCAAAAATTTAAAATTGATCCTTTTATGCACCAAAGGATGGTGAGGTTCTTTTTAGTCCTTGTTTGCAAAAATAAAAGATTGTTTTGTTCCTTTTAGAGCCCAAAGTGAAAATTTTCTCTCCTAGAAAAAGATTGCTTTTATGTTCTTTTTATAGCCCAAACTAAGGTGAGTTCAATTTTATCCAACAAGAATTAAAAAGACTCTAAATTTTAACTAACTTAACTAAGTTAGTAAAAATTTAAACTACTTGTAATTCTACAAATAAAACTAAGTTCCACCTGCAAGAAATTGTCAAAATCCTGCAAAATACCAATCAAACAGTTAGAAAAAATCTCGGATTTTGTGGACTTCTACAAGTCTAAATTTAAGTTTGGTTACAATTTTATTTTTGTTTTCTGTCTGTGATGCGCTATAGAACAGACTGTATGCGCTAAAGGATGACTGTGATGCGCTATCGGACAGACCTGATGCGCTAAGCTATTTTCCAAATGAGCTGCTCTATTTTTCACCCACGCCGAGACCTACAAGAAAATATTAGTGGGAACAATGCACTAAGATAAGGACTTCACGCGCTAGAGTATAAACCCCATGTGCTAAACAATGTATGGGATGTGCTAGAATGTTAACTAGATGCGCTAAGGG
Source organism: Cryptomeria japonica (assembly GCF_030272615.1). NCBI lineage: Eukaryota > Viridiplantae > Streptophyta > Pinopsida > Cupressales > Cupressaceae > Cryptomeria > Cryptomeria japonica. The sequence continues at coordinate 619,203,665 of NC_081408.1, read as the reverse complement.
ATGTTCCCCATGCACTGATTCCTATTTCCCGCGCACCTGCAAAAGTGTTTATTTTTTAAAACCGATTTGATTAATGGGGTAGTGCCCTACGGTGGGTGCCAGAAATGTATGCAGGAAAAGTGGGTCAATGAAACTCAAAATGTGAAAAGTGAAGCCCAAAGAGACTTGTCCACACACCCACAAGACTTCTTGGTGCAAGCTATGGAGTCATGAAGGATGACTCAACTTCCCAAGGTTGGTTCCATGGTTCTCTATCTCGCAAGGTCCCTCAAACCAATGCCTTTTCTCTCAGATCACTGAGAAAAGTGGTTTAGGGATGACAAATGCAAGAACGAGGGATGCTTTGATTGATTTTAACATGAGAATGCATCCTATCTATGAATGATTCAATAAATGCAATAAACTAGATTATAAGATGACAAGATTAGTAGTAATACTATCCTAACATGATATACTAGTTATATGATTTAAGCTAATGATAAAGGAAGTAGTCTAAAATATTTATTAGATTAATTCCTATTGCAAAGAGAGACTAGATGTGCTGAAATTGAGCATAAGTGTGATACTAAGAGCTTGCATGGATGCTAAAATGGAGGAATGAGAGCTCTATTTATAACAAAAATAGTGCAATGGATGGTCAGGATTGAAAGAGTTAATCAAGGGTCAAGTTTGAAAGTTAATCAATCCATGTTTACAATTTTCACCAATGAAATGGTGACAATTGTCAACATAAGGTTGGTCGAGGGGAGATGTAAGAAGCATTAAATGTTTGAGAAGACCTCATGGTTACCTTAGAAGGTAAGGGTTAAGGTTAGGTTAAGGTTATCCATTGGATAAAGCTTTTATCGAAGAGGTAAAATCTTGTGCAAAGGATAAAGGAATAACCATGGTCAAAGCAATAAATGCTTGATGAGACCCTTGGGTTAAATGGAGGTTAAGTTAGTCAAAAAGTCTCTAACCATGCCACTAAGGGTTAGTTAACCATTAATGGTTTAAAGACTTTGGGGACAAACTTGTAAGAGTCCTTCCAAGTTTGGGGGGATTCAACAAGTTGGCTTGTTGAATGGATAAAGGCTTTAATGCCTTTTGGAGACTTTACTCCAAATTTGAGAAGTGACCTCAAATTTAGGGAAAAGGGATAATGAATGGGTTTAGGGTTAATTGAATAGGATTAGATGAATTCTAGAAGAAATTAGGAATAGGGTTTAGTATGCAAGTGGGAGATGTAGGATTTTGCAAGTGGATGAGGAAAATAGAATTTAATTAAAATAAAATTAATTTATTTCAATTTGGTTGCAAATTGGGAATTTGAATAAATTAGATTTATTCAATTTGGGGTAAACTATTTAATTAAATGTGAATTTAATTAAAAGTGGATAGAAGGGATTTAATTGAATAAAATGATTTATCCCATTAAATGATAAAAAGGGGTTCTAGTGAATTTTAACTAAATAAATTAAATAATTTACTTAATTAAATAGAGGAATGAACATAAAATATTCATTTAGGAATATGGTCATTTTTATGTCTACATTTTGCCCCTCTTTGAAGTGACGTGTGTGCACATGTTGATTCAAAGAAAATGATATGTTATCGTGATTTAGTTATGATCAATTTTTATGTTGTTTTGAGATATGTCATGCCCCAGTTTTTGATAATCGATGCTCCAGATTTGATAAAATGATGTTGATAATGCCCCCTCGGGAGATGAATCAAAATGTTTGAAAATTTGATTTGATTTGGATATTAGTATTTTAAATTTTGGTCTATGTTGAATGCGTTAATTTGATTCATCTCCAGATAATGATGTTATTTAGGTTGGCATGAGACACTACGAGCGATTTTTGCGTTCCTTTACAGAACCCTAATTTCAATTTACCCTATAAAAGGGAAAAAGTAATTCCTTTTTGTCTCATTTGTGCTTGTTGACTTTGGAGATAGTGACATTTGGAGAGAAGTCAACATGTCAATTTTGTATTCTACTCATCGATTCGAGCGCATGCGGAGGTATCGGAGGCCCGCTGCATATGGACCACCGATAAGTCAACCTTTTTTATTTTTGATTTTGTCATTTTTGGTAATTTTTTGAATTTTTCATGCGGATTTTTACGTTTAAGATTGTCGGGTCGAAAGGGTAGCGCATACAAAAAATTTCGTAGCGTGTAGGGTTTATTGAATAGGGTAGCATCCAAAAATTTAAGGCTAGCGCATTGTTAGGTTAGGGTAGCGCGTCAGATTAGGTTAGCGCACCAGGTGCCCAGGGTAGCGCAAAGGGTAAAACGGGTAGCGCATAGAGTAAACCTAGCGCATAAGGCTTGTAGGGGGTCGCATGGGTAGGTCAAGATAGCACATAGGTGTGACCTAGTGCATAGGGTTAAGTGTGTAGCACGTGGAGGGGATAGAATAGCACATATGGTTTTTGTAGCACATAGGGTAGTTTAGAGGGTGCATTCGAAGAAAAGGGTAGCGCGTAGGGTTTTTCTAGTGCATAGGGTTGATCGAGTGGGGCGTATAGAAAATAGGTTAGCGCATGAGAAATAGTTTAGCACTTAGACAAGATGATTTAGCACATATAGGAAATTTTTTTTTGGTAAAGTGGGATTTGTGAATGAGAAAAGTTTGTAGGTTGATGTCAGGTCTGCTGGGATAAGTGTATTTTTGCTAGTCTTCATGTCTGTTGTTATTGATGTGATAAGTGTATCCAATATGAGTTCTAAGATAACTTGATTTGATTTGCGATGTTTCAAGTTGATATAGATTGGATGTGATTTTGATATGATGTGGAACTTGATTTAAATTTGTTCAAAGTTTTCAAGTTTTGGATATGAATGTGTTTGATATGAATTATGGAGCTTGAGTTGTGTTACAAGCTGATATGGAACTTGAGTTGTTTTACAAGTTGATATGGAACTTGAGTTGTTTTACAAGTTGATATGATTGTGAAACTTGAGTTGTGTTACAAGTTGATATGTTTGTGAAACTTGAGTTGTGTTACAAGTTGATATGATTTGATGGATTGATATGATGTGAAACTTGATTTTAGATTTGTTCAAAGTTTTCAAGTTTTTGAGATGAATCTGATTTTGATATCCATGTATTAATGAGGGAATTGATATTGGACTTGTGTTGTTTTTGACAAGAGCGTCTTGGAGTAGTATATTCGCGTGAGCGATTTCCGAGATTGTGGTCATTGATACCACGATTGACACAGGGAGACAGAGACATTATTGATAGATGTGGTCTGACCTCTTTGTTAGAGATGCTTTGGTTTATCGTAAATTGGGGTTTATTGATAGCGTTGGCAGAGAGGTGGCATAGCGATATGAACACCTTTCATTTCATGACAAACAAGATTACAGTGATGCCTGAGGATTGCTACTGGATTTTGTGGATTCATGTAGTAGGTGCATTGCTACCCTACGAGCAAACGGAGGAGGGTGGGACTAAGGCACTTCGCCAGATTTTTCAAGATGACACTGTTTGTGGGTATGAGATCCCTTGGCAGGAGTTTTTGGATTTGTATTACACTCCTCTACCATCAATTCTAGCAGGCTTTATAGGGGGGTTTCTATGTCCTGACCATAGGTTGAAGGGGCTGTCAGTGGGATGGGGATTGGTAGTGGAGGATATGGTGACACAGGGTCATCAATTTCCATGGGGGTCGGCTATGCTGGCCTATTTATACAGGGATTTGCATGAGGTAGTGTACTTGGGTTATGATAGTTTATCAGCTGGTGTGACACTACTTCAGGTATGGGCGTGGGAGCATATCCCCGCAGCTAGGCCACTGGCAGATAAAGATAGGCCTATTGGATGTGCGTACGCATATGGATACAGAGGGATAGTTGTCCAGCGTAAGCTGGGAAAACTAGAGCATTGGAGGAGCGTGTTGGATGATATTGATACGGTCGTCTGGTGACCATATATAGGGTGTGAGGTATGGGCTGAGGACGGGATGGAGATGCCTCATGTGTTCATGTCTAGGTATCTGATAGGGTGGACACCCTTTGTCATAGAGAGGTTTTTTCATAGCTGGGTGCTGCGGCAGTATGGTTGACAATAGGGGATACCACAAGGAGCATGCTTATATGCTCGACGGGGACAAGATATCCTAGATTGGGGGCCTATGATTGACAGTGCGGTGGCAATAGAGGAGTTCTTCCACTTAGCTGGACAGATTTGGGATTATGCCCCTGGGATCATGGATGCAGGGATGACTGACAAGTTTTCAACACTCTTCATAGCACGGGTAGTGGCCAGGATATCTGATCCAGCTGAGATGATTCTAGCATTTGATGACGATGAGAAGGTAGATGAGGGAGGTGGTGATGGTGGAGGAGGGGATGGAGGAGATGGTAGAGGAGGTGGTAGAGGTCGATGAGGAGTTAGAGGGAGATTGGAGTTGAGGAGGAGAGGAGATAGGGGTGGAGATGGTGGTGGGAGGGTGATACGAGCAGAGAGAGCTATGCGGCAGGTGGCAGTGGATAGAGGGAGAGGGGGTTTGGTGATCAGAGCTAGAGAGGAGGAGCAGGTTGAGGAGGTGATAGCGGCGGTGGGAGGGTATGAGGATGTGCAGCGATCGGCCCAGAAGAGGAGGTCAGATGTGTTGCCTCCACCAGCACCGAGGATAGGTAGAGGGATAGGGGGTACCCCTGTAGATGCAGATTCCTACACGTGGAGGATGCATAGATTAGATCACTGTAGTTGTCAGTGTAGCATTTGCAGACACAGATGTTGGCACAACAGTATTAGATTACACAGTTGACTACAAAGCGGATACTACTTTGGAGCAGTTGGGTCAAGTTGAGGCTCGAGAAGAGGTTTTGGAGAGAGCGGCAGCAGGTGGCCCGATGAGAGACACCTTGAGAGGGTTGGGTTTGAGGGCCAAGGTGGTAGAGTATTATTGGAGACACTATGAGAATGCAGTGCCCAGGGAGTGTCGAGTGCAGAGTTTCATACAGTTGAGATCCAGTCGATCCCGAGAGACTAGGTTGAGGACGGAGAGAAGAGGCGTGACAGGGCCTTGTAGACATGATCCACTTGGAGATCTAGGTGCTGGGACATCTGCAGCAAGACCGTCTCCCTCAAGAGATAGTCATACCTGAGAGACACCGTCTCTATTGTATTTTGATCATTATTTTTCATTTGGCATAGACATGACATATTTTGTATATTGATCATTGGTCAAGATATATATATGACACCATTTTCTTTGATCCTCATGTGATGTGTTATGGATTATGCTTTCCATATGCTTTGGTTTATTCTATGATGATGCAAATGTTTAGATAGATGCATGTGATGTGATATTTAATGAATATGATGTAAAATGCATGATGTTGTGAGATGTATCTTGAAAATGAGATGTATGATATGCTATGAGATGTATCTTGAAAATGAGATGCATGATATGCTATGAGATGTATCTTGAAAATGAGATGTATGATATGCTACGAGATGTATCTTGAAAATGAGATGTATGATATGCTATGAGACGTATGATATGCAACTAATTGTAAAATGATATGTAACTAATTGTTTTTGAGCATCTTCATTCTGCATTTGTCATCCCGATATAGCCACATGTTGTTTGGTTTCTTTATATGTATCATCATTGAGCATTGATTTGTTTTGGGATATGTTGAAAATTTATACAAGCATAATGGTATAATTCAACAATAATGACCTAAGAAAAATTTACATGATTTTTTATTTTGCAAGATAGCACAAGAATCAAGGTATAATAGAACCAAGATGACCTGAGTGTAGATTGCATATAAACAAACAAGATTAAATCATTTGTATGCGTAAAGTGGATTCATGTCCTCAATGATATGCTGTGAATCACATCTCAAGACACGTATTTACACAGTACAAATGATCGCCTCACAGATAGAAAACTAAGAAAATATTGGAGTCTCGTGATGGTCTCTAGCTTTGAAGCATTGTGGAGAAAATTTACGAAGATCCAATAATTCAAAAATTTCAAGTGCAAAATAGTCAAAACTTTATGCAAGATGCAACATTTGATACTTCAGAAAATCATCCATAGTATTTTGTGAATCTTGTTAAGCGATCAATGTTTTGCGATTGTGTGAATTTTGTTTGCTGGATATGATGTTCTAAGTTTACAACTAGTTTTGACGAGTATTTCCCCTACCTAAGTGTACCTCTCAATGGGGATATGTGCAGTGATTACCAAGGCATGGTGAGCTGTGGTGAAAGGATATACGGATAAATCAGGATAGTGACTATGCTAAGTATGTCCTGAATGGATATTTGTGATAAAATGTCGAGTGGAGGCTGATAGTGCTTTGCTATGGATATAATGATATGGATATAGATAGAGGAGTTTCCCTCTCACAATAGTGCACGTTGCCAGGTTTTCACTAGTTGCTTTTATTGTACCTTTTTATTTGCTTTTTCTTGATTTTTTGATTTTTTTTTTTTTGACTTTTTTTTTTTTTTGACTTTTCCGTGCATTTAGACTACTCAAGTGCAGTATTTCTTCAGATGGATGTTGTTAGTTGGTTCATCGAGCACATCTCCTTTTAAAGTTGTCAGCTGATAAGCACCTAATCCATAGGCTGATATGATGACATAGGGACCTAACCAGTTAGGTTCAAATTTTCCTTTCTTTTCCCGATCTTGCTAATTTTTAAGATTTTCTTTGAGTACCAAGTCACCAACTTAAAAAATTCAAGGAATGACCTTGTGATTGTAGCTTCTGCACATGCGTTGTTGATATGATTTGAGATGAGTGTAGGCACGCTGGCGTCTTTCATCTAGCAGTTCAAGTTCTTGTAGTCGGTTAACTCGATACTCTTCATCTGGGATTAAGCCTTTCAGAGAGACTCTGAGAGATGGAATTTCTACCTCCAAGGGTAAAATAGCTTCTGATCCATATACTAATGAATATGGTGTAGCTCCTGTAGGTGTCCGGATGCTAGTTCTGTATGCCCAAAGTGTTGGATTGAGTTGTACATGCCAATATTTGCCTGCATCATTCATTGTTTTCTTTAGGATTTTCAATATTGTCTTATTGGATGCTTCTGCTTGACCATTCCCCTATGGGTAGTAAGGTGTAGAGAAATGATGTTGTATTTTGAATTTTTCACATAGTTCTTGCATACCTTGGTTTTTGAAAGGTCGTCCATTATCTGTGATGATGGAACTCAGAACACCATATCTGCAGATCAGATAATTAAGGATAAAAAAGGCAATTTGTTTCCTAGTCACTGTGGTCATGGGGACTGCTTCTATCCACTTGGTAAAGTATTCTGTTGTAGTTAGAATGAACTTGTGTCCATTTGAAGATGAAGGATGAATTTTGCCGACCAAGTCCAGTCCCCACTGACAAAAAGGCCAAGATATCGTGAATGGTTGCAGTTCCTATGCTGGTGCATGTATAAGACTGCCACGGATCTGGCATTTAGGACACTTCTTGGCAAAGTGATAAGAGTCTTTTTCCATTGTCAGCCAGTAATATCCCATTCTCAGAAGCTTTTTAGCAAGAGTAGTCTCACTTGAATGTGTGCCACAAATACCTCCGTGAAGCTCATGTAAAGCAGAGGTAGATTCATTACGATCAAGGCAACGAAGAAGTGTACCATCTAGACCTTGACGGTACAAAGTATCAGCAGTAAGGGTATAACAGGCGGCTTGCCGGATAAAGTTACGTTTTTGGTTTCGGGATAGGTCAATGGGTAGGATGTTCTTAAGATAATCGTATATCGGTCCATATAATGGAGAATCCAAATTGGTCAAGGCATAAATTGTTGGAAATTTTGATGATTTATGTTGTGATTGTCATTGATGGACACACACTTGCCTTGAGATCACTTTTTGTTTGTATGAGTTAAAGCTCAACTGGTATTTTCTCCAACCGGTATCATGTATTATAGTCTTTAGACTATCGGTGTTTTGCAAAAAGTGTTTACCGATCTCAAGCGGTACGAAGGAACGAAGTGGCACAACTCATATTCCCAGTCTTCATTTTGTCAAATCGGCAACCGGTATTTTTCTTAAACTAGTATATTGTTTGAACTGGTAATACTCTGTGACGAGTTACCAACCGACATTTTGTGATGAGTTACCATCCACCGATTGTTTGGCGATGCATTTGTGTCATGTTACCAAAAGTGTCCAGATGCATTGAACCTAGGAAAATGTATTATAATCCTATTCGACCGACATGAAATCAGATTCCTTTATAAGGACATCATGTCTAGGGTTTTAGGTTGTTGTTGCGAGGGTTTAAGGTGGTTTATGAGTTTTTGAGAGTGTGAATGTGTTGAAGACTGAAGTAATGCTGGAATGCATTAGGAATGAGCTATCAAGGATCTAACCAAGCAATATGTGCTATTTGCTAGATCACTCACTTGTTCATTACTCACATCTTCGACAAGTCTGAAACCCTTAACCGGGTAGGCCCAAAAAGCCTTTTGTAAAATCCTCTAACAAGGTGATTCACATCTGTGGATCTAAAATCCTCTAGCAAGGTAGTCTTTAATCAGACTTATCTCCTAATAGAGATTGAGATTCCTAACAGGATCTGTTCTGGTAAAGAACATTGTATGACCTTAACCGATCTGACTTTAACCGGTCTGGTTCCTATTCTGTAGATAGTTACTTGTGAGTTTCATCTCACCGTAGTTTTTTCCCATTTGGGTTTCCACATCAAATATCTTGTGTTATGGTGTTATTGCTCCTATGGGTGAATGTCTTATTTGGTATTTGGTTTGCATTTGTGTTAACCAGTTTGTTTGTTAAACTATTTTATCGGTTTACTGCTAGACTATTAAAGTGTTAAGTACAGTAATTTTTTGTATACTAATTAACCCCCACTCTTAGTATTCATCAATTGGTATCAGAGCCAACATTTCTATAAGTTCAACCACTTGGAAAGAGATATGGGGGAATACACTGTGAGGGAACTTACTCATCGGCTCACTCAGTCTGAGCAAGCCTATGATGAACTTATGGTCAAATATAAGGCCTCTCAGGTAAAAAGGAGAGAACATGCTGAAAAACTGATGGAGCTATCTGAAAATAGTTCCTCTGATGAAGTGGACATGGAAGCCCTAATTCAAGAAGTAGAAAAGTTGAATAAATACCAATTCCAACCTAAGAAAGGAGTTGGAAGGACTGACTATTCGAATGTGTCAAGAGCTTGAGAACCGGAAGAAAGTTGAAGATCTTGTAAAAGACAGAGATCATGAGATCTCCAAGTTAAAACTAGAAATCAGTGCCCTAACCACTCAACTCCATGTGAGCAAAGTGGAAAAGGAAGACATGCAAGGAGAACTGAACATAGCCATCTCTGAGAATGCAAACTTGATGGAAACAAATGCTGCTATTTCCAAAGAACTATCTGAGTCAAAGGGAATACTTGCTAAGTTCAACAAGTGTACTGTTAAGCTAGAGAAAAAGCTTGAATCAGCCAAACCTGTCAAGAATACTGATGGACTTGGTTACTCCGGTCATGAGGAAGGTGAGACCTCAGGTGGAAATGCTGAAGCATCAAAGAAAGAACCAACATTTAAAGGTAAAGGTAAGCAAAAATTCAAACCTGTTTGCTTTAACTGTCTTAAAGAAGGACATACTTCCAATGTATGTAGGAGCCAAGCCTATAATAATTTTCCTTACTTTATAAACAATGTACCTAGAGCCAATAGATTCAATGGTAATTGTTATGCATGCAACAAGTTTGGGCATAGAGCATCTAAATGTAGGTCTGTTATGAACAAAACTGGAAGATATCCTCAGAGGACTCAAGGAGTTGGTCTGGAACCTTTTGTGCACCAAAATCCCAACCGGTTTAATACCTATAATCATCAGTTAGGTAGCGGTGGCTATCAAGCGACAACTGGATGGAGAGAAAATTGTTGGATTTGTCATGGTCATGGTCACACTGCTGCAACATGCAGAAGGAATAATGAAAACATGAATAATGGACCTTGGAAAGCACCTGGAATGGTTTGCTATCATTGCAACAAATCGGGTCATACAACAAGGTTGTACAGGATGAAAAAGAACATATTGGATGATATACCAATCAATCCAGAAGGAAAGATTGATGTTAAAACTATTCAAGCAGGTATGAAGAAAACTTGGAAGAAGAAGCCAAAAGAAGTAATTCAAGAAGAACCGGTTTCTGCACCTAGTGTGGAAATTTCAGAACCGGCAAACTAAGCTACAAATAGCTTAGGGGGAGAAAATGATGAAATGTTTCAAACCCCTAGTTGGCACCAGTAAAAGACCTTAACTAGTGTGTGATACCTGTCAGTCAGCAGAAGATCAAAAGAGGTAAAAGGCAAATTAGGGTTTATGCCCTAATGGTGGAGCATTTATTATGGTAGGTGAGGAATATGTTTAAAAAGAATTTTCAAATCATTTCTCACTATCATTTTTTGAGTGAAGAAGTTTTTCAAGTGCAGAGCAAAGAAAAAGTGATTTGTGTTGCGATTCAAAGAAATTTCAAAACCTTGAAGAAGATTCAGAAGCAAATATCAAACGGTCAAGAGAAGAACTCAAAGCAGTGATTTAGCAACCGATGAAGTGTGAGGCGAAGTGGAATAAGAAAGCCCTAAATTCTTGATTTTTGAAAGTTATTTCTAGAGTTTTTTGTTTTATCATGGCTTCCGCATCACATGCTAGCTCTAGTGCACCTGTTGATTCTATGAACTTCATTCAACGCAAGTCTAAATACAATGCCCTGTCTCAAGTACCTTCTGGTGTAATAGTGGAAGAAGGCATTTCTGATTAGATAGATTGTAAAATTGAAGACCTAGGGTCTCTTGCAATCCATTCTCAGCTAGGTCTATTCTGTGGGAAGGATAAAAAGATCAAAGCAAAGTATAGCATCTTGGAGAAGAAGAAGCATCACAATGCTATCTATTTCCTTGAAGATTTCATAGATGATCACATCTGAATCATTCTGAGTAGAGTTCATGGTGACAAGATTTATCTTGAGAAAACACATGATATCACACTAGAAACTATTCATACCATCATCGGTTTCTGCAATGTCGGTGAAGTGCCAGCCCTGAGGAAGGTCATCAAGATTGAAATAACCAAGCTCACCGGTTCAGTGAGTGACTCACAAGGAATGACTGTCAATTCCATCAAGGATGACCTGGTGAAATATGCATGCATGGTGATAGGATACCGGATGTTTCATGCCAGCAGAATTAACTTTGTATCTACTGCAGTGGTAAATACCACTTACAAGATGATCAAGGAAGATGCATCGTTTGATCTGTGCACTTGCATGCAAAGACAAATTTTGTTGAATCTCAAATCAATCAAACAGGATAATGCATTGAAATTTAAGTTTGGACAACTACTGGTAGGGTTATTCTTCTACTTCCAAGGTTATTTCCCAGGAGTTGGAGATATTCAGTGGTCTGCCGACCAACTGGTCACCAAGCATATCAAAGAAAGCCTACAAGCAATTGGAATCGGTTACCCTAAAGTTCTGAACAAGTACTTTGATGAGTTCAGAAGCAAGATGAGCCTAAGGATGAGAATATCCAGTGACATTGTCAAGAAATACAAAGAGGACATCTGCTTTACCATCAACGTGGATGAATGCATAATGGAGGTCATTGAGCCAAGACAGGAAGAAGTGGAGCCTATGGGCTATGAGGTGATGTAAGATATGTTGGACGGGTATGCCTCTACCCTACTTGCCTCACCTCTTGATCTGAAGGCAAAGAGAACTGGCACCTATCTGGAAAGGGTGACACCGGTCAAAGAACCCTCAACAAAGAAAGGAAAGGCAGTGCCTTCAACATCGGCACCGGTTACTATAGCTAGTCCTAAAGTGACCAAGCGGTCACTGATAAAGAAGAAACTGGAAGTGGCACCTACCAAAGTCTTTGAAAGGAAGAGGAAGACAAAGAACAATTCACCAGACTCAGAAGAAACAGTGTCTGAAGAAAAGCCTAAAAAGACTAGGTAGACAAGGAAAAAGACAAAGAATGAACCGGCAACATTTGTACCGATAAATATTGATATCTCTTCTTACAAACCTTTGACACATTGTCAAAGAACCATAAAGAATATTAGAAGAAAATTGCTGAATGATTTAATTGATTATTTTGATGACTTCAATGATGATGAAAAAGAAGAAGTTGAACAGGAAATCATTAAGTATTTGTGTGTTAATGACTGGTCGCCTTGAGAAATTAGATCTGAGACACCAGATTCTCTGTATAAATATTTAGACAACAAATGGCACATTTCCATAGAGAAGGAACAGGAAATAAGGGAGAAAGTATTTGCCCAATAATTTCCTGACTTGTCCAATTTTGAGCTTTTTGATGTCATTAACCAGAACAAAGGACTCTTCTTCACTAGAAGGAGAAGACTCTGGTTATTAGAAGGGAGAATTGATGATGTTGAAAAAGACAATCATCTTCTCATGACTACTACTTTACATACTTATAAAGAACTTCAAGCCAACAAAAAGGATGAGCAAGTTCTGAAAATCACTAAAATGGATGAAGCGTACAACAGTGAAGGAGAACAAGTAACTGAGCAAATGGAACCCATTGATGTTGATGCCTTAGATGGCAAAAATGTTACTCAGGGTACACCATCAGAAGGAACAAAATAGGAGAAGCAGACAAGAGAGGAAAAGAAGCAACAGGAAGAGGAAAAGAAGAAAGATGAAGAGGAAAAGAGAAAACAAGAGGAAGAGAAGAAAAAGAAAGAAGCGGAGAAGAAAAAGGAGGATAAAGATGAAGAGAGGCGAAAAGAAGAGGAGAAGAGGAAAAAGGAAGAGGAGAAGAAGAAGAAGAAGGATTAGGAGAAGAAGAAGAAGGATGAAGAGGAGAAGAAGAAGGATGAAGAGGAGAAGAGAAAGAAGGAAGAGGAGAAGAAGAAGGATGAAGAGGAGAAGAGAAAGAAGGAACAAGAGAACAAGAAGGATGAAGAGGAGAAGAGAAAGAAGGAAGAGGAAAAGAAGAAGGATGAAGAGGAGAAGAGGAAGAAGGAAGAGGAGAAGAAGAAGAATGAAGAAGAAAAGAAGCAGAAAGCTGAAGAAAAGAAAAAGGAAGAGGAGAAGAAGCAGTAGGAAGAGGAGCAGAAGAAAAAGGATGAAGAAGAAGAGAAGCAGATGATGTCTACTGGGTAGAATGTCTTAAGCATAACTAGTTGAGTGTCGCTCAACTGAATGACAAAGGACTAGTTCTAGAATTCAAAGGCGGAGTCTGCAGTATAATTGGGAAGAGTGGTGATCTTATTGCCACCGGTAAGTAGACCAGAGGTAACCTATTTCAGTTGAATGCCAAGATAAGTCAGTGTGTAATGGGTAAGTTTGACGACAGTTGTATGGCATAGGAGACTCTGTCATATGGATTTTGACAATATTGTTAAAGCTAGCAAAATTAAGGTGGTAAGAGGATTACCTTTTCTAAACATACCTGAGAATTGTTTGTGCAGAGAATGTCAACTTGGGAAGATGTCTTCCTCAATGTTTAAAGGTAAGTCCTTTTCAGCAGAAAATTTACTTGATCTTGTGCATATTGATTTGTGTGGTCCTATGAAAACTATAAGTATTTAGGGAGATAGGTATTTTATGATTCTTACTGATGACTGCTCAAGAATGATGTGGGTCACATTCTTGAAAGACAAGTCTGAAGCATTTGGAAAGTTCAAAGCTTTCATAGCATTAGAAGAGAAAGAAAGTGGTAAAAAGATAAAATGCCTGAGAACTAATCAACAAGGAGAATTCACTTCTGATGACTTCAATAAGTATTGTGAAGATAATGGTATCAAGAGGCAGTTGTCTACCCCAAGGATACAACAACAGAATGGCATAGCAGAAAGAAATAACAGGACTGTAGTTGAAGCGGCTAGAATAATGCTTATCCAAGGAAAGGTTGCTCACACTTTTTTGAGAGAAGCAGTCAGCACTGTGTTGGCATTTTTGATGATTGATGTTGTGATTGTCATTGATGGACACACACTTTCTTTGAGATCACGTTTTGTATGTATGAGTTAAAGATCAACTGGTATTTTTTCCAACAGGTATGATGTATTATGGTCTTTAGACTATCGGTGTTTTGCAGAAAGTGTTTACTGATCTCAAGCGGTATGAAGACCCCAAGTGGTTTGAGGATCTCAACTGGTACGAAGGAACGAAGCAGCACAACTCATATTTCCCAGTCTTCATTTTGTCAAACCGGCAATCGCTATTTTGCTTAAACTGGTATTTTGTTTGAATCGACAATAATCTGTGATGAGTTACCAACCGGCATTTTGTGATGAGTTACCATCCACCGATTGTTTGACGGTGCCGACACTTTGACGGTGCATTTGTGTCATGTTACCAAAAGTGTATAGATGAATTAAACTTAGGAAATTGTATTGTAATCCTATTGGACCGACATGAAATCAGATTCCTTTATAAGGACATCATGTCTAGGGTTTTAGGTAGTTGTTAGGGTTTAAGGTGGTTGATGAGTTTTTGCAAGTGCGATCATAGAAGAGAAGTTGAGGTCTGCGAGAGAAGGCAGAGTGTGAATGTGTTGAAGACTGAAGTAATGATGGAATGCATTAAGAATGAGCTATCAAGGATCTAACCAAGCAATTTGTGCTATTTGATAGATCACTCACTTGTTGATTATTGACATCTTTGACAAGTTTGAAGCCCTTAACCAAGTGGGCCCATAAAGCCTTTTGTAAATCCTCTAACAAGGTGGTTCACATCTGTGGATCTGAAATCCTCTAGCAAGGTAGTCTTTAATCGGACTTATCTCCTAACAGAGATTGAGATTCCTAATAGGATCTATTCTGGTAAAGAATATTGTATGACCTTAATTAGTCTGACCATAACTGGCCTGGTTCCTATTCTGCAGATAGTTACTTGTGAGTTTCATCTCACCATGGTTTTTCCCATTTGGGTTTCCACGTCAAAATCTCTTGTGTTATGGTGATTGTGCTTCTGTGGGTGAATGCATTATTTTCTATTTGGTTTGCATGTGTGCTAACCGGTTTGTTTGCTAAACTATTTTACTGGTTTACTATTAGACTAGTAAATTGTTTAAGTATAGTAATTTTTGGCATACTAATTCACCCCCCCCTCTTAGTATTCATTAATTGGTATCAGAGCCAACCTTTCTATAAGTTTAACCACTTGGAAAGAGATATGGGGAATACACTGTGAGGGAACTTACTCATCAGCTCACTCAGTCTGAGGAAGCCTATGATGAACTTATGGTCAAATATAAGGCCTCTCAGGAGAAAAGGAGAGAACATGCTAAAAAACTGATGGAGCTAAGTTAAAATAGTTCCTCTGATGAAGTGGACATGGAAGCCCTAATTCAAGAAGTAGAAAAGATGAATGAATCCAATTCTAGCCTAAGAAAGGAGTTGGAAGGACTAACTATCTGAATGTGTCAAGAGCTTGAGAACCGGAGGAAAGTTGAAGATCTTATAAAAGACAAAGATCATGAGATCTCCAAGTTAAAGCAAGAAATCAGTGCCCTAACTGCTCAACTCCATGCGAGCAAAGTGGAAAAGGAAGACATGCAAGGAGAACTGAACATAGCCATCTCCGAGAATGCAAACTTGATGGAAACAAATGCTACCATTTCCAAAGAACTCTCTGAGTCAAAGGAAATACTTGCTAAGTTCAACAAGACAACTGTTAAGCTAGAGCAAAACCTTGAAATACTGATGGACTTGGTTACTCCGGTCATGAGGAAGGTGAGACCTCTGGTGCAAATGCTGAAGCATTGAAGAAGCAACCGACATTCAAAGGTAAAGGTAAGCAAAAGTTAAAACCTATTTGCTTTAACTGTCTTAAAGAAGGACATACTACTAATGTGTCTAGGAGCAAAGCCTACAATAATTTTTCTTACTTTATAAACAATGTACCTAGATCCAATAAGTTCAATGGTAATATTTATGCATGCAACAAGTTTGGGTATAGAGCATCTGAATGCAGGTTTGTTATGAACAACACTAGAAGATATCCTCAGAGGACTCAAGGAGTTGGTCCGAAACCTTTTGTGAACCGGAATCCCAACCGGTTTAATACCTTTAATCATAAGTCAGGTAGCAGTGGCTATCAAGCAGCAACCGGATGGAGAGCAAACTATTTGATTTGTCATTGTCATGGTCACACTGCTGCAACATGTAGGAGGAAGAATGGTAACATGAATAATGGACCATGGAGAGCACCTAGAATGGTCTGCTATCATTGCAACAAACTGGGCCACATTGCCAGATTCTGCAAAACAAGAAAGAACATATCGGATGACATACCAGTCACTCTGGAAGGAAAGATTGATGTTGAAACTGTTCAAGCAGATATGAACAAAACCTGGAAAAAGAAACTAGGAGTGTTGCAAGAAGAATAGGTTTCTGCACCTAGTGTGGAAATTTCAAAACTGACAAACTAAGCTACAAAAAGCTTAGGGGGAGCAAACGGTGAAATATCTTGAACCCTCGATTGATACTGGTAAAAGACCTTAATCGGTATGAGATACCTGTCAGTGAACAGATGACCGGAAATGGTAAAAGGCAAATTAGGGTTTACACCCTAATAGTGGAGCATTTATTATGGTAGGTGGAGAACCTGTTTAAAAGGAATTTTCAAATCATTTCTCACTTATCATTTTTCAAGCGAAGAAGTTTTCAAGTGCAGAACGAAGAAAAGCGATTTGCATAGCGATTCAAAGAATTTATCAAAAAATTGACGAAGAATCTGAAGAAAACATCTGTTGGAGAAGTGTAGAACACAAAGCAGTATTTCTACAACCGAAGGAGTGTGTGGTGAAGTTCAAGTTACAAAGCCCTAAATCTTGATTTACGAAGTTATTTTTCAAAATTATCTGTTTATCATGGCTTCCGCATCACATGCTAGTTCTAGTGCACCTATCGAGTCAATAGATTTTATTCAAAGAAAGGAAAAATACAATGCCCTGTCACTAGTACCCATTGGTGTTATAGTGGAAGCAGACATTTCTGATTACATATACTGTAAAATTGAAGACCTAGGGTCTCTTGTAATCCATTCCTAGTTGAGTTTTTTTTGCGGGAAGGATAAGAAGATTAAACTAGAATTTAGCATTCGTGAAAAGAAGAAACTTCACAATGCGGTCTATTTTCTTGAAGAATTTTTAGATGATCACATTCACATCATTCTAAGCAGAATGCATGGTGATAAAATGTACCTAGAGTGGATGCATGACATCACACCGGAAGCGATTCATGCCATCATCACTTTCTATAACATAGGGGAAGTGCCATCCCTAAGGAAGGTCAGCAAGACTTAAATGTCCAAGCTCACCGGTTCAGTGAGCGACTCACGTGGAATGACCGTCAACTCAACCAAGGATGATCTGGTCAAGTATGTCTGCGTGGTGATAGGTTACCGGATGTTCTCTGCTAGCACAATTAATTTTGTCTCTACTGCAGTGGTAAATACTGCCTACAGGATGATCAAGGAAGATGCATCATTTGATCTGTGCACTTGTATGCAAAGACAACTTCTGTTGAATCTTAATTCGATCAAACAGGACAATGCACTGAGATTTAAGTTCGAACAACTACTGGTTGGGTTGTTATTTTACTTCCAAGGCTACTTTCTAGGAGTAGGTGACATTCAGTGGTCTGTTGACCAACCAATGACAAAGCAAATCAAGGAAAGTCTACAAGTGGTAGGAACCGGCTATTCGAAAGTACTGAACAAATACTTTGATGAGTTTAGATACAAAATGAACCAAAGGATAAGAATATCTGGTGATATAGTCAAAAAGTACGAGGAAGACATCTGCTTCACCATCAAAGTGGATGAATGCATAATGGAGGCTGTTGAGCCCAGACAGGAAGAAGTGGAGCCTATGGGATATGAGGTAATGTATAATATGTTGGATGGGTATGCTTCTACCCTAATCACCTCACCCCTTGATCCTAAGGCAAAGAGAACCGACACCTATTTAGAAAGGGTTACACCGGTTGTAGAACCCTTAGTAAAGAAAGGAAAGGCAATGCCTTCATCATTGGCACCGGTCACTGCAGCCAGTCCCATAGTGACCAAGGGGTCACTAGCTAAGAAGAAACTGAAAGCTACACGTGCCAAAGTCTTTGAGAGGAAGCGGAAGACAAAAAGAAATACACCAGACTCAGAAGAAACTATGTTAGAAGAACCGCCTAAGAAGACTAGGCAAATCAGGAAAAAGATAAAGAATGAACTGACAACATTTGCACTGATAAATATTGATATTTCTTCTTATAAACCTTTGTCACATTGTCAAAGGACAATCAAGAATGTTAGAAGAAAATTGCTTGGTGATTTGAAAGAATACTTTGATGATTTCAATGACAATGAGAAAGAGGAAGTAGAATAGGAAGTTATTCAATATCTATGTGTTAATGACCGGTCACCATTAGAAATTAGATCTGAGGCACCTGATTCTTTGTATAATTATTTAGATAACAAATGGCACATTGTCATAGAGAAGGAACAGGAAATAAGAGAGGAAGTATTTGCACACTATTTTCCTGATGTGTCTAATTCAAAAATTTTGAAGTTATGGAAAAATACAAAGGTCTCTTCTTTATGCGAAGAAGGAGACTCCTGTTGCTAGAAGGAAAAGTTCTTGAAGTGGTGAAAGACACCCACTCTCATGCCAAGGCTACTCTGAGATTGCACAATGTATTGGAAGCCAACAAAAAGGTTGAGCAATAACCAAAAATATTAAAACCGGATGAAGTGTATGATAGTGAAGGGGAACTAGTCACTGAACAAATGGAACCCATTAGCATTGATGCCTTAGATGGTGAAAAAGTTACTCAGGGTACACCATCAAAAGGAACAGGACATGAGAAGCAGGCAAAAGAAGAAAAGAAGCAACAAGAAGCAGAAAAGAAGAAACAGATAGATGAAGAGGATAAGAGAAAAGAGGAGAAAAAGAGGAAAGAGGAAGAGGATAAGAGAAAAGAGGAGGAAAAGAGGAAAGAGGAAGAGGATAAGAGAAAAGAAGAAGAGAAGAAGAGAAGAGAAGAGGAAAATAAGAAACAAGAGGAAGAGAAGAAGAAGGAAGAGGAAAAGAAAGAAGAGGAGAAGCAGAAAGAGGAAGAGAAGAAACCTGAAGAGGAGAAGAGGAAGAAGGAAGAGGAGAAGAAGAAGGATGAAGAAGAGAAGAAGTGGAAAGATGAAGAGAAGAGCCAAGAAGAAGCAAAAAGAAAGAAAGAAGAAGAGCAGCAGAGGAAGGATCATTAAGATAAGCAAAAAGCCAAGGACAAGGAAGCAGTGAAAGAGAGCACACATGTAGAGACCCCAATGGCAACCGGTAGTCAGGCTAAACCAGTTGACATTGCTAGTCCCATTAAACTCCAATCTGCAAATGAAATAGAGTTGCTCCAAAGCATTAAGGTTGCTCAAGAATGCCTAGAAGTGATAAGGAGGAAAAAGGAGCAAGATGTGATACAAGCTGCGGTGGACACTCTTACCAGTTTGATACTCGGTATGAACCTTCCTAGTACTGATTCCTCACTTGCACAATTGAAGCTCCTATGCACAGTTGTAGAAGACCAGGTGCAAAACCTAGAAGAGGTTGCAGAAGTAATTGCCAAGAAGGAACATCAAAAGGCTCTGGACATTGCCTTGGTGAGAAAGTTCACAGAGTTCCAATCTGATCTTCAAAAGGAACATAAGGACATTTGAAGAGCAATGGATGAGGGCAATCTACTACTCAGTAAGATTTGTCAACCTCATTTATTTTGTGATGATGTGCTCACTCAAAAGGACAAACTACAAACTGATATGCAGTCATTTATTAGCACCTTCAAGAAGCCATATGACTCCTCCACATATGGACAAACTGCTCATAGGTTTCAACTTTAGTCTGCAGGAATAGAGGCAGAGATAAGCAACCGGACAGGTAATTTGTAGGAACTTCAACTAGTCCTACTACCAAGACTACAAATTCTCCAGAAATGCTACCTCAATATAGATGCCCTAACGGTTACTCAAGAGATGAGTACCATGGATGCCATGGAGAAGCAGGTTTATCAAATGCAAACAGAGCATGAGGTTGCTACTTCATTGCTTGAATCATGGTCTTTATCCATGAAGACATTTATGTAGGACTTTAAATTAGTTTTTGACAAGTTTCACTCTTTATTGTCATAAACTCTTTAAATCAGTTATTAATGCTAAAGGAACAGGGGTTATTCATCTATACTTTGTCATTGTTGGCAAAGGGGGAGAAGTATTCTGGTATTTAAAATTTTGATGCATGCTATGTATACTTTCATGTTATTTCTGTTAAGGAGTAGTATGCATTGTATTTTCTGCAAAAGGCATAGTGTATATGCTTAGGGGGAGTAATTTTGATTATAGCATATTTTTGTTGTAAAACACTTAGATGTCAAAATTTTCCTAAGTGTTGCCATCAATGCCAAAGGGGGAGATTGTTGGCATTTTTTATGATTGATGTTGTGATTGTCATTGATGGACACACACTTGCTTTGAGATCACTTTTTGTATGTATGAGTTAAAGCTCAACCGTT
Organism: Cryptomeria japonica; assembly: GCF_030272615.1. Taxonomy (NCBI): domain Eukaryota; kingdom Viridiplantae; phylum Streptophyta; class Pinopsida; order Cupressales; family Cupressaceae; genus Cryptomeria; species Cryptomeria japonica. Next base: position 619,183,133 of record NC_081408.1, on the reverse strand, counting down.
ATTTGTTCCAACCGGTATGATGTATTATAGTCTTTAGACTATCAGTGTTTTGCAGAAAGTGTTTGCCGATCTCAAGCGGTATGAAGACCCCAAGTGGGTCGAGGATCTCAAGCGGTGTGAAGGAACAAAGTGACACAACTCATATTTCCCAGTCTTCATTTTGTCAAACTGGCAACCAGTATTTTTTTTAAATCGGTATTTTGTTTGAACCGGCAATACTCTATGATGAGTTACCAACTGACATTTTGTGATGAGTTACCATCAACTGATTGTTTGGCAGTGTCGACACTTTGATGGTGCATTTGTGTCATGTTACCAAAAGTGTCCAGATGCATTGAACTTAGGAAATTGTATTGTAATCCTATTGGATTGACATGAAATTAGATTTCTTTATAAGGACATCATGTCTAGGGTTTTAGGTAGTTGCTAGGTTTTAAGGTGGTTGATGAGTTTTTGTAAGTGCGATCATAGAAGAGAAGTTGAGGTCTGCGAGAGAAGGCAGAGTGTGAATGTGTTGAAGACTATAGTAATGCTGGAATGTACTAAGAATGAGCTATCAAGAATTTAACTAAGCAATCTGTGTTATTTGATAGATCACTCACTTGTTGATTACTAACATCTTCGACAAGTCTGAAGCCCTTAACCGGGTAGGCCCATAAAGCCTTTTGTAAATCCTCTAATAAGGTGGTTCACATCTGTGGATCTGAAATCCTCTAGCAAGGTAGTCTTTAATCGGACTTATCTCCTAACAGAGATTGAGATTCCTAACAGGATCTATTCTGGTAACGAACATTGTATGACCTTAACCAGTCTGGTTCCTATTCTGTAGATAGTTACTTGTGAGTTTCATCTCACCGTGGTTTTTCCCATTTGGGTTTCCATGTGAAAATCTCTTGTGTTATGGTGATTGTGCTTCTATGGGTGAATGCATTATTTTCTATTTGGTTTGCATGTCTGCTAACTGGTTTGTTTGCTAAACTGTTTTATCGGTTTACTGTTAGACTAGTAAAGTGTTTAAGTAAAGTAATTTTTGGCATACTAATTCACCCCCCCCCCCTCTTAGTATTCATCACACTGCAGTCTGTACTATGAACCGGGTAATCATCAAGAAAGGCAAAGATAAAACCCCTTATGAGTATTGGACGGGGAAAACTCCCACTATGAGTTACTTTAAAGTGTTTGGTAGTAAGTGCTATATCAAGAGAGTTGAGCATTTCAGCAAATTTGTTGCAAAATGTGATGAAGGAACATTTTTGGGATATTCCACAAAGAGAAAATCTCTCAAGTGCTACAAAAATAGAACTCAAAAAATTATTGAAAGAATCAATGTCAGGGTTGATGAATCCCTTGAGGAACCTGAGGAAAAATGTAGTGAAGAATTGGAAGATGAACTTGGTATAGCCTTCTGGCAGTCGGTTAAGAAAGAAACTTGTCAAGATCTCAGTGTTCCTGTACCGATAGAAGCTGCAGTGAGAGAAGAAGAAGAAGTAAGTGAAGGAGAAGAAGAAAAGATAGCAGATCAAGCTAGAATCATTCGGAGGTATGTGAAGCTGCATCATGATCTAAAGAAAATCATAGGAGATAAAGATGCAGGGATACTCACAAGAAGAAAAGTGAAGGAGAACTCTTGCATGATTTGTGAATTTGAACCCAAGACTTCCAGAGAAGCTCTTATAAATAAATACTGGATTAAATAAATGGAAGAGGAGCTAGACTAGATAGAAAAGAATGTGACATGGTCTTTGGTGCCTAGACCAGAACATAAAAATGTCATAGGTACCAAATGGGTCTTTAGGAATAAGTTGAATGAAGAAGGCACAGTTGTAAGGAACAAGGCTAGGCTTGTATGCAAGGGATATGATCAGGAGGAAGGAGAAGACTATGGAGAAACCTTTGCTCCGGTGGCCAGATTAGAAGGTGTTCGAATGCTACTTGCATTTGCAGCATTTAAGGGATTTCAGGTTTATTAGATAGATGTGAATTCTGGTTTTCTGAATGGAATCCTAGAAGATGAAGTGTATATAGAGCAACTAGAAGGGTTTGCCTTATTAGAAGATAGTAACATGGTGGGCAGGTTACACAAAGCCATGTATGGACTGAAATAGGCATCTAGGGCATGGTATGAAAGACTACACTCTCATCTTGTGAAGATTGGATTTCAGAGAACAAGTGAAGATAGCAACATCTACTTGAAATCAGAAGGTGATTAGATTCTGATCTATGAAGTGTTTGTGGATGACATAATATTTGGAGGAGATGATAAAATGAGTCATGTGTTTGCAAATGAAATAAAGAAAGAGTTTGAGATGTCTTTGATAGGATAAATAAATTTCTTCATTGGTTTACAGATTCAGAAAATGAAAGAGGGTATTTTTATTACCCAGTCCAAGTATGTAAAAGAGGTATTGAAGAATTTTGCATGGAGGAAAGAAAACCGGTTGGTACATCGATGGTGATTGGCTATAAACTCACTAAGGAAAATGATTCAGCACTAGTGAATGAAAAGAAGTACTGGTCAATGATCGATAAATTGCACTATGTGGTGCACAACAAACTAGATATTGCTCATACAGCAGGCATAGTAGCTCATTTTCAGAAATATCCAAGAGAATCCCACTTGGTAGCTATCAAAAGGATTCTTAGATATCTGAAAGGAATAGTTGATTATGGATTATGGTATCCATATAATGGTGATTATAATCTCAAGGTATATACCTATGCTGATTGGGGAGGTAATGTGGATGATCGGAAGAGCACAACTGGTGGAGTGGTCTTTCTCGGTGGAAGATTAGTATCATGGACAAGTAAGAAGCAGAGCTGTATTTCCCAATCTACAGTTGAAGCAGAATATGTGGCAACATTTATGAACTGCACTCAAGCAATTTGGATGAAACATGTATTGGAAGGTTTCAAGGTACCTATATCTAAACCGGCGAATATATTTTGTGATAATATAAGTGCAATAAATATTTCCAAGAATTTGGTATTTCATGCTAGAACTAAGCACATTGAGCTTAAATATCACTTCTTGAGAGAGAAAGTTTAGAATAAGGAGGTTGTACGACAACATGTTTCCAATAAGGAGCAGCTAGCAGATATTTTCACTAAGCCCTTACCGAAGACTACATTTACCTTTTTGAGAGGTGAATTAGTGGTTTTGCCCCTCCATGAAATCAATTAAAGATGTGTGCTCTGCATCGGTCAAGTACTACAGTGAAAAATCTTTCAGGATTGATGTGTTGAAGGATGCTAATCCTTAGGGGGAGCAACATAGTAGATTTTGGAAGTTTGTGCCTCCACTTTGGCATTGTTGTCAAAGGGGGAGAAGATATCTGATGTTAAAAATACACTAGTCTATGATGTCTACAGTTGCAATGCTACACTGAGTATTGCCATCAATGCCAAAGGGGAAGATAGTTGGATATCATTGGTATGTTGATATCATGATAATGTATGTTGTCATTAATGTCAATAAGTGTAAGTGAACCACTATGAAGAGGTATGAGGAGATGCAGGGAACTGCTGTCAAGGTTTCACTAAGTGTGACTACCTGTTGGTAGTCTCAGCTCTAGGGTTATTAGTTTGGCAATCTTTCTTGTGCGATGCAACTGATGATACTTTGTGATGAGTTAGCTAAGAGATGTGAATGAGATCAAGGTGCCACGTCTTCCTTATTTGCGTGAAGGATTTCCTTGAGGATCTTGCATGAAAAGATCAACTGCATTTGGAGTCTACCTCGAGAATGATCATTCTTCTTAGTGGTATGAGAAGAAAGCATGATGGGTTACTGATTCCCATGTGCGGTGATGAATGAACGATGTAGATTGTCTTTTGATCTATTTGAAATTGTAATATTCTATGCAATTTGTTTGGACGGATAGGATTGGACTGCCTATGTTGTAAACCTAAGATGCTTACGGTTTAGGGTTTATGCTACCGACCTGACTATTGTCTATAAGGTCGATGATTTTTTTTATTGTAAAGTTATTGGAAAAAGTTGTGTGTGTATCCTAGTGATGAGATACTTGCCAGACCACTAAAAGGAAAACTGCAGAGTGTGATTGCAGAGTAGAGGAAATGAAAAGGATCTGCCTTGGCATGTAGTACTATTATCAGATCAAAAGTTTTTCCTATTGTCTTCTAATCATTTCAACAATTGGAAAATCCCTTTACTGGGTAGCTTTAACAGGCTTATTGTAAAACCTATAACCAGGTGACTCAAGATCATTGAGTTCTTCAAAACCTCTAGCAAGGTAGCCTCTAATAGGGTTTCAACCTTTAACAGGGTATATAGCCATCCCTTAACTGGGTGATCTCTAACAGGATCAGTTCCTAGCAGAACCTTATTGTAAAGTCTTTAATCGGACTAGGCTCCTAACAGGGCGAGCTTCAAAAGAGCTCAAAAACAAGCTTGTGGGTATTCATCCCCACCCTGGTTTTTCCCATTTGGGTTTCCACGTGAAAAATCTATGTTATGTGTTATGCATTTTTCATGTGATTATGAATTATTTGGTTGAAAGATTATGCATGCAGAGTTTATAGGTTATGGTATTACTTGTATAGCACATGCATATGTTTATGGGTGAAGTTCATATCAAGTATTGATCGTATTTGAAGAGTTCAGACTTATCGGTTTATGGTATCTGATGTCTTACTATGTTTAACCGGTATTGCCATGGTTAAGTTCAGTAATGGTGACAACCAGTTGGTATTGCTTTAACCTGATAAGTTGAGAAAGTTTTGCCTGTACTGATTCACCCCCCCTCTCAGTACTGGTTGGGGTATCTATTTTTCATCATTATTCATCAACATCAAACCTTTAGTGCTAGAGATCAAGGTCTAGACAACTAGAAATCGAAGAGGAAGAGGAGGAAAATCTCAATGAATTCCAAGAAGCCCTTGGAGGAAACACAAATGATGAAAATCCCAGTACTCCCACTCCTGAAGAAATAGAAAGGGCACAACACAACCCCCTCTTCAATCGAATTTTCGATGAAATCCTCAAGAACAATACCGATGCTCACTTTTTAAAACTTGCCCAAGAGGGAGCCAAACTACTCTCTGATTTTGATACTACATAATTATGGCAGGCATCAGAACACCATAGTCATAATGAGGGTGGAAGAAGTAGAGATAACTTCATATATGACCTTCCTCAAGGAAATCCCCCACCTCCTCCTCCTCCTCCTAATGACATTGACATGTTGAGGCAACAAGTCGAGAATATATCCCAACAACTTCATAGTGGTGTGAAAACTACCCATTTTTCACTTAATGATATTTGTCCTTATACCTTCGACAAGAATCTACATATGCCACCTTTTCCATGAGGGTTTGAAAAACCTAAGTTTGAAAAGTATCAGGGAAAAGGAGACCCTCAAGATCATGTCAAGGAATTTCACTCAACTTTCCTAGAAGTGCCATATGAAGACACATATCTAATGCGCCTCTTTCCTCATAGTTTGGGAGGGACAACCACGCAATGGTTTTCCCGACTAATAGGTGACATTGGTACATTTGAAGAACTAGTCTAAAAATTCATTACACATTATTCACACATATAACATGATGTCACCATTGCAGATCTGTGTAACACCAAGCAAAAACCAAGGGAGCTATTTTTAGCTTTCCTGCAACGATGGTGACAAATCTCTAGCAGACATTCTCTTCAGTTATTTGAATGAGAGCTAGTGGAAATATTTATTTCCAACTTGAATGAAGAAATAGAATTCCATCTAGACATGAAAGGCACAGAGTCTTTTAATGACATGAACACCCAGGTTTAAAATGTGAACAAGCCCTCATCAAAAAGGGGATTATAAAGATATACAATGAACCAAAAGATGACCCTTGCCTGTGCTTCAATGGTGATAAACACAACTTTTGGAATAAAAACAAAAACATCATCAATGACAGAGTTGTAGATACAAGGACTATCAAGAGTGGACAACCTATGGTCCGATTTGCTCGGCAAAACCCCCTTTCTAATAACAACACGGTTGCTCCCCCACCAAATCAAGGGCACAATGCACCACAAGAGGAACCAAGACAACGATAGCAAAATTATAAACCAAAACATCAATACAAGTCCTTAGGGGAACCTATTGAAATAGTGTTACGTCAATTGGTCTCTTCAAATCTGGTGACCTTACCAAAGACATCTAACTACGAACCTTAGGTCAAACCTGCATGGCAGAGGGATAATGAACAATGCAAATTCCATCAAGGGAAAGGGCATAAAACAAGTAACTATCATAGATTGAAAGATCTTGTTCATGATCTTATTGACCAAGGAGAGATTGAAATTGAAGGACATGACCCAAAAACCTCTAATAATGATCATCTCATGTTCAAGAATCTGCTTCGATCACAAGATCAAAGGGGTCCTTCCACTTCAGGATGAAACATAGATATAGCTAATTATACGCGAGCTGCCTATAATTACACTGTGAATCACCTATATGATGCTAATGAACAAATTGCAACCATTACCATCAAAGATCCAAGCCCTGCATGCAATGCTGTTACACATCATAGAAAGTGTTGGCATATGAACACTCCAATGAGAGATTGAAGGTGATTGAAGGTTTTTTCATTGATGGCAACCTTACAATCCTATGACACCAGCAAGGTACTACACTAGCATCAATAGAACACTCTCTACACCAGCACTTAGAACACCGGCACCAGCACAGAGAAAGGAAGTATACCGACACAGAGGCCGACAGGATTTTTGATATATTATATTTTGTTTATTATTTGAAAAACTTTGTAAGCCAACTTGATATCATTGTAAAATGAATTATATATATAAGAAGTCATTGTAGGAAATTTTGTAAGATGTAGGATAATATAATGAGGCGAAATTAGGCAGACCTATTATGTGAAATATAGGTTAAGGGATATATATAAAGAGCAAAGCAGAAAACAATACTCAATCTGGCATTGAAGATGCTATTGTAAAGCAGTACAAGTTATTGGATTTGTATAATCCACATTGTAAGTCAGTGAGACTTCCATTTGAGCAGTGAGTTCTAGGCACTTGGCCTTCCTGCATGTGTAGGCCCCCTTTTGTAAGTAATATTCTCTTATTGGCCAGTAAGAAAATATTGTGGGTCACAAATCCCACTGAGGTTTTTCCCATACCGGGTTTCCTCGTTAAATCATTGTGTTATGGTGTGTTTCTTATGTGGTTGGTTTCATTTCTATTTACTGCATTATTTCTTGTATATCGGTACACTGTTATAATATGTTCTGCATGTTTTAAATTGAGAAATTCTATTCACCAGTTAGTTACTAATTCACCCCCCCCCCCCTCTCAGTATCTGTGGGAATCCTAACAATTGGTATCAAAGCTTGGTCCTCTATTTTCAGAAGCCTAATAGATTGAGGAAGATCTTGACACCGGTAGAGATGGAAAATTTGATGAAGCAACTTGAAGCAGCTCTCTTAGACTATGATATAGAGAAATTGAAAAACATCAAACTTGAAGATGATCTAAAGGTAGCTCAGGATATCATTCAGGCACTTCAAGAAAATCTCACCATTGCAAGAAACAAGAGAAGAGAACTCTGTGAAAAGATGCAATTTGAGAATGATGAAAAGGAAACTCTAAATGATATGATAGGGAAGCTGAAGCAAGAGAACATGACAACAAAGATTGAAATGCAGGATATGACTATGAGGTTTTGCAAAGAAATTGAAGATAGAAAGAAGAATGAAGAAGATTTGACTAGATGATTAAGTGATGCAGCAAATGAGAACACTAGACTTAGCTATGAAAAATGACCTATTAAAGACAGATCTGATGCATACTTAGAATGATTCAAATGAACTCATGAGACAGAAAGAATTTCTGGAAAGAGAATTGGATACTACAAATCAGCACAAAATAAATTTAAGAAAAGCTCAGAAGAACTTGGTAACTTGTTGAAAAATCAGAAACCTAATGGTGACACTAATGGGATTAGTTTTGAAGTTGGTGAAAGCTCCGGTACTACAAACATTCAGGATCACAACAAACCGGTAAGACAACATAATGCTTGTAAATTCAATGGAAAATGCTTTAATTGTAATAAGTATAGTCATAAAGCAAATCAATGTAGATCTATAAATTATCAGAACATCAACACACCAACCGGTCAATGTTCAAAATGCAACAAACTTGGTCATAACTCTGAAAATTGCAGAATGAATGTAAGATGTTATGTTTGTGGAAGATATGGACACCTATCTAATCAATGCAGAACTCAAACCGGCATAGGCTATGGTAAAGCTATTCAGAAAAATAATGTAACTTGTTATGCATGTAACAAGATTGGGCATATTGCAAAATTCTATAGAAGCAAAGGATCACCGGTCGACAACAAAAGTCCTAGCTTGAAAGGGAATGAAAAAGTTGAAGAAGTCAAGCAAAAATTCTCAAAACAATGGATTAGAAAAGCAAATCTAAATGTTGGGAATACTCCTCCACCGGTAGAACAGAGTAGTGCTCCACCGGCAGGAACTTCTTCATCGAATTGAAGAAAGTTACTTTGAGGGTGTGGCAATCTAATGACACGTGCTATTATTCCCTCGGTTAAAGATGAGAAGTTGAAAGACACTTCTATACCGGCAGACATGTTAAGTAATTACTTAACCGACATGCATTAAATGTGGTAGATGGTAAAATAAACATTATAAATTAGTGTTTTTAGCTCCATTTCACTTCACTGCGAATTCAAACACCCGAAGAGCATGAAATCTCCAGAGCAAAGGCATTTCAAAGCAAAGAAGCAAAGGATTTCAGCACTCATCCATCCTAAGGCAGAAAAAGGTATTTATCATCATGGCATCCACCTCTGCACTTGAATACATAGAAAATGCTACTGTATTCAAGGTTATAGAACACCCTAGGCCCATTTTTCATCTAGTTCCCAAAGTAGCAAAGAAAGATGATACAATAGGTGCTTTTTCAAAAATTCCTAAAGGAGTTGTTTATGTTGAAGACCCCAGAATTTACATCCATTGCAACATAGGGGAATTAGGTAATGAAGAGATTAAAACCATGTTTAAATCCATCATATGTGATGCTTCCGGTAATGTGAAAGATGAACATTAAATTATTGAAACCCTAGGATTTACAGAGATCCTTAGCATTCCCGAATTCCCAAAGGATGTGATTAGGATAGTTTTAAGCAGGGTTCATGGAGAATTTTTCTGGCTAGATGCAATCCACAAAATTACCAAAGAAGCTATCAAAGTAGTGATAGGGTTACCCTCAACCGATAAGAGACTAGAAAAAACCAAGAAGGTCTCAAATGACCTAGTTACTAGCTTAATTGGTGCTACATCTGATAAAAGGTCCTTAAGAGTAAATGATGTAACCAACACCAATGTAAGGTTTGTCAGCCTGATATTAGGGTATAAGGCAACACATGCAAACCGACTCAACTCAATTTCAAGTTTGTGCATTAAAAGGGCTTCTGAGATGATCACTGATAATGTAAAGATTGATGTATGTGAGTGGTTGAAGGAGGAATTAATTGACAACCTTGGAAAGATCAAGAAAGATAAGAAAGGAACTTTTAGGTTTGGAAATCTATTAGTATGCCTAATGCTACATATAACCAAACAAATTCTTGGTATAGGCTACAAAGAGCTTGTATTTGATATACCGATAGGTAAACAGATGATAGAACTATTCAATAATATGGGAGAAGATAAGGAACATAATATAAATGACTATTTTCAAGCATTTAAGGCCAAAATGAAGAAGAGAATCAGACTATCACAAAAGATGGTTGACAAATACAAGAAGGAAATTTGTTTTGTGATTAAGAAGGATGAGATCTGGATGGAAGCAATCATCCCTAGGACAGTTTGGGTAACAGAAATGGGTTATGAAACATATGCTAAAGCACTTCTGGAAGCACCCAGGGAACTAGAGGAAGAAGTCTTTGGTAATGTTGAGACCATAGAGAGTCAAATACAATCCTAGAAGAGAGTGAAAAAGGTAGAAGCAGTTGTGAGAAAAGGATCTAGATAGGCAAAGGCAATAAAAGAAGATGTACTTAAGAAAACTGACATCACTGAGGATGAGTTAGCAGCTCAACAACCTGAAACTCACCTATCACCAGTAGGCACATCCTCAAAGAATGACATGCCTACAACTTTCAAAAGAGTTGTAAGAAAAAGAGACCCCTCACCGGCAACCACACCCTCACCTAGGAGGACAAGACAAAAACAACAAGCAGTGAGATCTCCAGTAAAGAAAACTACACCCAAGAAGAAGTTGACACCTAAGAAGAAGAAGAGGACTCATCAGGACATGGCCCCTCTAGACAAACTACTAAATGAAATTATAGAGCAAGGCAAGCTAAAGAATGTAAAGAAAATGTATGAAACTTTTACTACAGATGAAAAAGAACAAATAGAAAACAATGTCATTTTGCATATGGATATGTATAAAAAAATTTGTTGGAAGTGGTAGATGAATTACCTGAAGAATTGTTCAAAAGGTTAGAAGAAAGGAGACTAGCAGTAGTAGAACTTGATAATAAAATCAAGATAGAAAAGCTACTTGCTATATACCCAGTGAACTCACCCAAGGAAATTGATGATTTAATTGCTGAAGCCAACCGGTCAGTCTTTTCTACTGCACACCGACACATTGCATTAATGGTTGGAAGAGTAAATGAGGTGAATGAGGAAACAAAGAATGCATGGGACATATTCCTAGTAGAAAAATAAAAATAGGAAGAATACATGAGCCCCAAACCAATAAAGGTATATCAAAAGGTAAAAGACAAGGGTAAAGGTATAGTTGGTGGACCACCTAGTATCAAAGTCAAAGACAACTTACCCCTACCTCCTTTGATTACTCCACTGGTAATAACAACAACAAAAACTATAGAAGATCAACTGGCAGTTGAAAGTATGGATGTATAGGATATCAATCCTAATCCTGAAGTCTATACAGTAAATGTTGATATACAAAAGATCAACATTGTGCTAGACCAAGATACAACTAGTAAGACTGAAATGGCTAGTGAGCCACCAGTAGCTGAGTAGACTGATAACAAGGCAACAAACTGAAACACCATCAGAGACACAAACTAAGCATCAGGCTCTGGAACAAAAACAGGAACAGAGTCATGTGGAAACAAGGAAACCAACAACTGGAGAAGTAGATAAACCATTTCTTAAGGAAATGCAAACATAAACAGACCTACCAGAGGTCAATACAAGCTTGGTTACTTCCACCACTAGCAGTATTCAGAATGTAGGTTCATCAGCAGCAGGTTTTAAAGCAACAAATGTGACTGAAGTACTCTTAGATTCAATTAAGAGGATAACATATTGCAGTTCTCAAGCCTATGAGGCTATATATGGTACAATTCCAATTTTGAAGAGATTAGCTCCTAACTGTAACATAGACAATAAAGATTCATTGAGCCTAATTGAAACTTTGTCTAAATATATCAATGAAACATAGTGACAATTGAGGAAGAGGCATTGAAGGATAAATTAGAAATGGAAAAAGAAAAATTCTTTGAAGATCAGATAAAGAAGTGTACCAGAGATTTTGACACACTTATATCGAAAAATTGCAACTCTTTGAAGGAGTTAAAAACCCTATAGAAAGATACTTGCAAGACAAACTTTTTGACAATAGACATAGATAAGAAGATGAGCAAGATACAGGATGAGATAAATAAACTTGCAGATAATTTTGTTAACTCACCAGATACACTATCAGTTTTTGAGCAGTAGATAACAAATTTTGAGGATGAGATACTAAAGTTGGGAAGAGAAAATGAGAGAATAGTGGATAAGGCAAAAAGTTTAAGGCTAAGATTGAGTCCAAGATTGGACTATCTAGTATTCATGCAGAAGGAGATATCTGAGGCACTTGTATAGGGATAGAGGACATTGGCAAAACACTTGCAGCAACTCACCGGTATAGTCCAGAGGACAGAGACAACTATCAGAGATAGTAAAAAGTTTATGGAGAGCATAAACTTAATTTTGACAGATCTATTTTAAATTGTAACTGCTCAGTTACAAGGTTGAAACTACAAACTCTACTGACATCTTGACAACCTTTGTCATTGATGCCAAAGGGGGAGTAGAGGTATGAGAAAATTCAAAACATCACAGGAATCATATGCTCAGGGGGAGCACACATTTTTGGTAACATTTTTGGACACACATCTTTGGATAACACTTTTTAAAATTTCTCATGAGTGTTGCCATCAATGCCAAAGTGGGAGATTGTTGGCATGTGAACACTCCAATGAGACATTGAAGGTGATTGAAGGTTTTGTCATTGATGGCAACCTTACAATCCTATGACACCGGCAAGGCACTACACCGGCATCAGCAGAACACTCCCTACACCGGCACTCAGAACACCGACACCGACACAGAGAAAGGAAGTATACCAACATAGAGGCTGACATGATTTTTGATATATTATATTTTGTTTATTATTTGAAAAACTTTGTAAGCCGACTTGATATCATTATAAAATGACTTATATATATAAGAAGTCATTGTAGGACATTTTTTAATATGTAGGATAAGATAATGAGGCAAAATTAGGCAGACCTATTATGCGAAATATAGGTTAAGGGATATATATAAAAAGCATAGCAGAAACCGGTACTGAATCTGGCATTGAAGATGCTATTGTAAAGCAGTACAAGTTATTGGATTTTTATAATCCATATTGTAAGTCAGTGAGACTTCCATTTGAGTAGTGAGCTCTAGGCACTTGGCCTTCCTGCATGTGCAGGCCCCCTTTTGTAACTAATATTCTCTTATTGGCCAGTAAGAAAATATTATGGGTCACAAATCCCACCAAGGTTTTTTCCACATCAAGTTTCCTTGTTAAATCATTGTGTTATGGTGTGTTTCTTATGTGGTTGCTTTCATTTCTATTTACTGTATTATTTCTTGTATACCGGTACACTGTTATAATATGTTCTGCATGTTTTAAATTGAGAAATTCTATTCACCAGTTAGATACTGATTCACCTCCCCCTCTTAGTATCTGTGGGAATCCTAAAAGAAAGATCGCCATTAAAGTAGCTCCACAAGGCACAACATCCATCCTAGAGTAGTATAACCTTGTGGAATAGTTAGATAAGATGCCCGCACTTATATCCATCTTAGAGATTTTGCGCCTATCCCCATCTCATTAACCAATCTTAGATTAAGCTCTCGAAGAGGCGTCAGTCCCTGCCAATCTAAATAAAGATCAATTTCAAGCTATGGTTGGTAATCTGAGGTCATCACCATGTCTCAATGTCTCTGAAAGTGACAATACATCCTTCCAACAACCTCATAATGCCTCACTCCATATTGAAGGATTTATCAACCAACACAGGATCAAGCGAGCCTTGATCGACAATGGAGTAGGCTTAAATATTTGTACATTATAATTGGTCACAACATTGGGATATGCAGTTGAATTAGTGGACCCCCTCAAAAAGATAACTATAAAAGCCTATGATGATGCAGAGCATTCTTCAAAAGGAGAAGTTGTGCTACCAATCCGAGTGGGCCTAGTGGTGCAGCACATCATATGCCAAGTTCAGGACCTTCCTCTGTCATATAATTTGTTGTTAGGAAGACCTTGGATACATGCCATGCAAGTCATTCCATCTACCTATCACCTGTGTATCAAGTTCCCTCATAACAGTGTAGAAATTACAATCCTGGGCGATGCAAATCCATTTGCATATTGTAACAATATCAATCATCAGCTAGAGATTACCATTCCCAACAACAGAGAAGCTATCCCATCCACATCATATGTAAGTCCAACCTCTCTTTCTATTTAAAACACCACTATACCAAAGCAAGAGAAGATAAAGATGAAAATGGCAGAGGAAGGTCCTGGGGAGTACAATCTAAGCCAACTCTTTTGTGTTGGGAAACTACCCACTTCCCCTAGAACTCATGGTAAACCTCAAAGGTTACTTCAAGCACCACTGGTCAAGCTAACATGCCCTTTGGCACCTATTATCCTTGGAAAGAGTCAGGAAGAGGAGACCACAGATGAGGACCTAACATAATGGATCTATAAAGACCCTATCATCACAGAAATCCCACAAGCTAAGCTTCCTATAGATCAATATGGCAAAGGCCTTACCATTATGCAAAGAATGGGCTATGATGGTCAGAGTGCTTTAGGACCTTGCAAGTAGGGATGACACAAGCCGTTACAACCTGAATTAAATCCTAAAGATAACACTGGATTAGGCTTTCAAAAGGAGCCTTATCTTAAGCTCAGATTCAAGGGGAGACCCAGCAAACCTCGATATCACCCTAAAACTCTAAAAAAGGCCACCTTTGATTATATCAGCACCACCAAGCACCACACCAACTGCCCCAATAAGGCTGAAAATCCTAGCAATATCATCCACAACACCAATCGTCCCACCAATCAAACCAATAAATCCATCAACAACAACTGCATCAACAACAACAACCGCATCAACAACACCATTAGTAGTATCAGAACCCCAAGCAACATCGACAACACTGACAATTCCATCAGAAGTAGCAGATTCAACAATGCTAATACTCCCAGTATTGGATTCAATGATCCCAATAATCCTCCCCGTAGCACCAACCATTCCATCTCTAAAAGTACATCAACTGATCACACTTGCAATATTTAACTCAAAGGATATCCCGGTTTGGTATAGTAATTGGATACTGGAAAATGACTTAGAGATTGACTCACATGAGTGGGAATTTGATTCCATCTAGCTCAATACTCCAGATGAGGAAGACGCATCACTACCTCCACCTTACAAAGAAATCCCTGTTTACGGAGAAGCACATATTAAAACCTCTTGGGTTCCTGAATTGGAAACACCTTCCACAGACCCTACGTCACATCCTATGCTTGATTCTGACAAGGAGAGTACCATGAATGACCTTCACCACAATGTCTTAACCAACACTAACACATCTTATGAACTTAACCTAATCGATGAGGTAATGCCCATTATCCATCCTGAACTCATCGAATGGAACCAACCTTTCCCCCATGCCTTGACCAATTCCAAAATGATGAAGCGATCATTGACTTTTTGGAACTAAGGGATAACATACCAAGTGGGGATCACAAAGCTGGATTCACCATTGAACTTACTAGCGCAACATACTTTGGGGCAGATGCCAAACCTTTCAGCTGCAACAATATAACAATAAAACATGGATCTTCCAGTGAAAACCACACTAGCATTGTTTGATCCCAAAAAAGTAGAAAAAAAGAGTGTATCCAATGGTGAAAACCTCTCTGAGGTGCTTGAGGATGAAGGGTTTGACATCCTCTCTTCTAGTACAAACTAGGAACTATCAACAATCCTCATCGAGGAGACAAAAGAATTCAATGTGGGGACCCTTGAGACTCCTCACCACATACATCTGGCATCTCCTTTGACTCTAGAGGAACAACCTAACTTTGTAGAATTCTTCAAGAAGCGTCAAATCAACTTTGCATGGTCATATGTCGACATGCCTGATCTCGATCCTAATTTGGTCATGCATCACCTCATCATAGCAAAAGGAGCTAAGCCTGTCAAACATAAGCTTCATAAAATACACCCTCAGATTGTGGTACTAGTCAAATTAGAACTTAAGAACTTCTAGATGTTGGTTTTATTAGACCAATTGATTATGCAGATTGGATCTCCAACATTGTACTTGTAGGCAAACCAAATGGGGGCATCCATATCTGTACTGACTTTAGAGATCTAAACAAGGCATGTCCTAAGGATGATTTCCCCCTCCCAAACATTGACATGATCATGGACCTAACAACAGGACATGTCATGCTTTCTCTTATGGATGGCTTTTTCAGGTTACAACGAGATAAAGATCGCACTAGAGGATCAACATAAGATGACCTTCACATGCCCATGGGGAACATACTATTGGAACATGATGCCTTTTGGTCTAAAGAATGCAAGGGTGACCTATCAAAGAGAAATGAACACCATCTTTCATGATATGATGCATTCTATAATGGAGGATTATGTCGATGACTTACTGGCAAAATCATTGACAAGAGAAGGTCATTTGGAGATATTAGAGAAAATCTTTGATAGACTGGAACAATATCATGTTCGACTCATCCCAAAGAAATGTGTCTTTGGAGTAACCTCAGGGAAGCTTCTAGGATACATTGTCTCAAGCAAAGGCATTAAGGTTGACTTAGGAAAGGTCAAAGCAATCATGGACATGCCACCTCCAAAGAACATCAGTCAACTAAGGACATTACAAGGGCGACTTCAATTCATCCGAAGATTCATTGCACAACTGGTAGATAAGTGTCACCCCTTTACACACATGTTACACAAAAACATCCGCTTTCAATGAGATGCCAGATGCCAGCAAGCATTCTAGATGCTTAAGGACTATCTCATGAATACACCATTGTTGATCCCACTAGATCCAAGTAGACCTGTATTGCTTTATATTTCAAACACTAATACAACATTGGGAGTACTGCTGGCTCAACATAATACAAAAGGGAAAGAGTGTGTTGTATACTACATTTCTCACACACTGGTCGGTTATGAACTCAATTACACACCTATTGAGCGAGCTTGCCTAGTAGTAATCTTGGCAGCCACTAAACTGAGGCACTACCTATTAACACATAAAGTACAACTCATTGCAAAGATCGATGCATTAAAGTACTTACTTAGCAAAGTAGCATTGACAGGTCGTTTGGCCAAATGGGTGATGATTCTAAGTGAATTTGACATTGAGTATGTAGACCATAAGGCTATAACGGTCCAAGTTATTGCAGATCAGTTGGTCGATGCACCCCTCATAGGTGATCATCCTCTTATTTCCAATTTTCCAAATGAAGAGATCTTCATGATCACAGCAGCACAACCATGGAAACTATACTTTGATGGTTCATACACTAGGCATGGCTCGTGGGTAGGCATTTTGTTTATCACACCTCAAGGTGACAGCATCTCGAAGTCTTATATGCTAAGTTTCCCATGTACAAACAACATAGCAGAATATGAGGCCTTGATCACAAGACTCCGACTAGCCATACAGTGGAAACTGAAAGAGCTACAGATATATGGCAACTCCCAACTAGTCATTTGACAAGTCACGGACAAATATTAGACCAAGGATGATAAACTCAAGCCGTACAAGCAAATGGTCAATAGTTTAAAACCATCATTTACGACTATCACCTTTGAGTAGATACCCAAAGATCAGAATCGAGTTGTTGACGCTATGACTATCATTGCATCTCTCCTAGATCTTTCGCATAATTCAACACGCTACGATTTCTTGGTAGAACAACTTTGGATTCCCACTTATGATTTTCTCTGAATCTGAGATGATATGTCACCTTGTCAGTTTTGAATCCCCATGGTATGGTGAGTTCTACACCTACCTACGTGATCACACACTTCCTCCTAACCAATCAAATAACCAACGCAAAACCTTCATTTGCCAAACGGCTCGATGCACCATCATTGTTGAAAACCTATACCGACGCAGTCTTGATGGTACTCTCCTTTGATATTTGGAACAAGGTGAGATAACAAATGCCTTGGCAGAGGTACATGAAGGAATTTGTGGGACTCACTCAAGTGGTCCTTCACTAGCAAAGAAGATAATGCACGTTGCATACTATTGGCCATCCATGGAAAAGGACTCCTACTATTTTGTCAAAAAATGCAAGAAATTCCAAGTTCATGGAGACCTGATACATGCACTAGCACAAGAATTCCAACCAATCACAACACCATGGCCCTTTTGTCAATGGGGACTTGACCTTGTGGGTAAAATTCATCTATCTTCATCCAACGGCCATAAGTTCATCATTACCGCTACTAAATATTTCACAAAGTGGATCGAAGTTGTTCCACTTACCCAAGTCACTGGCAAGCAGATCGCCTCATTCATTCTTAATTACATCATCTATGAGTATGGTGTACCCATGTCCATCATCATAGATAACAGGCTTCTTTTCAAACATCGGGATGTTTGTGAGTTCTGTGAGAAGTTTCACATTCAACACTACTTTTCCACTCCCTATTACCCACAAGGCAATGGTCAGGCTAAAGAATTGAACAAGAACATATTAAGAATTATAAAGATGACAGTCAATGATGTCGGTCATGATTGGCACATTCAATTGAATCCAGCACTATGGGCATATCGAACTAACATTTGAACCCCTACAAGCGCAACTCCCTACTCACTGGTCTCTGGTGTAGAAGCCATCCTTCCTATTGAGGTCAAGATACCATCTCTACAATTTTCCTTGCATAATTTGATAGATGATGAAGCACACTGAGTCTTCCATCTTCAAGACTTGGAACTGCTTGATAAAAGGCGACAAGCTACATACAACCACCTCAAATCATATCAGCAGCGCATGAGTAGAAGCTATAATAATCGAGTTAGACCTTGTACATTTGAGCTAGGTGATCTTGCTCTTAGAGAGAATACTAGTAACCAACCAAACAAAGAACATGAGGGAAAGTTTGAATCAAATTGTCTAGGTCCATATGTTATCACTGTTGTATTTGGGTCTAGGGCATATTAGTTGGCTACTTCAGAAGGAGAACCGCTAGCAGATCCGATCAACAACATGCACCTCAAACGATTTCAATCATAAGCTGTACAGAGCATCAGGCTCCCATGCATCATAGAAAAACACCAAAAACATTCAGATAAAAGTCCTGAAGAAAATATTAAAAAAATCAAAATAGTAAAGAAAATCATGCATCCAAATGGTGAACAACCACTCTAGTGGCACCTTGAGTAAGTACGATGGTGAAAACCTAGCAAACATGCGCCACTCATAAAGGCTATGGCTCCATTGTCTTTCAGACTTGTTGTGATCACATTCATTGCATCCACTCATCCATCATTCAAACCATGGCTTGTGATTGATCTGCAATCAAGGATAGTACTTCATGCATCTTGCATCCCGCTTTTTCATAGTAATGTCTAAACTGGGGGCAATGCTTTTAAACCTATTGATGGAAATGGATTCTACATTACTTATGATTCATTGAGTTCTTCATTCAAAACTGTCTCACAAAAATACCAAAAACATTCAAAAACACTCACAAAATCCAAAAGCATCATAAAACATCAAAAATCAATCAAAGACATGGCAACACATAAAAAAAATCCATTGTACATATGCATCGCAATAGATACCAAACAAACATTTTGAGTTACTCAAACGATGAACACTTATCACCACATAAACTAACTTAACAAGGATGCATCCTTCCTTACCACAACAAATACATGATAACATTTTCTTTGACAAGAAAATTTTGTTTGAGCTATCAAGTACTTGGTTAGTTTGATAAAGTTATTTATTCATTTATATCAGGTTCCTATGCTACTTTAGGATATCCACAAGTGACTAAAGAAACCGGGATGGTTCCTAAATATTGTTTTTTTATCTCCTACGAATTATTTCAATGAAGTTTTGGGGCATGTACTAATGGTGTCTATGTGGGAAGTTCACTAAGCTATGTGATCATATGCAAAATACAATCATTGATCACTATGGCTTGCTGACTACAGTGTATACCTCGACCATATGAGCATGAACCATTATGGAGGGTCCATATTCTTTATCTATGCTGCTTGCTTACAGGTACAATGCTCCAAACTTGGTTCCTACTGCCTCGTCCAAGATTGATACTACCATGCTCAATGATGAAAAATAATGCACTATGGATTGTCATTTCATCTCATCTATTTATATTGCATTCTGTTGCATATCACCCATCCATTCATTATTCATATTTATGGTTTTTTATGCAAGCATGAACAAGTTAACATTGAGAAGTTATTTAATACTCAATCGATCTTGGATACAATCATGATAGAGTTCTCTAATACCTCACCAGTGCATTATACAAATTCTCACCAACTTGCATTCATCTATCATAAACACATGATATCATGATTATCGTTACATTTAGTTGCATTTAAATGCATCTAGTTCAATATCATTTACTTACATATAGGTTCATTACATCCATTTTAAATATTCATTTAAGTGCATTTAATATCATTTAGTTGCATTCATTATCGGTTACTTGCATTCACATCATTTCATCATTGCTCAATAAAGGCATTTAGATTCATTTGTATAAATTTTGCATCATTTACTACCATTTATTTAGCCATTAAAAGTGCATTCATTTAGAAATCATCATATAAACATTTGAATTACCATTTGTTTATCCATTTTTTGCATTCATCTATACACATTTACATATACCATTCATTCATTCATTTCATTTCACCATATCAAACACGGCTGCATGTCATCATTTTATCAACATACACACAAGTACTATCTATCTCATAGTCCACATCATTCATTCATCATTTTGCATACATCATCATCATGGCATTCCATACATAAAACAATACAACAACGAATCATATGTATATTAATCTACATCCACATGTTAGCATTAGATTCATAAACATGCATATAGACATCATAAAATCATCATAAACATGCATATAGAAATCATCTCATCATCATATACATCTAGCAAGTAAAAACATCCATCTAAGCATAAATCATAATTCATCATCCTGCATAAACCCATACATATCATCAAAATGCATATCATCACAAAATATGGAATCTCTTCATTTATCACATCATATATCATCTCACAAAAACATACATGTATCAGAGTACAGTGATGTAAAAAATATCGGCTACCAAGAGCCATCCAAGTCAGAGTCCAAAATGACAATGTAATAAAATACATACAACTCTCTCAAATGGCACTCTAGCTAGATGTTGCACCCCCATCACCACCTACTCCACCACTACCCCCTGCACCACCTACACTATCTCGTCATGGAGGACCCATCACACCACCACTGCTTTGCATCCTCTAAGGTCGCTCTGATCTCGCCCAACGCATCTATGAATAGCTTAGTGCCCGCTGACTGGATGACACCACCTACTCATATAGACCCCGCCAATAGTCAACCTCTCCACCTGCCTGTCATAACTCCCTCACCAATGAATCAGTCAACGACCTAGGTCCCTGTACTCCCTCCAAGGATCATACTCTCCCCTGCAGCTAGATCACCCTATCAACTGCCTCATCTCTCTCTCACAACACTATAATCAACTTTGACTCTTGTGCAAATAGCTGAACATCTCTAGCTACAACCTCTGCCTCCATATCCTCCAACCGAGTCTGCAAAAATGCTATCATCTAATCTCGCAGATCTCCTCCTCCCATACCCATCAGATCCGCTCCTCCACTTGTAGCTCCCGCTCCTACACTAGTGGCTCCCTCTTTCATATCCATAGGTGCCTCTCCCTCCCCCATATCCCTGCCACCTAATCTGACTGCTCCCTACATCAAAGGCCCCTGTGATAGTTGCAATGGCTGCCTGCCTCTCCCTCTCCACTGTAACCATCTACCTCCACCTCCAAACCCACCACCACCTCCAAATCCACCACCCCACCTCCTCCTCCACCACCTCCTCCTCCATCACCTCCCCTACTTTGTCCAACTACTACAAGTCCTCGCCCTCCTCTCCTCCTCCATCTCTATCTCCTATCATCCTCAAAATTTGGAATCAGCTCTGCCAAATCTGATATACATGGAATGGGATGTGCAGTAATGTACTGTGTGTACTCATCTGTAACCCCTGCATCTACAATCCCTAGCTTCATATGCCATGGTCTCACATATAAAGTCTGAAACTCTACTAAGGCCTGATCATATGGTAACACTACCCCCCATTAGAATCTCTCCCGTACCGCCCGTGCATACTCCCTTGATCCACTTGGCAATTCCTCCCTCTGACCAAACTGCCTCATCACTTTGTCAGGTACCTGTCTCTCCACATTGTAGGATGTTCTACCAATCAAGTACTGTTTCATAAATACATAAGGCAAGGCCTCTGCATCATCATCCCAGGGCTCACACTCAATATAGGGCCTCCAGATCACTATATCTAGATCATCTAATGCCCATTGCCACCACTCTAAGTTTGTTAGGTGGGGCTAACTCATCATACCTCCATACATATACACATAGGGTTGATCCACTACCCTAAATCTCAGACTAACAGGTCATGTTAGGGGTAGGTGCTCCTATGCCCAGATATGCAGCAGAGTGATCTCAACTCATAGAGAACTCATCTCTCGGTACACAAGCCCATGCAACTCCTAATATAAATGTGCCAACATGCATGGTCCCCATGCAAAGCGGGTCCCCCCAGTCACCATCCTCTCTATAACCTAGCCCCAACCCATGGCCAGTCCATGTGAACGTCGATCAGGGCAGAGTAGGCCCCCAACAATCCCTGATAGTATAGCTGGAAGTGGCTCATATAATGCAACTATCTCCTCCCACTTTACTGAGCCATCATGAATAAACACATCATCATCAAAATTCCATTGTATAGCTATTGTCCCTCATGCTCGGTCATATGTCAGAAGATTCCCTTGGATAGGGATGTGTAAGATCCGCTACACATCTTCTAGTGTCACAGTCATCTCCCCGATAGCTAGATGGAATGTACAAGTCTCACTGTGCCACCACTCCGCTAATGCTGTCATCAAGTCATGATTCGTCTGAATCATGAGAATGTACATCACATCATAAAGGCCTATCGATGCAATGCAATCAATCTTGGCCTCTGTCAATCGATCTCTCAACTGCTGCATAGCTGGATGCCTCTCCCACATCTGTAAGATGGGAAGATCCTCCTACACATCATCACACATCCACATCATCATCAGTTGTTTTGTTTCAAACTTTCTTAAAGTTTAAACCTAGAATATCAATAGATACTCTTATCAAGTATCTTCAGGTCTCAACAGGTAAGCAATCATGGCACACCTAGACTACAACAGGCATTTATCATAATGACCTAGTCTCAACAAGGTTGCTATGGTTCAGAACAACTAACCTATCCATCCATCCACCATCGACATGAGGAGATTATTTTTCTAATAATGAGGCATCTATTTTTCAGACAATAGTGCTATTCTACTAACAATCACGCTAAAACAACTACATATTAGCACTACAAAACCAATCACGCTAAAACCATTGCACAAGGATACCATTTCTGAGCAATAGCGCTACAAGACTGACTCGATCACACTAAAACTACAATAGTGCTAAAACAACTATAAGAATGTGCTAAACCTTGCAAAAGCACTAAAACCACTAGGCAATAGCACTATAGCGGCACAAAAGCGCTAATTAAAGTGACAACAGTGCTAAAATAGAGTTTTAGCACTATTGTCTTGACTGAACTTGGATGCTTGAAAAAAAACATCAAAAATGCGTGAAAAGCACAAATTCCAATTTGTGTACCACTGGTCTGTAGTCATCTGGTCGCTGGAATCACCAGACTTGCTCTAGCCGATGATCTGCTATGGTTACTGGCATCCTGACTGTTGCACGCTCTTTCCAAGAAGTCACTATCAAAGCTCTAAATCGCTATGGAGATAGATGCACATGACCCTAGTTTTACCCCTTCAGCCCCATATATACCCTTCGCCCTAACCCTAATTTTACCCTGCTCACCATCGTGGTCTCGATTAACTTCCAGTGCTTCCCATTTCTCTGTTTTATGTCTGATTTCTTCTATTTTTTCACCGGGATTGGTAAATTCTTCTCTTCTACCTCCTCGCCAAGTCTCGTTATTTTTCATGAGATCGCCCAATTTTTTGAAATTTTTTGGCCTATTTCTCGAGGGGGGACATACCACCCATTAAATTAACATTTATGGGGCATATTTCTTCACAACTATGTTTCTTTCTTTGAAACGACGCGATCAACTGCACCGTCTCAAAGAGGGGCAAATATAGTAACACAAATCTGTCCATTTTAATTAAATGAATATTTGATATTTATTTGATTAATAAACCCACTAGCCAACAGTTAATTAAATTAACATTTAATTAATTCATCCTCAAACATTCTCCTATTAATTAAATAAATTATTGAATTTATTTCAATTAATTCATTAAACCAAATTCACAATCAATTAAATGAATAAATCTTATTTATTTAATTTAATCCCCTTTCCTCTTTTAAATAAATAATTAAAACATTTATTTAAATCATTTAACCCCCCACTTGCATTCTCCTACAAATGCAAGTTGCAACCACAAGTTGAAATAAATTAATTTTATTTTAATTTAAGTCATATTTTCCCTCACCCACCAAACCCACTTGCAATCCTAAATCCCTTTCTAGACCCTTCTAACCACCTTCTAATCATTCCTAATTATTGTCATATTCCTATGCAACTTGGAGTCACTTCTCAAAGAATCCAAAGTCTTTGAAAAGCGTTTAATGATTTATGTGTTCAACAAACTAACCCCTAAAGTCTTCCAAACCACTAATGGCTCTTACATGACCATTAATGGTTAACTCAACTCACCCACATGGTTAGAGACTTTACCTCTAACTCAACCCTCATGTAACCCATGGGTCTCTTCAAGCATTTATTGCTTTGACCATGGTTATCCTCACTAACTCTTGCACAAGAGTTTATCCATTGGATAAAGACATTATTTATTGGATAATGGCTTTATTCTTTCAACTCAACATTAACCTTACCTCCCAAGTTAACCCTCAAGTCATGTCAAGCATTTAATTCTTATTCCCTCTCCTCTCAACTCATCTCTTGTTGACATTTGTCATCTTGGGATTGGATTGAAAGTCCTCACATGGATCTTAAACTCATCAATCTTGACCCTTGTTGAGATTACTCAATCTCAACCATCCATTGCTCCATTTTACCTATAAATAGAGCTCATTTCTTCATAATCCAGTTCCTGAAAACTTGTATGCATCTAGCTTATAGTGAATTTTAGAGAGTATTTAGCACAATCATCTCACATTGTCATTTTGGGCTAAAATTAATCTTAGTTAATTACCTAATATATCATTTTAGCTTGTTCACATTTGCATTTTCATGATCATTCAGTTTATACTCTTGAAACTCCATAAAACATCCAAAAAATAGAGAAAAAATCTATTGAGAGCTACACTCATTTGGGAACTTGGAGAGGAGAGGAACAAGGGAGGAGCAACTATGAGCATCTTGGTTAGCATTTGGAGGAGCATAGTTTATCTATTCTATGTTTGTATGTTTTTTATTTCATGCTGAATATCTCTCTTGATATGCCTGTTTCAAATAATCTTTGGTTGCTAACACTAACGTTTTCTCCTTGGTTCTTGTGTGTGTCGCCATCAAACAGATTTTCTAATCCTATTTGCAAGAAACCAATTGTTAGTGTTAGAAAATCAACAATCAAACACTATCATAAGCAAGCATATGAAGAGAGACACTAAAAGAAAAATAGAGAGCTTAACAAAGAAAATAAATTCTCTAAGACATCTCCAAATGCCTTCCACCATGCTTGTAGCTTCTCCTCTCTTGTTCTTCTCCTCGCCAAGTTCCCAAATGAGTGTAGCTTTCAGTATCTTTTTGCACTATTTTGGATGTCTTATGGAGATTCAAGATTGAAAATGCTTTAAACTATGAAATGCAAGTGTAAAACAAACTTAAATATGAGATATTATGTAATTAACTAAGATTAATTTTAGCCAAAAGACAATGTGAGTTATGCTAGAATGCTCTCTAAAATTCACTATGAGTTAGATGCATACAAGTTTTTAGGATCTGCATTATGAAGAAATGAGCTCTATTTATAGGTAAAATGAAGCAATGGAGGGTTGAGATTGAGTAATCTCAACAAGGGTCAGGATTGAGGGGTTTATGATCTATGTGAGGGCTTTCAATCCAATCCCAGGATGACAAATGTCAACAAGAGATGGGTTGAGAGGAGAGTAAATAAGAATTAAATGCTTGACATGACTGGAGGGTTATCTTGGGAGGTAAGGTTAATGTTGAGTTGAAAGAATAAAGCCATTATCTAATAAATAATATCTTTATCCAATGGATAAACTTTTGTGCAAGAGTTAGTGAGGATAACCATGGTCAAAGCAATAAATGCTTGAAGAGACCCATGGGTCAAATGAGGATTGAGTTAGATGTAAAGTATCTAACCATGGGAGCAAGTGGATTTAACCATAAATGGTTATATAAGAGCCATTCATGGTCATGTAAGAGCCATTAGTGGTTTGGAAGACTTTAGGGGTTAGATTGTTGAACACATAAAGCGTTAAATGCTTTTCAAAGACTTTGGAGGCTTTGAAAAAATGACTTAAAGCTACTTAGGAATGTGACAATAATTAGGGGATGGATTAGGCTAATTAGGAATGATTAGAAAGTGGTTAGAAGGGTCTAGAAGGGGATTTAGGATTGCAAGTGGGTTTGGTGGGTGAGAGAAAATAGGATTTAAATTAAATTAAAATTAATTTATTTCAATTGTGGTTGCAACTTGTATTTGTAGGAGAATGCAAGTGGGGGGGATTAAATGATTTAAATAAATGTTTTAATTATTTATTTAAAAGAGGAAAGGGGATTAAATTAAATAAATAGGATTTATTCATTTAATTGATTGTGAATTTGGTTTAATGAATTAATTGAAAATAAATTGAATAATTTATTTAATTAATAGGAGAATGGTTGAGGATGAATTAATTAAATATTAATTTAATTAACTAGTGACTGGTTGGTTTATTAATCAAATAAATGTTAAATATTCATTTAATTAGATGGATAGATTTATGTGACTACATTTGCCCCTCTTTGAGACGGTGTGGTTTATCATGTCATTTCAAATAAAAAAAAATAGGTGTGAAGAAATATGCCCCATAAATGTTAATTTAATGGGTGGTATGTTTTGGCATATGATGAATCGGTATGATAATATAATAATATATGTTGTCATTGATGTCAATAAGTACAGGTCAACTGGTATGAAGAATGGAAGAAGTTGTTATTGATGATCAAGTTGGAGAACCAGTATGAAGAGATGTAGTGAACCGGTGTCAAGGTTTCACTAAGTGGGACTACCAGTTGGTAGTCTCAGCTCTAGGGTTTTTGGTTTGGCAATCTAGCTTGTATGATGCAACCAATGATATTTTGTGATGAGTTAGCTAAGAAATAAGGATGAGATCAAGATGCCACGTCATTTTTGTGCACATGAAGGTATTCCTTGAGGATCTTGCATATGAAGATCGACTACATTTAATGTGTACCTCAAGAATGAACATACTTCTTAGTGGTATGAGAAGAAAACGTGATGGGTGACTGATTTCTATGTACGGTGAAGAATGGACGATGCAGAATGACTTGTGATTTGATTGAGATTGTTTCATTCTATGTAATGTGTTTGGACGGTCAGGATTGGACCACTTATAGTAGTAAACCTAAATACTTAGGGTTTAGGGTTTATGTTACTGACCTAATTGTTGTCTATAAGGTCGATGATATTTGTTATTGTAAGTGTTGGCAAAATTTGTGTGTGTATCTGAGTGATGAGATACATGCTAGAATAGTGAGTGAAAACTACAGAGTGTGATTGCAGAGTAGAGGAACTGAAAAGGATCTTCCTTAGCATATAGTGTTGTTATCGGATCAGAGTTTTACCTGTCTTCTAACCATTTCAACAGAAGCAAAATACCTTGACCAGGTAGCTTTAACAGGCTTATTATAAAACCTCTAACCAGGTGATTCTAGTTCATTGAGTTCTTTAAATCCTCTAGCAAGGTAACCTTTAACAGGTTATATAGCCATCCCTTAACCGGGTGATCTTTAACATGGTTGGTTCCTAGCAGAACCTTATTTTAAATTCTTTAACTAGACTAGGCTCCTAACAGAGTGAGCTTCAAAAGAGGTCAAAACAAGCTTGTGGGTATTCATCCCCACCATGGTTTTTCCCATTTGGGTTTCCACGTGAAAAAATTGTGTGTCATGAGTTGTGCATTTTTCATGTGATGATTAAGTATTCTTTGTTTAGGTAATTATGCATGCGGAGCTAATGGTTATGATATTATTGATACATCTCATGCATATGTTTATGGGTGAAGTAGTTATCAAGTATTGAATGATATTTGAAGCGTTCAATTTTACAGGTTTAAGTTGTCTGAAGTCTTACTGTGTTTAACCAATATTGCCATGGTTAAGTTCAGTAATGAAGACAACCGGTTAGCATTGTTTTAATTTGATAAGTTGTAGAGAATTTTTTTTTATGTACTGATTCACCCCCCCCCCCTCTTTAGTACTAGTTAGGGTATTTGTTGTTCATCATTATTCATTAGTATGCCCCCTTGAGAGATGGGTCAAATTTTTTTGAAAAATCGGTTGATCTCTCGAAAAAGAGAAAGAAGTGGAGGGGAGGTAGAATAGAAGAAATGAGCAATAATGGTGAAAGAATGGAAGAAAAAGGAGTGAATACAGAGAAATGGCAAGCCAGTGAGTACCCTTAGGTCATGCAGGAGAGATGGTGCAAATGTGGTGTTTGTGCTTTTGAGTGATACTATACAATTGATCAAAATTGGCTGGACAATCTGGTGCAATCAGTTTAATTGCCCTGATCGAGTCAAAGCATGACAATTGATGTCAGTTGTTTGCTTGGACATGATAAAGTCTGAGTAAGTGAGTCAAAGTGACCTGTTAGTGACTTAGACAATTGATGTAATTGTCTGATGAAGTCAAGGTATCTGACGCAAAATACTCATTGAGACTTAGACAATTGATGTAATTGTCCATTATGATTGTGTTTGATTGGTTGATCAATTGATAGTGTGTGCATGTGATGGATGGTTGTGGGGAATCATGGCAGCCCTGTTGAGACTAGGTCATTATGCTAAATGCTTATTGTAGTCTAGGTTGGCCATAATCGATTACCTGTTGAGACCCGAAGATACTTGATCAGAGATCTGTTGATAGTCAAGGTGTGTGTGAGTCGATGGACTTGTGTAGATAGAGTAACTAACTTAATTGGGTTGATGGGAACCGATGAAGGGATTATGATGATGTTGATGATCAAGATGGGGAGGGTGAGGGGGGGGATTCAATGTTAGATAGAAGACATGGAGGACCAAGGACCCATTCCTATGAAAGAAGATGCAATGGAATGAAACATATACAGATGAGATGGAATGATGATCTATAGTGCTTTTATTTTTCATCATTGAGCATGGTAGTATCAATCTTGGATGAGGTAGTAGGAACCAAGTTTGGAGCATTGTACCTGTAAGCAAGCAGCATAGACAAAGAATATCGACCCCCCATAATGGTTCATGCTCAGATGGTCGAGCTATACATTGTATTCAGTAAGCCATAGTGATCCATGACTAGATTTTTGCATATGATCACGTAGCTTAGTGAACTTCCCACGTAGACACCATTAGTACATACCCCAGAACTTCATTGGAATAATTCACAGAGAACAAACAAAATGATACTTAGGAACCACCCCAGCTACTCTAATCACTTGTGGATATCCCAGAGTAGGGGAGGAACCTGGATCTAAATGAATAAATAACTTATCAAACTGACCAAGTACTTGATAGCTTAAACACAATTTTCTTGTCAAAGAAAATATTTATCATGTCTTTGTTTTGGTAAGGAAGGATGCATCCTTGTTAAGATAGTTGTGTGTACCTATTGATTATTTGGTTGATTTGATAAGTGACCATCATTTTGAGTATCTCAAAATATTTGTTTGATGTCTGTTTTGATGCGTATGTATAATGTGTTACTATGTTTTGATTGAGTTTTGACATTTTATGATGCTTTTGGATTTTGTGAGTGTTTTTAAATGTTTTTGGATTTTGTGAGTGTTTTTTAATGTTTTTGGACTTTGTGAGTCATTTTTGAATGTTGAACTCGATGGATCACAAGTAATGTAGAATCCACTTCCATCAATAGGTTAAGAGCATTGCTCCCAGTTTAGACATGACTATGAAAAAGTGGGATGCAAGACGCATGAAGTACTATCCTTGATTGCAGATCAATAACAAGCCATGGTTTGACGGATGGATGAGTGGATAATGAATGTGATCGCAACAATTCTGAAAGACAATGGAGCCATAACTTTTATGAGTGGCACATGTTTGCCAGTTTTTTACCATCGTACTTACCCAAAGTGCCACCGGAGTGGTTGTTCATCGTTTGGATGCATGATTTTTCTTTATTATTTTGATTTTTTTGTATTTTCTTCAAGACATTTATCTAAAAAAATTGGTGTTTTTCTAGTATGTATGGGAGCCTGATTCTCCATACAACTTATGTATGAAACTGTTTGAGGTGCATGTTGTTGATTGGATCTGCTAACGGTTCTCCTTTTGAAGTAGCTAACTGATATGCCCCAGACACAAATACATCAATGATAACATATGGACCCAGCCAGTTTGATTCAAAATTTCCCTGATGTCCTCTGTTTGGTTGGTTACAAGGATTCTCTCTGAGAACAAGATCACCTACCTCAAATGTACGAGGTCTAACTTGATGATTATAGCTCCTTCTCATGCGCTATTGATAGGCTTTGAGGTGGTTGTATGCAGCTTGTCATGTTTCATCAAGTAGTTCCAAGTCTTGAAGATGGGAGACTTAGTATGCTTGATCATCTATTAGATTATGCAAGGAAACCCATAGAGATGGTATCTCAAACTCAATAAGAAGGTTGGATTCTGCACCATAGACCAGTGAGTAGGGAGTTGTGCCTGTAGGGGTTCGAATGCTAGTTTGATATGCCCATAGTGATGGATTTAATTGAACGTGGATATCACGACCGACATCATTGACTCTCTTCTTGAGGATTCTCAATATGTTCTTGTTTTATGCTTCGGCCTGACCATTTCCTTGTGGGTAATAGGGAGTGGAAAAGCGGTGTTGGATGTGAAACTTCTCACAGAGCTCACGGACATTCTAATTTTTGAAAGGAAGTCCGTTATTTGTGATGATGGACATGGGTACACCATTCCAGCAAATGATGTAATTAAGGATGAATGAGGTGATCTTCTTGTCGGTGACTTGGGTAAGTGGAATAGCTTCGATCCACTTTGTGAAGTATTCAGTGGCGGTAATAATGAAATTGTGGTTGTTGGATGAAGATGGATGAATTTTACCCACAAGGTCAAGGTCCCATTGACAAAAGGGCCATGGTGTTGTGATTGGTTGCAATTCCTATGCTAGTGCATGTATCAGGTCTCTGTGAACTTGGCATTTCTTACATTTTCTGACAAAATAGTAGGAGTCTTTTTCCATGGATGGCCAATAGTATCCAGAGTGCATGATCTTCTTTGCTAAGGAAGAACCACTTGAGTGAGTCCCAGAAATTCCTTCATGTATCTCATCCAAGGCCTTTGTTATCTCATCCTGTTCCAAGTATCGAAGGAGAGTACCATCAAGACTACGTCGGTATAGGGTTTCAACAATGATGGTGTATCGAGCGGTTTGGTGAATGAAGGTTTTGTGTTGGTTATTCGATTGGTTAGGAGGAAGTGTGTGATCGCGTAGGTAGGTGTAGAACTCACCGTACCATGGGGATTTGGAACTGACAAGGTGACATATCATCTTGGATTCGAGGATATCATAAGCAGGAATCCAAAGCTGTTCTACCAAGAACTCATAGCGTGTTGAATTCTGTGGAAGATCTAGGAGAGATGCAATGGTAGCCATGGTGTCAGCAGCTCGATTCTGATCTCTGGGTATCTTCTCAAAGGTGATAGTCGTTAATGATAGTTTTAAACTATCCACCATTTTCTTGTAAGACATGTGTTTATCATCCTTGGTCTGATATTCTTTTGTGACATGTCGGATGACTAGTTGGGAGTCGCCATATATCTATAGCTCTTTTAATTTCCATTGTATGGCTAGTCTGAGTCCAATGATCAAGGCCTCATATTCTTCTATGTTGTTTGTACATGGAATAGTTAGCCTGTAAGACTTCGGGATACTGTCACCTTGAGGTGTGATAAATATAATGCCTACCCTCAAGCCATGCCTAGTATATGAACTGTCAAAGTATACTTTCCATGGTTGTGTTGTTGTGATCATGAATATCTCTTCATCTGGAAAGTTGGAAACAACAGGATGATCACCTATAAGGGGTGCATCAACCAACTCATCTACAATAACTTGACCCCTGATAGCCTTACAGTCCACATAGTCGATGTCAAACTCACTTAGAATCATCACCCATTTGGCCAAGTGGCCTATCAATGTTGCTTTGCTGAGTAATTACTTTAGTGGATCAATCTTTGCAATGAGTTGTAGCTTATGTGTTAGCAGGTAGTGCCTCAGTTTAGTGGCTACCAAAATTACTGCTAGGCAAGCTCACTCAATCGGTGTGTAATTGAGTTCATAGCCGAACAGTGTGCGAGAGATATAGTATACATCACACTCTTTCCCTTCTACATTGTATTGAGCCAACAGTACTCCTAATGTCGTATTTGTTTATGAAATATAGAGCAATAGAGGTCTACTTGGATCTGGTGGGATCAATAATGGTGTATTCATGAGATAGTCTTTAAGCATCTGGAATGATTGCTGGCATCTGGCATCCCATTGAAAGTGGATGATTTTGTGTAACAGGTGTGTAAAGGGATGACACTTATCTACCAGCTGTGCAATGAATCTCTGAATTGATTGTAAGCGCCCTTGTAGTTTCCTTAGCTGACTGATGTTCCTTGAAGGTAGCATGTCCATGATTGCTTTGACCTTTGTTGGGTCAACCTCAATGCCTTTGCTTGAGACAATGTATCCTAGAAGCTTCCCTGAGGTTACTCCAAAGACACATTTCTTTCAATTGAGTCGAACATGTTATTGTTCTAGTCTGTCAAATATTTTATCTAATATTGCAAGATGACCTTCTCTTGTTAATGATTTTGCCAATAAGTCATCGACATAATCTTCCATCATGGTATGCATTATATCATGAAAGATGGTTGTCATTTCTCTTTGATAGGTCACCCCTACATTATTTAGACCAAAAGGCATTACGTTCCAATAGTATGTTCCCCATGGAAATGTGAAGGCAATCTTATGTTGATCCTCTGGTGTGATCTTTATCTGGTTGTACCCTGAAAAACCATCCATGAGAGAAAGCATGGCATTAACTATTGTGAGGTCCACGATCATGTCAATGTTTGGTAGGGTGAAGTCATCTTTAGGACATTCTTTTTTGATATCTTTGATGTCAGAACAGATATGGATGCCCACATTTGGTTTGCCAACTCGTACAATATTGGATATCCAACCTGCATAATCAATTGGTCGGACAAAACCAACATCTAGAAGTTTCTTAAGTTCTGCTTCGACTAGTACCGCAATCTGAGGGTGCATCCTGTAAAGCTTCTGTTTGACAAGCTTAGCTCCTTCTGCTACAGTGAGGTGATGCATGACCAGATTAGGATCGAGACCAGGCATATCTGCATATGACCATGTGAAGTTGATCTGACACTTCTGGAAGAATTCTACAAACTTAGGTTGTTCCTCTGGAGTTAAAAGAGATGCCAGATGTATTTGGTGAGGAGTTTCAGGGGTCCCCACATTGAATTCTTTTGTTTTCTCAATAAGGATCATTGATCATTCCTAATCTGTACTAGAAGGGAGGATGTCAAACCTTTCATCCGTAGGCACCTCAGAAAGGTTTTCACCGTTGGATACGCTCTTTCTTTTTACTTTTTTGGGATCAAACAGCGTCACAGTGTGGTTTTCACTGGAAGATCCATGTTTTATTGTAATATTTTTGCAGCTGAAAGGTTTGGCATCCGCCCCGAAGTATGCTACACTATTAAGTTCAATGGTGAATCCAGCTTTGTGATCCCTGCTTGGTATGTTATCTTGTAGTTCCAAAAAGTCAATGATCACTTCATCATTTTGGAACTGGTCAAGGCATGGGGGATTTGGTTAGTTCCATTTGATGTGTTTGGGATGGATAATGGGTGTTACCTCATCGATCAGGTTAAGTTCATAAGATGTGTTAGTGAGGGTTAAGACATTGTGGTGAAGGTCATTGATGGTACTCTCTCTATCAGAATCAGGCACAGGATGTGATGTAGGGTCTGTGGAAGGTGTTTCTAGTTCAGAAACTCAAGAGGTTTTAATATGTGCTTCTCCGTAAATAGGGGTTTCTTTGCGAGGTGGAAGTGGAGATGTGTCTTCGTCATCTGAAGTATTGAGATGTATGGAATCAAATTCCCACTCATGTGAGTTGGTCTCTAAGTCACTTTCCAACATCCAATTACTATACCAAACCTGTATATCTTTTGATTTAAACACTACAGGTGTAATCGACCGATGTACCTTTGGAGATGGAATGATTAGTGTTGCGGGGATTATTATTGGGATTAGTGAATATGATACTGGGAGTATCGGTGTTGTTGAATCTATCATTTCTGATGGAATTATCAGTGTTGTCAATACTACTGGGGGTTTCGATATTGCTAATGGTGCTATTGATGCAAATATTACTGCTAATGGGGTTGTTGATTTGATTGGTGGGATGATTGGTGTTGTGGATGGTTTTGGTAGGATTCTCTACCTCATTGGGGCAGTTGGTGCTATTCTTGGTGCTGCTGATATAATCAAGGGTGGCCTCTTTAGAGTATTAGGCTGATATAGAGGTTTGTTGGGTTTCCCTTTGAATTTGAGATTAGGAAGAGTCTCCTTTTGAAAGCCTAATCCAGTGTTATCTTTAGGCTATAATTCAGGCTGCAACAACTCATGTCATCCTTGGTTGCAAGGTCCCAAAGCACTATGACCATAATAGCCTATTGTTTGCATAATAAGAAGGCCTTTTCCATATTGATATGTGGGAAGCTTAGCTTGTGGGATTTTCATGGTGATAGGGTCTTTATAGATCCATTTTGCTAAGTCCTCATCTCTGGTCTCCTCTTCCTAACTCTTTCCAAGGATAAAAGGCACCAAAGTGCATGTTGGCTTGACCAGTGGTGTTTGAAGTAACCTTTGAGGCTTACCATGAGTTCTAGGGGAAGTGGGTAGTTTCCCAACACAAAAGAGTTGGCTTAGATTGTATTCCCCATGACCTTCCTCTGCCATTTTCATTTTTAGCTTCTCTTGCTTGGATATAGTGGTGTTTGAATTGGAAAGAGAGGTTGGACTTAGATATGATGTGGATGGGATAGCTTCTTTGTTCTTGGTAATGGTAATCTCTGGCTGATGGTTGATATTGTTGTAATATGAAAATGGATTTGCATCACCAAGGATGGTAATTTCTACACCTTTATGAGGGAAGTTGATACAAATTATATGATAGAGGAAGGTCCAAAAATTGACATATGATGTGCTTCACCACTGGGCACACTCGGATTGGTAACCTGTAATGTGACCAATTGTAATCTTTTTGCGGGGGTCCACTGATTCAATTGCATATTCTAATTTTGTGACCAATTGTAATGTACATATATTCAGGCTTGCTCTATTATAAATCAAGACTCGCTTGATCCTGTGTTGGTTGATAAATCCTTCAATATGGAGTGAGGTGTTCTGAGGCTGTTGGAAGTATGTATTGTCACTTTCAGAGAAAGTGAGACATGGTGATGACCTCAGATTACCATCCATAGCTTGAAATTGATCTGTAATTAGATTGGTAGGGACTGACACCTCTTGGAGAGCTTGATCCAAGATTTTTTTATGAGACAGGGATAGGCACAAAAGCTCTAACATGGATATAAGTGCAGGGATCTTATCTAATTATTCCACAAGGTTATACTGCTTTGGGATGGATGTTGTGCCTTGTGGAGCTACTTTAATGGTGATCTTGCTATGACATGTAACAACATTGTAGGTATGGTTTGGATCTTTGATGGTAATGGTTGTAATTTGTTCATTGGCATCATATAGGTGATCTATAGTGTAATTATAGGTGACTCATGTATAATTAGTTGTATCTATGTTTCACCCTAAAGTGGAAGGACCCCTTTGATCTTGTGATGGAAGTGGATTCTTAAACATGAGATGATCATTATTTGAGGTTTTTGGGTCGTGTCCTTCAATTTCAATCTATGCTTGGTCAATAAGATCTTGAACAAGATCTTTCAATCTATGACAGTTACTTGTTTTATGCCCTTTCCCTTGATGGAATTCACAATGTTCATTATCCCTCCACCATGGAGGTTTGACCTGAGGTTCGTAATTAGATGTCTTTGGTAAGGTCACTAGATTTGAAGAGACCAATTGATGTAACATTGTTTCAATAGGTTCCCCTAAGGGTGTGTGTGTACGTTTTGGTTTATAATTTTGTTGTCATTGTCTCGGTTCCTCTTGCAGTACATTGCATCCTTGATTTTGTGGAGGAGAAACCGTGTTGTTTTTAGGAGGGGGATTTTGCCCCACAAATCAGACCACAGGTTGTGCACTCTTTATAGTCCTTGCATCTACAACCCCATCATTGATGATGTTTTTGTTTTTATTCCAGAAGTTAGGTTTATCACTGTTAAAGCGCGGGTGAGGGCCATTTTTTGGTTCATTATATATCTTGATAAGTCCCTTTTTAATGAGGCCCCGTTCACATTTTAACCCTTGGATGATCATGTCAGCAAAGGATTTTGTGCCCTTCATGTCTAGGTGGAATTCCATTTCATCGTTCAAGTTGGAAATAAATATTTCCAGTATCTCTCATTCAAGTAGGTGAATAGAATTCCTACTAGACAGTTGTCTCCACCATTGCAGGAAAGTTGAAAATAGCTCCCCTGGTTTTTGCTTGGTGTTACAAAGATCTGCCATGGTGACATCGTGTTCTATGTTGTGTGAATAATGTGCAATGAACTTTTGGACAAGTTCCTCGAATGTTCTAATGCTGCCTGTTAGTCAGGAAAACCATTACATGGTTGTCCCTCCGAAACTCTGAGGAAAAAGGCGCATTAGATATGTGTCTTCATATGCCACTTCTAGGCAAGCTGAGTGAAATTCCCTGACATGATCTCTAGGGTCTCCTTTTCCCTGATACTTTTCAAACTTAGGTGTTATAAACCCTCGTCAAAAAGGTGGCATATGTAGATTCCTATCAAAGGGATAGGAACAAATATCATTAAGTGAAAATCGGGTAGTTTTCACACCATTGTGGAGTTGTTGGGCTAGATTCTTGACTTGTTGCCTCAACATGTCAATGTCATTAGGAGGAGGAGGAGGTGGGGGATTCCCTTGATCAAGGTCATATGTGAATTTATCTCAACCTCTTCCAACCTCATTACAACTATGGTGTTCTGATGCTTGCAGTAATTGTGCAGTATCAAAATCAGAGGGTAGTTTGGTTCCCTCTTGAACAAGTCCTAATAAAAATGAGCGTCAGTGTTGTTTTTGAGGATTTCATCAAAAAGTCAATTGAAGAGGGGGTTGTGTTGTGCGCTTTCTATTGCTTCAGGAGTAGGAGTACTAGGATTTTCATCATTTGCATTTCCTCCAAGGGCTTCTTGGAATTCATTGAGATTTTCCTCCTCTTCCTCTTCGATTTCTAGTTGTCTAGTCATTGATCTAGTTTGAGCCATTTTGTTTGAAAGTTGTTGTTGAAGTGTGGTGAAAATGATTATGAGTTGGTGATGGAATGAGAGATAAATGTTTGGTGAAGTGTTTGGCATATGGATCTCTAATACTAAAGGTTTGATGTTACCAAAGTCCTTTTATGAATTGCTTGTTGTGTTTTTTAACAATGTTTGATATGATAAGGTATAGTAAGGTCTGAGATGTGTTACAGACCAAGCTACCTAGTAATGAGAGGATGCACTCATAGACTAGTTTTAACCTGCGTAGAAATGCCTCTTGGGATGATTTTATCCTAGATGTAGAGACACTCTAAAAAGTGATGTGTTGTTTTGATTCAAGCAATATCTAAAAAGAACTTAGGATAAGACCTTTTTAATGTTTTGAGAGTTGGAATGGATCGATGATGTATGAATGTGAGAATGGATGGAATGTTAACTACAATAAAAACTTTGTGTTAGATATGGGACAAATTCTTCCTCTTCTCTCTCGGGGGTTGGTGGTTCTTCCCGAGATATTTTATATCTAGAAAGAAGGCAAGATTGATTTCGTCTCCTTTGTTTTTATCATAACTCAAAGCTCTATATTGAGTAAAATCTTTGTTGTTCAAAGACTCTTGATCAAACTCGTTGGATTTTCCTTGAAGATATAGATGCATATGACACAAGAAGGCTCTGTGTGAGACAAAAATTTGTCTATTGAGATAGAAAATTTTCCTTCTTTTGATGAAAGCCTTTGAGCTTAATGGTCTTTTCTTCAAATTGATATGTTGATGAAGATTCCTCTTTCTCAAAATGTGAAGGATGGTCATATAATTTGATATTTGGTTTTTCACTTTGTTTTGATTTTTGCCAAATGTTGGTTTTGAAAATTTTGTGTTGGATGAATACTTGTTTTTGAATTGGTTTTGATTTTCTTTGACAAGAAAATAGAGCAAGAACACAAACACAATAATGTTGCCTCAAAAGGCACAAATAGGTGTGGGTCTAAATCAACCCAATCTTTGAAATTTTTGACCCATTTTCAAATGTTTTTGTGTATGTTTTTTCAAAAGCCTAAAGTCGGCTCAATTTATCACTGGTCTAACACAAAACAAAGACACTTCAAACACATTTTATCCCTAAGGTCAAATGGTCAGTTGCGATAATTTTAGCCCACATCTTGATATTTCTTCAACTTTGGTACTACATACCTTATGAATCCCGCCATAGTAGGTAAGGATGTGACATACTAAGTCTTTCGTGAGCATAACAGATAGATGATCCCTATTATGGGGGAGTCACCACTTTTATCAAGCTACAAGTAGCCTTTCAAAAATCCTTGTTTCTACTAAAGGAAATATGTATGGTGAGTATCTTGGGAGAAAAACCATCTATGCTCTTGCACTGAATTTATCACAAATATCCTCAATAAATAGAACGGGTGGGTTTCTATATGAAAAGGTGTCTAGTAATATTCGATGTTTTTGGACATAAGTTCATTCTGTAGTGACTCACTTAAGAGCCTTGTAACTTGTGGTGGGGCCCATTTGTCCTTACGACAAGTTACACTGTAGGAACAACCATACCCAAGGCTACAGCTTTCGCTCACACCTAATTTCTATAGCGGCTCGAAGGATTTACCGTGCAAGGTCATTCCCAAGAGTGATGTGTCTCTTGGAAGGCCTCATTTAAAAAGAATTTTTTTTAGTGTTACTAACACTTTTCTCTTGCACCTAGGACCATGAAAGCCAAGGGAGAAGATAGTGTGTGTTAGAAGTAGGACCACTTGACAAACTTTGCACAAGCGTGTCAATCACTAAAAACACTTGTTCTTTTTAACTGATTTCCATTGCAATGTGATCTAACTATTTGGAGATGTTGCTCCAACAATCATGGTGTTCTTTTTAACTTCAAAGGCAAAATGTTTTGTAGTCTAAGAATTTGAAATCTTGGTCAAGTGAATTGAGAACACGTTTTTGCTTGAAGTAAAATCGATTTGAAATTGAAGGAAAAATGGCTTGTTCTTTCTAAGCTTTCCCAAAATGAAGTGTGGATTGTGATTTCTTTAGGTTGATGCAAGAAATAAAATTTGTATTGTTGATTTTAAGCACCAAAATAAAGATTTTTCTCCTATCTTGGAAAAAGAAATTTTGTTGAGTTTTGAAATTGTGGTTCTTTTTACTTTGACAAATGATATTCTTTTTGTAGCTAGGAAATCGGAAATCATCACAAGCAAATCAATACTAATCTAGCTCAATCACAAAAGCTCAAATGCAATGATCAATCCTAAAAACACTCAATAAAGACATGAAAGCAAAACATTCAAGATTAAAAACTAAGCAAACCAAATGCAGATCTAAATGTCTCCTTCATGTGGCTCCATTGTCCTTCTTTCTTCTTCAAATAGCTTTTGTTTGTGGATCTCACCTTCAAGTGCATAAACCTAATGTGAAAGCAAGATTGACAAGTAGCGCAAGAATACTCAAAGTGTGATTGATTCGACCAGGTAGTAGGGGGTCTTGATTGAAGAAATTCAATCAATTTATAGACAAATTGGAGAAAAGATCAAATTAGCATGAAGAGATTTGAATGGAAATTGCAAATCAAGTATGTCAAGTATGACAAATTATGACAAATTTGCAATTGCTATGCAAGATTGATTGATTGATAATTCATGACAATTTATGACAAATTTCTATGTCAAAATTGATTGATTGTCAATTATGATAAATTATGACAAATTGAAATGTCATTCCCATGAAATTAGGAGAAAAATAGGAGAGAATTGAAAAATAGGAGAGAATTGAAAATAGAAGAATTAGAAATTAGGAAATTAGAAAAAGAGGAAAATTAGGAATTAAGAAATTGATGAAAATTAGGAAATTAGGAGCTAGGAGAAATTAGGTAAATTAATTAATAATTTGTCATTTCTTAATTAATTCACAAAAAGAGGAATAATTAGTTAGCCAATTAAATAAACATTTAATTGTGACACGAAGACTTAGGATAAATAAATAAATAATTTATTAATCCTAGAGGGAGAAATGACAAACAAGGTTAAATGATTAAATCATGAAAACCTAGAAGATGAATTAGCAATGCAAGGATGACAAATAGGTCGTGATGTAAGATTGATTTGATGCCAATTCGATCATGATTTTGAATTGATAAATGACCAATGTTGACAAACGATTGAGATTGGTTGACAAACTGACCAAGATTGATAAAGAGACCAAATTGATAGGCGCCAATTGATGAGGAACAATGACTAATTGATCCAAATTGACATGATTGAGAAAGACGACGATCGATGACAAATATGACAAAATTGACAAGATTTCCTAGGATCGATGACAAAATAGATTGTAAGATGACAAGATTGAAAATGACAATGATCAATGACAAATCGATCGCAAGATGACAAGATTGATAAGAGGACAACGATCAATGACAAAATAGATTACAAAACGACAAGATTGAAAATGACCTCGATCAATGACAAATCGATCGCAAGATGACAAGATTGAAAATGACAACGATCGATGACAAATCGATCGCATGATGACAAGATTGATGACAATTTGATCAGAGGACAAGGATCAATGATGAATCGATCGCAAGATGATAGGATCGATAAGAGGAAAAAACCCTAATTAGGATTGACGATGTCCAAAATGATTACAAATGAGCACGCACATTGATGCGACAGAATAAGATTGACCAAAATCATGACTGAAGATTGTTGCCAACAAGATCGAATTCGAAAGCGAGACAAATAAAGAATGTAGAAGAATGGCTCGATGCTCGCAAATGATAAAGACCAAGTATGCAACATAGAAGAAATGTTAATGCGAGGAAAAAACCCTAAAATAAGGCAATGCGCAAATATTAAAGTATGACTCCGCAAGCGTTGACCATTTTTAGGTGTCTACATTTTGCCCCTCTTTGAGACAATGCAATTTCAAGCGTTGTTTCAAAGAACAATAATGAAAATGCCCTAGATACTGACAATGACATATGCATGTCCCCTCGAGGAATTGGCCGAAAACATGCAAAAAAGAGGCCAATTGATCGATAAAAATGATAGGATCGGACGGACTGACAATCAAAGATCAGATACACAAAGGACAAGCAATTGATGGTGCAAAAGACCGCGACCAGCATAAGATGGAGATGGTGCACATCCATCTATGCACTGACAAAGATCTATAAATGAGACAAAGAGAGTAAAAAGGGCTCATTTGCACTAGCCAAAGAGGAGAATTTGTTGCTTTGGACAAGGACACTTGCAGAGAGATGGCAAACATTCCAATGGTGGATCACCTCAGAGAACATGTATGCACTTACAGATGACTGAACGATGCAAGAGTAGCGGTATGTATCTCAAAAACCCATTTTTTCAATTTGATGAATTTTGATCGCTTGCGGGACATTGCGGGGCCCACAAGGAATGTAGAAACTGACTTCTGTGCTTGTGTAGGGTGAATTCTGTGCTTGTGTAGGGTGAATTCTATGCTTGTGTAGGGTACACAGGCGTAGGTTATGTTACATAGGTGCAGGATGCTTCACACAGGTGCAGTTGTGCATTGGCAACCCTAATTTGGTCAAAAATGGCATGCGAATGATCCGAAAACGGGGGATAAGGGTAGGATAGGTCAAAATAGATAAAGAACACCCTGATTTGGCCATGAAACAAGGAAATGCAGCCCGTAGGAGCAAACCCTAATACTAAAAAAATGTGCCCCAATTGTGATGCAGAGTCGACAGTATCCATTGATCACGCGAGAGAACCGACTTGACTGCTTCATGTTATGACATAGACTCAGGAGCACAGACAGAGATACATTAGCAAGACTTGGGATATACTATATCACATTCATGGTCTAGATTAGGGCAAACACAGGACTACTTACCGCATTGGCAAAGCGATGGCATTCAGAGACTTCCTCATTCCATCTGGTGACTGGAGAGGCGACTGTGACACTAGAGGATGTATGGTGCATCCTCCGCATTCTGATTCTTGGGGAGATGATAGAGTATGACCTAGTGATAGGGAGAGATTTGTTATGTAGGTTATTTGAGTGTGACGCAGATGATTTGGATATCATCGAGAGGGAGATCGGTTGGGAGACCATGGCATCAGAGTATGATCGATGATAGGTGGTGATAGCAGTGGTGATAGCATGCCTACTAGTAGGGGACAGACGAGGACATGGATTCCCTATTAGATGGGGAAGAGTGCTAGAGTAGATGGTGATAGAGGGGACTATGTACGCATGGGGACCATGTGTACTGGCTATGCTATATTTTCAGCTGCATCAGATAGCATATCAGGGACTTCAGACTTTGAGCTGTGGAGTCACATTGTTACAGGTATGGGCATTTGAGCACATAGCCATATGTCGACTGATTACAGAGAGATAGGTAGTACCACACCAACCATATGTGTATTTCTATGGGGGAGCACTGAGACAGGGTCCATTTGGATACATTTTGTATTGGCGACATGAGCTAGACAGATTGAGAGAGTTCACATGGAGGCCATATCTTGATTGCCCTAGATGATCAGATGATAGTGATGAGCTATCGTATTGTAGACATGAGAGATACCTGATTGGGCAACCAGTGAATCACCAAAGGGTGATTGAGATGTACCTACCGGAGAGAGTCAGATGACAGTTTGGAGAGAGGCAGGATGTACCTAGAAGGACTGCACACTTTGCCCAATCTCACAGAGAGACGAGTCAGTGGGGGAATATGATTCAGCCACACATAGCATATACTAACTTCACATAGCTACAGCAGAGACAGTGGGATTTGAGGTCAGATGTGGTGGATGTTGGGATGATAGAGGAGTATGAGCGATGGTTTTCCCGATGATGGTTAGTGCCATTAACAGATCCTGATATTCTGGCAATCAGGAGTCATTGCAGGATATGCCCATAGAGCCGGAGATAGCTAGCATAGAGGAGATGGAGATGTGCAGGGCTAACATAGCAAGTCAGTAGGATCACATTGCGACATTAGAGAGATAGAATTCCATCTTGAGAACAGAGCAGGATCAGTTTAGAGTGGAGATAGCCAGACTCATAGTGGCTCGAGATACAGCAATAGCGTAGGCACAGCGAGAAGAACAGAGAGTCACTGAGTATATTGGGTCGATTAGGGATGCCAGTGCACGGGAGATGGCACAGATGTTGGTAGAGACCAGAGAGGAGATACGCCATTGGAGGACACTATATGAGAGTGTAGTTCCACCAGAGAAGAGAGCAGCTTCATATCGGGCATGATCGAGGACAGAGAGCAGGGCACACTCTTGGAGGTCAGTGAGCAGCATGGGGGTGAGTGGACCTATGAGACCACCACAGCTAGGACTTGGAGCAGGAGGGACATCATCCATGAGACATGGTAGGGATGAGGAGGATAGTG
Organism: Cryptomeria japonica; assembly: GCF_030272615.1. Lineage (NCBI taxonomy): Eukaryota > Viridiplantae > Streptophyta > Pinopsida > Cupressales > Cupressaceae > Cryptomeria > Cryptomeria japonica. The sequence continues at coordinate 619,139,277 of NC_081408.1, read as the reverse complement.
GGAGCACCCAGTGACAGAGGCACATGCTCCTAATGATAGACAATTGACATTATGTAGTGTGATATTATATAGTCAGCCTATGGGCCATACTTAGGACAGACAGTCCAATTTTACTCCGATATTATTGTGATATATGATATGATATGCATCGATATGATGGGATGCAATGTGTTATGACGTATGGTTATTTTTCATGTATGGATGGCGTATGCACTATTGATGAATGTATTTTTATGTGCTTTTGATGCATTTATAATATGAAATGGATAAAATGCTTAATGTGATGCTTGATGTGATATTTGATATAATGCAAATGTACTAACCAATGAATGCAGGATGCAGCATATGTGTTTGGAGATCGGAGCACTAGACCGGACTGACTATCCGAACTGATGGAAGAAATGTTAGTAAGAAGAAATGAGATAGAGGACAGTTAGAGACGAAGAAAAACTTACTTTCAGTAATACACTTTGTAGGTGAGAACCTTTATTTTAATGTAGCAAAATGGATGCGTAGCATCATGGCATTGAAGGCCAGAGCTGAAATGCAACCCTTTTTGCAAAAGACAAACACATCGCAGACAAATAGAAATCACAACAAAAAAGAAAGGGACCATGAACCATCCCGGTCACTCTAAATCACTCAATGACATCATCGAGCAACATAGGAACCTGATCGAAGATAAATCAATAAATGATAAGACTCACTAATTCCAACAAGTCAAACAAACACCTTGATCTTTATTGTCAAAAGTTGAAAGTGCTGATAGGACGATCATGCTGTCTGGTTTCAGGACATGTGGTACCCCATCTAAGATAGGACACAGTCTAGTTTCGAGTATACCACACCCTGTATAAGACCCATGATAGTAGTGACAAGGACAAATCATATTGGTGTTGATGACGTTCGATTGATAAGACAATTTTGATTAGTTTGGATGTCTAGTTTGATTGAAAAAGTTCATCTGTGAGTGCGTGATTCTAGGAAAGTGCAGTGTGTGATTGATTGTCGTTGGAGGGATGCTCAGCGAGCTGTCTATGCACAAAGGGATGATTTATTGCAAAATGCTTGTTTTTGTGAGTGTTTACAATTTTTTTTGTTCATTTTTTCAGGACTTTATTTGACTTTTTAGGGATTTTTCCAAGATCATTTTTTGATTTTTATTTTATTTTTTCAAGACATTATTTGATTTTTTTAAAAAAATTTCAAGACATTTTTCAATTTTTTTGATTATTTTAGGACATTTTTCAATTTTTTGGATTATTTCAGGACATTTTTCAATTTTTAAGTTCCAGTGATTGATCATGACAAGGGGAACGCACCCAATGCACATCGGAAAGACATATATATAGATCGGGACCAAAACATATGTACAAGAAACCAGAGTATGCAAGACAATGATGTTGACCAATCACAGACCTGGAATAGAACATTGGGTCAAGACAAATATAGACATGATAAACCGGCCAAGAGAAAGCATAGCTAGAGGTCATGACAGATGATGGAGCAATGATCTCATTACACATGGCACTTGATTGCCAGGTTTTCACCATGGTACTTGCCCAAAGTGCCTGTTTGCCAGGTTTTCACTAGAGGGCGAATCATTTTTCTTTACTCTTTTTTTCTATTGTACTTTTTTTTGTATTTTTTTGCTTTTTTTTAATTTTTTGTATTTTTTTGCTTTTTTGATTTTTTTGTATTTTTTCAGGATCATACTTGAAGAAATGCTGATAGAAAATTATGCCCAGTACTTGCGAAGGTGCATGCTATTTACAAGATCGGACAAAGGTTCACCTTCTGGAGTGGCAAGTTGATATGCCCCCGAGCCATAGGCTACAGTCACTATGAACAGCCCAACCCAATTAGGTTCAAACTTGCCCTTGATGATGTCAGTAGACTGTACATTCTTGGGGTTTGCCTTTAAAACTAGATCTCCCACTTCGAAGTGTCGCCCTTTGACCTTCTTATTATCAGATGTTGTAAGGAAACATGCAAGGAAGGAATCTCCACTTCCAAGGGTAAAATGGCTTCTGCACCATACACCAAGGAATAAGCTGTTGCGCCAGTAGGTGTGCGGATAGAAGTGCAATAGGCCCATATTGCTAGATTCAACTGTACATGCCAATCTTGACCAGCATCATTGACAACCTTTTTCAGGATCTTGATAATGGTTTTATTTGATGCTTTGGCTTAACCATTACCCTGTGGATAGTATGGACTGGAGAAATGGTGTTGGATATGAAACTTTTCACAGAGTTCCTTGACATCTTTGTTCTTGAAGGGTCAACCATTGTCTGTGACTATGGCAAGGGGAACCCCATATCTGCATATGATATAATTCAATAGGAATTTTGAAATTTGCACACCAGTGATATGGGTCATGGGGATAGCCTCGATCCATTTTTTAAAATACTCTGTGGCTGTAATGATGAACTTGTGTCCATTTGCAGATGTCGGGTGAATCTTGCCAATAAGATCCAATCCCCATTGAGAAAAGGGCCACAAAGATATGACAGAATGAAGCTCTTGGGCTGGTGCATGAATGTAATTTCCATGGATCTGGCATTTGTAGCACTTCTTAACAAAATCATGAACATCTTTTTCCAGAGTGGGCCAATAATATCCAACACGAATCAACTTTTTGGCTAAGCTAAGACCATTGAAATGGCCCCCACATATACCATCGTGAACCTTGTGTAAAGCCGTTTGTGCTTCATCAGAATCCAAACACCTGAGGAGGGTATTGTCAAAGGAACGATGGTAAAGGGTGTCGGCAATGATGACATATTTGGCTGTCTGTCGGATGAAGGCTCGACGTTGGTTAGCGGAAAGGTTAGGTGGTAAGGTTTGGGATTTTAAATATTGATATACATCATTGTACCATGGGGAGTTAGGACCAACAAGAACACACATCACATCTACTGTCAGAATGTCAAAAGAAGGGACAAGCAATTGTTCGACCAAAAATTCACATTTGTCCATATTATGGGGCATATTTAACATGGAAGCAATCGTAGCCATCGCATCTGCCAACTTGTTTTGCATTCTTGGAACTTGACTGAAATGGATAGCCGTGAATTTTGTCTTGAAGACAACTACCATATGCTTGTAGGGAATAAGCTTTTCATCTTTTGTTTCGTAGTCATCATTGACTTGACGGATGACTAATTGAGAATCTCCATAGACTTGTAAATGTGTGATGTTCCAGTGGACCACTACTCGGAGTCCTGTGACCAGTGCTTCATACTCTGAAATGTTATTGGTACAATGGAAAGTTATTCTGTAGGACTTGAAAATAGCATCACCTTGAGGGGTGACAAACAATATGCCTTCTCCGGATCTGAACTTGGTATGGGACCCATCAAAGTATAACTTCCATTCATGAGAAGATGTAAGAGCAAAGACTGATTCATCCGGAAAATTTGTCAACATGGGATGATCATCATAAATAGGAGCCTCTGCAAGTTGATCTACTATGACTTGCCCTTTTATTGCCTTTTGCTCCATATACTCAATATCAAATTCATTGAGGATCATAACCCACTTTGCTAGGCGACCCGTCAAAGCTGCTCTGCAAAGCAAGTATTTCAAGGGATCAATTTTTGCAACTAGCAATGTTTGGTGATTTAACATATAGTGTCAGAGTTTTTGTGTTGCAAAGACCACTGGTAAGCATGCTCGTTCAATAGTTGAATAATTCAGCTCATAGCCTACTAGTGTCCAGCTAATATAATAAATAGCTCGCTCTTTACCATTCTCATCTTATTGAGCCAAGAGAACTCCTAGTGTCGTTTCAATTGTAGAAATATACAATATAAATGGCTTTCCTTCTATAGGAGGCATTAGGATAGGCGGTGACAGCAAATAGTCCTTGAGAGCTTGAAAGGCTGATTGACATTGCTCAGTCCATTTAAAAGTGACTCCTTTATGCAATAGATGCTAGAATGGATGACATTTGTTTGCCAACTGAGCTATAAACCGGTGGATTGACTGGAGCTTTCCTTGCAAACTTCGTAGTTGACAGAGATTAGAAGGAGGAGGCATGTCCATTATTGCTTTAACCTTGGCCAGGTCGACTTCGATGTCTTGGTGAGAAACAATGTACCCTAGTAATTTGTCGACTGTGACACCAAAGACACACTTCTTTGGATTGAGTCCAAGCTTGTAAGTTTCCATTCAGTCAAAGATTGGGCCCAAGATGGCGAGATGACTATCTCTTGTGACAGATTTGCATAATAAGTCATCAACATAGTCCTCCATCAAAGTATGCATGAAATCATGAAAAATTGTTGTCATCGCTCTTTGATATGTTGCACCTGCATTTTTAAGACCAAAGGGCATCACATTCCAACAGTAGGTACCCCAAGCACAGGTGAATGCAGTCTTATGTTGATCTTCAGGAGCAATGTGAATTTGGTTGTAGCTGGCGAAGCCATCCATCAATGAGAGCATCTCATATCCAGCAGTCATGTCAACTATGATGTCTATGTTTGGCAGTGGAAAATCATCTTTAGGGCATGCTTTATTGAGATCCCTAAAAATTTTACAGATTCTGAAGCCCCCAATTACTTTGCTAACTGGTACCAAATTTGAAATCTAGTCTGTATAATCAATGGGTCTGATAAAGCCCACATCCAGTAATTTTTTTAGTTCTACCTTGACCAAAAGAGCCACCTGGGGATGCATCTTTCTAAGTTTCCATTTGACAGGCTTGGTATCTGCTTTTAATGGCAAGTGATGGAGGACTAATTTTGGATCAAGGCCAGGCATGTCTGCATAGGACCATGCAAAGCTGATCTTCTTCTCAAGAAAGAAATTAACAAAATCTATCTTTTCCTATTTTGATAGAGAAGCAGCAAAATGAATGACCTTAGGGTTGTCAGGTGTACCCAAATTGATTTCCTCAGTCATTTTCACAAGCAATGTTGATTTATCTTGACTTGATAGGGGTATTTCCACTCTTCCACCTTTGGGCACCTCAAAGAGGTTTTCACCCGCAAGTACATCTTTTATTTTTACTTTTGTATGATCAGAGAGTGCCTTACGGTTTTCACTCAAAGACCTATTCTTTTGATTTTTTACTTTTTCTTTTCTTTTTTCATTTTGATGATTGGAAGATGGAGTTGACTCCCCAAAATATGTTGTGGAATCTAGATCAATAGCAAATCCTACCTTATCATCACCTTGTGGTATGCCTTCCCGTAGTCCAAGGAATTCTACCTTCACGTTGGGTTCACCAATTAATGTAGCTAGGAAATCGGAAATCATCACAAGCAAATCAATACTAATCTAGCTCAATCACAAAAGCTCAAATGCAATGATCAATCCTAAAAACACTCAATAAAGACATGAAAGCAAAACATTCAAGATTAAAAACTAAGCAAACCAAATGCAGATCTAAATGTCTCCTTCATGTGGCTCCATTGTCCTTCTTTCTTCTTCAAATAGCTTTTGTTTGTGGATCTCACCTTCAAGTGCATAAACCTAATGTGAAAGCAAGATTGACAAGTAGCGCAAGAATACTCAAAGCGTGATTGATTCGACTAGGTAGTAGGGGGTCTTGATTGAAGAAATTCAATCAATTTATAGACAAATTGGAGAAAAGATCAAATTAGCATGAAGAGATTTGAATGGAAATTGCAAATAAAGTATGTCAATTATGACAAATTATGACAAATTTGCACTTGCTATGCAAGATTGATTGATTGATAATTCATGACAATTTATGACAAATTTCTATGTCAAAATTGATTGATTGTCAATTATGACAAATTATGACAAATTGAAATGTCATTCCCATGAAATTAGGAGAAAAATAGGAGAGAATTGAAAATAGATGAATTAGAAGTTAGGAAATTAGAAAAAGAGGAAAATTAGGAATTAAGAAATTGATGAAAATTAGGAAATTAGGAGCTAGGAGAAATTAGGTAAATTAATTAATAATTTGTCATTTATTAATTAATTCACAAAAAGAGGAATAATTAGTTAGCCAATTAAATAAACATTTAATTGTGACATGAAGACTTAGGATAAATAAATAAATAATTTATTAATCCTAGAGGGAGAAATGACAAACAAGGTTAAATGATTAAATCATGAAAACCTAGAAGATGAATTAGCAATGTAAGGATGACAAATAGGTCGTGATGTAAGATTGATTTGGTGCCGATTCGATCATGATTTTGAATTGATAAATGACCAATGTTGACAAACTAACCAAGATTGATAAAGAGACCAAATTGATAGGCGCCAATTGACAAGGAACAATGACTAATTGATCCAAATTGACATGATTGAGAAAGACAACGATCAATGACAAATCGATCACAAAATGACAAAATTGACAAGATTTCCTAGGATCGATGACAAAATAGATTGCAAGATGACAAGATTGAAAACGACAACGATCAATGACAAATCAATCGCAAGATGACAAGATTGATAAGAGGACAATGATCAATGACAAAATAGATTGCAAAATGACAAGATTGAAAATGACCTCGATCAATGACAAATCGATTGCAAGATGACAAGATTGAAAACGACAACGATCGATGACAAATCGATCGCATGATGACAAGATTGATGACAATTTGATCAGAGGACAAGGATCGATGACGAATCGATCACAAGATGTTGGGATCGATAAGAGGACAAAACCCTAATTAGGATTGACGATGTCCAAAATGATGACAAATGAGCAAGCACATTGATGCAATAGAATAAGATTGACCAAAATCATGACTGAAGATTGTTGCCAACAAGACCGAATTCGAAAGCGAGATGAATGAAGAATGCAGAAGAATGACTCGATGCTCGCAAATGATAAAGACCAAGTACGCAACATAGAAGAAATGTTAATGCGACGCAAAACCCTAAAATAAGACTCTGCAAGCGTTGACCATTTTTAGGTGTCTACACTTATTATGAGCCCAAACAAAATATGTGATTCTTTTTAAGAGCCCAAATTGAAATGTGAAGTTGATTTTAAACTAAAATAAGAAGTGAATTCGTTTTTAAGCTAACTTTGAAAAAGAGTAAAAAAAAGAGAGTAAATTTACTTCCTAATCTAATTTAAAAACCTGCACAAAGAGATAAACAGTTAGCAAAAATGAAAAATGGAGTTTTGGTGGGCTTCTACAAGCCTAAATTCTTATTTTTTGGTTACAAGAAGCCTTTTTTACAACTCTCTGTTACAATAGCGCTACTCTGTGTGAAAATAGAACTACAATTTAACATGAAAGCGCTAAATAATAGACAAATGCACTAAAAAAGAGACAAAAGCAGTAAAAGAACTCTGTCAGATAGAATTAATTCTGTCAAACAGCAAACTGAAAGCGCTAAAAGAATAAACGATAGTGCTATTTAATGGTCAATAGCACTAAAAGAAAGACAATAGTGCTATTATTAGGAACAATAGCGCTAAAGTACCAACTTTCGAAGGCACTAGAGTGTGAACAACTGCGCTAAAGCGCGACCTATGTGTCAATTAAAACATGCAAAAAGTTAGTAGTTTTGAAAAAAATAAGATTAGAAGGTTGCGTTTTTTATTCATCTCGGGTTCACCAAACGATGCTCTGCAAAAAGGATACATTAGGATGAAAAACACAAACAAATAGGCAGGAAACCAATTGTGAGTGTTAGAAAATCAACAATCAAACACTATCCTAAGCAAGCATATCAAGAGAGACACTAAAAGAAAAATAGAGAGCTTAGCAAAGAAAATAAATGCTCTAACACATCTCCAAATGCCTTCCACCATGCTTGTAGCTTCTCCTCTCTTGTTCCTCTCCTCTCCAATTTCCCAAATGAGTGTAGCTCTTAGTAGCTTTTTGAACTATTCTGGATGTCTTATGGAGATTCAAGAACGAAAATGCTTTAAACTATGCAATGCAAGTGTAAAACAAACTTAAATATGAGATATTGTGTAATTAACTAAGATTAATTTTAGCCAAAGGACAATGTGAGTTATGTTAGAATTCTCTCTAAAATTCACTATAAGTTAGATGCATACAAGTTTTTAGGATCTGGATTATAAAGAAATTAGCTCTATTTATAGGTAAAATGGAGCAATGGAGGGTTGAGATTGAGTAATCTCAACAAGGGTCGGGATTGAGGAGTTTATGATCTATGTGAGGGCTTTCAATCCGATCCTAGGATGACAAATGTCAACAAGAGATGGGTTGAGAGGAGAGGGAATAAGAATTAAATGCTTGACATGACTGGAGGGTTAACTTGGGAGGTAAGTTTAATGTTGAGTTAAAAGAATAAATCCATTATCCAATAAATAATGTCTTTATCCAATGGAGAAACTCTTGTGCAAGAGTTAGTGATGATAACCATGGTCAAAGAAATAAATGCTTGAAGAGACCCATGGGTCAAATGAGGGTTGACTTAGAGGTAAAGTCTCTAACCATGGGAGCAAGTGGATTTAACCATAAACAGTTATGTAAGATCCATTAATAGTCATGTAAGACCCATTAGTGGTTTGGAAGAATTTAGGGGTTAGCTTGTTGAACACATAAAGAGTTAAATGCTTTTCAAAGACTTTGGAGGCTTTGAGAAGTGACTTCAAGTTGCTTAGGAATGTGACAATAATTAGGGGATGGATTAGGCTAATTAGGAATGATTAGAAAGTGGTTAGAAGGGTCTAGAAGGGGATTTAGGATTGCAAGTGGGTTTGGTGGGTGAGGGAAAATAGGATTTAAATTAAAATAAAATTTATTAATTTCAATTGTGGTTGCAACTTGCATTTGTAGGAGAATGCAAGTGGGGGGGATTAAATGATTTAAATAAACATTTTAATTATTTATTTAAAAGAGGAAAGGGAATTAAATAAAATAAAATAAAAAATTATTCATTTAATTGATTGTGAATTTGGTTTAATGAATTAATTGAAAATAAATTGAATAATTTATTTAATTAATAGGAGAATGGTTGAGGATGAATTAATTAAATATTAATTTAATTAACTGGTGATTGTTGGGTTTATTAATCAAATAGATAGTAAATATTCATTTAATTAGATGGACAGATTTATGTGACTACAGTTTCAAATTGAGCTTCTTTTGCGTGGTCTTGACCTCGTTTACAAGTTATGGTTTGCCTTTTGCTGCAAATGCACTTCTGAAAATCAGGTTGTTGACTAGTTGATGCAACCATTCCTTGACTATGTGTGACATGCTCTTGTTTAAAAGTTGATACGTTGTTTGCTAACAATTAGGAGTTGATTTGTTGTTTGTTTGATGATAGAAAACATGGCACCTTTTTTATTTGCCTAACGTGGAAAAAGGAAGACTAATGCATGAATGAAAACATTATTGTTGAAGGGTTCCTTGTTGAAGAAGCCTGCATCTATTCTGGCTCATTGTTGAAGGGGGGTTTATGGGACTACAGTTTTTTGTGTCATGTTGCGGCTTGGGGAATGTTGAAATTCACCTCTATAACTAGTATTTTTCTTATTTCGGTTTGGATTTTGTTTAAAATCATCACAATTTGCATTGTTTGTTTGTGTTTCTTGTTTGCCTCTATATGTAGCAAGAATAGCTTTAGCCTATGTTGAATATTTGCCTATTTTGGAGCTAGAATAGACGCATACCGTCGCGTTAGGGTTAGAGACTGCTAGGGTTAGGTTTTCTTTTTTTGATCTAATGATGAGCTAAGAATAATGGAAATAGAGCATAATATTTCCATAGTTTCTTTTGTCTAAGTTTTATTCTGTCATTTTCCTCTGTATTGCAAAGGACATGTTTGTTGAATTGTAGGGTCAGAGGATCATCTGCATCACCTTTTTCAATATGTGTGTGTGTGTGTGTGTGTGTGTGTGTGTTTATATATATATATATATTGTTAGGATTAATGATAGTCCCAAAGATACTGAGAGGGGGGGTGAATCAGTATCTAACCAATGTACAGAATATTTAACCTTATTAAGTATTTTGCATTCCAAAATAGTGTACCAGTAAACAAGTATTAATGCAGTAAACAACAACAATAAAGATAGCATAGAAAACACACCATAACACAAGATGTTTAACAAGGAAACCCAGTGTGGGAAAAACCTTGGTGGGATTTGTGACCCACAATATTCACTCACTGGCCAATGAATAAATATTACTTACAATGAGGGGCCTGCACATGTAGGAAGGCCAACTGCCCAGAGCTCACTGCTCAATCTACAAAATAGAAGTCTCACTGACATACAAAATGGATTATGAAAATCCAACACAATGTACTGCTTCAAAGTAGCATCAACTATGCTAGGTTCAGTAATGGTTTAATTTCATACTATAACCATAAACCTTATAAAAGATATGTCCTATGCATTCGCATATATCTCATCTTCTATTCCATCCACTATCCTTCTTTTCTCTCATATCAAAATGATTTACAAGATCTCATACATATATGAGTCTATTACAATATTCCATGTCGGCTTTACAAAAAGATATTTATAATTAAATACAATAAACAAAAGTTTATTCCTGTTGGCTGGACTGTCGGTATGTATTGTTGTCGTTGTCGGTGAAAAGTTTGCCGGTGTCGGTGCCTGTCAGTGGTTTACTAGATGAATGTCAGGTGGTTTCCTGAAGGTTTCCAGTAGGTTGTCATCAATGATAACACCATCATTTCTCACTAGAGTGTAGAATGCCAACAATCTCCCCCTTTGGCATTGATGGCAACACTCATGAGAAAAATCCAAAAATTGTTTCCAAAAATGAATTCCAAAAATTTTCCAAAAAGATGTGCTCCCCCTGAGCAAATGATCTCCTCTAAATAGCCATTTTTCTCTGACCACTACTCCCCCTTTGACATCAATGACAAGGTTGTCAAAATTTGTCAAATGAGTGCAAAATTTTACCTTAAGGTTTGTAACCGGTTGGTTACAATTTGAAATATATCAGCCAAAACCAAGTTTAAACTCTGCATGAATGTGTTGCAATCATTCATGGTTGCCTCGAATCGTTGGATCGTATAGGTGAGATGATGCATATGTTCCTCTGGCAATCTTTCCCCTAGAATTAATTCCTTAGAGATCTCATTTCTTAGAGAGATAAGAGAATCCAACTTAGGACTAAGTTTATACTTCAGCTCTCTGGCATTTGCCTTGATCCTTTCTTTTTCCTTCTCAAATTTCTCCAACTTTTCTTCAAATCATGCTATCTCTTGCTCAATAACTGATATAGGTTCAGATGAACCAATGGTGTTATCAGCTATATCATCAATTTCCTTTTGTACTCTGCTTATTTATTTTTCAATGTCCTGGGTCAACAGATGTGGCTTGCATGTCTCTCTATACAGTTCCTTATACTCCAAAATTGTTGTATTCGGTGCTGGTAAAAGTGTGTTAATATGCCCAGTACACTTCTTTATTGTTTCCTCAAAGAATTTTTCTTTTTCCATTTTCTCTCTGAATGTATCCTCATTTACCTTATCCACTGTTATTACATTTCCAACAATAAATTTAGACAATGTGTCTAACTGTCCTAAAGAATCCTTTACATTATCTACATTGCATTTTGGTGAAATCATATTAAGAATAGGTAGGGTATCATCAATTACCTTGCAGGCCAAAGAATTACAATCAGTTATCTTTTTGATTGAGTCCAAAAGTCCCTTTGTCACATTTGTAGGTCTAAATTCACTTAGTGAAGTGCCTGATGTTTGACTAATTGCTTTTATTATCTCAGTGCTTGCAGTACCAGTAACCAATTTGCTTGTATCTACCTCTGGTGGATCAGTCTGAGTTTGTGTTTCCAGCTATAGTGGTTTGAGTTTCTTAGTGATTATCGGTTTTACTATCTCAACATGTACCTATGCTTCTGTTGGTTTCTCTATTCATTTTTTTTTGTGTTATCAGCTGTTGGTATTTCTGTCTCTGTCAATTTCTCCATGCTAGCATCTACACTACCAATATTTATTCCACTATCCAAAGGTTGCTATGTTTTCTCTATATGTATTGTTTTCACTTCAACCTCTACATTTTATGTCAGTTTCTTAGCAATGTTTCCACTGCTAGCAATATCATCCTGCACCTCTGTGCTATCCTTGTCCATAATAATGTTCACTTCCTGAGTATCAATATTCATGGTGAACAGAATTTGTGGTTCAGGGTTAGTGTCATCATGTGTTATGTCCACATTTTTAGTAGCCGGTGTATCCTTAGTATGTACCAATGTAGTATCCAAGGGTGATGGTAAGTTGTCAGTTATTTTGATGTTTGGTATTCCACTGACTTTACCTTTCCCTTTGTCCTTGTCCTTTTAATGTACCTTGAAATTTTTCTTGGGTCTATTCAATTCTTCCTATTTTTCTTTTTTCTGCAAAAAAGATATCCCATTTATCTATTGTTTCCTCTACAATTTCATTTACTCTTCTGGCCATTAGGCTTACATGTCGGTGACCACTTGCAAAAACTGATCTATTAGCTTCACTAATTAGTTCATCAATCTCTTCTTTAGAGTTAACTGGATGAACAACCATAAGTTTTTCAACCTTAAGTTTCTTATCTAGCTCCATTACAGCAATCCTTTTTGCATCTAACCTTCTGTATAGGTCATTTGGTAAGTTATCTACAACTTCAATTAGCACTTTCTTATAAATGTCTAGATGTAGAATAATGTTGTTTTCAATACTTTCCTTTTCAGAATTAGTAAATGTGTTATACAACTTGCTCACATTTTTCAAGTTGCCTTCATCAATGATTTCACTCAGTAAGTTATCCAAAGGTGGTATAACCTATTTTTGTTTCTTCTTGGGTGTCAACTTCTTTGTCGGTTGTCTTACTACCTGTTGCTTCTTTCTTGTTTTCTTTGGTGAAGGAGAGGGTACCGGTGAATTTTTTCTCTTCCTATCAACTCTTTTAAACTCTGTAGGTATCTCATTGTCAGATGATGTGCCAACTGGTGAGATATGTGCCTGCGGTTGTAATCCTTCCAGATCACTTTCCTTTATTCCATTGAGGTTCATGACATTTTCTTTTATTTCCTTTACTTGTTTTTATGCATCTCTTATGTATTTTTCTCTTCTCTTCCTTTGTTTCAATGTTTGTACACCACTCTCAATTGTTTCTGCACTACGAAAAAAAAAATTGTTGGTTCTCTAGGTGCTTCTAATAGGGCTTTAGCATAAGTTTCAATAATATTTACTGATAACTCAATGATGAACGGATAGTACCAAATCGGTACTGAGAGGGGGGGGGGTGAATCAGTACAAACAAAAACACATTCCTAAAACCATTTTGTCAGCAAACACTGTGCTTTGACAAACAAATAGTAAGACCGGTCTTAAACAGAGTACAATCGGCAAAACCCAGAATAACTGAGACAAGCATAAACCAGTCGACACTTATCTTTTCATACAATCTAATACTTCATTTCCATTTCACCCTAGTGCATGAACAAGTAATCTATCATCAAAAACATATGAACAGCTAGATCAACATGATTTACCGTCAGACATAAGAGATTGTATCATCACATTAAAACATCACACATGACACACAGATTTTTCACATGGAAACCCAACTGGGAAAAACCATGGTGGGGATGAATACCCACAAGCTGTTCTGAACTCTTTAGAAGTCCACTTTGTTAGGAGCCTTGTTTGGTTAAAGACTGATACAATAGGTTCTGTTAGGAACCGATCCTGTTAGAGATCACCTGGTTAAGGGATGGCTAAAATACCCGATTAAGGGTTAAACCCGATTAAAGGTTACCTTGTTAGAGGATTTCAAGAACTCAATGGTTTTGAGTCACCTTGTTAAAGGATTTACAGTAAGTTGGTTAAAGCTACCCTGTTAAGGGATTTCTCAACTGTTGAAGTGGTTAGAGATCAGCAAGTATTACAATGACCTGGTAATAGCACTCAATGTCAATGCAGATCCACTTTACCTCCTCTTCACCTTCTGCACTTTCACTCTGCAGGTATCACTTCTCTCCTCTGGTCTGGCAAGAATCACGTATCACTTCACTTGGATACACACACACAAATTTTGCCAACAACCTCAGAAGAAGACACACCATTGACCTTATAGGAAACAGACAGGTCGGTAGCATAAACCCTAAACCCTAAACCTTTTAGGCTAAGCAATTCAAATGGTTCAATCCTAACCGTTGAGCACATTGCATTCAATCCAATAGTCTTGAACCGATCTCAAGACATTTTCCATCATTCATTTTCCACTGCTTTCATGGTGGTTGATAACCCATCACGCATTTTAACCATTTACAGACTTTGCACGTTCCTGAGGTAGATAGGAACAACCTTCTTCATGCAAGATCCTTCACACGCACAAGGCTGACATGGCAACATGATTTGTTCTTCGTTACAAAGCTAATTCATCACACAAAGTCACCGATTGAGTCACACAGGCTTGAAGCACTTCAACTGGAAACCCTGAAGTTGAGACTACCAACCGGTAGTCATACAAAGCTTCCATGTACCGGTTCTTATATCAACATGTCAGTTCACCTTGAACAAACATACCACTTCACTTTGGCACATATACCGGTTCACAATGTTATACTAGTTCTCATATATACCGATTCTTTATAACATACTGGTTCTCTCTTCTTCAGCATATTGACATCAATGACAACATATAATGTCATTATGTCCTCATACTGGTTCATGGCCTCATACTATTTCACATAATGCCAACATTTACATCAGCCTCATACCCCATTTCAGTTACCCATACAGTTCTAGGAAGAACTGCTTCCATCCATATTTCATCCTTCTTAATCACAAAACAAATTTCCTTATCATATTTGTCTACTATACTTTGTGGTAGTCTCTCTCTTGTTTTCATTTTATCTTGGAAAGCTTTGAAATATTCAATTATATTGTCTTCCCTAGTAGTACCCATGTTGGTGAAGGTTTCTTGCAACTATTTGCCTACCGGTATGTCATATCCAAAATCTTTGTGTCCAATACCAGGAATTTGTTTTGAGAAATACAACACAAGGCATACCAAAAGATTACCAAAATGAAATGTTCCTTTCTTGTCACCTTTTATCTTCTTCAAATTATCAACTAGTTCATCCTTTAGCCATTCACATACATCTATTTTTGCATCATTATTTACCATATCATAAGCACTTTAAATGCAAATACTAGAAACTGAATTGAGTATGTTTGCATGTGTGGTTTTGTAGCCTAAGATCATACTTATGAATCTGACATTGATATCCTTGATGTCATTTACTCTCAGGGATCTACTATCAGATGTTGCTCTTGTTAAGGTCATGACTGTGTTGTTAGGAACCTTCTTTGTTTTGTTTGGTCTGCTGCCGGTAGAGGGTAAACCTGTCACTGCCCTAATTGCTTGTCAAGTGAATTTGCAAATTGAGTCTAGCCAAAGAAATTCTCCATGTGCCCTACTTAGGACAATTCTCACTACCTCCTCTGGAAATTCAGGGATGTTCAAGATTTCTACAAAACCTAAGGTCTCAATAACCTTGTGTTCAGGTTTGACATTTCCATTCTCATCACAAATTACTTTTTTTAAGTATCTTTAATATTTCCACATAACCTAATTCTTCAATATTGCAGTGAATATAAATTCTAGGGTCTTCAACATAAGCTACACCTTTAGGAATTTTTGAAAATGCGCCTATGGAATCATCTTGCTTAGCTATCTCGAGAATAATTTTGAAAACGGGCCTAGGGCGTTTTACAATTTCCACAAACAGTAGGGTTTGCAATAAATTTGGGAGCAGAAGAGGAAGCCATTTGAAAAATACCTTAAGCTGCCTAATAAAGGTTGAGTGATTGAAAGAAATCACTTCACTACTTTGCCTTGAGTGCCTTCACTTAGATTTTGTGCTCTCTGAAAGTTTGAATGCTCGGTGAATCAAAAAAGACGGAAAAACAATGATTTATAATGAAATTTCATTCAACAATTGTAATAAATGCTTGTCAGTTAAGTGAAAACTTAACACATCTGCTAGTAAAGAAGAAATATATCTTCTCACCATCTACCGAGGCTAAATTTCATGATGTTCAACTTGCTACAATACCCCCAAACGGTTACTTCTCAGTTGGATGAAGAATTTCCTGCCGCTGGAGTAATACTTTGTTCTACCGGTGAAGGAATAGTCTCATCAACATTCTGATATGTCTTTCTAATCCATTGTCTTGAAAATTCTTGCTTTACCTCATCAACCTTTTCTTTTCCTTTCAAACTAGGTCCTTTGTTGTTTGTCAATGGGGTCTTACTTCTACAAAATTTTGCAATATGTCCAATCTTGTTACAAGCATAACAAGTCACATTATTCTTCTGAATGTTCTTTCCATATCCTATGTCGGTTTGTGTTCTACATTGATTAGATAAGTGCCCAAATCTTCCACAAACATAACATCTTACATTCATTCTGCAGTTTTCTAAATTATGACCAACTTTGTTGCATTTGGAATATTGACCGGTGGGTGCATTAATGTTCTAATTATTTTTAGATCTACATTGATTTGCTCTATGACCAAACTTGTTACAGTTAAAGCATTTCCCATTAAATTTGTAAGAATTAGGTTGTCTTATCGGTTTACTATGATCATGATTGTTTGTAGTATCAGAACTTTCACCAACTTCAAATCCAAGTCCATTAGTATCTCCATTAGGTTTTTGACTTTTCAGCATATCATCAAGTTCTTCTGAACTTTTCTTGAATTTCTCTCTATGTTGATTTACAGTAGCCAGCTCATTTTCTAGAATTCCCATCTGCCTCATAAGTTCAGTTTTATCATGTTGCATGTGAATCAGATTTGTCTTTAACATATCATTTTCATGACTGAGTCTTAGATTTTCATTACCAGCATCATTGAGTCTCCTAGTCAAGTCATCTTCATTCTTCTTTCTGTCTTCAATGTCTTTACAAAATCTCATAGTCATATCTTGCATTTCATTTCTCATAGTCATGTTTTCTTGCCTCATCTTCTTCACAAGCTCATCAAGAGTTTCCTTTTCATCATCATCACTTTGCATCTTCTCATGAAGTTCTTTTCTCTTATTTCTAGCAATAGTAATATTCTCTTGAAGTCCTTGAATGAATTCATGTGTAGTCCTTAGATCATCTTCAAGTTTGATATTCTTCAACTTCTCTGAATCATAGTCTACAAGAGCTCCTTCCAATTGCTTTCTTAAGTTATCCATCTATACCGGTTTCAAAATCTTCTACAAGCTGTTAGGCTTTTGAAAATAGAGGACCAGGATCTGATACCAATTGTTAGGATTAATGATAGTCCCAAAGATACTGAGAGGGGGGGTGAATTAGTATCTAACTGGTGTACAAAATATTTAACCTTATTAAGTATTTTGCATTCCAAAATAGTGTACCAGTAAACAAGTATTAATGCAGTAAACAGGAACAATAAAGACAGCATAGAAAACACACCATAACACTTCTATAACTCGTATTTTTCTTGTTTTGGTTTGGATTTTGTTTAAAAACATCAGAATTTGCATTGTTTGTTTGTGTTTCTTGTTTGCCTCTATATGTAGCCAGAATAGCTTCAGCCTATGTCGAATATTTGCCTATTTTGGAGCTAGAATAGACGCATACCATCGTGTTAGGGTTAGAGACCGCTAGGGTTAGGTTTTCTTTTTTTGATCTAATGAGAAGCTAAGAATAATGGAAACAGAGCATAATATTTCCATAGTTTCTTTTGTCTATGTTTTATTCTGTCGTTTTCCTCTATATTGTAGAGGACATGTTTGTTGAATTGTAGGGTCAGAGGATCATCTGCATCACCTTTTTCAATATGTGTGTGTGTGTGTGTGTGTATTGCTTCATATATATATATATATTGTTAGGATTAATGATAGTCCCAAAGATACTGAGAGGGGGGGCTGAATCAGTATCTAACCGGTGTACAGAATATTTAACCTTATTAAGTATTTTGTATTCCAAAACAGTGTACTGGTAAATAAGTATTAATGCAGTAAACAAGAACAATAAAGACAACATAGAAAACACGCCATAACACAAGATGTTTAATGAGGAAACTCGGTGTGGGAAAAACCTCGGTGGGAGTTGTGACCCACAATATTCACTCACTGGCCAATGAGTAAATATTACTTACAATGAGGGGTCTGCACATGCAGGAAGGCCAACTTCCTAGAGCTCACTGCTCAATCTACAAAATAGAAGTCTCACTGACTTACAAAATGGATTATAAAAATCCAATACAATGTACTGCTTCAAATCAGCATTGCCAGGTTCAGTACTGATTTAAGTTCATACTATGACCATAAACCTTATACAAGATATGTCCTATGCATTTGCATATATCTCATCTTCTATTCCATCCACTATCCTTCTTTTCTCTCCTATCAAAATGATTTACAAGATCTCATACATATATGAGTCTATTACAATATTCCATGTCAACTTTACAAAAAAATATTTAAAATTAAATACAATAAACAAAAGTTTATTCCTGTCGGCTGAAGTGTCGATATGTATTGTTACCGCTGTCCGTGAAGAGTCTAATGGTGTCAGTGCCTGTCGATGGTTTACTAGATGAATGTTAGGTGGTTTCCTGAAGGTTGCCAGTAGGTTGCCAGTAAATTGCCATCAATGACAGCACACGCCAAACCGCAAACAAACAAAGCAAACCCAGTCAAGCCTTCAACAATCGGATGCCCTTCAACAATAAGCCAAAATATATGTAACCTTCCAAACCCATATTTATGTGTGTGTGTGTGTGTGTGTGTGTGTGTGGATATGAAGCAATACACACACACACGTTGGCGGTTGTTTATTTATTTTTTGCTTTTAATGTACGTGTATAAGAATGAGAATTTCATCTTTAACATCTCTACTCACTATGGAAAACTGACACATATAATTATGGAAATATACATACCTTTAAAATTTTGTAGATCTTCTTCACTCTACCAACCCACAAACAATGAACCTTGGTATCCTAACACAACCATGCTATAAAATGATACCTAATTTTCATAGACATAACTAGAAAATGACATAGGAAATAAAAACAAAAAATTATTGAATGTCTTAGGGTTTCAAATTTCTGCAGTCACCTAAGCCAAATCATTGTCCTATTGACACCTCCCAAGTTCACACTCACAACCACCTCTGCGATACAAAAATGATATAAAAAATTGCAATCGAAAACACAGGGCTGACAAAGGAATCATAAACATATCATTATTTTTTAGGGTTTGAATTTACCGATGCCGCCATAACCTTACACAATAATCTTCAATCATCCCACCCACCTATGCGCTATGATACCTCCTCCCTGCACATGAAAAAACCTGCATGTTAACAGGAGATAACAATATACCCAAACAACTCGCGTTATGCATGCAGTCGACTTTTGTCCTCCCCTTCGGAGCCATAGGTATTTTGACAATGCATACCTATAACTCCGATGGAAGCGCAACTCCTTCACTCAGTGATTCAACTAGGGACATTGTGATGCCATGATTGACATGGATTTACACCGTCGAATATTTTTTTTTGCCTTCATTGCATTCTGCATGTAGCTCTTGTACGAAATATATCCAAAATTTTTGGGAAATCGAGTTTTCATTCAAAATTTTAAAAAAATAAAATTGAAAACTGTGCCCATAACACGTGACCATCGATGTTAGTCAACTCATGGACGTAATAAATATGGTTACCAAAAATGTAAACCGCATGGCCATTTACAATAAAATTGAAAACTGTGCCCATAACACATGACCGTCGATGTTAGTCAACTCGTGGATGCAATAAAGTGAAATACAAAAAATGTAAACCGCGTGGCCGACAGTATGTTAACCACGAGCAATATTTTTCGTCAAATGCAAAAAGGAAGCATCATCCATGTCATCGCTACAGAAAATAACTCCATTTCATTTGTGGATCCTAGGCACGTCTATAATGCCTCGCCAGGAACCCCAAAGGAAAACCCACATCAAGGGTGAAACAATTTGTTTTTTTTAAGTATAAACATAATAAGTGCATTAAACACAACATGCATGATAACACAAGCGGAAGATTTACACCAGAATTCCTTAAGGGTTACCAACGAAGAATTAAAACCAAAAGATATATTCCACAATTAAGATTAATCCAATAATCCATCATTAACTCAATGATCACAAGAAGCCATATGCAATAACAGATTACACCAATGAAAGATTGAAAGGATACAATATAAATTCTCTTCAATAAGCATGTACACATAACATAAAGGAAACTGATAAATAACATCCCAATCTTAGGATTACATTTCTCTTCCAATACATGGCTTCTCAATATACATATAAAGATACAAATAAACCAAATACAAGGCTAGAAAAGATCATGATACAATGACCACATAGGTCTCCAAATAACAATAATCTCCAACATGAGATAGAGCATGAGCCATGAACCATAGAAACACCTGCGAAGCCAATCCTTGCATGAATGTATGAACAAGAACATCCGATGGGAAGTGGTACTACCACCCGACCATGCTAGGAGATAGAAAAGGACCCTCAAGAAAGAAAAAGCATGACATGGTCGACAAAACAATACGACTCTATGACATCACAATATGACTCCACAATAACCAGGTGACTCAACATCACAAATACACAAGTGAACCATCATCACAAACCACAAGTGAACTTAAAGAGAGACTGTAATCACATAGCTTATGATGGTTACCATGGTCACCCTCCATAGGTCCCAGCCCCCATCTTGGGTTACCTTGGTAACCATTCCTGAACCTCCTGCTCCAACTAAGTCTCATATGGACTCTACCAGCCTTTCGTGAAGACAAGGTGGTCATTTTTTCATTCTAGGCCTTCTCACTACATTATGAGCCCTATACAAGCACTCACCTATGTGCGAGGTACAATATCTTACTTAATGTTATGAACTACCCACCTAATCAATTAAATAGATTATCACTTTATTATCTGACTTTCGATGGGTTATCATGCCAACCACTTTGGGCTCGAAAGCCACTCTCTCAAAGTACACTTAAACAAACATGGCCACTCCACGAGGACCCTATGGCAAAGCAGACAACCATAACACCACTATCCAAAAACAAGTGGTCAAAACAAGGACATACTGACTCTTGGTTAACCATAAGACAAAGACATGACATGGTTAATACAACGAAGCCATCATATATCACTTTGTCAAAGGTACCAAATTAAATACGCCACCACAGGACAACTGAACCAAAAACCATAAATAACACAATATAACTCTTTACAAGGAAAGCTAATTTCACTAAGTCTACACTTAGACAATCTTTGAGAAAATCAGCATCATAAGCACTTGCAACATCATTGATTGAAAATTAAATAAAACACTTCCTTATGACATTTACTTCTATTCAATTTCCAAATCAATATTCCATCAAGGATAAAATTCACATTAAATATTCAAGAGAATAAAACATGAACTCTTAATAGGCATTTTAATCCATTTCCAGAATATATCCAAATTAACCAATTTGAATTACTAATTCATGCCTTGATTTCCATAGATAAATTTATTAATCCACATAATAAAAATCACTAGGAAATTACTATTTACATTTAACAATTAAAACCACTTTAAAACTATTTCATTTAATAAAAATTAAATTCATAGAACATAGGAATTTGTACCATTAAGGGTACAAGGTTACGCGGGGGTTAAGGCCAACCACAGAAGTGCTACTGTCGAGGCAGCAGACACTACCTGTCGGTAGTACCGCTACCGCTAGTAGCAGGCCTACTGACCAGTAGCAGCGGCTATCGACTGGTATTGTTGTCGGTAGTAGTCGCTATCGATCGGTAGTGTTGCTACCGCTGATAACAGCCACTACCAACCAGTAGCACTACTACCAACCGGTAGCACTCCTGTTGACCGGTAGCATTGCTACCGTTCGATAGCGGTCCTACCAACCGGTAGTACTGCTACCTATGGGCAGCAGACACTACTGACCCACGTGGTGGGACTAGCCCGCCATGAGGTAAGGTAAAGTCCACAAATAAAATAATACATGCTTCAAAAGCATTCAAAAATCAATATGCCACAAAACCATTTAAACTCGAAAATGATTCATTCCCTGATCTTTTCACGGGCACACACACACACACAGTGCCAAGATCCAAATTTCAAAGGGATATTTACCAATAAGGTAAATGGTGAAATAAAATCACACAAGAACCCAATAGATAATGATTTAGGCAACAATAGAAGAAGGAATTTCCAGAAGTTGATCTCAAGAACAAAAACATACAACAAATAGAGAAATGAACCATTTCTTTCCTATAAGCAAACATATCATATAAGCTTCACAAAATCAACAATAACAGGCATTTCTTCTTCCATTCCAATCATTCCACAAGAATTTACAAGAAGATTTGCATCTTTTCAACACACAGGAAGCAACTGAAAATTTCAAAATTAAATTTAAAACAAGAAGAGATCATCCAACCTTGAAGCAAACTAGCAAGCAAAATGATGGAGAATCCCAATCCTTGCAAACTAAATCGAATTCCAGCTCCACCTTCAGAATCATAATCCAAATTTTCTCTCCAAAAATTTTGCCTCTTCTTCTCGTGAATTTCCAGGAATATATGGGAAAATCATTTCAACCTAAACTTTCTAGGTTGAAAGGTTTCTCCACCAATCAGATTAATTTATTTAAAAAGTAAAAAGCAATCAGATTTACTCTTTTCCAAAAACAATTCTTTTCTAGCAATTAAAATGCAAGAGTCAAAAGGAAAGGTAAAAAGGAAAAACTTTTTATTTTATTTTCTATTTCCAAAATACTTTCTTTCAAAATAAGCATTTAACATTTAAATGGCTAGGGAATTAATTATTTCCTTCCATAGAATATATTAATGCAACTTTACACAATGAAATAAGCCATTTAACCATTTAATCTAGCAAATTATTAATTTAATTAAATCAATAATCTCATAGCATAATAATTAACTAATTACACCAACATAAGTTAGCATCATCCATTCAATTAAATAACCATTCAGATGAATGAAAACACATAAAACGAAGAATGATCAAATGATGACTCACAAATGACAAAACCAAAGCACTATGACTCGCATACCGGCTAGATGGGAAAGATAACCGACTGATAACACTCACATAAGTGTAATTGTGAGTCAAGTTAGGGTCCAACAACTATCTCCTCCACTCCCATCGGACATATAAGGCACGCTCAAAACTATGAAACCAGGTGGAGTTGCTACCCCGTACCTACCCGGTACTTGTACCGGCAATGTCCTACACCAAAGAACCACACGTTCATATAGACAAATGTATATATATACAGACATGGCATGCACATCAATGAAGGAGAATCATGACATTCCCTGTCTCACCAGAGTGAGTGAAGGAAAATCATCTCCTTGCATCCCATACACATGCAAACATGCAACACATAAATAACGCATCACACATATAAGGTAAGAGTGTTAGTCCATGATAATGATTCATAAAATAACATTAATCATAAGTATTGAGATATTGCATGACATCATACACCACAAATCCAAATAAAGCATGAAATAACATCGCATAAAATCTGAATCAATATACCATAATGTTCCACTGAAGTCAATCAAAAACATACAAAAAGAGTCAGATCAAGGAGGGGTACTACATCCTCCCCACCAAGCCTAGGCTTACTCCTAGAAGCCTAAAACAGATAAAAATAAAGATCTCTCATCTTCACTGCATCTTCCCATGTCACGGAGGTCTCATCACTTGGGTCCCATAGGACCCTTACCTGCTCGATGGTAGGAACCCTGAGGGTCAAATCCCGACACTAAAGAATGCACACGGGCTCCATGGAAAGCTACCCATCCTCGACCTGCAAAGTGCTCCAATCAAGAACATGGGTCACCTTAGGATGATAAGGTCAAAGAACATAAATGAGAAAGACATCATGGATGCGGGATAGACTCAATGGCAAGGCAAGATGGTAGGTAACAAGTCCTATCCTCTCAAGGATCTCAATAGGGCCTACAAAATGAGGTGCCAACTTAGAACCCTTTCCATAATGGACCACTCTTTCATGGATGCACTCTAAAGAACACATGGTCACCATCAAAAAACTGACGATCTACTCTATGGTCATCGGCATACTTCTTCTACCTATCCTAAGCAGCAACCAAATGCCCACGAATCTACTCAACCTGTTGCTCTATCTCACGAAGAAAATTTGGTCCTAATCACACCGTATCCTCCAGCCGATCCCAACTCAAAAGAGTATGGAAAGGAGGACCATACAAAGCCTGGAAGGGAGACATGCATATAGAGATGTGATATCCATTGTTATAAGCAAACTCCACAAGGCAAAGATATTCCTCCTAGCGTGACTGCTGGTCCATAACATACATGCGAAGCATGTCCTCCAAAACCTAATTCACATACTCAGTTTGACCATTGCTCTCTGGGTGATAAGCTAAACTGAAGTTCAACTAGGTTCCCAAAGCATGGAGAGAGGTCCACAAGGCTGAAGTAAAGACAGGGTCTCTATCAGAAATGATCCGCCGTGGGATCCCATGCAACCTCACCACATCTTCCAAGAAGACTCGTGCCACCACTACTGCTATATAAGAAGATCAAATAGGAACACAATGAGCAACTGTGGTCAATCTATCAATAATGACCATGATGGAATCATGACAATGCAAGCAAACAGGCAACCCCACAAAGAAATCCATGGAAATGATATCCCATTTCCAATCCGACATTAAATTCGCCTGTAAAAGCCCTACAGGGCGCTAATGCTCCGCCTTCACCCGTTGACATTCTAAGCACTTCAACACAAAATCAGAAATGCCACGTTTCATACCAGCCTAATGATATATCTGTCTAAGATCTGTGTGCATCTTCTTGACACCAGGGTGTGCTGAATAAGGTGCACAATGGGCCTCAATCATGATCAAAATGTGAAGACCCTCCAAAGGAGGTACATAAATCCATCCAAGATGTCAAAGAAAACCATCTGACTCAAGAGTATATCTAGAATATCTACCCTCCAATGGTCTTCCAGACTCCACCACAGCTCTAACATCCTAATATCAGGTGTTCTGAGGAAGAACTCCAAGAATTCTCTCACTCAAGTCCACACCAAGGGACAATGCTGCAACCTCATGCCGCCTACGACTCAAAGCATCTACCACTATGTTCTCTTTCCCCTAAATATAAGGAACCCCAAAATCATACTCACAGAGGAATTCCATCCATCTTTGATTTCAAGCATTCAAGTTGGGTTGCGTGAAAATATACTGCAAACTGCAGTGATCACTATGCTGCTCAAACTAACGCCCCAATAGGAAATGTCTCCATCTAACCAATGCATTCACTATAGCTGCCAACTCCAAGTCATGAACTAGATAGTTCAACTCGTGATCCTTG
The DNA here is from genome assembly GCF_030272615.1 of Cryptomeria japonica. NCBI lineage: Eukaryota > Viridiplantae > Streptophyta > Pinopsida > Cupressales > Cupressaceae > Cryptomeria > Cryptomeria japonica. Next base: position 619,113,883 of record NC_081408.1, on the reverse strand, counting down.
AGTTTGTGAAACTCATAGGAAACCACACATCCATCCTACATAAGCACCACACCTATACCTTCTAAAGAGGCATCTGTGCACACCATGAAATCTCTGGATGGATCAGGAATTGCCAAAATTGGAGCACTAACAAGGAGTTCCTTCAAGGTAAGAAAAGCTTTTCACACTTCTATGACCAAACAAACTTCTTTCCTTTCCTCTGAAGAGAAGTAATCGGGTGGCCTATCCAAGAAAATCTCTGCACAAAGCGATGGTAATATCCAGCCAAACCCATGATACTTTGAACCTCAGAAACATTGGTCAGCGTTGGCCAATCAAAAATGGCTTGGATCTTAAAAGGATCCATGGATACACCTTCTCCCGAAACTATATGACCAAGATAGCTCACCTCTTATTGGAAGAAATTACACTTCACCAAATTTGCAAAAAGTTGATTCTCCCTCAAACACTGCAATACCTAACGCAAGTGACCCTCATGCTCTTCCATAGATCTAGAATAAATCAATATGTCATCCAAGAAAACAAGGACAAAGTGGTCAAGGTAGGTGAAAAAAACCCCATTCATAAGACTCGTGAACATTGAACACGCGTTCGTCAACCCAAATGGCACCACTATGAACTCATAGTGACCATAACGAGTATGAAACATCATCTTATGAATGTCTGCATCATGAATGAGCAACTGATGATACTGAGATTTCAGATCTATATTAGAGAACACCTTTTCTCCCTTTACCTGACCAAAAAGATCATCTATCCGAGGTAATGGATATCAATTCCGGATGGTTACCTCATTCAAATGTCGGTAATCAATGCATAACTGAAGATAACCATCCTTCTTCTTAACAAAGACAACCGGTGCACTCTAAGGAGAGACACTAGGCTGAATGAACCCCTTGGCCAACAACTCCTCAAGCTGCAACTTCAACTCACTCAACTCCTGAGTAGTCATCCGATATTGTGCTCTCGAAACAGGTTCCGCACCAGGAATTGAGTCAATGCGAAAGTCTATGTCTCACTTCGGAGGTATATCGGGAATATCCAAAGGAAACACATCAGCATACTCTCGAAGAATAGGGTGACCATCAAGAGTGATTTCTTGACTCTCTTCCTCATCCATAGCCTCAAGAGCGACTACAAAATTCTGACACCCTTGACACATGCACCGCCTAAGTTGCATAGCAAAAATAGTATGTAAGGATGTTGATCTCTGAACTCCAATGATCCGCACTCTCCTACCATGGTCATCTAAACACTCTACTATCTTCATATGACAGTCTACACAAGTGCTGTGAGATGATAACCAATCCATCCCCAACACAAATCCATAGGACCCCAAAGGAATGACTTGAAGTTAGACTAAAGTGACAAAGGGTCCTAGGTCCAACTCATAACTAGGATCAAAGGCATTTACAAACACACGTACACTGGTAGCCAACTCTACATGCCACCTATCTGCTTGCTTAGCAGACACAAGCCCACATAGCTCCACAATGGATGAAGAAATAAAAGAATATGAAGCACCAGAATCAAAAAGTACAGAGATAGGAATACCACACAACTCACTTGCAGTCTCAATCACAATACTCTAATGCTCAGCCTTGCGGTCATCCACTGCTACAAATACTCTATGGGATCTACTTGCATCCCCCACTATCAGCTCTGATGTGGCTAGCCTTTGGCTACTTGTCTGGTGAGGATGCTAAGGGCATTGAGCGGCTTTGTGTCCAAACTGACCATAGGAGAAGAAAGCTCCTCTAACAGGTCCTCTACTCCTAGGTGGATCATTGGATTGCTGAAAGCTTTCCCCACTAAAGGCTTGAGATGCACCCTAAGAGGATTTCCCTGGGAGGGTCTACCTATTCCTCTGTTAGTTCCTACTCTTTCGAAACTGAGAGTTGCCACCCTGCTGGCCCTGAGACTGCTTCAATCGCAGCGGCTGTTGTTGTTGACCACCCTTAGCGGGTGCCTAAGGACCCCTAAGAGGTGTTGTAGTCTGGGACTGATTCCCTCTCCCTCTAGACCCATTGAAAGGATCACTCCCAATCTAAACTCCAGACTAACCACCATGAGCACGGCTAAGGTTCTGCTCCACCAGCCTGGCTTTCACCACGGCTACCTTTACTAAAGAAAGTTCAAAAACTCTCACTCCTCTACTGATGTGGTCTTTAAGACCCCTTAAGAAGTGTTGAACAAGAATAGCCTCATCATTGCTAATCCTGGCATACTTCTTGAGCTCATAGAACCTATGCTCAAATTGATCTACTGACAACCCAACATGACACAAAGAATAGAACTCATCTACTTGTGACTGCCTCCACTGGGGTGAGAGAAATCGTGCCCTGAATCTCTCCAGAAAGATCTCCCGAACATAGTTTTAATGCTCACACTGATCCTATCCTCCTTTAACTGCCACCACATAGATGCAAAACTCTTGAGATGCATGATAGCGCAACTCGCCTTGGTGTTGCTACCATATGGATACATGGTGAAACACTGATCTAAACTAATAAGCCAAGTCCTTGCCTCAAGACCGGTACCTTTACTGTCAAAGAAAGGAGGATTGGACCTTATCAAGTTCCTCATGTGCCCTATATTAGTTGGATCCTGGTCCACTAGAACCTCTCTCCCTTTAGGAGATCTATCTCTCTCTCTCTCTCTCTCTCTCTCTCTCTCTCTCTCTCTCTCTCTCTCTCTCTCTCTCTCTCTCTCTCTCTCTCTCTCTCTCTCTCTCTTTGGAATCTGCTAATAGCACTTCACTACCTGGGTATGGATGGGCTGATCCACCTCAAGTTTGGGGCCTATTCTAGCTAGTACCTCTTGAAACATCTACTGACACTTCCCCGTCGAGAACCTTCTGTCCTAAATGTGGTCCCTCCTGATGAACAAACTGATCTCGATCCACACCCACATGACTAGGTAGTGGCAAAGGACTATGGCGGTCAGAATGTCGATCCCATTCTCCTCCTCTACCTCTGGTGCATCCACCAACACGGCCACCTCCCTTGGCTTCCCTAGCCATGACCTAACACTACACAAGATAGAAAAGTTGAGATCAAAGGCAAGGAAAGAAGCAAGGAAGTCACACCACAAGACATACACAAAAGGTCAAGATGAATGGGCTCACTACAAACCCCGAGTACCCAGTGTTGAAACATGGGCTCTAATACCAAATGTAATGCCCCGCTAGAAACCCTGAAGGAAAACCCACATCAAGGGTGAAACAATTTTTTTTTTTTAAGTATAAACATAATAAGTCCATTAAACACAACATGCACAATAACACAAGCGTAAGACTTACACCAGAATTCCTTAAGCGTTACCAACGAAGAATTAAAATAAAAAGATAACTTCCACAATTAAGGTTAATCCAATAATCCATCATTAACTCAATGATCACAAGAAGCCATATGCAATAACATATTACACCAATGAAATATTGAAAGGATACAATATAATTTCTCTTCAATAAGTATGTATACATAACATAAAGGAAACAAATAAATAACATCCCAATCTTAGGATTACATTTCTCTTCCAATACATGGCTTCTCAATATATATATAAAGATACAACTTAACCAAATACAAGGTTACAAAAGATCATGATACAATGACCACATAGGTCTCCAAATAACAATAATCTCCAACATGAGATAAAGCATGAGCCACGAACCACAGAATCACCTACAAAGCCAATCCTTGCATGAAGGTATGAACAAGAACATCCAATGGGAAGTGGCACTACCACTCGACCATGTAATTCCAAAAATGGAATCACCCCACCCTGCTAGGTTATAGCAGAGGACCCTAAAGCAAGCAAAAGCATGACATGGTCGACAAAATAATATGACTCTATGACAGCACAATACAACTCCATAATAACCAAGTGACTCAACATCACAAATACACAAGTGAACCGACATCACAAACCACAAGTAAACCTAAAGAGAGAGTGTCATTGTATAGCTTATGATGGTTACCATGGTCGGCCTCCATAGGTCTTGGCCCCCATCCTTGGTTACCCTTGTAACCTTTCCTGAACCTTCGGCTCCAAGTAAGTCTCATGCGGACCCTACCAACCTTTTGTGAAGACAAGGCGGTCGGTTTGCCATTCTAGGCCTTCTCACTACATTATGAGCCCTTAGCAGTCCTACCGATCGGTAGTACTGCTACTTGCGGGTAGCAGAGACTACCGACCCCCATGGTGGGACTAGCCCGCCACAGGGTAAGGTAAAGTCCACAAATAAAATAATACATGCTTCAACAGCATCGTTTAAACACGAAAATGATTCATTCCCTGATCTTTTCATAGGCACACACACACAGTGCTAAGATCCAAATTTCAAAGGGATATTTTCCAATAAGGTAAATGGTGAAATAAAATGACACAAGAACCTAATAGATAATGATTTAGGCAACAACAGAAGAGGGAATTTCTAGAAGTTGATCTCATGAAAAAAAACATACAACAAATAGAGAAATGAACCATTTCTTTCCAAAAAGAAAACATATGATATAAGCTTCACAAAATCAACAATAACAGGCATTTCTTCTTCCATTCCAATCATTCCACAAGAATTTACAAGGAGATTTGCAACTTTTCAACACATAGGAAGCAACTAAAAATTTAAAAATTAGATTTAAAACAAGAAGAGATCATCCAACCTTGAAGCAAATAGCAAGCAAAATGATGGAGAATCCCAATCCTTGCAAACCAAATCAAATTCCAGCTCCTCCTTCAGATGGTTTTCCAAATTTTCTCTCCAAATTTTCTGCTTCTTCTTCCCATGAATTTCCAGGAATATATGGGAAAAATAATTTCAACCTAAACTTTCTAGGTTGAAAGTTTTCTCCACCAATTAGATTAATTTATTTAAAAAGTAAATAGCAATTAGATTTACTGTTTCCAAAAACAATTCTTTTCCAACAATTAAAATGCAAAAGTCAAAAGGAAAGGTAAAAAGGAAAAGATTTTTATTTTATTTTCTATTTCCAAAATACTTTCTTTCAACATAAGAATTTAACATTTAAATGGCTAGGGAATTATTTATTTCCTTCCACATAATATATTAATGCAACTTTACACAATGAAATAAACCATCTAACCATTTAATCTAGCAAATCATTAACTTAATTAAATCAATAATCTCAAAGCATAATAATTAACTAATTATGCCAACATAAGATAGCATCATCCATTCAATTAAATAACCATTTACATGAACAAAAATACGCAAAATAAAGAATGATCAAATGATGACTCACAAACGACCAAACCAAAGCAGTATGACTCGCATATTGGCCAGATGGGAAAGACAACAGACTCACAACACTCACACGAGTGTAACTTCAGGTCAATTTAGGGTCCAACAACTCTCTCCTCCACTCCCATCAGACATATAAGGCATGCTCAAACTTGTGAAACTAGGTGGAGTCGATACCCCGTACCTACCCAATACTTGTACCTGCAATGACCTGCACCAAAGAACCACACGTACATATAGACAAAAGTATATATATACAGACATGGCATGCACACCGATGAAGGAGAATCATGGCATTCCCTATCTCACCAAAGTGCATGAAGTAAAATCACCTCCTCGCATCCCATACTCATGCAAATATGCAAAACATAAATAATGCATCACACATATATGGTAAGAGTGTCAATCCATGATAATGATCCATAAAATAACATTAATCATAAGTACTGAGATACTACATAACATCATACACCACAAATCTAGATAAAGCATGAAATAACATTGTGTAAAATCTAAATCAATATACAATAATGTTCCACTGAAGTCAATCAAAAACATACAAAAAGAGTCAGATCGAGGAGGGGTACTACATCCTCCCCCCCAAGCCTAGGCTTACTCCTAGAAGCCTAAAATAGATAAGAATAAAGCTCTCTCATCTTCACTGCATCTTCCCATGTTGTGGAGGTCTCATCACTTGGGTTCCATAGGACCCTTACCTGCTCGATTGTAGGACCCCTGAGGGTCAAATCCTGATGCTGAAGAATGTGCATGGGCTCCATGGAAAGCTTCCCATCTTCAACCTACAAAGCGCTCCAATCAAGAACATGGGTCACATTGGGATGATAAGGTCAAAGAACAGAAACATGAAAGACATTATGGATACGAGATAGACTTGGCAGCAAGGCAAGATGGTAGGCAGCAGGTCCTATCCTCTTAAGGATATCAAAAGGACTTACAAAATGAGGTGACAACTTAGAACCCTTTCCTTAAAGGATCAGACTCTTCTACGGATGCACTCTCAAGAAGACATGGTCACCAATAGAAAACTAACAATCTACTCTATGGGCATCAATGTACTTCTTCTCCCTGTTCTGAGCAGCAACCAAATGCCCACGAATCTGATCAACCTGCTGCTCCATCTCACGAAGAAAATCTAGTCCTAAATGCTCCCTATCCACCAACTGATCTTGGAAGGGAGACATGCCTATAGAGCTATGATATCTATTGTTATAAGAAAACTCCACAAGGCAAAGATATTCCTCCCAGCGTGACTGCTAGTCCATAACATACATGCGAAGAATGTCCTCCAAAACTTGATTCACACGTGCAGTCTGACTATCAATCTCTAGGTGATAAGTTGAACTGAAGTTCAACTAGGTTCCCAAAGCATGTTGAAGAGAGGTCCACAAGGCTGAAGTAATGGTAGGGTCTCTATCAAAAATGATCCACCTTGGGATCTCATGCAACCTCACCATATCTTCCAAGAAGACTCATGCCTCCACTACTGTTGTATAAGAAGATCGAATAGGAAAAAAATGAGCAACTTTAGTCAATCTATCAACAATGACCATGGTGGCATCATGATGACGCGAGGAAACAGGCAACCCCACAATGAAATCCATGGAAATTATATCCCATTTTCAATCGGGTATCAAATTCGGCTGTAAAAGCCCTACAGGGTGCTAATGCTCCATCTTAACCCGCTGACATTCTAAGAACTTTGACACAAAATAAGAAATGTCACGTTTCATGCCATCCCAATGATATATCTATCTAAGATCTACGTGCATCTTCTTGATACTAGGGTGTGTCGAATAAGGTGCATGATGGGCCTCAGTCATGATCAAAACACGAAGACCCTCCAAAGTAGGTACATAGATCCATCCAAGATGTCGAAGAAGACCATCTGACTCAAGAGTATATCTAGAATATCTACCCTCCAATGGTCTTCCAGACTCCGCCACGGCTCTAACATCCTGATACCAGGTGTCCTGAGGAAGAACTCCAAGAATTCTCTCACTTAAGTCCACACCAAGGGACAATGATGCAACCTCATGTCATTTATGGCTCAAAGCATCTGCCACTACGTTCTCTTTCCCCTAAAGATAACAAACCTCAAAATCATACTCACAGAGAAATTCCATCCATCTTCATTGTCGAGCATTCAAATTGGGTTGCATGAAAATATATTGCAAACTGTGGTGATCACTATGCAGCTCAAACCGACACCCCAATAGGAAATGTCTCCATCTAACCAATGCATTCACTACAGCTGCCAACTCCAAGTCATGAACTGGATAGTTCAACTCATGGTCCTTCAGTTTGCGAGACTCATAGGCAACCACACATCCATCCTACATAAGCACTACACCTATACCTTCTAAAGATGCATCCGTGCACACCATGAAATCTCTGGATGGATCAGGAACTACCAAAATTAGAGCACTAACAAGGAGATCCTTCAAGGTACAAAAAGATAATTCGCACTTCTCTGACCAAACAAAATGCTTTCCTTTCCTCTGAAGAGAATTAATCGGGTGGCCTATCCGAGAAAATCTCTGCATAAAGCGACGATAATATCCAATGAAACCCATGAAACTTTGAACCTTAGAAATATTGGTCGGTGTTGGACAATCAACAATGGCTTGGATCTTAGAAGGATCCATGTATACACCTTCTCCTGAAATTATATGACCAAGATAGCTCACCTCTGATTGGAAGAAATCAGACTTCGCCAAATTTGCAAAAAGATGATTCTCCCTCAAGCACTGCAATAGCTGACGCAAGTGACCCTCATGCTCTTCCATAGATCTAGAATAAATCAATATGTCATCCAAGAACACAAGTACAAAGTGGTCAAGGTAGGTGCAAAAAACCCCATTCATAAGACTCATGAACACTGAAGGCATGTTCGTCAACCCTAATGGCACCACTGTGAATTCACAGTGACCATAACAAGTATGAAATGTCATCCTATGAATATCTGCATCATGAATGCGTAATTGATTATACCCCGATTTCAGATCAATCTTAGAGAACACCTTGGTTCCCTTTACCTGATCAAAAAGATCATCTATCCGAGGTAATGGATATCAATTCTAAATGGTTACCTTATTCAACTATTGGTAATCAATGCATAACCGAAGAGAACCATCCTTCTTCTTAACGAAGATAACCGACGCACCCTGAGGAGAGATACTAGGTTAAATGTGTTGGTATTTTGGTATGGTTTTGTCATTGATGTCAACACCTACTAAAACACTAGCTCTTTGGAGATCCAGCAGCATTCACCAGCAAGCAAGTAACTCTTGCACAATTACTGGTATATGGTAAACCAGAAAGATATAATGATCACCGAAACTTGGAATGGCATGGAAGACACATGGTTATGTCGAAGACATCATCTAGACATCTTTTCCTGGAGTTTTGTTCATTGGTATAATCATAGTTGCATATTTGTTGTTACCGGCAAATAGGTCTACGGTTACACGGGTAGGTTTATCTTTTCCAGATCACCATTGCACACTATGGAGATGATTAATTATTGTTTTAAATGCATTAAGTTGACATGTTCAATCGGTTATTGCATCGGATAGCAGAGCTATACATGCAGACATCATTTGAAGATTGAAGGAGGTTTTTTTTGGAAGCATATCAACATTACACCGGTACTGAATTCAGCATATGAAGATGCTATTTTGTGCAGTACATTCTTATTAGATTTAACCATCCAACTGTAGTCAGTGTTACTCCCATTTTGTGATTGAGCAGTGAGCTCTATGTTGTTGGCCTTTCTGCATGTGCAGACCCCATTTATGTACACTTACTATCTACAGTAGTATCATCTGATTGTGGGTAAGGTTTCCCATCATGGTTTTTCCCCTTATAAGGTTTCCACGTACAAATATTGGTGTTATGTGTTGTGGATGACTTTGTGTTTATGTTCCATGCACTAATCCTTACCGGTATAGCAATTAACTATTATAACTATCTACCGGCATACTTAACTAGTCTACCGGTATTAAGCATTAAGTTGGTTAAATTGTTTTCGGTTTAAATTTATTTGACAACTGATTCACCCCCCCCCCCCCCCCTTAGTTGTCTCTGGGACCTAATAATTGGTATCAGATCTTAGTCCTCTTTTGCAAAAGTTTAACAGCTTGAGGAGATCCAATGTCTACTAATTATTTCATGAAGGACAGTCCTAAACTTGATGGAACCAACTATGGCATATGGAAGATCAAAATGGAGACACATCTTAATTGCATTGGAAAAGACATCTAGGAAGTTACAAAGAATGGTTATACTGCTGCTATACTAGGTTAGCCCAGTCCAGCTAACTTGACAAAAGATGAGGAAAATGATTGCAAAGCAAGAGAAGCACTTTTGAGCACATTATCAGATCAACAAATCATGGGACTATTAGATAGGTCTACTGCTAAATCTATTTGGGATCATTTGGAAACATTGAATGAATGAGATTCCACAGTCAAAATTGTGAAACTTGAAAGCTTCCGAGTCAGGTATGAACATCTGAAAATGGAAGAAGATGAAAGGATTTCTGCTTTTATGGAAAGAGTAAATGAAATTGTTTTGGGTATTAAATGTTGTGGAGGAACCTTAAGTGAGGATGAAATTGTTTCAAAAGTCTTAAGAGGATTGCCACCGGCATATAAAATGAAAGTCGCTACTATAAATGAGCTTAGAACAATGCCTAACACATCAGTAACTAGGGATACATTGATTGGGAAACTTTCAGCCTTTGAAATTGAGGAATTTGGTCTTGTTGCTACTATAAAGATAGATTTGGCCTTTAAAGCATCAACATCATCTACTCCATCATTTGACAAATCCAATTGGAAAGCCTTTTATGCAAGAGAACTTGAAGAAAGTAGGAAAGAAAATGAAGAACTTGAAGCACTATTTGCAAGGAAAATGCCTAAAGGTCCAATTGGAAGTAAGTATGAAGGTAAAGCTCCCTATGTTTTAAAAACAATAAGATTGGTCATATGGCTTCAAGATGCTCTGATAGACATTCTAGGTTAAGAGAAGAAGCTAGAAGAACATATAAGCCTAACCCTGAATATCAGAGATACAGATTTAAGAAGAATAAAGACAAATCTTGTTACATTGTTGATGAAGGTGTGACTGATGATTCTGATGAGGATCCAGCAGACAATGGATGGGTTTTTGTTGCTATAACAAAAGATCAACTGACACCTACTACTCAACCGGTAGTACAGGCCCTAGCAGCTAAAGTTGAAGTAAAGGATGAATGGATCATTGATTCAGGATGCTCACATCATATTACAGGAGACAAAGGTAAATTCTTGAACTTTCAAGAATACAATGGAGGCTTAGTGAGATTTGGAGATGACAAAGCTTGTTCAATCAAAGGTAAGGGTTCAATATCTCTTGATGGTAAACATAACACTGACAATGTCTACTATGTTGAAGGATTAAAGAATAATCTTTTGAGTGTTGGTCAATTAGTTGAGAAAGGATTTCAGTTACAATTCAAAAATGGAAAATGCAAAATCATGAACAGAACTGGTTTGGAAATTGCAACCAGTAATCAGACTAGAGGTAATATCTTTCATTTGAATAATAGTGAAAAGACATGCTTAATTGCACATATAGATGAAAGTTGGTTATGGCATAAGAGACTCTGTCATGTAAATTTTGATTGCATGGTGAAGATCAGTACTACTAAGGCAGTTAGAGATCTACCTAAAATTGTCAAACCTCAAAATATAGTATGTAAGGAATGTCAATTTGAAAAACAAGTTAGAGCTAGTTTCAAAAGTATTCCAGAAAAATCAAATAATGCTCTTGATTTGATTCACACTGATTTATGTGGTCTAGCTAGAACTAAAAGCTTACAAGGTGATAGATATTTCATGCTAATCATTGATGACTATTCTAGAATGTGTTGGGTGACTTTTCTCAAAGAAAAATCAGAAGCACTTGGTAAGTTCAAACTGTTCAAAGCAATGCTTGAAAATGAAACCGGTAAGAAAATAAAATGTTTAAGATCGGATCAAGGAGGTGAATTTACATCTAGGGATTTTAATACATTCTGTGAAGTGAATGGAATCAGAAGACAACTATCAGCACCTCGAACACCACAACAGAATGGAGTTGTTGAAAGGAAAAACAAAACTATCTTGGATGCAGCAAGAAGTATGTTACCAGAAGCAAATTTACCACATGTGTATTGGAGAGAAGCAGTCAGCACAGTGATCTATACATTTAACAAAGTTCACATCAAAGGTGAAACTGGTAAGACCCCTCATGAACTATGGTTTGGTAATACTCCTACTCTTAAGTATTTCAGAATTTTTGGAAGTAAATGTTATATCAGAAGAGATGAGTATATTGGAAAATTTGATCCCAGAAGTGATGAAGGAATATTTCTTGGTTATTCATCTAAGAGTAAAGCATATAGATGTTTTAGCAAGAGATTGCAGAAAATTGTTGAGAGTACAAATGTAAAGATTGATGAACAATTCAGAGGAAGAGGAACTTCAAGGTATATAGACTTTGAACCAACAATAGAAATTTTGACAAATGAACCTACTCTAAATCCACTGGTATAGAATGAAGATCCAGTTACTTCGGTACCATCTGAGGATTCCACAGTAACTGAGGAACAACAGCAAATTAAGACACCCCGGTATGTAAGATTGAATCACTCTGAAGATCAAATAATTCAAAACAAATGTAAAGGAGTCATGACAAGAGGAAGATTTCCAAATGAAGAGGTAGGTCTTATTTCTCAAATTGAACCATTATCTATTAATGAGGCATGTGAAGATAAATTTTGGATTAAAGCTATGGAAGAAGAATTAGAACAAATTGAGAAAAACAACACTTGGACATTAGTTCCCCAACCTAAAGATAAAAATGTAATTGGAACCAAATGGGTATTTAGAAACAAACTTAATGAAGATGGTAAGGTTGTCAAAAATAAAGAGAGACTAGTGTGTAAGGGATATTCTCAGAAAGAAGGAGTTGATTACAATGAAACCTTTGCACCGGTAGCTAGAATTGAGGCAATCAGATTATTTTTGGCTTTTGCAACACACAAAAACTACAAAGTTTATCAAATGGATATTAAATGTCCATTTTTGAATGGAGATCTTGAAGAGGAAGTATACATTGAACAACCTGATGGATTTTCTTTGATAGATGACAATGATATGGTTTGCAAGTTAAGAAAAGCTCTGTATGGACTAAAACAAGCTCCAAGAGCTTGGTATACAAGATTGGATAAATATCTTTTAAAGATTGGTTTTACTAAAGGAAATGCAGACAACAATTTATATTATAAAGTAACTAATGATGACATCTTGATTATAGAAGTATTTGTTGATGATATAATCTTTGGAGGAGAACATGGATTATGTAAGGAATTTTCTATTAAAATGTGGCAAGAATTTGAAATGTCTATGATTGGAGAAATAAAATTATTTTTAGGATTACAGATTTCACAGACTGATAAAGGTATATTCTTGAGTCAATCCAAATACTTAAAAGAGTTACTAAAGAAATTTGGGATGGAGAACTCTAAACCGGTAAGCACACCTATGACAACAAATGCCAAACTATCACAAAGGGATGAATCTACACCTATTAATCCAACTAGATACAAATCTATGATAGGAGGTTTATTGTATTTGACACAAACCAGATCTGATATTATGAATGCAGTATGTATTGTTTCTAGATTTCAAAGTAATCCTAGAGAAAATCATGAATCAGCAGTAAAATGGATTTTCCGGTATTTACAAGGCACTATAAATCTTGGATTATGGTATGCTAGAGATGAAAACTTTGAATTATGTGCATACACAGATGCAAATTGGGTAGGAGATGTGGATGATAGAAAAAGCACCACTGACGGAGCATTCTTTCTTGGAAATAGATTAGTTTCTTGGTTAAGTAAGAAACAGAGTTGTACATCTTTATCAATAGTAGAATCAGAATATGTTGCAGCAGCAACTAACTGTACACAAGTACTATGGCTTAAACAAATGTTGAAAGACATAAAAGTAAAATGCAAGGAACCTATTACTTCTATTGTGATAACACTGCAGCAATTGATATATCTAAGAATCCAGTATTACATTCTAAAACCAAACATGTTTCTATCAAACTAAATTTTCTAAGGGAAAAAGTTGAAGCTAAGGAGATAAAACTAGTTTATGTGAATACTAAAGAGCAGATTGCAGATATTTTCACTAAACCTTTGCCTAAGGAGACTTTTGAATATCTTAGAGATCATCTTGGTGTCATACCACCACCGGTAGAGACTTAGATAGTTGATGATTGTCATCAACTAGTAGAATTAAAAGAGAAATCTTTTACTCCGGTCTTTGATGAGGAAGCTACTTCTCAGGGGGAGTAGTTGGTATATTGAATTGATTGGTATTTTTTATATGAACTTGGTTTTATTATAACTTTGGCATTTGATGTCAAAGGGGGAGAGATATCTATGGAAAAACACATTATCTTTTGGAGATTGGTATTGAAAAACTTTGGAAAACACATGTTGCTCCTAGGGGGAGAGATTGTTGTTTAGGAGAGATTATTTTCTAGTTACAATCTTTTTGGAGATTGTTGGGTTTTGACACTTGGCATTTCTATTTTGGCACTTTGATGGTTTTTCCATCTTGTGTTGCCATCAATGCCAAAGGGGGAGATTGTTTGTATTTTGGTATGGTTTTGTCATTGATGTCAACACCTACTAAAACACTAGCACTTTGTAGATCCAGCAGCATTCACCGGCAAGCAAGTAACTATTGCACAATTACTGGTATATGGTACACCGGCAAGATATAATGATCATCGGTACTTGGAATGGCATGGAAGACACATGGTTATGTCGAAGACATCATCTGGACATCTTGTCCTGGATTACACTGGCAGGTTTATCTTTTCCAGATCAACATGGCACGCTATGGAGATGATTAATTATTGTTGTAAATGCATTAAGCCGACCTACTAAAATTGGTCTTAGGTTATGGTATAAATGTAAGATCTTATTTGTAAGATCAAGTGTGGAATGTGAAAAAGGATTGTGTGAATGTATATGCGAGATTAAGCAAAGCTATACACGCAGACATCATCTGAAGATTGAAGGAGATTTTTTTTGGAAGCATATCAGCATTACATCGGTACTGAATTTAACATATGAAGATGCTATTTTGTGTAGTACATTCTTATTGGATTTAACCATCCAGCTGTAGTTAGTGTGACTCCCATTTTGTGATTGAGCAGTGAGCTCTAGGTTGTTGGCCTTTCTGCATGTGCAGACCCCATTTATGTACACTTACTATCTGCAATAGTATCATTTGATTGTGGGTAAGGTTTCCCACCGTGGTTTTTCCCCTTATAGGGTTTCCATGTACAAATATTGGTGTTATGTGTTGTGGATGACTTTATGTTTATGTTCCATGCACTAATCCTTATAGGTATAGCAATTAACTATTATAACTGTCTATCGACATACTTAATTGGTCTACCGGTATTAAGCATTAAGCTGGTTAAATTGTTTTTGGTTTAAATTTATTTGACAACTGATTCACCCCTCCCCCTCTCAATTGTCTTCGGGACCTAACAGAATGAACCCCTTGGCCAACAACTCCTCAACCTGCAACTTCAACTCACTCAACTCTTGAGTAGTAATCCGATATGGTTCTCTTGAAATAGGTTCCGCACCAGGAACCAAGTCAATGCGAAAGTCTATGTCTTGCTTCAGAGGCATACCGAGAATATCCAAAAGAAACACATCAATATACTCTCGAAGAATAGGGTGACCATCAAGAGTGATTTCTCAAATCTCTTCCTCATCCACATCCTCAAGAGAAATTACAAAAATCTAACACCCTTGACACATGCACCGCCTATGTTGCATAGCGGGAATCATACGTAAGGATATTGATCACTGAACTCCAACGATCCCCACTCTCCTACCATGGTCATTTAAACACTCTGTTTTCTTCAGACGATAGTCTACATGACCGTTGTGCAATGATAACCAATCCATCCCCAATACAACTCCATAGGACCCCAAAGGAATGACTCGAAGGTCAACTGAAGTGACAAAGGGTCCTAGGTCCAACTCACAACTAGGAATGAAGGCATCTACAAACACAAGTACATCGGTAGCCAACTCTACTTGCCACCTATACGCCTGCTTAGCAGACATGATCCCACACCACTCCACAATGGATGAAGAAATAAAAGAATCTGAAGCACCAGAATAAAAAATTACAGAGATAGGAATACCACACAACACATTTGCAGTCTCAATCATGGTACTCTAATGCTCAGCCTGGCAGTCATCCACGGTTGTAAATAATTTATGGGATCTACCTGCATCGCCCACTATTGGCTCCGATGTGGCTGGCCTCTGGCTACTCGTCTAGTGAGGATGCTGAGGGTACTGAGCAGATTTGTTGCCAAACTGACCATAGGAGAAGAAAGCTCCTCTAATAGGTCCTCTACTCCCAGATGGCCCATTGGACTATTGAAAGCTTTCTCCACTAGGGGCCTGAGATGCACCCTAAGAAGACTTCCCTGGGAATGTCTGCCTATTCCTCTGCTAGTTCCTGTTCTTCTGAAACTAAGAGTTTCCACCCTATTGGACCTGAGACTAGTTCAGTCTCAGCGGTTGCTGTTGTTGACCACCCTTAGCAGGTGCCTAAGGACCCCTAAGAGGTGTTGCACTCTGGGACTGATTCCCTCTCCCTCTAGACCCACTAAAAGGATCACTCCCAATTTGAACTCCAGACTGGCCACCATGAGCATGGCTAAGGTTCTGCTTGACCAACCCGGCTTTCACCATGGCTACCTCTATTGAAGTAGGCTCAAAAACTCTCACTCCTCCATTGATGTGGTCGTTAAGACCCCTCAAGAAGCACTGAACAAGCATAGCCTCATCATTGTCGATCTTGACCTATTGTTTGAGCTCATAGTGATGAATAATGATGAACAGTAAATACCCAATGGATATTGAGAGTGGGGGTTAAATTAGTATGGAAAAAAACTTCTTCATCAACTTAAATTGCAAAGGCTACACTAACTGGTAAACAATATCACCAATCCAAATAAAGGCACTACCGGTAAAACACAGTATGACTATAAAAGACATAAACGGGTAACATCTAGATCTTCTCAAAACGTAATATCTCATCTCAACTTCACCCATATGCTTAAGCAAGTAATACATCAGAAATACAATGACCATTGGATCAGCTTGCATTACCGCTTAACAGAAAATACTAAAACATCACATGAAAAAGCATCACACATAACACACTGATTTTTCATGTGGAAACCCAACTGGGAAAAACCATGGTGGGGATGAATACCCACACGTTGTTCTTAAATTCTTCTAAAGTCCACTCTGTTAGGAGCCTAGTCCAGTTAAAGACTTTACAATAGGTTCTGCTAGGAACTGATCCTACTAGGGATCACCTGGTTAAGGGATGGCTAAATACCCGGTTAGAGGTTAAAACCATGTTAAAGGTTACCTTGTAAGAGGATTTGAAGAACTCAATGATTTTGAGTCACCCTCTTAAAAGATTAACAAAAAGTTTGTTAAAGCTACCCAGTAAAGGGATTTTCCAACTGCTAAAATGGTTAGAAGTCAATAGGTAATACACTGATCTGATAACAGCACTAAATGCCAAGGCAGATCCACTTCAGTTCCTTTACATCTGCAATCACACTCTACAGAAATCTACTCACTTCTCCGGTCTAGCAAGAATCACTTCACATATATTCATTTGCCAACAACTTCAAATGAAAATCATCATCGACCTTATAGACAACAATTAGGTCGGTGGCCAAAACTTAAAACCCTAAGCATCTAGGTTAACAATGCAGTCATTCCAATCCTAGCCATTTAAACACATTACATTGGGTAAAATAATCTTGAGTAAATCTCAAGACATTCTCCATCATTTGTTCTTCACCGTTGTTGGAAGCTGATAACCCATCACATGCTCTCCACCATTTACTATGATTTTGCACATTCCTGAGGTAGATAGAATCAATCTTCTTCATGCAAGATACTCAAGGAAATTCTTCACGCACACAAGGTTGATGTGGCAACGCGATCTAATCTTCATTTCAATGCTAACTCATCACAAGATGTCATCGATCGAATCACACAAACTTGGAATGCATCAACTAGAAACCCTAAAGCTGAGACTACCAACTGGTAGTCATATCAAATGAAACCCCGATACAAACTTTGCATATACCGATTCAGACTCCAACATACCGGTTCACTTTTTGCATATACCAGTTCATACCATCATACTGGTTCACTTGCTAGTTTGCTTACTTTAGTATACCAGTTCATACTTCAGCATATTGACATCAATGACAACATACAATCCCATCATGTCATCAAACTCTGCACATATGCCAACAATCTCCCCCTTTGGCATTGATGGCAATACACAAAGGTATCTCTACATCTTCTTCCATATAATATGTCTTCAATATTGTAGATATCTTCTCTGCTTCACATCTTCTCCCCCTTTGACAGCAATGCCAAAGTGGAGGCACAAACATCCATGATCTACTATGTTGCTCCCCCTAAGGAGTAGCATCCTTCAACACATCAATCCTAGAAAGATTTGACAATGAAATAACTTACTGATGTGGAGCACATACCTTTAGTTCACCTCTTGAAGGGGAAGCACCCCTAATTCACCTCTTAAATAGGTAAACGTAGCCTTCGATAGAGGCTTTGTGAATATATCTGCTAACTGCTCTTTACTGGAAACATGTTCCAATACAACCTCTTTATTCTAAACTTTCTCCCTCAAGAAATGATACTTGAGCTCGAAGTGCTTGGTTCTAGCATGCAATACCAGATTCTTGGAAATATTATTTGCACTTGTGTTATCACAAAATATACTCACCGGTTCAGATACAAGGACTTTGAAACCACTTAATACATGCTTCATCCAAATTGTCTAAGTGTAGTTCATAAATGCTGCTAAATATTCTCTTTCTGCTGTGGACTGAGAGATACAACTCTGCTTCTTGTTCATCCATGAGACTAGTCTACCATTGAGAAAGAATGGACCACCGGTTGTGCTCTTTTGGTTGTCCACATTACCAGCCCAATCGGCATTAGTAAACACTTTGAGATTGAAATCATTATTGTATGGATACCACAATCCATAATCTATAGTTCCCTTCAGATATCTAAGAATCTTCTTGAATGCTACCAAGTGGGATTCTCTTGGACTTTTCTAAAAATGTGTAGCAATGCCCACTACATGTGTAATGTTCGATCTACTATGTACTACATAGTGCAACTTACCAATCATTGACCGGTATTTCTTCTCATTCACAAACACTGAGTCATCTTCTTTTGACAATTTACAACCGGTCATCATCGGTGTACCAACTAGTTTGTTGTCTTCCATGCCAAAGGTTTTCAACACCTCTTTGACATACTTGGACTAAGTAATAAAGATATCATCTTTCATTTGTTAAATCTGTAGTCCAATGAAGAACTTAATCTCTCCAATTAGTGACATCTCAAATTCCTTCTTCATTTCATCTGCAAACGCATGGCTCATCTTGTCATCTCCACCAAAAATTATGTCATCAACAAACACTTCATAGATCAAAATCTGATCTCCTTCTATCTTCAGATAGATATTGCTATCTTCACTTGTTCTTTCAAACCCAATCTTCACAAGATGGGAGTGTAAATGTTCATACCATGCTCTAGGTGCTTGCTTTAATCCATACAAGGCTTTATGTAGACCACACACCATATCACTGTCTTCTGATAGGGAAAACCCATCTAGCTGCTCTATATACACTTCTTCAAGTATTCCATTCAAGAATGCAGATTTTACATCCATCTGATACACTTTGAATCCCTTGAAGGCTGCATATGCAAGTAGCATTCAAACTCCTTCCAATCTAGCTACTAGAGCAAAGGTTTCTCGATAGTCTTCTCCTTCTTCTTGAGCATATCCCTTACATACCAATCTTGCTTTGTTTCTTACCACTATGCCATCTTCATTTAGCTTATTTCTAAAGTCCTATTTGGTGCCAATAACATTTTTGTGCTCAAGTCTAGGTACCAAAGACCATGTACCATTCTTTTCTATCTGGTCAAGTTCCTCTTCCATAGCCTTAATTAATTCTTCATCTTTGTGTGCCTCATTAAATGTTTTGGGCTCAAATTTAGAAATCATGCAAGAATTCTCTCTGACCTTTCTTCTAGTAAGTATTCCTACATCCTTATCCCCTATGATCTGCTTTGGACCATGATGCAGCTTTACATACCTAGGAATGATCTTAACTGATTCCTCTTGCTTTTCCTCTTCATCCTCATCTTCATTAGCATCTACTAGTGTAGGAGCACTGTTACTTATAGTTGGTTGTTTTGCAACCGGTTCCTAGAAGGTTACATCTGGTTCATCTACCGCTCGCTCGTTGCTAGTTTCCTCAGGTTTCTCAGAGGTTTCATCAACTCTAACATTGATACTTTCAGCAATTCTCTGAGTCCTATTGTTAAAACACTTGAGAGATTTGTTCTTGGTGGAATACCCTAGGAATATTCCCTCATCATATTTTACATCAAACTTGCTCTGGTATCTTGATATAACACTTGCTACCAAACACTCTAAAGTAGCTTACTATTGGAGTCTTACCAATCCAATACTCATAAGGAGTTTTATCCTTACCTTTCTTGATGATTACACATTTCATAGTGTAGACTGCAATGCTCATCGCTTCTCTCCAAAAAGTGTGAGCAACCTTCCCTTGAATCAGCATCGTTCTGGTAGCTTCAACTACAGTCTGGTTGATCCTTTCTGCTAGGCCATTCTATTGTGGAGTCCGAGCGGCAGACAGTTGCCTCTTGATGCCATTCTCTTCACAGTACTTATTGAATTCACCAGAAGTGAACTCACATCCTTGGTCAGTTCTAAGGCATTTAATCCTCTTACCGCTTTCCTTTTCAAAAAGTGTTCTGAAGGCTTTAAACTTTTCAAAAGCTTCAGACTTGTCTTTCAAGAATGTGACCCACATCATTCTTGAGAAATCATCAGTGAGAACCATAAAGTACCTATCTCCCCGAACACTCCTAGTTTTCAGAGGACCACACAAATCAGTATGCACAAGATCAAGTAAATTATCTGTTGTGAAAGATTTACTTTTGAAGGTTGAGGAAGACATTTTCCCCAGTTGACATTCTCTACACAAAGGATTCTCTGGTTTGTTTAGCACAAGCAATCCTCTAACTGCCTTGATCTTACTAACCTTCACAATATTATCAAAATTTACATGGCAAAGTCTCCTATGCCATATCCAACTGTCATCAAACTTAGCCATTAGACATTGACTGATATTTGTATTTAACTGAGATAAGTTACCTTTGGTCTGCATACCGGTGGCCATCAGTTCACCACTCTTTCCTTTTATTTTGCACACTCCATCTTTGAATTCCAGAGTGAGTCCTTTATCATTCAGCTGGGCAACACTCAAAAGGTTATGTTTGAGACCTTCTACCCAATACACATTATCAGCATTTCTTTTTCCATTTAGAGAGATTGACCCTTTGCCTTTTACCATACATGGTGCATCATTACCAAATCGGACTACGCGTCCATCGTACTCTTCCAGTGATATAAACTTTTTCTTGTCACCAATCATGTGGTGAGAACATCCACTATCAATAATCCACTCATTAGAATTATCAAAGAGGGAGACAAGAGCCTTCTTATCTGACACATCTTCCTTAACGGCTACAAACACTATTTCTTTGCTTTCTTCATCTTCTAATTCATCATCAGTGACACCTTCATTGACTGCAACAAGACAGCTTCTCCTATTTTCTCCTTTGAACTTTTTAAATTTCTCTGGTTTGTCCTTATTATCACTATTAGGACAGTTGATAGCAATGTGTCCTATCCTATTGCAAGAAAAAAAATTCAAACGGAGCTTGCCTCTATATTTTCCAATTCCCTTAGGAAGTCTCTTGGCAAGAAGAGCTTCAAATTCCATCAGGATCTCCTCATCGTCCATATCTTTGTTTTGTCTAGGTTCATAGCTAGTACCAACTTCTTTTCCCTTTCTAGATAGTGCAGTAGATTCCCTAAAGGCTAATTCAATCTTCTAAACACTGCCATCATAACTATTTAGCTCATATGCGGTCAACTTAGAAATGATGGAATCTAGGGATACCTTTGTCTTGTCAATAGATTTCAACTCCTGAATAGCGGCAACACTTATTGCATAGACCGACAACAAGGATCTCAAAACCTTGCTAACAATGGTGGAATCATCCATTGTACCTCCTGCACTCTTGATGTCTCCAACAACATTTTTAATTCTTATCCCATATTGTTGAATGGTCTCTCCTTCAACCATCTGCATTCTTCAATTTTTCCCCTAAGGCTCTCATCCTTAGCTTGCTTCACATGCTCATCACCACCATAGATAGTTTCTAGGGTATCCCATACATCTTTGGGATTGTCTTTGTCTTGAACATCTATAAACTCAATATCAGATAGATTGCTGATAAAAGCTTCCATGACTAGCACATTCTCCTGAATTTCTCTTCTTTGATCATCGGTGAGAGTACCGGTAGGGACAACATAAGTATTCTCAACATAGTTCCAGTGTTGAGCACCCATGCTTTTAATGTAGATCTTCATTTTGTCCTTCCATATCTTAAAGTTATCTCTGTTGAACTTAGGACCTTCCCTCTTCATCATTAGAATAGGATCTTTTCCTCAAGTGGTTAAGCTTATAACATAGAGGACTTGGAGGACGCTCTGATACCAATTGATGAATAATGATGAACGGTAAATACCCAACAGATACTGAGAGGGGGGGGGGGTGAATCGGTATGGACAAAAACTTCTTCAACAACTTAAACTACAAAGACTGCACTAATTGGTAAACAATATCACCAATCTAAATCAAGGCACTACCGGTAAAAGACATAAACTGGTAACATCTAGATCTTCTCAAAACCTAATATCTCATCTCAACTTCACCCATGTGCTTAAGAAAGTAATGCATCATAAATACAATGACCATTGGATCAGCTTGCATTATCGCTTAACAGAAAACACTAAAACATCACATGAAAAAGCATCACACATAACACATTGATTTTTCATGTGGAAACCCAACTGGGAAAAACCATGGTGGGGATGAATACCCACAAATTTTTCTTGAACTCTTCTGAAGTCCTCTATGTTAGGAGCCTAGTCTGGTTAAAGACTTTACAATAGGTTCTGCTAGGAACCGATCCTGCTAGGGATCACCCAGTTAAGGGATGGCTAAATACCCGGTTAGAGGTTAAAACCCTGTTAAAGGTTACCTTGTAAGAGGATTTGAAGAACTCAATGATTTTGAGTCACCCTCTTAAAGGATTTACAAAAAGCCTATTAAAGCTACCCGGTAAAGGGATTTTCCAACTGCTAAAACGGTTAGAAGTCAACAGGTAATACATTGATCTGATAACAACACTTAATGCCAAGGCAGATCCACTTCAGTTCCTTTACATCTGCAATCACACTCTATAGATCTCTACTCACTTGTCCGGTCTAGAAAGAGTCACTTCACATACATTCATTTACCAACAACTTCAAATGAAAATCATCATTGACCTTATAGACAATAATTAGGTCAGTGGCCAAAACCTAAAACCCTAAGCATCTAGGTTAACAATACAGTTGTTC
Source organism: Cryptomeria japonica (assembly GCF_030272615.1). Lineage (NCBI taxonomy): Eukaryota > Viridiplantae > Streptophyta > Pinopsida > Cupressales > Cupressaceae > Cryptomeria > Cryptomeria japonica. The sequence continues at coordinate 619,090,873 of NC_081408.1, read as the reverse complement.
CAATCCTGGCCGTTTAAACACATTACATAGGGTAAAATAATCTTGAACAAATCTCAAGATGTTCTCCATCGTTCATTCTTCACCGCTTCTGGAAGCTGATAACCCATCACGCACTCTCCACCATTTACTAATATTTTGCACATTCCCGAGGTAGATAGAATCAATCTTCTTCATGCAAGATCCTCAAGGAAATTCTTCACACGCACAAGGCTAATGTGGCAACATGATCTAATCTTCATTTCAATGCTAAATCATCACAAGATGTCGTCGGTTGAATCACACAGACTTGGAATGCATCAACTAGAAACCCTGAAGCTGAGACTACCAACCAGTAGTCATATCAAATAAAACCTTGATACAAACTTTGCATATATCGGTTCACATGCCAACATACCGGTTCACTTTTTGCATATACTAGTTCATACCATCATACCGGTTCACTTCCCAATTTGCTTACTTCAATATACTGGTTCATACTTCAACATATTGACATCAATGAAAACATACAATCCCATCATGTCATCAAACTCTATACATATGCCAACACATAGAACATGTGCTCAAACTGATCTACTGACAACCCAAACTGGCACAAAGAATAGAACTCGTCTTCTCATGACTGCCTCCACTGGGGTGAGAGAAATCATGCCCTGAATCTCTCCAAAAATCTCTCCCATAACACGGTGTTAGTGCTCACATTGATCCTCTCCTCCTTTAACAACCACTAGATAGATATGAAACTCTTGAGATGCATGATAGTGCATCTCACCTTGGTGTTTCTACCATATGGATACATGGCAAAACATCGATCTAAACAGTTATGCCAAGTCTCTACCTCAAGACCGGTACCTTTACTATCAAAGAAAGGAGGATTGGACCTTATCAAGTCCCTCATGTGCCCCATGTTAGCTGGATCCTGGTCCACTGGGACCTCTCTCCCTCTTGGAGATCTCTCTCTTTCTCTCTCCAAAATCTGTTGATGGGACTCCACTACTTGGGTATGGATGGGCTGATCCACCTCAGGTCTGGGTCCTATTCTAGCTAGCACCTCCTAAAACATATGTCGCAGCTCTTCCCTTTTGGGAACCTGCTCTCCTGAATGCGGTCCTTCCTGATGAACAGACTGATCTTGATCCACACTCACATGAGTGGGTGGTGGCGAAGGACTATGGTGGTCATAACCTCGACCCCATCCTCCTCCTCTACCTCTAGTGCGGCCACCAACAAGGCCACCTCCCTTGGCTTTCCTAGCCATGACCTAACACTGCACAAGAGAGAAAAGTTCAGATCAAAGGCAAGGAAAGAAGCAAGGAAGTCACACCACAAGACCCACATAAAAGGTCAAGGCGAATGGGCTCACTACAAACTCAGAGTACCCAGTATTGAAAAATGGACTCTGATACCAAATGCAATGCCCCACCAGGAACCCCAAAGGAAAACCCACATCAAGGGTGAAACATTTTTTTTTTTAAAAGTATAAACATAATAAGTGCATTAAACACAACATCCATGATAACACAAGCGGAAGACTTACAACAGAATCCCTTAAGGGTTACCAACGAAGAATTAAAACCAAAAGATAAATTCTGCAATTAAGGTTAATCCAATAATCCATCATTAACTCAATGATCACAAGAAGCCATGTGCAATAACAAATTACACAAATGAAAGATTGAAAGGATATAATATAATTTCTCTTCAATAAGCATGTACACATAACATAACGGAAACTCATAAATAACATCCCAATCTTAGGATTACATTGCTCTTCCAATACATGGCTTCTCAATATACATATAAAGATACAACTTAACCAAATACAAGGTTACAAAAGATCATGATACAATGACCACATAGGTCTCCAAATAACAATAATCTCCAACATGAGATAGAGCATGAGTCACGAACCACAAAAAAACCTATGAAGTTAATCCTCGCATGAAGGTACGAACAAGAACATTCGATGGGAAGTGGCACTACCACCCGACCATGTAATTCCCAAAATGGAATCACCCCACTGTGCTAGGAGATAGCAGAGGACCCTCAAGCAAGCAAAAGAATGACATGGTCAACAAAACAATACAACTCTATGATAGCACAATAAGACTCCACAATAGCCAGGTGACTCAACATCACAAATACACAAGTGAACTGACATCACAAACCACAAGTGAACCTAAAGAGAGAGTGTCATCGCATAGCTTATTATGGTTACCATGGTCGGCCTCCATAGGTCCCGACCCCCATCCTAGGTTACCCTGGTAACCTTTCTCGAACCTTCGGCTCCAACTAAGTCCCATACGGACCCTACCAACTTTTCGTGAAGACATTCTAGGCCTTCTCACTACAATATGAGCCCTGTAAAAGAACTCACCTATGCGCGAGGTACAATATCTTATTTAATGTTATGAACTACCCACCTAATCAATTAATTAGATTATCACTTTATTATCTGACTTTCGATGGGTTATCCTGCCAACCACTTTGGGCACGGCCCCCACTCGAAAGCCACTCTCTCAAAAGACATTTAAACAAACATGGTCACTCCATGAGTACCCTATTGTGAAGCAAAAAGCCATAACACCACTATCTAGAAACAAGTGGTCAAAACAAGGACATCCTGACTCTTGGTTAATCATAAGGCAAAGACACTACATGGTTAAGACAATGAAGCCATCATATATCATTTGGTCAAAGGTACCAAATAGCCACCACAAGACAACTGAACCACAGACCAGAAATAACACAATATAACTCTTTGCAAGGAAAGCTAATTTCACTAAGTCCGCACTCACACAATCTTTGAGAAAATCAGCATCATAAGCACTTGCAACATAAATGATTGAAAATTAAATAAAACACTCCCTTACGACATTCACTTCTATTCAATTTCCAAATCAATATTCCATCAAGGATAAAATTCACATTAAATATTCAAGCGAATAAAACATGAACTCCTAATAGATATTTTAATCCATTTCCAGAATATATCCAAATTAACCAATTTGAATTACTAATTCATGCCTTGATTTCCATAGATAAATTTATTAATCCACATTATAAAAATCACTAGGAAATTACTATTTACATTTAACAATAAAAACCACTTTAAAACTATTTCATTTAATAAAAATTAAATTCATAGCACATAGGAATTTGTACTAAGGGTACAAGGTTACGCGGGGGTTAAGGCCAACCACGGTATTGCTGATGTTGAGGCAGCAGACACTACCTACTAGTAGTACCTCTACCACTGATAGCAGGCATATCAACTGATAGCACTACTACCAACCGGTATTAGCCATTACCGACTGATAGTACTACTACCGCTGGTAACAACTGCTACCGATCGGTAGCACTACTACCAATTGGTAGTACTGCTACTACATAGCATTACTGTCGATCGGTAGTAATGTTACCTGCGGGTAGCAGACACTACCGACCCGCGTGGTGGGACTAACCCGCCATAGGGTAAGGTAAAGTCCACAAACAAAATAATACATGCTTCAAAAGCATTTAAAATCAATATGCCACAAAACCATTTAAACACAAAAATGATTCATTTCCTGATCTTTTCATGGGCACACACACACACAGTGCCAAGATCCAAATTTCAAAGGAATATTTACCAATAAGGTAAATGGTGAAATAAAATCACACAAGAACCCAATAGATAATGATTTAGGCAACAATAGAAGAGGGAATTTCCAGAAGTTGATCTCAAGAACAAAAACATACAACAAATAGAGAAATGAACCATTTCTTTCCTATAAGCAAACATATCATATAAGCTTCACAAAATCAACAATAACATGCATTTCTTCTTCCATTCCAATCATTCCAAAAGAATTTACAAGGAGATTTGCAACTTTTCAACACACAAGAAGCAACTAAAAATTTCAAAATTAAATTTAAAATAAGAAGAGATCATCCAACCTTGAAGCAAACTAGCAAGTAAAATGATGGAGAATCCCAATCCTTGCAAACCAAATCAAATTCCAGCTCCTCCTTCAGAATGGTTTTCCAAATTTTCTCTCCAAAAGTTCTGCCTCTTCTTCCAGTAAATTTCCAAGAATATATGGGAAAAATAATTTCAACCTAAACTTTCTAGGTTGAAAGTTTTCTCCACCAATCAAATTAATTTATTTAAAAAGTAAAAAGCAATCAGATTTACTCTTTTCCAAAAACAATTCTTTTCCAACAATTAAAATGCAAAAGTCAAAAGGAAAAGCTTTTTATTTTATTTTCTATTTCCAAAATACTTTCTTTCAACATAAGCATTTAACATTTAGATGGCTAGGCAATTATTTATTTCCTTCCACGGAATATATTAATGCAACTTTACATAATGAAATAAGCCATTTAACCATTTGATCTAGCAAATCATTAATTTCATTAAATCAATAATCTCATAGCATAATAATTAACTAATTACACCAACATAAGATAGCATCATCCATTTAATTAAATAACCATTTAGATGAATGAAAACATGCAAAACAAAGAATGATCAAATGATGACTCACAAATGACCAAACCCAAGCACCATGACTGGCATACCAGCCAGACGGGAAAGATAGCCAACTGACAACACTCACACGAGTATAACTGTGGGTCAAGTTAGGCTCCAACAACTATCTCCTCCACTCCCATCAGACATATAAGGCACACTCAGACCTACGAAACCAGGTGTAGTTGATACCCTGTACCTACCTGGTACTTGTACCTACAATGTCCTGTACCAAAGAACCACACGTGCATATAGAAAAATGTATATATATATAGACACGACACGCACACCGATGAAGGAGAATCATGATGTTCCCTGTCTCACCAGAGTGAGTGAAGGAAAATCATCTCCTCACATCCCATACACATGCAAACACACAACACATAAATAACACATTGCACATATAAGGTAAGAGTGTCAGTCCATGATAATGATCCATAAAATAACATTAATCATAAGTACTAAGATACTGCATAATATCATACACCACAAATCCAGATAAAGCATGAAATAACATCGCGTAAAATTTGAATCAATATACAATAATGTTCCACTGAAGTCAATCAAAAACATACAAAAAGAGTCAGATCGAGGAGGGGTCCTACAATGTCGGTCTCATGAACATTTCGTACATGAATTGTATGCCTTCGGCATCATGTAGAGGCATGTCATTTTGGATCTAGAATAGCTACAACCAGTTGTGATAATGTGGTGGCCTGTGTAATCATATGATCTGTGGAACGCACGTGAAAATTAATTGTCATCCACAATCTTCACTATAATTGGTGGGCATAGAATTGAAATTAATGGTGCTTCTTTATTAATCCACATGATTCTTACACAGTCAAAGTGCTGAATTGTCTACGCGGAGATCAAATCTCCATCAGAAAAATAACGAAATTTTTATAAATTTCTTTTCCATTAATAAATAATTTTGAAAATATTTATTTTAATGATATTGGTTTATCTTATTATATTTATTAATCATGATATCTAAAAATGAAATAATATAAATAGTATAATTTATACTATGTTATATTATTTATTTATATATTATAATCAAAGATGAAAATCTCTTACTCCACAATAATTCTTCTGGCCAAAATTTTAAAAATTCAAGACTTGGCAAAACGTTAAGAGAATATTTGAACATATACACTAAATTTATAGAACATAATACCATATTACTGGTTTCCATCATATATAAATCAAAGTTTGAGTTAAATGCACATCATATACCAAAAGACAAGTGCAACCATTGAATCAATTTGAGTCAAATACAATCACTAAATACATATTAAGTTCAAGCTTTTGTATCAATGAAAATTAGAAATCATAAATTTCTTCTATGACTAAAGCTCAAAAAAGTATATTGTTATTGAATGGATGTTGAAGTAGGTGGCGTTGTCAGTGCAATATCTTCAATAGGTGCCTCAATAGGTGAGGAAACTGTCTCTACTGGAACACGAACCTAATCTTCTATCTCCTCACATTCTGCCACTTTTTTCACCCATTCAGCTACCTCCCTTTCCATCTCAACTAAGTAATCATCAGTAAAAAATGGATCCACATCAACATCAGTAATAGCACCATCAGGTTCAACAATCTGATCTACTGAATATGGATCAATGTGATCTAGGTCAAGTACTTCATCTTAAATCATGAAGTATGTCAATATGTAGTCATTTTTAACTACCCGTCATCTATAACTCATTAAATGAAAATAAAAACCCTGCCCATTGTCTATAGGACTCACCAAATGGAAAAAAAAAAACCTACCCGTCACCATTTTTTATTCTCGACGTTTGCGTGTCATTTCTCTCACACAAAAAATGACAAGGTCCTATCGTAGGTTGAAATAGAATTGTATATCATTTTTAAAAATATAGGTTTTTGCTAAAAAATAAAGACATCTTTGTTAATGGCAATTTTTTCCAGATTTGATCATGATTTTATATAATAAAGTATAAATAATATAAGATTATTTTTTTCATCTATGATTATGTTGGCAACAACAATGAAGGAAAACTGAGAAGGGGGGGTTTGAATCAGTTTTCGTCGGATTGACAAACTCAACCACAAATACAAATCTGATAAACTGCAACAACAACAAGGATAAGAAAATAAATACCACAACACATAACACAAAGATTTTGAAATGGAAAATCTGGTTAAGGGAAAAACCACGGTGGGAACCTACCCACAATAAGATGATACTCTACAATAGTATGTGAAAATGATTACAATGGAGAATGCACCAGCATTTAGGCACACTACCTAGAGCTTACAGCTCACGATATAATAACTCGAAAGGCTACAACCCTTAGGGAAGGTTCACTACCTTACAAGAAATTATCACTAACTTACAAAATGATTGGACAACAATTCAGAATCAAATGATCTGCAATAATAACATTTGCTAATGCCTAATGACATTTGTAGTTAAGCACATATGTTTGCTCTACAACATCAATCCCTACTCAATGCAGCACACTGAAAGATGAATTCCTTGATTACACATACATCACCCTCTGATAATGCAGACGCAACCTTGATACCTAAATTATATGACTATACCACCTATTTATATACAATTCATCAACCTTGACAACAAGGTCATCTAAACCCTCAACTCACAATTATAAAATTACATCACACGATACAAAGATCAACCACCAGACCAATATAATGATATACATGAAATAACATGGTCCTAAATCAAATATCCAAACACTCATCACCACCAAAAATCATGCCAAGATCAACCACAACATGCTACACCACCAAGAAAATGGCATAACACGAAGAACATCAGCGGTTCAGAAAAATCACTAATAAATCACACAACGATCAATGTGGATCACCAAAACAAATATCACACAATTAGGAAATACTAGCAAGCACATTATAATCGTCAGTAACAGTTGTACCAACACCAGTTATCAAATCTTCATCGATCAACATCTAAACCTCAAGAATACTCAATTAACAGCAATTGTCACGAAGAAAGATAGCTTGCGGAGCACCAAATCACGAACCACTTGAAATGAAGATACACAAGACCATCCCAAACAATCTCCCAAAATCTCAACTCAAGATCTGATCACACCAAAATATACCGAACTCTACAAATCATTGATCAGAAAAAAAAAATTGCAAACAAGGTCATGTGATATGATCAATCAGGTTTTCCGAAACACTAGAACCAATACATAAGAATATAATTATACTAGAAATACTCCATACATCAAACCATGATCCCAGTAGACCAATCCACAATCACCGAAGCAATAAATCACATGAATATGTTGACATCAATGACAACAACATATCCTAGCAGCAACAATGTCCAACAGATTATAATGAAATAAATAAAACATAAGATTTGATATTGAGATAAATAAAAATTATAATAAATAAATAACTTTTCTAGCTAAGAAATAAAATAACTCTAAGTAGAAATGTACATATAAATGTAATATAAATATTAATAATTATATTGACATAATTATTTTAATAACTATCTTATATATATTTAATTTTATATATATATATATAAACTTTTGAATCTGACACAATAAGTATTGACAAATCCCCCTTTCAAACCACATATCTCAACTCTCAAGCATAGTAGAATGAAACACTTTTCCAATGACTCCCTTAATCTAGTAAATTAATTCGTCTCCATTTTTTCATCTCTGAATATATTTTTGTTAACTCTTCTCTTTGGGAACTTGGTCCTAACATTCCTACTTATGACCTCCGGTTACTACCCAAATTGCAAGGCCATGACATCCAACAATGATAGGGGTTTCAAATCTTCTAGATTCTTCTGAATGCTCCTATATCATAAATGGATGATGTAAATATCAAATGCCTCGATAACTAAAAGTAAATAAGGTGAACATGGCCCCATTATTAGTAACTTCTAGAATTCCACCTAGAACCTAAGTAAAATTAACATGTGAATAAGTCCCCACTAATGACTAGCTAGGAAATCCTAACCTTATTGACACTAATATAAACTAAATGTTATTGGTTAAATTTTCACTAAAGATATTTTGAAATGCTAATTTTTTTGATATTTAAGGGGGAATACACTAAATGTGAGATTATGCTTAATTGATAAAAATAGGACCTATTTGTGTGGCCCCCTCTTTGTACCCCTTAATATCCACCATTTTCCTAAAAAAAATAGTTTAAAAAAATAGATTTTGAGCAGTACAACTCTTTTTCTTGTTGTGTCTTCAAATTATGAGTGTAACTATCTTTAATTTTTAATCGTCGATCAGTCTTTTATTATTTCAAAAATAATATTGGCTACTTTACAATCATTTTTGGTACCCCAATTCCATGCACATCAGCTCCTAGTCTGATGGCTATCACCCCCTAGGTTTGATAGAATGTGATGATAAGATTTGTGATTCTGTTGCCAATTATATCAATACTGAGATTGATGGTCAATGATTTTATTATTGATAACAATCTTGCAACCATGTGGTTAAGTAGGTAATTATTAAGGATATGGTTTATAAATCATGAGTTCAAGAATCTTCTTGTGTCATTGAAGGCCAAGGTGTAGTATTTGTTGTGGATACAAAAATGAATTAGCAACATGGTCTATCCATACTAAAAGAATAATCTTATGATGTCTCCATATATACACCACAACACCAACATGAGTTGATCAAAGTTTATGATTCTTCTATTTAAACAAAATTATACAAGACACCTAGAAAGCTAGATCCCCTCAATCAATAATAAATTTAATTAGTCTCCAAAGGTTAGGTAAAATACCTAAGATTGGTACTTGAGCTTCAATATAAGCCTCATAGCTCACAAATTCAACCAAATTTTTGTTCCTTTCTTATATAATAGTGCCTATACAAAATATTAAATTTCAAGCAAGACATATTTCTTGAGTGACATAACCCCCTTCTAAGGATATGCTATATTCACAAGATTGTTACCAATTTATTATGTCTTGTGATAATTAGAATAATATAGTCTTATCATTTAAGAAATTAGATATCAAACATAGACACACATTTGGCCTTGCCAATATTGAGTGGCATTTTGTATCATTCAAGAATAACCTCTAATTTTACAACTTTCAAAATGTATAGTTTATATAAGCAAAAAAACTAGTCCATGTATAATTACAATTCAATGTCCCAAGGGGTTCTACTATTGCCCCTCCCCCTTCCTCATCTTAATATCTACTTGTCTAATCACTTTAATAATTAGTTGCACTTGGAAACACCACTTGGTAGATTATTTATTATTCGTTATTTCTAGACTGGGGATACGAATCTAAAGATGTCTACTTCTATTATGGATTTAACAATCCTTTGCTTAACCACTCTAGAGTTTCTCATAATTTCTCCTATCATTAGGCCATCTCTGAAAACCAATGCACAAGTTAAGTTCTAAGATAAACTAAAAATCAATTAAAATTTTTTAAACTAAAAGGATGAGATATAAATCAATCACACAACATCATAGAGTTTTGCACTTAGGATATCACCTAAATCTTGTTATAGTTACTTTTTACCTCAACTATTCTCATACTAAGGTCCTTGTCTCACAAGGTGCCAATAAGATGTGGTCATTTGAGGAACTCAATAACAATCAATCAATACCAATTGTCTTTCAAGACCAAGCTAGTATATTTTAGTTTATGTGAATATGTCACCTAATACATACATGTCATTTACATACACATATACCCATACAACACACATCCATAATTGGGTACACTCATTCAATTTGAGAGGTTGCACTCATTGATGGGCCTCAACTCTCATGATTAAGAAATCTTCTTACTACTTGTAACAAGGCACCACACACAACTACATCATAGATGACTTTGCCTTTTTACAACATAATTGATCATGTAGCTCTGCTCTCTATTGTGGTTGACTAAATATTTTTCCATTAAAGAAATATCCATCCAAACATTAAGATACACATTTGATCATTATAATTAATTAATTAAAAAAAAAAACATGTAACATTCTAAATTTTAATTAATTAATAAATACAACAAAATATACATTTTGTTATTTGATTTCAATAGAGTATCACCTGAAGGGATACATACTAGAAATTGCACTTTTGGTGTGCAATGGGTACGCCAAAAATATTTGGAAGGTTAATTAGGAAAACACTTGATCTATTTTTTGTACACTTGTGTGTAATACATGAGGTCAATTAGTAGGCCCTTTCTAATCAAATGATGTTGTTTGTGCAACAAAGGTTTCAATGGAGAAGTAATAGCTTCAAATCAATTATGGATCCACTTATAGGGATCCAAAGATGACTGAAATGAGAATCAGGTTCATGTCATGTTTGCAATAGAGCTCGAGAGAGTGAAATAGAGTTAGGAAGAGTGAGAGATAGGTGGGATGAGAAGAGAAAGTTTGAGATGGAGGAGAGGGATATATAGAAATGGAAGAGATAAATGTATAAAGATAGAGAGTGAGGGAGAGATAAAAATAGATGGAGATATAGGGAGAGGTATATGGGGAGATAAAGATAGAGATAAATAGGGAGATAGAGATATAGAAGAAGTGAGAGACATAAAGGAAGCAGGAGAGGAGGATATAGAGAGATATATAGACGATGAGATAGAAACAACGATAGATAGAGGAGGGGGAGAGAATTGGAAATAGATCGATAGATAGAGTGTAAGAGAGAGATGGAGAGAGGGAGAAATATAGATAGAGAGTGATATAGAAAGACATGAAGAGAAATAGAGGTAGAGAGATAGATGTAGAGAAAGATATGAATAGAAAGAGATAGAGAGAGGATAGATAGATATAGAGAGAAATAGAGATAGAGAAGTGTTGGTGTAAATATTTATTCATGTTGGATATTATTGCACCTTACTTAAGTTTACCTAGGTACATACATATCATAGTAATTTGCATATGAGACCCTTGGGTGTTTGTGCCACATTGGGATAGTGTGTTGTAGGAGATTTCCACCTTTTATGGTGTGACCTTATTACTACTCTATCATATCCACTTATTGTGGAGTAATAATTCCACCTTCAGTGGGTGATCCACCTCATGTGGAATATTTTATTGTTTCTCCTACCTACCCCTACTTATCCCTACCTACCCTTGTTTCTTATTGAGCCACATGTCAGGTTTGTGTGCTCACATATCCATATAGCCTTGCCTATATAAGCAGGCTCATATTCATTGTATGAAACATTGATCATTTATCTATTGATGAGAATACAGTTTATTCCTGTCCTATATTTTGTCTCTCTTTTGTAATTTTCATTGATCTCTTGATCGTGGTAAAATCTCACATGGTATTAGAGCCATTAGAGCATCATTGATTTGTCTTTGAGAGGCATTGTTGAAGGCTTGCATTTTCGGAGTTGGGGTGCTGCTATTTTGGGGGGCATCATACAGTGATTTGGACATTGCGATTGAGTCCCGGAAGCTATTTCCATGAATTTTGACTATAAATCTGCCTATTTTAGAGAAAATCAGTTTTGGAGGAAAATTTTACCCAATTTGGGTAGTACGTTATGGATTTTGTAAAAAAATATATAATATTCATTTTCTGCGAAAAAATTAAATTCTATATTTTTAATATATTTCATAGTCTTTTGGTACAAATTGGAAAAGGTTTTAAAAAAAATAAAAAATAAAAATCTATAAATTACGGGGGGGAGGGGTACGTTGACCCCACCCCTCGTATTATTGTACTTGCCCATAGAGTTTGCAGGGTCCATGCTCCAGGTCATGATCACCTATGTGCTTTGTGCTCCCTCCATCCACCAACGGTCTCCCTCCATAATTCCTCACGAGCCCCCCCACTGGCTCCTCCAACTTCCTTTCTTCGACAAGACTGTTCCTTTGGAAGCTTTGCACATACTGGTGACCCCCAATGCCACTGTGTCGACCATCCTCCCAGCTCCTGGCTCCCGGTGATGTTGTTGCTGCTCCAGTCTCCCACTCACCATTGTGTTTGTTTCCGGTCACTGGCATCACCCGCCGACCCTCCTATCTCACCTCCCGCTTCAATCAACCAACATTCTTTCGACAGTCGTGCTTCCTTTCTAGCCGTCTACTAGTTTCTGCACACTCCCACTCAGCGATCTTGGTTTTTCCCGTCAACGACCTCCATGATGATTGCCATGCAGGCTGCCACACGTCCACTTGTCATCATACACATGGAGAATAGTTAGCAGTACCATACACCATGTCATGCACTGAAGTCATACTGCCACATCACCTTGTCCTATGACACATCATCCGTACATGTCATCTAATGCCTTATTTTTTGCACGACACATGGCACCATCTGATTTGTCCACATCATTAGTCTGTATTGTATGGACACCATGCATACAGTGAGGCAAAGTTTTGGTGATGGCCATATAGACATCAAATTTAACCTCGTATATTGTTGACATCATCTTTTTTTGAAATTTTGGCAGGCCCCTCTTGTTGAGCTTTTTGACTTTGCAGTTCAACTTCAAACGGCCATATCTTGCTCATTTTTGCTCATTTTTTGGTGCAATTTTATTTGAAATGGAATTATTTTTCATGTAATTTCTTGTGGTGGCATTATTTTCTGATTTTGATGGACAGATATTTCATAAATCTCATGTTTTCATGACTGTACTTGTCCAATCCTCATTTTTGTAACTTTCAGGGCTCCGTTTGGGCTCATACGAACTCCTTTTCAGGTGTCATTTTTTTTAAAGTGCATAATTTTTTGTCTACTTTCATAATCTACTATTAGCTTGTAGTGATTTTGAGTAGAAATTATACTTTCAGCATATGGTCTTTTATGGCCAATTTGGCACTTGTATTGCATAGATCTATCTTTCTAGTCTTTTGTATTGTAGTTCTTAGCCTATTAGAGAAGTTGTAAAACAAAATTAGAAGTCCACCTTGCCATTGTTTGCAAGTGGCCTATTGTACAGGCACTACATATAAAGTGCCAAAATCATCATTTTGGGGGGGGTACTTTGATTGATTGAATTTGGGGGGTATCTCTTTTGATTTTGTGCTCTTGTGTTCTTTCAATTTTCTGTTATAGGTTCTCCTAAGTTTCCTCTTTTAACTCCTCATAATTATGCTACTTGGAAAATTGATGCATGGAGTAAACTTATGGAAAAAGGACTAACTCGTTACATTGATGGAACTATTGTTGATCCCGTTGATCCTAAGGTTGATCCTATTGCTCACTTGGATTGGCTCACTAAAAATATTATGGCAATTGGTACCTTAAGAAAGTATCTATCAAAGGATCACATCTTTCATATTGAAAAATGTACCTTAATTAAGGATGCTTGGCAAAATTTTCAAGATTGTATGGTCAAGTTGATGAGATTAGGGGATATCAAATTGATAGTGATCTCACCATGTTAGATCCCAAGAAATTTGATACTATACTAGATTATGTCACTAAGGCAAAAGAGTTGAGGGCACAACTCAAGGATTGTGGCATTGATAAGAAGGATACGCAATTGATCTTCAATTTGATGGGCAAGCTTCCACAAGAATATGCAGCATTTGTTTCTAGTTTCCAAACCCATAGGATGACAATGCGTTCAAGCTATACAATGCCTACATTTGATGCTTTCACCAAAATGTTAATGATGGAACAAATTAAGTTGATAAGCATGGGCATTCTTAAGGCTTCTAAGTCTCAAGTGTTAGTGGCAAATCAAGGGAACAAAGGAACTCAAGGAAAGGGCAACTCAAACAAGAAGAAAGGAAAATCAAAGCCTAAGGACAAAGCACCGTCTTCTCCACAAAAAGGGGATTGATCCTCTTCCAAGAAGGACAATTCACCAAAGAAGAAAAGACCTACTTGTGCCTATTGTAAAAAGGTTGGTCATGAGGAGCATCGTTTCCATTCTAAGAAGATTGATGAGCTCACACACATCCTCAAAAATCATAACATTGATTTGCCTAATGCCTACAAGAATGAGGATTCATCACCTTCCACTTCCTCAAAATCAAAGGGGAAATGGAAAGCATTCATTGCTTCTACAAGTCATGATTTGAAGAGATGGATTCTAGATTTAGGGGCTTCTCATCATATGGCATGTTCACAATCTATGTTTTCTACATTTGAGCCTTGCACCATGCCACAGATTTTGATGGGCAATCATACATATATGGATGTGATTGGGAAAGGATCTATTGCCATTGGGGATAACTCCTTCAATGATGTGTTGTGTGTGTTGGAAAATGCACACTCCAATGAGAAATTTTAGGTGATTGAAGGTATTGTCATTGATGGCAACCTTACAATCATATGATACCGGTAGGCACTGGCACCGACAGACTCAACACTGGCATACAGTTCATCGGCACCAAAAAGAAAGATTACCGGCACCATGGCCGACAGGAATTTTGTATTTAATTGTAAAAACTTTTGTAAGATGACTTGGTGGATTGTAATATGACTCATATAAGTATGAGATCATTGTAGATCATTTAGAAGAGTAGAAAAAATAGGAAGGATAAATGCAGACCTAATATACGAATTGTAAGGCAGATATTGGATAAGGGTTTATGTATATTGTAGAGCTTAAACCGGTACTGAATCTGGCATAGTAGATGTTGATCTGAAGCAGTACAAGACAATGGATTTGTATAATCCATTTTTGTAATTCAGTGAGACATCTTTTGTAACTGAGCAGTGAGCTTTAGGCACTTGGCCTTCCTGCATGTGCAGGCCCCTATTGTAAATAGTAATATTCCCTTATTGGCCAGTAAGTGAATATTGTGGGTCACAAATCCCACTGAGGTTTTTCCCACACTGGGTTTCCTCATTAAAATATTGTGTTATGGTGTGTCTTTCATGTTGTGGTTGTTATTCTTATTTATTGCATTAATTATGGTTTACCAGTACACAGTTTTGAATTGCTTTTCATGTTATAATTTAAGAAAGTTCTATTACTAGTCAGTTATTGATTCACCCCCCCCCCCCCCCTCTCAATATCTTTGGGAATCCTAATAGTGTGTACCCCATTTGACAAACAATCTCCTTTCCATCTATCAGATCACACATGGGGCAGCAAAGAAAATTGTGGAGTTCACACTTGAGTCAATTATCATTAGAGACTTCGAGACTAGATCTATCATTGCGACTGGGGTGGTGGATCATGCATCTCGGTTATATTCCTTTTAATATTTTGTTCCTAATGATGAGGATGATTTCACATATGATGATTCTTCACATGATGATTCTACATATGATGATCATACTTCTTGTGATGATTCAGATTTTGAGGAGATCTTTGGGTACTTGAACTTGGATAATCTCACATGTGACCCCATTCTTGAGCCTTGCATTTCATCTCATCCTGTTAATATCACATCACCTATTGCATATGATGATGCAGATAGTGTGACAGCTTTTCCTTCTTGTGATTCAGTGCAGCGGGATATATCTTGTCTTCTAGCTTCAGTTTCATGGGATGATTACTTGACAGGCATTGCATGTTTGTTTGTGGAATCCTACATTGTAGATTTGGGAGAGATCATTGATGATATTCATCTTCTCTTTGATGAAGATGATCCTTCTTTGATTTTTGTGAGGGAACACTCTGACCCTCTTGTTAATTCTCTACATGATCATTCTTTCGAGGTTGACATGATTGTGGATTCTTATGTACAGTAGTTGGAGGAGGTCTCTTTATCCTTTGAGGACACATGTGAGTGTTTGGGACTTGTTCTACATTCATCTCCATTAGATCTTGGATTACCTTTTTCAGCAGTGTGGAGTAGTTCACCACATTTGGAGGGGGTATCTTTCATGGGGACACTTGAGCAATTTTCAGAGACTTGATTCATCATGAGTTTCTTTCCTACCTCTTCCCTTCATGATTGGGGAAACTTCATGGATACACCTTTGGTTTTGTTTCTTCCTAAAGGGAGGAATGTTGTTTGACATTCATGGAGCAATTTCTTCATTCATATTCAAGCTTCTACCATTGGTGCAGATTCTTCATTAAGGGGGGGCTACCTAGCTTCTCTTCTTCTCTCGTATGGGGGGGGAATTTTTCCTCACATGGGGTTTTGTTCCTCACACACTTCTATGTGATTTCTCTTGTATAGTTTTCATCTCTCTTTTGGAGGAGGAATTTTTCCGATTGGGTTTTTCTCTCTTTCCCCGCTTTATGAGGGATTGCATTGGTTTGCATGCATTTTTCATTTGTATATGGGTACCTAACATGGCCTCGTAGTCGTGCCCCATCTTGAATTGCTTAGTTGCATTGTATACTTAAGTGTATTCCCCTATGTTTCACTTAAGGGGGGGTGTTGGTGTAATTATTTATTCATGTTGGATATTATTACACCTTACTTAAGTTTACTTAAGTACATTCATATCATAGTAGTTTGCATATAAGACACTTGGGTGTTTGTGCCACATTGGGATAGTGTGTTGTAGGAGGTTTGCACCTTTTATGGTGTGATCTTGTTACTACTCTATCATATCCACTTATTATGGAGTGATAATTCCACCTTTGGTGGGTGATCCACCTCATGTGGAATATTTTATTGTTTCTCCTACCTACCCCTACTTATCCCTACCTACCCTTGTTTCTTATTGAGCCACATGTCATGTTTGTGTGCTCACATATCCATATAGCCTTGCCTATATAAGCAGGCGCATATTCATTGTATGAAACATTGATCATTTATCTATTGATGAGAATACAGTTTATTCATGTCCTATATTTTGTCTCTCTTTTATACTTTTCATTGATCTCTTGATCTTGGAAAAATATCACAAGAAGTAAAGATACAAATATAGTGTACAAGAGAAGGAGGAAAAAATATATTCAATGAGAGAGAGAGGAAGTGATATAGATAGAGTGAGATAATGAGAGAAATAGAGGGGTGGGGAGAGATATATAGAGGGAGATATAGTTAGAGAGATATGGATACAAAAAGATACAAAGGAGCTGAAGGAGAGGGAGAGAAAGAGATGTAGAGTAGGATAGATGGAGAAAATAAAAGAGATAGGTAGAGATCATAAGGATATAGAGTAAGGGGAAATGGAGAGAGAAATAGAGTTAAAGATATGGGTGTTTGAACCAAGATGGTGTGCAAAAAGGTGGACACACCCCCCAAAAACCTTGGAATAACACAAAACGCACACAAGTTATTTGAATTTTTAAAAACCCCGTACGTTTCTTGGCACGTTTTCTCGAGCCTAACCCAAGCAAAACCGCATACAGGGTTTTTCTTATACTAAACGCATACACTATTTAGTGTTCAAAACCCCGTATGCATTTTTCTGTCAATAAACTTTTTTTGACTGAGGTTGCTGGGTCATTTTCACTCGCAACCTCAAGAAAAAAACACTTTAAGGGTTTCAAGTTAAATGATACACGAACTGGGTTTTTATAAATCAAACACATGCACAATGGAAAGAGGTATGAGATCTAATTTTTTAATCTATTCTATGCATTTGATAAATTATATTCACAATTAAAATTAAAATTCATCATTTTTAATTATTTTTTCTTATTATACAAACCCTCCAATAGACCATTCACAAGCTACATAGGAGGATTTGATAAACTAGTTAACACAAAACACTACCAAAATAACTAGAATGGTGAATAGACTGAAGGCATCTGAGCATAAGCATCATGCATCCCTTGCCACAACCCTAGAATCATTAGCTAGTAGTGCCAACGAAGTTTCCAATCAAATTACAAAATGGGGAAGCTATAGGATTGATATCGTTCTTTTTATGCTAGTGGGTTGTCATATAATGAAGTAAAAAAACAAACATAAGTAAAGCACAAATATGTGCTCTTTTTATTGATCCCAAAATGGATGAGACCTTACCTCTTAATTCAAAAAGGTTTCCTATATAGTGGTGTAGCCATTTGTAGATGAAAAACGCTTTTTGGGATAGGTGGTGGATGGTCTTTGACGAACCACCTTATAATAATTTTGAGGTTCCATTATAGTTTTGAGGAAACTATATTGTGAGTTTATCCTCATTGAGTGGCCGAACTATTTTGATATGAGAGAGTTCTAGGGTAGAGGTGGAGGCTCTACCCAAGATAGACCTAGAGCTTGGAGGGTACTAAACCCCCAAAGTTGCATCCCCCTAGCACCAAAATCTTGTGGTCTATGTGAGGATCTTAGTAGCCCTGAAAGAGTCGATGGAGCTACAGACTCTTCAGGCGGCCACTACATTGACCGATTTCATCATTCAGCATGGAACATAGTTATCACACCCTCTTGTCCTGGATGATTATCCAATAGTTGAGCCATCTAGCCTTGGTGAGCCCATTTAGCATGTGTGTCCCAGTTGTTCAGGTATATGTTATGGATGGATGTTGAGGCTAGTGCAGATGGTTCCACGTCCCATATTTGTATAATTTGTAGGAGTAGATGTCAAACTACCACTGTAGAGTATGTGGCATTGACTGATGATTTGATGGATATGGTGTTTGGTGGTCACATGCAGACACAGGTGTGTTGATTTGAATTGATAACATTTTATTTATCAATCACTTAAAACTTGTAAATGTAAATGAATTTTCATTTATAGATTAATTTAAATTGATACAAACAACATGTATTTCAAGATGCAGTAGCGAGTGTTAATACACCATCTGATATTCCTCCCGTAGTTGTTGTAGCTGTAGTTTCGATGTCTAAGGTATAAAATTTGTAACATAATAAAATAGAATAGTACCTTGAATTCAAAAAAAAAATTATAATATATACTAACTCTCTTTAATGTATATTTATTTTACATTTATAGGTGTTGTCAGTGGATCAAATGTCCCAGATTGATAATGTCATGCTCTCAGCCATCAATTTTGGCCTTGAAAGCTATATGGTATCATATTTTGTACACCTCTTTTTATGTATTCTTTTGATTGAATATGCAAGTCATTTACATTTAGATTTGTTAAATTATATTTAATATTATCTACTAATATCTCTTGTGTTAATTTTATTTATTTTAGGGTACCCCACACGTGTCTCGGATACCTCCTCGATGAAAGTAAACCTCTAGGATGCCTAAACGTCAAAAGGTAATTGAACACATTTTTAATTGACACGATTGTTTGAAAAGGTTGAAATTGTCTTAATTAGAACTTGTAGATTGATTAGTCTTTTTTGTCTCTTTTATATATAGCAGCAATTGGGATTTTTAGAACTGATGAATGCACCTGATACGCTAGAGGATCAAGAGATTACATGCACATGTACATGTGGACTTTAGATAAATTCTAATCTTATCATTTTTCATATAGGAAATAGCCATAGTTACTTCATCAATGGCAAGCCCTCCTAAGTTTATTGGAGAAGCATACCAAGCTCTAGTACACTTTTGTTCTATATATTGTAGATATTTAGTGTTTTTGATCTATATATGTTATTATCTTTTATTAATTGTATTTAACCTACAATACTTATCATTGTATTAATTGTATTTAATCTTATCATTTTTCATACAAGAAATAGCCATAGTTTCTTCATCAATGGTGATCCCTCCTAAGTCTTCTAGAGAAGCATCTCAGGCTCCGGTACACTTTTGTTCTATATATTGTAGATTTTTAGTGTTTTTAATTTATATATGTTATTACCTTGTATTAATTGTATTTAACCTCCAATAGGCCCCTTCTCAGTTTGGGCATAATGTGGATCCTCTCAAGTTCCATTTTAAGAAGACTCCTAAGTCTGACAAGGCAAGGAAAGAAAAGATGGTACATCCCAGTCAGAAGATGAGGTAATCTACAATTCAATTTCAATAGTTGAATGTATAGTTATGTTGATAATTGTGAACTATTTTATACAAAAGGATTCTAACATGGCTTTTGAATTGTGGTTGTGCAGCCATCTATAGAGCCACGTATTGCATCAAAGAAGCTCCATTTTGATGATCCACCACAACTATAGGATCATATAGTGTTAGCTATGGTCATCAAAGGACCAATACATCTAGATATAGTCTACATTTTTATTGTATATCAATCTGGACATGACATATGTCATATTTTTGTATAACTTTTATTGACTTGGCATATATGCCATTTTTTGTATACAAACACAATTGTTGTGTATTTTGATATATATAAATGTTGATATTCGATCCAATAAATGTGCATTTTGATATATAGAAATGTTTTTTTATAATTGATATGGTTATTTTTTGTTCAAACAAAGACATAAAATTCATTATGTGAGAAATATATCCAAAGCGCTCAATGAAATAAGTTTGAATGACAACAAACAAGCTTACAAAATTGTAATAAAAGAGCCTCCAACACACAATCATTAAAATTTATCTCTACCTAAAATAGTAGTTGCAAGCTAGGTATTGCCAAAATTAGTGTCTTGCTAATCAATTATTCAGCTAAACAAATACCTTTTGTTGAATTCTACCCTGTATAAAAGACTTAACAATTGCCATCATGGAATATGAAGCATTACAGCTGTGGAATATGATTTGATATGATTTTTTAGATATTGAACTACCCCTAGAAAAATCCATGTCTCAATCACAATGAAAGTCTTTGATCACTTCAAAATAGCTTCCACTTTTACTAAATTCCTAACAATAGCTGGATCCTTGTTCGATAAATTTTGATCTCAGCTACTCCATAGACTTGGCTAATCTTTGATATTAGATAGACAACTATTCGGTGTATTTGGTGACTGCCCTTTTATAAAGTTAAATGAATATTTGCCTATGTAATTAGCAATATGAATGTAAACAACAAAAATCTATTTTCTACAATCATGGGTTACAATAAAATAAGGTGATTTGATAAGTTTTTTGATGCAGAGGCTAAGGTTTCACACCAAAAATCCCAAAACTTACTTTGGACATATTTCACAATGATGGGCTCATCTCATCCTATCACTCTTATCAACCTTCAAAATACCCTCAAAAGTTGTCATGCTTCAATAGATCATCAGCATCACTTTGGTCTTCACAAGATTTGAGCCCTTACACATTGGTTTGCACTTACATGGAGGTGTTGGTTAACAACACTAAACATAAGGAATGAACATAGTTTAGGACTTGGATCATCATAACACTTTCAACTTAAGGTTTATAACACATCCCACTCACACAAACTCAACTCCAATTAGGACTCCAAATTGTCCATGGGCACAACTCACTTTGACAAGTAGATACTCATCAACCCAAGGGATTAAATGACACACTTGAAGAGACTCCTTAAAATAGACAAACCACCATTATTCACCCTCCCATCCACCCTAAAGACCATAAAGAGAACTTGTTTCTATGTCATTGGTTCACTATGGCAGCCACAACTTTGTTTAGGAGAGTCACAATAACTTGAGCCAACACCTCTCTCTAGGGATTCCTAACACTTAAAAGGGTTAATAAGGACTCCCACACACCTTACCCAGTTTTCCTCCACTCATTAAACTCATTCATTACATCATAATCTCAAAATCTCAGTCCACTAGTTCCTTAGGACAACAACATACCCAGTTTTGGGACAATCATTAAAATGGTGAGTATTTTGACCAATCAAGGGCCAAAAATACTTGATTAGGGTCCTCACTAATCCCTCACACCTCTCCAAGCCTTCACCAACCTTTAGGAGTCCAATACTACACTTATATCAACCCACACATCACCAACTTGTTATCATTTTCAATCTGAGACACAAAAATCAGCTTTTGTGTCACTCTTAGCACTCGCCATTCTCAAAATGGAACCCTAAATCAAAAATAAAATATAAATATACAATTAAAAGGATCATACCATTCATTTCAATTGGCTTTGGATGATGGGATGACCAAAAATTACATTATTTCAAGAAAATGGATACCCTAGCAAGGGTTTGTGATTGTTTTTACCAAATTCGATATAACTTCTTCAAAACATAAGGAAATCAAATGAAAAAAAAGAAAAATTTTAGTGGATTAACTCCTATTTCATTATAAAAAGGTTTAAAATTCCAAGAGACACATCTTCATAGAGAAATTTGTAGCAGATCAGACTATTACACATGGGAAACAAGGAATATTGAAGGTAAAAGTTCACTTTTCATTATTTGTGCACTCTTACATCACCCAAGCAACATCCGTTAGAATTAAACTACACATTTATATGATAAATACACCAAAAATAACCTTCAAACTGACTCCAACCACCTTTAAACTGATTTGCCCATTGGTTACATCTTTTTTTGAAAATTTTACAATTTTGCATTGTGACAACTTTGCAACTTTTTGCCAAACTTGACAACATGAATCTGAAACTTGTCCTATTGACTCCAAATCATCTAATTACCCTCTAGACATTCTTAAATGACCTTATTACATCATCTCAATCCATATTGGCCACTTCTATATGCTTTGACCAACTTTGACCTTATCAGGACCTTATAGGTCAACAAGACCATAATGGCTTTAATAGCCTTACAAAATGATTTGAATTCACTCAAAATGGTCCTTGGGACCTTAAATATCCTATAAAAAACATTATAAACTAAAAAAAAATGTAAAAATCCTTCATGAGGCATCTAGGTGAGTAGGTGCTCCTGCACCACTTTCTAAAATATTGAATTAACCCTACAAAACTCCTTTCCTCAATCATAATGAAATTCAATGGTAATGATCACATTTGATCCATAGTAATTATCACTGGATGTTTTTTATTCCTTTCCTTTATATCTATCAATGTGAGTGGTGTGGGAGCATCGTCATGCTCGCAATGGTCAAATTTGTTTTTTTGTCTTGTTTTGTGTTGTTTCATCTAAATAAGGTCATTTGGGACCATTAATGATCATTTTGAGTCATTTGTGAAAGTTTGGGATCATTTGGATAAAAGATGTCAAAGTTGCTCAATTGTTGTCAAGGTTGCAAGATAGGCTAAATTTAATTCCATTCATCATGGGCATGAACCAGCAGCATGAGCGCATCCAGGTGGACAATTTTATGGTAGGCATGCTCCTGTTGTGCCTCCTAGCTCACTCGAACATCCAAAGCCATACCCTACCGGTGGGATCTCTCAAGTGCCCTAAGTCCAAAAAATTGTCAAACATTGATGGATTGTTTCTCGCAATCCAAGATGCATACGATTGATCTATTTGAACCTATAGGGTCATAGTGAGGCCCATCTACAATGACCTATCTCGGTTTTTGAAGACTTGGAGCCAATTTCACATGGTAGCATTTTTTCAGTTGGTCCAAAATCGTCAGATGCATGCAATGCAAGGTTGCAAGATAGGCTAAATTTTATTCCATTCATCATGGGCATGAACCAACAGCATGAGCACGTTTGGGTGGGAAGGTTTACGGTAAGCATGCTCTTGTTGTGTCTCCCATCTTGCTACAACATCTAGAGCCATACACCACTGACACGATCTCTCAAGTGCCCTTAGTCCAAAAGAAAATTCAAACTTTGATAGACTATTTTTCACAATCCAGGATGCATTTGATTGATCTATTTGATCCTATAGGGTCATGTGAGGCCCGTCTACAATGACCTATCTCATTTTTTGAAGACTTGGAGTCATTTTCACATGGTAGCATTTTTTTTAGTTGGTGCAAAAATCCTTAGATGCATGCAATGCAAGGTTGAAAGATAGGCTAAATTTGATTATGTTCATCGTGGACATGAACCAACAACACAAGTGTGTTCGATGGGCAGGTTTATGTTGGAAATTGACACTCATTAGATTCATATGTTGTCATTGATGGCAACAATATTATGTTGAATGCATATACCGGCAGATACCGACATTTGGATGCATACACCGACAGATACTTGCATTGGAATATTTAGGGTCATTACCAGAACCAGCACCGACATCCAGCAATTCAGTGAAGCCAACATCAGTCTGGATCCAAAAGGTTTTATTTGTAAAATCATTTTGCAATTATTGTATAGGGCCGACATTGAATAACTTTTGTATGGTAAGCCGACATAAGGCATATTGTTTGTAAAGGGTATATAAGTCAGTTTGTTACGTCATTTTGATATATGACAAGGTAGTAAAATAAGGTGATGCGAAAGATATGTATGTAGGTCATTTTGTATGCGAAATTAATATCATGCTATGATCAGTAGATGGTTTGTATGTTAGGATTCCCATAGATACTAAGAGGGGGGGGTGAATCAGTATCTAACCGATTAATGGATTTTCTTTTCTTAAAACATGCATAACATATTATAACAGTGTACTGGTATGCAAGAAATAATGCAATAAATAGAATTAAGAACATCCACATGAAAAGCACACCATAACACAATGATTTAATGAGGAAACTCGGTGTGGGAAAAACCTCGGTGGGATTTGTGACCCACAATATTATCTTACTGG
The DNA here is from genome assembly GCF_030272615.1 of Cryptomeria japonica. NCBI lineage: Eukaryota > Viridiplantae > Streptophyta > Pinopsida > Cupressales > Cupressaceae > Cryptomeria > Cryptomeria japonica. The sequence continues at coordinate 619,066,025 of NC_081408.1, read as the reverse complement.
CCAATAAGAGAATATTACTTATAGTAGGGGCCTGCACATGTAGGAAGGCCACTTGCCTATAGCTCACTGCTCAATGGGAAGTCTCACTGAATTACAATGTGGATTATACAAATCCAATAACTTGTACTACTTTACAATAGCATCTTCAATGCCAGATTCAATACCAGTTTCTACTCTATTCTTTACATATACCCCTTAACCTATATTTCGCATAATAGGTCTGCCTAATTTCGCTTCATTATCTTTCTACATCTTACCAAATGTCCTACAATGACTTCTTATATATATAAGTCATTTTACAATGATATTAAGTCGACTTAAAAAAAAATTCAAATAATAAACAAAATATAATATATCAAAAATCATGTCGGCCTCTGTGCCGGTATACTTCCTTTCTCTGTGCCGGTGCTGATGTTCTAAGTGCCGGTGTAGAGTGTGTTCTGTTGATGTCGGTGAAGTGCCTTGCCAGTGCCATAGGATTGTAAGGTTGCCATCAATGAAAAAACCTTCAATCACCTTCAATGTCTCATTGGAGTGTCCATATGCCAACAATCTCCCCCTTTGGTATTGATGGCAACACTCATGAGAAATTTCAAAAAAGTGTTTTCCAAAAAATGTTACCAAAAATGTGTGCTCCCCCTGAGCATATGATTCCTGTAGTGTTTTGAATTTTCTCATACCTCTACTCCCCCTTTGGCATCAATGATAAAGGTTGTCAAGATGTCAGTAGAGTTTGTAGTTTCAACCTTGTAACTGAGTAGTTACAATTTGAAATAACTCTACCAAAATTAAGTTTATGCTTTCCATAAACTTTTTATTATCTCTGATAGTTATCTCTGTCCTCTGGACTGTACCGGTGAGTTGCTGCAAGTGTTCTTCCAGTGTCCTCTATCCCTGTACAAGTGCCTCAAATATCTCCTTCCACATGAATACAAGATAGTCCAATCTTGGACTCAGTCTTAGCCTTAAGCTTTTTGCCTTATCCACTATTCTCTCCTTTTCTCTTCCCAACTTTAATATCTCATCCTCAAAATTTGTTATCTACTGCTCAAAAACTGATAGAGTATTAGGTGAGTTAACAAAATTATCTACAAGTTTATTTATCTCATCCTGTATCTTGTTTATCTTCTTATCTATGTCTATTGTCAAAAATTTTGTCTTGCGAGTATCTTTGTACAGATTTTTGTATTCTTTCAATAAATTACACAGTTCCGGTAGAAGTGTGTCAAAAACTCTGGTACACTTCTTTATTTGCTCATCAAATAATTTTTGCTTTTCAATTTCTACTTTATCCTTCAATGCCTCTTCCTCATTTGTCACTATGTTTTGATTGATATGTTTAGACAAAATTTCAATTTCACTCAATGAATCTTTATTGTTTATGTTACAGTTAGGAGCTAATCTCTTCAAAATTGGGATTGTATCATCTATAGGCTTATAGGCTTGAGAACTACAATCTATTATCCTCTTAGTTGAATCTAAGAGTACTTCAGTCACATTTGTTGCTTTAAAACCTGCTGATGATGAACCTACATTTTGAATACCACTGGTGGTGGAAGTAACCAAGCTTGCATTGACCTCTGGTAGGTCTGTTTGTGTTTGCATTTCTTTAAGCAATTGTTTTTCTACTTCTCTAGTTGCCAGTGGCACTATTTCCTTTTGGTCTTGTTCCTATTTTTGTTCCGAAGCCTGTTGCTCAGTTTGTTGCTTTGTTGGTTGCTCTATTTGTTGCTCTGCCTCAGTCTGAGTTTCTACCTGTTTCCCTATGTTTTCATCTGTCGGTTTCTTTTGAGTGTTATCTGTCTGCTCAGCTACCGGTGGCTCATTAGCCATTTCAGTCTTACCAGTTGTATCTTGATCTACCACAATGTTGATCTTTTGTGTATCAACATTTACTGTATATAATACTTCAGGATTAGGATTGACATTCTCTACATCCATACTTTCAACTACCAGTTGATCTTATGTGTTTGTTGTTGTTGTTACCAGTGGAGTAATCAAAGGAGGTGGGGGTAAGTTTTCTTTGACTTTGATACAAGGTGGTCCACCAACTATACCTTTACCATTGTCTTTTACCTTCTAATATACCTTTATTGGTCTGTGGCTCATGTATTCTTCCTGTTTTTCTTTTTCCACTAGGAATATGTCCCATGCATTTTTTGTCTCTTTATTCACCTCTTCTACTCTTCCAACCATTAATGCAATGTGTTGGTGTGTAGTAGAAAAGACTAACCAGTTGGCTTCAACAATTAGATCATCAATTTCCTTGGGTGAGTTCACTGGGTATACAACAAGTAGTTTTTCTATCTTGATTTTCTAGTCAAGTTATACTACTACTAGTCTCCTTGCTTCTATCCTTTTAAATAGTTCAACTGGAATTTCATTTGCTACTTCCATCAAAAATTTCTTATACATATCCATATGCAATATAACACTTGTTTTCAACTTGTTCTTTTTTATCAGTTGTTAAAGTGTCATATATTTTCTCTATATTCTTCAATTTTCCTTCCTTTGTAATTTCATTCAACAATATATCAAGAGGGGCCAAGTCCTTGTTTGTCCTCTTCTTCTTTTTGGGTGTCAATTTCTTCTTCTTTGGTGTAGCCTTCTTTACCGGAGATCTCACTGCATGTTGTTTCTGTTTTTTCTTCCTAGGTGAGGGTGTGGTTGCCGGTGAGGGGTCTCTTTTCCTTACAACTCTCTTGAAAGTTGCAGGCATGTCATTCTCTGAAGATATGCCTACCGATGATAGGTGAGTTTTAGGTACAGGTGTTTCTAACTCAGCCTCAGTGATGTCATTTTTCTTAAGTACATCTTCTTTAATTTCCTTAGCTTTTCTACAACCTCTTCTTACAGCTGCTTCTACCTTTTTCACTTTCTTCTAGGATTGTATTTGACTCTCTATGGTCTCAGCATTACCAAAGACTTCTTCTTTTGGTTCCCTGGGTGCTTCCAGAAGTGCTTTAGCATATGTTTCAATGATCAGATCATCTATCTCATAACCCATTTCTATTACCCAAACAGTCTTAGGGATGACTGCTTCCATCCATATCTCATCCTTCTTAATCACAAAACAAATTTCCTTCTTGTATTTGTCAACCATCTTTTGTGATAGTCTAATTCTCTTCTTCACTTTGACCTTAAGTTCTTGAAAAAAGTCATTTATATTCTGTTAGTTATCTTCTCCCATATTATTGAATAGTTCTATCAGTTGTTTACCTACCAGTATATCATATCCAAGTTCTTTGTAGCCTATACCGAGAACTTGTTTGGTTATATGTAGCATTAGGCATACTAATAGATTTCCAAACCTAAAAGTTCCTTTCTTATCCTTCTTGATCTTTCCAAGGTTGTCAATTAGTTCATCCTTCAACTACTCACATACATCAATTTTTGCATTATCAGTGATCATGTCATAAGCACTTTTGATGCACAAGCTTGAAACTAAGTTGAGTCAGTTTGCATGAGTTGCCTTATACCCTAATATCATGCTAACAAACCTTACATTGATGTTGGTTACATCATTTACTCTTAAGGACCTTTTATCAAATGTGGCACCAGTTAAGCTAGTAACTAGGTCATTTGAGACCTTCTTGGTTTTGTTTGGTCTCTTACCGGTTGAGGGTAACCCTATCATTGCTTTGACAACTTCTTTGGTAATTTTGTGGATTGCATCTAACCAGAAAAATTCTCCATGCACCCTGCTTAAGACTATCCTAATAACATCCTTGGGAAATTCAGGAATGCTAAGGATCTCTGTGAATCCTAGGGTTTCGATGGTCTTGTGTTCATCTTTTATATTGCTGGATTCATCACATATCATAGTTTTAAACATTGTCTTAATCTCTTCATCTCCTAGTTCCTCAATGTTACAGTGAATGTAAATTCTTGGGTCTTCAGCATAAACAACTCCCTTAGGAATTTGAGAAAAAGCACCTATAGCATCATCTTTCTTTGCTACTTCAGGAACTAGTTGAAATACAGGCCTAGGTCTTTTTATAATTTCTACAATAGTAGGGTTTGCTACATATTCAATTGCAAAGGTGGATGCCATAATAAAATACCTTTTACTGCCTTTAGGATGGATGATTACTTGGAGTGTTCTTGCTTTTTCTCAGAATCTTCACGCTCTTCGTAGGTTTGAAATCTCAGTGAGGAGAAATGGAGCCAAAACCACAAATTTATAAACTTTATTTGCCATCTACCACATTAAATGTATGTCGGTTAAGTAATAACTTAACATGTCTGCCGGTATATGAGTATCTTTCAACTTCTCATCTTTAACCGAGGGAATAATAGCACATGTGTCATTTGATTTGCCAAACCCTCAAAGAAGCTTTCTTCAATTTGATGAAGGACTTCCTACCGATGGAGTACTATTATGTCCTGCTAGTGGAGTAATACTCTGTTCTGTCGGTGGGGTGCTAATTGATTCTACCGGTGGAGGAGTATTCCCAACATTTAGATCTGCTTTTCTAATCCATTGTTTTGAGAATTCCTGCTTTACCTCTTCAACTTTTTTCTTTCCCTTTCAAGCTAGCACCTTTGTTGTCTACCGGTGTTCCTTTGCTTCTACAAAATTTTGCAATATGCCCAATTTTGTTACATGCATAACAAGTTACATTATTTTTCTGAATAGCTTTGTTATAACCTATGTCGGTTTGAGTTTTGCATTGATTAGATAAGTGTCCATATCTTCGACAAACATAACATCTCACATTCATTCTACAATTTTCAGAGTTGTGACCAACCTTGTTGCATTTTGAACATTGACTGGTGGGTGTGTTGATGTTCTGATAACTTTTAGATCTACATTGATTTGCTCTATGCCCATACTTATTACAGTTAAAGCATTTCCAATTGAATTTATAAGCGTTAGGTTGCCTTACTAGTTTGTTGTGATCCTGAGTATTTGCAGTACCGGAGCTTTCTCCTACTTCAAAGCCAACTCCACAAGTATCACCATTAGGTTCTTGAATCTTCAACAAGTCACCAAGTTCCTCTGAGCTTTTCTTGAATTTATCTTTGTGTTGATTTGAAATATCCAATTCTCTTTGTAAGATCTCTTTCTGTCTCATTAGTTCATTTGAGTCATTCTGTGTATGCATCAGATCTATCTTTAATAGGTCATTTTCATAGCTAAGTCTTGTGTTCTCATTTGCTGCATCACCTAATCTTCTAGTCAATTCTTCTTCATTCTTCTTTCTATCCTCAATTTCTTTGCAAAATCTCATAGTCATGTCCTCCATCTCATTCTTTGTTGTCATAATCTCTTGTTTCAACTTCCCTATCACATCATTTAGAGTTTCCTTTTCATCATTTTCAAATTGCATCTTTTCACAAAGTTCTCTTCTCTTGTTTCTTGCAACAGTAAGATTTTCTTGAAGTGCCTGAATGATATCCTGAGCTGCCTTTAGATCATCTTCAAGTTTGATGTTTTTTAATTTCTCTATATCATAGTTTGAAAGAGCTACTTCAAGTTGCTTCATCAAGTTTTCCATCTCTACCGATGTCAAGATCTTCCTCAAGTTGTTAGACTTCTGAAAATAGAGGACCAAGCTCTGATACCAATTGTTAGGATTCCCACAGATACTAAGAGGGGGGGGTGAATTAGTATCTAACCGGTTAATGGATTTTCTTTTCTTATAACATGCAGAACATATTATAACAGTGTACCGGTATGCAAGAAATAATTTAATAAATAGAATTAAGAACATCCACATGAAAAGAACACCATAACATAATGATTTAATGAGGAAACCCGGTGTGGGAAAAACCTCGGTGGGATTTGTGACCCACAATATTATCTTACTGGCCAATAAGAGAATATTACTTATGTAGTCACACAAATCTGTCGAGCTTAATTAAATAAATATTAGCTATTTATTTGATTAAAAATCCACTAGCCATCAGTTAATTAAATTAATATTTAATTAATTCATCTCCAAACATTCTTCTATTAATTAAATAAATTATTCAGTTTATTTTAATTAATTCATTAAATCAAATTCAAATCAATTAAATAAATAAAATCTATTTATTTAATTAAATCCCCCTATTCCTCTTTTAAATAAATCAAATAAAACATTTATTTAAATCATTATCCCCCCCCCCCCACTTACATTTTCCTACAAATGCAACTTGCACACATTTATTGAAATAAATGAATTTTTATTTTAATAAAATCCTATTTTCCCTCACCCACCAAATCCACTTGCAAAATCTAATCCCCTTCTAGATTCTTCTAACCCCTTCCTAATTAGCCTAATCCATCCCCTAATTATTGTCACATTCCTTAGCAAAATGGAGTCACTTCTCAAAGACTCCAAAGTCTTTGAAAAGCATTTAATGCTTTGTGTGTTCACCAAATGATGCCCCCAAAATGGACAAAGTTAGTCTAAGATAAAAAAACACAATAAACCAGAAAATCGTTAGTGTTAGTCTAATCAAAAACTAATCTAAATAGGCATATCAAGAGAGACACTAAAAACATGAAAGCATATTTAACTAAAGAAGCAAATATGATGAGGCATCTCCAAATATGCTCTTAGCTCTTTCTCCCTTGTTCCTCTCCTCTCCAAGTTCCAAAATAGTGTAGCTCTCAGCAGCTTTTTGCACTATGAATGCTTATGGAGGATTGAGATTGTAGTATTGTGTTCCAAATGTGAAATGAAAAGCTAATACTATGCTATTGATGCGCTAATATATGAACTTCACGCGCTAGATGATAGACTCCACGCGTTGAACAATGGACTGAAAAAAGCACAACTCATTGCAAAGATCGATCCACTCAAATATTTACTCAGCAAAGCAGCTTTGACAGGTCACTTGGCCAAATGGGTGATGATTCTAAGTGAATTTGACATTGAGTACGTGGACCGTAAAGCTATCAAAGGTCAAGTTATTGCAGATCAGTTGACCAATGCACCCCTCACAGGCGATCATCCTCTCATTTCCAATTTTCCCGATGAGGAGATATTCATGATCACAACAACACAACCATGGAAACTATACTTTGATGGTTCATACACTAGGCACAGCTCGGGGGTAGGCATTCTATTTATCACACCTCAAGGTGATAGCATCCCGAAGTCTTACAGGCTCATATTTCCATGCACAAACAACATAGCAGAATATGAGGCCTTGATCATAGGACTCAGGCTAGCAGTACAATGGAAATTACAAGAACTACAAGTATATGGTGACTCCCAACTGGTCATTCAACAAGAACAGATGAATATCAGACCAAGGATGATAAAACCATGCCATATAAGCAAATGGTGGACACACTAAAGACATCATTTACTACTATCACTTTTGAGCAGATACCAAGAGATCAGAATCGAGCTGCTGACGCTATGGCTACCATCGCATCTCTCCTAGATCTTCCACAGAATTCAACATGCTACGAGTTCTTGGTAGAATAGCTTTAGATTCCCTCTTATGATATCCCCAAATCCGAAATAATATGTCACCTTGTCGGTTCTAAATCCCCATGGTATGGTGAGTTCTACACCTATCTTCCCGATCACACCCTTCCTCCCAACCAATCGAATAACCAACATAAAACCTTCATTCGCTAAATTGCTCTCGATATACCATTATTGCCGAAACCCTATACTGACGCGGTCTTGATGGTACTCTCCTTCGATGTCTGGAACAAGGTGAGATAACAAAGGCTTTGGAAGAGGTACATGAAGGAATTTGCGGGACTCACTCAAGTGGTCCATCACTAGCCAAGAAACTCCTGTGCAATGGATACTATTGGCCATGTATGGAAAAAGATTCCTACTACTTTGTTAGAAAGTACAAGAAATGTCAAGTTCATGGCGACCTGATACATGCACCAGCCCAGGAACTACAACCAATCACAACACCATGGCCTTTTTGTCAATGGGGCCTTGACCTTGTGGGTAAGATTCACCCATCTTCATCTAACGGCCATAAATTCATTATTACCACCACCGAATATTTCACAAAGTGGATCGAAGTTGTTCCACTTACCCAAGTCACCGGCAAGTAGATCGCCTCATTCATCCTCAACTACATCATCTGTTGGTATGGTGTACCCATGTCCATCATCACAGATAACGGTCTTCCTTTCAAAAATCAGGATGTCCATGAACTTTGTGAGAAATTTCCTATCCAACACCACTTTTCCACTCCCTATTACCCACAAGGCAATGGTCAGGCCGAAGCATCCAATAAAAACATATTGAGAATCCTTAAGAAGACAGTTAATGATTTCGGTCATGATTGGCATGTTCAACTAAATCCAGTGCTATGGGCATATCGAACTAGCATTCAAACCCCTACGGGTGCAACTCCTTATTCATTGGTCTATGGTGCAGAAGCTACCTTACCTATTGAGGTCAAGATACCATCACTACAGGTTTCCTTGCACAATCTCATCGATGATGAAGCATATAGAGTCTCCCATCTTCAGGACTTAGAGTTACTTGATGAGAAGCGACAAGCTGCATACAATCACCTCAAAGCCTATCAGCAACACATGAGTAGAAGCTACAATCACTGAGTTAGATCTCGTACATTTGAGGTAGGTGATCTTGTTCTCTGAGAGAATCCTCATAACCAACCAAATAGAGAACATCAAGGAAAGTTTGAATCAAACTTGCTGGGCCCATATGTTGTCACTGTTGTATTCGGGTTTGGGGCATATCAGTTGGCTACATCAGAAGGAGAACCGCTCGCAGATCCAATCAACAGCATGCACCTCAAACGGTTTTATACCTAAGCTGTACAGAGCATCAGGCTCCCCTGCATACCAGAAAATACCAAAAACATTCAGAAAATCTCCTAAAGAAATACAAAAACATTCAAAAAAGTAAAGAAAAATCATGCATCCAAACAGTAAACAACCACTCTGATGGCATCTTGGGTAAGTGCGATTGTGAAAACCTGGCAAACAGGTGCCACTCGTAAAGACAATGGCTCTAGTATCTTTCAGGCTCGTTGTGATCACATTCATATATACACATATCCATCCATCCAAACCATGGCTTGTTATTTGATCTGTAATCAGAGATAGTACTTCATGCGTCTTGCATCCCACTTTTTCATAGTCATGTCTAAACTTGGGGGCAATACATCTCAATCTAGTTGATGGAAGTGGATTCTACATTACTGGTGATTCATTGGCAAAAACATTCAAAAATATCTCACAAAATCCAAAAACATTCAAAAATGTCTCACAAAATCCAAAAACATTCAAAAATGTTTCACAAAATCCAAAAACATCGAAAAACCATCGAAAATCAAAACAAAAACATGGCAACACCTTGTACATATTCATCCGAGCAGATACAAAACAAACATTGACACAATACTCACATGATGACCATTTATCAATCCAACCAAACAATCGACATCAACAATCAAAACTGTCTTCAACAAGGATGCATCCTTCCTTACCAAAACAAAGACAAAGTGACATTTTCTTTGACAAGAAAATTATGTTAAGCTATCAAATACTTGGTTGATTTGTGAGTATAATCATTCGTTTATCTGTATCGGGATCTTTTCAGCATTGTTTTGTATCGTTTGCGCATTATTTTCGATGAAGTTTTGGGGCATGTACTAATGGTGTCTACGTGGGAAGTTCACCAAGCTACGTGATCTTATGCCAAATACAGTCATAGATCACTATGGCTTGCTGACTACAGCATATATCATGACCATATGGACATGAACCATTACCAAGGATCCTTATTCTTTATTCTTTATGTATAAACTGTTTGTTTGTAGGTACAAAGCTCATTCTTTGGTTCCTCCTCATCCAAACTGGATAAAGGTTTTATCTCTTATTACGGTATGCACTTGTCTTAGGATATGATCAGCCTAAGATCAAGGAGGACAATCCAAGTCATGCATGAAAGGAGATAATCCTTATCTGTTCCGCAAGCAATACTCTGGTCAACTTGATCCATTATATCAAGTTGCTTGTATTAACTTGCTATATCAAATCCATGTAAGAAATACTCTGGTCATCTTGAATCTTTATGTCAAGTTGCTTGTATTTTCTTACAACATTTTAAAGCTCAATGATGAAAATAGAGCACTATGGATCGTCATCTCATCTCATCTGTATATATTGCATTTCGTTGCATTCCACCTATCCATACATTCATAATAGTTGCATATCATGCATACATAGTCATAATAATGCATGCTCTATTTTACTCATCTTCTTCCATAGGACTTGGTCCTAGTCCTCCATATCTTCTATCTAACATCGAATCCCCCCTCACCCTCCCTATCTTGATCATCAACATCATCCTAATCCCTTCATCGCTTCCCATCCTCACTCATCCACAAAATTAAGCCATTTACCCTATCTGCACAGGTACATCGACTCCCACACACCTAGACTATCAACAGATACTCTGATCAAGTATCTTCGGGTCTCAACAGGTAATCGATCATGGTAATCCTAGACTACATCAGGCATTTATCATAATGACCTAGTCTCAATGGGGTTGCCATGATTCCCCACAACCATCCATCACATGCACACACTATCAATTGATCAACCAATCAAACACAATCACATCGGACAATTACATCAATTGTCTACGTCTCAACAAGTAATTTGCTTCATATACCTTAACTTCATCGGGCAATTATATCAATTGTCTAAGTCACATCAGGTCACTTTGATTCACTTACTCAGACTTTATCATGTCCAAGCGACCAACTGACATCAACTGTCACGCTTTGACTTGACCGGGGCAATTAAACCGATTGCACCAGATTGTCCAACCAATTTTGATCAATTATATAGCATCAATCCAAACCCCACACTACATTTGCTATGTATCTCTTGCATGACCTCAGGGTACTCGTTGGCTTGTTGTTTCTTCATATTCACTCCATTTTCTCCCATTCTTTCATCATTAGTTCTAATTTCTTCTATTCTACCTCCCCTCCACTTTTCATTCTTTTTTGAGAGATCGCCCGATTTTTCAAAAAAAATCGGCCCATCTCTCGAGGGGGCATACCACCCATTAAATTTACATTTTATGGGGCATTTCTTCACACCAGTTTTTCTTTCTTTGAAACGACGCGATAAACTGCACCGTCTCAAAGAGGGGCAAATGTAGTCACACAAATCTGTCCAGCTTAATTAAATAAATATTAGCTATTTATTTGATTAAAAATCCACTAGCCATCAGTTAATTAAATTAATATTTAATTAATTCATCCCCAAACATTCTTCTATTAATTAAATAAATTATTCAATTTATTTTAATTAATTCATTAAATCAAATTCAAATCAATTAAATAAATAAAATCTATTTATTTAATTAAATCCCCCTATTCCTCTTTTAAATAAATTAAATAAAACATTTATTTAAATCATTATCCCCCCCACTTGCATTTTCCTACAAATGCAACTTGCACACATTTATTGAAATAAATGAATTTTTATTTTAATAAAATCCTATTTTCCCTCACCCACCAAATCCACTTGCAAAATCTAATCCCCTTCTAGATTCTTCTAACCCCTTCCTAATTAGCCTAATCCATCCCCTAATTATTGTCACATTCCTTAGCAAAATGGAGTCACTTCTCAAAGACTCCAAAGTCTTTGAAAAGCATTTAATGCTTTGTGTGTTCAACAAATTAACCCCCAAAGTCTTCCAAGACCACTAATGGCTCTTACATGACCATTTATGGCTCTTACATAACCATTTATGGTTATTTCAAACTTGTCTCCCCAAACATTTATTGTTTTGACCAAATTCATCCATTTCACATTTGCACAAGAGTTTATCCATTGGATAAAAGCTTTATTCTTTGAATAAAGAGTTTATTCATTCAACCAACCTTGACTTTAACTCCCAAGGTCATATCAAACATTTAATGTTTATTCCCTCCCCTCTCAACCTATCTCACATTGACACTTGTCATCCTAGGATTGGGTTGAAAGCCCTCACATGGATTTGAAATCATTCAATCCTGACCCTTGTTGAGATTGCTCAATCTCAACCATCCATTGCTCCATTTTTCCTATAAATAGAGCCCATTTCTTCATAATCCAGATCCTGAAAACTTGTATGCATTTAAGCTATAAGCATTTTAAGAGAGCATTTAGCATAGCAAACTCATGTATTGTCATTTTGGTTAAAATAAATCATTTTAGCATCAATAGCATAGTATTAGCTTTTCATTTCACATTTGGAACACGATACTACAATCTCAATCCTCCATAAGCATCCATAGTGCAAAAAGCTGCTGAGAGCTACACTATTTTGAAACTTGGAGATGAGAGGAACAAGGGAGAAAGAGCTAAGAGCATGTTAGGAGGTATTTGGAGATGCCTCATCATATTTGCTTCTTTAGTTAAATATGCTTTCATGTTTTTAGTGTCTCTCTTGATATGCCTGTTTAGATTAGTTTTTGATTGACTAACACTAACGATTTTCTGGTTTATTGTGTTGTTTATCTTAGACTAACTTTGTCCATTTTGGGGGCATCAACTTACAGTAGGGGCCTGCACATGCAGAAAGGCCACTTGCCTATAGCTCACTGCTCAACGGGAAGTCTCACTGACTTACAATGTGGATTATACAAATCCAATAACTTGTATTGCTTTACAATAGAATCTTCAATGTTTGATTCAGTACTAGTTTCTACTCTATTCTTTACATATACCCCTTAACCTATATTTCGCATAATAGGTCTGCCTAATTTCGCTTCATTATCTTTCTACATCTTACCAAATGTCCTACAATGACTTCTTATATATATAAGTCATTTTACAATGATATTAAGTCGGCTTACAAATTTTTTCAAATAATAAACAAAATATAATATCTCAAAAATCTTGTCGGCCTCTGTGCTGGTATACTTCCTTTCTCTGTGCCGGTGTCGGTGTTCTGAGTGCCGGTGTAGAGTGTGTTTTTCTGATGCCGGTGAAGTGCCTTGTAGGTGCCATAGGATTGTAAGGTTGCCATCAATGACAAAACCTTCAATCACCTTCAATGTCTCATTGGAGTGTCCATATGTCAACATTGTAAAGAATTCTTGGAGGAAAGGAGATACCGGTAGAAGGGTTCAGGGTTTATGAACCGGTACATAACAGAGCTATAACCGGAACTCTTTTTGGTATTGTAGATGCATTTTGTGAGTTCACCAATACTATTTTATCTCAGCAAAATCTTGTAGTCAGTGAGACTCTTTTGTATTGAGCAGTGTGCTCGGCAGTGTGCCTTCCTGCATGTGCAGACCCCCATGCTATGTAATGTCTTTCATATGGCCAATGAATTGATATTGTGGGTCACAAATCCCACTGTGGTTTTTCCTCTTTGAGGTTTTTCACATATAAATTATGTGTGTTATGGTGTTCATTCATGTGGCTGGTTTATTTACTTCATGTTATATGTTTCTTCATTTACCAGTTTATATATGTATGTTGTAATAAGTTACAATCTTGTATTGTTGGAAGAACACTGATTCACCCCCCCTCTCAGTGTTCTTGGATTCATTGTATTCCAACAATTGGTATCAGAGCTTGGTACCTCAAAGGAAGTTTAACAACTTGAGGAAGATCCTAAAACCAGAATCATTGAACATGGCTATGGAGAAGCAACTTGAGATGGCACTTGAATATTAGATGCAATCAAAAGGGACAAAGAGATTAAAGAAGTTGAAATTTTGAGTATGTATGGTTCTATAAATAATAAGGAAATGAAAATATGTATAGAAGTTGCAAATAGAACAATCTTTAGAAGCAAACCCCGACAAATAAGCTTAATGATTGGCAGAGTCAATGAGATAATAAATGAGACCAGAGATGGCTGGGCTAAATTCTTCCTAAAGAATCCTGATTTTCTCACTTCTCAAGAAGAATTTTCTAAGGCAATAGCTCCCACCATTCCGAACAGATCAAAAGGGAAAGGAATTTTGGGAAGTTCAGATCAAATTTTGAATGAACTGGTAGATAATCCTAAAACTGATGAGAATGTACAGACTAAACCGACAGAGACAATATTTGTACAGTTTGAGAAAGGTAAAATAGATAATGAACAGGATACTGATAACATTGTGGATAATATTCCACTGACAGTAACAGATACTGCACCAAGTGGCGAAGCCACCAGTGCAAAAGAGGATAAGGAAAAGGAGACTAATAAGACACATAGTACCATACCAGTAGTTGATTCCCCTGCAAAAATTTTGGCAATTGACACTTCTCAAGTTGAAAAGAAATCAATCACAGAGATGAGTCCCATAGAGCTAATGATGATGGCTACTCAAAAGCTAATGAAGGATGGATCTACAAACAAAGGAATAATAGATCAATCAATAACAATTTTGCATAGATTGATTCCTGATTGTACGATTGAAAATGAAGCAAGCCCTTCCAAAAAGTTTAAGGCATTAACAAAGCACATATCTAAAAACTTTCAATCATTACAGTAGATTTCTGATAGGAAAGTACTTGAAATATTTACTCTGGCCAAGAAAGTCATTTTTGACCAGATTATTGAGATAGAGAAGAGGAAGGTTGAAGAGAAACTTATACTTATTGAAAATTGTTTGAAACAGTGTACTAACATCTATAGGGTTTGTTGTAATATAGAAATTCTTACAACAAATGTAGATAAGAGGATATAGGAGTTACATGAACAAATTGCTAATACTGCTAATTCTTTTGATAGACTAACTTCACTTACAACATATGTTGATGGACAAATTTTGACTTTGGAGAACCAATTTTTTTCTTTTGAAAAGGAAAGAGACGAGATTATTCAGAGAGAAAGGAGTCTCAAAGGTTTGGTGAGTCCAAGATTGGATTCACTTGGTGTACATAAGAGGGAATGTATGGATATGCTTGCAAAACCCACACCGGCAGAAGTCACTGAGAAAGAAACACTTGCACATTTACTAAGTGGACTTGTATCCATATTTGAAACATTCAAAACTAGTTGGGATACCTATATACAGTTGCTAGAGAAAGCTTACCCGAAAATCTTGAAATTGGTCAAGCTCCGAAAAAGTATTCTGTAATTATTCTTTCAATTCTTTCACCGGTCTTTGGCATTGATGCCAAAGGGGGAGTATATGTATGTGAAAAATATGAATATGTATATAATCCTAGGGGGTGGATATCTATCAGAGTATATTGTAGACAAAGTCAATCAGCTCAGGGGGAGCATGTTTCAGTTGAACCGGCAGGGAATCTATTTTTCACATGAGTGTTTCCATCAATGCCAAAGGGGGAGATTGTTGGCAATTGACACTCATTGGATTCATATGTTGTCATTTATGGCAACAAGATTCTATTGAAGATGTATATTGGTAGATACTAGTATTTGGAGACATACACAGGCAAATACTGGCATTAGAGTATTTAGGGTCATCACCAGCACCGACACCGGCATCCAGCACTTCAGTGAAGCCGACATCAGTCTGGATCCGAAAGGTTTTATTTGTAAAATCATTTTTTAATTATTGTATAGGGCCAACATTGAATATATTTTGTATTGTAAGCTGACATAAGGCATATTGTTTATAAATGGTATATAAGTAATCCTATTAGGTCATTTTGACATATGACAAGGTAGTAAAATAAGGTGATGAGAAGGATATGTATGTAGGTCATTTTGTATGTGAAAGTAATATCATGCTATGATCAGTAGATGGTTTGTAAAGAATTCTTGGAGGAAAGGAGATACCAGTAGAAGGGTTCAGGGTTTATGAACCAGTACAAAACAGAGCTATAACCAGAACTCTTTTTGGCATTGCAAATGCATTTTGTGAGCTCACCATTACTGTTTTATCTCAGCAGAAGCTTGTAGTTAGTGAGACTCTTTTGTGTTGAGAAATGTGCTCTAGGCAGTGTGCCTTCCTAAATGTGCAAGCCCCCATGCTATGTAATATCTTTCATATGGCCAATGAATTGATATTGTGGGTCACAAATCCCACCATGGTTTTTCCTCTTTGAGGTTTTCCACATATAAATTGTGTGTGTTATGATGTTGATTCATGTGGCTGGTTTATTTACTTCATGTTATATATTTCTTCATTTACTGGTTTATATGTGTATGTTGTAATAAGTTAAAATCTTGTATTATCGGCAGAACATTGATTCACACCCTCCCCCTCCTCTCAATGTTCTTGGATTCACTGTATTCCAACAGTTTATAGTAGGCATGCTCTTGTTGTGCCTCACAGCTCACTGGAACATCCAGAGCCATACAATAGGCATACACATGTACTCATAAATAGTCATAAATTAGGTCATGTACTCATAAATAGTCATACAAAATTTCAAGTATAATAAAAAATACAAAATGCATCACAAAATTCCATTTATGCACAAATTTACATATACAAAAATTTGCATATACAAAAATTTACATATACAGAAATTGACATCTATTCAAAAATTTGGCTCTAAAAATGGACAAATCAGCTCTTGGCTATTTAAATATACAAAAAAATTACTTACAAACAATGATTTTTTTAGTGGCTAATATTCGCCAATTAGTTATTTTTTAAAATTTGGCTAATAATTCAAGTTTTAAGGTGACCTAAATCGCCACATTTTTACAAAATTTTATTTTAGTCTTATTTAAATCGTTAGAGAGTTTATTTTACTAAATTTTTGAACTTAGATATTTGCCAAAATATTCGATACATGATTGGATCAGATTCAACAAAATTTAATAATTTATTATAAAAAATTAAATTAATTTGCCAATAATACATCATAATTATTAGTTACTTTAGGGTTTTATCAGCAATCTTTAGTTGTCGTCATTGATTCAAAATATAATCTAATGACCATCATTGCATTCCATGAGGTAAATTGTTCCTACAAGTTGTAATGCTTATTGGGGTTGAGTTACTTTGCAATTGTTAACCTCAATGGAAATCAATGGTATGAAAACAATGAATATTATAAATTTTGAGTACATTTTATCTAACAAAATACAAAGAGGGCTATTAATTTAATTTAAATTAATGGTAGTAACTAATTAAAGTAGTGCCTACCCTTTAAGATCATTAATAATTTCCACCTTGGACCTCTACTTTTTAATAAGAATTTATTTTTTAAACTAAAATTATTTTCAATGATAATTAATGCATACTTGTATTTTTTATAAGATTCACCAAGATTTTCTACCAAAAAATTTTGATATAAAAAAATTCGCCAATAAAATAAATATTTTTCTTTTAAAAAATGAAAGATTCGCCAATAAAAAATATTTTTATCCAAACTAAATTAAAATTCGCCAATATTTTATATCTTTTATTGAGGAGGGGTTTCTTACAGTTATCACTGCTTACAAATCAGCTCATGGGCATTTAAATATGCAAAAGTTAACTTATGGTCGTCTAAATATACAAAATTTGGCATTTAAATATGTACAAATCAGCTCATGGCCATTTAAATATTAAAGTTTTTGCCTTTGAATATGAACAAATTAGCTCATGGGCATTTATATATACAAAAAAGCGAATATAGAACAATTCGCCAACGATATATAGAAAATTCTCAAAATCATTCTACCTTGAACCGTAGAATCATTGTAATGCTCCAATAATTGAACACTTGTAGATGACCCAAAATCAATCAAGTGAGCCTTCTAGATCGGCTCTAACTCATATTGTGTCAAGTATTTCCTCGTGGTTGGATTCATGAACTTTCCATAAATTCTTGTTATGAGGTCTACCGCGATACTTAATCAATTGAATATTTGTTGCAACAACAAGGTTGGAGAAATGAAGAATATGTCTATGTGTTTCAAAGTCCTCGAACAACCAAACATCTAAATTCTTGATAGGGTATCTCCTAAGCCATGTGTTTGTCACAACAACAGACCCTATTGGGTACTCAATATCCTCTTCGTCAATGATTGTGGTTGTCAATTTTCTTTTAGGCTCAATACAATGACACAAAATGTAATTTGTTCCTTCTCCATTGTTCTCTTCTGCAACAATAGTGTACACATGACTTGCATTTTATAGAATGATAATTAATACCAAAAATAATGTGTGATGTAACAAAATGAGCCAAAACAATTCCTGCAAAAAAATTAACCAAAAAACTCACTTGGTTCCACTAGGTCGGATGCATGGTCGAAATCCACTGATGCTTCCATTTGGTTCAATTGCAGTGCTTTCGGAACTTGATATGTATCAATTGGAACCAATGGTCTACAAGACCATTTGTCAATCCACTCTCGTGATTCACATTCTTCCCACAAAAAATAAATACATGAAGAGAAAAAACATACAATCTGTCAAGTATAAATTACTAATGAACTTGCATTACAACTTCTAAATGAGTGCTTTTCACTCGATCCTGCATCTTTACAACAATCTTGATAGTTTTCAATATTAGATTCACTGATCAACCAAAAAATATCTATGAACTATTGACATATCTGCATTACCTAGTTCCATTGTAGAGTTACACCATTGCATAATTGTTGTTGCATCTATCAACTCAACACCACCTTCGTACTTAAATTCTTCTATAGATAGGTCTATTTTTACGCATTATCTTGCACCATCGTGCTCCCCCTTTCCATGTCCAGCCTCAGTGAAATTTCAAAAATGTTGTACACCACTTGTCACATGCATCCTAGTCAACCAATAGAACATCCTTTCATTCTTGAATTGTGAGGTGCAAATATCTGACCATATTATGTGTTTGTTACATATCATGTGTTTCTTTCCCTTAAATTAGCATATAAAACTTTAAATATTCCTTTCACAAACTCTGACAAATGAGTACAATCATCACTTATGTAGAAGTGATACTCTCTTACAACCTTTCTATTTGGTGCAAGAGTACCTCCTTACTCATCAAGCCTCCATGAGGTCAAATATGGAATAGAAGTGTTAATGTATTTCCAATGTAAATAAGGTCAATTATGATCATTTTTTATGTAATAAGGTCATCTAGACCCATATTTGTAATGTTTAGTCCTACGTTACTCATATTGGTAAAATTGCTCAAAAGTTGTAAAAAGTTGTCAAAGAGTGCTCAAGGTGTCTAAATGGTCCATTTTGATGTAAAATTTGATGTTAATATGTTCTTATGTCCATTTGGACCTATTTTGATGTTTTGGGGGTCATAGGTTTGTCTAAGGTCAAAGTTGTCAATGTTGCAAAATATTATCACAAAATTTGTCAAGTTGTCATTTACACAAAAGTTGCATTATTGTACCCAACGTACATATGGTTTGAAATATAGTTAGAGAAGTTGTAACCTCCATTTGGATGCATAAATAGACATTGGGAAGGTCAAATCAAGGTTTTTGTTGAATGTATGAAGGAAAAATCAATAAAAATCTTGAAACTTACTGGATTTCCTTGTGTTTCTCCATGTGACAGTCTGTTCCAAGGAGTTGTTCATTGACAATTCTTATTCATTTGCTTTGAAAACTTATTTTTTTATGATTCTTGAATTATTCTTCTTCCTTCTCCAAGTGGTTTCATTTGATTTGGTGTATTGTAGAAGAATATATCTTGTTTTTCCTAAAATCTATCAAAACCCCAAACTAGGGTAACCTGAGACAGAGGAAAATGTAAAACTCTTTATATACATTATTGAAACACCATCCAATGGATGGAAAATATTTTAAATATGTATTTCTTTGTCTTCCAATAATTTCAGGGTTTCATGATGGAGTTTGCACGTGCTAGGGAAGAGTACAAGGACTAAAATCCATGTCTTAGTCTGAGAAATCAAAACTTTGGTGGTGATTTGGAAGCCTAAATGTAAGGTGAGATCCTTGAAGGGGTCATGAAGGAATACAAGGGTGTGTGCAGTGTCTAAGGACATGTTATCAAAATTGATAACCTTGAACAAACTAAAGAGATTAAATACCCTTAGTTGTCTTAAACCTTATGCTTGACTCTCATAGTTTGATAGTGACTTGAATTTCTACACTTTACATGCTTTGGAGTGGATCTGGGGCTAACTTGGAGATCAGAGGGGTGGTAAGAAGATTCCCATCATCATGGTTTTTATTTAAAGGGTTGAGAGTAAAGAATGATCCCTCGAATCATGACTATCCTCGTCTTGTACATGACTGTCCTAAAAGTTGATTTTTGTCCCTATGAGCATTATTGAGTCAGCAGGGTGTTATGATGTTTCCTAGGATGGTTGGGAGGGTTGAGTCAAGTGTTTTGGCCATGGAGGAGAGTCACAATGGTGTCTCCATGAAAGTACTTGGGTTGGGGTATTCCTATTTGGCATTGTGAGTCATGTGAGTAAGCTATTGGTAGTCCTAATTGTAATACCCTAAAAATGGTCATCTAAACCATGGGCCCCTAATCTCGACAACATCACCAAGATCCTAACCAAAGGCAATTAAATCAATATTGAGCACATTATTAATTCTTTAATCGTCAAATATCACATGGCAAATCAATTACTCAATATTAATTAAATATTTAATTAATTAATTGAATCATTTCCAAGAATATCATTTTGATCAATTATTCCATTTTAATTTATTAAATATCCTTGCATATTTAATTAATTAATTAATTTGCCATTTAATCATGCAAAATGAATTAATTTGTTACAAAAGATGAATCAATTACAAAACAAAGAGTTGAATTGAATTAAAACAAAAAAAGAATTGAATTGAGAGAGAAATCAAACTTGAGATATTATTTCTTTTTCTAAATTTGGAACTTGAAATCAAAAAAGCAATTAAATTGAATTATTGAATTATTCTCTAAAATTGGAACTCAAAGCTTTTCAGAAAAAGAAGTTCAGTTGCATTGAAAAGACCTTTTTCTTGAATAAATCAAATATATGCATGGAATTAATTTATTATTATTTTCCAATGCAACTTGGACTTCTAATTTGAATGCATTTCAATTAAACTATAATTGGAATCTATCTCAAGGTTAACTCAACCTTATTTCTCAATTATTTTCAATTAATTCTAAATTGAGCTTTTTCATCATCTCTCTTGCAATTGTCTATAAATTCAGTCTCTAGCTCTCATTCCAATTTACCCCAGAGATTTTTGAGAACACGCTTGGAGATTATTATCACACTAATTTTGCTCTGGAGTCATTGAAGATTATTGTGTTTGTTTGTTTACTTTCATCCATTTTTACATCCATTACTGTTTGCATCCATCATTGCTTGAATTATTCATCCATCTTGCATCCATATAGCTTAATATCATATAGATTAAATCCTTCATCTTGGTGTAGTCTAGTCACTGGTATTTCTTATAACAATCCGAGAGCAATCTTATACTCGCATCTTTTAGAAGGCAATTAGTCGCTTTGTTATGGTTTTTTACTTATTGATTATTGATTATTAACCATGCATATAATGACTTAATTGAAGTGTTGTGCTTGCAACTACAGGTTCAATTTTTCACACACACATCTCTGGCACCCACCGTGGGGCAAAAGACTACTTTTTTTCGGCCTCTAAGATTGATTTTTTATTTTTGTTATTTTTCAGGTTTTTCGACTTTTCAGATTTTTGGTCGTACAGTCTCTGCGTCATCTCGTACGACAATTTTCATAGGCTGAAATGATAAACCGCAAGTATCGTATGAACTACAATATCCTATCATATGAAAATCTTCTATTGTACGAGCAGAAATCCTCTGTCATATGAGCATACATCATCAGCGATCTTATTTCGTACGATACTGCATCCTGTCTCGTACGAGTCAGGAGTCTGTCATACGATTCTGTATTTTCTGGTAAAAAGGCAAGTTTCATGATTTTCTCATTTTTTTTTATTATTCTGACGACTGACCTTGACTGTTTATCTGTCTATCTCAGAATTTTTCACAGCCTAACTAGTTTTTGCAGAACGCTTGTCGAAGAATATGCTTGTCGCACAAAGACAATATGACTACTGATTCGTTGTCTTTTCAAGTTGCTTGAGGAGAATCAACTAAACATCATGTATTCTTTAAATTCATTTTTAGGCACCTAACTTGCTATCTGGCTAATGAACAAAATTTGTCTTTCGTGTTTTAGAAAAATTTGAGAGGTAGGAGAGTATGCTCTTGTCTTCTTTTAGACAATCAGAAATCCAGACCCTTGAAGTGCTTTCTTGAGATTGATTGCAACATCTTTAGCAGGCCTGCCCTCCCGAGGAGCTAATAACTCTATAGCCTTTACGGTCGGTGAGAGGGGAACAACTTTAGTGGGAACAGCTAGACGCCAAGTACTCCAACCCACTATAAAATAAATGTGATTTCATGAAAATCAAGTCAACGACAGTGTTCGGGAATAGCTCTCCTTCATACCTTCAGGTATATTAAACCTTGGTTTTCAAGGCTGGGAGACCTCTTAATTGAGTTTATACCTCAATGCACCGAACGGATCCCTGACTAAATCCAATTCAAAATTAGAAGCTACCTGGTTCACCTCCGAAAGGGAGATAATCTTTGTGCAAGAGAGATAGTAACTCTCCCAAGATACTTGTCATTTTGTGCCCCCATTAGCATTTGGAGTCGGATAATACGACATTGAGAATCCATTGCGTGAGACTCAGCAGTCGTATTCTGATTAGCTATTGGGTGTGTACCTGAGTCTACAAGAAAAGGTTTTCTTTCCTCACCAAATTCCTTAGGGTTTGCATGTTGTGATTGGAGTCACTATACATACTACTTGTTTTCTGTGTTTTCATCCCTAAAGCAGAAAAATTGAAATACCAAAAATTGGAAAAGACAAGAAACAACTCAGTGATTTGAAACTTTGTCCGTGTTAGAAACTAGTCCATTTTAAGTCGAAACTATGTCTGTGTCGAAAATTAGTCCATCCTAAGTCGAAACTTTGTCTGTGTCAAAAATTAGTCCATCCTAAGTCAAAACTCTGTCCATGTCAAAAATTAATCCATCTTAAGTCAAAACTCTATCCGTGTCAGAAACTAGTGTATCCTAGTCAAAATCAGTCTATCTCAAAATTGGTCATACTCAGTTGTCATACTCAGCAGTCAGAAAACTCAGAATTTTTAGTCTCTACCCTATGAATAGTTGTACGAGTCTGCTAAATTATCATGCTATACCAGGTCATGTGTCATATGAGCCTACTGATTTGTCATCCTACACTAGATCCTATGTCGTACGAGTCTAAAATTATATCGTCCTGCACTGTATCCTATCTCATACGAGACAAAACTGCTCTGAGTCTTTTGTTGTCCTACACATACCCATCTGTCATACGGTACGAGGCGGATACTCATGCGAAATAGAACTATTGTCGTCCTGTAGCTGCTAAATTGTCGTCCAGTCCAGAAAATCCTGTCGTACGAGTCTCTGGTTTTGTTAGAACAGAACAATTAAACTTGCCTAAAAATAGCTTACAGTGAACATAATACTGGTTATCAATTTTCCTGAGCATAAACAGATCAAGACAGTGTACCTCTGCCATTTTCTTAGCACGATTTGGTCAATCACCTTTCAGCTAGTTCAATCAACTACCTATCAAATTTTAGTCACTTAGATAACGTTTTATACAGGATAGATCGTTCCTGAAACCAGACTAAATCTTACACTACGCTTAGAATCAACTTAGATATATGTCTTATACAGGATAGATCTTTCCTGAAACCAGACTAAAATCTCAATTGTTTCTCTCAATCAATACGTTAACCGAACAACTAGCTCTGAAATTGATCTTGACCTCTGCATCACAAATAGCTTTAGGTCACACTAATCCACAAAAATGTCTACTCAAACCAGAAGCTCTTCTAAAAATTCTGACAAAAGTAAGAAACCCATGACTACCTTGGCTCAACAAATTCAAGTTCTCAAGAGAGAAATATATGATATTCAAGCTCAACAAAAAGATTTAATGACCCCTCTTGAGATAAAATTTTATGATATCAAGAACACTAGACTTCAAGAAATGCTAAAACAATTACATAAGATGGAACTGACAGTAATTGAAAATCAAAATCAAAATCTCATACAAAATCACAAGACACCTTCACCAAGACAAAAATACATCTATTCCCAAGATAGACAGTTTACACCTTTGGGGTAATCTATTGAATCAGCTTTGGAAGAGCTTCTTAAGAACAATCTTATCATATTGCCTAAAAAGACCACATGGGGATGTGAAGTTTGGAGTAATTACTGTGCATACCATAGACATAATAAACATAAGACTTCACATTGCCTAGAATTAAAACATAAAATTCAAGACCTCATTGATGATGGTGTTAATGAAATTGAAGATCCTAATGACTCACCTAAAGAGAAACCAGATGTCATTACCAAGCATGATCAAAATGATGAACCTGTGTCTAGCAAGGCTCCATATGTGGCCTCTATCTCTTCCATGATGCCACCATCTCTTAAAGATTCTTAGCAACAATCCATACCATCTCCTTAAAACAATGAACCTAATGATGAAACTTTTCATGTTGACCTTTGGGGTTTATCTCCTATGGAAATCCAAGCTAATCTCAATCTTGATATAAGTTCCTCACATGATTTAAAAATCTCAAATCCTATGCCATCATGCCAAAATATGGAGACCTTCCAAGAACCTCCTATGCCTATTAAAAATCATATTCCTTCCTTAGAAGTGGTTCTGTGCCAATAGGATAATTTGAAGAATGAAGAAACAAGTCCTATCATAAATCAAGATCAAGACACCAAAACTCCTCAATCCCATCCAATGGTTGAAAAGGATCTTACCTCCCTAGAATCCCATGAGGATCCCATTATACCTTTCCATTTCTTTCAAGATGATCCCTTTCCATCTCAAGAGCAAATCATACTTAAGAAAGATCATGATGCATCTTCCACATTTTCGAATGATCCTATTCAAAATGAAGAGTCAAATACTCTATCCAATGGTCCTCTTCCATGGAAATATCAAAGTATACCTTCATCTCCTTGTCATAATCCTCCATGCTCACCTCAAGGATCCATCATGCCTACAAAGCCCTCTTATGATCCTACAAGTCAACATGTTTATAAACGTAAAGGGGTAGACCTTCACAAGCAAGAACCAGTCCATGTTAAAGAAACTATTAAGGGTCATGGTCTCAATGACATTCCTCAAAATGTTGGTATCCTTCCTCAACCAAAATCCAGGTACATGCCTTCCCCTTCATCTCTTCCATCTATTTTAGGACCCTATATTCCTCCATCCTTTTTACAAGATCAACAAAGGTGTACATCTTCACATACCTTCTATCCGTCTAGAAGGACACAAAGGCCCATTGAGAAAAAGAAAGCAAAATCAAAAGCTATATGGGTTCCTAAGGCACTTGTAGAAGCAATGTGTTCCAAGAAACTGCAAAAGCATGAAAAATCAAAAACCATGTGGATCCCTAAGCGTCTCCCTGAAGCACAACTGTCTAAAGAAAAATCCAAATCCACAGCCAAGGTTGTTGTTCCTCCATTCAAACCTTCCAAATCCATTTCTCCATCACCTCTTTCATCTATTTTGGTTCCTCATGTTCCAAAATCCCTGGTTGTTCCTCCATCCAAATCTCAAAATCCGAGATCCATTTTTCCTCCATCAATCCACTATCTCTCAAGATGTGTGCCAATGGTGATACCGCAAATGTTTCCATTCACTCATGCACCAAACTTTCAACATTTGGTCCATTATCCAACACCTCTTTTTCATCCTTCCATTCCCCTTATCCAATCTTTTGCATAAGACTTTACCCTAGTTTCATCGCAAAATCCAAAAACTAAGGAAATCAACATTGGAGATGCTCGACATGTACACTTAGCTGAGTCCTTCTTGGAAGGACCTCTTTTTGCTAGACCAATGAACTACTTACACAAAACTCCCTCAACAACTTCAAACATATCATATCCAAGGGTTGGGTTAGTTTAGGTTTTGCTTCTGCATTGTATATCATATCATATCGCATTCATAAAGTTTTTGCATTTTCATATAGCAGCATCAATAAAACAAGGAAACTACCCAAGTTTATCATTTGTTTGCATTAAAGCCAAAGAAGGGTCATCTCCTTTCTTAGCTATTCAGACATGAAGTCCTTGAGGTCATAAGGTCATTCATTTTCAACATTACCCTGTGATGACACTTTACTTATGGTTGGGTAGCGATTTCACTATTTGAGACTTGTTAACCCAAAATCTATCAATTGCTATATCTCAAACACATTAAAAAATCTCTAATTCATTCTAGACACCTAGTTGATCATATGACTGGTGAAAAATCTAAAATTCTACTTCAGCGCCGCTGTAATTGTCACACCCAATTAGGTTTCATTACTTACAAGTCAAGGCAAATAAAATAAAATTAAAAAATGCTATGCCAAATATTCATCTTAAGGCAAAAGAGCAATGATATATAACTGAAATATCATGTATACAAAGTGCAACAAAAAGCTTGACTATGGGAACATGCGAGTAACTCCATTAGGGCTATGAACGCCTACTAGCAATGGAGCAATATTCAAGAAATTACAGTCTATAACCTCGTCAGAGCTCTCAAGGCTTGCTAGCAGTGAGGCTCTATTCGGATGCTTTTGAAGTTAGAATAATCCACGTAGCTAGTCATATAGGATGCTAAGGATCTTTAGTGAACACAAGAGTGAGAATTAACTCATTTGCACTCACATGGGCAAAAGAAGATCAAAGTTTCAAGAATCTATGGAGAAGTTTCCTGCATCTCCATTTGTAAATCCTAGTCACTAAGTGTGATAATTTGGATGTTCCAAGGGACCTTAAGGATTGATTGACCACTTATCTATGAAATTTTTTGTACCTCCAATTCAATTGGTGTATTACAAAGTGCTAAACAAACACAGTCATCCTTGTTCGAATAGGAAATGCATCTTCATCATGCATATTGCATTAACATGAATCATATCGAAAATTCATTGTCTCCACATGCATTCTGCAAATCATCCTGTCATATAGGTCTGCATATTGGGGGCATAGTTGAGAAAATCCTAAAAAAAAAAAAATCATAAAATGTCCTGAACAAAATCCTAAAAATCAAAAACTCACAAAAATAAAAACAAAACTAAAAAACCGAAGCAAGAAAGCATAGACTATTCTTCAAATAAAATCAACATCAGACAAACTCTCAAGGTCAGCAATCAAACTTATTGCATGTCTTGTTAATTAGTCTATCAAACTCTATCAAACATCAACATGTCTTATACAAGGAAGGGTACACCCGAAACTAGACAGATCGGTCTTATACGGGGTACTTACTCTTTTGAAACCAGACATTCATATCAATTATCAAATCAAAACAATGACATCTATCAGTATGGCTGCTGGATTTTATCCAGGTTCGTCTTATCTCCTGTACTGAAGTGCTTTATCTTTTCTTTCGCTTTACATATTTTATAGTCACTTTCGTGACATCCTGGTTCGTTGGAACCCACATGACTTGAAACTGATTGACGCCTTAGTCTTAGGAAAATCGACAGAGAATATTACATGCCCTAAGCAGTGTCAACCAGGTCATTTTTCTGTCAGTAAAACCTGGTCGTCCACTCCAAGTTAGTCACCTGTCTCCTAACAACTACAGAGTTTTTATCACTGAGTTAACAAGCAAAACAACAAAATGGAAAATGATTACTAAATAGTTTGAGCTATGCATGAAAATTTTCTTTGTATGATGTCTTTTTGTATTGATTTTTTTATTATTATCCCTCTGAGTAACTCAAGGAAGTCTATATTGACTAAGAGGTGCAAGGATTGGGGGCATAATATTTTCTTGTTTTCTGCTTATAGGAATGATCCCAATGATCTGGAAACATTCAAATTAGCTGGGTGTCTATGATAAGATCCTTCACATCAAGGTGAAATCGCCTCACATACCTCGACTCTGCTTATTTGTATGCTACAGGGAGGTCCATATCATTTCTTTGTTTGTTTTGAGGGAATTTCTTTATGATGCAATTCGGGTCCCTGCGAAATCTGTCCAAGGATATGAATGAAAAAAGGGTCATTGCGGACAAGATAATACATATTGCACATTGACAAAGAAAGGAACTCTAACCTACCTGTTGTGTTCCTTATGCTCAGTGATGAATCTTAAGTATTTTAAATCTAGTGACTAGGTTTAGGTTGCATTTTGCATATCATTTTGCATATCATTTTGCACATCATTTTGCATTTCATTTTGCATTTTTGTGAATTTAGAGTGATTTCGGTATAATAATAATCTCTTTATCTTCTGAAGGAGAGCTGAAAGCATCATCATTTCTTACGCTAAGTGGTCTATTTATCATCATTTCTTCGATCGAGTACTTGTGTTTTGAGATGTTTAGCTGCATACATAACATTTAATATAGCTTCATACAATTCATTATTACTCATTTGCATTATCATTTATTTGCATATAAAAGAAACAAAAATATACATTCATAATCATTTGCATTACATACATTGATATTGAAAAAAAAATGCATACATGTAGAATAAAGCATATAAAAGACATCTCATAACCAATCAAGACAAGTACGATGAAATCAAATCAAAATCTCATAAATCGGTTGCCCATTCTAATTCCATTTTCAGGATCGAAATTGAAATTCGAGATCATTTTGCTAGTCAATTTCACAATTTGGACCACTTAGCGCTCTTTGCATCAAATGCTCATTCTTTCTTTAAATGGCGCTCAATTTCAACACTGAATCTTAATTCAATTTCATTCCACACATCAACATTACAATCAACTCTGCACTCAATTTCATCAATCAACGCCGAAATTTCAAAAATTCCTCAAAATCAATTTGTGCTCAAATAACTAATCATCGCTCAAAATTGCCTAAAATCAACTACCCTCGCTATCTTTCGATTTCGCTCCCGAGGGGGCATACAAGTGACCTTATGACCTCACATCTTCAATGTCGAGATAATTTTTCAAATCTATCAAAAGTCAAGCAAAAAAAAAAATCTTTTCAACCAAAGAAAATCAAAACCTTATTGCTAAGGGGCATCTCATCTTCATTGCTTCATATCAAGTTGAAATCTCTCGATCATTCGAATATAATTAATTGTCAGGGGCATATCAGTTTCATTGCTTCAAATCAAGTTGATATTTGTCTTCTTTTGAATTAATCTCTTAACGTTAATTAGTTTCATCGCTTTTCATCAAGCTAATTATTCGTTTAAACTCAATCAAAAGTTTAAAGAGTATCTTTGATCACACTCAATCTAAGCAGGTGTTCAGTATTCGTTTCTTGATCAAGCTGGACAGTTTATCTTCATTCATCGTATCCTGATCAATCAAGTTCAAGATCAATTTTGATCATCACTCACTACATCTAAGATCAATCAAGTTCTAGATCAGTAAGATCCGCTTCTTGATCAATCAAGCTCAAGTTCGGTATCTTTTGTTTTCTATCGTTCCTAAGTTCAATCAAGTTCGGGATCGGTATCACTTTAATTAGACTTCATTCAGCTTTGTCGCTTCGAATCAAGATAAACACCTTGCTTTTCATCTAGTTTGTGATCAATCAAGTTCAAAACTAGCATCTCCTAGACATCACACATTCTTTGAACCAACGCGCTGCTCGCACATTAATTCAAAGAGGGGCAAATGTAATACCCTAAAAATGGTCATCTAAACCATGGGCTCCTAATCTCGACAACATCATCAAGGTCCTAACCAAAGGCAATTAAATCAATCTTGAGCACATTATTAATTCTTTAATCGTCAAATATCACATGGCAAATCAATTACTCAATATTAATTAAATATTTATTTAATTAATTGAATCATTTCCAAGAATATCATTTTGATCAATTATTCCATTTCAATTTATTAAATATCCTTGCATATTTAATTAATTAATAAATTTGCCATTTAATCATGCAAAAGGAATTAATTGTTTACAAAAGATGAATTAATTACAAAACAAAGAGTTGAATTGAATTAAAACAAAAAAAGAATTGAATTGAGAGAGAAATCAAACTTGAGATATTATTTCTTTTTCTAAATTTGGAACTTGAAATCAGAAAAGCAATTAAATTGAATTATTGAATTATTCTCTAAAATTGGAACTCAAAGCTTTTCAGAAAAAGAAGTTCAGTTGCATTGAAAAGACCTTTTTCTTGAATAAATCAAATATATGCATGGAATTAATTTATTATTATTTTCCAATGCAACTTGGACTTCTAATTTGAATGCATTTCAGTTAAACTATAATTGGAATCTATCTCAAGGTTAACTCAACCTGATTTCTCAATTATTTTCAATTAATTCTAAATTGAGCTTTTTCATCATCTCTCTTGCAATTCTCTATAAATTCAGTCTCCAGCTCTCATTCCAATTTACCCCAGAGATTTTTGAGAACACGCTTGGAGATTATTATCCCACTAATTTTGCTTTGGACTCATTGAAGATTATTGTGTTTGTTTGTTTACTTTCATCCATTTTTACATCCATTATTGTTTGCATCCATCATTGCTTCAATTGATTATTTGTTTGAATTATTCATCCATCTTGCATCCATATAGCTTAATATCATATAGATTAAATCCTTCGTCTTGGTGTAGTCTAGTCACTGGTATTGCTTATAACAATTTGAGAGCAATCTTATACTCGCATCTTTTAGAAGGCAATTAGTCGCTTTGTTATGGTTTTTTACTTATTGATTATTGATTATTAACCATGCATATAATGACTTAATTGAAGTGTTGTGCTTGCAGCTACAGGTTCACTTTTTCACACACACACTAATAGGGAAAGGCCTAGTGTCGTTGGTCATTGAGTGAATCTATGGTGTTTGGTGTTGAAGATTTGGATCATGACTTACACATGTTGATTTGTCCTATTGAGTTTTTTTCCATGATTGGATGGGGGTTGAGAAGTAGGAGTGTATCCTTGGGTTAATGAGGGAAGATTGAGAAACTAGAGGCCTTGTAAGTACTCAGTAGGCTTGAGGGTTGTTATCACCTTTTTTATTAGGTGGGTTGGGAGAAATATCTCCCTAAGTAGTTGAGTTTGTATGGATGCTCTGCATCAAAGTGGTATCAGAACAAGGAAGTAGGTCCCTAGAGAAGATAGTTGGGATTTGAGAGAAGAGTGAGCAAGAGGTTGAATACAAGATGCCTCCTAAGAGTGTGGGTACTTCTAGAGAGTTCTAGAAGTTGAAGGAGAAGAATGTGAGGTTGAGATAATCCTATAATGCTATGATAGCAAGGCTTGAAGCCTTAGAGTCCAATCAAATAAGGAATGTTGATATAGGGGATGTGAGTGATGAAGAGGAAGAAGAAGAGAAGTTCCAAGAAGCACAGGAGGAAGAGTAGATAGATCCTGAGGAGCAGAGGACAATCAGATTGCTAAAGGTAGTGAAAGGTTATCAATATAAGGCAAAGAGTTGACCTACTTATGTATGGTGTAAATCTAAATGAAGAAGAGTTACTTGATTGGATAGCAGCTATGAACACGTATTTTGAGAGTGAAGATGTCCCAGAGGATCAAAGGGTCGAAGTGGCAAAGACAAAGTTGAAAGGACATACTCTCTTATGGTGGGATTATGAACATGTAGAAAGAAGGAAGAAGGGAAAGGCAAAGATCATCTCATGGGGCAGAATGGTGGTAAAACTCAAAGGTAAGTTCCTCCCTAGAGACTATGAGGTTCAAATGTTTAAAAGAATGCAAAGTTTAAAACAGAGGTATTTAGATGTAAAAACTTATACTGATTAATTTTATAAGTTGAGTATAAGAGTAGGAAGGAATGAGGATGAAATTGAAAAGGTGGCTAGGTACTTTGGAGGACTTAGGTTCAATATTCAAGATGAGTTGGTAATTGCTAACCCCAAAAGTGTGGAAGAATGTTTCTAATTGGCACTTAGGGTTGAGGAGAAAGTAAAAAGAAGGTGAGAGAAATCCACAAGAGGAAGAGGCGGCATCAATAATAGATCGAGGTAGAGGTGCAATTCCTTCACAAAAACAAACCCATGAGGATCAAGGTGATACAAAAAAAGGTAAAGAACAATCATTTTCTGATTTTAGAGGTGGATTTGTTAACAATAGAGGCATATTTGGTAGAGGTTCTAATAAATTATTCGATAGATGTTATAACTACAATGAATTTGGTCATCCTTCTTTTAAATGTCTTGAAAAGATAGCATCATCATCATCTAAGGTTGACAAAAGGGTTGCATTTGCACAAGAAGAGGAGGTTGATAGGTCAAAGGTGGTTGAATGTAATTTTGAAGTTGGAGAGAGTTTGATGATGAAGAAGACTATTTTTAATACCTCACAAGGACATGAACCCATACAAAGAAGAAGCCTCTTTAGAACAAGGTGTCAATGCAAAGGTAAAGTTTGTACTATTGTTGTTGATTCGGGTTCTACTAATAACATGGTTTCTACTAAAATGGTTGAGAAATTGAATTTGGAAAGGATACCTCATAAGAGTC
Organism: Cryptomeria japonica; assembly: GCF_030272615.1. NCBI lineage: Eukaryota > Viridiplantae > Streptophyta > Pinopsida > Cupressales > Cupressaceae > Cryptomeria > Cryptomeria japonica. The sequence continues at coordinate 619,033,662 of NC_081408.1, read as the reverse complement.
CTTATAGAGATTCTTGGGTTAATGATGATGTTACTTTGTTGGTAAAGGAATAAGAAAAGGTTGATTTTCATATTGGTCAGTATAAAGATAGTGTTTTATGTGATATCTTGCCCATGGAATGTAGCCATATTCTACTTGGTAGACCTTGGCAATATGATAACAATAGTTGTTATGATGGTAGGAGGAATAATTATACTATTGAAAAGGATGGGGTTAAGTATACTCTAATGCCAATGAATGATGATGTCAAGGGTAAGTAAAATAGTTATGTTTGGTATGAAGACACTACTCAAGGATGAGGAAGTTGCAGCCAATTCAAGGCTAGAGAAGGTTGAAAAGAGTGATTTGTTTGCAAGGGTAATGATTTGATTAGTTATGTGTCCTTTTGTGCAGGATAAGATCAGCAAAGAACATGTCAATGCAGGTGTTAAGGGGTAGGTACAAGAGGAAGAGATTGAACAAGTGTAGGAGAGGGTGCAAGTGCAAGCACCACAAGGCAATTCTTGGTATCAACCAAGTGTTATGGTGATTGGTAGTCCTTTTTGGTATAATGTGCCACTGTGTTATATTTTTTATCCATTTTTTGCAGGTCTATCAGGTATGTATTCATAGCATGGAATTGGAGTCCCCTCATGGGACATGAGTTTTTCTATAGGGGGAGTGTATGGTGCAGAAGCACCTCCGTAATCATCAGGCCTCCATGAGGTCAAATATGGAAGACAAGTGTTTTTTATGGATTTAAAATGTAAATAAGGTCAATTATGATCATTTTTTATGTAATAAGGTCATCTAGACCCATATTTCTTGTGTCTAGTCCTAGGTTACTCATGTTGGCAAAATTGCTCTAACACTGTAAAAAGTTGTCAAAGAGTGATCGAGGTGTCTAAATGGTCAATTTTGATGTAAAATGTGATGTTAAGATATTATTATTTCCATTTGGACCTATTTTTATGTTCTAGGGGTCATAGGTTTGTCTAAGGTCAAAGTTGTCAATGTTGCAAAATATTGTCACAAAAATTGTCAAGTTGTTATTTACACAAAAGTTGCATTATTGTACCCAATGTACATATGGCTTGAAATATAGTTGGAGAAGTTGTAACTGCCATGTGGATGCATAAATAGACATTGGGAAGGTCAAAGCAAGGTTTTTGTTGAATGTATGAAGGAAAAATCAATAAAAATCTTGAAACTTACTGCACTTCCTTGTGTTTCTCCACGTGACAATCTGTTCCAAGGAGTTTTTCATTGACAAGTCTTATTAATTTTATTTGAAAACTTATTTTTTATTATTATTGAATGGTTCTTCTTCCTTATCCAAGTGGTTTCATTTGATTTGGTGTATTGTAGAAGAAGATATCTTTTTTTAAAAAAAAATTGTCAAAACCCCAAACCAGGGTACCCTGAGAGAGAGGAAAATGTAAAACTCTTTATATACATGATTGAAACACCATCCAATAGATGGGAAATATTGTTAATATTTATTTATTTTTCTTCCAATGATTGAATGGTTTCATGATGGAGTTTGCATGTGCTAGGGAAGAGAACAAGGACTAGAATCCCTGTCCCAATCTGAGAAATCAGAAACGGTGATCTCGAAAGCTAAATGTAAGGTAAGAGCCTTGAAAGGGTGGAGAAGGAATAGAAGGGTGTTTTGAGTGTATAATTACATGTTCTCAACATTGATAACCTTGAAAAAACTAAAGAGATTAAATACCCTTGGTTCTCTTAAACCTTATGCTTGATTGTTATAGTTTGACAGTGACTTGAATTTCTACACTTTACATGCTTTGGAGTGGATCTGGGGATAACTTAGAGATCAAAGGGGTAGTAAGAAGATTCCCCATAATCATGGTTTGTATTTAAAGGGCTGAGAGTAAATAATTATCCCTCAAATCATGGTTGTCCATGTCTTGTGCATGACTGTCCTAAAAGTTGATTTTTGTCCCTATGAACAGTGTTGAGTCAAAAGGGTGTTATGATGTTTCCTAGGGTGGTTGGGAGGGTTGAGTAAAGTGTTTTGGCCATGGAGGAGAGTCACAATGGTGTCTCCATGAAATTCCTTGGGTTGGGGTATGCCTATATGGCATTGTGAGTTATGTGAGTAAGCCATTGGTAGTCCTAATTGGAAAAGGCCTAGTGTTGTTGGCCATTGAGTGAATCTATGGTGTTTGGTGTTGAAGAGTTGGATCATGACTTAGGCATGTTGATTTGTCCTATTGAGACTGTTTCCATTATTGGATGGAGGTTGAGAAGTCAGAGTGTGTCTTTGGGTTAATGGGTGCAGATTGTGAAACTAGAGGCCTTGTAAGTACTTAGTAGACTTGAGGGTTGTTATCACCTTTTTTATTAGGTGAGTTGAGAGAAAGATCTCCCTAATTAGTTGAGTTTGTGTGGATTCTCTACATCACTATCCTCCTTTGTGCTATCATCAGCATGCATGAATGTTATGTGTACAAAAAAAAAACTTGTGTAGAATGGTAATACATAGATTGCACTTCATTTTGAGTTTGTAATGTATAATTTTCAGAAAAATTAATGATAGAGACAATGGTACCAAGAGGAAATGTGTCTTTGCATAACTTGAATTGCTCATCTAACCACTGAGCTCTATGTGTATGCATTATGTACTCATAAACTAGTTTCTCTTGAAACATTTTCATAAATTCAGCTACACATATATCATTTTTCACTAACTCACATCTCTTCAATTCTTTTCCATCTTTAACCCCATATGTGATTGTCTTGTATTTTCCAAAAGAAACTAGTTTCTTACCAATTTCATGTGTGCTCTCCAAATGTACACATCTTGGTAAATGTTACAAACCACCACATGTAGCACAAAAACCTTTCAGACACATCATCTTATAATAAATGCAACCATCATGTCTTTTATATAGCACACTTGAAATAAATTCTCTTGGTGACTTAGGAGGTGCTTGTATATTGCATTCCTGCATAATATCGTTAGAGTGCAAAATACAACATATATGACGATAAATATCATAGTGCATGAAATACTCAATATGCATCCTACAAAAAAACATGGTGCGTACATGATTAATATTAACATAAAAAGGTTTTTCCATTTCAAAAAATCTCTGACTAATTCTTATTTGAGGAAACTTTTGAAGGAATCTTTCAAAAAAAATTGTTTGAGTCATATCCAAATAGTTTTTGGCATGTGGCTCATGATTTCTAGATCCAATTCGTCTTCTAACAACATCTCTTTGGTTGGGCTAAACCCTTGTGTTGTCATACCAAAAAATTTCAATTAATGTTCTTAGTGCATCAACAACAACCTTGTCTTTGTGTGGTAGTCTACTTGAGAATGCCCAAAGAGAATTGTTGTTAGGATCCTCTATTTTCTCTCGCCTCTCTAATTCTTTACATAATGATGTTCTACTTATGTTTAATGAATTACTTGTTTTACTTATCAAATGATCTTTTTTTATTTTCTTGCTCATTATGGTTGATGTAATAACATGTCGAGTAACTTTAGAATCTTTAGTACATGATTTTGAAACAATAGCTTGATGTGCATCAAATATATTTCTCACGATAATTCTTTCACTATTACTTTTTGATAATCTTAAGCCTAGAATTTTCATTATCTCTCTAAAATTAAAAATTTTAATTATTTCAACAATTAATTGACATCTTCTAGTTTTATTTAAGTTTTCAAAATAGTGTTTCCATATTCTTTTAACCATTCTTCTACAAATTTGTTCATTTATTTTATCGGGCATTGGCTTCAAAATATTCTCATCAATGTCAATTAGATACTTAGGTTTTCTCTGAATAATTATAGGAGGTGTTAATATTGGTGCATTGTGTGCATTAGGTGCATTCATCACATCAAATTGAGTTGGTGTATGTTCAACATTTGATTGATTATTCATTGTGGTCTCTTCTTCAATTGCATTAGGTTTATTCAGTAAATCAAATATTGTTCGTGCATCTTTATCACTTGTTTAATTATTGATTGTGATTTCTTCTTCAATTGCATTAGGTTCATTTGGTACATCTAATTGAGATGTTGTGGATGGCATACCTTCTGTAGACATCTAAAAATGGTCAACGCTTGTGGATTCATACTTTAACATGTGCGCATTGCCTTATTTGAGCATTCTTGTGTTGCATTAGCATTTCTTCTATGTTGCGCACTTGGTCTTTATCATTTGCGAGCATCGAGTCCTTCTTTTGCATTCCTCATTTTTCTCACTTTCGAATTAGGTCTTGTCAATAGCAATCTTCAGTCATGATTTTGGTCGATCTTATCCTGTCGCATCATGGTGCGTGCTCATTTATCATCATTTTGGACATCGTCAATCCTAATCGATGATAGAATTAGGGTTTTGTCCTCTTGTCAATCTTTCAATCATCTTTAGCTTTTTAGTAATCATTTGCAATTATCAACTTGTCAATCTCGTCATTTTGCGATCGATTCGTCATCAATCCTTGTCCTTGTCAGCCTTGTCATTTTGCGATCAATTCATCATCGATCCTTGTCCTTGTCAATCTTGTCATTTTGCGATCGATTCATCATCGATCCTTGTCCTTTTCAATCATGTCAATTTGGATCAATTAGTCATTGTTCCTCGTCAATTGGCACCTATCAATTTGATCTCCTTCTCAATCTTGGTCAATTTGTCATTGATTTTTGTCAGCCAATCTCAATCGTTTATCAACATTGGTCCTTTGTCAATCAGAATCATGATCGGACCTACATTAATTTCTTGTTGTCTTGACCTAATTCCTTGTCCTCTTATTTCTAGGGTTTTATGATTTGTTCATTTAATCATTTTCTTCTTCTTTGTGGGTTAAATAAATCTATTTATTTAGTCCTAGGTCTCTTTCATGAATTAATTAATGGATGAAAACCTATTAATTAATTCACCTAAGTTCTATTTCTCCTATTTTCTTTAATTTTTCTAATATTTCCCCTAATTTCATTCCCTCATTTTCTCCTATGTTTATGCTTCCATTTGTTGCAATCATGGAGGCTATTTTCTCTCTTCCCTTTTGTCATGGGAATGGCATTTCAATCTTGTCATAATTTGTCATAATTTGTCGTACACCTTGCATAGAAATTGTCATACATTTGTCATAATTTTGCCATTCTTGATTTGAATTTCCTTTCAAATCTCTTCATGCTAATCTTGTCCTCTCTCCAATTTGTCTATAAATTGGATGATTTTCTTCAATGAAATGAGATCAATCACATTTTTGAGTAACCATATGCTACGAATTTCATCTCTCAACAACTTGCTTTCCACTTGCATTTTGCACTTGTAGGTGAGATCCACATCAAATTTGAAGGTGAAAGAAGAACAATGGAGCCACATGAAGGAGATATCTACGTCGGTTTGCTTCGATTTCATTTGATTTGAATATCTTGTCTTTATGTCTTCATTGATTGGATTGGGATTGATTTCATAGTAGTTAATGAGCTTCTCAATGGTACTAGGACTCTTCAGTTTGAGCTCATACATCATTTTTGGGACCAAATTTTGAATAAATAAGTTCACTTGTTGTTCTTCAGGTATATCTAGGGAAGAACGACTGTACAAGCTTCACCATCTTTGTAAGAAAGTCACTAATGGTTCACCTTGCTTTTGCTTTGTGTTGCATAAATCTGACATGGTCACTTCATTGTCAATGTTGAATGCGAAGTGGGATATAAACTTTTGAACGAATTCCGGCCATGTCTTTATGTTCCCTGGCAAATGTGAATACCAATCCATGGCTTGTCTTGTGAGACTTTGTGCGAATAAGCGCATCAAATATGTTTCCTCATAGCTCACTTCAGTACATGCTGCAAAAAATGCTCGGATATGGCATTTTGGATTGTCGTTCCCTTTATATTTCTCAAAATTAGGTGCCTCAAAATGCTTAGGAAAGGGAGGCATGTACAAGCTCTTGTCAAATGGATTAGGACATAAATCTTGATCTGTGTATAATTTCTTTGTCCCTTTGGTTTGCAATGCGTCGATTTGTCGTTGCAACTTCTCAATCTATTGTGCAATTGTGTCAGATAGTGAAGATTTTGGAAGTTCATCATTCATTCTTGGGTGTACTCTTTGTCAATACATCGTGCTCTCCATTGGCTGTTGAATCTCTATTATAATGCTAACTCATCACACAATGTCATTGGTTGAATCACACAGGCTCGAAGCACTTCAACCGGAAACCCTGAGGTTGAGACTACCAACCGATAGTCATGCCATATTAAACCTTGATAGAAAACATTCCAAATGTCGGTTCACATTTTAACATACCGGTTCACCTGAACAAGCATATTGCTTCACCTTTTGTACATATACCGGTTCACAACATTATACCGGTTCACTTTGCTAGTTGCTTAACTGCAATAAACTAGTTCACTCTTCAACATATTACTGGTTCACTCTTCAACATATTACCGGTTCACTCTTTAGCATATTGACATCAATGACAACATAATATCATTATGTCAACATACTCTGCACATATGCCAACAATCTCCCCCTTTGGCATTGATGGCAATATACAAAGATATCTCTCTTTCTGCATCACATCTTCTCCTTAATACTACAGATATCTTTTCTTCTTCACATCTTCTCCCCCTTTGACAACAATGCCAAAGTGAAGGCATGAGCTTCCCTGTTCCACTATGCTACTCCCCCTGAGGAGTAGCATCCTTCAACACATCAATCCTGAAAAGATATAGAAAAGTAAGATCTGACTAATGTGGGGCACAAACCTTTAGTTTACCTCTTAAAGCGAATCACCCCTAATTCACCTCTCAAATAGGTAAATGTAGCCTTTGGTAGAGGCTTGGTGAATATGTCTGCTAATTGCTCCTTACTGGAAACATGTTCCAATACCACCTCTTTGTTCTGAACCTTTTCCCTCAAGAAATGATACTTGAGTTCAAAGTGCTTGGTTCTAGCATGTAAAACTAGATTCTTGGAAATGTTAATTGCACTTGTATTGTCACAAAATATACTTACCGGTTCAGATACATGAACTTTGAAGCCATTCAATGCATGCTTCATCCAAATAGTCTGGGTGTAGTTCATAAAAGTTGCAACATACTCTGCTTCTGTTGTAGACTGAGAGATACAACTCTGCTTTTTACTCATCCATGAGACCAGTCTACCACCGAGAAAGAATGCACCACCGGTTGTGCTCTTCCAGTCATCCACATTACCAGCCCAATCAGCATCTGTGAGCACTTTCAGGTTGAAATCATCATTGTATGGATACCATAATAAATAGTCAATAGTTCCCTTCAGATATCTAAGAATCTGCTTGACTGCTACCAAGAGGGATTCTCTTGGGCTTTTCTGAAACCGAGTGGTAATACCCACTGCATTTGCAATGTTCGGTCTGCTATGCACTACATAATGCAACTTGTCAATCACTGATCGATATTCCTTCTCATTTACTAATGCTGAGTCATCCTCTTTTGATAGTTTACAACCGGTCACCATTGGTGTACCAACTGGTTTGCTATCTTCCATGCCAAAGGTCTTCAACACCTCTTTGACATACTTGGACTGAGTAATAAAGATTCCATCTTTCATTTGCTGAATCTGCAGTCCAATGAAGAACTTAATCTCCCCTATGAGTGACATTTCAAACTCTTTTTTCATCTCATCTGCAAAGTCATGACTCGTCTTGTCATCTCCACCAAAGATTATGTCATCAACAAATACTTCACAGATCAAAATCTAATCTCTTTCTAATTTCAAGTAGATATTGCTATCTTCACTTGTTCTTTCAAATCCAATCTTCACAAGATGGGAGTGCAAGCGTTCATACCATGCTCTAGGTGCCTGCTTCAGTTCATACAAGGCTTTATGTAGCCTACACACATGTCATTGTCTTCAGATAGGGCAAACCCATCTGGTTGCTCTATATACACCTCCTCTTCAAGTATTCCATTTAGAAATGCAGATTTTACATCCATTTGGTATACCTTGAATCCTTTAAAACCTACATATGCAAGAAGCATACAAACTCCTTCCAATCTTGCTACTGGAGCAAAGGTTTCTCCATAGTCTTCTCCTTCTTCTTGGGCATATCCTTTACATACTAGTCTAGTTTTGTTCCTTACCACTGTGCCATCCTCATTCAGCTTATTTCTAAAAACCCATTTGGTTCCAATGACATTTTTATGCTCCGGTCTGGGTACCAAAGACCATGTACCATTCTTCTCTATTTGATCAAGTTCCTCTTCCATTGCCTTGATCCAATCTTCATCTTTATTTGCCTCTTTGAAGGATTTAGGCTCAAATTCAGAGATCATACATGAGTTTTCTCTTACCTTTCTTCTTGTAAGAATTCATGCATCTTTGTCTCCTATGATTTGCTTTGGATCATGATTGAGTTTTACATACCTAGGTATATTCTTAACAGATTCCTCTTGCTTCTCTTCTTCATCCTCATCTTCATCAGCATCAGCATCCACCAGTGTAGGAGCACTGTTACTGGTGCTTGGTTGTTTTGCAACCGGTTCCCAGAAGGTTACTACCGGTTCATCTCTTACTTTCTCACTGTCGGTTTCCTCAAATTTCTTAGAGGTTTCATCAACTCTAACATTGATGCTTTCAACAATTCTCTAAGTCCTATTGTTGAAGCATTTGAGAGCTTTGCTCTTGGTGGAATATCCTAGGAATATTCCCTCATCATATTTTGCATCGAACTTGCTTTGATCTTCACTCCTCTTGATATAACATTTGCTACCAAATACTCTGAAGTAGCTTACCACTGGTGTCTTACCGGTCCAGTACTCATAAGGAGTCTTATCCTTTCCTTTCTTGATGAGTACCCAGTTCATTGTGTAAAGTGCAGTGCTCACCGCTTCTCTCCAAAAGGTGTGAGCAACCTTTCCTTGGATCAACATAGTTCTAGCTGCTTCAACCACAGTCCAATTGTTCCTCTCTGCTAAGCCATTCTGTTGTGGAGTCCGGGGGGCAGACAGTTGCCTCTTGATGCCATTCTCTTCACAATATTTGTTGAATTCACTGGAAGTGAATTCCCCTCCTTGATTAGTTCTAAGGCATTTTATTCTTCTATCGCTTTCCTTTTCTGCCAGTGCTCTGAAATCTTTGAACTTTCCAAAGGCTTCAGACTTGTCCTTCAAGAATGTGACCCACATCATTCTTGAGCAATCATCTATAAGAATCATAAAATACCTATCTCCCTGCACACTCCTAGTTTTCATAGGACCACACAAATCAGTATGCACAAGATCAATTAAATTATTTGCAGTGAAAGATTTACCTTTGAAAGTTGAGGAAGACATTTTCCCCAGTTGACACTCTCTGCACAAAGGATTTTCCAGTTTACTTAGCACCGACAATCCTCTAACTACCTTGATCTTACTGGCCTTCACAATGTTATCAAAGTTAATATGGTAGAGTCTCCTATGCCATATCCATCTATCATCAAACTTAGCCATAAGACATGTACTGACATGTGCATTCAGCTGAAATAGGTTACCTTTGGTCTGCATACCGGTGGCCATCAGTTCACCATTCTTTCCTTTGATTTTGCACACTCCATTTTTGAATTCCAGAGTGAGTCCATTATCATTCAACTAGGCAACAATCAATAGGTTGTGTCTGAGACATTCCACCCAATACGCATTGTCAACACTACTCTTTCCATTCAGAGAGATGGACCCTCTTCCTTTGACCATACATGGTGCATCATTACCAAAACGAACCACACCACCATCATATTCTTTCAAAGATAGAAACTTGCTCTAGTCACCAGTCATATGGTGAGAACAGCCACTGTCAATAATCCACTCATTAGAATTATCAAAGCAGGAGACAAGAGCCTTCTTGTCTGACACATCTTCCTTGACTGCAACAAACACAATATCTTCATTTTCTTCATCTTCTAATTCCTCATCTGTGACACCTTCATCAACTACTATAAAATAGTTTCTCTTGTTTCCTCCTTTGAATTTCTTGAACCTTTCTGGTTTGTCCTTTTTGTCACCATTAGGACAGTTTATAGTAATATGTCCTATCCGGTTACAAGAAAAGCATTTCAAAGGGAGCTTACCTCTGTATTTGTCAATTCCCTTAGGAAGTCTCTTGGAAAGAAGAGCTTCAAATTCCATTAGAATCTCCTCATCATCCATTTCTCTGCTCTGTCTTGGTTCACCGTTGGTCCTTTCTTCTTTTCCTTTGTTGGATGGTGTAACAGATGCTCTAAAAGCTGATTCAGTCTTCTGAACACTGCCATCAAAACTATTTAGCTCATAGGCTATCAATTTTGCAATGATGGAGTCTAGGGATACCTTAGTCTTGTCTATTGACCTCAACTCCTGAATAGCAGCAACCCTTATTGCATAGACCGGTAACAAGGACCTCAAGACTTCACTAATAACATAAGAATCTTCCATTTTACCACCTGCACTCTTGATATCTCCAACAACAGTTTTGATTCTTATTCCATATTTTTGAATGGTCTCTCCTTCAACCATCTGCATGTCTTCAAACTTTCCCCTAAGGCTTTCTTCCTTAACTTGTTTTGCATGCTCATCACCGTCATAGATATTCTCAAGAGTATCCCATACTTCTTTGGGATTATCTTTATTCTGGACATCAATAAACTCAATGTTAGATAAGCTGCTGATTAGGGCTTCCATGACTTGCCCATTCTCCTGGATCTCTCTCTTTTGATCATCGATGAGAGTACCGGTAGGAATAACAAAAGCATTCTCAACATAGCTCCAGTGTTGAGCACCCATGCTTCTGATGTATATCTTCATTCTGTCCTTCCATATTTTGAAATTGTCTCTGTTGAAATTTGGACCTTCCCTCTTCATCATTACAATAGGATCTTTCCCTCAAGTGGTTAAGCTTACAACACAGCCTAGAGGATGCTCTGATACCAATTGATAACTCAATGATGAACAGCAAGTACCAAACCGGTACTGAGAGGGGGGGTTGAATCAGTACAGACACAATATCTTCTCCTGAACCGGTTTGACTACAGACAGTGAACTTGACTGACAATCACTAACATCGGCCTGAACCAGATTACTACCGGTTAAACATAATGCAACTGAGAAAGACATACACCAGCAACACTTAGCTTTCCACACAACCTACACCTTCATTTCCACTTTTATCCTTGTGCATAAACAGGTAATCTACCATCAGAAATACAAAAACTTGCTATCAACATGATTCACCACTAAACAAGAAATAACAAAACATCACATGAAAGAGGCATCACACATGACACACATATTTTTCACATGGAAACCCAACTGGGAAAAACCATGGTGGGGATGAATACCCACAAGTTGTTCTTGAACTCTTTAGAAGTCCGCTCTGTTAGGAGCCTAGTCCGGTTAAAGACTGTTACAACAGGTTCTGTTAGGAACCGAACCTGTTAGGGATCACCCGGTTAAGGGATGGCTAGAATACTCGGTTAAGGGTTAAACCCTATTAGAGGTTACTTTATTAGAGGATTTTCAGAACTCAATGGCTTTGAGTCACCCTATTAAAGGATTTATAGCAAGTTGATTAAAGCTACCTGGTTAAGGGATTTTCCAACTGTTGAAGTGGTTAGAGATCAACATGTATTACAATGATCTGGTAATAACACACAATGCCAGTGCAGATCCGCTTTAGTTCCTTCCTTCTACACACACACTCTACAGGTATCAATTTTCTTATTTGGTCTGGCAAGAATCATGTATCTTTGCACTTAGATACACACACAACATTTGCCAACAACCTCAACATAAAACACAACATCGATCTTATAGGAAACAAATAGGTCGGTAGCATAAACCCTAAACCCTAGACATTTAGGTTGATCAATTCAATCGGTTCAATCCCAACCATTGAACACTTTGCATTTGAACACAACGGTCTTGAACAAATCTCAAGACATTCTCCATCGTTCGTTCTTCACCACTTCATGGAGGCGATAACCCATCACGCGTTCTCCACCGTTTGCAGAGACTTCGCACATCCCCGAGGCAGATAGGATCAATCTCCTTCATGCAAGATCCTTCACGCACATGAGGCTAACGTGGCAACACGATCTGATCTCTATTATAATGCTAACTCATCACACAATGTCATTGGTTGAGTCACACAAGCTCGAAGCACTTCAACCGGAAATCCTGAGGCTGAGACTACCAACCGATAGTCATACCATATTAAACCTTGATAGAAAACATTCCAAATGTCGGTTCACATTTTAACATACCGCTTCACCTTTTGCACATATACTGGTTCACAACATTATACCAGTTCACTTTGCTAGTTGCTTAACTGCAATAAACCGGTTCACTCTTCAACATATTACCAGTTCACTCTTCAACATATTACCGATTCACTCTTCAACATATTGACATCAATGACAACATAATATCATCATGTCAGCATACTCTGCACATATGCCAACAATGGTGTCGTTAGGGGTCTTATGGGGTCCTAATGGGTATGCACATGTATTAGAACACCATATAACCCCTTAGGACACCATACGACCCCTTAGGGCATCATATGGTCCTAAGGGGTCATGTGGAGCCCTAATGGTGCCACACGTTTTACACTATCATATGACCCACTAGGACACCATATGACCCCTTAGGATATCATATCCTCCTAAGGGGTCATGTGTTGTGCTAAGGGGTCACATGATGTCGTTAGGGTTCACGTGAGGTCCTAATTAGGCCACGCATGTGTTACAACACCATATATCCCCTTATGACCCCTTAGGATATCATACATGGTCCTAAGGGGTCATATGGTGTCATTGGGGGTCATGTGGGGTCCTAATGGGGCCGCACATGTGTTAGAACATCATGCAACCCCTTAAGATATTATATAGTTCTAAGGGGTCATGTTGTATGCTAAGGGTCCATATGGTGTCGTTATAGGTCTTTGGGGTCCTAATGGGGCCACACGTGTTAAAACACCATATGACCTCTTAGGACACCATACAACCTCTTAGGACCATATATGATGTCCTAAGGGGTCACGTGGTATGCTAAGAGGTCATATGGTGTCATTAGGGGTCTTGTGGGGTCCTAATATGTCTGCACATGTGCTAGAACACCATATGACCCCTTAGGACACCATACAACCCCTTATGACATCATATGGTTCTAAGGGGTCATGTGGTGTGCTAGGGGGTCATATGGTGTCATTAGGGGTCATGTGGAGTCCTAATGGTGCCACGCATGTGTTATAACACCATATGACCCCTTAGGACATCATATGCTCCTAAGGGGTCATGTGGTGTGCTAAGGGGTCACATGATATTGTTAGGGGTCACGTGGGGTCCTAATTCTGCCACACATATGTTACAACACCATATGACCCCTTACAACACCATATGACCCATTAGGATATCATACATGGTCCTAAGGGGTCATATGGTGTCATTAAGGGTCATGTGGGGTCCTAATGGGGTTGCACATGTGTTATAACATCATACAACCCCTTAGGACATCATATGGTCTTAAGGGGTCATATGGTGTGCTAAGGGACCTTATATGATGTCATTAGGGGTTATGTTGGGTCCTAAGGGGAGAGAGAGGGAGAGAGGGAGAGAGAGATTCAAAGAAGGCATGAATACAACGTACTAAGATATTGAGAGACTGTATATGCATATATTTTACATACATATATGTATACATACACATACACATATTACATACATACATACATATTAGGATGTCTTTATGTTGACATAACTCGTACAGGTTTTGTTCTCTCTAAACCTTGTATGCGTTTAGTGCATTTAGGTTTGTGATTAGGCTTGGATGACAAGGTTGAGGGTTGGAAGTTTGATTTCCCTCTATTTCCCTCCTTTTTGATATGTTTTGTTTTATTGAATTGGTTTCTCGACTTTGTCATCATCAAGTTTACACCTCATCAACTAGGTATTTCTAAAATTGCCACCTTATTTTCACCCTGGTGGCATTTTGATGATGTTTAGTTGTGATTGTCATTGATGGACACACACTTATTTTGTTGTATGAGTTATTCTCAACCTGTATTATGTGATGTATTATTCAAACCGGTATTATATGTCATTGTATGCATAGTTTGTGTTTGTAAAGACTATCAGTGTTTGCAGAAGGAGCTTACCGGTCAAAGCATGACCGAGGACCTCAAGTAGTACGAGGATCTCAAGTGGTACAAGGACCCCAAGCGGCAGCCAATCTTTTTGAAGATCAGAACACTATGTTCTAGTTTACCAGTATTTGTTTGTAAATCGGTAATCGGTATATTGTATTTTGTTAACCAGCAAACTTGTAATCTGTGATGAGTTATCATCCACCAACACCGATGCAGTGATTCTATGTTGTGTTACGAATTATGTCTAGATGCACTGTACCTAGGAAATTGTAGTCTAATCTTATTGGACCGGAATGAAATCAGATTCTTATATGAGGACATCATGTCTAGGCTTTTAGTGAGAGTATGTGTGTGTTGAAGAGCGAAGTTGTTATAGAAGCATCGTGCGATAGAGATTGAACATGCAAAGGATAGAAGACTGAAGTAATGTTGCAATGCATTAATAAAGAGCAGTCAAGGATCTAATCAAGCATTTTGTGCTACTTTGTAGATCATTCACTTGCTGATTACTAATCTCTTCGACAAGTTTGAAACCCTTAACCGAGTAGGCCCAGTCAAGCCTATTGTAAATCCTCTAACAAGGTGGTTCACAGTTATGGATCTGAAATCTTCTAATAGGGTAGTCTTTAACAGGACTTATCTCCTAACAAAGATCTGGATTCTTAACAGGATCTATTCTGGTGAAGAACACTATAAGGCCTTAACCGGTCTGGTTACTATTCTCCAGATAGTTAACTTATGAGTTTTACTCACCGTGGTTTTTCCCATTTGGGTTTCCATGTCAAAATATCTTGTGTTATGGTGATTTGTGCTTCTATGGGTGAATGCTTTATTTGCTATTTGGATTATCGGTGTTTTAACCGATTTGTTGTTTAAACTACTATATTGATCTATAGTAAAATTGCTTAAGAGATTGGTTAAGTGTTTGGGCATACTAATTCACCTCCCCTCTTAGTATTCATCTATTGGTATCAGAGCCAACCTCTCTAAGTCTAACCACTTGAAAGAAGATATGGGGGAATCCAGCATGAGGGAACTTACTCACCGTTTGGATGAATCTGAGAGAGCCTATGATGAACTTAAGATCAAGTATAAAGCCTCTTTAGCCAAAAGAAGAGAGCTTGCTGAGCAAAGGATGGAAATTACTAAGAATAGCTCTTCTAATGAAGCAGACATGGATGCCCTATTCCAAGAAGTAAAGAAACTGAATGAGTCCAAAACTACCCTAAGGAGGGAGTTGGAAGGACTGACTATTAGGATGAGTCGGGAGATCGAAAACAAAAGAAAAGTTGAAGATCTAGTGAAGGACAAGAAGAACGATATCTCTAAGCTGAAACAAGAGATTTGTACCATCACTGCTTATCTACAAGAGAGTTAAGGAAGAAAATGAATAAGTACAAGCAAAACTGAATGCAACCATTTCTCAGAATGAAACCTTGATGAAGACCAATGAATCTCTTTCCAAGGAATTTGCTGAGACAAAGGAGATATTTGCAAAGTTCAACCAGAGTGCTTTGAAGTTGGATCAAAAGCTAGATTCAATGAAGCCATCAAAGGATACCTCTGGACTTGGTGTCTCTAAATATGAGGAAGGTGAATCCTCTGGAACCAAAACTAATGCACCAAAGGAGAAATCGATACCTAAGAACAGTAGTAAAAGCAAAGGTAAGCCAAAGTTCAAACATGTATGCTTTAGCTATCATAAGGAAGGACATACTGCCAATGTGTGTAGGAGTAAGACTTACAATAATTTTCCTTACATGCAAAACATTGTGTACAACCACAATGCTAGAACAGGGAGATTTAATGGTCATTGTTATGCATGCAACAAGTTTGGGCATAGATCTTTTGAGTGCAGATCAGTTATGAACAGCCCTAGAAGTTATGCACCAAGATCTAAAGGAGTTGTCCCAGAACCTCCTATGAACCAGAACCCAAACCGATACAAAACCTGTGACAACTGGTCAAATGGTTATGAAGCGGCAAACAATTGGAGACAAACCTGTTTGATCTGTTGTGGTAGCGGTCACACTACTGCAACATGCAGGAGGAAGAATGGAAATGTGAACAGTGGACCATTGAGAGTACCTGGTATGGTATGCTATCATTGTCACAAACCGGGACATATTGCTAGAAAATGCAGACTGAAAAAGAATCCACCGGAAGATAGACCGGTCAACCCTGAAGGTAAAAGGAAGGTCGATGTTGAAACCACTCGGGCTAATATGAACAAAACCTGGAAGAAGAAGTCTGAAGAGATGCCACAAGATGTACCTACTTCTGCACCCAGTGTGGAGACCTCTGAACCAGCAAATTAAGCTTCAAAAATCTTAAGGGGGAACATATTGGTAACAATGTTTTGGACCCCCGATGTATATTGGTAAAGTGCTTTTATCAATATCGATTACCTATCAACCGATAGAAGAAATGAAGTGGTAAAGTTAGGGTTTGTATCCTATCGGTGATGCATTTATTATGGTAGGTAGGAGCATGTTTAAAAGTGACTCTTGTCGTCATTTTTACTTACCTATTTTTGAAGAAGAATTTTTCTAGCTTGAGCAGCGCAACAAGAGCGATTCATCTTGCATTCGAAAGAATCCAGAAAGAAATCTTGCACAAGATTTTGCAGCCATTTCAAGCTATCAGTGTGGAAGTCAAATCGGTAAAGTAAGCTCTTGGAGAAGTGTGTTGTGCTCGACATCGGCGAACCCTAGTTTGCAGTGAAAAGGTGTTCTTCGTTGAATCACTCTCATCATTCTAAATTATTTAGACATGGCTTCTGCATCCAAAGCCTCTTCTAGTTCTTCCGCACCTAAGGAGTCATTTGAATCCCTTAGGAAAAAGGTGAAATATAATGCCCTATCTCAAATTCTCGTCGGAGTCATTGTCGAAGGGGATGTTTCTAGTTATATTGATTGCAGACTGGAAGACCTAGGGTCTCTAGTGATTCACTCCCAGTTAAGTTTGTTATGTGGGAAAGACAAGAAGATTAAACCAGAATATAGTGTGATCGAGAAGAAGAAATTTCACAATGCAGTGTATTTTCTCGAAGAATTCACAGATGATCACATAAGAATCATTCTCAGCAAGGTTCATGGTGACAAAATGTATCTTGAACGAACTCATGATATCACACCTGAGGCAATCTATGTCGTGACTGATTTCTGCAATGTTGGAGAGATCCCTGTTCTTCGCAAGGTCACAAAAACCAAAGTGACAAAGCTCATCGGTTTTGTGAACGACAAGAGGGAAATGATTGTTAATAACATTAGAGATGATTTGGTGAAGTATGCATGCATGGTACTTGGGTATAGAGTATTCTATGCTAGCAAAATGAACTCTGTTCCTACAGCTGCGGTGCATGCCGCTTATCAGATGATCAAGGAGAATGCAGAGTACGACTTGTCTACCTGTATGCAAAAATAACTCATGGAGAATCTGAAGTCCATCAAAGAGGATAAGTCTCTGAGGTTCAAATTCAGTCAACTGCTTGTTGGTTTGTTTTTCTATTTTCAAAGGTATTTTCTAGGAGTTGGTATTTTGATGAGTTCAAGGAGAGTCTGCAAGCAGTTGGATCTACTTATCTAGAGACTCTGAACAGGTATTTTGATGAGTTCAGATTATAGATGAACCAGAGAACAAGAATATCAGGTGACTTGGTTAAAAAGTATGAAGATGATATCTGTTTCACAATCAAAGTGGATCATTGCATAATGGAAGCAGTTGAGCCTAGACAAGATGAAGTTGAGCCTATGGGCTATGAAGTGGTGAATGATATACTTACTGGGTATGCCTCTACCCTACTTGCTTCACCGTTGGATCCAAAGAAGAAGAGGACTAGTATTTACTTAGAGAGGATCAAACCTACTGAAGTACTGAAGCAGAAGAAGAGGAAAGATGTGCCATCAGCATCGGCATCGGTTACATCCATTGCCAATCCTAAAGTGACCAAGAGGTCACCAACCAAGAAGAAACCAGAGGCTATTCTGCCAGAGGTATTTGAAAGGAAGAGAAAAACCAAGAATAACACACTAGATTCAGAAGACACTGAACTGGAGGTAGAAATGAAGAAGACAAGGCAACCAAGTAAGAAGACGAAGACAGCCGGTAATGTTCCTGCAACCTTTGCACCGGTAAATATACATGTTGCTTCTTACCAACCTATGACACATTTTCAAAGGATTATGAAGAATATTAGAAGGAAAATTCTTGATGATCTAAAAGATTATTTTGATGATCTTAGCGATATTGAAAAGGAGGAGCTAGAGCTAGAGGTCACTAAATATTTGTGTGATAATGATCGGTCTCCGATTGATATTAAACCTGTTGTTCCTAATTCTTTGTATAATTATTTGGATAATAAATGGCACATTGTCATTGAAAAGGAGCAAGAAATTAGGGAAGAAATTTTTGCCCAATATTTTCCTAATGCTTCTAATTCAAAATTGTTTGAGATTCTTAATTGGTACAAAGGCATCTTTTTCATGCGAAAAAGAAGACTTCAGTTACTCGGAGGCAAAACCTCTGAAGTGGAAAACGACACCCATCTGCAGGCTAAAGCAGCTGTCAAGATGCATAAGGTATCCGAAGCAAATCAGTAGCCTGAGCAAGAGCCTGGCCTATCTACATCTAAACCGGCTGAAACCTTCAATGATCAGGGAGAAAGAGTAATTGAGCAGAATGACCCTATTGATGTGGATGCACTAGATGCTAAAGGTAGTCAACCGGAGGAAGCGGATAAGGAGAAAATGGAGAAATAAAAAGTGAAGAAAGAGAGAGTGGAGAAGGAAAAGGAAGAGAAGGAGAAACATGACAAAGAGAAAGCGAAGAAGGAAAAGGCAGAGAAGGAGAAAGCTGAAGAGAAGAGAGCGGAAAAATAAAAAGTTGAGAAAGTGGAAAAAGAGAAAGCTAACAAAGAGAAAGCAGAAAAGGAAAAACTTGAGAAAGAAAAAATGGAGAAGGAGAAGGCAGAAAGAGAGGAGAAGGAAAAATAGGAAAAGGAGAAAGAAGGGAAGGAGAAAAAGGAGAAACAAGAGAAGGAGAAAAAGGAGAAAGAGGAGAAGGAGAAACAAGAGAAAGAGAAGAAGGAGAAACTAAAGAAGGAGAAGGATGAGCAGGAGAAATAGGAGAAGAGGAGACAAGAGGAGCTCAAAGAAAAAGGAGGAGGACGGACTCCCAAGGCAACCGAAGAGAAAGATCCGACTAAACAGGTTGATCCCACCGGTCGCAGTGATCTGACTCTTGCCTGTTTTACTGGATCAAAAGATGAAAATGAGCTACTTCGAAGCATTCAGCTGGCTCAAGAACGATTGGAGGAACTAAGGAAGAAGAAAGAAAAGGATGTTATCCAATTTGTTGTTGATACTCTTTCAAGCTTAGTCCCTGATTCCACTCTTCCCAGTACCGATCCCTCAATAGCCCAGCTAAAACTCCTCTGCACTATAGTAGGTGATCAAGTGCAATCTCTAGAAGATGTTGCCCAGGTTTCTGTAGAGAAGAAGCATGAAAAAGCTCTAAAAGTTGCTTTAGTGAAGCAAATGGATGAAGAGAGAGCAAAGCTAGTCAAATAAAAGGATGATATAAGTTTAGCTATGGGTGAAGGCAACCTACTCTTGAGCAAAATCTGCCAACCTCACCTACTTTGTGATGATGCTCTGAAAAAGAAAGATCAACTCCAATCGGAACTGAAGCAATATGTGGAGACATTCAAAGTTCCTTATGATTCCTTCACTGCATATGGGCAGACAGTAAAGACTTTCAGTCAACAGCTAGCCAGGATTGACTCTGAGCTCTACAAGCGGAATCATGATCTACAGGAGTTACAACTGTTGTTGCTACCGAAGTTGTAGACTCTTCAGAAGTGATTTCTGAACATGGAAGCTATCATTGTTACTCAAGAGATGAGTACTATGGATGCCATGGAGGAGCTAGCCTTTCAGATGAAGACACAGAGTGAAATTACGGCCTCACTTCTAGACACTTGGTCCATAGACATGAAAGCATTCCTGAAAGACTTTAAATTTATTTTTGAGAAGTTTTATTCCTTGTTGTCATAACCTTATACTCTGTTTTCATGCTAATGTAATGTGATTTTGCATTACTTTGTCATTGTTGGCAAAGGGGGAGTAGTATGAAAAATTTTATGGGGAATAGCATTGAGTTTGCACATGCTTATAATTTTTTTGCAAAGGGAGTAGTGTATATGCTTAGGGGGAGTAATTTTGATTATGGCATCATTTTTGTTTTGTAAGGACTTAGATGTCAAATTTTCCTAAGTGTTGCCATCAATGTCAAAGGGGGAGATTGTTGGAATTTTGATGATGTTTAGTTGTGATTGTCATTGATGGACACACACTTATTTTGTTGTATGAGTTATTCTCAACCTGTAGTATGTGATGTATTATTCAAACCGGTATTATATGCCATTGTATGCATAGTCTTTGTTTGTAAAGACTATCGGTGTTTGCAAAAGGAGCTTACCAGTCAAACCATGACCAAGGACCTCAAGCGGTACAAGGACCCCAAGCGGCAGCCAATCTTTTTGAAGATCGGAACACTATGTTCCAGTTTACCAGTCTTTGTTTGTAAACCGATAATCGGTATATTGTATTTTGTTAACCGACAAACTTGTAATGTGTGATGAGTTATCATCCACCGACACCGATGCGGTGATTCTGTGTTGTGTTACGAATTATGTCTAGATGCACTATACCTAGGAAATTATAGTCTAATCTTATTGGACCAAAATAAAATCAGATTCCTATATGAGGACATCATGTCTAGGCTTTTAGTGAGAGTATGTGTGTGTTGAAGAGTGAAGTTGTTATAGAAGCATCGTGCGATAGAGATTGAACATGCAAAGGATAGAAGACTGAAGTAATGTTGCAATGCATTAATAAAGAGCAGTCAAGGATCTAATCAAGCATTTTGTGCTACTTTGGAGACCATTCACTTACTGATTACTAATCTCTTCGACAAGTTTGAAACCCTTAACCTGGTAGGCCCAGTCAAGCCTATTCTAAATCCTCTAACAAGGTGGTTCACAATTATGGATCTGAAATCCTCTAACAGGGTAGTCTTTAATGGGACTTATCTCCTAACAGAGATCTGGATTCCTAACAGGATCTATTCTGGTGAAGAACACTGTAAGGCCTTAACCGATCTGACCTTAACCGGTTTGGTTACTATTCTACAAATAGTTGACTTGTGAGTTTTACTCACCGTAGTTTTTCCCATTTGGGTTTCCACGTCAAAATATCTTGTGTTATGGTGATTGTGCTTCTGTGGGTGAATGCTTTATTTGCTATTTGGCTTATATGTGTTTTAACCGGTTTGTTGTTTAAACTACTATACCAGTTTGCAGTAAAATTGCTTAAGAGATTGGTTAAGTGTTTGGGCATACTAATTGCACCCCCAGCCCCCCTCCCTCTTAGTATTTATCACACCCATCTTCTGAGATTTCTAACCATATATTTTTAAAAAAATTGAACAACATTAACATATTAATCTTTAATTTCTTTTACCAGTGTCTCCATAGTTCTTAGAGACATATGTGTACCATTTTTTTAATAATTTTTTATCTACTTATCTAAATTTTAAAAAAATTATATATTATTGTAGTGCACTTGATTCTTTACACTTACAAAAAAAAATTGCATTTTCGATTATTTTGGTGCAAGGTATGCTTCGTGCACGAACATGTGCCCGATTTTCAGAATGTGCCCATTTCGAAAAATATAAAAAAAATACACAAGAAAAAATTACAAAAAAATACACAACTTATAATGTTCACTCTTAGTTATCTTTCTACCAAAGGATTTATCAAAATACTAAATAAAACTATGACTTTTTTTATGCGCACACCAGACACTGTTATGTTTTTCAGAAAAAATCACAAATTGTTTTTCGTGCGCAAAGGATTTGACCCCCTTAATCTTATCCAATTTTGAAAAAAATTGTAGTTTGGAAACTAGATTCAGAGTACTACAATCTTTGTTCTTTGAGTATCTTCGTATGGATGTCTCTCAAATTTCTCCTCCAAGTTCAAGTTTAGCTGATTTCAAAAGAAAAAAAAGTGTCCATTTATACTCCCTTTTTTGCACACCATCTTGGTGCACTTACCCATATAGAGTAGGAGAGATGAAGTTAATTAGAGAGAGAGGGAGTGACAAATATAACGAAGATATAGAGAGACAAAGGTAGATAGAGTTAGAGAGATATGGATAGAAAGAAATAGAAAGGAGTGATGGAGATAATAAGGAGATAGATATAAAACATGATTGATGAAGTTAATATGAAAGAGATGTAGAGATATAGATTGACTGGAGGAGGTGGAGATAATGAGTTAGAGATAGAAAGGCACGAGTAAGAGAGAAAGAAGGTGATATAGAAATGGAAAATAACTCTAGTAAAAACAATGATCATATGAAATGTTCTATGAATGGTTCTCTTCCCAAGAAAAGTGCAAGATTAATAGGTGGTTGGTAATTGGCATATCAATTATAATAGTCTAATTCAAATGAGAGTGTAGTAGAGATAAAGATATAGAGTATAAGAGATGGAGGAAAAAATAGAGTGAATGAGAGAGAGAGAGAGGGGGGGGGGGGAAGTGATATAGATAGAGTGAGATAATGAGAGATAGAGAGGGATGGACAAAGATAGAGAGAGAGAGATATTTAGAGATATGGATGCAAAGAGATACAGAGGAGTGGAAGGAGATAGAGAGAGGGAGATATAGAGAAGGATAGATGCAACAAATAAAAGGGAGAGGTAGAGATCATAAAGATATAGAGTAGGGGGAGATATAAAGAGAAATTGAGATAAAGATATAGAGTAGGAGAGATGGAGGGAGAGATGAAGTTAATTAGAGAGAGAGGGAGTGATATATATAAACGAAGATATAGAGAGACAGAGAGAGGTAGACAAAGCTAGAGAGATATTGATAGAAAGAGATAAAAAGGAGTAAGGGAGATAATAGAGAGATAGAGATGTAGAGCATGATTGATGGAGTTAATAAGAAAGAGATGTAGAGATATAGATTGAGAGTAGGAGGTGGAGATATCAAGTTAGAGATAGAGGGGCATGAGAGAGAGAGAGAGAAAGAAGGTGACATATAAATGGAAAATAACTCTGGTAAGTACAATAATCGTACGAAATATTCTACGAATGGTTCTCTTCCCAAGAAAACTGCAAGATTAAGAGGTGGTTGGTAAGCAACATATCAAATTCAATACATTGATTCAAATGAGAATGAAAGTTTAAGAAAGCTCTCTTTGTGATGGATCAATTTCTCACATCCTTCAGTTTTGGATTCTATTATATCATAGACTATAAACATTGATTATAATTCATTAAGGAAATATGCAATTTTATCTTTCAATTTTTTTGTTATTAAATATCCAAAATGGGTTGAATAAGTATTGTATAAATTAAAATAAAGATTTAAAATATAATTATTCTACAATAACTCAACTTTTAATACAACAAAAATAATTATAAATTGAGTTGCTTCTAATAGCTTTTATTCATTAATGTACTTTCACAAGAATCATAAATAATGAAAATAATTTCAAACTTAAATCTAAATTAAATATTAAAATAAAATTAAAATGTAAAGTCAAAATCAAAAAAATCAAAATGTTTTAAAAAATTAATAAATAACAATAATATTAGTGTATAATAAGCTAATTAAGTCAATAAATAATTAAATAAAAACAATATGAATAAATATAAGAAATATGACATGCTTAATATAGATATAATTTTATATAATTAAAATGATAAATAAATATCAATTTATATTAATCTAATTAAAAATATATATTGAATAAATAAATATAATTAATTTAAATAAAAATGTAAAGTTAAAATTGGTCCATGTTGTTTTGTAATTAATAGGTTGCTCGTGTTGGAAGTTGAAGTCCAACGGACTCCTTTCCTGTTTGCTGTCAAAACTCTTGGCTATTCATATTCTTCCTGGAAGCTCTTTAAGAGCTGATTGTAATCCATTTTCTGGTGTTGATTGCCAGAGCTGATTGCAGCTGTGTAGATGTAAACCAAATTGGTGAATAATAAAGTGATTCCCCTGCTTCAAGTGTGGATGTAGGCAATTGCCGAACCACGATAAATCTGTGTCTCATTGTTTATTGTTGTGTGTGTTATTAATTTGTTTATCTGATGTTTTTCAATTCGATTTCTTCATCCTAACAATTGGTATCAGAGCGAGGTTAGATCGCTGTTTAGATTTTGGTGTTTGAATTTTCAGAATCATGGAAGAATCAGAGATAGAGAAGTTCTCCGGTCAGAGCTTCGGATTATGGAAAGTGCAGATGGAGTCTTTGCTGATAAAGCAAGACCTTTCAATCGCGCTTGAAGGGATAGCAAAGAAACCAGCTGGGATGGCTGATGAAGATTTTGTAAAATTGGACAAGAAGGCGAGAGCGACAATCTTTCTCTCGCTGTCCAATAATGTTCTCTTCAATGTCACGGGTGATGCAACAACAAAAGAAGTATGGGATAGACTTTCAGCCATGTATGAAATGGCTTCGACTGCAAATAAAGTTTTCATTATGAAGCGCTTGTACAAACTGAAAATGAAGGAAGGTTGTGCTATGGCAAACCACATCAATGAATTCAATACATTGATTAGTTAAGCGACTTTGGTGGGGATGACACAAGATGATGAAAGCAAGGCTATTATGTTATTGTGTTCTTTACCAAGCAGCTGGAATGGTGTTGTAACAACAGTTAGCACATCTATATCTGGTAAAAATAAATTAGTTTTTAATGATGTAGTAGCTACTCTTCTCAGCGAGGATCTGAGAAGAAAGAATGATGAACCTTCATCCGGTGAAGCTTTAACGATGGTCAGCACCGATAATAGAGGTAGAAGTCATAACAGAGGCAGAAATAATTACCATAGACGTTCGAAATTAGCAAAGAGATCGAAGTCTAGAAACAAAAATGGTGAATGTTGGTTTTGTGGCAAAGCGGGTCATGTGAAAAAGGATTGCAGAAATTTCAAAAAAGCACAAGAGAGAGTGCGAGACAGCGAAGCAAATACCATTTATGATAAAGATGGTAGCGTCTTAATCCTTTCAGCAACCGACACTACTTCGGATTCATGGGTGCTTGATTTCGATGCCTCCTATCATGCTACCTCATGTCTTGAAGCATTTATTAACTACCATGAAGGGCAATTTGGCAATGTCTTTTTAGGAGATAACAAAGCTTGTGAAATTACAGGCAAAGGGGATGTATTGCTGCCATTAGAAGGTGGTAAAACATGGCTGCTCAAAGATGTTCGCCATATCCCAAAATTGAAGTGGAATTTGATATCCATTGGACAACTCTTTGGTCAAGGTCTAAATGTCAATCTTCTTCCGGATACATGAAAAGTAACACATGGTACCATGTTGATTGCAAATGGTAATAAAGTGGGAAATCTTTACATTTTTAAGACTCATGGTGAAGTGGGGGCTGCAATGGTGATTGAGGACAGCAAAGCGGATCTTTGGCATCAAAGACTTGGGCACATTAGCAAGAAAAGTCTCCATGTTATGCATACAAGAAATCAGCTACCAGGCCTCAAGCTTGTGGACTTAGCCTTTTGTGAACATTGCCTCTATGGCAAACAAAAGAGAGTCAATTTTTTGAAAGGTGGGCATGACACAAAGACAACACCGCTGGAGCTTGTATACTCAGATGTTTTTGGACCAACCGAGGTAACCTCCATTGGAGGAGCTAACTATTTTGTAACATTTCTTGATGATTGCACAAGAAAAGTATGGATTTATATGCTTTCTAGGAAATCAGAAGTGTTTTCAAAATTTAAAATTTTCAAGGCATTAGTTGAAAATCAGATTGGGCATAGGATTAAATGCTTACAAACAGATAACGGTGGGGAATTTTGTTCACATGAATTTGATAATTTTTGTGTTGATAATGGGATTAGAAGAATCAAGGTTGTTCCATTCACTCCTCAAGAAAACGGTGCAGCCGAGAGGATGAATAGAACAATCCTTGAGAAGGCACGATGTATATTGTCTAATGCAGGTTTAGGCAAAGATTTTTGGGCAAAAGCATGTAATACAACAGTGTATTTAATTAACCGAAGTCCATCATCTAAATTGGATTTTGGTATTCCGGAAGAGGAATGGCAAGGGAAGAGGATTTCATATTCGCATCTTCATGTGATTGGATGCGAAGCCTTCTCGCATATACCCAAGGAAAAGCGAACGAAATTGGATCCAAAGTCACTGAAATGTATCTTTGTGGGGTATGGAGAAGAGCAGTTTGGTTTCAGATTGTGGGATCCAGTTCACAAAAAGATTGTTCGCAGCAGGGATGTAGTCTTTCATGAAACCGCCTTTCCCGCACTGCAAGATGCAAGTAATTTAGAGACAGAATATGTTCCTATGTCTCTATTTCAGAATACGACTACCAGTGCTCTGCCTCTGGTCTCTCATTCAGTGGGAGCTCCTATGACATCTACATCTGTTGAATATAATTCTCAGACTGAGAATGATGAAGTGAGTGTTGAAAATGTTTGGTCTTCATTTAATTCAGAATTTGCGAGTAAGCAAAACAGAGCAAATTCTCCTCAAAATAACATCAATGTTGAAGGAAACTTGGAAGATCAATCTCAAAGTGTTTTTGGCTCACATTTGGCTGGGCACACTCAACGGTGGTCTCTAACACCACCATACCCTGCAAACTCTGTCTTCCCCTCACAGCATACTGCGCAGCCTACCCACGCAGCTTACCTATCTCACTCCCCACACCCCGTAGCTTGCAGTCCTTCCCGGGAGTCTTCTGCAACTCCTTGCTGCCTTCCCCGTGCTCCTCCTGCAGCCCCTTCTCCCCGTGGATCCCTTGCAGACTTCCCTCACTCCACGTGGGACCTGCCAAGCCTGCAGACTCCCCGCGAGCTCCCTCTTGGTCACCATGTCTCCCCATCACGCGGGCCCTCTCTGCAGACTTCCCGCGACCCCCCAGCCGCTCCCTCTTTCTCTCCGTAGGCCCACTCCACAGGTTCACCGCAACCACAGACATATGCTGCTGACGGTGATGGTCTCGTGGAAGACCATTCACGTGGTCTCTATTCCCAACAAAATCCACAAGTCTGTAAAAATAACCGCATAAAAAACAAAGGAAGTGATGTTAATATGGTTAAACAGGGAACACAAAAATTAAAAGACTCTACTACTGAAACATAGTCAATTGAGAAAATCAACCAGATAGAGGCGACCTCCTGCAAAATTTTCTGATTATGACTTATTGTTTTGTGAAGAGGCTGAACCTTCTTTGCTCATCTCTGATCAAACAGAGCCTGCAACACACAAAGAGGCTTGTAAAAATGCAGACCGTGATAACTAGCACGCTGCAATGTGCGAAGAAATGGATGCACTTGTGAGAAATCAGACATGGGATTTGGTGCCACTTTCGCCTGACAGAAAGGCATTGAGAAATAAATGGGTGTATAAACTAAAAGATGAAGCCGATGGTCACAAACGATTTCGAGCGAGACTGGTTGTAAAGGGATATGCTCAGCAGCAAGACCTTGACTTCAAGGAAATTTTTTCGCCAATAGTTAAAATGACTACCATCCGAGCAGTATTGGGATTAGTTGCAGCGTGGGATCTTGAACTTGAACAGCTAGATGTGAAGACGGCATTTCTCCATGGCGACCTTGATGAGGAATTATTTATGCATCAGCCGGAAGGGTTCATTAAAAAGGGGCAAGAACACTTTTATTGCAGATTGAAACGCAGTTTGTATAGGCTTAAGCAAGCCCCCCGACAGTGGTATCTTAAATTTGACAAATTCATGATTGATCACAAGTTTACTCACAGCGAGTTTGATCCTTGTATTTATTACAAGAAGCTTCTAAATGGCGAATTTGTCATTCTTCTCCTTTATGTGGATGATATGCTCATAGTCGGCACAAGCATGAGGATTGTGAGTGAACTGAAGACTCATTTAGCAAAGGAATTTGCCATGAAAGATTTAGGGGCAGCAAAGAAGATCTTAGGAATGACTATTTTTCGAGATAGAAAAAAGAGAGAACTCAAACTATCTCAGCAAGACTACATTAAAAAAGTCTTGGACAAATTTGGTATGGCGGATGCTAAATCTGTTTGTGTACCTTTAGCCTCTCATTTTCAGTTGTCTTCTCATTGTATCCTAAAACACAAAAAGATAAGGAGTTTATGGATAAAATTCCATACAAATCTGCAGTTGGAAGCCTCATGTACGCTATGGTGTCTACTCGACCGAACATTGTTCATGCTATGGGATTGGTGAGTAGATTTATGGCTAATCCGGGCAAATCACATTGGGAGGCGGTTAAGTATATCTTGAGGTATCTCAAAGGTACTTCTGATTTTTGTTTATGGTTTGGAAAGGACAAGGCAGTTTTGCAAGGGTTTACCGATTCAGATTTTGTTGGTGACTTAGACAAAAGAAAGTCTACTCCTGGTTATGCTTTCACATTTGTCGGGGCAGCGATTAGTTGGGCTTCAAAATTGCAACATACAGCTGCCCAATCAACCGCGGAGGCTGAATATATAGCTCTTTTTGAAGGAGCAAAAGAGATGGTATGGCTGCAACTCTTGTTCAACGAGTTGGGTTTGAAGCAATCAAATTTTGCTTTATTTTGTGATAATAACAATGCAATTTTTATGACTAAACATCAAACATCTCAATCGAGGTCAAAACATGTTGATGTTCGCAGTCATTATGTTCGCCATATGGTTGAAGAAGACAAGTTTCATGTAGATAAGATTCATACCGATCTGAATCCAGCTGATGTACTCACTAAAGTAGTTAAGTGGGAGAAGTTCGATTTTTGTCGAGCTTCTCTCGGCCTTTCCAATAACTGATAGCAGAACTAAGTGGGGGAATTCCTTGTTGCAGCAGTTCATTGCCCTTTAGTGGGAGATTGTTGGAAGTTGAAGTCCAACGGACTCCTTCCCTGTTTGCCGCCAAAACTCTTGGCTATTCATATTCTTCCTGGAAGCTCTTTAAGAGCTGATTGTAATTCATTTTCTGATGTTGAATGCCAGAGCTGATTGCAAATGTGTAGATGTAAACCAAATTGGTGAATAATAAAGTGATTCCCCTGCTTCAAGTGTAGATGTAAGCAATTGCCGAACCACGATAAATCTGTGTCTCATTGTTTATTGTTGTGTGTGTTATTAATTTGTTTATCTGCTGTTTTTCAACTCGATTTCTTCATCCTAACAACTCGATAATCCTGCATGTTGTTTTATCCTATGATCTGTAGGAATATCATCATATAAATTCATTTTCTTTTATATGATTCTAATTTTTGGTTGGCTTCTCTTATTTTAGCTTTTTCTATTTACAAATTTACCCAAAACCATCCCAAGTTCTAACGAACAAAGGGCGTAGTAGTTGGGGGTGGCAGTCAGCACAACACATACATTTTTATTAATTTTTCGTTTTTTCTCATTGGTTGATCTTAATTTTGTCAAATATTGCGAGTCGCAACCACTTAAAAATGAAGACAAAAAAATTTATTATGGATTTTTATGGATTTCTAATGTTTTGTTGACTGTGATGTGTCTTAATGGTTTCAAGGACATGGTGGCTGAATAAATACACTGTAGGGTTCTCCTTTTCTTTTGATTTGCCCAAGGGATTGATGTTTTGGGCATCAAAATATTCAAGAAATTGGACAGTCAGGGCATTGAGAGTGAGAGCACTAACCTGAATCTATTTAGAGGAAGAAGAGTATCAGTAACTGTCATAGTTAATTTTGTGCACTCACAGATTTTAAATTGTACATTTGATTTTGATTTTTTTTGGGGTTGTCTAATAGTTTTGCACAAATGTTTCAATATTGGTGCACAAATGAGCTAATTATGAACAAAAAAAATTACAAAAAATGATGACTATTGATACAAAACAAATTTATTAATAATGTTTTCACTATAACCGTCATTAAAGTCACTATGACAATAAAATGACGGCTATTAGAACTCTTTCCCTATCACCTCTTTTGCATGCCTCTCCAACATCCCACCATCCCACGCAACAAATGTTAAAAATACAGATATGGCAAGTAACGTCTTCCCCTCATCGAGATTGTATTCCATTTTTCTTCGTAGCGCTCAAATCTCACCCCAGGCTGAACTTGGAAGAAGCCACACCAATTAGTTGATCTCTGCACTCTATTAAACCGATCAAACCCTAGCAAAGCATTAATTAGTTTCTGCTCGGGCAACCACAGGGATTCACAGAGCATATCATTTTCTCCCACCGAGCATCAGGCTGTGAAATATCTTCATTAGGTAATTGCGACTCTATCAATGTAAGGCCATGCATTGCTATCGCTTTCAGTCGTAGGGGGGAGGAATTCTACATAACCCATACCTTGGGGCGAAACATTTGTCCGTATCATATGCAAACGACGATTTAGATTTGTTTGATCGTGTTTCATGATTTTTAATTCATTTTCATCTGTTGATATGATGAAATAGGCTCTCCACTTCGCCTTCGACATAATTACACAACACATCTAAAAAAGACATCTATCACAACTCGCGCACATCACATTGATCATAATGAGACTAGCCTACGCATGAACATTAGTCAATGTACTGAACACTGGACACCATTAAAGTTTCCTGTGGACTGAACAGTAACATTAATTTAATTTCTACGGCCATCGATAAGACTGAATAATTAATTCCGAATGTCCCGTCATGGTCACAAACACTTTAAAACCATACGAGTTAATGCATACTAAGTCTGTGTCAATAAGGTAATGGTTAAAATTTGTTCTCTTTGCATTGACTCGATTAAAAAGAAAGACGATTAAAAGTTGTATACCAGTTGGACATGTTTGGTACGTAACTACAGCCTTGACTGCGCTTGCAACAATGTTCTCTGCTCTGCTCTGCTCCTGCTAACATCTATTACATGTTTCATATGGACTGATCAGGCACCATAAATTTCAATTCTACTACCATGCTAAATCAGTCAGATACACTGAATCGATCTTGACAATTAAAGAACTTGATTCAATAAAGAAAGAAAGAAAGATAATTAAAAGTTGTATACGAGTTGGACATGTTTGGTAAGTGACTACAGCTTTTGACTGCGCTTTCAGCAATGGAGTTTAAGATCGAAGCGTTTTCAAAATGTATAGCAGATATTAAAATCAAAATAAAAGAAATTCAAAGATCTTTATCATTAAATTTTGACCATCCAGATTTAAAGGAAAATATAAAACTCAAAAATCAAACTTAAATAAAGAAATAATAACAATGAAAACCCATATCATATTGAAGAAGTTGAAAGAATTATGAAGATGGTTTAAGGGATAGGGAGACTGAATTTGAAACATTTCATTTATGATTAGTCTATAAAATTGGTTTGGCAATGTCAATTGCAACAACATTCTATCGATGGAATACAAGTGAAAAAGATGGAATCAAAATTTCATGCCAAACTTTTTTTATTTAGAAAAGATGTCAATTGTCTAGAAGAATGGAATCAAAGTTTCATGCCAGACATTTTTTTATTTAGGAAAGATATAAAAAAATATCAATTGTCAAGAAGATTCATCAAAATTCTTCGTAAAGCAAAACTTATGAAATCCACCTCACAAATAACTTATCTCCAAAACACAAAGACAGTACAAGCCTGTATAAAAATTTTAATTACAAATAAGAAAAAAAAAGTAAACCAAACAATTATTATTATACCCAATACCCAACTTACTTTCCTAAGATTACAAATTTAAGTACCATCATGATTTATTTTAAAAAATCTAAAAAAAAGGACAATTACCAATCTTATTAATCTTATGAAAAGATTTGACTTGAAAACTAAAAGGAACCAATCGATGATCCAAATAGAACTACTTCAAAATTAAAATATCAGAAAAAATAATAACTTGATTAAACAAAGACAAATTTTATTCTAATGGTTTCAAAATATTTTGAAGCTTACATTTTAAAACTCAAAAAGCAGCTTGCCAAATTTGACCATATCATTCTTTGGTAATGACATGCAAATGGACACGCTCCCATGATTTATTTGCATAGGCAAAATGCGGCAGATTCCTTCTAGAGGAGTTCCTGCAGGTCCCATCGCACTTGGCCTTCCCCAACCAAAATCTGCATCATAAAAAGGCAAACACGTCCAACTATTGATAACCATATTAGGGCAGTTAAACACATCCCTGCTTCTCACAAAAGCATTCAAATCTGGTTGCAACTCCAGGAAGTCCAACCCAGATCGTAGATGTTCATCATCTATCTTGGCTATCGACTCATGAATCTTTTCAGCACTGTACCACAGAGGATTGGATACGATTTCTCCTGCATTGTCTATTGGGGTGGCCATAAAAATGGCATTGCCAAAATACCCACAGGGCAATGGTGGTTTGCACAGACGGTCTCTTCCATCTACAGGAATGTAGAGTTTGCATCTTTGGTTTTCTACTAAATCTCGTGCTGTGGTACAACATTTCCAAATATGGGCAGCCAGGCTTACGAACGTGGAGTAGGTCTTGTTAAGAGGGTTGTCCCTTGCCTTGGCTTTCAGGGCACTAACTTGCTCTTTACTAAGATTGAACCTTCCAACTCTGGCCTTCTCATCATCTTTTTCTTTAAGGAGGGTTGGAGGTGGTGCAAATTCTATGTGAGAAAAGCTAACAATGGGAGGATTTCGAGCTCGCAGTGGGCTGCGATCTAAATGAGGAAGTAAATGTACCTTCAATCCCCGAGCTACATCACACCAGCTATTCACAAAATGTAAAGAAGATGTACCATCTGATAAGATATGTTGTATCCCCGTTCCTAAAGCCACCCCTCCACATTTGAACTTGGTTACCTGTAATTCCTTTGTTATTTTAGACAGATCGAACCGAAACTTGCTTTCACATCATTTTATATCTTAATGATTCAAAGAAAAAGGAAAAAAAGAAGATCTACAGATCTATTTCCATATTCTCTTAAGAAATGTTTCCTTAGTATATCATTTTTTAAGTATAGTCTATGAGTAGAACGAACCAATGTAACAGATCCTCACAATAAGCCTTCTAAACTAAATTTACCTGAATCATAAGCAGAGGAGATTTAGTGAAGCCATTCTCGTAAGTAGCAGAGGGAACCAAAGTCGTGAGTTGTGAAGGGGAGGTGAAATCCCCAAAATCATCGATTGATGAGTCGGTCACTGCTTCCACAAACAGAGCGCCCTCGCCATTACAGTCAACAGCAATTCTACCAGAGGCGTCCGTAATCAATCTACCCGCCAGTGGATAAAAATCCACCAACACCTTAGAAAGCGCGTCTCTCAGTATTTCAGCCACATTGGAATCTCCATTGGGAGGCCTTCTGTAAATATAAGCAATCGTAGAATGGCATCTACCCATAACTAAATCAATGTTGGAAACCCACAGTTGGTGATGTGGAGTGGAATTTACGGGCTTAACAAGCACGGAATCTGTGACTGTTACATTCATTTTTCCTTAAATTTTTGTTGCCCTATCTATCACCTGCTGCTCAGAAAAATATGAAACCGTAAAGGGTCCCAAAGTATGTGTCTGTAACTACGCTTAAGTATAACGTTGCTTTTTCAGATGGGGCAACAAGCAGCAATCGTGAAGCCAACCTCAATGTTCATTTTAAGAAGTGTAATGGTGAAGTCCACCTAATATTGCTAATTCTTAAGTTTGTTTTGGCATAATTCCGGCTTAATGTAATTAAATATTGTAAAATGATGCATTCGTTGATCCTTGACCTACAATGACATTCATGCATTCTCATGCTTTCGACCTTTTTCATCCATATTTGCGCATACATTGCTAGTGCGAAAGAGTTTCCATATTTAAGCATACATACAAGTGAGGAAGAGAGTTTCGGCGCGACATTGAAACCCTAACCCTGTTTTCTGCGCTGGTATTGCCGCTAGAAAAAAGTAGCAATCAGTCTGTGATAAACTCCATATCATGCATGGCTTTGCCAGACGCGTGACTCAACGGAGGGAAGGACAGATATTTTTTAAAATTTGTCGCGGTGTGCATATTGCTGTCAGTCCCTGATTTTCAAAGTACATTTTTTTTAATCTCGGATCTGTTTGCCTACACGGTTATTTTATTTTATTTTATTTTATAAACTAGCAATTGCACCTTGGTGTGCAATGGGTACATCGAATAGGTGTGGAAGGTTAATTAGAAATACAATTGTTCTATTTTTTACATATATTGTGCAATACATGATGTCAATTTGTAAGACATCTACAAAATGATGTTGTTTGTGTGAAAAAGGGCTCAATAGAGAAGTGGTATCTTTAAAACAACTTGCATCAACTTGCATGGATCTAAACAAAACTAAAACAGACCCTATGAATTAGGAAGATAATCAATTTCCATTATTGATAGGCTTATGTTATGTTTGAAAAAAAGGGAGAGAGAGGAAGAGAGAGAGAAGGGGGTGGGGGAGACGAGAAGAGGGGGAGAGATATAGAGAGATTAGCGTGTTATGCTTGAATTCACTTTACATCTTATGTGTTTGTTGTGTTTTTATCACTGAACTACCTGAAAATACCACTGACCAACTTGAAATTGAAACTAGACAACCTGAATAATCAATTGAAACATCAAACTCAGTGGTCAAAACCTTGTTCCTGTCAAAACTCGTTTGTTGTCTGATCCTATTTCGTATGAGCCAAGACCTCAATTGCCCAGTTTGTTGTACTGCTATCTAAGATTTGTCGTATGAGCCTCTGAGAATTGTCGTACGAACCTGGAACCTTTACTGTTTATTTTGAACACTTATAACAGCATCTCGTACGAGTAACCTAGTTTGTCATATGGTCTTAGGAATCCTGTCGTACGAAAATCTGCCTTTCTAAGTCCAGAAACTTTGTTTGCATGATTTTGATATCTTTTACAGACCTCTGTCATAATTTTCTAGTCATTTCTGATACATCACAGTGAGCATATACCTGATCTTTTTCATCCTGAGCATAGCATCTTAATAGTATGCCTTGGTCATTGTGTTACATGATTTTGTCGATTATATCCTAGCCGGTTCAATCAATTTGATCTGCTTAGATCACGTCTTATACATGATAGATCGTTCCTGAAACCAAACTTGGTCTCAATCTCTTCATCCAATCATCACCTCAAACAAACATCTAGCTTCGATTTGATCTTGACATCTATATCACTTCTAGCTCTCAGTCACATCAATTGTAAATGTTTGTTCGAACTAGGAGCTCTCATAAAAATTATGACGAAAGTAAGAGGCAGTCTTTCTTATTGAAAACTAATCCATTCTTTCAAGAACAACCAATCTTTGACAAACCTTTATCTTCAGACCAACCAACCTCTGACAAACCTTCATCCTCAAGCCAACCAATTTTTGATCAACCTTTATCTTCCAATATGTCTGGGGAAAGACAAGAAAGAGAGGCTTCTAAACGTAGTGCTCGTGATAACATTAGCACTCGTGCTACTAATAGTGACGCCTCATCTAGCGATTTTGAACCTTCTGAACCTGAAGAAGATACTATAATTAAATGTCAAAAGGACAAGGATTTCAGAAAAGTGATGAAAATTATTACGGCCTGGGAAAAAGAAGAACATTTTCTAGAATTGGCTAAACAAGGAGCCAAACTTCCCACTGACTACAACATTGAAAACATTATCACTAAAGAGGAAGAGACACCACTATCGTTGGTAACCAAACAATTGCAAGTATTACAAACTGAGATCAAAGAAATGAAAGGTAAGGATAAATCTTCTGTGCAGTATTCCTTGGACACAATATGCCTATTTTCATTCGCCAAGAATCTTTACATGCCTCCATTTCCTTCAAGAACAAAAATTCCTAAATTTGACAAATATGGTGGCAACTCAGATCTTCAAGACCATGCCCAAGAGTTTTGTGCTCTATGGATGGAATTTAGGCATGAACAGACATACCTTATGCGTCTCTTCCCAAGAAGTCTAGGAGGACAAGCTATGTAGTGGTTTTCAAAACTGCCTATGGTAATTAAATCTTTTGAGGAGTTGGTCGAACTATTTCTCCAACAATACTCTTACAATATCGATCATCCAATCACTATGATTGACCTCTGTAATACAAAATGAAGAATAGGAGAGCCTTTCCTCACTTTCCTTCAACGTTGAAGAAAGATGTTCTCTAGATATTCACGACCCATTCTTGATTCTGAAAAGATGGACATCTGTGTTAACAATTTGATTCCTGAGTTACAATACAATGTTCAAATGCAAGTGCATCCTTCATTTAATAAGATGGTAGATAGTGCTCTCAAAATAGAAGATGTGTTTGTTTAGAAAGGAGAAATCTCACTTTGTAAGGAAAGGAAACACAACATGACTCTAGTTCTAAAGAGAAAAACAAATACTGGAAATATGACAAAGATAATAATAGAAATGTTGTGAACGATGGAGTAGTTGATACTGTTAAGCCAAAACCAAACCCAATAGTATTTAATCTGACTAGTGGCACACAAGGCCTTAAAGTTGTTGAAAGTGCTACGGAAAACCCTCCTAAGAAATCTAAAGAGTGGTTTAAAGATAAGCCTCGGATTTCAAAGCCTAAACGTGATTTCACTCCTTTGGGAGAATCCTATGAAACAACTCTTAAGACTCTATTGGCAAACAATCTGATCACATTGCTTGACAACTCCAAACCATATGATCCTGAAGTCAAACCCAAATGGTGGAGAGAAAATGATTACTGTGAATATCACTAAAACAAGGGTCACACAACTAATAACTGCATGAAATTCAAACATGAGATTCAAGACCTTATTGATAATGGCAAAATTGTTGTTGGGAATCATGCAACCAACGCTGATCACAAAGCTTTCAAAGATCCCTTGCCTTCTTATGAGCAAGGAGATTCCTCTAAATCCAAGGGAGGTGCCAAGATAAATTAAACCTATACCAATGATGATGATCTCATCAACATGTTTGAACCTTCTCAATCAGAGCATTGCAATGTAATCGTAGTCAAAGAAGAGCAAGGCAAATCGACAGTTGCAAACATTGTAACTCGTGCTCAAGGAGAAGTTACTCTCAAAGGAGTTGGTTCCTCATCTTTTGATCAAACGACATGATCAAATCCATCAACATCATCAAAATTGATGACATCTTCAAACAAACAACCAGCTACAATCACTGCTAAGTCTTCTCCATCTAAACAATTGGTTTCATCGTCTTCTTTTGGTTACAACATTGTTGAACAACTAAAATGAACTATTGCTCAAATCTCTATTCTTGAATGGCTTAAGATCTCTCATGCTCATAGAGAGATCCTGGAAAAAGCTTTTCTCGCTACCAACGTCCCTAAAGAATTAGATCTGGGTCGGTTTCAATCTATTATGGGTCACCTCACCTCACCTCACTACTTGTCCTTCTCTGAAGAAGATGATAATTCCTTGAATCATCCGCATAATCAACCATTACACATTGAAGCCATGATCCATAAAAACCAAGTCAAACATGTTTTGAAAGATGGAGTCGTTGGGTTGAACATTTGTACTTAAAATCTACTCATACAATTGGGATTTTCTGAGAATGTTATAGATCCAAGAAAGAAGATAACAATAAAAGCTTATGATGAAGAAGAGAGAACCTCTAAGGGTCTGGTGCTATTACCAATCAGGGTAAGACCCGTGGAAAGAGATGTTATATGTCAGGTGCTTTACCTTCCTCTATCTTACAACATTTTTTTGGGCAGACCATGGATTCATGATATGCAAGCAGTGCCATCTACATACCATCAGTGCTTGAAGTTTCCCTATAATGGAGTTAAGGTTAGTGTTCCTACTAATACCATTAAAACAATGCGTTGATACTCTTGTTCCTCACAACAGAGAAACCTCTATAGCTAAGAGTTTAGAAGCTATGATGAAGGACTTAGAAAAGAAACTGAAAATCATGGATGCCGACATGGGCAGATACAAGATAGAACCTATACTTTCACTGATGTCTCTTCCCTCATCACCTAGACAGTTTGAAAAAACATCTGAAGCTATAAAACCACAAAATTTGCCTGCAAACATCATCTATGATGGTACTTTTGTGCAATCCTCTGCTTCCTTTGCAAATGAAACAGAAGAGGTAGTTGTTCTTTGATGGACTTGAAAAGCATTGAGAGGGGGGGGGGTGAATCAATGACACCAAAAATAAAACTACTTCAAACACTAATTGGTAGATGAACTTAACAAAGCTTTTAAACACAATGCATGCAATCCAAAATGATATAACAACATCCACAAAAAGTAAATCATCCACCATAACACGTGTTTGTACGTGGAAAACCCAAATAGGTAAAAACCATGGTGAGATGGAACTCATAGGTTAACTATCTGCAGTAATAGATAACTGACCGGTTAAGGTCTACAAAGTGCTCTGCTAGGAGCGAATCTTGTTAGAGATCCCAAAGCTTGATTAGAAGCTTATACCCTATTAAAGGTAGTACCCTGTTAGGAGTAACCTCGGTGGAGGATTTTAGAATCCAAGCTAATGGATCACCCTGTTAGAGGATTTATACATTGAAGCTTGTTAGAGATTACCCGATTAGGGGATTTGATTCTACTGTAATGGCTAGAAAACAACAAGAATGGTTTGATATGTTCTGAGTAGCACAATACTTGCTTAATCAGATCTTTTTAAGCATATTCAACACTGCTATTCAACACACTCTTCATCTTAACACTTATCACTCTTCAACAAAAACTTTCACTCTTCATGCATACATCATTTTTGAAAGATTTACTGAGATGTCAATATATAGACATTCAGATTTCATGTTGGCCTAAGGAAATCATTGCACAATTTCCTAGGTGCAGTGTATCTGGACAAGTGATCATAACTCATCACAAAAATTACTGCCAAGTAGTCAATGATGGTAACACATCACGAAATGTGGTAACTCATCACAAAATTACCAAATACCGATTGGAACAATCAAATACCGGCTTGAATAAAACATATGAACCGTTGTCCTTAAATCTTCGCTTGATCTCCATCTTGATCTTCATCTTGATGCCGACTTAGTATGACCGCAGGTTGTCTCTTATGCACATATCGGTTAACATAGAGTATCAGTTAAAGATAAACCTCTTGGTATAACATCTAGCATACCGGTTGACAGAGTAAACAATTGAAGTTACATCTGTAGTAAATATAATCATATGTGTGTGTGAGAGTGTTTCATCAATGACAACAAATGATGAATACATTACAATCATCATCAAGCCAACAATCTCCCCCTTTGGCATTGATGGCAACACTTAGAAAATTTTACAGTAATACCACTAAGTGTGCATACACAACAAATTTACACATTTACTCATGCTCCCCCTTAATGTATACATTCTACAAAATTTTCAAAAACACACATACATATTTGTACTCCCCCTTTGACAACAATGCCAAATTGAAAAAGTAAAATATACATATATATATATAGAAAATTTGTATCAAAGTGTTCAGCATATACAACAATAACTTAAAAGGTCATGCATTAGCTAATCTCATAAAAATAACATTGTATCTCTACTTCATTTGTGACAAAGTATTTTCTCACAATTCCAGTATGTTCTCAGTATACTCAAATGTAGACAACAGTTGTGAATGAAATTCTTCCATTGAGTCTAGTGTGCAGGTTTCAAGCGTTGCAAGAATAGCTTCTGCATTGGAGTGGGCTCTCTAAAGTATGTCTACCTGTGATGTGAGCTGACTTTGTAGTTCTTTAAGAGATCAGAGTCTCTTTGCCTTCTCATTATTATAGATGTCTAGTCTGTTATGCAAATCATCTATAGATTTGTTAAAGGCATGTATAGAGTCCTGGAGTGGGACATATGCCTTGCATATTCTTTCCAGTTCTTGCTCTGTTTCAATTTGACTTTTTGGAATGTCAGAATAAAAGAAAGTAATATTGGAGGTAGAAGAAAGATACTTTCCTCCTGTTTCAATAGCTTTACTCAACAGATTTTTATTGTGTGATAGAGCCATTTTGGTACTATCAATATCCTTTGCTAGTTTTTCTCCATATTTCTTCTTGTGACTCTTTTCAGCATACAATTGAGCAACATCTTCTAGTGACTTGATTTGATCAGATGCGTCTGCAACTAACTAACCAAGTTTTCTAATGGGTATAGATAGATGTGCTATAGATGTTTCCGGTAGTAGACCAGATAAAATATCTATTGCAGTCTGAATTGTCTAGATGCTTCAACCCTTTGCTCTTTTAGTCTCTTCTTATGCGCTCTAGATTGCATGACATTTGCAATCTTGATCATTTCTGATGTGCTCAAATTGTTCATATTGATAGGTCCTGAGATACTTAGAGAATCATCATCATCTTCTTCAAGTTGTTTCTGCTTTGCCGATTCAAGGGATACAACCTTAATGATAACTTTCTTTGTATTCTTCTTTGTTTCCTTTTCAAAGAACTGTGTGACAATAGTTTCAGCAAGCTCCTTTTGAATAGCTTGAATGACCAGTGGAGATTGGGGTTTCTCTAGTTGTTCTATTGTCAGTGGATTGTCCACTTTTAGTTGAGTTGCTGGTTGTTCAACTATGGTAACCTATACATCAACATTTGCAGGAGACTCCATATCTGGTGCAGTGTTATCTCCAGATAGGTAAGTTGTGTCCTAAACATCATCAACAACATGAATAATGGAGTCATCCTTTTTCTTGAGAGGATAGACCTCATCAGGTTTAATAATCTCCTCTTCGTTCATTTCTGGTCTATTAACATCCTCAACAACATTATCCTCATTCATAGAGGATTGGATGAGTTCTTCCATCCTTCTGATTTCATTCTATTTGATGGGTCTCAGTTTCAACAATTGTCTTTTTCCACTGAGTAATTTCAGTCTTCTTGCTTTGAATGTAAATTGAGATTTGTATTGAGCAACTAAGGCATTAATATCATCTTTAGAAAATCTAATGGCTTCCTCCCATTTACTCAAAAGAATTGTGCCTATTGAGTAAATTGAGATTTGT
Source organism: Cryptomeria japonica (assembly GCF_030272615.1). Classification (NCBI taxonomy): domain Eukaryota; kingdom Viridiplantae; phylum Streptophyta; class Pinopsida; order Cupressales; family Cupressaceae; genus Cryptomeria; species Cryptomeria japonica. The sequence goes on along the minus strand of NC_081408.1, from coordinate 618,992,517 downwards.
ATTGAGCAACTAAGGCATTTGTATTGAGATTTGTAAATTGAGATTTCTTTTTCTAATCTAATGGCTTCCTCCCATTTACTCAAAAGAATAGTGTACAAAGAATTTGAGATATCCTTTTCTAGTTCATGTGGATGTCTATTGTAATGACATGGATGAGTGATTACCTGTTGAATCACTTGTTCTTTCTCATTCTTAGTAAAGGAATCAAAATGCTCTTTTACATTGTCAAACCTATTCCTCCTTAGTGTCTTCATTGTTCTTTCAAAATGGGTTTCAGGTTTGAAGGATGTTATATCAATAGGCACAATTGCCTTTGGCACTTCCTTAACCTTTTTGGATATTCTGTCGGATGCTTTTGCCTTCTTTGGTTCTTCATCAGAATCCGTTCCCTCATACTCTGGTTGCAAAATTAATTTTTTGCCTCTCTTCTTTGTCTCCTTCTTGATATATAGTTTGGGTTCCAGTTCCTTTTTGGTTAGGACACTCCGAGTAACCCTAGTACTCTCTTTTGTTGGAGATGCTTCATTAGATTTTTTATTCTTTCCTTTTGCACTTTCAACAGGTGCAGTACTGGTTTGTACAGGTTCATCTTGGACTACCACAATGTCCAATTTTGCCTTCTTTTTGTCCTTAGGTGATGCTAATAGGGTATTAGCATAACCAACCAGTAGGTCATAGTTTACCTCATAGCTCATGTCATCCATTTCTTCCTCTCTTGGCTCAATTGCTTGCATCAGGCAAAAATCAGTGATAATAGTGAAGATTGTATCCTTTTCAAAGTTCTTTACCACTTCTTCTGGTAGTCTCATTCTCATACTCATTTTCTTTTGGAACTCATTAAAATATTTGTTCATGATAGCAGGGAAAGTATTCTTTACAGCCTTGATGTTTTTCTTAATTCGTGTCGAGACCGGTGAGTCCTTTGACCACTCAATGTCTCCAATTCTTGGTAGAAAGTTCTAAAAATAGAAGAATAATCTGACCAATAGCTGACCATACTTGAATTTCTGACTATTATCTTTTTTAACTGATTGCAAATTTTGTAATAACTATCTTCTGATGGCTTCACAGAGATCATAATTTGCATTATCAACAATAATTCTATGAGCAGTATGAATTGTTGCAGATGGAACACTATTAAGTCTATTAGAGTAAAATACTCGGTAGCCTATTACCATTGCTGCTAGTTTCACTGCAGGGTCTCTAATATTGTTGATAGAAAAGGCATGTTTATCAAAGGTAGAACTGGTTAAAGAGAATATCGTGTCTTTTGAAATTCTTCTGAGAACAGGAACTTCACCGGTTGAGAAATAACCAGTTACAGCCTGAATGGCTTCCTTAGTTATTGTGTGAGTTCTCTCTAAATACATATTCTCCCCATGAACTCGACTCAAAATGATTTTGATATGCTCATCCTCAAAATCTTCAAGAAAGTAAGTGACATTATGAAAACCCTAGCATACTTTGCTTCAATCTTTTTGTTCTTATCACAAAGTGATTTCAACTGTGTATAAATATATAGAGATCCTAAATATTCTATTTTGCAGTCAATGTAACTAGACAAATCACCTTTGATCACAACTCCACTTGGAACTTGTGACAATGCATTATATGACATAATTTGTTCTGCCTCTACAACTTCCATAGGCTTAGAAGTAATCATTAACCTTTCTACAAACTTTGAAGTTGATGCCATTCCAGATGAACAAGATTCAAAGTAGTATGTTCAAAGAAATACCTTGTTTTGTGCACGTTGCCCCATTTACTAGTTGAAATGCCCAAGTGCACACCAGTTCGACCTTCTGCAACCTTCAATTCAACTTAATTTCACAAATCGCGAAACAATTCAGCAATTAACAGCAAAAACAATCTTTCTCAGCTTAGCAAGCGCTTCAAATTTCTTTCTCAAATGTGTTAGGGTAAAAATGACAAAGTAAAAACTCACTTTTATCCTTTTTACCTACTGCATTAAATGCTTCCCTGTTTAGGGTTACAACCCCTAATTTCACCGCTCAAGGGGAAAACCAATTGATAACGTATTGACAAAAAGTTATCAAAATTTCATGTTTCAAAATTCTTTTCCCGCTCATTTTTCTCAAGGGGTCTAGAGGTATTTTAACCGTTACACTCCCCTCAACCATATTGAAAAGGCTTAAGTTACCGGTGCAGGGTTCTCTTCACTGGGTGAAGGAACAATTTCTTCTCCAGATAAGTCATCACTTTTCTTCTTCCAAATCCGATTCATTTCCTCTCTGGTTTCTTCAACATTAACTTTCTGCTTTCCTTTTTGATCCTTAGAAGAATTGACCGGTTTGCTATTTCTAGATCTATTGAATTTTGCTAAGTGCTCTGGTTTGTTATAGTGATAACAGGCCATACCAAATGATCTCCAAGGTCCTGCATTTCCTCTTCCTATTCTTCTTTAGCAATTCATAGCCACATGACCAAAGTTATTACAGATGGTGCAAATAACATTTGTTACCTTTTCCATCTCAAATGGACTAAACCGGTTGAGATAGGGTCTTTGCCAGTTTAGGTTTACCCAGTTGTCAAAATTCCTCATCCAGTCACCACTTGGTCTTGGATGCATGTGTGGTACAGAATTGTTTTCTCCATATCTCCACTCAATAGATCTATGTCCATACATTCCACATGTGAAGCAATGACCTTCAAATTTATTGGATACATACCTAGCATTAGTGTTGTAACTTGCATTTTTGTTAGGTTTATCTCTACAAACATTTGCAGTGTGACCAAGTTTATGGCAAACAAAACAAATAGGTTTAAAGGCCTTCTTACAGGTAGGCTTGTTGATCTTAGGAGCAGATTTATTCTTAGGATTGTTGCTCTTTGTACCGAAGGATTCACCTTTTTCAGTTGTGTGAAAACCAAGTCCAGAGATATCACCCTTCATTCTTTGTGATTGAATTTGTTCTTCCAGCATGGTAGAACTTCTGCTGAACTTCTCCAATTTCTCATTGGATTCAATAAGTTGTTTTGTGAGATCTTCATTATGTTTAGACAAGTTCTCTTTCAGATATGATGCCAATTCAAGATCTAGCTGCAGGGTCTCCTTTTGTTCTCTTTCAACAATCAAATGCTCATACATAGTGGCATTTTCCCACTTGATCTTTGTGATCTCTTGATCTCTTTCCTTGATAAGATCTTCAACAACTCTTCTGGCTTCTAGTTCCTAACTCATGCGAATAGTGAGACCTTCTAGCTCTCTCCTCGGATTCAGTTTCTCACTGTTTAACTTTTTGAATTCCTCTGTTAAAGCATCAATATTGGCTTCATCTGAAGAACTATTATCAGATATCTCTAATAGTTGTTTAGTTAGCTCTCTCCTCTTGACTTGTAAAGCTTTTAGTTTGACCCTAAGGGTTTCAAGTTCATTTCTGCTAGCTTCTAGCTCTCTAGCCATCTCAAAGTAGCTCATGTCCCCCATGGTGGTTTCAAGGCTTCAAATAAGTTAGGTTGTGATACCAATTGATGGACTTGAAAAGCACTAAGAGGGGGGGTGAATCAGTGACAACAAAAATAAAACTACTTCAAACACTAACTGGTAGATGAACTTAACAAAGCTTTTAAACACAATGCATGCAATCCAAAATGATATAACAACATCCACAAAAAGTAAAGCATCCACCATAACACAAGTGTTTGTACGTGGAAAACCCAAATAGGTAAAAACCATGGTGAGATGGAACTCACAAGTTAACTATCTGCAGTAATAGATAACTGATTGGTTAAGGTCTACAAAGTGCTTTGCTAGGAGTGAATCTTGTAAGAGATCCCAAATCTTGATTATAAGCTTATACCCCGTTAAAGGTAGTACCCTGTTAGGAGTAACCTTAGTGGAGGATTTTAGAATCCAAGCTAATGGATCACCCTATTAGAGGATTTATACATTGAAGCTTGTTAGAGCTTACCTGATTAGGGGATTTTATTCTGCTATAATGGTTAGAAAACAACAAGAATGGTTTGATCTGTTCTGAGTAGCACAATACATACTTAATCAGATCCTTCTAAGCATATTCAACACTACTATTCAACACACTCTTCATATTAACACTTATCACTAAATGCAAATTCCTGCACATAACACCTGTTAGCACAATTTACATTTGCATTATCATATCCATCTGCATTACATTCACATTTGCATCATGCATACACATATAAAACATAAAAGAACAAAAATATTGCATTTCATTATCTACATATTTGCATCCATATCATAAGCATCATATAGAAACATACATCACATAGGTACACATGCATATAGCTGCCGCAAAGATGAATCATCTCATATATATAAAGTGTCATGATACAATGATGTCAAAATCATATGGCTACAAAATCACCCGCAGGTGTCTACATCATCATACAAAAAAATGGTACAAAACTGATACAAAAGGAGCCCTCTGCGGCTATGATGAACTCCCTCCCTCGGAGCCGCTTGGCCTCGGTGGAATCTGAGCCCCTGAAGGACCCGCCCTAGGATCATCCTGCCTCTCCCCTCTATCTGGTGGTGGTGGAGGACCCATGACCCCACCACTCGATGCCTGTCTCCTCCGACTCCCTCCCGTAGCTGTTGCTGTACGCGACGGTCTATGGAAGCTCCTCGCCCGCTGATCTGCTGGCACTGCACCATAGTAGAGGTCCCTCCAGTAGCCTATCTCCTCTCCTGCCCGCAGGACATAAGCATATCCTGCCCCTGCATCCTCAGCTGCCTGTCTCCTTGCCCTCAGTGCTGTCTCAGCCTCTGTATAGCGCTGGATAGCCTGATCCCGCTCCCGCTCAGTATCTCTGAGCCTCATCCTGAGCTGATCCCTCTCCCTCTCCAGCTCCTGGATCTCATCTGACTGTCTTCTAGAGGATTTTAAGGATTGTTTTATTAGACGCCTCAGCTTGGCCATTACCTTGGGGGTAATATGGTGTGGAGAAACGATGGGAAATATGGAAGCGGTCACAGAGTTCACGAACATCCTGATTTTTGAAGGGACGCTCGTTATCAGTGATAATGGAAATAGGAATACCGTATTGACAAATGATATAGTTAAGGATAAATGTAGCAATCTGTTTTCCAGTGACTTGTGTGAGAGGCACGGCTTCAATCCATTTTGTGAAATACTCTGTGGCAGTGATAATGAATTTATGACCATTAGAAGAAGGAGGGTGAATCTTGCCTATGAGATCGAGTCCCCACTGACAAAAGGGCCAAGGAGACGCAAGTGGTTGTAGTTCTTGTGCTGGCGCATGTATGAGGTCTCCATGAATTTGACATTGCTTACATTTCTTGACAAACTGATATGAGTCTTTTTCCATATTGGGCCAGTAATATCCAATCTTGATGAGTTTCTTGGCCAAGGTAGGACCACTAGCATGTGGACCACATATCCCTCCATGTACTTCACGTAACGCAATCTGAGCTTCGTCGCTTTCTAGACATCTAAGAAGAGTTCCATCTAGACCTCGCCGGTATAGGATATCAGCTAAAATGACATATCAAGAGGATTGGCGAATGAAGGTGCGATGTTGGTTATTTGATAGATTAGGAGGTAGGGTATTGTCGCGAAGGTATGTGAAGATGGAACTATATAACTGGGACTCAGGGACCGACAACACATATCATCTTATTAGGAGTGATCTCATTTGAAGGAACCAAAAGGTTGTCCACCGAGAACTCATAGTAGGTCTCATTTGGAGGAAGATCGATCAGTGAAGCAATTGTAGCCATGGCATCTGCGGCGCGATTCTGCTCTCTTGGTATCTGCTCAAAATCTATCTTTGTGAAGTGTTGTTTCAGGTCATCCACCATTTGTTTGTAAGGCATTAATTTTTCATCTTTTGTTTGGTAATCATTAGTTGCTTAACGGATGACAAGTTGAGAATCCCCAAAAACACGAAGTTCCTGGATCTTCCACTGAACTACAATTCGTAATCCAGTTGTTAATGCCTCATATTCCGCTATATTGTTAGTGCAAGGAAATGATAAGCGGTATGATTTTGGTATAGAGTCGCCTTGAGGAGTTATAAAGAGGATGCTAGCTCCTGCCCCATGCTGTGTGTATGAGCCGTCAAAGTATAGTTGCCATGGTTTTGTCTGTGACATTGCTAAAATGGACTCATCTGGAAATTTTGAATTTAGAGGAACATCATCAATCATGGGGGCATCTGCTAATTGATCTGCGATGGCTTGTCCTTTTATTGCTTTCCTGTCTACATACTCGATGTCAAATTCACTCAGGATCATCACCCATTTGGCTAGTCGCCCAGTAAGTGTTGCTGTATTGAGAAGGTATTTCAATGGGTCTATCCTTGCAACTAACTTAATCTTATGAGTAAGCATGTAATGTCGTAATTTCTGGGAAGCAAAGACCACGACGAGACATGCATGCTCAATTGGTGTGTAATTTAGCGCGTATCCCACCAATGTGCGATTGATATAGTACACTTCTTTTTCCTTGCCTTCAATGCTTTGTTGTGCTAAGAGTGCCCTCAGTGCTGTTGGAGCTGATATGTATAGTAATAGTGGTTGATCTGGAACTGGTGGCATCAGAACTGGCAGATTCAGCAGGTAATCTTTGAGCATCTGGAAAGCTTGTTGACAGCTATCATCCCATTTGAATTTGATGTTTTTATGTAGCAGGTGTTGAAAAGGATTACACTTATCTACAAGTCGTGCTATGAATCTCCTTATAGACTGAAGTCTTCCCTGTAAGGATTGAAGTTGACTGATATTTCTGGGTGGTGGCATTTCCAAGATGGCCTTGACTTTTGCTGGATCGGCTTCGATTCCTCTTTTGGACACAATGAATCCTAGGAGCTTCCTGGAGGTTACGCCAAAGACACATTTCTTGGGATTTAATCTTACTTTGTATTTTTCCAACCGATCAAAGACGATTGAAAGTATGTCCAAATGTGTATCTCTGTCTATTGATTTACTCAAGAGATCATCAACATAATCTTCCACGGTTACGTGCATGAGATCATGAAAGATAGTAGTCATTGCTCTTTGATATGTAGCACCTGCATTTTTTAGCCCAAAGGGCATGACATTCCAGTAGAAAGTTCTCCAAGGACAAGTGAATGATGTTTTATGTTGATCCTCGGGTGCGATCCTTATTTGATTATAACCAGAAAATCCATCCATCAATGATAACATTTCATGACCTGCTGTGAGATCAACAATCAAGTCAATATTTGGTAATGGGAAGTCATCTTTTGGACAAGCTTTGTTGATGTCTTTGATATCTATACATATTCTGATGCTACGATCCGGTTTACTGATAGGTACTCGATTGGAGATCCATTCAGGATAATCAATTGGGCATATGAATCCGACATCCAATAATTTTTCAAGTTCTGCTTTGACTAGTAATGCCACTTGTGGATGCATTTTTCTTAATTTCTGTTTCACAAGCTTTGCCCTCGGCTTAACTGTCAAATGATGCATTACCAAATCTGGATCTAGTCCAGGCATATCAGCGTATGACCATGCAAAGTTGATTTGTCGTTCTTTGAAGAAACTTATGAATTTTGACCTTTCGGACTCTGTCAAAGATTGAGCCAGGAATATATTGTGTGGAATCTCTTCTGTACCAATGTTTGTCTTGATAGTTTCCTCTACCAACATGGATGACTTTTCCTCATATGATGCTGGGAGAATGTCGAGCCTTCCATCTTCGGGTGCCTCAGAGAGGTTTTCGCCCTCAGATACGTCCTTTCTTTTTACTTTTTTGGGATCAGACAGCGCCACAGTGTGGTTTTCACCATACGACCCTTGATTTGTTCTTATTTTCACATTTTTGCGACTGGAAGGTCCGACACCCTCACCAAAATATGCCATGTTGTTGAGTTCTATAGTGTATCCTGCTTTATGGTCCCAAGGGGAAGATCGTCTTGTATGCCAAGATAGTCAATAATAGCTTCATCATTTTGGAATGTGTCAAATTGTGCTGGTCTTTCATGATCCCAGTCAATGAGTTGGTGGTGAACAAGGGGAAGGCCTTTAATGTACTGGCACCTATCCCTGTACCTGTCCCTGTATCTGTACCTACCTGGGACCCTGTGCTGCTGGCACCTGTAAAGGCAATCCACCGCGACCCCTCACCACCTGAGCCTGTCTCTCCTCTCCACCCTCCCTCCGAGGTGTAACTCGCCGCTCTCCAACTACTCCCCTTTGCCTCCGTCGGCCTCTGCCCCCATCACCTCCACCATCATCATCATCATCTCCCCCCCATCTCCCTCCAATGCATCTCTTGGATCTATCAATCGTGGGAACGGATGCTCTGCCCAATAAGCTGTATACTCAGCATCCATGTCAGCATCCTCAACCTTTGGCCACATGTCCCAGGGTAGGGGCATCATCTCTGCCAGCTGTGTGACTGCCTGATCATACGACAGCAAGGGCCCAAACTATGCCTGATCTCTAACAGTGCGTGCATACATGCCCGAGCCCCATGGCATCCTCTGGATCCTGCCATACTGCCTACACACCCTGTCCACCAACTATCTCTCTAACACATAGGGCATCCGCCCAATCAGGTACCTGCTCCGGAAGGTGTATGGCAGCTCCACTGCATCCTCCTCCCACTCCTCGCAGCCCAGATATGGTCTCCATATGACCACATCGATCTCGTCCAACACTCGCCGCCAATGCTCTAACCTGCCAATCCATGGCTATGATGTGTTCATATCATATAAATGTACAAAGCTGCGTCCATGACCTCTGCCCTTGAAGTGTATCGGTCGGGTAACCGATAGATGTTCGTAGGCCCATACCTGCAGCAGTGTCACTCCACAGCCCAATCCCACTGATCCATGATAAACAAACTGATGAAGCTCATAATACAAATGGGCCAGCACACACGGTCCCCAGGTGTATCTGGTGTGCTGCATCACCAGTGTCTCTAGTGCTCCTCCCCAGCTCACAACCAAACCCCGTGTTGCCCTATCCGGACATAGGAACCCACTAATAGCTCCTCCTATCACTGCCGGCAACGCTAATCCTGTGGCTGTCATGGTGTCCCATGCCACATGTCCTTCCCTCATCTCCAATCCAGGGTCCTGAAACACCCGTCTCAAGGCCTCTCTATCACCGTCTCGATCGTATGGGATCAACATCCCATCGATTGGTATCCTCAATATCCTGTAGACATTCTCTAGGGTGACTGTCATCTCACCCATCGGTAAATGGAACGTGCACGTCTCCGAGTGCCATCTCTCAGCCAACGCGGTCAGCAAACCCATGTTTGCCCGAAACTCAGGCACATACAGTACATGTCTCAAACCCATCTCCTCGATAGTAGCTCGCTCCTCGGCTGTCAACTTAGGTCACAACCTCTGAGTCAATGGGAATCTCTCCCGTGACTCCAACATAGGCAAATACTCTTGCAGTCAAGAAAATCAATCGTGTCAGTCATAGTGGCATTCACTGTTCATCACAAAATGCTACTTTTTATCTAAATGCATGGCTATTTATCCTAGTGACATTCACTGTTCATCACAAAGTGTTGCTTCTATCCTAGTGGTACTCCTTGTTCATCACAAAGTACTACATGTGTGACACTCACTGTTCATCACAAAGTGTTACTCACATTTGCACTCCCTGTTCATCACAAAGTGCTGCTCATATTTCAGTACTCCCTGTTCATCACAAAGTACTCTATCTTGGTACTCCCTGTTCATCACAAAGTGCCTTGATCTATTCTAGTCTTCCCTAGAGGACCTGTTTGAGTGTATCCTCTCAGCAGCTTATCCAATCGACAGCCTATGTCCATCACAGAACTGCCAATTTGACCTAGAAGATGCAAATTCATACTTTTCAAATGCAAACGCGCTCAAAGACTGCATAGACGCACCTGAAAAATGCAGACATGCCTGCTTGACACAAACGTGCCTATACTCTGCATAGATGCGCCTAGGAGACATAGACGCCCCTGCATGACGCAAACGTGCCTGCATTCGACGCAGACGCGGGTCCAGACATAGACGCGCCTGGCACAAACACAGACGCGCCTAGCGAACACAGACGCGCCTAGCACCAACGCAGACGCGCCTAAATATTTTTTGACACTTTTTGGACCCTAGTCTAAGCGCATTTATTACCCTATTCGACATGTATTAATGACAAAATTAAATGCATCAAAGTACGAGGAGGTTTTATGACACTTACCGGCTCTCCTGCCTCTGCTGGCCTTTGAAATCGGCGAACATGATCGAATCTATGAATGAAGGCCATCGCTGCTGACTGCTCCTGCTAAATTTTCGCTCTGCAATATGATCTCGTGGTGTGTAGATGACAATGAGGATGTATTTCCCCCCATGGTCTATCTTATAGCCTACCCTAGCCCTCGCCTTCGTTTCTCGAGTCAGTCTTCTTTGTCCCGTGACTTTGTCACTTTATCCGGTCAGTCCATCCTATCTAGTCTTTTTTATCGAGAGATTGTCTGCAATCTTTTCAGACATTCTCATCCAATCTCTCGAGGGGGCATATCATTCCCATCTTGGGGCAACTCTGTATCAGTTCATCTTATCTTCTTTGAAACAACGCGACAAGCCGCATTGTCTCAAAGAGGGGCAAAATGTAGACACTCAAAATTGTCATGTCTAATTAAATAAATATTTTATTTATTTAATTATCTAAGCCTAATTCTTCTATTAATTAAATAAATCTTTATTTATTTAATTAATTCATTTATCCTCTTCTAGCCTTATTTCTCATTTAAATAAATACATTTATTTATTTAAATTATCTTTTTCCTAAATTAAATAAATATCTTATTTATTTAATTGATCTCATTTCTTCTATTAATTAAATGAATCTTTATTTATTTAATTAATTCATTAACCTTTTTTACTCATGACACATGTCATTCATCTCTTAATTCCTACACTACCTACCTCTTTCATTATTTTATTATTTCTTTTACCTACCCTCTAATCATAGCCGACCTCCTTTTTACACCTCTCAATCTTATCCCTCCATTTCATATTTTGTCTTCTATTTAAGGAGATGCTTCCTTCATTATCAGACCCTAATCGACAATCTTGAGGACTTGGCTACATTACGATCCTACTTGCAACCACATTCCATTCTTTGTTGAGCTCTTGTGCACATAAAATCTGAGAGCAAATATATCAAGCAAGATCAATGGAGATAGGAAGAATGGAGATTCAAACCCTATTGGACATGTGATGGTATAATCTTTGTGATTTCATTTGATTTGCATTGTCTTAGGTAATCTTCATATGTTATGGTGGATCTTTGTTGTTGTTAGGCTAGGGTTTTGTGGTTGAATTCATTTAGCCTTTCAATTCTGTTATTATTGTTATCTATTTTCACCATATATAGGTGGTGTAGTCACATAAATCTGTCCATTTTAATTAAATGAATATTTCGTATTTATTTGATTAAAAATCCACTAGCCACCAGTTAATTAAATTAATATTTAATTAATTCATCCCCAAACATTCTTCTATTAATTAAATAAATTATTCAATTTATTTTAATTAATTCATTAAATCAAATTCCATTCAATTAAATAAATAAAATCAATTTATTTAATTAAAATCCCTTTTCCTCTTTTAAATAAATTAAATAAAACATTTATTTAAATCATTATCTCCACCCCACTTGCATTTTCCTACAAATGCAACTTGCACACATTTTGAAATAAATGAATTTTTATTTTAAATAAAATCCTATTTTCCCTCACCCACCAAATCCACTTGCAAAATCTAATCACCTTCTAGATTCTTCTAACCCCTTCCTAATTAGCCTAATCCATCCCCTAATTATTGTCACATTCCTAAGCAAAATGGAGTCACTTCTCAAAATGGCCCAAAGTCTTGGATAACCATTGAAGGTTTTCAACCTTCAACCACCAAAAACCCCAAAGTCTTTGAAAACCATTAAAGGCTTCCAACTTTCAACCACTTAATTCCCCAAAGTCTCCAATAACCATTAATGGTTAATTCAACCCTCCCACATGGTTAAAACATTTGTTTGACTCAACCTCTATCCAACCACAAAGGTCTCATCAAGCATTTAATACTTTGACCATGATTATCTCTTAATCATTTGCACAAAGGTTTATCCTTGGATTAACTCCTAATCCAGTGGGTAATCCTAATTTAGGCTTGACCCTTAGCCTTTAGATAACCATGAGGTCTTCTCAGGCCTTTAATGCCTCCAACCTCTTCTTTCAACCCAATCCTGTGTTGACACTTGTCATTATTTTATTGGTGCCAATTGTGCACATGGATCCCCAACTTTCAAGCTTGACCCTTGATTAAACCTTTCAATCCTGGCCATCCATTGCTCCATTTTTCCTATAAATAGAGCCCATTCCTTCATAATCTAGATCCTGAAAACTTGTAAGCATTTAGACTATAGCCATTTTAGAGAGCATTTAGCATAGCATAACTAAATATTGTCTTTTGGTTAAAACACATCATTTTAGCATTAAAATAGCTTTTCATTTCATGTTTTAGAGCTATTCTACAATCTCAATCCTCCATAAGCATCCATAGTGCAAAAAGCTGCTGAGAGCTACACTATTTTGGAACTTGGAGAGGAGAGGAACAAGGGAGAAGGAGCTAATCTCATGCTAAGAGATAGTTGGAGATGTCTCTTTGTCTTTACTTCTTTAGTTAGATTCATTAGCATGTGTTTTTAGTATCTCTCTTGGAATGCCTTCATTTGTTTTGGTTTTTGAATTGACTAACTCTAACATCTTGTGTGTTTTATGTTGTTTGATCTTGAACTAACATTGTGCCATTTAGGAGGGCATCATTTGGTGAACCCGACGTGAATCGAACACGCAACCTTCTGATTGATTTTTTGAAATTAACATTTTTTCTTGTTGAAATTGCCACACAGGTCGCGCTTCGGCGCTATTGAACGCGTTTTAGCGCTATTGAAAAATTTCTTTTAGCGCTATTGACCCTAAATTAGCGCTATTGAAACTTTTTCAGCGCTATTGACAACATTCTAGCGCTATTGTCTCCGTTTCAGCGCTATTGACACAATTCTAGCGCTTTTGTCTTCTCGGGATTTTCTTTTCTTTAAGCGCTACTGTTTAAATTAGCGCTTCTGCTCACGCAGAATAGCGCTTTTGTATTAATCAGCGCTTCTGTAAAAAACACAGAATAGCGCTATTGCGACAGAGTGTCGCCCAAATGGACTTGTAACCGAAAAATCTAAAATTAGGCTTGTGGAAGCCCTCCCCTGTGAGCATTAATTTTCTTAACTTGTTTCTTTTCTTTGTGCAGGTTAACAACACAACAAAAATCACAAATTTTTTTATTTAGTGCTTAAAAAGAACTTAAAAAAACACAAAACAAAACAAAAAAAAAAAAAAAAATAGTTTCATTGTTTTCTAGTTAGGGATACATTTTGTTTTGGAGCTTAAAATCAACCAAACAAACTTTATTTCTTGCATCAATTGGGACTTAAAAATCACAATCCACACTTCAAATTTTTGGTGCAGTAAAAAGAACAATCCACTTGTCTTTATTTTGGCAAAAACAAATTTTCCTTCATGCAATCGTGTTTTTCATTAAGTTGACCAGGACTTTCAACTTCTAGATTACAAAACATATTGCTTTGAAGTTAAAAAGAACACCATGGCTGTTGGAGCAACATCTCCAAATAGTTAGATCACATTTGCAAATGCTGGATTAAAAGGAACAAGTGTTTTACGTGTTTGGCACGTTTGTGCACAAAAAGTCAGTCGAGTGGTCCTACTTCTAACACACACTATCCTCTCCCTTGGCTCTCGTGGTCCTAGGTGCAAGAGAAAAGTGTTAGTAACGCTCAAATTTTATCTTTTTAAGAGAGGCTTGCCAAGGGATCGATACTCTTGGGAACGACCTCGAGTGGTAAATCCTTCGAGCCGCTATAGAAATCAGGTGAGAGCGAAAGCTGTAGCCTTGGGTATAGCTGTTCCTACGTGTAACTGGCCAAAAGGACAAATGGGCCCCACCACCAGTTACAAGGCTCTTAAGTGAGTCACTGCAGAATGAACTTATGTCCAAAGCCATCGAACATGACTAAACACTTTTAAGTAGTAGCCCACCTGTTCTATTGATTGAGGATATTTGAGGTATAATTTAGTGCAAGAGCATAGATGGTTTTGCTCCCAAGATACTCACCATACATATTTCCTTGAGTAGAAACATAGCTTTTTGAAAGGTCACTTGTGACTTGATAAAAGTGGTGACTCCCCCATCATAGGGATCATCTATTTGTTATGCTCGCGCAAGACTTAGTATATCACATCCTTACCTGCCACGGCGGGATTCATAAGGTATGTAGTACCAAAGTCGAAGAAATATCAAGATGTGGGCTAAATTTATCACAACTGGCCATTTGACCTTAGGGATAAAGAGTGTTTGAAGTGTGTTCGTTTTACAGACCTAGAGCAAATTGAGCCGACTTCAGGCTTTGGAATTACACCTTAAAATACATCTAAAGGAAGGGTCAAAAACAAGTCCAAGGATTGGGTTAATCTAGACCCATACTCATTTGTGCCTTTAAGGCTACAATCTTGTCTTTGTGTGCTTGCTTTGTTTTCTTGTCAAAGAAAAATCAGAAAATCAATCCCAAAAACAAAGTACTCATCCAACATCTGTCAACACAACCAAAAATACCAAAAACAAAGTGCAAACAAACAAAGAGTCAAAAATTTATGACCATTCTTCACATCTTGCGAAAGAAGAAGTGTCATCAGAGTATCACCTTGAAAAGGAGACCACTAAGCTCAAAGGCTTTAATCAAAAGGAGGAAATTCTTCTATCTCAATAGACAAATCTTTGTCTCACATAGAGTCTTTCTACATCGCATGCGTCTATACCTTCAAGGTAAAACAAACGAATTTGATTCTGAATCATTAAACCGCAGAGCTTTTATGCAATATAGAGCTCTGAGTTATCACAAAAATCAAGGAGGAAAGATTAATCCCAATTTTTTCCCAAACATCTGTATCACCTACAACACAGCTCGAGAAGTGCCACCAACGCTTGAAAGGGAAGAGATAGAGTTTGTCCCGTTTGTGACACAAAGTTTTTATTGAAAGATTGAAGTTAAAAACAAAACATCCATCATCTTACTCATACATTATCATTCCATCATCAATCCATCCCAAAACTCTCAAAACATTAAGAGGTTCTTGTCCCAAATTCTCTTTTTAGATATTGCTTGAAATCAAACACATCACATCACTTTTAGATTGTTTCTACATCTAGGATAAGCTCATCCTAAGAGACACATCTACGCAGGTTAAAACTAGTTCATGAGTGAATCTTCTCATTGCTAGGTAGTCAAAATCTGTAACACATCTCAGATTTCTCTACACCTTATCACATCCAAAGTCATCAAAACAAACAAGCAATTCAACGAAGGAATTTCGGTTACATCTACCTTAAAAAGTGCTAGAGATCCCCATACAACACAAATCACCAACCAATCAATCTTACATTTCATCACCACTCATCATCATGTTCAATCAACTTCAAAAAACAAACTTGCAAACAAAATGGCTCAAACCCGATCACGATCAAGGCAACGAGAAATAGAAATTGAGGAAGAAGAGGACAACCTCAATGAATTTCAAGAAGCACTTGGAGGAAATGTGAATGACGAAAACCCAAGTACTCCCACTCCTTCAACAATCGAAAGGGTTCAGCATAACCCTCATTTTAACAGATTATTTGATGAAATATTAAGGAGCAATGCGGATGCTCACTTTTTACGACTTGCTCAAGAAGGAGCCAAACTCCCCTCAGACTTTGATCTTGCCCAATTAAGACAAGCATCAGAAAGACAAAGTCGCCATGAGGAGGAAAGAGGTAGAAATCACATCAGATATAACATCCCTCGAGGTAACCCACCACCTCCTCCTCCAAATGAAATGGAGATGTTGCGGCAACAAGTTGAGAATCTCGCCCAACAACTTCATAGTGGTGTTAAGACCAATCAATTCTCACTTAACGACATATGTCCCTATCCATTTGATAGGAATCTTTATATGCCACCCTTTCCACGCGGGTTCGAAACACCAAAATTCGAAAAATATAGAGGAAAGGGAGATCCCCGCGATCATGTCCGAGAATTTCATTCCGCTTGTCTCGAAGTTGCATATGAAGACACATACCTAATGCGCCTTTTTCCCCAAAGCTTGGGAGGAACAACTACATCATGGTTTTCCCGACTTCCAGGTGGCATTAGAACATTTGAGGAACTCATCCAGAAGTTCCTATCTCATTACTCTTATAATATTGAACGCGACATCACCATGGCTGATCTATGCAACACCAAACAAAAACCAGGTGAATTATTCTCAGTATTCCTGCAACGATGGCGCCAAATGTCTAACAGACGTTCTCTTCAGTTACCTGAACGAGAACTAGTGGAAATTTTCATTTCCAACTTAAACGAAGAAATGGAATTTCACCTGGATGTCAAAGATACCGATTCTTTTAATGATATGATCACCAAGGGTATAAAATGTGAAAGGGCACTCATCAAAAAAGGACTCATCAAAATCTTTAATGAACCCAAAGAGGGTCCTCGCCCGCGTTTCAATAGTGATAAACTGAACTTCTGGAACAAGAATAAGAATATCGTCAATGATGGGGTTGTGGATGCTCGAACTATCCAAAATGCACAACCTGTGGTTCGATTTGCAGGACAAAATCCTCCACCTCAAAATAACACAAATGTTCCTCCTAATCAAGGTCGCATCACATCTCATGATGAACCAAGACCCCGTCCACAAAAACAAAAACACACATACACTCCCTTAGGGGAACCCATTGAAACAGTGATGCGACAACTCATTTCTCAGAATTTGATCACTCTACCTTAAGCTATCAAACTATGAGCCTCAGGTCAAACCGGCATGGTGGAGAGATACTGAACATTGTGAATTCCATCAAGGAAGAGGACACAAGACAAGTAATTGTCATCGATTGAAAGATCTCATTCAGGATCTTATTGACCGAGGAGAAATTGAAATTGAAGGGCATGACCCAAAAATGACCAATAATGATCATCAGATGTTCAAGAATCCACTTCCATCGCAAGATCAAAGGGGTCCTTCCACTTCCAGACGAGGTCCTGATACCACTGATTATACACAAGCTGCGTATAACTATACTGTCAATCACCTGTATGATGCTAGTGAACAAATTGCAACTATCACCTTCAAAAATCCCACCTCAAATTGCAATGTTGTTACACGTCGTGGCAAGATCACCATAAAGGCCGCTCCACAAGGCACCACCTCCATCCCAAAGCAGTACAATCTTGTGGAACAATTAGACAAAACGCCTGCACTTATATCCATTTTAGAGCTATTACGCCTGTCACCCTCTCATAAAACAATCTTGGATCAAGCACTCCAAGAGGCGTCAGTCCCTGCAAACCTGAACACGGACCAATTTCAAGCCATGGTTGGAAGTCTAAAGTCATCACCTTGTCTCACTTTTTCCGAAAGTGACAACTCTTCCTTCCAGCAACCTCATAACGCCTCACTCCACATTGAAGGCTTTGTCAACCAAAATAGGATCAAGCGAGTCTTGATTGATAATGGAGCAGGCCTAAACATTTGTACACTACAGTTGGTCACAGCATTGGGCTATGCAGTAGAATCAGTGGATCCTCGCAAGAAGATCACCATCAAGGCCTATGATGATGCAGAGCGTTCATCCAAAGGAGCTGTGGTACTACCAATCCAAGTGGGCCCCGTGGTAAAGCACATAATTTGTCAGGTTCTGGACCTTCCTCTGCCATATAATCTATTATTAGGGAGACCTTGGATATATGCCATGCAAGCCGTTCCATCGACCTACCATCAATGTATCAAGTTCCCACATAACGGTGCAGAGATCACAATCCTGGGCGATGCAAATCCCTTTGCATTTTGCCATAATATCAGCCATCAACCAGAGATTACTGTTCCTAATAATAGGGAAGCCATTTCCTCTACATCATATGTAAGCCCCGCCTCTCTTGCCAGTTCAAACACCCCTATACCCAAGCAAGAGAAGCTTAAGATGAAAGTCGCAGAGGAAGGTCCTGGAGAATACAACTTGAGTCAACTCTTTTGTGTGGGACAAATGCCCACTTCTCCTAGAACACATGGTAAACCACAACAGTTGCTCCAGCAACCACTAATCACGCCAGCATGTGCTTTAACGCCTTTCGTCCTTGGAAAGAGTCAAGAGGAAGAAACACAAGATGAGGACCTAGCAGACTGGATCTATAAAGACCCCGTTACCACTGATAAACCGCGAGTTACACTTCCTACAGAACAGTATGGCAAAGGCCTCCTCATTATGCAAAGAATGGGGTATGATGGTCAAAGTGCTTTGGGATCCTGCAAACAAGGACGACAAGAACCGCTGTTGCCAGAGTTCAAGCCCAAAGGTAATACAGGCCTAGGCTTTGAAAAAGAAGTCCTTCCTAAACTCAGATTCAAAGGAAAACCTAGCAAACCATTTTGCCCACCTACTGTAAAGAGGACACCTTTCATAATCAAAGCACCATCAAGCAATATTGCCATTGCCCCATCGAGGCTCACAACTCCACCGCAACCATCACCAGTGCCAAACATCCCACCAAATGAACCAGTAATCCCATCCATAACACCAATAGCAGCAGCAACTGTATCCGAACCCGCAGCAACATCTATGGCGCCAGCCATTCCAACAGAAGACACTAAATCAACATTGCCGATACTTCCAGTAACAAATCCTTTAAACCCCATCACGGTTCCTACAGCATCGATCACCACAAAAGTACATAAACCAATCACGCCTACAGTATTTAACTCCAAAGACATCCCAGTATGGTATAGCAATCGGATGTTGGAAAGTGATTCAGAGACCGACTCACATGAGTGGGAATTCGATTCAGTGCAACTTAACACTTCAGATGAGGAAGACACATCACCACCTCCGCCACGCAAAGACATTCCTGTTTACGGAGAAGCACAGATAAAGACCACTTGGGTACCTGAGCTGGAAACATCTTCCACAGACCCTACGTCTCATCCTACGCCTGATTCTGACAGGGAGAGTACCATCAATGACCTTCACCACACTGTCTTGACCCTCACTGATACCTCTAACGCACTTAACTTAATCGATGAAGTAATGCCCATTATCCACCCTGAACTCATTGAATGGAACCAACCAAATCCCCCATGTCTTGACCTCTTCCAGAACGATGAGGCTATCATTGACTTTTTGGAATTAAGGGATAATCTACCAAGTGGGGATCACAAAGCTGGATTCGCCATTCAACTTAATAGCACAGCATACTTCGGGGCAGATGCCAAACCCTTCAGCTGCAAAAATATAACAATAAAACATGGATCTTCCAGTGAAAACCACACTGTGGCACTGTTTGATCCGACAAAAGTAAAAAGAAAGAGCGTATCCAATGGTGAAAACCTCTCTGAGGCACTTGAGGATGAAGGGTTTGACATTCTCCCTGCTAGTACACAACAGGAACGATCGACGATTCTCATTGAGGAGACTAAAGAATACAATGTGGGGACTCCTGAAAACCCTCATATCATACATCTGGCATCTCTTCTCACTCCAGAGGAACAACCTCAATTTATAGAGTTCTTCCAACAGCGTCATATCAACTTTGCATGGTCATATGCAGACATGCCTGGGCTTGATCCTGATTTAGTCATGCATCATCTCACAGTAGCAAAAGGAGCCAAACCTATCAAGCAGAAGCTTCGTAAGATGCATCCTTAGATTGTCGTGCTAGTCAAAACTGAACTCAAGAAACTCCTGGATGTTGGTTTCATTAGACCAATTGATTATGCAGAATGGATCTCCAATATTGTGCCAGTTGGCAAACCAAAAGGGGGCATTCGCATTTGTACAGACTTCAGAGATCTAAATAAAGCATGTCCTAAAGATGACTTCCCCCTGCCAAATATCGACATCATAGTGGATCTGACAGCAGGACATGCCATGCTTTCACTCATGGATGGCTTTTCAGGATACAATCAAATAAAGATCGCACCAGAGGACCAACATAAGACAGCCTTCACATGTCCATGGGGCACATACTGCTGGAATGTAATGCCTTTTGGTCTAAAGAATGCAGGAGCGACCTATCAAAGAGCAATGACCACCATCTTCCATGACATGATGCATACCATGATGGAAGATTATGTGGATGACTTACTAGCAAAATCACTCACAAGAGAAGGAAATCTCCATATCTTAGATCAAATCTTTGATAGACTGGAACAATATCATGTTCGACTCAACCCAAAGAAATGTGTCTTCGGAGTGACCTCCGGGAAGCTTCTAGGATACATTGTCTCAAGCAAAGGTATTGAGGTTGATCCAGCAAAGGTTAAGGCAATCATGGACATGCCACCTCCAAAGAATATCAGTCAGCTAAGAACACTACAAGGACGGCTTCAATCCATCCGCAGATTCATTGCACAATTGGCTGATAAGTGTTACCCATTCACACACCTGCTACACAAGAACATACGCTTCCAATGGGATGACAGATGCCAGCAAGCATTTCAGGCACTTAAAGAATATCTCATGAATCCACCCTTGTTGATGCCACCAGATCCAAGTAGACCGTTGTTACTCTATATCTCAGCAACAAGTACAACATTGGGTGTACTACTGGCACAACATAATGCAGAAGGAAAAGAGTGTGCTATTTACTACATCTCTTGCACACTGGTTGGCTATGAACTCAATTACACACCTATTGAGCGAGCTTGCCTAGCAGTAATCCTGGCAGCCACTAAATTGCGACACTATCTGTTAACGCACAAAGTACAACTCATCGCCAAAATTGATCCACTCAAGTATTTACTCAGCAAAGCAGCATTGACAGGTCGCTTGGCCAAATGGGTGATGATTCTAAGTGAATTTGACATTGAGTATGTGGACCGTAAAGCTATCAAAGGGCAAGTCATTGCAGATCAGTTGGCCGATGCACCTCTCATAGGTGATCATCCTCTCATTTCCAATTTTCCAGATGAAGAGATATTCATGATTACAGAAGCACAGTCATGGAAACTATATTTTGATGGTTCATACACTAGGCATGGCTCGGGGGCAGGCATTCTGTTTATCACACCTCAAGGTGATAGCATCCCGAAGTCTTACAGGCTCACATTTCCATGCACAAACAACATAGCAGAATATGAGGCTTTGATCACAGGACTCAGGCTAGCCATACAATGGAAATTAAAAGAACTACTAGTATATGGCGACTCGCAACTGGTCATTCGACAAGCAACTGATGAATATCAAACCAAAGATGATAAACTCATGCCATACAAGCAAATGGTGGACACTCTAAAGACATCATTTACTACTATCACTTTTGAGCAGATACCAAGAGATCAGAATCGAGCTACTGACGCTATGGCTACTATCGCATCTCTCCTAGATCTTCCACAGAATTCAACACGCTACGAGTTCTTGGTAGAACAGCTTTGGATTCCCGCTTATGATATCCCCGAATCCGAAATGATATGTCGCCTTGTCGGTTCTGAATCCCCATGGTACGGTGAGTTCTACACCTATCTCCGGGATCACACCCTTCCTCCCAACCAATCAAATAACCAACGGAAAACCTTCATTCGCCAAACTGCTCGATATACCATTATTGCCGAAACCCTATACCGACGTAGTCTTGATGGTACTCTCCTTCGATGTCTGGAACACGATGAGATAACAAAGGCTTTGGAAGAGGTACATGAAGGAATTTGCGGGACTCACTCAAGTGGTCCATCACTAGCCAAGAAGATCATGCGAGCTGGATACTATTGGCCCTCTATGGAAAAGGATTCCTACTATTTTGTCAGGAAATGCAAGAAATGTCAAGTTCACGGTGACCTAATACATGCACCAGCACAGGAACTGCAACCAATCACAACACCATGGCCTTTTTGTCAATGGGGCCTTGACCTTGTGGGTAAAATCCATCCATCTTCATCCAATGGCCATAAATTCATTATTACCGCCACCGAATATTTCACCAAGTGGATCGAAGCTGTTCCACTTACCCAAGTCACCGGCAAGCAGATCGCCTCATTCATCCTCAATTACATCATCTGCCGGTATGGTGTACCCATGTCTATTGTCACAGATAACGGTCTCCCTTTCAAAAATCAGGATGTCCGCGAACTTTGTGAGAAATTTCATATCCAACACCGCTTTTCCACTCCCTATTACCCACAAGGCAATGGTCAGGCCGAAGCATCTAATAAAAACATATTGAGAATCCTAAAGAAGACAGTCAATGATGCCGGCCGTGATTGGCATGTTCAACTAAATCCAGCGCTATGGGCATATCGAACTAGCATTCGAACCCCTACAGGTGCAACTCCTTATTCATTGGTCTATGGTGCAGAAGCTATCTTACCTATTGAGGTCGAGATACCGTCACTACGGGTTTCCTTGCACAATCTCATCGATGATGAAACATACAGAGTCTCACGCCTTCAAGACTTAGAGTTACTAGATGAGAAGCGACAAGCTGCATACAATCACCTCAAAGCCTATCAGCAGCGCATGAGTAGAAGTTACAATCACCGAGTTAGATCTCGTACATTTGAGGTAGGTGATCTTGTTCTTCGAGAAAATCCTCGCAACCAACCAAACAGAGAACATCAAGGCAAGTTTGAATCAAACTGGTTGGGCCCATACGTTGTCACTACTGTATTCGGTTCCGGGGCATATCAGTTGGCTACACCAGAAGGAGAACCGCTCGCAGATCCAATCAATAGCATGCACCTCAAAAGGTTTTATACCTAAGGTGTACAAGGCATCAGGCTCCCCTGCATATCAGAAAATGCCAAAAACATTCAGAAAAATGTCCTACAGAAAATACAAAAACATTCAGAAAATTCCTGAAGAAAATACAAAAACATTCAAAAAAGTAAAGAAAAATCATGCATCCAGACGGTGAACAACCACTCCGGTGGCACCTTGGGTAAGTGCGATGGTGAAAACCTGGCAAACAGGTGCCACTCGTAAAGGCAATGGCTCTAGTATCTTTCAGGCTCGTTGCGATCACATTCATACACACATACATCCATCTATCCCAACCATGGCTTGTTATTTGATCTACAATTAAGAAAGTACTCCATGCGTCTAGCATCCCACCTTTTCATAGTCAGGTCTACAAACTGGGGGCAATACCCTTACCCTAGTGATGGAAGTGGATTCTACATTGTCTTATATATCATTACGCTCTTCATTCAGGCAATCATCAGAAAATCCAAAAACATTCAAAAATGACTCTCAAAATACCAAAAACATTCAAAAATGACTCTCAAAATACCAAAAACATTCAAAAACTATTACACAAAATCCAAAAACATCGAAAAACCATCGAAAATCACACAAAAACATGGCAACACATTGTACATACTCATCCATGCAGATACCAAAACAAGCATTGACAAATACTCACACAAATGACCACTTATCACTCGACCAAAACAATCAACATCAACAATCAAACTGTCTTTTCAACAAGGATGCATCCTTCCTTACCAAAACAAAGACAAGATGACATTTTCTTTGACAAGAAAATTCTGTTAAGCTATCAAATACTTGGTTGATTTATGAGTTCAATTGTTTGTTTATCTGTATCGGAATCTTTTAGCATTGTTTTGTATCGTTTGCGCATTATTTCCGATGAAGTTCTGGGGCATGTACTAATGGTGTCTACGTGGGAAGTTCACTAAGCTACGTGATCCTATGCAAAATGCAGTCATAGATCACTACGGCTTGCTGACTACAGCGTATACCTCGACCATATGAGCATGAGCCATTACCAAGGATCCTTATTCTTTATTCTTTATGTAAATATGCTGTTTGGTTGCAGGTACAATGCTCATCCTTTGGTTCCTCTTCCTCCAAATTGGATAAAGGTTTTATTTTTAGTACGGTATGCACTTGTCTCAGGATATGATCAGCCTAAGATCAAGGAGGACGATCCAAGTCATGCACGAAAGGAGATAATCCTTATCTGTTCCGCAAGCAATACTCTGATCAACTTGACCCTTATATCAAGTCGTTTGTATTAACTTGCTATATTAAAAATCCATGAAAGAAATACTCAGGTCATCTTGAATCATTATGTCAAGATGCTTGTATTCTCTTCCAACATTTTAAAGCTCAATGATGAAAATAGAGCACTATGGATCGTCATTTCATCTCATCTGTTTATATATTGCATTCCGTTGCATATCACCCATCCGTTTACTTATTCATATAGATGTTTTTATATGCAAAAATGAGAAAATTAAGCTGGTCTTGGATATAAATCACGACCGAGTACTCTGATACATCATCAAGTGCATCATGCAAAGTCTTAAAAACCTTGCATTCCTCATGATCATATCATCCTTGCATTTAGGTGCATCTTGCATTATGTCCATTCATGTCATTTTTCAAAACATTGCATATAGTTCATTATTGACATTACTTTTCATTTAAAAATCATTTTCATCAATCATAAATAATTAGATTCATTCATGGGATCAAATTGTCTTTGGTTGTATTACATCATTTAATAAGCATTCCTTTCATATCGATTAACCATTATCATTTTATTAACCTTTTCACCATTTATCATTTGCATACATTTCTTTATAGTAAAAAGATGCATTCATTCATTACTAAGTATCTTTTTATGCTCATTGTAAGATTCATTCACATTGCATTCATTATCATTACATTTAGGTGCAGTTATTATACTCATTAGTTATAGTATCATCCCATTATCATTTGTACTTACAAACATATTTTAAACGCATTTTAGATTCATAAAACACCATTTGTTTACAAAACATTCGTTCATACCATTTCATATATCCATTTTACATTTGCATTCATTTAAAACACATTATCATATAAACATTTGTACTTTACATTTGTTTATCCATCTGCATTCATTTCGACATCATCATATAAACATTTGTACTTTACCTTTTGTTTATCCATATGCATTCACTTAACATTTTGTTTATCCATATTACATTCATCTAAACACATCTAGATGCATATCCATACATAACATCATTCATTCAAACATCTCACATCATAAATCATCTCATCATTACATTGCAATAGGAAACATCAAAAATCCTGTTCATGCATCAAGCATAAGCATATATCCTCATCATGGCATTCCATACATGAAGCATTACATCACCAATCATATACATCATATACATATAAACCTGCATTCATATGTCAGTATCTCACATCATAACTCATCATAAAAACATGCATAAAAGAAACATCTCATCAAATGCATCCATGTCCACATATACATCAAAGCAATAAATCACAAACATGCATAAACATCCATGCATCATCACATGCATATCATCACAAAATGGGATCTCCTCATATATATCATCTCATATATCAGAGTACAATGAAGTCTACAAAATCGGCTACCAAAGAGCCATCCAAGAAACAGTCCAAAACATAGACAATGATACAATACATGTATGCAAAATGCTCTCTCAGATGCCGCTCTGGCCAGATGCTGTACCTGCCCCACCCCTACCTACTCCACCGCTGGTACCGGCACCACCTGATCTATCTCTCCGTGGAGGCCTCATCGAACCCCCACTCCCTCCTGCATCTCCTGATCTATCCTGCCGCAGAGGACCCATCACACCTCCACTGCTCTGCATCCTCTGCGATCGCTCAGATCTGGCCTGCCGCATCTGTGAGTAACTGAGAGCTCGCTGGCTAATCGGTACCACCTGCTCATATAACCCCCGCCAGTACTCTATCTCCGCCTGTGCTCGCCGTATCTCCCTCATAACCTCTCCTGAAGGCCCCTGTGCACCAGTCCGCACTCTCTCCTGCAGCTCTGCCAATCTCTCCACCGCAGTATCTCTCTCCCGCAGCACCACTGTCAGCTCTGACTCACGTGCAAATAGCTGCACATCTCTAGCTGCTACCTCCGCCTCTAATCTCTCTACCCGGGTCTGCAAATAACCTATCATATGCTCCCGCAGATCCCCTACACCACACTCCCCTATATCCATGGCTGCTGCACCTGTATCACCCCCTCCACTAGGCCCCTCCCCTGCACCACACTCCCCTGCCCCACCCTCTCCTGCACCTGTATCCATCAGGATCTCTCTCTCCATCCCCCTCCCACTCAGCTGCACTCCTCCCTGCATCAACGGTCCCTGTGATATCTGCAGAGGTAGTCCACCTCTCCCTCTCCGCTGTCTCGGCATCCCCATCCCTACTCCACCTCCCCCACCACCACCACCTCCTACTCCTCCTCCTCCTCCTCCTCCTCCTCCTCCTCCTCCTCTACCACCACCTCCTCCTCGACCTCCTCCTCTCCGTCCTCGTCCCCTCTCATCCTCAAACGCTGGGATCGGCTCAGCTGGGTCTGATATCCGTCGGATCGGGTGCGCCGCCCGATACTGTGTATACTCTGCTGTAACCCCTGCATCCACGACCCTCAGTCGTAGATCCCATGGCCTCGCCTGCAGTGTCCGGAACTCTGCCAATGCCTGATCATACGGTAGCACTAGACCCCATGCATACCACTCTCGAATCACTCGAGCATACTCTCCCGATCCACTCGGCAGTCCCTGCTGCCGTCCAAACTGCCTCATCACCCGTCCTGGCACCTGTCTCTCTACGTGATAAGAGGTCCTCCCAATGAGGAATCGGGTCATAAAACAATACGGCAGTGCCTCAGCATCATCATCCCATGGCTCACACTCCAAGTATGGCCGCCAGATCACTGCATCTAGGTCATCTAATGTCCGCCGCCACCACTCTAGCTTCCCCAAGTGGGGCTGGCTCATCATACCACTATACATGAACATATAGGGCTGGTCCACGGCTCGGAATCTCAGACTCACTGGTCGAGTCACTGGTAGGTGCTCCCATGCCCACACATGTAGCAGCGTCATGCCTACTACAAGCGAACCTCTCCCTTTGTACACTACCTCGTGCAACTCCTGGTACATGTGTGCTAGCACGCACGGCCCCCAGGCATATCGGGTCCCCTCTGTCACCATCATCTCAATCACCTGTCTCCATCCGACCGCCAATCCATGTGACCGCCTGTCTGGACACAGAAGTCCTCCCACGATCCCTGCCAATACTGCTGGAAGGGGCTCATATAGTGCCGCTATATCCTCCCAGGCAATCGACCCATCATCAATGAATACGTCTTCATCAAAAATCCTCTGGCAAGACACTGTCCCCCAGGATCGATCATACGTCACCAGCTGCCCTCGAATCGGAATCTGAAGAATACGCCACACGTCCTCCAAAGTCACCGTCATCTCTCCCTGAGCCAGATGGAACGTGCAAGTCTCACTGTGCCATCGCTCTGCTAATGCTGTAATCAGACCGTGATTCATCCGAATCACAGGCATATGCATCACCTCATAGAGCCCAGTAGCCGCAATACAATCTATCTCGATCTGAGTCAAACGATCTCGCAACCCCTATGTCGCGGGGTGGCGCTCGCGTAACTGCAACACGCGTAGATCCTCCTGCACATAAACATTCATCAAACCACCATCAGTTGTTTTGTTATCAAACTTTCTTAAGTTTAAACCTAGACTATCATCAGATACTTTGATCAAGTATCTTCGAGTCTCAACAGGTAAGCAATCATGGCCGCCTAGACTTCAACAGACATTTCTCCTAACAAATGACCTAAGTCTCATCGGGCTGCTATGGTTCAAAACAACTCCCACTTCACCTCACCCTCCATCAATCGTTAGACATCCGGAGTTTTATTTTGTCCGAAACTGGGGCATCTTGTTATCCTAAAGCAAAAGCGCTATTTAACCTACAAAAGCACTATTTAACCTACAAAAGCGCTCATTCGGAACAATAGCGCTACAACAACATCAATAGCGCTCAACAAGCCCTACAATAGCGCTACCAAAACAAAAGCGCTCAAAAAGCTACACCATAGCGCTATTCCTGTCAATAGCGCTCAATTAACTACGCCATAGCGCTAATTAATCAAAAGCGCTAAAACCGCTATGTAATAGCGCTACTACACATCAATAGCGCTCAATTGACCCTGCCGTAGCGCTAATTTATCAAAAGCGCTCAAACTTGCCTACAAAAGCACTAAATAAACTCAAAAGCGCTAAAACTAGCCTACAAAAGCGCTATTGCGGCACAATAGCGCTAATTCATGGAGCAAAAGCGCTAAAAACCTAGTTCCAGCGCTCTTGCTCCGACTTGACTTGGACTCAGCTAAAAACGTATTAAAAATGCATAAAAAGGAAGTTTTCGAATTTGCGTACCGCTGGTCCATAGTCGGCTGGGCGCTGGTACCGGCGGACTCGCTCAAATCGGTGCTCGGTGATCGGAAACGGCATCGTCGCTCCTCCTTGCTCTTCCAAATGTCACTGTCAGAGCTATAGTTTTCAACTGGTCGCGGTCACAAATGATCCTATTTTCACCCCTTTCACCCCATTTATACCCCCCGACGTCACCATAACTTCGCCCCGCTCATCGCCGTGGTCCCCGTGAACTTCCCGAGCCCCCCATTTCTCCATGTTTCCCCCAATTTCTTCTATTTTTCCCCAGTATACCTAATTTCTTCTATTCCACCACCCTGCCAATTTTCATTCTTTTTCGAGAGATCGCCCGATTTTTCAAAATTTTTCGGCCCCTCTCTCGAGGGGGCATACCACCCATTAAATTAACATTTTAATGGGGCATTTCTTCACACCAGTTTTTCTTTCTTTGAAACGATGCGATAAACTGCACCGTCTCAAAGAGGGGCAAATGTAGTCACATAAATCTGTCCATTTTAATTAAATGAATATTTCGTATTTATTTGATTAAAAATCTACTAGCCACCAGTTAATTAAATTAATATTTAATTAATTCATCCCCAAACATTCTTCTATTAATTAAATAAATTATTCAATTTATTTTAATTAATTCATTAAATCAAATTCCATTCAATTAAATAAATAAAATCAATTTATTTAATTAAAATCCCTTTTCCTCTTTTAAATAAATTAAATAAAATATTTATTTAAATCATTATCTCCACCCCACTTGCATTTTCCTACAAATGCAACTTGCACACATTTTGAAATAAATGAATTTTTATTTTAAATAAAATCCTATTTTCCCTCACCCACCAAATCCACTTGCAAAATCTAATCACCTTCTAGATTCTTCTAACCCCTTCCTAATTAGCCTAATCCATCCCCTAATTATTGTCACATTCCTAAGCAAAATGGAGTCACTTCTCAAAATGGCCCAAAGTCTTGGATAACCATTGAAGGTTTTCAACCTTCAACCACCAAAAACCCCAAAGTCTTTGAAAACCATTAAAGGCTTCCAACTTTCAACCACTTAATTCCCCAAAGTCTCCAATAACCATTAATGGTTAATTCAACCCTCCCACATGGTTAAAACATTTGTTTGACTCAACCTCTATCCAACCACAAAGGTCTCATCAAGTATTTAATACTTTGACCATGATTATCTCTTAATCATTTGCACAAAGGTTTATCCTTGGATTAACTCCTAATCCAGTGGGTAATCCTAATTTAGGCTTGACCCTTAGCCTTTAGATAACCATGAGGTCTTCTCAGGCCTTTAATGCCTCCAACCTCTTCTTTCAACCCAATCCTGTGTTGACACTTGTCATTATTTTATTGGTGCCAATTGTGCACATGGATCCCCAACTTTCAAGCTTGACCCTTGATTAAACCTTTCAATCCTGGCCATCCATTGCTCCATTTTTCCTATAAATAGAGCCCATTCCTTCATAATCCAGATCCTGAAAACTTGTAAGCATTTAGACTATAGCCATTTTAGAGAGCATTTAGCATAGCATAACTAAATATTGTCTTTTGGTTAAAACACATCATTTTAGCATTAAAATAGCTTTTCATTTCATGTTTTAGAGCTATTCTACAATCTCAATCCTCCATAAGCATCCATAGTGCAAAAAGCTGCTGAGAGCTACACTATTTTGGAACTTGGAGAGGAGAGGAACAAGGGAGAAGGAGCTAATCTCATGCTAAGAGATAGTTGGAGATGTCTCTTTGTCTTTACTTCTTTAGTTAGATTCATTAGCATGTGTTTTTAGTATCTCTCTTGGAATGCCTTCATTTGTTTTGGTTTTTGAATTGACTAACTCTAACATCTTGTGTGTTTTATGTTGTTTGATCTTGAACTAACATTGTGCCATTTAGGAGGGCATCAGGTGGTATCACTAATGAGGAATCTCAGGGTGATGCTAATGAAGACATTGTCTTTGTTTCCATTAAAGAGGAGACATCTGATCAGAAGACATTAGTTTCTTGCATAGATAGTTTTGATGATTGGATCATAGATAGTGGTTGCTCACACCACATGACCAGTGACCGAAGTAAATTTCTTACTTTGAAGGAATTTGATGCAAGAGTTGTGAGATTTGCAAATGACTCACCATGCATGGTAAAAGGAAAGGGAACCATTTCTCTTAATGGAAAGAGTAGTGTAGATGATGTCTACTGAGTTGAAAGATTAAAGAACAATCTTTTGAGTGTAGCTCAACTCAATGACAAAAGTTATCCATTAAAATTCAAGAGTGGAATGTGCAAAATCTATGGGAACAAAGGTGAACTGATTGCAACCGGCAAGCAGACAAAAGGTAAATTGATTCACCTGAATCCTAAAGTCAACAACTATTTAATTGCTAAAGTAGATGATAGTTGGCTTTGGCATCGAATATTTTATCATATAAATTTTGATAACAGTGTTAAGGTCAGTAAGTCCAAGTCAGTAAGAGGTTTGTCTTAATTGGACAAACCGGTGAATGCTTTAAGGAATGTCAGTTAGGAAAGATGACATCCTCAACTTTTAAGAGCAAATCTTTCTCAATAGAACATTTGTTAGATTTGGTTCACACATATCTCTATGGACCAATAAGGACTCAAAGTATTCAAGGTGATAAATATTTTATGATCTTCACTGATGATTGCTCAAGAATGATGTGGGTCACACTCTTGAAGGACAAAATAGAAGCCTTTAGTAAGTTCAAGGCATTTGGGGCCTTAGCTGAAAAGGAAAGTGGTAAGAAGATAAAGTGTCTAAGGACTTATCAAGGTGGTGAATTTACTTCAGAGGAATTCACTAGATATTATGAAGACAATGGAATTAAGAGGCAACTTTTTGCATCGAGGACACCAAAATAGAATGGTATTGCTAAGAGGAACAACCGGTCAATTGTTGAAGCTGCTAGAACGATGCTTATACAAGGAGGAGTAGCAAAAAAAATACGGAGAGAAGTTGTCAGCACAGTTGTCTACATTATGAACTGGATATTGGTAAAGAGAGGTAAGGATAACAATCCTTATGAATATTGGTATGGTAGATCACCTAATGTCAGTTATTTTAAGATTTTTGGCAGTAAATGTTTTATCAAAAGAGGTGACTATGTTAGTAAGTTTGAGGCTAAAAGTGATGAAGGCATATTTCTTGGTTACTAATATGTTGGCAATATGAAGGAATTGATTATGTTTTGCATTGATTTTTTTTCATTGATGTCAACACTAGTTGTTATGATTGGTTACTGATAGACAGATTTTGGTTACCAGTAGAAGAACTAGTGTTATCGGCGGAAGGGACTATCAGTTGGATACTACTAACATGTTTGGATCAATGGAATATGTTTGGTTTGATGTTTCTAGAGTATGTTTTGGTCAGTTGGTATTGACTTGATGATCAAATACTATCATACACTCTAGTAAGCCTATACCAGTAAGGGTTTAAGGTTTTACCGATAGATCTTTTACTGAGAATCTTTGACAAGATGCATAAGTGGTATTGGTGTAGCTTCTAGATAGAATTCAAGATGCAGAAGGTGATCTTTGTTCGTGCCTCGACTGATAAGAGACATCACTTTGGCGTGGTGAATCTATTTGGGTCCAGGTTATGGACTAGTATTATGTAACATGTTCTCTACAAGTTACCAAGATGATTTATGGATTGGTTAATGTTGTTTTGGTCTAAAGCCAACATGGCATATCATTGTAATGTGGATGTATATAATGATCTTATTGTAATATTTTTTAGGTGGCCGACGTAATTGGTTTAGGCCTTAGGGTTTGTATAAATTGATGTAAGATATCATTGTAGATTGTGGTGGTGGTAATGGTCATGGAATGAAATATCATATGTGAAGGAGATTTGGTCAATCATAGGTGATAGAATTGGGTTTATGTAAGAGGTCAAAGGCCTCCGGTATTGAGCTTAACCAGGACTGTAATTAGGCATGGTAGATAATATCATTGGCAGTTCATTCTTTTGGATTGTTGTCCAATTATATTGAGTTAGTTATAACCTCTTTGTAGTCAGTGAGACTCCTTTGTAATGAGTAGTACGCTCTCGGTAGTGTGCCTTCCTCATGTGTAGGCCCCTTATTGTATCACATACTTTCTGCTGAAGTATTATTTGATTGTGGGTAGGCTTCCCACCATGTTTTTTCTCTCACTAGGTTTTCCACATACAAATCATGGTGTTATGTGGTATGGTTGCATTGTGTTGATTCTCTATTTCATACTTAAGTTTTATTGCTTACCGGTATCTGTTTCTGCTATTTCGGTATTCAATGTTTATGTGCTCTGGTTAAAGGTTATAAAGTGGTTTGATTAATATAATATGTTGACAACTAATTCACCCCCCCCTCCCCCCTCTCTCATTTGTCCACCAGTTATTCTAACAATTGGTATCAAAGCTTTGGTCCTCTTTTGCAGAATCTTAACCACTTGAGGTAGATCCTATGGCACCTAATACTTCAAATCCACTGACAGCTATTTTCAGAAGAGAAATCCCTAAGCTTGATGGAACAAACTATGGGATATTGAAAATCTGAATGGAGACTCATCTTAGATGTCTTGTAAAGGATATTTGGGAGATCACTAAGAAAGGATATACACCTTATGATCCGACATCTGGCAATCCTACTCCTGCAGACTTGGACAAAAATATTGAAAATGATTGCAGAGCTAGAGAAGCCCTCTTGTGTGCACTCATTGATCAACAAATCATGAGATTAACTGATAAATCATCTACAAAGGTTATGTGGGATAAATTGCAAACTTTGAATGAAGGTGACCCTACTGTCAAAATTGCTAAACTTGATGGTTACCGGATAAGATATGAGAAATTGAAGATGGAAGATAATGAAAGAATTGCTACATTTATGGAAAGAGTAAATGAGATTGTCATGGGAATTCAATGTTGTCGAGGATCTCTGAGTGAAGATGAAATAGTTTCTAAAGTTTTGAGAGCCCTACCACCAGCTTACAAGATAAAGGCTATTGCAATTAATGAATTGAGAACAATGGAAAACACTTCAGTTAATAGAGACATTCTGATTGGGAAATTATTTGCTTTTGAGCTTGAAGAATTTGGACCCTCTGGAGCTACAAAGTTTGAACCTGCTTTTCATGCATCATGATCTACCGACAAAAGTGATTGGAAAGCCCTATATGCAAAAGAATTGAAAGATATGAGGAAAGAGGATGAATAAATTGAGCAACTTGAAGCCTTATTTGCTACAAGAGTACCTAAAGGTCTGACAAGAAGTAAGTATGAAGGAAAAGCACCTTTTAAATATTATGCATGTAATAAGATTGGCCATTTTGCATCTAGATGTCTTGAAAGGAATGCAAGATTTGAAGAAAGAGTTAAGAAATCATTTAAGCCTAATAAGAACAAATATAGATTCAAGAAAAAAAAAACTATGATACATAGCAGATGAGGAAGGAGTAAGTAATGACTCAGAGGATGAACCAACTGGAGACTCTGCTAGTGGATCCAACAATGGAAAGGAATGGTTGTTCTATGCTATAAAGGAAGATGAACCAAAACCGGTTATCAAGAATGAAGAAAAGGCCCTAGCCGCAAAAGTTGAAGACAAGGATGAATGGGTAATTGATAGTGGATGCTCACATCATATGACTGGAGATAAAAGAAAATTTTGTCCTTGCAAGAATATAATGATGGTCAAGTCAAATTTGAGGATGACAAAGTGTGTATGATCAAAGGTAGAGGTATTATTTCTATGGATGGTAAGCATAATATTGATAATGTCTACTATGTAGAAGGTTTAAAGAATAATGTTTTAAGTGTTGGTCAATTGGTGGATAAGGGATTCCAACTTTAGTTCAAAGATAGAAAATGCAAAATCATTAACAGAACTAGTTTGGAGATTGCAACTGGTACTCAGATTGGAGGTAATATATTTCACTTGAACACTAGTGATAAGACATGTTTGATTGCTCATATTGATGAGAGTTGGTTATGGCACAAGAGGTTGTGTCATGTTAATTTTGATCGTATTGTTAAGATCAGTTAAACAAAGGCAGTTAGAGACATACGTAAGATTATAAAGCCTCATAATCCAGTATGTAAAGAATGTCAATTGGGAAAGCAAGTTAGAACTTCTTTTAAGAGCATACATGATAAATGTAATGATGTGCTTGATTTGATTCATACAAACTTATGTGGTCCAATAAGGACCAAAAGCTTTCAAGGTGATAGGTACTTCATGCTAATAATTGATGATTATTCTAGAATGATGTGGGTGACTTTTCTAAGGGAGAAGTCTGAAGCTTTTGAGAAATTCAAGATCTTTAAAGCAAAGGTGGAAACCGAAACTGGATTGAAAATCAAATGTTTGAGATCAGATCAAGGCGGTGAGTTCACATCTCATGAATTTAACAGTTTTTGTGAGATAAATGGAATTAGGAGACAATTATCTGCACCCTGGATTCCTCAGTAGAATGGAGTAATGGAAAGGAAGAATAGAACCATTTTGGATGCAACAAGAACCATGATGATGGAAGCCAAATTGCCTCACATCTACTGGAGAGAAGCAGTGAGTACAACAGTCTACACATTCAACAGAGTTCATATCAAAGGTGAAACTAGAAAGACTCCTTATGAGTTATGGTTTGGACATACACCCACTCTTAAATATTTCAAAATTTTTGGAAGTAAATGTTATATCAAAAGGGACGATTCAATTGGGAAGTTTGATCCTAGATGTGATGAAGGGATATTTCTTGGATATTCAATTTAGAGCAAAGCATATAGATGTTATAACAAAAGATTGCAAAAAATTGTGGAAAGCACAAATGTGAAAGTGGATTAGCAAAATAGAGATCAATCTATATCATATGACAGAGAACCGATAGTGGTAGTGATCATAACTGATTTGACAATGCCTCAACTGGCACAAGACACTAAGACAGTTACATTAGTACAATCAGAAAATTCAACTATGACTGATGATCAGTATAGTGAACTTGAAGTTCAGAAGATACCAAGGTATGTAAGATTAAATCATTCTGAAGATTAAATCATTGGAGGCAGGAACAAGGGAGTTATGACAAGAAGAAGACTAGCAAATGAAGAGGTATGTCATATTTCTCAAATTGAACCGGCATCTGTTATTGAAGCTTATAAAGATAAATATTGGTTAAAGACTATGGAAGATGAATTAGATCAGATAGAGAAAAATAAGACTTGGACTTTAGTTCCCCGACCTAAAAATAAGAATGTTATTGGAACTAAATGGGTTTTTAGAAATAAACTAAATAAGGATGGTAAAGTTGTAAGAAATAAGGCTAGATTGGTTTGTAAAGGATATTCTCAAATGGAAGGAATTAATTATGGTAAGAAATTTGCACCAATAGCTAGAATTGAAGCTGCTAGACTATTTCTTGCCTATGCAGCATACAAGAACTATAAGGTCTATCAAACGGATGTTAAATGTGCATTTTTGAATGGTGGGCTTGAGGAAGAAGTATACATTGAGTAGCCTGATGGATTTTCACTAACAGATGATGCAGATATGGTTTGCAGGTTAAGGAAAGCATTATATGGATTGAAACAAGCTCCTAGAGCTTGGTATGCAAGGTTGGATAAATATATTTTGAAGATTGGTTTTACTAGAGGCAGTGCTAATAGTAATCTATATTACAAGATTACTGATGATCAAAAGAGCACTTTTGGTGGACCTTTCTTTCTTGGAAAGAAATTGGTTTCATGGATCAACAAAAAATAGTCATGCATTTCTTTATCTACCGCAGAAGCTGAATATGCTGCAACAACAACTAATTGCACTCAAGTCTTGTGGATGAAGCAAATGTTGAAGGATATCAAGGTAAATTGCAGTGAACCGATAGTTATCTATTGTGATAACTCTGCAGCTATTGACATATCTAATAATCCCGTATTTCACTCTAGGACTAATCAAATTTTAATAAAATATAACTTTCTGAAAGAAAAGGTGGAGGAAAAGGAAGTCAAATTGGTTTATGTGAACACTAAAGAGAAGATTGCAGATATATTCACTAAACCATTGTCTAAGGAATCATTTGAATATTTGAGAGACAGGTTGGGGGTATCTACCCTCCAACAAAAACTTAACTGATAGAGCAGAGCATCAGTCCAGTATGCATCATCATCTTTATCCTTTGCTTTAGATTGATGTAGTGGTGCTACTACTCAGGGGGAGTAGTCAGCTTTGAGATTCACAGGATTTTGATATCTATGTCATGTCTCTGGCATTGATGTCAAAGGGGGAGAGTTATATGTAAAAAATAATGTCATAATATGTCATATGGGAGAGAGATTCAGATGAGTTTCATATTGGACTGCACTCCTCAGGGGGAGTTGCAGGGATTTTTTAGTTTTTCATTGTTATATCTTCTATGAGAATTTTTTGGCATTTCTTGGTAGTTAGATGTTTTCTTTTTCACATCTAGTGTTTCCACCAATGCCAAAGGGGGTTATTGTTGGCAATATGAAGGAAATGATTATGTGTTGCATTGATGTTTTGTCATTGATGTCAACACTAGTTGTTATGATTAGTTACCGACAGACAGATTTTGGTTACCAGTAGAAGAACTAGTGTTACTGACAGAAGGGACTATCAGTTGGATACTACCGACATGTTTGGATCAATTGAATATGTGTGGTTTGATGTTTCTGGAGTATGTTTTGGTCAGTTGGTATTGACTTGATGATCAGATTCTATCATACACTGTAGTAATCCTATACCAGTAAGGGTTTAAGGTTATACCGGTAGAGCTTTTACTGATAATCTTTGACAGGATGTATAAGTGGTGTTGGTGCGGCTTCTAGATGGAATTCAGGATGCAGAAGGTGATCTTTGTTCATGCCTTGACTGATTGGAGACATTTCTTTGGTATGGTGAATCTATTTGGGTCTAGGTTATGGACCGATATCATGTAACGTGT
Source organism: Cryptomeria japonica (assembly GCF_030272615.1). NCBI lineage: Eukaryota > Viridiplantae > Streptophyta > Pinopsida > Cupressales > Cupressaceae > Cryptomeria > Cryptomeria japonica. Next base: position 618,955,186 of record NC_081408.1, on the reverse strand, counting down.
TCTCTACATGTTACCGGGATGATTTGTGGATTGCTTAATGTTGTTTTGGTCTAAAGCTGACATGTCATATCATTGTAATGTGTATGTATATAATGATCTTATTGTAATATCTTTTAGGTGGCCGACCTAATTGGTTTAGGCCTTAGGGTTTGTATAAATTGATGTAAGATCTCATTGTAGATCGTGGTGGCAGTAATGGTCATGGAATGAAATATCATATGCAAAGGAGATTTGGTCGATCATAGGTGATAGAATTAGGTTTATGTAAGAGGTCAAAGGCCTCGGGTATTGAGCTTAATCAGGATTGTAATCAGGCATGGTAGATGCTATCATTGGTAGTTCATTCTTCTGGATTGTTGTCCAATTATATTGAGGTGGTTATAACCTTTCTGTAGTCAGTGAGACTCCTTTGTAATGAGTAGTACACTCTAGGCATTGTGCCTTCTTGCATGTGCAAGCCCCTTATTGTATCACATACTTTCTGCAAAAGTATTATTTGACTGTGGGTAGGCTTCCCACCATGGTTTTTCCCTTTACTAGGTTTTCCACGTACAAATCATGGTGTTATGTGGTATGGTTGCATTGTGTTGATTCTCTATTTCATACTTAAGTTTTATTGCTTACCGGTATTTGTTTCTGCTATTCCGGTATTCAATGTTTATGTGCTCCAGTTAAAGGTTATAAAGTGGTTTGATTAATATAATTTTCTGACAACTGATTCACCCCCCCTCTTAGTTGTCCATTGATTATTCTAACAAAATGTTACAACAACCGGACACAGAGAATCATTGAATGTGTTGATGTCCGAGTAGATGAGTATCCTGAAGTTTCAGGAGAAACCAGTAAGGAAAAGAAGGAAGATGAACCTTGCATTATGATTTTGGAACCAGAACCAGTGAAACCAGAAGCTGATGAAGTGAATATTGTAGTACCAGTTCAACCGAAACAGGTAGATTCAGAAGAAGATGATGAAAGTGTGGAAGAACCTGAAGATAATGATCATGTCATTCGAAGGTATGTGAGACTCAATCATAATCCTGACCAGATTATTAGAGATAAAGATGCTGGAATGTTAACCAGAAGAAGAATTAGAGAGAATTCTTGCATGATCTCCACTATTGAGCCTAGAACTGCTAAGGAAGCATTTGGAGATGATCACTGGATTAAAGCTATGGAAGAGGAGCTTGACTAGATTGAGAAGAACAATACATGGACCCTAGTACTTAGACTAGTGAATAAAAATGTGATAGGTACTAAATGGGTATTCAGGAATAAACTGAATGAAGATGGAGTAGTAGTTAGAAATAAAGCTAGATTGGTATGCAAAGGTTAAGCATATGAGGAAGGATAAGACTATGGTGAGACATTTGCACCAGTTGCTAGATTGGAAGGTGTTAGGACTCTACTTGCATTTGAAACATATAAGGGATTCAAAGTATATTAGATGAATGTGAAGTCAACATTTCTAAATGGAATACTGGAAGAAGAAGTATACATTGAGCAACCAGATTGTTATGCTTTGACTGATGCAAAGGATATGGTGTGTAAAATACACAAGGAACTATATGGTTTAGAGAAAGCACCAAGAGCATGGTATGAAGGCTACATTCACACCTGATGAAGATAGGTTTTTAGAGAACCAATGAAGACAATAATATATATCTCAAATCTGAAGGAGATAAGATACTGGTTAGTGAAGTGTTTGTGGATGATATCATATTTGGACGCAATGATGACATGAGTGATGACTTTGCAAATGAGATGAAAAGTGAATTTAAAATATCTCTAGTAGGAGAGATAAAATTCTTCATAGGTTTGTAAATTCAGCAGATGAAGAGTGGTATTTTTATCACACAGTCTAAGTATGTGAAAGAGGTATTAAAGACATTTGGAATGAGTGACTGCAAACCAGTTGGGACACCAGTGGTTACAGGTTGTAAACTATCTAAGGAGGATGAAGCAGCATCTGTTGATCAAAATGAGTACAGATTAATGATAGGGAAACTACATTATGTTGTTCACAGTAGACCAGATATTTCTCATGCAGTTGGTTTAGTTGCCATATTTCAGAAGAATCTAAAGGAGACACACTTGATAGCAACCAAAAGTATATTCAGATATTTGAAAGGTACTGTCGACTATGGATTATGGTATCCATATGGAGGTAACTTTTATTTGAAGGTTTATACAGATGCAGACTGGGCAGGTAATGTTGATGATAGGAAGAGCACAATCAGTGGTGCATTATTTCTTGGAAGAAGACTTGTATCATGGAGCATCAAGAAGAAGAGCTATATATCATAGTCCATTGCTGAAGCTGAATATGTCGCAACATATATAAATTGTACCCAAGCAATTTGGATGAAACACATTCTGGAAAGATTTAAGCAAAAGATCACATAACCTATAAAGATTTTATGTGACAACATCAGTGCAATAAATATTTCAAAGAAATCGGTGTTTCATGCTAGAACCAAGCATATTGAGCTGAAATATCATTTCTTGAGAGAGAAAGTGTTGAGTAAAGATGTGTTATTGGAGCATGTATCTACCAAGGAGTAGCTAGCAGATATCTTTACTAAACCTCTACCCAAGACTACTTTTGAGTATCTTAGAAGTCAGCTAGGGGTTGTGCCCCTACATGAGGTCAATTGAGCAAGATGTGGAATACATCAGTCCCAAGCTAATTGAAGAATCTTTTAGCAGGATTGGTGTAGAGTGGAGTTATTCCACAGGTTGAGCATCAAGTTGCAGATTGTTGATGGAGAATAGTGAAGTATGACACTGCATGTTTTACTTTCACTTTGGCATTGTTGTCAAATGGGGAGAAGAACTATATGATTATGGGGAAAAGAATTGTATGATTGACAGAGAGAAGATCTATAACGAGTTACCAGCTGAAGACATGGAGACTCAGTTGAAGGAGACTACATGGTAAAATGTAAACTGGGATTCCTATTCACAATCATAATAATCAAGGGTATTGATACTTGTATTGCCATCAATGCCAAAGAGGGAGATTGTTGGCATTTGCATGAAGATTGCATTGATGAACTATTATGTTGTCATTGATGTCAATTGTAATTGGTAATGATGTTGTAATGATGTTGTTTTGCAACTGATAGGTGAGCTAGTGAAGGAAACTGATATTACTAGAGAAGCAGTGAGATCAACCAATAACCCTACCTGTTGATGTGTCAAACCCTAACCGATGGAGCTTGGTGAATCGATTGTATTGGTTTATGATCAAATGATGAGCGGTAATTATTATGCCACATATGCATATTGTATGTGAATAGTTTCAAATGGTTTTTGGCACGTAGAGATAAAGGTTTTATCTTGGGAATGAGCGAGTACATTGCATGTAATGGAAACCGCGTGATGAGTTACAGGGATCGATGAAGCAGTGATCAAGGAGCGGTCGAGGTTGCCTTGAATCATATACAATGAATTTAATGTAATCCAACGGTCATACTTGAACCAATTTGTTTGTAATCTCTATGAGATCTTAGGTTTGTGATGTGTTACTGACCTGTTGTTTTTCTTATAAGGTCAATGAGTTGTTTTGTTGTAGTGTTGGGAATTTTGGTTGAATGTAAGAGTGATTGGTTGATGAACCAGGAGATGTATCTGTAGTATGTGTAAAGGAAGATAGGAGCACGAAAAGGATCTGATCAAGTAGAGTAGTTCTATTTACCAAATCAACAAACCCCTGTTGTTCTCTAACAATTACAACATTCAAATCCCTTAATCGGTTAAGCTCTAATAGGCTTAGTGTTATCTAAATCCTCTAACCAGGTGATCCATTAGATTGGATTTCAAATCCTCTACCGAGGTTACTCCTAACAAGGTATTGCTTCCAATAGGGCATTATAGTCAATCCCTTAACCGGGTGGTCCCTAATAGGATCTGTTCTTAACATGACTTATTGTAAAGCTTTAACAGGCTTGGCTCCTAATAGGGCAAATTCCAGAAGAGTTCAGAATACTTGTGGGTATTCATCCCCACCGTGGTTTTTCCTATTCGGGTTTCCACGTTAAAATCATTGTGTCAAGTGGTGAATGTTTTTGTGGTTATGTTTTCTATGGTTAATTTTCTTAACTTCTAAATCCACTTAAATATGATATGATGACCAACAACAATCTGAAATGTACTTTTACTTTTGTTAATAAAGTATTTGGATGTTTTGGTCAAAAGGTTTTGAGAGTTTCAGAGTTTTTTTTTCTGTTATTCTGTTATGACAGTCAATCGGTATACTTGACAATGATATTGCAATTTATAGTTCAGTGTTTGAACCAGTTAGTTTTGAGTTTGATTGAGAGGTTGTTTTGGAGTTTGGCAAAAGTCTAGTTAGTTTTCTATCTATTGATTCACCCCCCCCTCTCAATAATTATCTGAATCCTTATTTATTCATCATACCATCATTACTGAGTCGCTTGAAGAGGAGTCAGATGATTCATCTTCTAACTTTGATCAATTTGAAATAAGATCCATCTATGATATTACCTATTCAACACCAAACTATGACTACTTTTTCATGAATACTGAAACTTTGTATGAAGAAGCTATTGTTGTTGAACCCCAATACGTAGTTTAGTCTAAAGTAGGAGAAGGTTCTAGTGGTAGGTCTACTGGGTTAGATTCTCTAAACACTAACGTAGGCTTCAATAATCATGTTATGACTCTTCTCAATCTTAGGACACTAACACAAGGTAGTCTTCTATAACTCAACTTGCTGGTCCAAGGTTGTGATGACAATATTGTGAATTCCCTTGAACCCATCGAATCTTTATCCCCAGTACACCCTAATCTTATTGACCGTACTCTACAAGACCAACCCATGTATATCCCTACCTTTTCCAATGACTATGCCTTAGCATGTTATATTAATGCAGTTGAACCCATGAACTCTTCCATCAACAAACAAAGTGTGAACATGACAAAAGAGGATGCCAAGTATCTTAGTCTCAAATATCAAAAGAAGAAAAAAAAGTGTTCTGAAGGTGAAAACCACACTTTGGCAGTATCAGAACTCGAAAAAGTAAAAATAAAAGACGTATCTGACGGTGAAAACCTCCCTGAAGCACCTGAAGGTGAGATACTTGATATTCTACCTAATCACTTTCAAGAGAAATCATCAATACTGATTGAACCTACACAACCAGTGAACATTAGAACAAAGGAAACTCAACATATAATACATGTGGCTCAATCCCTATCACCAGAAGAACTGAAAGAGTTTATTGATTTCTTCATAAAGAAATAGATCAACTTTGTGTGGACATATGTTGATATGCCAAGTCTGGATTCTGACCTTATAATGCATCATCTTTCTATTGCTCCTAGAGTCAAACCTATCAAACAAAAACTCTAAAAAATACATCCTCATGTTGCATTGCTTGTTAAAGTTGAGCTAGAGAAATTACTCAAAGCAGGATTCATTCAAGCAATTGATTATGCTGAGTGGATATCCAACATTGTACCTATTTCAAAACCTGATAAATCAATTTGCGTCTGCACAAACTTTAGAGATTTAAACAAGGCATGTCCAAAAGATGATTTTCCACTCCCTAACATTGACATGATAGTGGACATGACTATTGGTTATGAAATGTACTCTATAATGGATGGCTTACGGCTACAACCAAATCAAAATCACACTTGAAGATCAAGGGAAAACAACATTAACATGTTCCTGGGGAACTTTCTACTGAAATGTCATGCCCTTTGGCTTAAAGAATGCAGGTGCTACCTATCAAAGAGTTGTAACTATAATTTTTCATGACATGATGCACAAAACATGGAAGACTCTGTTGATGATACCCTGGTCAAATCTATGAAAATATCGACACATCTCTCACAATTGGGTCTAATCTTAGACATAATGGAAAAGTTTAAACTCAGACTAAATCCTAAGAAATGTGCATTTGGAGTTACATATGGCAAACTGCTAGGATACATTATTTTATCAAAAGAGATTGAAGTTGATCTGGAAAAATTTAAAGCTATCTTGGAAATGCCACCTCCAAAGAATGTAAGTAAAGTGAGAACTCTACAAGGATGGCTCCAGTCAATAAGACGCTTCATTTATCAACTAGCAGATAAGGCTCAACAGTTCACAAAAGCATTACGGAAAGGAGTTACATACAACTAGGATGAAGAATGTGAACAACACTTGAAAGAGATCAAGGAATATCTTTCCAATCCACCAATCTTGATGCCACTGATTCAACGAAAACCTTTGATTCTCTATATATCAACTACTGACACACATTGGGGGTACTTTTAGCTTAATAGGATGAGAACAACAAGGAATGGGCTATGTAATATATCAACAGAATGTTGGAGTCTTATGAGATGAACTACACTATCATTGAGAAAGCTTGTTTGGTAGTGGTCTTCGTTTCACAAAAATTGTGACATTATATGCTGGCACATTCCATCAATCTACTTTCCAAGATTGATCCTCTGAAATATCTTCTAAGCAAAGCAACACTCATGGGGAGATTGGCTAAATGGGTTATGATTCTCATAGAATTTGACATTGAGTATGTAGAACACAAAGCTATAAAAGGACAAGTCATTGCAGATCAACTTGATGGTTCTCCACTCGAAGATAATCAATCTTTTAATATAGAATTTCTAGATGAATCTATAATGCATCTTACTCAGTGATGTTGGAAAATGTTCTTTGATGAATCTTTTACTCAACAAGGTTCTTGTGCTGGGATCCTTTTTATTACTCCTCAAAGATACTCAATTCCAAAGGCGTACAAGATCCTTTTTCCTTGTACCAATAATATTGTAGAATATGCAGCCTTGGTGAATGGAATCAAACTGACTATTGAATGGAAAGTTGTTGAGCTATACATCTATGGTGACTCTCAGATGATAATCAACCAGATTAATGATATATATCAGATTCGGGATGAAAAACTGATGCCCTATAAAAGAATGGTTGATGAATTTAAAAAATACTTTGTCTTTGTTTCATTTCAGCAGATTCCTAGATCAGCAAATAAAGAAGCAGATGCTATGGCTACATTGACATTATACCACAACTACAAGAAATAGAGTTCCGCTATGAGTTCTTGGTAGAAGAGATTCACTATCCTGCTTATGATTCCCCTGATTTCCAGATGGTATGTTCTATCATTGGGTATGAATCATCTTGCTATAACCATATCTATTTATATTTAAATGATCAAACCATCCATGATAACCTTACTCACAATGAGAAAAGAAACCTGATCCATAATGCTTCATGGTATGTCATCATCACTAATGATCTATATAGGAGAGGTTTAGATGGTACTTTTCTTAGGTGTCTAGAACCTGAAGAGGCTCAATGTGTGTTATCTGAAGTCCATGAAGGTATTTGTGGATCTCACTCAAATGATCTAACTCTAGCTCGGAAACTGCTAAGATCAGATACTATTGTTCAGATATAGAAAAAGATGCTGTAAAATTTGCTAAAAATTGTCAGAAATGTCATTTGCATGGCAATCTCGTACATGCTCCAACAAGGGAATGTTAGAATCAATGAAAGTCCCAAAGACACCGAGAGGGGGGGGTGGAGGTGAATCAATGTCTAACCGGTTAATAGAATATTTAAACTTATTTAGAACTTTGTATCCCAAAACAGTGTACCGGTAAATAAGAATTAATGCAGTAAATAAGAATAACAGAGACAACATAGAGAACACACCATAACACAAGATGTTTAATGAGGAAACCCAGTGTGGGAAAAACCTCGGTGGGATTTGTGACCAACAATATCACTCACTAGCCAATGAATAAATATTACTTACAATGAGGGGCCTGCACATGCTAGCAGCCTAGAGCTCACTGCTCAATTACAAAACAAAAGTCTCACTGACTTACAAAATGGATTATCAAAATCCAATACAATGTACTGCTTTAGATCAACATCAACTATGATAGGTTTAGTACTGGTTTAAGCTCAGTCTTATTACCAAAACCTTCGCTGTCAACTATATCACCTTATACAAAAATATCATCTATATCCACTCTCTCTATCACATGTCTTTTTTTAAAATTTTTAAATGACCTATAAGATCTCATACATATATACGAGTCTTTTACAATATGCCATGTCAGCTTTACAAAAGATAATTACAATATAAAACAACAAACAAAAGTTTATTCCATGTCGGCTTGAGTGTCGATATGCATTATTGCCGCTGTCGGTGAAGTGCCTGCCGGTGAATATAGAAGTCTATTGTCAGTGTTGATAACTACCGGTGGGTAGCCAGATGATTTCCAGTTGGTTGCCAGTTGGTTGCCACCAATGACAACATCAACTATTCTCATAAGAGTGTAGAATGCCAACAATCTCCCCCTTTGGCATTGATGGCAACACTCATGAGAAAAATCCAAAACTGTTCCAAAAACTGAAGTCCAAAAAGTTTCCAAAAAGATGTGCTCCCCCTGAGCAAATGATCTCCTCTGAATAAGCATTTTTCTCTCCACTACTCCCCCTTTGACATCAATGACAAAGGTTGTCAAAAATTGTCAAATGAGTGCAAAAATTTCACCTCAAAGTCTGTAACCGGTTGGTTACAATCTGAAAGATATCTGCTAAAACCAAATTTAGACTCTACATAAACCTTTTGTTGTCATTCAAGGTTGCCTCAGTCTGTTTGATCGTGCCGGTGAGATGATGCATGTGATCTTTCGGTGATAGTTCTCCCTGAAGTAATGCCTTAGTTATTTCAATTCTTTCAGAAATAAGATTTTCCAACTTAGGACTAAGTTTATCTTTAAGCTCTCTGGTATTAGACCTTATCCTTGTCTTTTCTTTCTCAAGTTTCTCTAATTTTTCTTCAAAACCTACCATCTCTTACTCAAAAACTGATATGTGACCAGATGAACCAATTATGTTATCAGCTATGTCATCAATTTCTTTTTGTATTTTACTGATCTCCTTGTCTATGTCTACTATCAGAATGTGTGGTTTGCATGTTTCCCTGTATAGCTCTTTGTACTCCAAAATTGTAGAGTTCAGTGTCGGTAGTAATGTATTTAGGTGTTCAATGCACTTCTTTATGGTGTCATCAAATAATTTGTTCTTCTCTTTTTCAACTCTCTCCTTTATTGTATCCTCATTCACTTTATCAGCCATTATTATGTTGTTAGCAATAAATTTAGACAATGTGTCCAATTTGCCTAAAGAATCCTTAATATGATCTATGTTACAATTTGGTGCAATCAATTTAAGAACTGGTACAGTGTTATCAATTGCCTTGTAGGCCAAAGCATTGCAATCCGTTATCTTTTTGATTGAATCCAAAAGTACCTCTGTTACATTAGTAGGTCTGAATTCACTTGGTGATGTGCCAGATATTTGACCAATTGCCTTTATTACCTCTGTGCTTCCATCAGTTGTAACCATTTTGCTTGTGTTTACCTCTAGTGGATCAGTCTGTGTTTGCATCTCAACTAGCAAGGGTTTCTTAGACTGCTTTGATGTCACAGTAATTGCCGATTTCTCTGCCTCAGTAGGTTTCTTAGTAAGTTCAGTTGCCGGTAACTCAGTCTCTGGTGGCCCTGTGCCAGCATCTATTCCTTAAGTAGGTTTACCAGTATCTAATGATTGCTCTGTTTGGGTTAGGATCTCAACCTCAATAGTCTCTACTGGTTTCTCAGCCATGTTGCCACTATCAACATTGTCTTCTTTAACCTCTACACTATTCTTATCTACAATAATATTCACTTCCTGAGTACCCACATTCATGGTGAAGAGTATCTCAGATTCATGATTTGTGTCATCATGTGTAACACCTGCAGTGTCAATAACCGGTGGATCATCTGTATGTACTGGTATAGTATCCAAAGGTGGTGGTAGATTGTCAGTGATCTTGATGTTTAGAATACCACCAATTTTACCTTTGCCCTTGTCCTTATCCTTCTGATATACTTTAAATGTCTTCTTTGGTCAGTTCATTTCCTCTTGTTTTTCCTTCTCCACAAAAAAATATCCCAATTATCAATAGTTTCATCTGTAATCTCTTTTACTCATCTTGCCATTAAACTTACTTGTCGGTGACCACTGGCAAAAACAGATTGGTTAGCCTTAGAGATTCATTCATCAATTTTGTCTTTTGAGTTTACAAGATGTATAGCTAGAAGTTTTTCAACTTTTAGTTTCTTATCTAATTCCATCATTGCAATCCTTTTTGCTTCCAATCTCCTATATAGTTCATTGGGTAAGTCATCCACAACTTCAATTAAAACCTTTTTATATATGTCCAGATGTAAGATTATACTGTTCTCAATGCTTTCCCTGTCATAATCATTAAATATGTTATACAATTGATGTACATTGGCCAAATTTCCATCATCAGTTATCTCATTCAATAAGTCATTCAAAGAAGGAGTAACAGGTTGTTGTTTCTTCTTTGGTGTCAGTTTCTTGGTGGTCCCCTTACTGCCTATTATTTCTTCCTTAAGGTCCTTGTTCTCTTAGGTGAAGGAGAGGGTATCAGTGAAGGTTTTCTCTTCCTCCTTTCAACTCTTTTAAACTTTGTTGGTTTCTCACTGTCAGAAGATTTGCCAACCGGTGAAATGTGTGCCTCTGGTTGTAGTCCTTCAAGTTCACTAGTCGATATGCCACTAATGTTCATCACATTTTCCTTGATTTCCGTCACTTTCTTGGATGCATGTCTAATATATTTTTCTCTTTTCTTTCTTTGCTTCAATTTTTTTACACCACTTTCAATAGTCTCAACACTACCAAAAACTTGTTCCGATGGTTCTCTCGGTGCATCTAGTAAAGCTTTTGCATAAGTCTCAAGAACGCCAAGCTCTACCTCATACCCCATTTCAGTCACCCATACAGTCCTAGGGAGTACAACTTCCATCCATGTCTCATCTTTCTTGATAACAAAATAGATTTCTTTGTTGTATTTGTCCACTACACTCTGTGGTAGTCTTTCTCTAGTTTTCATTTTAGCTTGGAAAGATTTGAAGTATTCAATTATGTTGTTGTCCTTTGTAGTTCCCATGCCGGTAAATGCTTCCTGTAATTGTTTTCCTACTGGTACATCATATCCAAAGTCTTTAGGTCCTATATCGGGGATTTCCTTAGTGAAATACATCATTAAACATATCAAAAGATTTCCAAAGCGAAATGTCCCTTTCTTATCTCCTTTAATCTTTTTCAAATTGTCAATGAGTTCATCTTTCAACTATTCACACACATCTATCATTGCATTGTTTTTAACCATCTCATAAGCACTGTTAATACAAAGACTAGAAACTAAATTTAACCTGTTTGCATGTGTGGTCTTGTATCCTAGCACCATACTTACAAATCTCACATTGATGTCCTTGATATCATTCACTCTCAATGATCTAATGTCAGATGTTACTCCTGTTAGGGTCATCACTTTGTTGTTGGGAATCTTCTTTATTATCAGGTCTGCTTTTGGTTGAGGGTAAACTAGTTACTGCCCTAATTGCTTGCCGGGTTATTTTGTAGACAGAATCCAACCATAAAAATTCTCCATGTCCTCTACTCAAAACAATTCTTGCTACTTCCTCTAGAAATTGAGGAATGTTCAGTATCTCCACAAAACCTATAGTTTCTACAATCTCGTGTTTGGGTTTAACAACGTTATTTTCATCACAAATTACCTTAGTAAACATTTTCATCAATTCTTCAGAACCTAGTTCTTCTATATTGCAATGTATATAAATCCTAGGGTCTTCTAAAAATACTACACCTTTAGGAATTTTCAAAAATGCCCCTACAGAGTCATCTTGTTTAGCTACTTCAGGAATTATCTTATATACAGGCCTAGGGCGTTTCACGTTTTCCACAATAGTAGGGTTCGGAGTAAACTTGGGAGCAGAAGAAGAAGCCATTGAAAAATACCTTTAGCTACTTGAAAATATTTTGAATTCTTGAAGAAATCACTTCGCACCTTCTCCTTGAATGCATTTGCTCTATTTTCATGCTCTCTACTAATTTGAATGTTCAGTGAATAAAAAATGAGGGAAATTAGCTTATTTATAATGACATTTCTCTTACCAACCGCATTAAATGCTCGTTGGTTAAGTGAAAACTTAACACATCTACGGGTAAAGAATAAATCTATCTTCTCACCATCGACCGAGGGTAATCTACATGATTTTCAACTTACTGCAATACCCCCAAAGGGTTACTTCTCAGTTAGATGAAGAATCTCTTGTAGGTGAAGGATTACTCTGTTTTACCAGTATAGAGATAGTTTCATCAACATTCTGATCTTTCTTCCTTATCCATTGTTTTGAAAATTCTTGCTTTACCTCATCTACCTTTTCTTTGCCTTTCAAAATGGATCCTTTATTGTTTGACGGTGAAGTCTTGCTTCTACAAAATTTAGCAATATGTCCAAATTTGTTACAAGCATAACAAGTCACATTATTCCTCTGAATAGCCTTTCCATATCCTATGCTAGTTTGTGTTATGCATTGATTAGATAAGTGTCCATATCTTCCACAAACATAACATTTCACATTCATTCTGCAATTTTATGAATTATGACCAACTTTGCTGCATTTGGAACATTGACCGGTGGGTGCATTGATATTTTGATTGTTTCTAAATCTACATTGATTTTCTCTATGACCATATTTTTTGCAATTGATTTGATTGTCTCTTTTGGTATTCTCATTTGTCCTACCAATTTGATTGTTTAGTTCTTAAGATAAAAATCAGTATTCTAAAGTTGCTTTAAAATAGAAAAGAGTTTAGGAACCACTGATTCACCCCCCTCTCAGTGGTTCTTTTTGTTCAATAGTTCTATCTTTCATGTTTTGGTTTGGTTGTTTACCAACAAACACTTCACCGACACCAGCACCAGCACCAATAGGTATCTTCACTAGTTGGAAGGAATTCTTTGGTTATCGGCATTGCAGGCCAGCATGGTTCACATTCAGGATACCGGTATAGGAGGCCGACATTGGCAATTGATTTTGATATTCATGTATTTATGTAATTGAGCCAATATGTATATTCATTTTGTAATTATCTATGTAAGCTGACATAAGGCATGAAGGATTGTAAGGGTATATAGGTCATTTGACTAGATCATTTTTGATATATAGGAGAATGTAATATGAGTGAGAGATAGATATTTATAATGTGAGGAATATTGATTATGTAAGAGGTTATTCCAGTAAGGATTTAAGGTTTCAGATTGGAACAGACAGAGCTTTAACCAGAACTGTATTCAGGCATAGGAGATGCTCTCATTGCACTTCACTCATTCTTCTGGATTGTAGTCTGGATTTCTATGTAGTCAGTGAGACTCTTTATGTGATGAGCAGTGCGCTCTAGGTTGTAAGCCTTCCTGCAAGTGCAGGCCCCCATATTTTTTAATATCTCTTCATATGGCCAGTGGATTGATATTGTGGGTCAGAAATCGCATCGTGGTTTTTCGTCTTTGAGTTTTTCCACATATAACTCTTTGTGTTATGGTATTCATTTTTGTGATTGGCTTATTGATTGCTTTACTTCTTTCATTCTTATATGTATCGGTTTACCAGTTGGTGAATGCATGTTTTAATAAGCTTAAAATTGATCATTCTGGTAGAACACTAATTCACCTGCCCCCCCTCTCAGTGTTCTTGGATTCCAATAAATTCAATTTTATTTTCTCGTGGTTACACTTTTTCTATCACATCAAAACCCGTCAAATGCATTCAGTGCAAGGTGGTAAAATAGCACAACTTTTGTTCTACTCATCATGGTAATAAATCATCAGTGCGAGTGTGTCCAAATGGCCTAGCTTACACTAGGTATTCCCTTGGTTTTCTCCCCAAGTCGTCGGATCATTGCAAGCCACACCTTAGCTACGCTTTCCCTTTAGTGCTCAAAGTGTGAAAACTATCAAAATTTAACGTCATGTATCTCGGAGCTCATGGAATGTATGGAAGAACCATCTGAACCTACAAGATCATGTGGTGGACAATTACAAAAACCTCTCCCACTTTCGGACATCTCAATTTCATTTTCTCGCAGTCACACTTTTTTTGTCGCATAAAAAACCATCAAATGCATTCAATGCAAGGTGGCAAAATAAAATAACTTTCATTCCACTCATCATGGAAATGGACCATCAATGCGAGTGCATCCAGGTACTTGGGTTTATGCTAGTTATTCCCTTGGTTCACTCCCCAAGTCGCCCGATCATTCTAAGCCACACCTTAGCGACACTTTCCCTTGAGTACTCAAAGTGTGAAAACTATCAAACTTTGACATCACATATCTCAATGCCCATGGCACGTATGGAAAAATTTTCTAAACCTTCGGGGTCATGTGGTGGATGACTAAAAAATTATCTCCCACTTTCAGACAACTCTATTTAATTTGCTCGTGGTCACACTTTTTCTATTGCATCAAAAACCATCAAATGCATTCAGTGCAAGGTGGCAAAATAGCATAAATTTTTTTCTTCTCATCGTGGAAATGAACCATCAGCATGAGCACATCTAGGTGGTTGGGTTTACACTAGGTATACCCTTGGTTCACTCTCCAAGTCACCAGATCATTCGGAGCTACACCTTAGCGACGCTTTCCCTTGAGTGCTCAAAGTGTGAAAACCGTCAAACTTTGACATTGCGTATCTCAGAACTCATGGCACATATGGATGAACTATCTAAATATATGGGGTTGTGTGGTGGATGATTACAAAAACCTCTCCTTCTTTTGGACAACTCAATTTGATTTGTTTGTGGTCACACTTTTTCTGTCACATCAAAAACCGTCAAATGCATTGAGTGCAATGTGGTAAAATAACATAACTTTCATTCCGCTCATCGTGGCAATGAACCATCAAAGTGAGCACATTTGTGTGGCTGATATTATGCTAGGTGTTCCCTTGGTTCACTCCCCAATTCATCCACTCATTTCGAGCCACACGTTAGCGACACTTTCCCTTGAGCGCTCAAAGTGTGAAAACCATCAAACTTTGACGTCGTGTATCTCAGAGCCCATGGCACGTATGGATGAACCATCTGAACCTACGGGGTCATGTGGTGGATTACTACAAAGACCTCTCTCTCTTTCAGACAACTCAATTTCATTTTCTTATGGTCACACTTTTTCTATTGCATCAAAAACCGTCAAATACATTTAGTGCAAGGTGGCAAGATAGTATAACTTTCATTCTTCTCGTCATGGCAATTAATCATCAATGTGAGTGCATCTGGGTGATTGGTTTTACACTAGGTATTCCCTTGGTTTTATCTCCAATTTGCCCAATCATTTCGAGCCACACCTTAGCGAAGCTTTCCTTTGAATGCTCAAGTGTGAAAATTGTCAAACTTTGGTGTTGTGTATCTCGGAGCTCATGGCACATATGGAAAAACCATCTAAACCTATGGCATTTTGTGGTGGATGAATACAAAACCTCTCCCTCTTTTGGAAAACTCTATTTCATTTTCTTATGGTCACACTTTTTCTATCACACTAAAAACCGTCCAATGCATTTAGTGCAAGTTGGCAAAATAGCATAACTTTCATTTCGCTCGTCATGGCAACAAATCATTAGTGTAAGTACATCTAGGTGGTTGGGTTTACACTATGTATTCCCTTGGTTTTCTCCCCAAGTCGTTGATCATTTCGAACCACACCTTAGCGATGCTTTCCTTGGAGCACTGAAAGTGTGAAAACTGTCAAACTTTGACATTGCATATCTCAGAGCCTGTGGAACGTATGGATAAACCATCTAAACCTCCAGGTTCATGTGGTGGATGACTACTAGAACCTCTCCCTCTTTTGGCCAACTCAAATCCATTTGTTGGTGGTCACACTTTTTTTGTTGCATAAAAATCGTTAAATGCATTTAGTGCAAGGTGGCAAAATAGCATAACTTTGGTTCAGCTCATAATGGAAATGAACTGTCAATGTGAGCACATCTGGGTGGCCTATTTTATGCTAGGGATTCCCTTGGTTTGTTCCCTAAGTCACTCGATCATTCCAAGCCATACCTTAGTGACGCTTTCCCTTGAGTGCTCAAAGTGTGAAAAATTGTCAAACTTTGACATAGCGTAACTCAAAGCTCGTGGCACATGTGGATGAGCTGTCTAAACCTATGGAGTCATGTGGTGGACAAATACAAAAACCTCTCCCACTTTCAGACAACTCAATTTCATTTGCTTGTGGTGAGATTTTTTCTGTCGCACTAAGAATCGTCAAATGCATTTAGTGCAAGGTGGCAAAATAGCACAACCCTCATTTTGATCATTGTGGCAATGAACCATTAGTGTGAGCACATTTGAGTGGCCTAGTTTATGCTAGGTATGCCCTTGTTTTTCTCCCCAAGTTGCCCGATCATTTTGAGCCACACCTTAGCGACGCTTTCCTGTAAGTGCTCAACTTTCACATCACGTAACTCGGAGTCCATGGCATGTGTGGACAATTTGTCTGAACCTATGGGGTCATGTAGTGGATGAACACAAAAACCTTTCTCACTTTTGGCCAACTCAATTCCATTTGCCCATGTGTAGACTTTTTCCATCGCATCAAAAACTGTCATATGCATTCAATGAAAGGTGGCAACATATTGCAACTTTTGTAATGCTCATTGTGGGCACAAACCATCAGTGTGATTGCATTTGAGTAGCTGTGTTTATGCTAGGTATAACCTTGTTTTTCTCCCCAAGTCGCCTGATCATTCCAAGCCACACCCTAGCGACATTTTCTCTTGAGCACTCAAAGTGTGAAAACTCTCAAACTTTCTTGTCATGTATCTTAGAGCCTATGACATGTATGGATAATCCATTTAAACCTATGAAGTCATGTTGTGGGCACCTACAAAAACCTTTCTCACTTTCAGATAACTCAATTCCATTTGCTTGTGGTGAGACTTTTTGTCACATAAAAAACCGTCAAATGCATTCAGTGAAAGGTGGCAACAAAGCGCCACTTTTATTCTGCTCGTCGTGGGCATGGACCATCATGCGAGTGCATCTACGAGGCTATTTTATCGCTAGGTATGGCATTCTTTCGGTCGCTAAGTCGCCCGATCGTGATTTTAATTTTTTTGTAAATATGATGTGATCATTTTGTTTTTAGTGTGAATGGTAATAAATATAAGTTATTTGAATTTTGAAAGTAGTTTATAGGGTCTGGATTTAATGTAAGAGTTGACATCTAGCTTGTACTCGAAAGAAAAGAAAAAAGCAAATTAAAAGAGTAATTTCTTTCTTAAGCATATATGTAGACTAGTAAAAAATAAGACTTTCTAACTTAGTCAAACACTAATAAATCAACTCTAACTAAAGTGAAGAGACTAGTTATTGAAACTAAAAATGTAACTAGGATATTGTTGCTACTGTTTGTCTCCATGGACTACGACAAAATAGAAATTCTAGGCATGAAAATAAATATATTTATTAGTTACCAAGTTATGAAGCTGAATTATCAAACAAGAATTTATTTCAATTAATAAATACATAATAAGAATTGTAGAGAAACCTATAGAATTATAATATTTCACATACAAAAATGTTTCTACAATTAGAGAAACTCAATTTCAATCATCAAATTTATATATTTGATTTTGGATAATAGTTGTAATATGATTTGCATTAACCGAAACAGTCATAAAGTCATAAAATGTTTCATGTCGATAAGAGTATAGCATATATATCCAATATAATGAGATGAGCTTGCCAAAAGCCATATGGCAATAAAATGTCACATATACATAATAGAAAACATATGCTCAAAAATGTCATTCAGGCATACAATAAAGGCCTCTAGTCTACTGATTTCCTAGTAGCAATAGGAAATAGATCACAAGTTGCCTTCGACTGTCGAGCGGATGGAGATATACGTGATGCTGGCGTCTTTCGAATGTGCTCACTAGTCCTCCTTTCTAGACTTCTCTAGAGCTCCAACTGATACAATCAAAACTATAAACACCAATATATAATATATATAAAAAATGAATTGTAGAATGACAAATAATAAAACAATTACTTCCTGCAAACATATAATCACTATGTTCATCCACAATGGGGGACGATCACGCTTAGGAGTGACAAGGCCCTACAACAAGTATTATGATAGAAATTAAATTACATACAAGTATCATTGCAATTTTTAATATAGATGACTAAAAGAACAATTGAAATGTGCTAATTTGTCTCATACCTCTTCGAATCTTCTAAACTTGCTATTGCTGCAGCAACACCATGATCCAATATAGCTCGAGCATCAGGAGGAGTATCTGATGTCAACAACTAAAAATGAAACAATAACTATTATTCAATTATCAAAACTACTAAACTTATTTTACCACACCGGAAATGAATAACGGTTACCTCGATGTAAGTGCCACGATAAACTTCACTGCGAGGTGTCGATGTCAAAGCTCCAAAACCGAACTATTTGACATCCAAAGTGACTTATGAGAAAACCATTCATCTAATGTTGACTATTCCAATATAAATGTTGGATTATTTACTAGAAACCTACTCGATCACTCGATGGTGTCATGTAAAAAATGGCTAGGGGAATGTCATGGGTAGTAAAAACACTTTGACCCTACATTCTTATCACAATCATTGTACTAATTTAGTTATAATAACACTTAAAAAAAAATTATAAACAAAATTAAATTAAGGTACAAAAATTTACCTGGGTATCAATGTTGAATGTCTCACTCAACAGAGACTCTGTCATGACCATATTCTCTATATCATATGGCTGATGTGTAGGTGCATGCTGACTACTATCAGGTTGATAAGTGAAAAGGGCCCACATGATTGATAATAGTGAGATAGAACTTGAGGCCTATAAGATTCATCTATATCAACAAGTACTAGAGGCTTGACATACTATATGAGGGTCCAAGTCAATGAGCTAATGGACTCTAAGGTATCCACCTCGACATTGTCCTTCACAATGGAAGGAATAGTCACGTGCTCCACCATAGATCTACCCAAGGGTCTTAGTGCTAGGTTTGGGTCACATTGTGCCCCTTCTCTTTCATGTGATGATCCCCCACCCCCACCTTGAAAATTTAGGTTGTCAAAATAGTTAGGGATCTCATTGAGGACAAACTCACAATAGAATTTCCTCAAAAAGTACTAAGGCACATCATGATTATTACATGTCGGATGATCAAAAACCATCCCCCACCGATCCCAAAAGTGATTCCTTATCCCTTCGTGGTGGCACCAATGGATAGGGAACCTCCTACATTTAGGCTGTAAGGGTTGATTGGTACAAAGTCAACTTAGTTTATTTCTTTTTCTTTACTATAGTATATGATAACTTGTTTGCATAAAATTATTTTTGCTCTTCTCTTTTTTTAGACCACATATTAATTTGACCACTCACTGAACTTACATGGGTTACAATAGATTCTAGTGACTCTGAAAGGCTTGTCCTATGAGAGGTTGTGGAATTAGGATCTTTCAGCCTATTTATCAACTCCTCGATTTGTTTTTTGTTGTTTTCAATTTTCCCTAATATGTTTTCTTGTGTTCCTGAGGGATGTCTAGGAATTGGGGGAGGGGTTGGTTGTGCCTCTTCTTCAAAAGGCTCTTCATGAGGAGGTGGTGGTGGGTTTTCAACATGTTCAGATGGATTTTGATTCCTTGAAATTTAAAACAACTTTCATTTTAAATACCTAATTTAATCCATATTTTCAACAAAAAGTAGAGAGTAAAAAAATAGAAATGCATACCTTTTCAACCCCCTCAACACCGTGGTGCTATTTTGATGAATATCTCACACTACTAGAAGCCAAAACTACATTTCTATTTGGTGTGTGCAGTCTCGAAGGCGAGATATACAAGTCAACATCATATTTAATAACCTAAAATATCTGGATCACCAACACATCTTCTGAAGCACCAAAGATTTTAGGAACACATATTCTGGATCACCAATACCAAGAAAATCAGAGAAATCAATGTTAACCAATATGTCCATCTTCTCTTGATTGATTGTCAATTATGACAATTTATGACAAATTGAAATGTCATTCCCATGGAATTAGGAGATGAAATAGGAGGGAAAAGAAATTGGAAATTAAGAAAATTAAAATTGATGAAAATTAGGAATTAGAAATTGATGGAAAAAATAGGAAATTAGGAACTAGAAGAAATTAGGTAAATTAATTAACAATTTGTCATTTATTAATTAATTTACAAGAGGAAGAATAATTAGCCAATTAAATAAAGATTTAATTGTAATGAGAAGGCTTAGGATAAATAAATAATTTATTAATCCTAAAGGAAGAAAATGACAAATTAGGTTAAATGAATAAATCATAAAACCTTGGAAGATGAATTAGAAATGCAAGGATGACAATTAGGTCTTGATTGAAGATAATTAATGTCATGATTTTGAATTGATAAATGACCAATGCGATAAACGATTTGATTGAGAAATGCACCAATTGACGAGGAACAATGACAAATTGATCCAAATTGACATAATTGAGACAGACAACGATCGATGACAAATCGGTCGCAAAATGACAAGATTGACAAAAGGACAAGAATTGATGACAAATAGATTGCAAGACGACAAGATTGGAAATGACCACGATCGATGACAAATCGGTTGCAAAATGACAAAATCAAACATGACAACGATCGATGACAAATCGATCGTAAAATGACAAGATTGATAAACCGATCGCCAGATGATAAGATTGAAAAGAGGACAAAACCCTAATTAGGATTGACAATGTCCAAAATGATAAGATTGATGATAAGATTGATAAGAGAATAATGATTGATGACAAATCGATCGCAAGATTGACAGAAGGACAAAACCCTAATTAGGATTGACGATGTCCAAAATGATGACAAATTAGCACGCACATTGATGCAACAAGATAAGTTCGATCAAAATCATGATTGGATAATGTTGTCGACAAGACCAAATTTGAGGACGAGATGATTGAAGAATGTAGAAGAATGAATCGATGTTCGCAAATGATAAAGACCAAGTGCAAATCATAGGAGAAATGTTAATGCGACACAAAAACCTAAAATGAGGCAATGCGCAAATGTTAAAGTATGACCTCGCAAGCGTTTGACCATTTTTAGGTGTCTACATTTTGCCCCTCTTTGAGACAATGCAATTTTAAGCATTGTTTCAAAGAACAATAATGAAAATGCCCCAGACAATGACAATGACATATGCATGCCCCCTCGAGGAATTGGCCGGAAACATGCAGGAAAGAGGTGATCGATATTGATGATAGGATCGAACGGACTGACAATCGGAGATCGGATGCATGAAGGACAAGCAATGTAAGGTGCACAAGACCGCGACCAACATAAGATGGAGAGGACACACGTCCATCTATGCACTGACAAAGATCTATAAATGGGACCAAGAGAGTGAAAATTGCTCATTTACACTAGCTAAAGAGGAGGATTTGTTGCTCTAGACAAGGACACGTGCAGAGAGATGGCGAACATTCCAATGGTGGATCACCTTGGGGAACATGTACGCACATTTAGACGACCGGAGGACGCAGGAGCAGCGGTATGTATCTTGAAAACCCATGTTTTCAATTTGATGAATTTGACTCGTTTGCGGGACGTTGCGGGGCCCACAGGGGATGCAAAAGAGGACTTCTGTGCTTGTGTGGTCTAATTCTGCGCTTGTGTCAGGTGTTCTGCGCTTGTGTCTTCTGTAGGAAGACACAAGCGCAATTTACCTAACACAAGCGCAGTTTCTCTAACACAGGCGCAAGAGTCCATAAATGACTCACTTTTGATTCGAAACTGCATGCAAATGACCTGACAAGGGGGGAGAAGGGTAGGATAGGCCAATGTAGATGAAAAACACCCTGATTGGACATGAAAAAGAGGACACGCAACCCATAGGAGCAAACCCTAAAACTGACAAAATGATGCCCCGATTGTGGTGCAGAGTCGACAGTATCCGTTGATCACGCAGGAGAATCGACCAAACTGTTTCATGCTACGACATAGACTCAGGAGCACAGAGAGAGACACATTAGCAGGATTGGGGATATATTATATCACATACATGCCCAAGATTAGGGCAAACATAGGATTGCTTAACGTATTGGCAGAGCGATGGCACTCGGAGACCTCCTCATTCCATTTGGTAACTGGAGAGGCGACGGTGACTCTAGAGGATGTATGGCGCATCCTTCGCATTCCGATACATGGGGAGATGATAGAGTACGACCCAGTGATAGGTAGAGATGCATTGTGCAGGCTATTTGAGTGCGACACAGATGAGCTGGACATTGTTGAGAGGGAGATCGGTTGGGAGAGCATGGCTTCCGAGTATGACCGACGATATGTGGTGATAGCAGTTGTGATAGCATGTCTTCTAGAAGGTGACAGACGAGGACATGGATTCCCTATTGGCTGGGGAAGGGTACTAGAGCGGATGGTGACAGAGGGGACAGTGTATGCATGGGGACCATGTGTACTGGCTATGCTCTATTTTCAGCTGCATCAGATAGCGTATCAGGGAGTGCAGACTCTGAGCTGTGGAGTCACATTGCTTCAGGTATGGGCGTTTGAGAACATAGCTATATGTCGACCGATTACAGAGAGACAGATTGTACCACACCGACCATATGTGTATAGCTATGGGGGAGCACTGAGACAGGGTCCATTTGGATACATACTATATTGGCGACATGAGCTAGACAGACTGAGAGAGTTCATATGGAGGCCATATCGAGATTGCCCCGGATGGTCAGATGATCATGAGGAACTACCATATTGCAGACAGGAGAGGTACCTGATTGGGTGACCAGTGAATCGCCAGAGAGTGATTGAGTTGTACCTACCAGAGAGGGTCAGACGACAGTTTGGAGAGACGCAGGATATACCTAGGAGGACTGCATGCTTTGCCCGATCTCACAGAGAGACGAGTCAGTGGGGGAGTATGATTCAGAGACACATAGCATATGCCGACTTTGCACAGCTACAGCAGAGACAGTGGGATTGGTGGTCAGATGTGGTAGATGCTGGGATGACAGAGGAGTATGAGATATGGTTTGCACCACGATGGCTAGTGCCTTTGACTGATCCTGACATTCCAGTACCGAGGAGACAGGAGGACTTCCCACTCACAGGAGAGGAGGGAGATGATGAGGACGAGGAGGATGACGAGGGTGATGATGATGATGATGGAGATGAGTATGAGGGAGATGGGGATGATGGTGGGGAGGACGATGACAGAGATGATGGTGGGGAGGATGATGATGAGCCAGACTCAGCTGATCAGGAGACATTGCAGGATATTCCCATAGAGCCGGAGACAGCTAGGACAGAGGAGATGGAGATGTGCAGGGCTACCATAGCGAGTCAGCAGGACTATATTGCGACATTGGAGAGATAGCATGAGCAGTTCAGAACAGAGATAGCCAGACTCACAGAGGCTCAAGATACAGCCATAGCTCAGGCACAGCGAGAGGGACAGAGAGTCACTGAGTTCATTGGGTCGATTAGGGATGCGAGTGCACGGGAGATGGCACAGATGCTGGTAGAGACCGGAGAGGAGAGACTGTATTGGAGGACACTATATGAGAGTGCAGTTCCACCAGAGCAGAGAGCACCTTCATATCGGGCACAATCGAGGACAAAGAGCAGGTCACGCTCTCGGGGGTCATTGAGTAGCATGGGGGTGAGCGGACCTGTGAGACCACCACAGCCAGGACTAGGAGGGACATCATCTACAAGACATGGCAGGGATGAGGAGGACAGAGGGAGCACCCAGTGACAGAGGCACGTACTCCTTATGACAGACAGTGGACATTATGTAGTTTGACATGTTGTAGTCAGCCTGCGGGCCATACTTGGGACAAACAGTCCGATTTTGTACTCCGATATTATTATGATATGTGATATGAGATGCATCGATATGATGGGATGCTATATGTTATGACTTATGTTATTTGCATGTATGGATGACTTATGCATTGTTTATGAACATGTATGGATGTATTTTTATGTATTTTTGATGTATTTATGAAATGAAATGGATAAAATGCTTGATGTAATATGTGATGGAATGCAAATGTACTAACCAATGAATGCAGGATGCAACATATGTATGGAGAAATCAGAGCACTAGACCGAACTGACTATCCAAACTGACGAAAGAAATGTTAGTAAGAAGAAATAGAGGACAATTAGAGATGACGAAAAACTTGCTTTCAATAATGCACTTTGTAGGTGAGAACCTTTATTTTTATGTAGCAAAATGGATGCGTAGCATCATGGCATGGAAGGCCAGAGCTGAAATGCAACCCAATTTGCGAAAGACCGACACATCATAGACAAGCAACAATCACAATCAAAAAAGAAAAGGATCATGAACCATCCTGGTCACTCTAAATCACTTAGTGACATCATCGAGCAACATAGGAACATGATCGAAGCCAAAGATAAATCAAGAAAAAGATAAGATGCGCAAATGCAAGCAAATCAGACAAACATCCTGATCTTCATTGTCAAAAGTTGAAAGGGTTGATAGGACGATCATGCTATCTGGTTTCAGGAAATGTGGTACCCCGTCTAAGATAGGACACAGTCTGGTTTCGAGTATACCACACCCTGTATAAGACCCATGATGAGAGGAACAAGGACAAATGATTTGGATACTGATATTCGATTGAGATGACAATTGTGATCAGTTTGAATGTTTGGTTTGATTGAAAAATTTCATCTGTTAAAGCATGATTTTATTAAAGCACAGTGTTTGATTGCGAGTCGTTAGAGGAATGCTCAGTGATCTGTCGATGCATAAAGGGAATACTTTATTGCAAAAATGCGTGATGCCAGAGAAATTGTTGTTTTTGGATTTTGATGTTTTGAAATTTTTTTTTTCATTTTTTCAGGACTTTATTTGACTTTTTAGAGATTTTTTTCAGGACATTTTTCAATTTTTAGGATTTTTTTCAGGACATTTTTCAATTTTTTAAGATTTATTTCAGGACATTTTTAAATATTTTTTGGAGATTTTTTCAGGGCATTATTTGATTTTTTTGGATTATTTCAGGACATTATTTGATTTTTATGACCTTTTTCAGGACATTTTTCAAATTTTTGTGATATTTTTTAGGACATTTTTCAATTTTTATGATTTGTTCAGGACATTATTCGATTTTTAGGATTTTGCCCCCAGTGTCTAGCAAGGCAAGGAATATGACAGGTGAATAAATAGGCTTGCTGAAATGATGGTGGATAGAGGGAAGACAAAGGCCTTTTATTATGGAGACAACGCAGATGCAATTTCCAAGAGCTATTGCGTGATGGGACAAGCGACTGGATATGACAATGTAAAGCAATGACATGGCATGAGGGACATGTCAAGAGGTTTTTGAAACCATGTTTAAATTTTGCATCCTTATGTCAGATCAAGATCAAGGAATAGAAAGAGTGTATGGATAGTGATAAGATATGGATGGGATAAACAAGACCAAGAATGGATAAGGGACATGGACTAAAGGTCGGGATTGGCTAAGGGATAGTGGCAGAAAGTTGCAATAAGCCAGGGAATATGGATGAAAGGTTATAATAAGCAAATGGATAAAGACCAAAAGCTATTATGGACTGAAAGCTGCAAAGAAGATGCATGATGCTCATGAAGATCGTCAGCCTTGTCAAGATCAAAGGTGGAAAGGGAAAATGGACATGAGGGACAATAGGATATGAAGGGTAATGACATGGTATGATAGGATAATGAAGGGAAATAGGATATGAAGGAGGAAACTTGCCCCCAAGTGTGGTGTGCAAGGAGTTCATAGATTACGCATGATGCCTATTTGCCAGGTTTTCATCACGGTACTTGCCCAAGGCGCTTGTTTGCCAGGTTTTCACCAGTGGACGAATTATTTTTCTTTATTTTTTTCTTTTCTTTTTGCCTTTTTGTTTTTTTTCACTTTTTTTTTTTCATTTTGACCTTTTCAAGAGAAGATGGACACATGATAGGGGATGGAAGAAGGACTCAAGCATCTTTTTATTTGGATAGTAGCCTTGAAAAGAATGGACCATGACCTTTAAAAGTATGCTCAAAGACATTGGTAGGATAAGGACATGGAAAATGAGATGAAACTAACGCAAGGATTTATGCAAAGGATTGGATCAAAGGGATCGAAGGATGGAAAATATGCATTGGATAATGGATAGGGTTTTGGAAGAATTGGGCTTTAGTGGATAGAAATTTTCGCAAGATCGACATTGGCACACACCTTGAGGGGTGATGGACTAATGGAGGACAAATGTATTTTGGATATTGAGATTTTGATGGAGGAAAGGCTATGGATTTTGGGACATAAGGGCCCAAAACGGATGAAGAAGGTGGTGGAGAAATAGACTTGGAAGGTTTGGATGGAGGAATAGCAATTTTGGATGCCAAGTTGGATGTTTCCTTTTGTGCTTCAAGGAGCCACTTAGGGATCCACATGGTTTTTGATTTTTCATGCTTTTGTGGTTCCTTGGAGTGCATTGCTTGCACAAGGGATTTAGGAACCCATATATATTTTGACTTTGCTTTATTTTGCTCAATGGGCCTTTCTGACCTTTTGGATATTTCTTTTTCTTTATAGATCATATTGTTCTTTGTTTTGACATGTCGATTATATTGGACATGTTGATCCTTGAATACATGTGGATTTCTAGACTTATGACTTTTATACTTGGCATCCAAATTGCTTGGAGGGGGAAAGGAATGCATGGATGGATAGGAATGAAATGGACTTCTATTGGATGGATGAAATTTACTCAAGGATGTGTGCCTTTGCTGACCTTGCATAGAGGACGAAGGGATATAAGGACCTAAGATGGATGGAAGGGATGATGGGGAAGGTGGACATTTGGATTTTGACTTTGAAGGGATACCAATGCCTTGAGTGTGAGCTCTATAGCCATGACCATTAGTATATTCTTCGATATGGAGGGGTTCTTGCTTGTGAAGGTCTACCCCTTTGCCTTTATGAATATCTTGACTTGTAGGATACTCTTTTCTTTGGGAAGAAGACGCGAGTTCATTATGAGGTGGATGTGATATGAGAGAAATAATGAGATCTTGAAGTGGATTGGATTGCACCAAAGTGGAAGAATCCATTATGCATGCCGAGGGTTCATGAACATCTTGCACTGACACGTTAGAATCATGAAGGGGATTAGGATCATGTAGTGGACATGGTTCAATGACAGGCTCTTCAAGAGATGGAATGGGAGAAATAATGGGATCATCAAAAGAAATGCGATCTTGGAGTGTATATGGAGCATTTAGACAAGTAGATGGAGGAACAAGTGGATCTTGTGGAGGATTTAAAGGAATAATTTGATCTTGACAAGGAGGAAGATCATTGGAATCCTCTTTAAAGGTGCTTTGCTCTGGACTTTCAATGGGATCATCGGAAAGGATGGAAGGGATATCTTGAATGTCAATGGGATCTGAAAAGACATTTTTTTCATGAAATGGAAGGGGATCGTTTGGGATTGGATGGAATAGAATATCTTGATCTTGCTTGGGGAATGGAGTGTCAATAGGACTTTGGATAGGATGGACAAGAATAGGGGAATCATCATGAGTGTCTAGGAAGATGGGGTCCTGCTCAACAATTGGATGGGATGATAAGGTTTCAGGATCTTGATCTTGATCTTCTTCAAGACACGTTTCTTCATGCTCTAAATTATCCTCTTGACATGGGGTTGGACTTCGGATATGCCTGGGGGATTCTGACAAGGAATCAATGCTTTGGCATGAAGGAAATGCACTTTGAACATTTGTGATGGATTCTGGCAAGGAATCAATGCTTGAACATGAGGAAGAGGGACTTTGAATGGGATCCTCTAAAATAGGTAATGGCAATAAAGTGCATGGTGGCATTGGGTCTTGTATTTCTAAAACATGACAAGGATGTGCATCATGAATTGGATTATCTTGGCAATCAATTATGGATAGCTCTTTCATAATTACATCCTTGGGTGTATTGTTTGATGAGGACAATGTGGAAGGTTCTTGTGAAACTTCTAAAGGTGTAGGGATAGATGCCACTGGAGAGTCAATTTGTTTGTGAGGGGATGAGGAATTGCTAGACATAAGTGTATTATCTTGATCTTCCTCAATAAACTCACTTGGTAATTTCCTTAAGAGCCTTGCAATAAAGCCACCTTTCTTTCGAGGTTTTGACATAGTTGTATCTGGGATTTGAACTTGTTTGGAAAAGATTTGGTTCTGGTCTGATGTCATGTTTTGATATTGGACTTGGTTCAATTGTTCCAACATGTTTGAAACTTTGCTTGGTGCATATTGCAAGTTTTGTTTTTGAATGTTTGGTGGCGGTTGTTGACATTGATATGTTGATTGAACTTGTTGATATTCCACCATTGGTTGGACTGGACATTGTATAATTGGTTGGACATATTGTTGAAACTGGACCATTGGTTGTGTTGGTTGCATATGTTGGACCATTGGTTGTGATGGTTAAAAATGTTCGAGTTGTTGAACAATTTGTTGTGATGGTTGAAAATCTTCTTGATAGTAAACACCTTCTTGTTCTTGATGTGAAGGCACATAATGTTGTTGGCTCTTTTCTTGAAATTGTTTCATCATCTCTATTTGGGAGAGGAGAGCTAGTATGTCTGAGCGTTCAAGAAGAGATCTTACATCAATTGGCTCAATATTTGGATTTCGACCTTGAAATTTTTGAAACATTTTGGACGTTTGTGATCTATTCTTCTGAATGTTTTTCACTCTTTGTTCCAATATCTCATTTTCTTGAGCTAGCTTCTCCTCTAACTTTTGTATTTGGAGACTTGTTTCATCATAAAAAGTTTGATCGATATTGCCTTGTTGTTGGGCTGGATAGAATTGTGATTGCATTGTCGGTTGATATGTCAAACTTTGTTGCATCATTGGCACTTGGAACCTTGTTTCAATAGACATGTCACTTATGCAAATGCAATATTTTTGGAATTTTTCAAGGATAATGTATGATATGCAACTAAATGCAAACTAAATAAATGAAAAATGCAATCTATGTTAAGAATGCAACCTATATTTTTGGTTGTTTTTCAAGATTTTGACAAACTTTTGAATACAAATCTAAAAGAGACCCTTAGGAAATTGGAATGACACCTAGACCTCAAAGGACAAAAGGACTTAATTGACAAAGGACAAGATGACAATGTCTCCCCTATATGCTTGGATACTAAGCTAGGTTTGACGAAATGATATTGATGACAAAAGGACAAAAGATTTGATAAGGTCTAGACTTCCTAACAATGACTTAGGGTTTATCAAAGATTTGGATTACTCAAGTATGACAAGACCTATCTTTGACACTATATGCAAAGGGACAATTGCTATGAAAATGACCCTAATATGATATGATAATGACTCAAGCTTAATGAAGAGACTTAGGGTATGCAAATATAAATGGATGACAATGGTATGACTTTAATGCAAGAGGACATATGCAAATGGATGATCCCTATTGAAAGGAGTATGACTTAGGTGAAATCTAACCTTGGTACTTGACAATGAACTTTGCAAAATGCAAACCTAGGATGAGCCTAAACCTAAGTGACATGAATGTTGAGACAAGATTTTGACAAATGTTTGGCAACCATGTTTGAAGATGTTTTGAACTTTGTTGAACTTTTGTTGGATGAATGTCTCTTGTGTTTAATCTTATGTTGGATCAATTTACCTTGTTCTTGAAATGAGATGCAATTCAACTTTTGACAAGCAAAGAATACAAGATATTTCAACTTAGACTCAAGACAATCATGCTCATTCCCACATTTATTATGGTAGGCAAGGACATTAGGTACTTGAGAGGTAGACTCATTATGAGATTCAAGGAGAATACATAGATGCTTGACCCCACGGGCTCCCCTCCACGGCACTCACTTCTCAGGGCAGCCAAGCATCAGTCCCCATGGAAATCTCCCCATGGTGAACTTAGTATCTCTTCCAAGTATCCGAATTTGTCCTTCTCAAGCAACTAGAAGGGTTTTTGGCCTCTAAAAACAAGGTATTTAGTAAGGATTTCTGTTAAGCATTACTCCTTGATGTCACGCAAGCGTGATTGAGACATTAAGCCCATCAAGATACCAAACAAATGTAGTCGCGCAAGCATGATTTAGACCTTGAGGCCCTGCTTAGATGTTGATATGAGAAAGAGTTCAAGGGTCATCACTTCCCAAGTAACTACAATTCCCACGTAACACTTCCTTCAAAGCTTTCGCTCATCAGGTATTTTTTTATAGTGAGTTAGAATGCCAAGGAATTCTAGCCGTACTCACTTTGGGTCATTCCCTTCTCACGATTATCACTTGCTTGTAAAAGCAAAGTGGTCGGGAAGGCAGGCCCTCTAAAGGTGACACACAATCAACAACACAAGCATGGTATGAAGATCTGGATTTCTGATCACCCTATGAAGGATGAGAGCATACTCTCCTACTCCAATGTCACACTTAACAATCAAAGCAAACAAATGTTCATTCCCACCTATTTATAAATCACTAAGTGCCTAATTAAAAATCTCAAACACACAGTTTGGTTGTTTCTCCAAGGCAACCTGTAAAACCCAAGTTAGGGGTTTGATTTTTGTCTTTGACCATCGATTCTACATAACACATGTTATTAGTTTGATTTGTAGTCTTTGCCATGCGTATGCCAAGATTCTGCACAAATAATTAGTACCAAAATCCAAAGCACAGAAAACAGAATGCAAAAACACCAAAAATTTCAAGTAAACACTGCATTTTTCACCTCTGTTCTGGACTTTACACAAGCGCAGAACTCATGACACAGGCGCAAGATGTATGACACAAGCGCAGAATGTCACCTACACAAGCGCAAGATGCAGGACACAAGCGCAAGATGCAGGACACAGGCGCAGAAGTGTCCAGAATACCCTGCACGGCCCTGTTTTTGGGTTTTTGACCTGCAAAATCAACTTGAAAGCACTCCAAAACACAGTAAAAGGGTTAGAAGGTTAGTCTTCACGTTGGGTTCACTAATTAATGTAGCATCGGAATTAGGAATCATCAAAACAATAGAAACATATTCATCATTACTAGCTCAATCCCAAACACACATTGCAATGATCTAATCCTAAGCACACTCAATAGAGACATAAAAACAAAGCATTCAAAAGCAAAGATCATGCAAACCAGATGACGATTTGGATGCTTCTTCCATGCGGCTCCATTGTTCTTCTTTCCTCTTCAAATGGATTTGTGGATCTCACCTACAAGTGCACACATACAATTGAAAGCAAGATGGATGTTGGTTATTGGTCAAGAGTACTAGAAGCATAAGTTCAATAATTTGATTAGGGATTCGGGGTCAGCTTTGATTGAAAATCATCCAATTTATAGAAGAATTGGATAAATGACAAGATTAGCATGATGCAATTCAAATGGAAATTGCAAATCAATATGACAAATTATGACAAATTATGCACTTTCCATGCACAATTTGATTGATTGATAATTGATGACAAATTATGACACATTCTATGTCAAAATTGATTGATTGTCAATTATGACAATTTATGACAAATTGAAATGTCATTCCCATGGAATTAGGAGATGAAATAGGAGGGAAAAGAAATTGGAAATTAAGAAAATTAAAATTGATGAAAATTAGGAATTAGAAATTGATGGAAAAAATAGGAAATTAGGAACTAGAAGAAATTAGGTAAATTAATTAACAATTTGTCATTTATTAATTAATTTACAAGAGGAAGAATAATTAGCCAATTAAATAAAGATTTAATTGTAATGAGAAGGCTTAGGATAAATAAATAATTTATTAATCCTAAAGGAAGAAAATGACAAATTAGGTTAAATGAATAAATCATAAAACCTTGGAAGATGAATTAGAAATGCAAGGATGACAATTAGGTCTTGATTGAAGATAATTAATGTCATGATTTTGAATTGATAAATGACCAATGCAATAAACGATTTGATTGAGAAATGCGCCAATTGACGAGGAACAATGACAAATTGATCCAAATTGACATAATTGAGACAGACAACGATCGATGACAAATCGGTCGCAAAATGACAAGATTGACAAAAGGACAAGAATCGATGACAAATAGATTGCAAGATGACAAGATTGGAAATGACCACGATCGATGACAAATCGGCTGCAAAATGACAAAATCAAACATGACAACGATCGATGACAAATCGATCGTAAAACGACAAGATTGATAAACCGATCGCCAGATGATAAGATTGAAAAGAGGACACAACCCTAATTAGGATTGACGATGTCCAAAATGATAAGATTGATAAGAGAATAATGATTGATGACAAATCGATCGCAAGATTGACAGAAGGATAAAACCCTAATTAGGATTGACAATGTCCAAAATGATGACAAATTAGCACGCACAATGATGCAACAAGATAAGTTCGATCAAAATCATGATTGGATAATGTTGTCGACAAGACCAAATTTGAGGACGAGATGATTGAAGAATGTAGAAGAATGACTCGATGTTCGCAAATGATAAAGACCAAGTGCAAATCATAGGAGAAATGTTAATGTGACGCAGAAACCTAAAATGAGGCAATGCGCAAATGTTAAAGTATGACCTCGCAAGCGTTTGACCATTTTTAGGTGTCTACAAATAACCTAAAATATCTGGATCACCAACACATCTTCTGAAGCACCAAAGATTTTAGGAACACATATTCTGGATCACCAATACCAAGAAAATCAGAGAAATCAATGTTAACCAATATGTTGACATCAGTGACAACCACTTAACAACATCACCATCACATCCACAACAAACTGCAACAATCTCCCCCTTTGTCATTGATGACAACATCCATCAATAACAAACACCAAACAATCTCTGCACAACTCTGCAACTGAAACAACTGAAACTCTCAAGATCTCTCCCCCTTTGACAACATTGAAAAAGGTGGGCATAACTCCCCCTATGAAACTTACTCCTACTCCCCCTAAGAGGAAGCACCCAATCATCAATCTAGATAGGAATATGCAAGTTGCTCACTGGACCAATGTACATCCAAATGCATATTAGTTCAAACTGGTAAGGGGTAATACCCCTAACTTTTGTCAGAGATACTCAAAAGTATCTTTGCATGATTCCTTCGTGAAGATATCTACAATCTACTTCTTTGTAGGTACATACTCAAGTTTTACTTAAATATCCAACATTATTTCCCTCAAGAAGTGATACCAAGAGGATATATGCTTTGTTCTAGAATTCTATACTAGATTATTAGAAATGTTTATTGCACTAGTGTTATCACACATAATAGAGATAGGTTCATTGAATGTTACACCAATATCCTTCAAAGTTTTCTTCATCCATAGAATCTATTTGCAACATGAAGATGTTGTAATATATTCTACTTCAACTATAGTTAAAGAAATAGAATTGTACTTCTTACTTGACCAAGCCACTATCTGAGAGCTAAGAATGAATGCTCCACCACTTGTATTTTTCTTATCATCAACACTTTCAGCCCAATCTGCATCAATAAAAGTTGTTAGAGTAAAATCTGAACTTCTAGGGTACCACAAATCAAATTTCTTTATTTCTTTTAGATATCTGAAAATTCTTTTTACTGCCACAACATGAGACTCTTTCGATTCTTGCTAAAATATAGCCGCCAAAAAGAATGAATGCATGATATCTGGTCTAGTAGCAATCAAATATAACATGATGGAACACAATGGACCACTAAGAGGGGTGAATCAGTGGTAATCTACAAACTTTAACTCTTTAGATTAAATAAAACTTTAACAACTATAATCATAGAACTATGAGCATAGATATGAAACACATTTACACACACACACACACACACACACTTTAACAACTATAATCATAGAACTATGAGCATAGATATGACACACATTTACACACACACACACACACACACACACACACACACACACACACACACACACACACACACACAGATAAAACTCATAACACAATAATATATGAGGAAAACCCATGGTGGGGAAAACCCTCGGTGAGAAATGTTTTTGGAGTCTACTGCTCCAATCTAGCCTCACGGTGAAAAATTGATTACAACTTTTATGGTCACCAACCCAAAAGGGAACCAACCCAAAGGAGCACCAATCCCTAAATTTTATGGGCACTAACCCAAAGGAGCACCAACCCTCTGAGAACCCACCAAGAGATGTATAATAAAAAGGTATTCAATAACAAATAAACACCTTGTTACAAATGAGGTTTTGTAACTCACAAATGTTATGCTCTTGAGATTGATCTGATTCTTTTCTCATCCCTGATCTTAGGCCTCAATCTCAGCTCTCTTCTCTCTAGTCTTTGGTCTTTGCTACTCTCTGATCTCTGCTCTTCTTTGGTCACTTTCTTTGCTCCACTCTAAAGGACTAACCTTCTATGGTGTCCACCTTGACTCTACACCCTCTCATCCTTAATCTTTGTTCTTCACCTTTGTGCTCTTCTATATCTTCTCTCTGCTCTTTCTTTTGGCTCCCTCTTATCTTTTCTTCATCTTATGATCTTCTTGCATGCAGTCTTTTCTACAATGTTAGGCTTGCACTATAGTCATGTTATTTACACCTACAAGATCTTCTTCTCTGCACTCTCTCTATTTTGTAGCCTCTTCTTTTACAGAGCTTCTTCTCATGTACGTCAATCACACACTCTCTACTTCACACCTTTCTCTTTTCTATTGTTTCCTTCTCTATTCTTTTGCTTCACGCTGCCTCTGATCTCCTCTTCACTTTCAGATTTTTTTGCACACAAATTTTTTGTGATGTTATTGATCGCCCCGAATTTGTGTTATGTGCACCTATGGAAATTGCTTCTCTTAGACCTTTGGTTTTTTTTTCAAAGCCTTTTTTTTCTCCTCTACATAGACCGGTCTACTTTTTCCTTCCTGAAACTTCTCTATTATTCACTAACTTCACTTAGTGGTAATCTATGTACAACTAAGATTTTCCCTCCAAAATAGATATTTAGAAAAATCTTTTCGAGATCCTAACAAATCTATCATGCAGGTTGATTAGCCACCATCATTGATTGCACCATCTTCTATATTCAGAATGACCTCTAAGTTTAGATTACTATCTTTAGTAATCTTCACCTAACTGCAACTATGATTTCTTGTCAACAAAATATTTCAGATCTTTTCACGGTAGTGATATCTTGTTTCTAAGCTTCTTGAGCTACTAAATGATTTGCCTTGTCTATTCATTTTGTCTGGCAGCTGTCTAAATTAAATGCTTTCTTAATTCTTTAAGCAACCTCTACTATGTGGTTTGACATTGCACACAATCCCCATTCCAAAAATATATTTTTAAAACTATAAATCTGCACAACATTTATTTCATATTTGTTTGCAGCTCAATCTGAAAAATCTCCTCTAATACATAAGCTTTCAACTTCATAGACTGGTCAAACTTTTAGTCCACAAGGAATTCACATGTCACTTAGCCACATGGTAGATGGTGGGACCCATTAGCACTCAAAAAGGTCCATGTGTGCAAAAAATCCACATTGGATTCGCGAGTTGCATTGATGTGTTCTACAGGTCGCATAACACACGTGTTATACACATCGAGAAAAACTTCATTCTTGCGGGCTAGCGGGATAACACGCCTTATTCCTCTTCACTTGTCTTGCAAGATCATTATTTATTCATCATCTTGGCTACAGGATGGCAGAGTTCACCCTTCTCTTTGATTCTGCATAACCCTGCAAAACCTTCGTTTATCCATTTCGCATGATGCAGGGTAGTGGGAAATTTCATTCTCCATAGTTCTTCTTATCCCCTAAGAATATCATACTTACCACTTTCTAGCAGCTATATAGTAGGAGACGTTGTTTCCCCTTTGATTTTATTGTCCCACACTGACTACATCTCGACCCTCTTACCCTTGTGATGTGGCAGGATGTTCCTCCCTTCTTGGTTTTAATTTCCCTGCAGTGTCATCTTCCTTTGGTGTTCAATGTCGTGGGGTAGCGGGAGACATATCTCCCTTTTCCTTGTTAGCTCATATGGTCATATCATGACTCTAGCATTCTACGGTGTGGGGTAGCAAGGTTTACCTTTGTCCTCATAACTAAGTTACCCCGCATGTTCTTTTCTCTTTACTCAAATACAACATGGGATAGCGGGGAACTCTGTTTGCCTTGATTTTGTGTTACCTAACATGGTCACTTCTCTTCAACTGTTCATATTGCAGGATAGTGGGGGCTGCATAACCATTGTGTTAGTGACTTCCATTTCATAGTTTGCAGCTTCATAGATAGTGATAACTTGCATGTTATTGACATCTCTAGTCACATAGCCATCATGTTATTGACATCACAGTCACCTTCTACAGTCTTGTAGATTGAGATAACCTGCTATGCACAACTACAACTAACATGACTTATAACTACATGCGACTAACCTATGTTATATATATTTGTGCAACAATAGTTGCTTTCTTTGTTCCTCTCGATAGAACTCATCATCTCTGCATCTTTTTCCTTCAAATGTTGACATCAATGATAATAAAATGCCAACATAACAGTCCTCCTATCATTAATTTGTACTGACTCATATCTACTTTAGGGAACTTATCATCTTTTATCAACTTGCATCCAATGGTCATAGGTGCACACATTAGTTTGGAGTTCTCTAACCCAAACTTCTTCAATAATTCCTTGATGTATTTAGATTGAGAAATGAAAATTCCTTTGTCATTCTGATTAAATTGCAAACCAAGGAATAAATTTAACTCACCAACATGGACATCAACATACATACACTACAACGATTAGGATTTTACCTAAACGAGTTTCAAAATATAAATTAATGTCAATTGAACCCTTTTGAAATCCTTGATCAATAAAGTACTTATCTATCCTTCCATACCAAGCTCTAGGGGCTTGTTTCAAATCATGCAGGGCCTTCTTCAATCTGTAAATAATGTTTTGATCATCTTTTAACTTGTTGGTATTATGGATGTGTTGCATTGGTTTTTTCATTGGTGTCAACACTTATCCTTCTGGAGATATTTGGTTATGTTTACTGGCATGTTCAGTGACTTATGCACAATCACTAGTATTTGGTTCACCAACAGGTTATATTATTCACCGACACTGAGGATGATCTGTTATCCTCTAGAGATTAATTGGTTATGTCAAAGAAATTGTTTGGACACTTGGTTTTGGTGATTTGGTTATTGGTCTTAGCAAGTTTGCATATTTTCTATTACTGGCAAATAGGTCTAGGTTATGGACTGGCAAGCGGTATCTATTCCAGATCAGCACGACACGTTATGGAGATGTTTTATTGATTGGTTATTATTGTAAATGCATTGAGCCGACATGATGCATTGCATATTGATTCATTTGTAATTGATTTAATTGTAATATTCTTAGTGAGCCGACCTACACATTTGGTCTTAGGTTTTGGTATATATGTAAGATCTCATTTGAGAGATTAAAAAAAAGGTATGGTAGAGGATTGTAATAAGGTATATGCGAATATAAGTAGAGCTATACACGCAGACATAATTTGAAGATCCAAGGAAGGTATGAAGAAGACAATCAAAGCTTATCGGTACTGAATCCAGCATATGAAGATGCTATTTTAAGAAGTACATTATCATTGGATCTAACCATCCAATTTTAGTCAGTGTGACTCCCATTTTGTGATTGAGCAGTGAGCTCTAGGAAGTTGGCCTTTCTGCATGTGCAGACATCATTTGTACACACATACTATCTGCAATAGTATCATTTGATTGTGGGTAAGGTTTCCCACCATGGTTTTTCCCCTTATAGGGTTTCCATGTACAAATACTTGTGTTATGTGTTGTGGATGTTATTTGTCTTTCTGTTTCATGCAATAAACTTTACCGGTATTGTTATTAACTATTAAACTGTCTACCGACATTAAGTTTGGTTTACCGGTATTATTAATTAAGTTTGCTAAAGTTATATTTGGGTTGAAATTAATAGACAACTAATTCACCCCCCCCCCCTCTCAGTTGTCTCTAGGTCCTAACAAATTGGTATCAGAGCCAAGTCCTCTTTTTGCAGAAGTTTAATAGCTTGAGGAGATTCTATGGCAACTAACTATTTCAGGAAG
Source organism: Cryptomeria japonica (assembly GCF_030272615.1). Lineage (NCBI taxonomy): Eukaryota > Viridiplantae > Streptophyta > Pinopsida > Cupressales > Cupressaceae > Cryptomeria > Cryptomeria japonica. Next base: position 618,917,053 of record NC_081408.1, on the reverse strand, counting down.
GACAGTTCGAAACTTGATGGAACTAACTATGGTATATGGAATATCAGAATGGAGATGCATCTTAATTGCATTGGAAAAGACATATGGGATGTTACAAAGAATGGCTATGTTGGTCCTACATAGAGTCAACCTAATCCACCAACCTTGGCCAAAGATCAGGAGAATGATTGCAAAGCAAGAGAAGCACTTTTCAGTGCATTGTCAGATCAGCAAATCATGGGATTATCATACCAATCTACTGCTAAAGCTATTTGGGATAAATTGGAGACATTGAATGAAGGTGATACCACCGTCAAAATTGCAAAACTGGAATGCTTCCGAGTCAAGTATGAAAATATGAAAATGGAAGAAGATGAAAGGATTTCTGCTTTTATGGAAAGAGTTAATGAAATTGTTTTGGGTATACAATATTCTGGAGGATCCTTAAGTGAAGATGAAATTATTTCTAAAGTTTTAAGAGCATTGCCACCGGCATACAAAATGAAAGTAACTACTATTAGTGAATTGAGAACAATGCCTAATACATCGGTATCTAGAGATACTTTGGCTGGAAAACTTTCAGCTTTTGAACTTGAGGAATTTGGTCCTATTGCTACAATTAAGACAGATTTGGCTTTCAAAGCTTCATCATCTGCATCATCATCATCATCATCTGAAAAATCTGATTGGAAAGCACTCTATGCTAGAGAACTTGAAGAAATCAGAAGAAAGAATGAAGAACTTGAAGAGCTTGAAGCACTATTTGCAAGGAAAATACCTAAAGGTCCAGTTGGAAGCAAGTATGAAGGTAAAGCACCATTTAAATGTTTTAACTACAATAAAATTGGTCATATGGCATCTAGGTGTCCTGATAGACATGCAAGATTGAAAGAAGAAGCTAAAAGAACATATAAGCCTAACCCTGAATATCAGAGATACAAATTTAAGAAGAATAGAGACAAATCATGTTACTATGCTGATGAAGGAGTTATTGATGATTCTGATGAGGAACTAGAAGACAATAGATGAGCTTTTGTTGCAATAACAGAAGATCAATCGGAACCTACTATTCAACTGGTAGAGTAGGCCCTGGCAAATAAAATTGAAGAAAAGGATGAATGGATCATTGATTCTGGATATTCACATCATATGACTGGTGATAAAAGTACATTCTTAACTTTTCAAGAATACAATGGAGGTCTAGTAAGATTTGGGGATGATAAAGCTTGTTTGATCAGAGGAAAAGGCACTATATCTTTTGATGGTAAGCAAATTACTGACAACATTTATTATGTTGAAGGTTTGAAGCATAATATTTTGAGTGTTGGTCAATTAGTTGAAAAAGGATTTTAGTTACAAATCAAGAATGGTAAATGCAAAATCATGAATAGAACTGGTTTGGAAATTGCAACCGGTAATCAGACTAGAGGTAATATCTTTCATTTGAATAACAATGAGAAGACATGCTTAATTGCACATATTGATGAAAGTTGGTTATGACATAAAAGACTTTTTCATGTAAATTTTGATTGCATTGTGAAGATTAGTACAACTAAGGCAGTAAGGGATTTACCTAAGATTGTTAAACCTCACAAACCGGTATGTAAGGAATGTCAATTTGGAAAGAAAGTTAGAGCAACTTTTAAGAGTATTCCAGAAAAATCCAATAATGTTCTTGACTTAATTCATACTGATTTTTATGGTCTAGAAAGAACTAGAAGTTTACAAGGAGATAGATATTTTATGCTAATCATTGATGATTATTCTAGAATGTGTTGGGTTACTTTTCTCAGGGAGAAATCAGAAGCTTTTGGGAAATTCAAACTATTCAAGGTCATGGTAGAGAATGAAACCGGTAAGAAAATCAAATGTTTGAGATCAGATCAAGGAGGTGAATTCACATCTAAGGAATTTAATACATTCTGTGAAGTGAATGGAATCAGAAGACAATTATCAACACCTTAGACACCCCAACAAAATGGAGTTGTGGAAAGGAAGAACATAACTATTTTGGATGCAGCTAGAAGCATGATATCAAAAGCAAACCTACCTCATGTGTATTGGAGAGAAGCAGTCAATACAGCTGTTTACACATTCAACAGAGTTCACATCAAAGGTGAAACCGATAAGATCCCTCATGAACTATGGTCTGGTAATACTCCTACTCTTAAATATTTCAGAATATTTGGAAGCAAATGTTATATTAGGAGAGCTGACTATATTGGCAAATTTGATCCTAGAAGTGATGAAGGAATATTTCTTGGTTATTCATCTAAGAACAAGGCATATAGATGTTTTAACAAGAGAATGCAGAAAATCATTGAGAGTGCAAATGTGAAGATTGATGAACAATTTAGAGGTAATTCAAGGTCTATGGACTCTGAAACGGCAATTGAGATAATCACAAATGAACCTAAACCTAATACACCGGTACAGAGTGTTGATCCAGTCACACCAGCATCATCTGAGAATTCCATAGTGACTAAAGAACAACAACAAGTGAATACACCCAGGTGTGTAAGATTGAATCACTCTGAAAGTCAGATAATAGGGAATAAGTATCAAGGTGTTATGACAAGAGGAAGACTAGAAAATGAAGAGGTATGTCTAATTTCTCAAATTGAACCAACAAATATTAATGAGGCATGTGAAGATAAACATTGGATTAAGGCTATGGAAGGTGAATTAGAACAAATTGAAAATAATAACACATGGACATTGGTTCCCCGGCCTAAAAATAGAAATGTAATTGGAACTAAATGGGTATTGAGAAATAAACTTAATGAAGGTGGTATGGTAATCAGAAACAACACAAGATTAGTGTGCAAGGGATATTCATAGAAAGAAGGAATTGATTACAATGAAACCTTTGCACCGGTAGCTAGAATTGAGGCAGTCAAATTATTCTTAGCTTTTGCAGCACACAAGAACTATAAAGTATATCAAATGGATTTTAAATGTGCATTTTTGAATGGTGATCTTGAAGAGGAAGTTTACATTGAACAACCTACTGGATTTTCTTTGACAGATGACAAAGATATGGTTTGCAGGTTAAGGAAAGATTGAAGCAAGCTCCTAGAGCTTGGTATGCTAGATTGGACAAATATCTTTTGAAGCTTGGTTACACTAAAGGTAATGCTAACAACAACTTATATTACAAAGTGACTAATGATGAGATCTTGGTTATTGAAGTTTTTGTTGATGATATCATTTTTGGAGTAGAAGAAGGATTGTGTAAAGACTTTTCTAATAAGATGTAGGAAGAATTTGAAATGTCTATGATTGGGGAGATAAAATTATTTTTAGGATTGCAGATTTCACGGACTGATAAAGGTATATTCATAAATCATTCAAAGTACTTGAAGGAATTACTTAAGAAATTTGGCATGGAAAACTCTAAACTGATAAGTACTCCTATGACTACAACTAATAAACTATTATTGAAGGATGAATCAACACCTATTAATCCGACAAGATATAAATCTATGATTGGAGGTTTACTATATTTGACACAAACAATACCTGATATTATGAATGCAGTATGTATTGTTTCAAGATTTCAGAGTAATCCTAAGGAAAATCATGAATCAGTAGTGAAAAGGATTTTTTGGTACCTACAAGGCACAACAAATCTTGGTTTATGGTATCCTAAAGATGAAAATTTTGATTTATGTGCATAGACAGATGCAAATTGGGTAGGAGCTATAGATGATAGAAAAAAGCACCACCGGCAAAGCATTTTTTCTTGGTAGCAGACTAATTTCATTGTTGAGCAAGAAACAAAGTTGTACATCACTATCAACAGCAGAATCGGAATATCTTGCACCAACAACTAATTGTACACAGGTATTATGGATTAAGAAAATGTTGAAGGACATAAAGGTAAAATGCAAAGAACCTATAATCATTTACTGTGATAATATGGCAGCAATTGGTATATCAAAGAATCCGATATTTCACTCTAAAACTAAACATGTTTCTATCAAATTCAATTTTCTGAAAGAGAATGTTGAAGCAAAAGAAGTGAAATTGGTTTATGTGAATTCTAAAGAGAAGATTGCAGATATCTTTACTAAACCTTTTCCTAAGGAAACTTTTGAATATCTAAGAGAGCAGCTTGGAGTTATACCCTCACTGGTAGAAACTTAGACAGTTGGAGCATGGCATCAGATCGGCAAAATTAATAGAGAAATCTTTTTCCGGCTTTGATGAAGGAGAGCTACTTCTCAGGGGGAGTAGATTGAATAAATTTGGTTATAACAATTGGTATTTGTAATAAGTTCTATGAACTGATTGTATTTGGTTTTGTATTGCTTTGGCATTTGATGTCAAAGGGGGAGAGATATCTATGGAAAAACACACTATCTTTTGGGGAGAGATTATTCATTGGGGGAGAGATTATTACTCTTTGTATCTGTATTTTGATTTCTAGTTAATGATCTCTTTGGGAGATTGTTGGTTTTTGGTTTTTGGCATTTCTGCTTTGGCACTTAGATGGTTTTTCCATCTTGTGTTGTTGTCAATGACAAAGGGGGAGATTGTTGGTATTATGGATGTGTTGCATTGGTTTTGTGATTGATGTCACCAATTATCCTTGTGGAGATCTTTGGTTATGTTCATCGACATGTTTAGTGACTTATGCATAGTCACCGGTATCTAGTTCACCGACACTAAGGATGATTTGTTATCATCTGGAGATTACTTGGTTATGTCAAAGACATTGTTTGGACACTTGGTTTTGCTGATTTGGTTATTGGTCTAATTGAGTTTGCATATTTGTTGTTACTGGCAAATAGGTCTAGGTTATGGACCAGAAAGCGTTATCTATTCTAGATCAGCACAACATGTTATGGAGATGTTTTATTGATTGGTTATTATTGTAAATGCATTGAGCTGACATGATGCATCACATATTGATTCATTTGTAATTGATTTAATTGTAATATTCTTAGTGTGTCAACCTACACATTTGGTCTTAGGTTTTGGTATATATGTAAGATCTCATTTGAGAGATTAAAAAAAAAGGTGTGGTAGAGGATTGTAATAAGGTATATGCGAATATAAGTAGAGCTATACATGCAGACATAATTTGAAGATTCAAGGAAGGTATGAAGAAGACAATCAGAGCTTAACCGGTACTGAATCCAGCATATGAAGATGCTATTTTGAGCAGTACGTTATCATTGGATCTAACCATCCAATTGTAGTCAGTGTGACTCCCATTTTGTGATTGAGCAGTGAGATCTAGGCAATTGGCCTTTCTGCATGTGCAGACCTCATTTGTACACACATATTATCTGCAGTAGTATCATCTGATTGTGGATAAGGTCTCCCACCGTGGTTTTTCCCCTTACAAGGTTTCCACGTACAAATATATGTGTTATGTGTTGTGGATGTTATTTGTCTCTCTGTTTCATGCATTAAACTTTACCGGTGTTGTTATTAACTGTTAAACTGTCTATCGGCATTAAGTTTGGTTTACTGGTATTATGCATTAAGTTCGGTTAAGTTATATTTGGGTTGAAATTAATAGACAACTGATTCACCCCCCCCCCCCCCTCTCAGTTGCCTCCAGGTCCTAACATAACTTGAATCCTTTTGGTTGTTCAATATAAACTTATTCTTTCAATTCTCCATTCAACAATGTTGATTTCACATCCATCTGATAAAATTTGAAATCCTGAAAAGCTACAAAATCCAAAAACATCCTAATTGTTTCCATTTAATCAACTAGGGCATATGTATCATCAAAATCAATGCATTTAATATGAGTATAACCTTTGCAAACCAAGCTTGTTTTATTTCTCACAACCTTTCCATCTTCATGTATCTTGTTCTAGAATACCCACTTAGTTACAATCACATTCTTATATGTAAGTCAATTAAGTAATTCCCATGTCTGAATCTTTTCAATCTAATCCAGCTCTTCCTTCATTTCCTTCATCCAATTCTGATAATTGTAAGCTTCTTCTACTGTTTTTGGTTGAGTCTTTGAATGTTAACACAGGTGCAGAACACATGACACAAGCGTAGAATGTCCTCTACACAAGCGTAGAATGCTCAACATAGGCGCAAGTTGCTTCACACAGGCGCAGAAGTCCCCAGAAAACCCTACACGACCCTGTTTTTGGGTTTTTTGGCCTGCAAATCAACTTGAAAGCACTCAAAAACATAGTAAAGGGATTAGAAGGTTAGTGTTCACGTCGGGTTCACCAATTAATGTACGCTAGGAATTCAAAAATCATCACATGCAAATCAAAACACTAATCTAGCCCAATCACGAAAGCACAAATGTAATGACCTATCCTAAACAACACTCAATAGAGACATAAAAACAAAAGCATACAAAACTAAGATTATGCAAACCAGATGCAGACTTGAATGCTTCTTCCATGTGGCTCCATTGTTCTTCTTTCTTCTCCAAATATTTTTATTGTAGATCTCACCTACTAGTGCATGATCATGATATGAAAGCAAGTAGACAAGATGATTGCTTAAGAATACTCGAAGCGTGATTGACAAAGTAATTCAAACAAGTGATTATCAATTAGCTTTGATTGATGAAGATCATCCAATTTATAGATAAATTGGAGATAGGATCAAATTTAGCATGAAATGGATATTAGAAGCAATTGATTTCAAAATGGGAAAAACGAGTGAAAAGAAGAAGGTTATGACACCTTCTATGTCATAAATTATGACATATTGCCAATGCAAAGCTTAGAGGACTAGAACCCTATGACATCTTGCTATGCCAAGAGTATGACACATGAAGCACAAAAATAGGGAGCACTAAAGACAAGTTAATTAGGTGGAAATTAAAATTAGGAAATTAGAAAATAGGTGGAAATTAGGAATTAGGAAATAATGAAATTAGAAATTAGGTAAATTAATTAATAATGTGTCATTTATTAATTAATTCACAAAGAGGAATAATTAGCCAATTAAATGAACATTTAATTGTAATGAGAAGACTTAGGATAGATAAGTAATTTATTAATCCTAGAGGAAGAAATGACAAATTAGGTTAAATGATTAAATCATGAAACCCTAAAAGATGAATTAAGTCTTGATGAAAGACAATTGACTTGATCATGATTCTGATTAACAAAGGACCAATGTAATAAATGATTTGATTGATAAATGCGCCAATTGACGAGGAACAATGACAAATTGATCCAAATTGACATAATTGAGATAGACAACAATCGATAGTGAAATGACCGCAAAATGACAAAATTGACAAGAGGACGAGGATCGATGATAAAATAGATTGCAAGACGACAAGATTGGAAATGACCACGATCGATGACAAATCGATCGCAAAATGACAAGATCGAACATGACAACGATCGATGACAAATCGATCGTAAAACGACAAGATTGATAAACCGATTGCCAGATGATAAGATTGAAAAGAGGACAAAACCCTAATTAGGATTGACGATGTCCAAAATGATGACAAATTAGCACGCACATTCATGCAACAAGTCAAAATCATGACTGGATAGTGTTGTCGACAAGACCAAATTTGAGAGCGAGATGAATGAAGAATGTAGAAGAATGACTCGATGCTTGCAAATGATAAAGACCAAGTGTGAATCATAGGAGAAATGTTAATGCGACGCAAAAACCTAAAATGAGGCAATGCGCAAATGTTAAAGTATGACTCCGCAAGCGTTGACCATTTTTGGGTGTCTACACTATGGATTCGGTTTTGGATGCTTATTTTGGATGGTTATATGTTTTCTATATTTTGGTGGTTCATGATTTGGTTGCTTTTGGTATTTTTTGGTATCAGATTATCTTGTGCCTTTACCAGCTAGCTTTTGGCTTTATCGACTTGCCTAGCGTTCCCGATTAGCTTTACCGGTATGTAGTATTTGGTGAATTGGTCAATGGATTTTTGGTATGGCTTATGGAATCAGTTTCTATCATGTTATTGGTGCTTCTTGATTGTATCCTAAGATTTTTATGACTTTGCATTGGATGGTGTGTTTTTGTGATGGTCCTATTTGGATCTGGTTAAACTTTTTGTTATTTCATTGAGGGTTTCTATCGGTTCATGAAGCGTGTTGGATTTTAGTCTTAGCAGAATTTTTGGCGAATATAATTGTTTGGATATTTGATTTAGGTCCATCATATTTAATGTAAATCATATATTGGTCAGGTGGTATCGTGTGATGTAATTTTTGTAATTATGGGTTTATGGGTTTAGGGTTTAGTTGACCTTGTTAGTAAGATTGATGATATGTATTTAGAGGTAACTTATTCATGTAATTTTGTTGTCGATGATTATGTTGACATTATCAAAGAGTGGTTTATGAGAAAACAAGGTTATATCATTTAGTGAAGGTTTGAGGAAGGTTTTATGTTGCAAAGCAAACATCAGTGCTTAACCAAAATTGTATCAGGCATTAGTAGATGCTACTTTCACAGTTCATTTCTTTCTGGATTGTAGTCTAATGTTTATGTAACTCAAATAGACTTCCCTTTGTGATAAGTAGAGTGCTCTAGGCTATTAGTCTTTCTATAAGTGCATACCCCATTGTAATTATTCATAATACTACTGTAGAGTATTCATCTAATTGTGGGTAGGGTTTCCCACCATGGTTTTTCCCTTTTCAGGTTTTCCATGTCAAAATATTGGTGTTATGTGTGTTGTGCTTTCATATTATATTCTTCATTGTGTTGTGCTCTGGTTTATGGTTTATAATTGAATTAAGTGATGTAACTATTAGTAAACTAATTCACCCCCCTCTCAATTTATTCCTGGTATTAGTGCATTCCAAAAATTGGTATCAGAGAAAGGTCCTCTATGCAGAAGCTTTATCGCTTGAGGAGATCCAATAGCATTAGAATCTAGTTCTACATTCAATCCCTATTGGAAGGAGAGTCCCAAATTTGATGGTACAAATTACAAAATATGGAAGGAGCGAATGAAGATTCATCTCAGATGTCTTGGAAGTGAAGTTTGGGAGATAGTGGAGAAAGGGTATATACCTCATGATCCTAATTTTGGAACACCAGCACCTGTTGATGAACAGAAGAGAGCTGCAAATGATGTGAGAGAAAAAGAATCTTTGTTAAGTTCCCTATTTGATGAAAAGCTATTGAATATCATAGAATTGGAGAATGCTAAGTGTTGGCAATTGACACTCTCATCCAAAAAGGGTGTATAGAATTATGGGCTATCATTGATTGCAACTCATCATCTCAGGGTGAAAGGTTTTATTGGTTGGTTAACTGGAATGCATTACTTAACTGGTATTGGTACTCACATTGTTCTACACCAACATCGACATTGGTATTTACTTCATCCCGATTAAGTCTTCATCCCAATAACTGGTCTTGATCCTAGTACATAGGTTTCGGTAATGGATAGGACTCGACTAAGGAAATGTTTTGGTTTCAATTATGTCTTCATGGATTTTGATGGCAACATGTGATGGCCGACACGGTCATTAGATTTATGTTTAATTTTCATTATGTTCTGGCAGCCAACATGTGTTGGCCATTTGGTGGAATTGATTATGTGTTGCATTGATGTTTTGTCATTGATGTCAACACTAGTTTTTTGGATGCTTTACCAGCACCCTTATGGTCCCGGTAGGTTGAGTGGTTTCAGGTTAACTTGGATCTGACATGATCCAAGAGGCTTCGGTATAGTCTGGTGATGGAATTGGTTTGTTCATAATACTTATACTCATATTTGGTCAATTGTATTTGATCTGGTGACTGGATGCTATCTTGCTTGCTTAGAAGATTGGTTTCTAGTTCCAGCGAGGGTTTAATCGACAGATATTTTAGTGGAGATCTTTGATGAATTGCATAAGTGATGTTGGTGCAGCTTCTGATGGCATTTCAGGATGTTGTTGGTGATCATGTTCGAGCTTGGAAGATGGAGATCATTGCTGAAGCGTGTGGACCTATAATTGGTCTCGGTTGATCTAGGTTATGGACTGACTTCAAAGTAACATGTGGATAAGACCTTTTGATGTATTTTCAAGATGTCTTATGTGTTGATGTTACTTGTTTCATCTAAGGCCGACATGGGTTGTAATTATGTAATCGGTTTATTGTCTGGTGGTCGACCTGATTGTTTATGGTTGAGGGTTGGTATAAATAGATGTAATATCTCATTGTAGATCATCATAGTTAATGTAAGAGGTCATGGAAAAGGGATGTAATGTGCAAATAAATGTAATATCATTCAGGCAAAGGAGTTGGTCGATCATTGGAGATCGAAATGGTTTTATGTAAGAGGATTTAGTCCTCCAGTATTGAGCTTAACCGGAATTGTACTTAGGCATAGGAGATGCTATCTTTTGCAGTTCAACACTTCTCTGGATTGTAGTCTGGATTTGTATGTAGTTAGTGAGGTTCCTTTTGTGATGAGTAGTTTTCTCTAGGCTATTGGCCTTCCTACAAGTGCAGGCCCCTTCATTGTAATTCACATACTGCAAAAGTATTATCTGACTGTGGGTAGGCTTTCCGCTGTGGTTTTTCCCTTTATCAGGTTTTCCACATACAAATCTTGGTGTTGTGTGGATGGCTTTTATTCTATGATTATTGTCTATGCTTAATTGGATTAACTGTTATTCCAGTATTATTGTTTTGGGTTTCAGTATTAAATTTTTAATTGTTGAATGTTCCTATAATCTGTGACAACTTATTCACCCCCCCTCTCAGTTGTCTTTTGATTATTTGAACTATCTAACAACATGTTTATATCTTCATTGCAGTTGACATGGTAGATGATAACAAGGTATTTAAGAAAGATCAGTTTAACGATGGATCATGTGATGAGTCATATGAATTGTGATAAGATTATGATGGTGAATTGATCAGAGATTCTCAGTACTCATTTTGGTCAATGACTGTGTACAATTTCATGTGCATAGCATAACCAGTAGCAGAACAAAGCATTAGTCAACCGGTATATAGAGCAAGTTCATAGATAATTTACCCGAACTTATCTAGCATGGTTAGATGCTATTTAAAAGATCATCTTCAGTTGTAATTGTTTGTAAATGTTTTGTAAGTTGGTGAGACTTCCTATATTTGTGTTTGAGCAGTGAGCTCTAGACAGTTGGCCTTTCTGCATGTGAAGACCCCCTTATGTAATATTTGTATAACTTGATCAAGTATATAGATATTATGGGTATCAGTGCCACTGTGGTTTTTTCCTTTGCAGGGTTTTCCATGTATAAATCTTGGTGTTTCCTTTCTTTGTGTTATTTGGTGTATGCATTCTAATATTATTTATTATTAACTAGTTAATAAGTAATAAGTTCAAAAATAGAATTACCGGTGGAACATTGATTTACCCCCCCCCCCCCCTCTCAGTGTTCTTGGATTCCAACAATTGGTATTAGATCTTGGTTCCTCGAAAGAATTTTAACCACTTAAGGAAGATCCAAAATTGGCAATCAATGGAAATCAGTCTACAACAACAACTCATAATTGCTCTTGAAGATATTGACATTAAGGAGATGGAGAATAGTAAAATGATAAATGAACTGAAGAAAGCTAGAGAACACGTCATTTCTTTACAAGGAAGGCTTTCAGCTATCAAGGCTAAGAGGAAGGAACTTTGTGATCAATTGCGAAATCAGAACAGTAATGAAGAAGATGCTTTGAAGGATCATTGTCAGAAACTTACTCAAGAGAACACTGCCTTGAAGAATGAGATGCAAGCCATAACCATGAGAATGTGCAGAGAGATTGAGGACAAAAAGAAGAATGAAGAAAAACTAGGTCAAGAACTGAAGAACAATTATGAGGAATCTAACCGACTGACTCGTGAGAATGAGATGCTAAAACTTGAGTTGACTCAGTCCCAGAACAATGAAAAAGAACTTGAAAGACAGATTATAACCATGAGAGATTATTTGGTCACTGCAAATGAGTACAAAGACAAGTTTCTAGCCAACTCTACCAAACTTGATGAACTACTAAAGAGTCAGAGACATGGTAATCACAAAAGAGGTCTTGGATATGAAGAAGGAAAAATCAACCATCTAGACAGAAGTAGAATCATGACAACCAGAATTAGAAATCATCGATAAGACAACCTAATGCTCACAAATTCAATGGTACATGCTTTATTTACAATAAATATGGTCATATGGATAGTTAGTGCATAAATAGGAATAATCAGAACAATACATCATTCATCAGTCTTGGAAATGTAAGATGTCATGAATGTAGTAGATTTGGACATATGGCTAACCAATGCAAATCAAAAGGTAATCAAGGAAATCAAGGGGTTAAAAAGGCAATTCAGAAAAACAATATTGTCTGTTATGCATGCAACAAGATTAGACATATTGCTAAATATTGCAGAAGTATGAATCCACTGGCAACTAATGGAAACACAAATAAGAAGGGAAAGGAAAAGTGGAATAAATTTGGAAGTAGCATGAGATGAGATGGGTGAGAAGATTTGATACACCACCGAAAGAACAACCGGTAGATTCATCGAGTCCTACACTGACAAGAGATACAACCGGTAATTAAGGCATTTGGCCTTAGGAGGAGGCAAATCATTCTAAATCTTGCAATCACCTCAAATTGGATATGTAGTTAGAATATTCTGATTGCAGATAGATATTGTAGAGATTTTGTGGTTTACCGGAACCGACTGACAAATCATGTTAACCGATAAAGCCTAAATGGTAGCATTTATGACAATAAAAATTTAGGGTTAACGAAGATAAAAGAGAAATGTAAATTTATTTTTCTCACACAACAATCGAGTATTCAAGTGAGAAAACTTCCAGAGAACTTCAGAGATCTAGAGTGACTCCAGCAAGCACTTTGTTTCAAGGCATTTTGATTTTCCAATAGCATTTTTGAGGTATTTTTCATGTTTACAAAAACCCTAGCTTTCGTGTTTGATGGAAATGGCTTCATCCTCTTCGAACATTGATACTCCTCTGGCGGTTGAGATCAAGAACCACCCTCATCCCATTTTTAAGAAGAATCAATAAAAATCCCTTTTGGGCAAGCCACTAGGTGTATTTTTGAAGGTTTATCATAGAATTTTGCATACAGAGGACCTTAGGGCATATATCCACTGCAACATTGAAGAAATTGGGAATTATGAGTTGTCTTGCATCTTCACCAACAACTAGCTGAAACCAAAAGTTGCACACTTGCAGAGGAAGAGTTTCACTCAGTTTATGGATTGCCTAACATTTTATGAGGCAAAATGGGTATGGTATGTTCTTAGCCAAATTCACGAAGAATTCATCTGGTTGGACTGGCCATATAAGATCATTGAAGAAGTTATTAAGAACGTCACCTGCCTTCAAAAAATCAGAGGTGTTCCTAGCCCTAGATGCAAGTTGCCAAACACTAAAATGAACAAACTTATTGGTGCAACCCTTGATGGAAGATCCATGAGGGTAGATGATGTCAGAGATATTGATGTTAAGTTTGCAGCAATGGTCATTGGCTACAAGGTATATCAGTCAAACCTGTTAAACTCGATAGCTGGCAACAACATTTTGGTGGCATATCAAATGGTCAAGGAGGATGACCATTACAATATTTGTAGTGTAATTCTGAAGGAACTCATGTCTAACCTATACAAGATAAAGCAAGACAAAAATAATACTTTCCGGTATGGCTCCTTCATACTTTTCTTGGTATTTTACTTTTTGGGTACAATACTTGATAGGGAGATTGCTAGGAAAGTGCTCAAAAGGGCCAATTTGACTCAAAGGCCAATAATAGGAAACAAGAAGTGTTGTTTGTGTCTACTCCTGATGTTTGCAATGACAAGTTTAGTTACACTTGATAGGTCTCTCTACAAGTCTCCACCAACAACCTCCTCTCCTTGGTGATGGCTCACACCCATGCTCTACTTACTTCAATTGCTCACTCCACCCAATTGCTCATACTCAAACCCTATTCCCTTGGCATTCAACACATTGTTTCAGAATGCATTAGGAGTCTTCTACATGGACATGTAGGGGCAGCAAATATTTCTTCAAGGTTTGATGCTCACAATTTGGTTTTAGGCTCATAGCCCTTAGCTACTCAAACTCCAACCAAAGGTCAAAAACCTCCAAAAGGGACTACACACTATCCAAAGGCCTATTTTATGCTCAAGTTCATGGTTTTGGAGAGATCTCATAAGATTCCATGAGTCCCCAAGTCCTCCTTGAAATCGGATTTTGAAATTTTGTCAAAACTGTCAAAACGGGCTACTAGCCCGTGGAGGCCTAATTCGCCTAAATTTGCTCACCCTGCCCAATGATGGGCTTCTCCTCTAGAAAAATTGATTTTGTTGATGGTTTAGAGGTATATACTAACTGATTTTCATGGTTTAGGCCGCTGTTAGGGCAATATGAGGACTGTCCACCATTTGTGGCCTAATTGTAGGGTTTTGGAGGGTTTTGAAGCTTGTCCACCTAGTTTTCTTTGTTGTCCATCAAAGCAAGTGCCTAGACCTTCTTAGGTCATTTGATCTATCTTAGACATGTGTCCCCTACCTCTAACACATAAGCATAATGCCAAACACTTGGCAAGCAACTGAAAATGGAGAGATATGTCACTATGACTGTCAACTTGCTGCCCTTTACCAGTCAGACTGCTGCTGCACTTTTTGGACCTATTTTACAAGAAGTATCAACTTGTACAGAACCTCAATGAGGTCTTCAATCATTAAAAAAACCTCCTATTACATTGCCTTCCTGATTCAAGGCTTGGATTATGCTCTTAAAGCATTCCATGAGCATTTTGTCAAATACAAGTCATAAAAATAGTGAACTCACTGTTTGCTTACAAAAAGATAAAGTTTAATAGGATCAAGCTAAACCAATGAGAAAATGTGATCTTACACACCATTGGCCATATGTCCATACCTCTGCCTCATGTGTTTTTTTTACTCCAAATTAGACTTTGGGTGCAAATCTTGAGTTTTAAACACACTAGTAGCTGAGTAATCAATACTTGCCTAGTATTCACTCAAATCCTTCTTCCAACCACCATTTTGGCTTAAAAAAAATAACATGTACAATATATACATGAGTGAAAACTTGATTGAATCCATATTGTGGGATCCCAAGCATGGATTAGTCAAGTGGAGTCATTTTGGAACTTCAAACCTTTGACAGGGCAGCGAGCACACAGTTTGGAAATAATTTTGTACAATCAAACTTCTAGTAGAAACCAATGCAAAAATAAACTAGAAAACATTATACAAGTACTATGCACACTTTCCCAAAGGTACAGTATGGATTAAGAAGCTACAGTATGGATCATTGCACTAAAAGATACAAAAACCAGTCATAAAGCCATTATCTCATGATTTTATTAAAGAAACTCTTGTTTAAACAATCACCAACCTTCTTCAAAGAAAAGAGAGGTGTTTTTATAGTACAAAAAGTTGGTTATTAAGCTCAGTATGGACATGAGGCTTCCACAACCACGTTTTGCAAGAAAAACACAAAAATGACAACTTTGACAACTTTTTGAGCCAAATGACAACATTTCTTGCTCAAAAAGGCATTTGTGACAATCTAGCCTTGTCAACTTAGAAATTCCTAAAAACACTTATCAAACATGTTTCAATGCTTTTGAAAGCATTAGAAGACCTTTTTAGCAATTTTGCACTTTTTTGCCAAAAATTGTTAACTCAAAGCCTGAAATGTAAAATTTGATCTCTTGAGCCCAAAATGAGATAAAAAACACTACACACAATTCATAAAAACCTAAAACAACATTATAAACCTAACACAAGACATTAAAAACATGAAAGCAAAACTCAAAAATGGGAGTTTTACTCAACTAGGTGCTCCTGCACCATACTCCCCCAAAGACAAAGAAGTCATGTGACTCCTTGAGGCAAAAAAGAAGAAGGTATGCCAACTTTCTAAAAGTTAGCTTCAGGTATCCGTGTGGCCTTTGAGATAGGTTGATCCTTCCATTTGACAAGATTCTCCATGTAGGTGTGATTCCTTGTCTTTTTGAGAATCCTGGAGTCTAGAACTTGTTCTGCTTGGGGAAAAGAAAGAGAAGAGAGAGATAGATCAAAAAGGGATTTGGAAACATCTAAAACTCATTGAATCTCCTCAGGTGTCTGCCCTTTGAAAACAATCAGATTTGCAACATTAAAAATAAGGGACAAAGAAACATTAGTAGGCAAATCAACTTTGTAAGCATTAGACCCATACTTAGCCAAGATCTTGCAAGGGCCTATCCTCCTCATATGAAGTTTACTTGGAACTCCCTTTTGTAGCCTTTCCTTATTCAAATGAACCATCACATAATCACCTATGGAAAATTGAACATCTCTCTTTGTAGCATCCACTCTTGCCTTGACTTTTTGAGAGGTATCTTGGAGAGCTTGTCTCACTTGCTCATGAACCCCCTTCATGGAGTGAGCCATGTCATCTGCTATGCCACTCGTATGCTGCAAGTTAGTGATATCCCTCAACTCCATTATACCCCTTGGATGCATACCATAAACAACTTCAAATGGACTTTTACCTGTAGACCGGTTAACACTGTCATTGTAGGCATATTCTGCTTGATGAATGAGCTGATCCCAACTCTACCCATATTCCTTTGTCAAGCACCTAAGCATGTTTCCAAGAGACCTGTTCACAACTTTAGTTTGGCCATTAGTTTGTGGATGATAAGCTAAACCAAAAGAGAGATTAGTACCTAATCTTTTCCACAATGTTTTCTAGAAATGACCAAGAAACTTAACATCCCTATCTGAAACAATGCTAGTAGGTAAACCATGAATTCTAACAACTTCTTTGAAAAACAAATAGGCAATATGACTTGCATCATGTGTTGTCTTACAAGGATTGAAGTGAGCTATTTTGTTGAATCTGTCAACTACTACAAAGATGCTATCAAATCCTGCTTGAGTTCTAGGTAATCCTACCATAAAATCCATACTAATGCAATCCCAAGGCCTATGTGGAATGGGAAGAGGCTGATATAAACCAGCATTAGAGGAATTACCTTTGGCTTTGTTACTTACCAAGCACTACTCAACATACCTCCTGATGTCCCTCTGCATCTTAGGCCAATAATAGAACCTTTGAACCAGCTCTAAGGTCTTGTTGAGACCGAAATGGCCACTTAAGCACCCATTGTGCTTCTCTTGAATGAGGTTCTCTCTCATAGAACCATTTGGAACACACAACTATCCACCCTTGATAACAAACCATCCTGCAAAGTGAAATCAGCATATGCACCATGGAGGTTATTCTCAAAATCTCGACAAATTTTATAAGCTTCAACAAAATCATTATCAGTAGGATACATGTCTTTGAAACTATCAATGCCAATGCTCTGAACTTGAATCTCATGAATAGTCAACAAACTTCTACTCAAAGCATCTGCTACTTTATTCAACTCACCCTTCTTATGCTTAAGAGTAAAAGTGTAAGCTTGCAAGTATTCTACCCATTTAATATGCCTATGATTCAATTTATCTTGCGAGTTCAAGAAACTGAGTGCCTGATTATCTGCGTAAACAACAAATTCTTTAGGAAGAAGATAGTGTATCCATTTCCTAAGTGCTTGTACTAATGCATAAAGTTCTAAATCATAGGAAGAGTACTTTTTCTTTGCATCATTCAACTTTTCACTAAAGAATGCAACTGGTCTATTTTCTTGACTTAAAATAGCTCCTACAACAATATTACTAGCATCACATTCAATAGTAAAAAGCTTATCAAAACTAGGTAAAATGAGCACTGGTTGAGTAGCTACTTTAGTTTTCAATAATTCAAACCCCTTATTGGCTGCACTTGTCCACTAAAATTTTACCTTTACACCCCTTTTGATGGTGTCTAACAATGGAGCACAAATCTCACTGAATCCCCTAATGAACTTTCTGTAAAACTATGCCAAACCATGGAAGCTTCTGACATCACTGGCTATCTTAGGAGTTGGCCAACTGGTTATTGCTGCAACTTTAGATTGATCCATTTTCAGATTGCCTCCTGATACAACAAAACCAAGATAGACCAATTCTTGCTTCATAAAATCACGTTTTTCAAGATTAATGGTTAGTTGTTTATCAGATAACTATTTCAAAACATTAGCTAAATGTTGTAAGTGCTCTTCCTTAGTCATGCTGAAAATAAGAATATCATCTAAATACACTACAACAAATTTGCCAATGAAATCATGTAAAATTTCATTCATGAGTCTCATGAATGTGCTGGGAGCATCAGAGAGTCCAAAAGGCATGACAAGCCACTCATAGAGACCCTCATTTGTTTTGAAAGCTGTCTTCCATTCATCCCCCTCTTTGATTCTTATCTGATGGTAACCACTCTTCAAGTCAATCTTACTGAAGTACTGTGCATCCCCAAAACAACCCATCAAGTCCTCTATCTTGGGTATGGGAAATCTGTATCTGATGGTGATCTTGTTTATGGCTCTGGAATTTGTGCAAAGTCTCCATGTTCCACCCTTCTTAGGTGCCAACACTGTAGGTACTGCACAAGGACTAATGCTTTTCCTAATCAGCCCTTGGTCTAAGAGTTCTTGTATTTGTCTTTCTACCTCTTTGTTTTGTTCAAGGGTCATCTTGTAGGCTGCCTTATTGGGCAAAGAGGCTCCAAGTATGAAGTCAATCTGATGGCTAATGGCTCTAGGAGGCAGTAAGGCTACAGGTGTACCATCGCTTATTATTTGTTTGAAGTTATCAAGGATTTGCTGCACCTCATATGGTATCTCAACTTTCTTTTCTACCTTTTCTTCCTTGGGTTTCACTATGAGTGCAAATCCCACTCCTTCACCCTCTTGTAGTGTTTTTATGAACTCTTTTTCATTCACTAACAAGATGTTAGGTACTTTGTTACTGCTCTCTCCTTCTTCAATGAGGGATTGAATCTGATAGGTTACTCCATCTTTCTAAAATGAGCAGGAGTTTCTTTCCCCATCATGTTGTTCTTTTCGGTCAAACTGCCATGGTCTACCCAACAGCAGGTGGCAAGCATCCATAGGAAGGATGTCACATAGGATCCTATCTACATATCCACCTATGTGGAAATCTACCCAGGCTTGCTCATTTACTAACACATGTTGTCCCTTATTCAACAATGTGACTTTGTATGGCTCCTTGTGTTGTATCCTAGGTAGATTCAATTTGCTTACTACTTCTTCTAATATGATGTTATCCATGGATCCTGAATCTATGATCACCTTACACACCTTTCCCATGATTTTACACTTGATCCTGAACAATGCTCTTCTTTGTGAGACCTCTGTACTATGTTGCTTCTTCATTAATACTCTTTTGATCATCAAACTCTCACCATCTTCTGAAGCTAGGTGGTTCAATGCTGAAGTTCTAGTATTACCTCCATCTTCATAAACATAATTTACCCTCTTTTCACCTCCATAGGATGAACTAGGCTTCTCTGGGCATCTATAGGCAGGGTGGCCCAACTTTTAGCAGTTGTAACACTTCATGGTTAAGAAGTAGGATGCTCTCCCTGGTCCATTAGATCTACCTCTACTCGGGTTGCTTGATCCCCTACCCCTATAAGTGGGTTTGCTCTGAGAATCCCCACTTTGCTCAATAAGTTTAGACTCTCCCTAGGATCATTGATCTATGCTCCTTCCCCCAAAAATACCTCTATGGCCCCTACCATCTCTTCCCCTACCTCTTCCTCTATTGTTTTGTTCTTGCTTTCTTCTACCTTTCTCTTCCACCTTAAGTGCCAATTGATAGCACTTATGTACTGTAAGCTCATCTCTTCCTGGATGTTCCATCTTAACCTATTCAAGTACCTTGCCACTTTTATGCTCTCATCCTCCACTACTCTGGATCTCATGCATAGTTTTTGAAACTCTTCAGTGTAGCTACTAACATCTAGGTATTTTTGTCTCAAATTTTGTCTTTTCCGGTGAAGTTGTATTTCATAGTCTTCATGCAGGTAGGTTTCTTTGATTTTGGCTACCATTGCTTTCTAGGTGGCTAGTGGTTTCTTACCTTCTTTCACCCTTTCCTCTTGGATGAACTTCCACCAAGTTAAGGTTGCCCCTCTCAACCTTGATTTTGCCACCTTAACCTTTTGTGCTCTAGTCACTCCATCACATTCAAAATGGTTTTCTAGCCCTTCAATCCACTCTATTAGAGCATCTGGATCCATCTTCCCACTGAAAAGGGCCACTCCTTCTAAGGTCTTACCACTCATAGCTCTCAAGGCTTTCAATAATGGTTCTTTCTCAATGATAGGGTCAGGCATTGGAACCTCATCTTCTATGGCTACCTTTTTACCCTGATCTCCAACCTTATCATGTACTTCTTCAGTTTTGACTTCTACTTCAGCTAGTTTCATTGCTAGTTGATCTAATCTCTCTCTGAGTGCCCTATTTTCCTCTTCTTGGTCTTCAACCTTCTTGGCCAATTCTACATTAGTCACCATGTTTTCCCAATGTTCCTTTCCTCCTGAATCTTTTGTTGTCTCTGATACCACTATGATAGGGAGATTGTTAGGAAAGTGCTCAAAAGGGCCAATTTGACTCAAAGGCCAATAATAGGAAACAAGAAGTGTTGTTTGTGTCTACTCCTGATGTTTGCAATGACAAGTTTAGTTACACTTGATAGGTCTCTCTACAAGTCTCCACCAACAACCTCCTCTCCTTGGTGATGGCTCACACCCATGCTCTACTTACTTCAATTGCTCACTCCACCCAGCTACTCATACTCAAACCCTATTCCCTTGGCATTAAACACATTGTTTTAGAATGCATTAGGAGTCTTCTACATGGACATGTAGGGGCAGCAAAGATTTCTTCAAGGTTTGATGCTCACAATTTGGTTTTAGGCTCATAGCCCTTAGCTACTCAAACTCCAACCAAAGGTCAAAAACCTCCAAAAGGGACTACACACTATCCAAAGGCCTATTTTATGCTCAAGTTCATGGTTTTGGAGAGATCTCATAAGATTCCATGAGTCCCCAAGTCCTCCTTGAAATCGGATTTTGAAATTTTGTCAAAACTGTCAAAACGGGCTACTAGCCCGTGGAGGCCTAATTCGCCTAAATTTGCTCACCCTGCCCAATGATGGGCTTCTCCTCTAGAAAAATTGATTTTGTTGATGGTTTAGAGGTATATACTAACTGATTTTCATGGTTTAGGCCGCTGTTAGGGCAATATGAGGACTGTCCACCATTTGTGGCCTAATTGTAGGGTTTTGGAGGGTTTTGAAGCTTGTCCACCTAGTTTTCTTTGTTGTCCATCAAAGCAAGTGCCTAGACCTTCTTAGGTCATTTGATCTATCTTAGACATGTGTCCCCTACCTCTAACACATAAGCATAATGCCAAACACTTGGCAAGCAACTGAAAATGGAGAGATATGTCACTATGACTGTCAACTTGCTGCCCTTTACCAGTCAGACTGCTGCTGCACTTTTTGGACCTATTTTACAAGAAGTATCAACTTGTACAGAACCTCAATGAGGTCTTCAATCATTAAAAAAACCTCCTATTACATTGCCTTCCTGATTCAAGGCTTGGATTATGCTCTTAAAGCATTCCATGAGCATTTTGTCAAATACAAGTCATAAAAATAGTGAACTCACTGTTTGCTTACAAAAAGATAAAGTTTAATAGGATCAAGCTAAACCAATGAGAAAATGTGATCTTACACCATTGGCCATATGTCCAGACCTCTACCTCATGTATTTGTTCACTCCAAATTAGACTTTGGGTGCAAATCTTGAGTTTTAAACACACTAGTAGCCGAGTAATCAATACTTTCCTAGTATTCACTCAAATCCTTCTTCCAACCACCATTTTGGTTTAAAACAAAGCATATGTACAATATATGCATGAGTGCCAACTTGACTGAATCCATATTGTGGGATCCCAAGCATGGATTAGTCAAGTGGAGTCATTTTGGAACTTCAAACCCTTGACAGGGCAGCGAGCACACAGTTTGGAAATAATTTTGTACAATCAAACTTCTAGAAGGAACCAATGCAACACTCAACTAGATAAAATTATAAAAGAACTATGCACACTTTCCCAAAGGTACAGTATGGATTAAGAAGCTATAGTATGGATCGTTGCACTAAAAGATACAAAAACCAGTCATAAAGCCATTATCTCATGATTTTATTGAAGAAACTCTTGTTTAAACAATCACCGACCTTCTTAAAAGAAAAGAGAGGTGTTTTTATAGTCCAAAAATTTGGTTATTAAGCTCAGTATGGACAGGAGGCTTCCACAACCACGTTTTGCAAGAAAAACACAAAAATGACAACTTTGACAACTTTTTGAGCCCAATGACAACATTTCTTGCTCAAAAAGGCATTTTTGACAATCTAGCCTTATCAACTTGTCTAATCAACTTAGACATGCCTAAAAACACTTATCAAACATGTTTCAATGCTTTTGAAAGCATTAGAAGACCTTTTTAGCAATTTTGCACTTTTTTGCCAAAAATTGTCAACTCAAAGCCTGAAATGTAAAATTTGATCTCTTGAGCCCAAAATGAGATCGAAACATCTACACATGACTCATAACAACCTAAAACAACATTATCAACCTAAAACAAGACATTACAAACATGAAAGCATTAAAAACTTAAAAATGGGAGTTTTACTCAACTAGGTGCTCCTGCACCAATACCCAATTTTGGAAAGATTTAGTGGGCTTTTGATCGCTTGTTAGCATCGCAGATTGCTCAAATTTTGCATAGATAAAGAGATAAGGATAGAAAAGCCAATCTTTGGGCTTTTTACAAAACATTTCAAGAAGAAATAAAAAAATAGATCCTAGATTCCTAAATCTATAGTTGAAAAATATAAGGATACAATATGCTTTATGGTAGATAAGGATGAATGCATAATAGAAGCAGTGAAACCCAAGACAATTTGGATAATACCAATGTGTTATGAGGCTAAGGAAGCAACACTAGATTCCTACGCTTAACATCTTTTATAGGCACCAATAGATGAAAATGAAGAAAAATTTGGAATTGCTAAGGAAAAAGGGCTTAAAATTCATCAAGAATAGGTAGCCCCGACAATACAGAAGAAGATTACTCGGTTAGCAGTTGAGACATTGATTTGTGAAGGTGCTGACTGAGCCAAAGTTGAGCAGCATGTCAAAATTTTGGAGGAACAAAGGAAGAAATAATTGTTACAGAAGATGAGAGAGGAAAACAAGCAAGGAAAGCAGCTCAGGCCACACCCAATGTGGTCCCAGTTACAACTGAAACATCCAAACAACTAACTAAACCTTCAACTGAGCTTGCTAAGGAAACATCAATAGAGCCAACTAAAAAAGAAACAAAAGGTGACACGAAAATACATGACAGTATCATCTAAGATAGAGTTTGATACTGAGATTAAGGAAGTTCCTAAAAAGAAAGGAGTTTATGCTAGAGTGGTTAGGGAGAAGAAAGAAAAACAAAAACCTGAACCAGTTAAGGAGACTCCTCAGAAGACCAAGATCACCATTGTATATAAGAGGAAGCCCAAAATAGCTGAGCAAGCTAAACTTGAACCCAAGAAGAGAAATGGTAAGAAAAAGATGAATGCTCGAGATTTAATTGAACAAATTGTAAATGATGGTAATATTAATAATATTTCTTCATTCTTTGAAAATTTTGGTGAGGAGGATAAGAAGCAAATAGAAGAAGCTATTCCTTTATATCTTGATTCAGTAATTAGGAAATTGGTAGAATTGGAGAATGTTTTGCCTAAGGAACTATATGATAGATTAGAGGTCAGGAAGCTACATGCCCAATCATTGGATAGATAGATTAAGGAGGTTGAATTGGTCAACCTTCGTCCCTCAATTCTACCTCTGGAAATGGTTGACCTAATCCATAAAACCGAATCCACATAATTCAACCCTAAGCATAGAATAAAAAAGTCTCATGCTAGACAGACTTGAAGAAATCAGGAAGGAGACAATTGATATATGGGTAAGAGTATCGTTGGGTCTTGGCTATGAGTTAAGCTTCATTTTTGTCCAATCACAAAATATTCAATTACCTAAGGATAAGGTATTGACAAATAAACCAATTGTAAATGTTGAGAAACTGGCAAGCACTGAATCGGATACCACTGTACCGGTTACTCATTCTCATACTGAGTCTCAGGACATCTTGACAAAGAATGAATAGAAAATAGAGGATACTAAGACAGATGTAAATAAGGATATAGGTGTATAGGATTCACAAATTTTGGGTGAGGCACCAAGTGGTGAAGCCACAGGTGTGCAAGAGTTGAAAGACACAAAGGTTATTTCATCGACAGACAAAGGAAAGGAGACTGTGGTGGAAATCTCCTCCGACTTGGGAATTGACACTTCTACCATAACTAAGGGAAGTTTACCGCAAATTTCCATCAATCTTGTTAAACCATATCATAAAATGTCATCGGCAGAAAAGATTTTGGTGGCACCAGCTCTTCAGGTTCAAGCTACACAAGAATTATCCCAAGAAGAATCTAAGGACAGGAAGCTAATTTAGCACAGTTTTGAAGTTTTGCATTAGTTAGTCCTAAAATTTCATGCACAAGAAGGTGGTGGCTCTTCAAGTAAATTAGAGGAAATCATTGACATTATTCCTAAATAGTACAATTTTTTATTGAAGATCTCTATAACTCAAGCTAAAGAAGATTTTGTGGCAACCTGAAAACTAACATTTTTGCCCATGATTGAGACTGACAAGGTAAAACTTCAGACCTGTTCGCAATCAATTGATTCATCTTTATCCAAAGGAGGTACTATTTATAAGATGTCTAAATTTTCATAGATTAACTGGTTCCATAGACAAGCAACTGTCAAACTATAGGAAGAACCTAGTCCAGATTTCTAACACCTACAACCTGACAATTAACCTAACAAATTCTTTGGATGGTCCAATTTTGATGGTGATGGATCAAATTTTGAAATTGGAGAAGGATAGGGACCGAACAATAAAGAAAGCAAATGAGCTCAGAAATTTGATTGGTCCTCGGCTTGACAATTTACTATTTCATAAAACAAAATGTATCTCTAATCTGCAGAAGGAAGATCTCACTACCTTAGATGAGATAGAATATTATGCCAACATTTTGAATAGTTTCATTTCTATCTTAGAATCTCTTAAGAATGGTTGGGATAATTACTTTTTATTTTTGAAGAACATGTATGCTGATATTTTGAAGTGTGTATAGTCCTGGCTCTTGTTTATACTTGTACACAATTCTTTATGGGCACCCTACTTTATCATTGATGTCAAAGGGGGAGGAGGAATAAGTGAAAAATGAATATATTTCTCAGGGGGAGCTTTGGAACATTGGATATATACTTGTATATAGCAGATTCATGTATAGATCAAGAGATTATGTGGATGATATCATTTTTCACATGAATGGTGCCATCAATGGCAAAGGGAGAGATTGTTGGCAATTGACACTCATCTAGCAAGGGTTTATAGCATTATGGGTTGTCATTTATGGAAACTCATCATCTCGGGGTGAAATGTCTCATTGGTTAGTTAACCAACATTCATTACCTAATTGGTATTTGTAATCACATTGTTCTACACCGGCATTGGCATCAGTATTTACTTCATCTCGACTAAGTCTTCATCCCAATAACTGAACCTGATCCTGGTAACGTGTACATAGGGCTAAGGAAATATTTTGGTATTGATTATATCTTCATGGATTTTGGTGGCAATGTGTGATGGGTGACATGGTCATTAGATTTATGTTTGATTTTCATTATGTTCCGACAACCGACATGTTTATATCTTCATTGCAACTAGCATGGTAGATGATAACATGGTATTTAAGGAATATCAGTTTAACGATGGATCATGTGATGAGTCGTATAAATTATGATGAGATTATGATGGCGAATTGATCAAATATTCTCGGTATTCATCTTGGTCAGTGATTGTGTGCAGTTTCACATGCACAGCATAACCGGTAGCAGAACAGAGCATCAGACAACTGATATACAGAGCAGGTTAACAAAGCATTAACCGAAACTTATCCAACATGGTTAGATGCTATTTATAAGTTCATCTTCAATTGTAATAGTTTGTAAATGTTTTGTAAGTTAGTGAGACTTCCTATATTTGTGTTTGAGCAGTGAGCTCTAGGCGGTTGGCCTTTTTGCATGTGCAAATCCCCTTATGTAATATTTATATACCTTGATCAGGTATATAGATATTGTGGGTATCAACCCCACCATGGTTTTTCCCTTTGCGGGGTTTTCCATGTATAAATCTTGGTATTATGGTGTTGCCTTTCTTTGTGTTATTTGGTGTATGCATTCTAATATTATTTACTGTTAACCGGTTAATAAGTAATAAGTTCAAAACTAGTATTATCGATAGAACAATGATTCACCCCCCCCCCCCCCCCCCCTCTCTCAGTGTTCTTGGATTCCAACACTAAGTAGATCTAGTTGAATCTTGAAACTCTTTATGAAGGTGATCAGGCAGTAAAGATTTCTAAACTTGAAGGTTTTTTGGGTAAGGTATGAAAATTTGAAGATGGAAGAAGATGAGAAGATAAGTTCTTTCATGGATAGAGTTAATGAGATTTCCATTGGTATTAAATGCTATGGTGGATCAGTCAGTGAAGATTAGATAGTGTCAAAAGTTATAAGAGTTCTACCTCCAGCTTACAATATGAAGTCTACTGCTATCAATGAACTATGGACAATGTTAAGTACCCCTATGGCCAGAGATACATTACTTGGGAAATTGACTGCTTTTGAGCTTGAACAACTTGGAAATCAGAGTGTTGCTACAATTGAGACTGCATTTAAAGTATCTGCCTTTGGTAAGAAGAAGAAGATAGATTGGAAAGAGATGTATGCTAAGGATATGGAGGAAATTGAGATAGAAGAAAGAGAACTTGAAGAGCTAGAAGCCCTGATTGCTAGAAGAATTCCTAAAGGACAAGCTAAAAGTAAATATGAAGGGAAAGTCCCTTTTAAATGGTTTTCATACAATAAGATTGGTCATTTTGCATCTAGATGTCCTGAAAGAGCCACTAGGAATCATGAAAGATTTATGAAGAATTATAAGCCTAATCCTGAATATCAGAGTAGACCTAGATTTAGAAGAAATAAGGATAAATCATGTTATTATGCTGGTGATGATGATTTTGGTATTATTGATGATGATTTTGGTATTATTGATGATGATAATGATGAACCTGTGAGTAGATCTGGTAATGGAGCCTCATCCGAGAAAGATTGGGTCTTTATTGCTATTAAGGATGGCTCTCCAAAATCTGTCATGGAAATAACTCATACTGAAGAAAAGGCTTTAGCTGAAAAAATTGAAGAAAATGATGAATGGGTTATATACAATGGATACTTGCATCACATGACTGGTGACAAGAAAAAGTTCTTAACATTGTAAGAATTTGATGGTGGATTGATCTGATTTGGAGACAACAAGGCATGTAGGATCAAAGGAAAAGGAACAATATCATTGGATGGTAAGACTAATACTGATAATGTTTATTGTGTTAAAGGATTAAAGCATAATATTTTAAGTGTAGGTCAGATGGTGGATAGAGGATTTCATTTGCAATTTATGGAAAATGTAAGATCGTCAATAGATCTAGATTGGAGATTGCTTCTGGAACTAAGACCAAAGGTAATATCTTTCATTTGAACTTGGTGAGAAGGCTTGCTTGATTGCTCAGATTGATGAAAGTTGGTTATGGCATAAGAGGATGTGTCATATAATTTTTGATTGCATAGTGAAGATCAGTTCAATACCGGCTATCAGAGATTTACCCAAGATTGTTAAACCTCATAATTTGGTATGTAGAGAATGTCAAATGGGTAAGAAAGTTAGAACTTCTTTCAGAAGTATACATGATAGATCTAATGAAATTCTTGATCTTATTCATATTGATTTGTGTGGACCGGAAAAGACTAAAATTTTCCAAGGTGATAGATGGGTATGTGCACAAAGATGGTGGTCAGAAAAGTGGATACCACACCAAAAAAACATGGAAAAACAAGCAACACGTACGCGGTTCTAAAATTTGAATTCACCGCATACGTGCTTAGGTTTGTTGTTCCCGAGCCTAGACAAGGTAGCACGTATGAACTGCTTTTAGGGAAAGTAGCACGTACATGCTACCTCTAGGAAAATGAGCGCGCACACACTATTTATAGAAAAATGAGCACGTACGTGCTATTTATAGGAAAATGAGCACGTACGCGTTAATAATCCCAAGAGAACTGCGTACGTGGTGCCTGTCAAATTTTTAAATAAAAAAAAACTGGGTCTTATTTTCCTATGAATAGCGCATTTTTACTTTGTTTTTTCTTCATTTTTTGTCCTAAACTGCGAACGAGGTGCTAGATTTCTCCTCCAGACTATGGACCAAGGTTAGTTTTGTTTATTTTTGTCTTTATTTCCCGTTTGTTCAATTTGTTTTACATTTTGAATTTAATTTCATTAATTTTGATTAGGTATTTTCATTTTTTGTTTCAAAAACCAGATTCTTCTAATCCACAACAAGAACAACCAAATGCACCTCCTGAAAACCCACAAGATACACCCCCAATTCCTCCTTTTGACCGCACACCCGAAATATAGGAGCAATTAATTAATCAGTTAGGACAAAATATGTCTAAAATTAATAGACTAATTGTAAATTGAAAACATCCGAACTTGAGCATGATCAATCTCTCACCACTAGTCTAGAAATATTAGCTAGTGGTGCCATAGTTGTTTCCACACAAATTACCAAATGGGGAAGCTTTAGGGATAGGTGTCATCAATTCTATGCCGATGGGCTATCATACGAGGGAGTAAAAAACAAAAATATTAGTAAACAACAAATATGTGCCCTTTTTGTTGATCCCAAAACTGGTCAGTCATTACCTCTTAATGCAAAGAGGTTTCCCATACATTGGTGTACCAATGTGTAGATGAAGAATCTTTTTTGGTAGAGGTGGTGGATGGTATTTGATGATCCACCTTCTAATAATGGTGAGGTTCCATTATATTTTTTGAGAAAAGTATATTGTGAGTTTGTGCTCAATGTGCGCCCAAACTATTTTGACATGAGAGAGTTCCATGGTAGAGGTGGTGGCTCTACCCAAGATAGACCTGAAGCCCATAGGCGATTACCCATAGAGAGTTGTTGCCCCCTAGCACCCAAACCCAAGGTGCGTCAGGTTGTCCCAGTAGAGCTAAAAGAGTCGATGGAGCTATAGACTCTTCAGGCGGCCAAAATGTTGATCGGTGCCATCATCCAGAATGGGACATCCTTAGCACACCCTATTGTATTAGATGATGAGCCATTAGTTTCTCCAGGTGGCGACAGAGAGCCCATCCAGCATATGTGTGTCAATTGCTTGGGGAAACGCTTGGGGATAGATGATGCAGCCAGTGCAGATGGATCCTCATCTCATCTGTGCATGATTTGTGGGAGTAGATGTTAGGCCCGCATGACTGAGGATTTCACGCTAACAGATGAGTTGATGGACATGGTGTTTGCCCATGAGCGACAGACATTGGTGTGTTGATTTGAATTCATAGCATTTTATTTATCAATCACTTTAAATTTATAATTACATAAATGAATTTTCATGTATACATCGATTTAAATTGAGATAAATAATATGCATTTTAGGATGCAGCAGCAGTATCCCATACTCCTCCCCTAGTTACTATAGCTGCAACTTCAATGCCTGAGATATAAATTTGGTAACATGTTAAAATAGAATAGTACACTTTGAATTCAAAAAAATACAAGATATACTAACTATCTTTAATGCTTGGTCCAATTTTTGGTTTGTAGGTGTTGACAGGGGACCAAATGTCCCAGATTGATGACATCACGCTCTCAGCGATTGATTTTGGCCTACAAGGCTATATGGTATCATATTTTGTACAACCCTTTTTATGTATTGTTTTGATGGAATATACAAGTCATTTCATTTTATATTTTTAAAATTATGTTTAATTTATTATCTGTACTAATATCTCATGTTAATTTTTTTTTTTTAGGGCACCCCCTTCGCATCTAGGGCTCGTCCTAAGAAAAATAATTCCTCGAAGATGCCAAAACGTGGGAAGAAGGTAATTAAACACATTATTAGCTATACAATTGTTTGAAAATGTTGAAATCAAGTATTAGCTGGGGTTTGTAGATTGATTTTTTTTTTGGTCTATTTAACATGTACAGCAGCCATTGAGCTATGTGGATTTTTTGAATGTACCTGATTCGCCCATGGATCAAGAGAGGGCGGAGGTATGTATCTCAACTTTGTTTTCTTGATTTCATGATTATATGCTCGCGTACATGTGAACTTGTGATATATTATAATCTTATAATTTTTTCATACAGGAAATATCCATACCTATTTCATCAATGGCGAACCCTCCTCCGTGCACTGGAGAAGCATCTCAAGATCTGGTACACTTTTGTTTGATATGTAAAATTAATTGTTTTTAACCTACAATACTTATCATTATATTAATTGTATTTAATCTTTGAACATTTTTTGTATAGGTAATAGCAACAGTTTCTCCATCGATGGTGAGCC
The DNA here is from genome assembly GCF_030272615.1 of Cryptomeria japonica. NCBI lineage: Eukaryota > Viridiplantae > Streptophyta > Pinopsida > Cupressales > Cupressaceae > Cryptomeria > Cryptomeria japonica. The sequence goes on along the minus strand of NC_081408.1, from coordinate 618,886,543 downwards.
ATCCTCAGTCCATTGGAGAAGCATCTCAGGCATAGGTACGTCATTGCTCTCTATATTATAGCTTTTAAGTGTTTTTGATATATTTATGTTACTACATTATATTAATTATATATTTAATCTACAATAGACCCCTTCGCGGTTTGGCCTTAACGTGGATCCATTTAAGTATGTCTTCAAGAAAACTCCTAAGAGTGACAAGGAGAGGAGAGCAAAGACATTAGCTCCTAGATCAGTCAATGAGGTAATCTAGATTTCAATTGCAAAGGAATTATAGTTAAATGCATAGTTATGTTGTTAATTATGAACTATTTTCTACAAAAGAATTCTAACTTGGCTTTTGAATTGTGGTTTTGCAGCCATCTCCAAAGCCGCGTACTACATCGAAGAGGCTTGATTTTAATGACCCACCACAAGTTTAGGATCATATAGTGTTAGTTCTCATCATAGAATGACCAATACATGTAGATATATTCTACATTTTTATTGTATATCGATTTGGACATGGCATATGCCACATTTTTGTAATACTTGTATTGACTTGGTAGACATGCCTTTTTTTATATATATAAATGTCGATATTCGATCCAATAAATGTGTACTGAGTTCATTATTTTGTATTCGTTGTATTTTGTGGTTGTCCTTTTATAGATTTAATTCATCATTTGCCTATGTAATCAACAATGTGAATATAAACAACATAAATATATGATATAAAACATTGCAATCGTGGAATATGATTTTATAAAATTTCTAAAATGTTGAATTAACCCTACAAAACTCCTTGTATTCAGTTCATTATTGTGTATTCATTGTATTTGGTGGCTTCCCTTTTATAAATTTAAATGAATATTTGCATATGTAATCAACAATATGAATATAAACAACAAAAATCGACAATATGAATATAAACAACAATGTGTTTGGTATGAGAGCACCCTCACGCTCACAATGGTCAAATTTTGTTTGTCGTGTGCACAAACTGACATCGCAAGCATATCTGGGTGGATAGGTTTATGCTAGGCATGCCCCTGTCATGCAACCCAAAGCATCAGAACGTCGAGAGTCATACCATACCGGTGCGATCTCTTAAGTGCCCTGAGTCCAAAAAATTGTCAAAATTTGACGGACTGTTTCTTCAAATCCAGGACACATATGGTCGATTCGTTTGAGCCTGTGGGGTCGTATGAGGCTCCTCTACAATGGCCTATCTCATTTTTTGATGACTCGAAGCCATTTTCAATTGGTAGCATTTTTTCGCCTGCTGCAAAAACTGTCAGTTGCATGCAATGCAAAGTTGCAGGATTGGCTACAATTGATTCAGTTCATCATGTGCACAAACCAACATCGCGAGCATGTACAGATGAGAAGTTTATTCTAGGAATGCCCCTGTCATGCATCTCAAAGCGTCGGAACGTCAAGAGTCATACCATACTGGTGCGATCTCTCAAGTGCCCTGAGTCCAAAAAATTGTCAAAATTTGACGGATTGTTTCTTCAAATCCAGGATACATATGGTCGATCCGTTTGAACTTGTCGGGTCATGTGAGACTCCTCTACAATGACCTATCTTGATTTTTGATGACTGCCATTTTCAATTGGTAGCATTTTTTTGCCTGCTGCAAAACCGTTAGTTACATGCAATGCAAAGTTGCAAGATTGGCTAGAATTGATTCGGTTCATCGTGTGCACAAACCAACATCATGAGCACATCTGGGTGGGAAGGTTTATGCTAGGCATGCCTTTTTCATGCATCCCAAAGTGCCAGAACATTGAGAGTCATACCGTACCAAGGCGATCTCTCAAGTGCCACGAGTCCAAAAAATTGTCAAAATTTGACGGACTGTTTCTTCCAATCTAGGACACATATGGTTGATCTATTTGAACTCGTGGGGTCACATGAGACTTCTATACAATGTCCTATCTCAATTTTTGACGCCTTGGAGCCATTTTCTATTGGTAGCATTTTTTGCCTGCTACAAAAATCGTCAGTTGCATGCAATGCAAAGTTGCAAGATTGGCTAGAATTGATTTCGTTTGTCATGTGCACAAACTGATGTCACGATAATGTTCAAGTGGGTAGGTTTATGCTAGGCATGCTCCTTTCATGCATCCCAAAGCGTTAGAACGTCGAGAGTCATACCATATCGGTGTGATCTCTCAAGTGCCCTGAGTCCAAAAAATTGTCAAAATTTGACAGACCATTTCTTCAAATCCAAGACACATATGGTCAATCCGTTTGAACTTGTGGGGTTTTGTGAGGCTCCTCTACAATGACCTATCTCATTTTTTTACGACTCGAAGCCATTTTCAATTAGTAGCATTTTTTTGCCTGCTACAAAAACCGTCAGTTGCATGCAATGCAAAGTTGCCAAATTGGCTAGAATTGATTCGATTCGTCGTGTGCATAAACTGACTTCACGAGCGTGTTTAGGTGGGCAGGTTTATGTTTGGAATTCCCCTATTGTGCATCCCAAAGTATTAGAACGTCGAGAGTCATATCGTACCGGGGCGATCCCTCAAGTGCCATGAGTCAAAAAAATTATCAAAATTTGACGGACTATTTCTTCCAATCCAGGACACATATGGTCAATCCGTTTGAACCTATGGGGTCATGTGAGGCTCCTCGACAATGGCCTATCTAGGTTTTTGATGACTTGGAGCCATTTTCAATTGGTAGCATTTTTTGCCTGCTGCAAAAAACCGTCAATTGCATGCAATGTAAAGTTGCAAGATTGGATAGAATTGATTTGGTTCATCGTGTGCACAAACCGACGTCATGAAAGCATCCAAGTGGGAAGGTTTATGCTAGGCATTCCCCTCTCATTCATCCCCAAGCGTTGAAACATCGAGAGTCATACCATACCAGTGCGATCTCTCAAGTGCCTTAAGTCCAAAAAATTATCAAAATTTGACGGATTGTTTCTTCAAATCCAGGACACATATGGTTGATTTGTTTGAACCTATGGGGTTGCGTGAGGCTCCTCTACAATGGCCTATCTTGGTTTTTGATGACTCAGAGCCATTTTCTATTGGTAGCATTTTTCCGCCTGCTGCAAAAACCGTTAGTTGCATGCAATGCAAAGTTGCAAGATTGGCTAGAATTGATTCGGTTCATCGTGTGCACAAACTTATGTCACGAGCGCATCTAGGTGGGTAGGTTTACACTAGGCATTCCCCTCTCATGCATCCCAAAGTGTCAAAATGTCGATAGTCATACCATACCGGTGCGATCTCTCAAGTGCCCTGAGTCCAAAAAATTGTCAAAATTTGACGAACTGTTTCTTCAAATCCAAGACACATATGGTCAATCCATTTGAACCTATAGGGTTGTGTGAGGCTCCTATACAATGCCCTATCTCAATTTTTTATGACTCAGAGCCATTTTCAATTGGCAACATTTTTTTGCCTGCTGCAAAAGTCGTCAGTTGCATGCAGTGCAAAGTTGCAGGATTGGTTAGAACTGATTCGGTTCATCGTGTGCACAAACCGATGTCACGAGTGCATCTGAGTGGGTTGGTTTACGCTAGGCATGCCCCTCTCATGCATCCCAAAGCACCGAAACGTCGAGAGTCATACCCTACTGATGCAATGTAGAAGTTGCTTGACAACTTTTTTGACATTTTTTTTTTACAACAATGACAATTTTTGCTCAAATTGTATCTAGTCTCAATCTATGACCCCTATGACCCGATAATGACTCAAATAATTATCCATGATTATACAAGAATTAATAATGCTCATGATTGACCAAGGACACATCACATATACTCAAAACATAGTCACAAAACATTGACACACAAAATAGTCACAAAACATTGTCACATATTACTCAAAAATTTGCCTCTAAATATGGTCAAATCAGCTCTTGGCTATTTGATTATACCAAAAAATGTCTTACAAATCATCTCATGGGCTTCTATACAAAATTTGGCATTACAATATGTGTGATTCAGCTCATCGCCATTTTAATATACAAATCATCTCATGGAATTTTATACAAAATTTGGCATTACAATATGTGTGATTCGGCTCATCGCCATTTTAATATACAAATCATCTCATCGCCATTTTAATATACAAAATTTGGCATGTACATATGTACAAATTAGCTCATTATCATTTAAATATACAAAATTATGCCCCTAAACATGTAAAAATCGGCTCACAGGCATTTATATATACAAAAAACGAGTATAGAACAATTCGTCGACGATTTATACAAAATTCTCAAAATCATTCTACTCTGAACCGTAGAATCAATCAAGTGAGACTTCAGGATCAACTCTAACCCGTATTGTGTCAAGTATTGCCTCGTGGTCAGATTCACGAACTTTCCATAAAATCTTGTTATGAGGTCTACCATGATACTTCATCAAATGAATATTTTTTGCAACATCAAGGTTAGAGAATTGAAGAATATGTCTGTGTGTTTCAAAGTCCTCGAACAACCAAACATCAGAATTCTTGATAGGGTATCTCCAAAGCCATGTTCCTATCACGACAACAGACCCTATTGGGTACTCAATACCCTCTTTGTCAATGATTGTGGTTCTCAATTTTCTTTTTGGCTCAACACAATGACACAAATAGTAATTTGTTCCTTCTTCATTGTTCTCTTCTGAAACAACTGCATACACATGACCTGCATTTTATAAAGTGTTAATTTATACCAAAAATAAAGTATGATGTACAACAAAATAAACCAAAAAGAATACTTGCAAAAAAATTAACTCAAAAAATCACCTGAATCCACTAGGTCAAATACATGGTCAAAATCCACTGATGTCTCCATCTGGCTCAATTGTAGTGCTTTGGGAATTTGATATGAATCAATGGGAACCAACGGTCTACACGACCATTTGTCAACCCAATCTTGTGATTCACATTCTTCCCACAAACAATACATGCATGAAGAACAAAAATAGACCAACTGTCTCGTATAGATTAGCAGTGAACTTGAATTTGAAATAATAAATTATTACATGTCACTCGATCCTGCAATTGTACAACAATCTAGATAGTTTTCAATGTTAGATTTAGTGATCAACCAAAAATATCTATGAACCATTGACATACCTGGATTACTTGGACCATCGTAGGCTTACACCATCGCACAATTGTTTTTGCATCTATCAACTCAGCACCACCTTCGTATTGCAATTCTTCTCTATCTAGGGCTCTTTTCACACATGCTCTTGCACCATCCCGCTCTCCCTTACCATGTCCAGCCTCAATGAAATTCTAAAAATATTGTACCTCACTTGTCATATGCATCCTTGTCAACCAATAAAACATCCTTGCATTCTTGAATTGTGCAGTGCAATTATATGACCATATTAAGTGTCGGTTGTATCCTATGTTCCTTTCCCTTAAACTATCATAAAAAAAATTAAAGCATCCTTGTACAAACTTTGATGAATGAGTACAATCATCACTTATGTAGAAGTGATACTCTCTTACAACCTTTTTATCCTCCTTTGTTCTATCATCTACATACATGAATGCTATGTGTACAAAAATAAAAACTTGTGCAGAGTGATAATGCATAGATTGCACTTCATTTTGAGGTTGTAGTGTATAATTTTCAGTGAAATCAATGATAGATACAATGGTGCCAAGAGGAAACATGTCCTTACATAACTTTAATTGCTCATCTAACCATCGAGCTCTATGTGTATGCATTATGTACCCATAAACTAGTTTCTCTTGAAACATTTTCATAAATTCAGCTACACATATATCATTTTTCACTATCTCACATCTCTTCAAATATTTTCCATCTTTAACTCCACATGTGACTATCTTGTATTTTCTGAAAGAAACTAGTTTCGTACCAATTTCATGTGTGCTCTCCAAATGTACGCATCTTGGTAAACATTGAAAACCACCACATATAGCACAAGAACCTTCCAAACAAGGCATCTTATAATAAATGCAACCATCATGTCTATTACATAGCACACTTGAAATAAATTCTCTTACCAACTTAGGAGGTGCTTGTATATTGCATTCCTGCAAAACATCATTAGTGTGCAAAGTAGAACAAATATGATGAAAATAATCATAGTGCATGGAAAATTCAATATGCATCCTACAACAACACGTGGTGCGTACATGATTAATCTTAATATAAAAATGTTTTGTCATTTCAAAAAATCTTTGAGAAATTCTCATTTGAGGAAACTTTTGAAGGAATCTTTCATAAAATTTAGTTTGTCATATCCAAATAGTGTTTGGCATGTGGATCACGATTTTTAGACCCAATTCACCTTCTAACAACATCTCTTTGGTTGGGCGAAACTCTTGTGTTTTCATGCCAAAAAATTTCAATTAATGTTCTTAGTGCATCAACAACAACCTTGTCTTTGCATGGAAGTCTACCCGAGAATGCCCAAAGAGAATTATTATTAGGTTCCTCTATTTTTTCCCACCTCTTTAATGCTTTACTTAATGTTGTTCTACTAACATTTAATGACTTACTTCTTGTTCTTATCAAATGATCTTTTTTTATTTTCTTGCTCATTATGGTTGATGTAATGACACGTCGAGTAGAATTAGAATCTTTAGTACATGATTTTAAACCAATAGCTTGATATGCATCAAATAGATTTCTCACAATAGTTCTTTCACTGTTACTTTCAAATGATCTTCGGCCTAGAATTTTCATTCTCTCTAAAATTCAAATTTTTAATCATTTGAACAATTAATTGACATCTTACGATTTGATTTAAGTTTTCAAAATAGTTTTTCCATATTATTTTAACCATTCTCCTACAAGTTCATTCATTCATTTTATTGGGCATTGGCTTCAATATATTCTCATCAATGTCGATTAGATACTTTCGTTTCCTACGAATGATTCTAGGAGGTGTTAACATTGGTGCATTATGTACATTCAATTCATCAAATAGAGAAGGTGTATGTTCATCATTTAATTGATTATTCAATGCGTTATCTTCTTCAATTGCATTAGGTTCATACGGTAAATCAAATGTCTCTTCTTCAATTGCATAAGGTGCATTATGTTTGTTTGGTAAATTGAATTGAGATGTTGAGGATGACAATACCTTCTTCTCCCATTGTTCTTATGTCACGTAATTTATTCATATGCTACCTTTGTTTTTCCTTTTCAACCTCTCATTGTTCCATCGTTCCTCGCTTGTTCTTTCCCATGGTTGATATCGGTTGTCCTAAATAGAATCATATTACATATATATGTAAACAAAAGTTCATAAAAAAACAAATAACCATAAATATGCATCTTATCACTATTTTTTGGAATCAAACTATTAAACAATCACAATACTATTGACAAAACTAATAAGAACAACAATTCAATTATTTGAAATCATGCCAAAAAAAAAAATTCACCTACTTCTATGTATAAAACAATGATAGAAGTGCAAACACAGTTCCAGTGGGGCCTTCAACGACCTCAAAAAATTCTTTTGAGGCCTTTGAGGCCTTTGAGGCTCTTGGGCAACTAAAACTATGTCTATGTACCATGTACGCGTTGTTAGTCCATAAAATGTTGGCAAACCCAATGGTATTTTTTTCCCCATTCTGTATTAATAAGTAGCATGTACACGCTCCTAAGCCTAAAAAATGTTATCGCAGGGTAGCGACTAATGGGCTCAATACCCTGTACACGCTTACAAGTAATAAGTACCGCGTACGCGCTCCTACGCCTTAAAAAAGTTATGGCAGGGTAGTGAACTAATAGGTTTAGTACCCCGTATGCACTATTGGTAGTAGAAAAAATGTGAATGAAAAGGGAGGGAGAGAGAGAGAGAGAGGGAGAGGGGGAGAGTACGGGGGATAGAGTGGGAAAGAGGGAGAGAGGGAGAGAGGGAGAGAGAGAGAGAGGAAGAGAGAGAGGGAAGGAGGGAGAGAGAGAGAGAGAGAGAGAGAGAGAGAGAGAGAGAGAGAGAGAGAGAGAGAGAGAGGGGGGGGGGGGAGGGTGAGAGAGAAGAAGGGGTATGGAGGAAGGGAGAGGGAGAGCAGGGGGGGAGGGAGAGAGAAGGAGGGAAGAAGGGAGAGGGAGAGAGGGAGAGGGTGGAGGGAGGGAGAGGTGGAGGTAGGGGAGAGAGAGAGAGAGAGAGAGAGAGAGAGAGAGAGAGAGAGAGAGAGAGAGAGAGAGAGAGAGAGAGAGAGAGAGAGGGGAGAGTAGGGGGAGTGAGAGAGAAGGAGGGAAGGAGGGAGAGGGAGAGAGGGAGAGAGAGAGGGGGGAGGGAGGGAGAGGGAGAGGTAGAGGGAGGGAGAGAGAGAGAGAGAGGGAAGGAGGGAGAGGGAGAGAGAAAGGAGGGAAGGAGGGAGATGAAGAGAGAGAGAGCGAAGGAGGGAGAGGGAGAGAGAGGGAGAGACAGAGAGAGGGGGGATGGAAGGTAGAGAGAGGGAGGGAGAGAGGGAGAGAAGAGGGGGGAGGGAGGGAGGGAGAGAAGAAGGGAGGGACCTATAACAACACCAAATAGCACACCATAGGACCTATATTGACACCAAATAGTGTCCTAAGGGGTCATAGAACACCATATGGTGTTGTTATGGGTCATTAGTGTCCCGAGGGCTCATATGGTGTCCTAAGGGGTCACAGGACACAATATGACCTCTTAAGAAAACAATACGACCTCTAATGACACATAAGGGGTCATATGGTGGGCTAATAAAATGATATATTAAATTTAAAGTTATGAATAGAGCATCATACAATAGAACATCAGTAGTTTAGTTTTGATATAGCTAAGTTAGACCATTGTCAGCATAAGAGAGACTCCAAGTGAACAAACAATGAAGCTTCGCTAAAAAGCAAATGTAAGAGCTTGAAATAACCCTAAGAGTACTGCCTAAGTTCTAAAACATATGATGCTATTAAATTTGCAAGGTTATAGGACTGATCTCGATTGTGACTATAGGAATTACAGAAGAAGATAAAGAGGGAGGGAGGGAAGAAGAGAAAGAGGGATGGGGTATGGAGGAAGGGAGAAGGGGAGAGAGCAAGAGGGAGATGGGGTATGGAGAGAGAGAGAGAGAGAGAGAGAGAGAGAGAGAGAGAGAGAGAGAGAGAGAGAGAGAGAGAGAGAGAGAGAGAGAGAGAGAGAGAGAGAGAGAGAGAGAGAGAGAGAAGGAGGGGGGGGAGGGAGAGGAAGAGAGATCAAATCCAGGACACAATATGACCCCTAACAACATCTAAGGGGCCATAGAGTGTCCTAAGGGGTCATATGACACTATATTATCCCTTAGCACACCATAGGACCTATAACAACACCAAATAGTGTCCTAAGGGGTCATAGAACACCATACGACCCTTGTCGTATGGTGTCTTAAGGGGTCATATGGTGTCTTAAGGGGCTAGAGGACACCATATGACCTCTTAAGAAACAATACGACCTCTAATGACACCTAAGGGGTCATATGCTGGGCTAATAAAATGATATATTAAATTTAAAGTTATGAATAGAACATCAGTAGTTTAGTTTTGATATACCTAAGTTAGACCATTGCCGGCATAAGAGAGACTCCAAGCGAACAAACAATGAGGCTTCGCTAAAAAGAAAGTGTAAGAGCTTGACCTAACCCTAAGAGTACTGCCTAAGTTATAAAACATATGATGCTATTAAATTTGCAAGGTTATAGGACTGATCTTGATTGTGACTATAGGAATTACAAAAGAAGAGAAAGAGGGAGGGAGAGAAGAAGAGAAAGAGGGATGGGGTATGGAGGAAGGGAGAAGGGGAGAGAGCGACAGAGAAAGGCATGGGGTATGGAGGAAGGGCGAAGGGGAGAGAGAGAGAGAGAGAGAGAGAGAGAGAGAGAGAGATCAAATCCAAGTCACAATATGACCCCTAACAACATCTAAGGGGTCATATGACACTATATTATCCCTTAGCACACCATAGGACCTATAACGACACCAAATAGTGTCCTAAGGGGTCATAGAACACCATATGACCCTTTAGAACACCATATGGTGTTGTTATGGGTCATTGGTGCCCTGAGGGGTCGTATGGCATCCTATGACCCCTTAGGACACTATATGGTGTTGTTATGGGTTGTATGGTGTCAAAAGGGGTCATATGGTGTCCTAAGGGGTCACAAGACACCATATGACCTCTTAGGAAACAATACGACCTCTAATGACACCTAAGGGGTCATATGGTGGGCTACTAAAATGATATATTAAATTTAAAGTTATGAATAGAACATCTTACAATAGAACATCGATAGTTTAGTTTTGATATAACTAAGTTAGACCATTGTTAGCATAAGAGAGACTCCAAGCGAACAAAAAATGAGGCTTCACTAAAAAGCAAGTGTAAGAGCTTGACCTAACCCTAAGAGTACTGCCTAAGTTCTAAAACATATGATGCTATTAAATTTGCAAGGTTATAGGACTGATCTCGATTGTGACTATAGAAATTACACACTTGATTTCTTTCATGGGTATGTATCATTCCAAGCCGTTTGACAAGTGATGATCATCATATACTACCACTGCCATGCATACAACAAACTTTAATTTATTTAGGTGATAGGCATTGTGTAACAACATGGGAACTCTTGCATACCCACCACTATCATTCTCCAGGACATCATCTGTGTTACTCTCCCTCTTTCTCCTCCTACCAGTTGTTTCCTTCTGAAAAACATATTGCAGGCAATCTGACTCATCATGTTGGTTTGTTGACACTATTTTCCACATCTACTCTGCTCATTAAAAACACATTCGAGAAGAATATTGCTGCAGGTTTCCTTATTTGTCACGGTAATGCACCCATGGTTCAATTTCAAACCCTATTCGTCCTATTCAATATACACACAAATCCATCAGTCAATTTTCTTAGGAGAGCATACATTATAAAAATCAAAGAGGAAGCTACAGATAAGAAATAAATTCACTTACTTCTATAGAAGTGTAGACAAAGTTGCAATGGGGTATGGAGGGAGGGAGGGAGATAAGAAGAGAAAGAGGGATGGGGTATGGAGGAAGGGAGAAGGGGAGAGAGCGAGAGAGAGAGGGATGGGGTATGGAGGAAGGGATAAGGGGAGAGAGGGAGGGATGGGGTATGGAGGAAGGGAGAAGGGGAGAGAGGGAGGGAGAGAGAGGGATGTGGTATGGAGAGAGAGAGAGAGAGAGAGAGAGAGAGAGAGAGAGAGAGAGAGACCTTGTATGCGTTTGAGAGGGGGAGACAATACACTTATATGTGTATATATATACTTAATATATTATATATTATTATATACATACATATATATATATATATAAATATTATATATTATATGTATATACACATATTATATATACAATATCATATTATACATATATTATATAATACATATATTATATGTATATACACATATTATATATACAATATCATATTATACAATAGTGCGTACGCGCTGCTTATACCATAAGTACCTCGTACGTGCTTTTTAAACCACAAGTACCCCATACATGCTTTTGACTGTTTAGGCTTGGAAATAGGCATGGATGACAAAGCTATGGTTTGGAAGTTTGATTTCCCTCCATTTCTCTCATTTTTGACGTGTTTTATTTTATCAACTTGGTTTATCGACTTTGTCATTATCAGGTTTACACTTCATCAAGTGGGTATTTCTAAAATTTCCACCATATTTTCACCCATCTTCTGAGCTTTCTAACTATATAATTTTTTCCCAATTTGAACAACAATAACATATTATTATTGAATTTCTTTTACCAGTGTCTCCATAGTTCTCACAAACATAGGTGCACCATTTTTTTAATAACTTTTGATATACTTATCCAAATTTTAAAAAAATTATATATTATTGTAGTAAACTTGATTCTTTACAATTTTAAAAAAAAATTTGTATTTTTGATTTGTTTAGTCCAACTTATGCTTCGCGCACGAACATGTACCTAATTTTCAAGATGTGCTTGATTGGAAAAATCATTAAAAAAAAAATACTCAACAAAAAATTACAAAAAAATACACATCTTCTAGTTCTCACTCTTAACTATCTTTCTGCCAAAGTATTTGTCAAAATACTAAATCTAACTATGACTTTTTTGATGGGTACGTCAGACACTATGTTATGTTTTTCAGAAAAAATCAGGGTCTATTTTTTATGCGCGAAGTATTTGAGCCCCTTAATTTTATCCAATTTTGAAAAAGTTTCATAGTTTGGAAACTAGATTTAGAGTACTACAATATTTGTTGTTTGATTATCTTCATATCTTGAGTGGATGACTTTCAAATTTTTCCTCCAAGTCCAGGTTCACTTGATTGTAGAAAAAAAGTGTCCACTTATACCCCCCTTTTGACCACCATCTTTGTGCACTTACCCAGATATTATATGTTACTTATTGATTACTATTCTAGAATGATGAGGGTAGCATTTTTGAATGAAAAATATGAAGCTTTTGAGAAATTCAAAATATTTAAATCTATGGTTGAGAATGAGACAAGACTGAAGATAAAGTGCTTGAGATCAGATCATAGCGGTGAGTTTACATCCGATGAATTCAAAAACCTCTGTGAAAGGAATGGTATTAGGAGACAATTTTCTGCACCTAGGACTCCACAACAGAATAGATTGGTGGAAAGGAATAATAGAATAATATTGGATGCAACAAGGACTATGATGACATAAGCTAGATTACCTGATATCTATTGGAGGGAAGCTATCAATATAGCTGTATACACTTTCAACAAAGTACACATTAAAGGCGATATCGACAAGACTCCTTATGAATTATGGTTTGGTCATACTCCCACTATCAGATATTTCAGAATTTTTGGAAGCAAATGCTACATTAGAAGAGATGATGCATTAGGAAAGTTTGATCCTAGAAGTGATGAAGGAATATTTTTGGGTTATTATATTAAGAGAAAAGCATATAGATGTTATAACAAAATATTGAATAGGATAATGGAAAGCATAAATGTCAGGGTGGATGAGCATGGCAGTAATCAAGCCAGATCATTTGATAATGGATCGAAAGATGAATTTATCAAACCTAAACTGGTAATGCAAGAATCAATTCAGAATAGTGAACTAGTAACACTGGTAGCATCAGAAAATTCAACAATGACAAGAATATTACAATGAGTCAGCAAATGAAGAAAATTCAAAGACTCCCAGGTATGTCAAGGTAAATCATTGTGAAGATAAAATCATTGGAGATAAAAGGAAAGGTGTGATGACTAGGAGAAGGTTAGCTATTGAAGAGGTATGTTTAATTTCTCAAATTGAACCGGAATCATTTATTGAAGCAAGTAAGGATGAAAATTGGATAAAAACAATGGAAGAGGAATTAGATCAGATTGAAAAGAATAAGACATGGGAACTAGTACCTGGACCTAAAGACAAGAGCATTATTGGAACTAAATGGGTTTTCAAGAATAAATTGAATGAGGAAGGTTAAGTTGTAAGAAACAAGGCTATATTGGTTTGAAAAGGTTATCCATAGGAAGAAAGAATTGGTTATGGAGAGACTTATGCCCCGATTGCTAGAATTGAAGCGGTAAGACTTTTGCTTGCTTATGTTGCACACAAGAACTACAGAGTATATCGGATGGATGTTAAATGTGTATTTTTGAATGGAGATCTTGAAGAGGAAGTGTACATTGAGCAACCTGATGGATTTTCTTTATTTGAAGACAAGGACATGATTTGCAGATTGAAGAAAACTTCATATGGACTAAAACAAACTCCTAGAGCATGGTATGCTAGATTGGATAAGTATCTTTAAAAGCTTGGTTTTAGTAAAGGTAATGCTAATAGAAACCTATATTACAAAATTGAACATGATGATATATTAATTATTGATGTCTTTGTGGATGATATCATTTTTGGAGGAGAAGATGGTCTATGCATGAAATTTGCTGATGATATGAAGAATGAATTTGAAATGTCTATGATTGGTGAGATGAATTTTTTCTTAGGTTTGTAGATTACTTAGACTGATAAAGGTATTTTCATTTGTCAAACTAAGTATGTGAAGGAATTACTTAAGAAATTTGGACTTGAGAGTTCTAAACCTGTCGGTACTCCTATGATAATTGGTTGCAAATTGTCAAAGGATGATGAATCCCCTAAAGTGAATTCAAGTAGATACAAATCAATGATTGGTGGTTTGTTGTACCTAACTCAGACAAGACATGATATAATGAATTCTATTTGTATTGCTTCTAGATTTCAAGAAGATCCTAGAGAAGATCATGATATTGTTGTCAAGAGGATATTCAGATATTTGGTAGGTACAACAGACTTTGGGTTATGGTATCCTGAGGATGATGACTTCAGATTATGTGCATATACATATTCTGATTGGGTAGGAGATGTGGATAACTGGAAGAGCACCACTGGCGGTGCATTCTTTCTTGGGAAGAAGTTGGTTTCATTACTTCGTAAGAAACAATCATGCACTTCATTATCTACTATTGAAGAAGAATATGTTGCAGCTGCTACAAATTGTACTCATATTTAATGGATGAAACAAATGTTAAAGGTTATAAGGGTAAGTTATGATGAGCCTATTGTTATTCATTGCGATAATATTGTTGCTATTGATATGTCAAAGAATCTGGTATTTCATTCAAAATCTAAACACATTTCTATAAGGTATAATTTCTTGAAGGAAAAGGTTGAAGTAAAGGAAGTCATATTGGTTTAGGTGCCTGCGAAGGAACAGATTGCAGATATTCTAACAAAACCATTGTCTAAAGACACTTTTCAATATCTCAAAGATCGGTTGTGGGTTACCAACCCTCTGGAAGAGGCTTAGAGATGCAGGGATGCATCAATTCAATGAGCTTATCAAACATACTTTTCTAATCTGGGTTGATGAAGATGGTGCTACTACTCAGGGGGAGTAGTCAGCTGTTTGGTTTAGTATTCTTTGTTTGGAATCCATCCTTGGTCATTTATGTCAAAGGGGGAGAGGTATTCATGTGAAAAACTATTAATCAAAGGGGGAGATATATTTGAGTTTAGCGTTTTGGGAGATTGTTGGCATTCCTTGGCACTTGGATGTTTTTCACATTCAGTGTTACCATCAATGCCAAAGGGGGAGATTGTTGGCAATATGCTGGATTTAGTTAAGTGTTGTCACTAATGTCAACACTATATCTCGACTGGAGACTATATCGGTTGGATCTATCCTGATTAGTCTTGGTGATCGTCTTGGTTTTGGTTGTGATTCTGATCTAGTATGATCAGATCTCTAGAATCAATTTTGGATGCCTATTTTGGATGGTTATATGTTTTCTATATTCTAGTAGTTCATGATTTGGTTATCAATTTTGGTATTTTTGGGTACCGGATTAGCTTGTGCCTTTACCGGCTAGCTTTTTGCTTTAACAACTTGCCTAGCATTCTCAGTTAGCTTTACCAGTATGCAGTACTTGGTGACTTGGTCAGTGGATTTTTGGTCTAGGTTATGGAATTAGTTTCTATCATGTTGTTGGTGCTTCTTGATCGTATCATGATCTTTTGGTGACTTTGCATTGGATGGTGTGTTGTTATGATTGTCCTATTTGGATCCGATTAAACTTTTTGTTATTTCATTGAGGGTTTCTACCAGTTGGTGAAGCGTGTTGGATTTTGGTCTTATCAAAATATTCGGTGGATATAATTGTTTGGATATTTGATTTAGGTCCATTCTATGTATGTAAATCATAATATTGTTCCAGTGGTATCATGTGATGTAATTTTTGTAATTATGGGTTTATGGGTTTAGGGTTTAGCCGACCTTGTCAATAAGGTTGATTATCTGTATTTATAGGTGACTTATTCATGTAATTTTGGTGTCGATAATTATGTCTGCATTATCAAAGAGTGGTTTATGAGCGAACAAGGTTATATCATTCAGTGAAGGTTTGAGGAAGATTTTGCATTCCAAAGAAGACATCAATATTTAATCAGAACTATATCAGGCATTAGTAGATGCTACTTTCACAGTTCATTTCTTTCTGGATTGTAGTCTGATGTTTATGTAAGTCAGTGAGACTTCCCTTTGTGATGATAAGTGTGCTCTAGTCTATTGGCCTTTGTGCAAGTGTAGATCCTATTGTAATTATTCATAATACTATTGCAAAGTATTCATTTGATTGTGGGTAGGGTTTCCCACCATGGTTTTTCCCTTTTCGGGTTTTCCACGTCAAAATATTGGTGGTATGTGTGTTGTGCTTTCATATTATATTCTTCATTGTGTTTTTCTTTGGTTTATGGTTTATAATTGAATTAAGTGTTGTAACTGTTAGTAAATTGATTCAGCCCCCCCACCCCCCCCCCCCTCTCATTTTACTCCCGATATCAGTGCTTCCAACAAACATAACAAAACTTGTTCTTGAGGTACTTTGCTTCTTGTGATTGTACCTTTGTTATTATCTCCAATAATTTGATCCACTGAGTGATTCTTCTGAACATATTTTGGGGTCTTATATGTAGATGTCGGAGCTTCTTGGGCTTCCTTTTCTTCTTCTCCTTCTCTAGTCTTTTCTTCCCTTTTTATGTCATCCTGTTCACCAAACTCATAACCTACCAATTTGTCAGTCTCTTTAGAATCATCTTCATCAACCTTCACATTGGCACTTTCAACATTTTTGTTCAACCTTTTATTGTAACACTAGTATGCCTTGCTCCTTGTAGAATATCCTGGAGAATTTCTTTCATCATCTCTATTGTCAAACTTTCCAATATTATCATCATCTCTATGGATGTAGCACTTGCTTCCAAATACCTTAAAATATTCAATTGTCAGAGTTCTACAATGCCATATCTCATAAGATGTCTTTCCATGTCTCTTCTCGTATAGAATTCTATTAAGAGCGTAAACTGCAGTATGAATTGCTTCTCTCCAATATATTTCCGAAAGTTTTTCTCCTTTGATCATTGTTCTAGCTGCCTCATAAATTTTTTGACTCATCCTTTCTACTACACCATTCTATTGTGGTTTTATTGGGGAAGACAACTATCTTCTAATATCATCATGCTTCTCACAAAAGTTGTTAAACTCATCAGAAGTAAATTCTCCTCCTCTATCAGACCTCAAACAATTAATCTCTCTATCAACTTCATTTTTAAATTTAGCCTTGAATGTTTTTAATTTCTCTAAATCTTCCGACTTCTCTCAAAAATGCAACCCATGACATTCTAGAGTAATCATCAATCAATAACATGAAATAATTCTCACCTTGTATACTCCTTTTTCTAGATCCATCTGAATCCATATGTTTTCTCAATGTAAACTTCTTCTTCTAGATCTCCATTTAGAAATATTGATTTGACATCCATTTGATAAACTTTAAAGTTCTTGTAAGTAGAAAATGCAAGAAACATGCGTATAGCTTCCATCCTTACTATAGGAGAAAAGTTTTCTTCAAAATCTATACCTTCTACTTGAGAATATCCTTGACATACTAGTCTTGCTTTATTCCTTACAATCATTTGTCCTTTCTCATTCAACTTATTTATATAAATACCCACTTAGTTCCAATTACATTCTTTTCCACTGGTCAAGGTACTAGCTCCCAAGTCTTGTTCTTCTGGATCTGATTTATTTCTTCTTCCATTGCCTTTACCAAACTTTCATCCTTGCTTCCTTCCTCATAAGTCTTTGGCTCAGTCACAGATAGAAAATAATAATTATATTGATCTTGAGCTTCTACAATCTTCCTTCTTGTTTGAACAACTTTTGTCTTATCTCTAATTACCTGATTCTTTGAATGATGCTTCCAAACATACTTAGTAGGAACTTTCTCTTAATTCTCCTCCTCCTCCTCTTCTTCTTCTTCTTATTCATTTGTTTCCTTCTCTATTTTATTTTGGATCACATATCTTCTATGGAACTGTTGGAACAATCTCAATCATCTACACTAGCAAACACTTGTTCTCCTCTCTATCCTTGATATAATATACATTTCCGCATGTTTTGAATCCTTTTGTAACTCATTTACTAGTCTCCTCTTTTCTAATCACACATTAAATACTACTGAACAAAACTTCATAACCTTTTCTACACATCTGACTAACACTTAATTGACTATGTCTTAAGTCTTCAACATATAAACATCATCAGTCTTATGCTTACCATAAATAGAAACACTTCCAATACCTCAAATAGCTGCACCATCTTCTCCAACAAACTTGGAAAATCCTCCATCATATTTCTTGAGATTAATAAACCTGTCTTTATCACCAGTCATATGATTTGAACATTTGGAGTCTATAATCCATGTATTCAGTTCTATCTTGGCATGCAAGCTAGTCTTAACTAATTTCTCTTCTTTTGGTTTCTCCAAAGAACTCCTTATCCTCAATTGCTAGAAAACAAGGATTCTTCATTCAAGTCACCATCAACTTATTTTCCAAATCTATGTTCTTCAATAGTGCATAAGCCATTCTTCCCCTTTGTGTTGAAATTGTGTCTTCTAAACTTGTTCTTCTCATCATCATTTGATCTCTCATAATCTTCTCTATAAATGCAGTTTGAAGAATAATGTCCAATTCTACCACAAGAAAAATATTTCAGAGGTAACTTATCTTTATATTTCCCAGTGCCTCGCTACTTGATCTTCTAAAAAAATTTATGTCATCTTCATCTAGGTCTCCACTGCATTCTAGGTCATCAAATCTTGCAACATTGAATGCTGCTTCTCTCTTCCTCCATTTCTAAAATCTCATAGGCTACTAAGGTACCAATAAGCTGAGCAATAGTATATTTTCTTAAGTCATTTCTCTCCTATATAGAACATCTCTGAGGCATATAGGATTTAGGCAGATTCAACAAAATCTTATGCACAATATCACATTCCTTCAAATGTCATCCGGTAGCTCTACTGCCATCAACAAGATTAGTCACTTTGTGACTATAGTTCACAACTCCATCTTCAAGAATCCTCAAGTACTCATACTTCTTCTTCAAATTCATTAGCCTAGCTTGCTTTGTCTTCAGATCTCCTTCATATGCCAGACACAACTTTTTCCACACAGCTATTGCTTCTTTCAAACCTTTTGCTCTTCCAAACACTGAATCATTTATATAGCTAAATTTTATAGCTCTATCCTTTGCATTAGCTTCCTTTGACTTTATCTCATTTGAAGTCTTAGCACCACCCTATGGCTCTATATATCTAGTCTGAATGATCTCCCAAATTTCATTTTGCAATGTCTCCAAATGTGACTCCATTCTCTCCTTCTAGTATGGAAAATTTGTACCATAAAAGATAGGAACTTTGTAATGAACGTCATGTGCCATATCGGATATACCTCAAGAAGTTAAGCTTATTCAAGAGAAACCATGCTCTGATACTAATTATTGAACCCAAGGAAGGACTGAGAGGGGAGGTGAATCAATCTAAATAAATAGATTACTACAACATATGAAGAATTAAGCAACAATACATATCAACACGTGAACACCAAGACTTATATGTGGAAAACCCAAATAGGAAAAAACCATTGTGGGAGTCAACCCACAAGAATATATCCACTATAAATAGAAATGATTACAAAAGAGAGCTCACTTCTCTAGGATTACACACCAAGGCTAACTGCTCATGGGACAAGACACAAAGAGGACTTACAAAACCTAAAGCTTACTAGACTTAGGGCAAGATACAGAAAAATGATCTGAAAAGAAGGATCTCTTGATCATGAAATTGTCCTTGAAATCTACATCAAGCGACCAACATCAACACACAACTTTGATCTCAACTGCCAACACTCTATCTCAGTTCTCTACAACAATCTTCAACACATCTTGCATATCATTTTATCACAACTCTTTTGCTTTGCTCAAACTTCCTATGATCTTTTCTCTTTACCACATCATCTACACTCTCACACATTTCATGCCTCTATAACTCAAACACACATATGTCTTATATACAAAATAGATCATCAAAGCTTAAACCAAGTCAACCTGAATCAAAATATACTTTCTAAACCAAAAACACGCATGCCAATCCACTCCAAGAGAAAGAGAGGACCAAAACACATCTCCCAAGGATTAATGCACCGATTCATAATCACTAGAACCTAACCAACAACATATCCACACGCTACACATCAATATAATCAATCATCAATCAAAAACATAAGCTCCAATGCACATAACTCAAATTTGGATCTCCACATGCTACGGTGAGACCCATAACATATCAATCATGCTTCCAAAAATCATATCCAGACCTAAGGATAGGTCAAACATAGTATATCACAACTAGCAACGAATAATACCACACCACCTAGAGAACACAAAGATGTTTTTAGACCACATAACCATCATGTATTTATGATATCGAAACTATATCCAATAATGATAGAAATAATAATCAATACCAACACCAGGTTCTAGACCCAAGAACTTCTAGAACAACCAACAGATCAACTGCACTAACAACTCAACAAGATAACTCTACACCACATACATTCTAGACCAAACTAGAACAAGTTTGACATTAATAACAACAACAACAACACATCAATTCATACTTCCAACAAATAACAAATAGAAGCATTGATTATTTAAAGGTTACTAATGATAATATAGGTGATATAAGGGCCCTATCTTGCCAAAAGTTTTTGTCAGATGATGATTTTGTGATAACTCAAGAGTTCAGGGATTTTGTAGTGATAGGAAAACATGCTACATAATAGAATAAGGTTAAAGAAGAAAGGCAAATAGTTGACCAATAAAAATGGAAAGAAGTGGCACAACACGTATTGTCATAGTTTGATTTCAAGGTAAATAATATAACTTCTGATGAGGGGATATTGATAATATGAAAGTAGAAATGTCATTATTAGAAAATTAGGTCATATTAAGTGAGTTACCATTTGACACTAATAGGAGGAAAAATAAATAAGTTTTCTCTATAGAAGAGAAATTTGAGGAGGTTTCTGAGTCAGTATCTAGCCCAACTTTTGAAGCATTTAGACTTGGGCACCAAATAATGATAAGCCTGATATTATGGAGTTGAGAGGAAATATCATTTTGAAAAGAGTATTGGATACTCTAGCCCTTAAGAAAACCACATTAGTGGTAGATACAATACTATTCAATTAAGTAACTACAAGGAAATTGCAATAAGATCACAAGGAGATGCACAAGAAATATATGGAGGTGTTCATAAAATTGAGAGATCTTAAGGAAAGAGAGTTGGCATAGATTCTAGTACCTTACATAGCTTCAGGAATCAATTGTATAAATTTTTTTCTCGACGTTTTGACTCACACTCCATCATCCATCATCAGGAGAAAGCTAAACAAATTCTTGTTTCTCTTGTTATGCTTTCTCCTAATGATGGATCATGGAGTGTGATTGGAAACATCAACCAAAATAATTTACACAATTGATTCCTGAAGCTATGTATGTTAACACTATGGACTATGTAAATCATATATCTACAATCTTCTAGTACCCCTGTGCAAACAGTAACAAGTGCTATATAGCTTATAGTGAAGCCTTCCCATCAGATAAGGATTCCTTACTTTCAAAGATTATATAGTTGAAGGATTGGGTGTAAGAAATGAAAGGAGACCAAATGTAAGTTTTCAATAAGTGGTCTCAAACTTGGTTAACCATAAGTTAGCTAAGATTGATGGTAAAGTAGATGATGAATATGATGGACATGCAGACCTTGACCATGTCTTGGAAAAGTATAAAAATGATTCTAGTAATCTCAAGGAGATTATAGGAAGATGGATGCCAAGGAATGCCACAATCAAACAAATAGTCAAGGCATCTAGGTATAATATAGAGAAATCACTTGTTACAAGGTGTAGTTGAAATAATGTTGGCCTTGGTTGAATTGGTTTAATATATATGTTGAATCTTGAAAATAATCTAAGAGAAAACTCGAAGGCAATTGATCAAATGGAAGTCAATATTTAATACCAAGCTTCAAGGATGAGAAGGGTCAATCCAAATCCTTGGAATAGTGGTAGAGATCAATGAAGTCATCCTTGGGGTGGTGTCCTCAACATGCATTGATGAGGAGTTTCAACATAGGGCCCTACTCAATTCAATTTTGGATGAATTTGTGCATAGGAAAATAGGGGAAAGCATCAAAAGCATAAACATTAGGCAACCACAAACCTAATTGCTAATGAAATCCAATCCTAGAACACTCAATAAAGGAACAAAAGCATAACACTAAAACAAAGGTGCAAACCATCCAAATGTGTTGCCTTCATTGACCTCCATTGTTTCTCGTTTTCCTCCAAATATGTTGTGGGTCTTACCTACAAATGCAAAAGTGAGCAAGAAAACAAGATTGCAAGTGAATTCGACAGCATGAGGATACTCGAGATGTGGTTGAGATTGATTGAAAAGAGAAGTCAATTTATAGACAAATTATCTCCAAAATTGATGAGCATTTGAAAAGGGCAACAAATTGGAAATTTAGCACGAGGGTTAGTGCAGGATCAAGGGGGGCCAAAAAGTGGCGATGTGAAAAAAATAGCCTTCCTCACTCGCCTAAAAATGCGAAAATCCGTGTTGACTTTTTGCTTGGCCTGGGTGTCAGTACACCTTGGCCTGGTAATTACCTATGCAAATTGGATATCCGATTTTTATTTGTAATTTTAATTTAAAAAATATATTATATGTTACATATTATATAATGTATAATATATTATTATATTATATTATATATATAATGTAATAATATATTATTACATTATATAATACGTATTATATAATATATTATTATATTATAATATAATATAATATAATAATATATTATATAATACGTATTATATAATATATTATTATATAGTATATTATTATATTATATTATATTATAATATAATAATATATTATATAATACGTATTATATAATACAATATTATATTATATTATATTATATTATATATTATAATATATATAATATAATACAATACGTATTATATAATATAATAATATAATAATATATTATATAATATATTATTATATTATATATGTTATTTAAAAATAATTTAAGTATAAAAATTGGATATCCGATTTTCTGAGACTTTTATATTTCGACAGTGACAGCGCGTGAGTCATTTTTTACTCATGGGCCACGCGAATTCATCAAAATCCGATATCCGGTGCACTCGATATCTGGTGTTTTGGCAAAAAATTGCTAAAAAATAGATTGAGAGGTGAGAATTTTATCGTTTTCAATCATTTTCAATCATTTTTTGTATTTTTTGTTAATGTTTATTTGATTTTTCATTGAAAATATGGTTTTTTCATGAAAACTAGGTTTTTAAAAATCAAATACCTAATTGTTTAAATTTGTTAACTAAATTTAATTGTTTACATTCAATTAGGTTAAAAATGGGGGATAATAATGAAAAACCTGACCAACCACAACTGCAACAACCAAACCCTCATTTGCCAAACCCCCCCTCAATTTAGGATTTGATTGCACAAAATTTGAATGAATTGAGGGGGATTGTAGAAGTATATCATAAGATCCCTCGTCTAAACCCAATGTTTGATACTCTCACGTCGATCATAAAAAGTATGGAAACCATGACTGAGGAGCACAATGCCACCCTTTTGTGGCGAGATTCTATGAGGGAAAAATATGCAAATGGCTTGTCGTATAAGGATATCAAGGATCTCGAGATATCCAAAGCCGAAATCGCCTCATTGTTTGTCAATCCCCGTATTGGTCAGCCCGTAGATCCCCCCAAAAAAAAAATTCTATTAAATGGTGCACAAATGATGGGATTATGAAAAACTTTTGAGATCGTTGGTGGATGGTTTTCGACAAACCACCCAACAACAATCTTGATATCCCCTTCTATTTCATAAAAAAATTGTATGCTGAGTTTGTTTTAAACAAACATGTGAACTACTTTGACATCCAACCTTTCCAGGGTGTAGGTTTAGGTATGCCCCAAAATAGACCTGGGGCAGTCAGAGTAGTCTAGGGCCCATATGTCCCCCCTCCTCCTGTTGATCCCCCACCTCCAGTGTAGCATCCTAATATCATTTGTGAGGCGGCTTCACGGACCATATCGACTATTCACTCTTTGAGTACCCTTTTGGTTTCTCAAGGTGCATCAGTAGCTCAGCCTACTCTTGATGGTAGTGGTGCATCCAGTGCTGTTGACACGTCATCCTCAGCTCCACACATATGCGTGCCCATAGTTGTGTCATGTGTGGGCACGTATGCTTGGGTCCAGTTGGACAGCCCGTTGATCCTCCTGTGGACAGTGCAAATTATGAGGTGCATGAGATGCATGATGCACCAGATGTTATTACATAGACTGGAGGATATCCTAGGGAGTCCTCACATGCTAGAGGCGAGGAGGCACCGTCATCATACATTGATGATGTAGTGGTAAGATTTGTATTTTCACAATTCATGTTATATTGTAATTAAATATTTATAAATTAGATAATATTAAGTACTAATTTTTATTTACATGGTCTATTTAACAGTTGATGGCCAAGGATGAGTTGAGACAGATTCAGGAGGGCACCTTGTTGGCCATTTTATTTGGCCTTGATAGCTTGACGGTACATATATTATTGCACCTAGTCGTTTGTATTTTATTGTACATACATGCTCATCATTTATATTGGTATTAATTAGATTATGTAGTAACTTGCATGTATATCTTCTTTTACTCTTGTAGGGCACAAGTAGCACGAGTGCGGGGCAGTGTGATTTAGGATCTGGTAGTGCAGTTGGAGACAAGGGAAAGGTAATTGAATGCAAATATGATTGAATGAATAGTTTAAATAACTTATAGTGATTATACATGTCTAGACATAGATTGATAGTTTCATATACTTTTTGTGTATATATACAGAGAATTCTTGGCTTCACATCCTTGATGACTACACCCAGTATACCTGAAGAAGAAGAAGAGATGCCTTGAGTAGATGTGTGTTTATTTTATTTTTTGATTAGTAGATATAATTTGTTATTATCAGTGACAATTATATGCTAACTTGTATCAATGCCATGTTTTTGAACATATGTAGGTTGTGTATGAAAATATTCAAAACATACCTCCTCTACCAAAGACATACATCAAGAGTCTTGCAAAGCTGAAGATAAAACGTGGAGATGAGGTAAACATGAATAGTTCAATTATAGTTCATTTTTATGTTAACTTTTCGAATGTGAATTATATAATATAACTCATATTAATCGTGGTTTGTTTTTCTTGTGCAGGATCCTTCAGAGCCGAGCAGTGCGGTGAAGAGGATCAATTTTGATGATCCATCAACAACTTAGGATGTTATAGATAGTTTTGGGATGCTTACATGTCTAGTTGGCATGTATACTTTGTATATGGACATACATTCACTTATTTAGACATAAATTTTGTTTCAGTTGGCGTTTATGCCATATTTGTGTATGGATATACATTTGTAATCATTTGACATTTTTATATATACAAAAGTTGATATCCGATCATATAAATTGTCGCTCATCTGTGCGTGGTGTTATCATGGAAATCTTTAATCTTCATTCCAATAATTAACAATGGTTAATAATGGCTATTTAATGAACAATACAATTCATTTCATTTCATCATAAGTGTTGTTTTTATAATGAACAATATAATTCATTTAATGAACAATACAATACAATTCATTCAATGAACAATACAATTCATTTAATCAACAATATAATTCATTTAATCAACAATATAATTCATTTAAGTGTTGTTTTTATAATGAACAATATAATTCATTTAATCAACAATACAATACAATTCATTCAATGAACAGTACAATTCATGAACAATACAATTCATTTAATGAACAATACAATACAATTCATTTAATGAACAATACTTGATACAATTCATTATTACCCTATGCATGGTCCTAGTTTGCCCCCCACCTCGGTCGAACACTCGGGGTTTTATTAGGGCAGTAATTTTTCGGTTGGCGAAAAAATCGTCAGTCTCACTTAATCAAATGTTGTCGCGTGGCCGATTTCTCGTTTTGCTCGTCGCGATGAGGAACCGTCGGCTCTGACATGTCCAGTTAGGCATTATTACCCTATGCATGCTCCTATTTTCCCCCCCACTCAATCCAATGCTTGGGGTCATACCTTACCGACATCGTCCCTTGAGTGCCCTAAGTGCTCAAAATTGTCAAACGTTGACGGGCCCTAACTCAGAATCCGTGGCACCTGTGAATGATCCGTTTGAACCTACGGGGCCATGAGAGGGTTCCCTACAAAATCCTATCTCGGTTTTTCAATTTTCCCTACGGTTTTATTAGGGTAGCAATTTTTCGGTTGGTGAAAATATCATCAGTCTCACTCAATCGAATGTTGTCGCGTGGCCGATTTCTCGTTCTGCTTGTCGCGATGATGAGTTGTTGGCTCCAACATGTCCAGTTAGGCATTATTACCCTACGCATGCTCCTATTTTTTCTCCCCACTCAATCCAACGCTCAGGGTCATACCCTACTGACGTCGTCCCTAGAGCGCCCTAAGTGCTCAAAATTGTCAAACTTTGACGGGCCCTAACTCAAAATCTGTGGCACCTGCAAATGATCCATTTGAACCTACGGGGCCACGAGAGGGGTCCCTACAAAAGCCTATGTCGGTTTTTCAAGTTACCCTACGGTTTTATTAGGGCAGCAATTTTTTAGTTGGCAAAAAAATCATCAGTCTCACTCAATGGAATGTTGTCGCGTGGCTGATTTCTCGTTCTGCTCGTCATGACGATGAACTGTTGGCTCTGACATGTCCAGTTAGGCATTATTACCCTATGCATGCTCCTATTTTGCCCCCCTACTCGATCCAACGCTCGGGGTCATACCCTACCGGTGTCATCCCTTGAGCGCCTTAAGTGTTCAAAATTGTCAAACTTTGATGGGCCCTAACTCGGAATCCGTGGCACCTGCAAATGATCTGTTTGAACCTACGGGGCCACGAGAGGGGTCCCTACCAAAGCCTATATTAGTTTTTCAAGTTGCTCTACGGTTTTATTAGGGCAGCAATTTTTCGGTTGGCGAAAAAATCGTCAGTCTCACTCAATGGAATGTTGTCGCATGTCCGATTTCTCCTTCTGCTCGTCGCGATGACGAACCGTCGGCTCTGACATGTCTAGTTAGCCATTATTACCCTACGCATGCTCCTATTTTCTCCCCCCACTCAATCCAACGCTTGGGGTCATACCCTATCGGTGTCGTCCCTTAAGCGCCCTAAGTGCTCAAAATTGTCAAACTTTGACGGGCCCTAACTCAGAATCCGTGGTACCTGCGAATGATTTGTTTGAACCTACGAGGCCATGAGAGGGGTCCCTACAAAAGCCTATCTCAGTTTTCAATTTGCCCTACGGTTTTATTAGGGCAACAATTTTTTGGTTGGCGAAAAAATCGTCAGTCTCACTCAATCGAATGTTGTCGCATGGCCGATTTCTCATTCTGCTCATCGCGATGATGAACTGTCATCTCTGACATGTCTAGTTAGGCATTATTGCCCTACGCATGCTCCTATTTTGCCCCCCCACTCGATCCAACGCTCGGGGTCATACCCTACCGGCGTCGTCCCTTGAGCGCTAAAATTATATATAAACAAGCATTACACTGTAGACACATAATGATCATGAATATTTCCATGTATTGTATACACATAATTACCATTACACTTGCATGTGACATCCATGAAGGGATATGAAAACATGATTTTTTTTTTCATTATCAATACAACTTCACCAATGTACTCATGTACAGATACATGGACATTATCATCAATATAACTAAACCAATTTGCTCATGGACATTGTATATCATCATAACAATGTTACATCAATTCACATCCATATACAAATACAACATCCCACTTCATCTGCATCAGACATCCTCATTTCCTAAGAGAAAAGCTTACGTACAACAATGCCTGCATATAAATGAAGACCAAAATAAGTAACCTTTTTATGCGGAATGAATGAGCTACAAGAAAAAAATTATAACACTTAATACAAATTAGTTTGGCAAATTATAAATAGATCATTTCAAACATTTTTAAGACGCACAAGATTGTATAATTACGAAACTTACCAGTTTCTCTGCAAAGTATACAAGCATAACTTTGAAGAAAGACGCATGTTGATTAAAGCCCTTCTCATTGCATTTCTCTGCATGGTTGAAGACGATGGTAGATATGGTCATTTCTAAATAGCAATACATTCACTTGACTTAATGTTTATGCACAAAATTTTATCTCAATAATGCACAAAAGAATATGTACCATCACCAAGAGAGGGTCTTGTCAACGGCGAATGATCTAGCATGAACCTATATATCATCAAAAACCATAATGTGATGTACTATTGTATATCATCAATAAAGACTTGCATGAGCATAAAGGTTTTGCGATAATTATATCATCAAAAATTTTAAAGCTCATCAAATGCATGATAATAAGTTGTGTTGCAAAAATACATCCCTTCTGATTATATTGTGTACCCGCTATGTGCATGCAAAAACCGTGTTGCCAAAAAAAAACGTTCATCAATAGACCTGCATTTTCAAGACATCCTTAATATACATGTAAAAAACTTGATCATTAAGGTTTAATGATCATCGTTCGAAATGAAATGCATGATAAAAAAAATAAGGCACCATTAAAGACCTACTACTCAGGTGTGCTTGAAGGGTCATCTCTTTGTTTAAGAGTATCTAGTATTGCTTCATGATCAACAGTAGTCACTGTCCATAGCTCTTTGGTCTTCGGTTTTGCTTGATGTTTCAACAACTTGACATTTGTAGCTATAATAAGGTGTGAATAAATTATAATGGTTTTGTGTCTCTCATAGTCTTCAAATGCATGTATGCAATTCTTTCTAATCATGTATGTTTGCAACCAAGTTCCCACAACAACAATTGAACTTGTAGGATATGTGAACCCGTCATCATCTGTCACTAGTTGTGTTAGCTTTTGTTTTCCCTGTACACATCGTGCCAACTATAGACACCTAAAATTGTCCAGTCTAATTAAATAAATATCTTTATTTATTTAATTAGTTTAGCCTAATTCATCTATTAATTAAATAAATCCTTATTTATTTAATTAATTCATTTATCCTCTTCTAGCCTTATTTCTCATTTAAATAAATACATTTATTTATTTAAATTATCCTTTTCCTAAATTAAATAAATATCTTATTTATTTAATTGATCTCACTCCTTCTATTAATTAAATAAATCTTTATTTATTTAATTAATTCATTAACCTTTTATACCCATGACACATGTCATTCATCTCTTAATTCATACACTACCTACCCCTTTCATTATTTTATTATTTCTTTTACCTACCCTCTAATCATAGCCGACCTCCTTTTAGACCTCTCAATCTTATCCTTCCATTTCATATAGTGTCTTCTATATAAGGAGATGCTTCCTTCATTATCAAACCCTAATCAATCTATACATTCAAGCCCCCTGTTGATTACTTGACTACACTACACTTTTGAACATAGGTGATCCTACTTGCAACCACATTCCGTTCTTTGTTGAGCTTTTGTGCACATATAAAATCTGAGAGCAAATATATCAAGCAAGATCAATGGAGATAGAAAGAGTGGAGATCCAAACCCTATTGGACATGTGATGGTATAATCTTTGTGATTTAATTTGATTTGCATTGTCTTAGGTAATCTTCATATGTTATGGTGGATCTTTGTTGTTGTTAGGCTAGGGTTTTGTGGTTGAATTCATTTAGCCTTTCAATATCGTTATTATTGTTATCCATTTTCACCATAAACATTTTGGCACACCCGGTGGGACATGTATTTTTTTTAGATCTGTGTTTTTTGCAGATTTTTCTAACCCTATATTATTGTTTTGTAAAACAATTTGGAGAATAATCTTGTGCAGCTAGGGTTTTGGACACAAAATCAAGATCTTGGAGAGATTTGATCATATCTCACAAACGGCTTAGAAATTTTCCACCAAATGTTTTTTGCAGGTTGAAGAAAGTATCAGGAGCTCTCAATCCAAAATTCAAAATTTTTGGAGCACATTTTTATTTTCTATGAATTTTTTATGATTTTTCATAAAAAAATAATTTTGAGAGCAAATGAGAGAATTTTTTGGATTTTCTTACATTTTTGGAAATCTCTCATAATTATACATACGATTTGTTCTTTGTGATTTTAATTTTGATGCAAAATATGTCCCTAAAAATTGGATCTTTAAAAATTAGGGTTTTTCCTTATTTTGATCAGATCTCACAAACGGCTCTGAATTGTGGCATAAATTTTTTTGTTCAAGTCAGGAAAAGTATCAGAAGGATTTAGTAAAAATTTCAGATTTTTTGGATCACTTTTTCAATTTATATGAATTTTTTTATGTTTTTTAATAAAAAATTAATTTTGAGAGAAAATTAGTGAATTTGTCGGATTTTCTTATATTTTTGGGGATATCTCAGAATTATACACAAGATATATTCTTTGTGATTTTAAATTTGATGCTAAATCATTCCTCAAAAATAAGATATTTGAAAATTAGGGTTTTGCATTATTTTACTCATATCTCACAAACTGCTTGGATTTGTTGCAGAAATTTTTTTATGCAGGTTTGGAAGACCATCAGGACTCTCTAATAAAAATTTTAGATTTTGTGGATCGATTTTGCATTTAAGATGATTTTTCTATGATTTTTCATAAAAAATTAATTTTTGGAGCAAATTAGCAAATTTTTTGGATTTTCTTACATTTCTGGAAATCTCTTGAAATTTTACAAGTGGTCTTTTTTTTATGATGAATCAGATCTTTGAATTGGTCAACAAAATTCATTGTTGAAGGCCCCTATTTCACAAAGTCTTTTGGATCTAAAATTTACCTAACTTGTGTGCTTGCAGGAAGGGGTGATTATTTCAAACAATCCAAACTACTAATAAATCTTTGTTGCAGGTCCTTGGCAAGGGTTTTTGGATTTTTATTGTGTGCCTTGTTTTCATAGACTAGCAAACACTTCAATTGGTTCACTAAAATTAAATCATTGTCTTTTGTGTCTTGAGCAATAGACTCTTTTTATTTAATCTTTAGAGGGCCTGTCTTCCCGTGTGGTCATTAGGACTACTGGTGAAAAGAGAACAACCCAAGTGGTAGTGAGGAAAACCCACCTCTTCCGAACCACTATAAACAACTGTATTCATGGTGAAAACTATGGATAATGTGTGCTGATTAGTTCATACCGACACTATGTCTCCCCATAAACCCGTTTGATCAAATTTATTTGATTAGTTGTAGGGCGTAACCCCTATCGGCTGGGAGCCTTCTGTATTTACAAAGCTGAAAGTGCCGCATGTATGGTCACATGAGCAGATGCCCTTACTAGCACCTTTTTGTTTTAGAAGCCAAAATCCTTCTAGTTGTTGAGGCAGGAGGTCGGACCTCTGGTAGCAGCTCACACACATACGGTTCTTAGTAGAGATACAAAGTTTGCCACGGGGAGTTTTCATGGGGACTGATGCTTGGCTGACCCAAGAAGTGAGTGCCGAGGGTGGAGCGAGTGAGGTCAAGCATCTAAGTTTCCGCTCTGAATATCGTAGCCTCGGGGGTAAACCCTCATGCGAGATCAACAACTATTGTCTTGGCCAGCCATAAGAATTGTGCTTGACTTATTTTAAACATTCAAAACATTCAAAACCAAATAGCAAAACATTGTGTCTTTTGTGTCTTCAAGTGTATGCAAAACATTTTTACATCAAACAACACACTTTTCTTGGAGTCATTTTGAGTCTAAACACTTGCAAACATTGAGTCCTCATCAACATTGTGTCCTCTTGTCACAAAAAATAGTCAAACATTCAGATTTGGTCACAACCAACAACTTCACAAATTGGAAAATTTTTACAGTCCAGCAAACAAGAGCAACCAGTTTCAGAATTCTTGAGCTTCCTAGGTTGTTTCTCCAAGTTTTCATCTAGCATTCAACTTGTCTTTGGGTCTCACAAAGTCCATCATTGCTTTACATCTTGCATTAAATTTACATTTGTCTAAACTTGAGTCAAAAGGACACTTGCTTGTCCTCATCATACTTTGTCAACACACTACATACGACAACATTTTGCTAAGTGGTCCCTCATCAAGGTCTATCACCTCTGGGTCTCATTTGGTCTTACTTAGAGTCAAGGTCAACTTACCTCATCAAGAGAAACTATCCTCTCTTTGGAAGTCACACCTACTCTACTACATACATACTTGGTCTTACACTTTGGACATTGCAAGTACACTTTAGATTCATTTACATTCCATCCAACCCTTGGTCTTCCATACTTTTTCCATTTTCATCTAGTCTCACACATCTTGATCAATACCTAGTTCATGGTTGAAACCTGTCTTCAAAAATCTAGGAGAGAAACTAAAGAGGCTCAAGAGTCCGCAAACATGAGTTCTTATGAGTATGACAATGATATCTTTTTCAATTCTGATCATACTACATTACCTGACATGGATGCCTATAGAAACATTCCAAATGTTGAGAACATGGACACTACAAACAACAATGATACACACAATGATGATATGGACAACTTTTCAGTACATTCAGCAGATGTGGAAGAATCCATTATGGATCCCCGTTTCAATCGATTGGTTGAGGAAATAATGAGGAGGGATAGACAATACTTCTTACAAATGATGGCACAAAGTGGAGCCAAGATACCTCATGATTTTGACATGTCTCAAATAATGGAAAATTGAGCTTTGCAACAACCTCACTCCAACGTGGATCAAAGGAGGCCTAATAGTGGAGGCAATAGAAGACCACATCTTGTGCCTGAATCACCATCATCTTTGTTTCAAAAACTAGAGGTCCCGCATACACATGGTCAAGCATATGATACTCACCTTCACAGACCAAAATGGAAGTCTTATGTAGAGAAATATGCTCAATCACATATCAATGCTAAGGATCAACCACCAAAGCAATTGGATATTCAAAGGCATGCTCAAAATTTGGACACAAGGAAACCCCGTGTCAAATTTGGGGGCAACACATTAGAACATGACATGCCTGTAGAGTATGTTATACATGGACAAAATAGATATTTCGTTCCTCAACATGAATCTATACCAAGTGGTCCATTTATGCATCATCACTATAGACCTCCTCCATATGAACATGTGTATGATCAATATCATCCATATATGCAACATGCTTCTCCTCCAATTGGTGCCTCAAGCATAGGGTATGGTCCAAGAAGTCGATCTCCACCTAAGAACAATTTGGAGCAACAAATCAGGGACTTACAAAAGAAAATGGAGGACATAAATACACCAAAGCCAACATATACAATGAGAGACATATGTCCTTATCCATTTGAGAAGAGCATTCCAATGCCTCCTTTTCCTACATACTTTGTGATGCCTAAATTTGATAAGTTTAGAGGAAAAGGGGATCCTAAGGCACACATAAGACAGTTTTTCACAGCTTGCATTGAGGTAGCTTCAGAAGAGACATATTTGATGAGATTATTCCCACAGAACCTAGGCGATCAAGCTATGGAATGGTTCTCCCAACTTCCACCTGGAATTAAGTCATGGGGTGACTTAGCAGAGACATTTATTCAACATTTCTCCTACAATATAGAGATAGACATATCAGTCACTACTTTGTGCAACACCAAGCAAAAAGAGGGAGAGCCTTTTGCATCATTTTTACAAAGATGGAGGAATTTAGCCAGCAGATGCTCTTGTGAAATTCCACAAAAAACAAATGGTAGAAATGTTCACCCAAAATGTTAACAAAGACATTGGCTATGATCTAAGGAAAGCTTGTTTATCCACCTTCAAGGACGTCATTGAAAAAGGCTTAGCAACAGAGAAGGTCCTAATTGAACAAGGAGTCATATTCAAGGAAAACAAAGATGACTTTAAAGGAAAAGACAAGCCAAGATTTTGGAATAAAAACAAGAACATAGTCAATGATGGTGTTGTTGATGCGAATACAGTGCGACCCAAATTCATTTTTATCGGATCAAATCAGGTGAATACTCAAACAACTTCTAAATCACGAAGGAAGTACACTCCATTGGGAGAACCACTTGAGTCAGTTTTCAAAAAGCTAGTGGCAAACAAGGTAATCACTATTCCAGATTTTCCTCCATATGAACCAAAGGTTAAACCAAATTGGTGGAATGATGATGAATATTTTGAATTTCATAAGAGCAAGGGTCATAAGACAGGAAATTGTCATCGACAAAAGAACATCATACAAGATCTCATTGATAGAGGTGACATTGAGATTGAAGGACACTCATCCAATCAAGAACATGAAATGTTTAAGGAACCATTCCCAAAGCATGACAAGGGAAAAGCTGCAGCCACATATGACCAAACCAACTATACCAAAGCATCTTATAACTATGATTCAACCATCAATCACATCTCGATGGACAATTATGTCTCTACCATTATCATCAAGGACAAAACCCCTAAGAATTCTACCCAGAGACCCAAGATTGTCCCAAAAGGCATTAGATCTTCTTCCAAACCAACCCCTAAATGTAATGTTACAACTCGTCGAGGTAAATTCACTTTGCAAGGTGCTCCAGCCAAAAAAACCGCTTCCTCATCAACCAAGCCTGAGTATGACCTTGTAGAACAGTTAGGGAAGACACCCGCGCTCATCTCAATCCTTGAACTCTTACGCATATCCCCTGCACATAAATCCATTCTTGACAAAATCTTGAGAGAAACTGCTATTCTTACTGATCTGAATGTGGACCAGTTTCAAGCCATGGTGGGATACCTTTCCATTCCACACTCCCTTACATTCATAGAAGCCAATGACGCCTCCGTAAGTCAGCCACATAATGCACCTTTACACATTGAAGCCTTCATACACAAACATAGAATCAAATGAGTCCTAATAGATGGAGGAGAAGGTCTAAACATTTGTACATTAAGCACTATTAAACAATTGGGATATTCTGATAAAGCTGTGAATTCTACAAACAAAATTACCATCAAGGCATATGATGATGAAGAGCGTTCATCCAAAGGCACAGTCACCTTGCCTCTCAGAGTTGGGCCAATTACGAAGGATGTGGTTTGTCAAGTCCTAGACCTAGATCTCACATACAATATATTACTAGGACGTCCTTAGATTCATGAAATGAGGGTAGTACCATCAACATATCATCAATGCATCAAGTTTCCACACAATGGAGTTGAAGTGAGCGTCAAAGATGACCCAAATCCATTCATATATTGCAATAATCTACGACCTAAATCAGAAATAATAATTCCAGCTAATCGAGAGGCTATTCCTTCATCAACCTATGTGGATCCAGAATCATTGAAAGCTTCTACATCCAAACAAGCAGAGCTCAAAGAAAAATTCAAGATTAAAGACCCGGGATGTGGTGAGTATATCTTTCATGTTGATCAACTCCCACTATCTCCTAAGGTATTTAGTCAACAAGAACAATCTATAAATAATTTGTAAGGAATTGGGTATGAACCACCTAGTTTTGTGGCTACCAAGTCTGAATGCAAAACTCCTCTAGTGGTGCAAGCATCTCTTGATATCAATAGTCGTAAGAGTGGTTCCAACGAAGAATCTATTGAGTGTATCGCTAACCCTCTTGAGAAATCACATAGCTTTACCATTTCATCCATTCATTCCATTTCCACTCCACTTCCAGACTTGGATCAACAAGAATTACAAAAGACCTTACTCATTCGGGATCAAAAATCAAGCTTTGAAAAGAAAAATCTAAAATTCAAAACTAAAGAAAAGTCCTCCAGTCCAAATCAAAATCAAAAGCTATTGGACTCTACAAAAATCAAAGTCAAGGATAAAAATCCTATGAAGCAAAAAGAACAAGAGTTGATCTCCCCTAATATCAAAATAACTGGGGGCAAAAGTTCTAAAATTTCAAGTCAAAAAACACACTTGTTGATCCTAAGTCTCCATCATGCTATCCTACTTTCACTTCTTTTCACAATCATAAGCCTTCATAACTCATCCACTTGTTCCACACATCCTTTTCCTTCTAGTGATACATCATGGACCTTTAATGGAGCTTCCTCGAAGGACTTTGTTACCAAGGATGCCCAAACTTCTTTAGGTGACATGTATATGGGCCTACGTAGTCCACACATTAGTAATTCTATCTCAGTTCCTTTATCAAGGAAGACAATCACTCAAGCTACACATCATTCAGTCAAGAAACAATGCAGTTACAATCATAAGGTTAAGCCTCGTACATTTGAGGTAGGTGACTTAATTCCTAGAGAAAATATTAAAAATCAGCAAGACAGAGAGAAGAAGGGAAAGTTTGAACCAAATTGGCTTGGTCCTTACATCATCACAGAAGCATATGGATTTGGTGCATATCAACTCTCAACTACAGAAGGTGAACCTTTGGAGGATCCTATCAACAACATGCACCTTTGCAGGTTTTACACATAGCTCTTCAGAGTATCCTAATTCAAAAAATACAAAAAAATTCAAAAATTTCAAAAATACAAAAAAAATTATAAAACAAAAAAATCGTTACTTGGTGAAAACCTGACAAACAGGCACCTTGTGACACACACAAAAAAAAAAACATTGAAAATTTGAAAAAAGTAAAGAGAAATAATTTCGTCCAATGGTGAAAACCACTTCAGTGGTGCCCTGGGCAAGTACCATGGTGAAAACTAGGTCACCAGTGCCATGTGTAGAGACATTGCTCCTCCCTCCTTTAGGATTCTCTTTCATCACTTCACTTTGCACACACTCACGACCAATTCATCCATAATAAACTTACACATTCTCATCAAGGCTTGTTATTGATCTACCCAAGATTGGTTAGCCATTCATATTAAACCTCCCTTTCCATCCATAATAAATCAGATCCTATATGTGGCTAAGGCAAATCCTACATCTAGTGATGGGTGTGGAACTGAGAACATCACATGTTTCGAGGAGTACAGTTTCTTCCAGATTCCTTTAGTCTATCCGCGCACAATCCTTAATAAAGCAACATTTGTGTCACAATCCGCAAAAAAGTTTAGTCTTCTTCGCAATAAAGTATCAATTTCATGGATTCAGTCAGTTTCAAATGAGACACAATAGAAACAATGGGCTTCAACAAATCAAATCTTTCAACAGACTCAGACAACATATGGTTCCGTGCTATCTATCCTTTTTGTGAAAGTAAACATTGTGACCACAATCAAATAAGACTTATACAAGTGACAAGAGACACTAAAATTGAGGACTACAGTGGATGTTGGTGTCGAGTCTTGGTTTTCTTTTGATTTTATTTTTGGTGACATGTCTTTTAGCTTTTTCAGGATGTCTCTGACTAGAGATTCTATCTCCAGGATGTCTTTGACTAGAAAGGCGAGGATGGGGTATCGTCACCTATTTGTATTTGCTGTCTGTGGATTGTCTTTTAGTAATGCTATGACTTGCCCATGGATATGAGGACACTGAGAGTCTAGTGTGAACTGGGGCATTCCTTGTTTGCAACTATCTTATCTCCATGCAAACAAGGAATGCCCATTCTGGGTCGAACATATGCCTTGATTGTCATAACCTACTTGCCATAATAAAGTTCAATGATGATAACGCACAAGAAGCTCTTTCACTTTCATATCTTCTGTCTTCCATCCCCCTTTCTTGATTGACCTCCATCGTTCTTCTCGAGTCCGCGTAGCCTGCTATCACATGACTAAGTATAATGACACACCAAAAACATTTATATTTCATGTAGTTGCACTTGCATTACCACATATAAGCATTTCATACATACATATAGATATCACAACTGCATCACATCCTGCACACAACACCTGTTAGCACAATTTACATTTGCATTATCATATTCATCTGCATTACATACATTCACATTTGCACTATGCATACACATATAAAACATAAAACAACAAAAAAATATATTGCATTGCATCATATACATATTTGCATCCATATCATAAGCATCACATAAGAACATCTCATCACATAGGTACACATGCATATAGCTGCCGCAAAGATGAATCATCTCATATATATATATATATATATATATATATATATATATATATAAAGTGTCATGATACAATGATGTCAAAATACATATGGCTACAGCCAATCCTCGTGTCGCCCTATCCAGACAGAGGAACCCACTGATAACTCCTGCCAACACTGTTGGTAGTGCTAATCCTATCCATGTCATGGTATCCCATGCCACATGTCCCACCCTCATCTCCAGTCCTGGATCCTAGAACACTCGTCTAAGGGCATCCCTGTCTCCGTCTTGATCCTACGGAATCAGCTCCCCATCGATCGATATCCTCAGAATCCTGTATACATCCTCTAAGGTGACTGTCATCTCCCCATCGGCAAATGAAAAGTGCAAGTCTCAAAGTGCCACCTCTTTGCCAGTGCAGTCAGCAATCCCATGTTCGCTTGAAACTTAGGCACATACAAAATATGTCTCAATCCCATAGCCTCAATCGTAGCTTGATCCTCGGCTGTCAACTCAGGTCGCAACCTCTGAGTCGATGGGAATCTCTCCTGTGACTCTAGCATAGGCAAATACTCCTGCAGTCACACAAATCAATCATCTCAGTCCTAGTGACACTCACTGTTCATCACAAAGTGTTGCTTCTATCCTAGTGGTACTCCATGTTCATCACAAAGTACTGCGTGTTTGGCACTCCCTGTTCATCACAAATACTCACATTTGTACTCACTGTTCATCACAAAGTGCTGCTCATATTTTAGTACTCATTATTCATCACAAAGTACTATATCTTGGTACTCACTATTCATGACAAAGTGCCTTGATCTATCTTATCCTAGGGCCTATGCTTGAGTGAATCCTCTTGAGTAGTTTCCTAATTAGCAACGTATGTTCTATCACAGAATTGTCAATCCTCGCCCTATTTGCTATCCTAGTTTTCCCTAGAGGACCTGCTTGAGTGTATCCTCTCAGCAGCTTATCCAATCGACAACGTATGTTCATCACAGAACTACCGATTTGACCTAGAAGACACAAATTCATATTTTTGGACACAAAAATGCTTTCCTGACATAAACGCGCATTTATTACATTACCTAGCATGCATTAATGACAACAATAAATGTATCAAAGTACAAGGAGGTTTTGTGGTACTTACTGGCTCTTCTACCTGTGCTGGCCTCTGGAATCGGCGAATGCAATCGAATCTGTGAACCAAAGCCATCGCTGCTGACTGCTGCTGCTCTTTTCTCTCTCTGCACTCTAATCTCTTGGAGGTGTAGATAACAATGAGGATGTATTTCCCTCGTGGTCTATCTTATAGACTGCCCTAGCCCTCGTTTCCCGAGTCAGTCTTCATTATCCCGTGACTCTGTCACTTTATCCGGCCAGTCCATTCTATCCCGTCTTTCTTATCGAGAGATTTTCTGCGATCTTTTTCAGACATTTTCATCCAATCTCTTGAGGGGGCATATCATTCCCATCTTGGGGCAACTTTGTATCAGTTCATATTATCTTCTTTGAAACAACGCGACAAGCCGCATTGTCTCAAAGAGGGGCAAAATGTAGACACCTAAAATTGTCCAGTCTAATTAAATAAATATCTTTATTTATTTAATTACTTTAGCCTAATTCATCTATTAATTAAATAAATCCCTATTTATTTAATTAATTCATTTATCCTCTTCTAGCCTTATTTCTCATTTAAATAAATATATTTATTTATTTAAATTATCCTTTTCCTAAATTAAATAAATATCTTATTTATTTAATTGATCTCACTCCTTCTATTAATTAAATAAATGTTTATTTATTTAATTAATTCATTAACCTTTTCTACCCATGACACATGTCATTCATCTCTTAATTCATACACTACCTACC
Source organism: Cryptomeria japonica (assembly GCF_030272615.1). Lineage (NCBI taxonomy): Eukaryota > Viridiplantae > Streptophyta > Pinopsida > Cupressales > Cupressaceae > Cryptomeria > Cryptomeria japonica. The sequence continues at coordinate 618,846,729 of NC_081408.1, read as the reverse complement.
CCTTTCATTATTTTATTATTTCTTTTACCTACCCTCTAATCATAGCCGACCTCCTTTTACACCTCTCAATCTTATCCCTCCATTTCATATAGTGTCTTCTATATAAGGAGATGCTTCCTTCATTATCAAACCCTAATCAATCTATGCATTCAAGCCCCCCATAGACTACTTGACTACACTACGCTTTTGAACATAGGCGATCCTACTTGCAACCACATTCCGTTCTTTGTTGAACTCTTGTGCACATATAAAATCTGAGAGCAAATATATCAAGCAAGATCAATGGAGATAGGAAGAATGGAGATCCAAACCCTATTGGACATGCGATGGTATAATCTTTGTGATTTCATTTGATTTGCATTGTCTTAGGTAATCTTCATATGTTATGGTGGATCTTTGTTGTTGTTAGGCTAGGGTTTTGTGGTTGAATTCATTTAGCCTTTCAATATCGTTATTATTGTTATCCATTTTCACCATATACACCAACCAATATTTTGATCTCTCTTCATTCCCTTGCGGTGCAACAACTGCAAAAACATGTCCTGGTTGTACAAGATTTGATAGACGATCATACTCAAGTGAACTTTCCATGTCATCGTTTGACAAGGATATTGTTTGAGATAAAGGAGTTAGATAGTGGGGAACCCACGTATCAACCCACTCACTTGACTCACACTGATCCCAATCACACCGGACACAACTCTGACAAAAACAAGCCAACGCTCATGTCCAAATGGTCCATGTACTTGCATCTGAGCTGAGAAATGAATGCATCTTTGAAGAATCTTTAATTGTTTGACAATCCAATCTATCTCCCACTGTTCCCTCCTCAACCAACCAAAAGAATCTGCTCACTGCTGAATCAAGAGTACCTCCATGTGACAATGCTGAACTACACCAATCAATAATAGAACGTGCATCAGAGAAATTTGCACCTGAAATCCTTAATTGCTCCTTAACTAGAGCTCTCTTCAAACATGTACCTGCTCCATCATGCTCTCCCTTCCCATGTCCTGCCTCAAAAAAACACCAAATATGAGGTATATGCCTCTCCACATGCATTCTACTCAACCAATAAAACATACGAGCGTTCTTGAATTGACCCGTACAGTTATTTGACCATATTATATGTCGGTCAATTGCAATATCTTTCTCATGCAAGAACTCAAAAAAATTCTTGAAAGAATGTTGCACATACTCGAAGGAGTGTGATCTATCATCACAAAATGATACTCCCTGATTATCTTCCTGTCCTCTTCTGTACTGTCAGGAGCATGTCTATATGTAATGTGAACAAAAATAGCAATCTGGACTGAATTGTAGTACTGAGATTGTACCTCATTCTGTGGTTGCAATGTATAGTTCTCTACAAAATCAACCACCGATACAATAGTGCCAATCGGGAAAGAGTTCTTACACATCCTAAATTGTTGATCCAACCATTGAGACCTAAGGGTGTGCCTTGCATACTTGTAGAAAATATTTTCCTTAAAATCCAAAATAAAATCAGCAATACTCACTTCTCTTGAGACTAATTTGCATCTAGAACCTTCACCTCCACTCTTCAAAGTATATTTCACTATCTCGTATCTTTTTTTCTCAACATAATTATTTCCAAACTCGTGTTCGCTGCCCTCATGAAAACATGAAACAATCTTTGACAACCCATCGCATTCTGAGCACTTCTCATTCAAACAATCATTTCTATAGAAATAGCAGCCATCATCTCTAGGGCATAAAAAATAGATCTTGCAAGTCTCTTGATGATCTCGGAAATAGCATTGCACCACACTCCTACAACATCTCATTAGTATGCATCATAGAACGAATATGACATAAAAGTTCATGGTACATTGAAAACTCCACATGGTACTTGCAACAACAGGTATTGCGAATCTTAAGAGGAACACAATAAAATGGTTTCAAAGATTCAAAGGCCCTTTGTGATATTTGCAAAGTTGGATGTAATTCACAAATTTTTTGTACAACATTGTTTGGCTTGATTCCAAGAAATGTTTGGGATGTGGTGTGCGGTCTCGGTTGACAATGTAAGTTTTCACTTTAAGAATCTCCCAAAAGCACAAATTTGTCTCTAGCTATCTGAAAACCTGTGATCCTCGACAGAAAATAGAATATGCAAACTGTGGGCCGTTGGAATCTACAAAATGGCCCACAAACCCTTTTTTTCTTGCTTTTTTGTACTAAAATCGGATATCCAATGTACAAAAATTTGTGGTCCCCAAAAATTTTCCCATTGCCGCCATTTATTTAGTAAACTGCCACATGGCAGAAATCTGATATCCGATTAAATCGGATATCGGATTTTATTAGTCATATTTTAGAGAGAGAGAGAGAGAGAGAGAGAGAGAGAGAGAGAGAGAGAGAGAGAGAGACCATATGACCCCTAACAACATGATTTGGTGTCTTAAGGGGTCCTATGGTGTCGTTAGGGGTCATATGGTGTCCATAGAGGTCATATGGTGTATTGGGACACCATAGGACCCCTTAGGACACAATATGACCCAAAGCGAACCCAATATGGTGTCATTAGGGGTCATATGGTGTCCTAAGAGGTCATAAGGGTTCACAATGTCTTAATCTCTCTCTCTCTCCCCTAATCTCATAAGGGTTCATAATGTCCTATGATGTCTTAATCTCTCTCTCCCCCCCTCTCCCCTAATCTATCTCTCTCTCTCTCCCCTAATCTCTCTCTATCCCTCTCCCCTAATCTCTCCATCTATCTCTCTCTCCCCTAATCTCTCTCTATCTCTATCTCTCCCTTCCCCCTCCCCATCTCTCTCCCTCTGTCTCTCCGTCTCTCTCTCTCTCTGTCTCTATCTCTCTCTCTCTCCGCTAATCTCTTTATCTCTCTCTACCTTCCCTCCCCTCCCTCCCTCTCTCTCCATCTCTCTCTCTCCCTTCCCCCCCCCCTCTCTCTCTCTCTCTCTCTCTCCCCTAAGCTCTCTCTATCCCTCCCCCCTCCCTCCCTCTCTCTCTCTCTCTCTCCCCCCACTCCCCCCTCTCCCTCTCCCTAATATCATATACTAATTTATTTATAAATTAATATATTAATATATTAATAAAAAAATCTAGTTAGAGAATTTATTGATTAAAATTGGATATTGTGTCTTATGACCTCTTAGGACAACATATGACCCATAACGACACAATTTGTGTCTCTCTCCCTCTCTCCCTCTCTCTCTCTCTCCCTCTCTCCCTCTCCTCCCCTCTCTCTCTCTCTCTCCTCTCTCTCTCTCTCCCTCTCTCTCTCCCTCTCCCCTAATCTCTCTCTCTCTCTCTCCCCTAATCTCTCTCTCTCTCCATCTCTCTCCCTCTCTCTCTCTCCCTCTCTCTCTCCCTCTCCCCCCCATCTCTCTCTCTCTCTCTCTCTCTCTCTCTCTCTCTCCCTCTCTCCCTCTCTCTCTCAAATATGACTAATAAAATCCGATATTGGATTTTATCGGATATCAGATTTCCGCCATCGCCATTAATGTGGCAGTTCAGTAAATAAAAGGCGGCAAATTTATATATTAAAATCGGATATCCGATTTTTGTAGTCAAATTTTCAATTTTCAAATTTCGGCTTGGGAATGCTTTGGTATTTGGCTTGGAAGTGACAAGCCTGGAAAGTCAACTGAAAAAACGTGTTTTTCAGTATTCCTTGATTTTCCAGACTTTACACTGGTGGCTGACGACTTTTTTTTAGCCAAAATTGATAAAACGAAAAGGGTTTTTTAAGGATGTTCCTAGCTTTCCAACAATATAAGGCTTGTCTTATTTCGACTTTAATAAATAATTATTATTTATTTTCTAATTGAATTTTGACAATAGTCCTGATTGATATACTGATTGAAAAACACTCATAACTTTCAAACGGTATAACATTTTTTGAATCCGAAACATGCGTCACATCCTATGCTTTGTCTATTATAGGGAAAAATTAAAAAAATTTAAATTTCATAAGGTTTTGACCAAGTTAAGGTGGTCAGACATAGGAGTTTCTGAATTTCTGAAAAGCTGTAGTAAAAAATTAATAAATAATTATTTACTTTATAAATTTTTTTAAAAAAAATATGTGTCACATCCGGACATGAGTCTAATACTTATATTATAAATATTATAAAAAAATATTATGATTTGATAGTGATTAGGGTGGTCAGACATATGTCTACTTCTTTTTTTTTTCCTGAAATTTTAGTACCACTGCATTGAAATTTGAAATTTTCATCAAATAGGATTTTCTTTTTCCAAAAAACAACTAGTAGCTTAGAAACTACATTCAATTTTCTATATATTCTCTTCTTACATATTTTAAAAATAATGTTCACAACTTATTCAAATTTTCATGTCAAGTTGCATAACTCTGATTTTCTAAAATTTCATTGCCACTTAAGGGCCTGTTTTGGCACACCATGATCCTACACATACCCATGATTATGACAAAATTATGATAAATTGGATGACCAATTTCATGACAAGTTGCTATGTGAAAATATGATAAATTGAGAGCAATTTGTGCCCATCAATTGTGACATGATTGAGAGAGAAAATAGCCACTTGATTATATGACAAATTAGACATGAAAATTGCTCATTGATTGAATGATAAATTGCAGAAAAAATAACTACATTAATTATGACATGATTGAGCACAAAAAGGGGAGAAATTAGTGGGAATTTAAGCTATGAGGGAATAATTAGAGGAATTTGAAGTATGAAAATTAGCAAATTAGGTGGAAAATAGGGAATTAGAAATTAGCAAATTAGAAAATGAGGAAATTAAGTGAAATTAATTAACAAACATTCATTCATTAATTAATTCACAAAGAGGACATAATTAACCAATTAAATGAAACATTTAATTGCGACAAGAGGGACCTAGGATAAATAGAATTGTAAAGCGGAAAATCGAACCCCAGGTGTTCCCCCCACTCCAAGGAGAAAGGAGGTCACTAGGATTGACGATTTTCACTTAGGAGAGACTTTACATTCAAAAGAGGGGTTGAAACTCACAAGATCCAATCCCACACAATGCAAAACTGGATTCTAAATGAGTTTCAAGGGTTGAGACATCAAGGATACCTTCTTTTGTAAAGAATGTAGATAGAAGGATTGAACTAGGAGTGCATGTAAAGTAAGAAAGATTTGCTTATAAACAAAGATAGGAATACGGGATGAAGCTGCGAACCTGGAATTAGCAGTAAAATGTCGAGACGATGCTGTCTTGCAAATTTGAGCAAAATTTGACAGGACGATGGCACCCGGCGTGCACACGGTCCTCCGAAAAATTCACGAAACGAAGGGGAATCTGTTCGTCTCTGCACAAGGATTCCAGATCTTCAATTACAACCGCGTACCTGCAACCTACACATAGAAAAGAGAGGATGATTGGGGGGTTAGGGATTAGGGGTTTGCCTTTAGGTCAAACCCCGGTTTTGGAATTAACCAAGAAATGAGAATGTTGTAAATGTAAATGTTTGTAATGTAATAAAGTACTGATACCTTGTTGTAAGAATGTTTGTATTCTTACATGCGAAGGTGTAATGATGTTGTATGTTGTAAGTGATCTCCTCTTCAATGGTTGAATCCTTGTCTTGAATGCAACACCTAGCCTTGAATGGAGACTTAGAATGCTCAATTGCTTGAAGGAATGCTTGAATGCTTGAATGTTTGAATGTTTGAATGTCGCTTCCGCCTTTTTTCCATCTACTTAACATCTACCCTTTCTGAGAGGGGAAATGTAGTTTATATACTTGTCAATTAGGGTTAGAAGACTGATTTTTCCGACCTTAGGCCGACCTAGAAACATTGTTTTCCGAATTGCAAACTTGAAGACCCGATGCCCCATAAGAGATCGGGCCCAAAATAGGGCCAGGGACCAGGGCGCTGGGCGCCATGGTCCCACCTCCCGGGACAGGAGGGTGCAAGGAAGGATCAGGCCACGGTGCAGTTTTTGATGTCGTAAACAGGTTTCGGGGTCTCCATTCAGGTTCAGTGTTGCGTCGCCATTGTGAAGACCCAAATGTAGTCGAAATTGCAAGTGTCGCAATTTTAGGACGCTACATTTAGCCCCCACTTTAGCGGGAGTATAAGCCCATACTTCTGGTAAAGTACAAGGAAACAACATTGAAAGACTTTCACCACGTCAAGGAGGCAAGATACACCAAGCCCCTAGTGGACTAAGGATCTTACGACTTCGATTGACAAAGTAAAAGGGAAGATCACGAGGGAGAACCATGACTGTCAGTAGTAAGGTTCCCTCACTATGAGTCATGCAAGAAAAAATACCAAAAATTTTCAAGGCAAAGCTAAGTTCGCCAAGAAATTTTCAAGAATCTTGAAGAGATATGGACGGAGCATATGCCCCCCTATGTTAAAGCGATCACACACGCCTCATCGGGGGTGATTGCTTTAAGGTAGTGGTACACATAAGAAATGAGAAGGGAAAGGAGCATGTTATCACAAAGATTTAGCCCCCAAGTGTGAGATAAACCCAAGGATAATAGACACAAAAAACAAATCACGAGGTGACTTCACTTTCCTTGGGGTCAGTATGCTGTATGATAATTCATGTATATCATATGTATGTATGCATAATTGTTCTTCATTCCCCAATCAAGGAAGGTCACCTAGAAGAAGGGAACACATGTGTCTTCTGAGTCAACATGAGAGAGACCAAAAGACATCTCAATGCTTTGCATCGTCCTCAAGTAGGCAACACTAAGGACAACAAATAGAAGAATGAGAATAACACATAGAAGAAGTAACAAAAGAGATCAAGAGAGGAGGAGAGAATCTGCTGTGCTAATGAACTAGTCTAGCACGTCATCCACCCCCCGATCTTGCTAATCAATATTTCGGGAAGGTAGGAAACACGCTAGAGGAGGAACATCCAACACAGTAGATGGAGCTATCACAAGATCCAAACAAGGGCTATGTTCATGTTCCAAGCCACGTTGTTCTTGTCTAGGAGCTAGGATAAGTGCTTTAGAAAATTCATTAGATAAATGGTTATCAATATCAACAAATTCATATTCACTATCAGAAGCAAGAGAAGTAACATTTTCATCATGAATAACATTTTCATCTATATCATCATTAAGATTTATAAAAATAGGATCTTTAACTCACACAGGATCAAAACCATCATGCATCTTATGTTTAGGAGATTTTGGCTCAATTTTCGGCTGAGGAGAAAATGGAATAATACTAGCTGAAGGTGTTTTTAGGGATTGCAAAGTTTGAGAAGTAGCTGCCTGAGCTCTAAGACGACGCTTTCATCGGCGTTCACGCGTAGAACGATTTCGTCTAGTCTTAGTAGGAAGTTGAGGAGATTGAGGAGGAGGAATGTTCTCATCCTTATCACTTGGGTGTTTAGGTTGTGGTCTCTTAGGTTGGGTAATAGGAGAAGAGGAAGGTCTCTTCTCTTTATAAAAGGAAGGAGGAGGAACTGCTCCATATAAAGGAGGAATATTTGGTTTAGGAAGGAGACCAAGTCCATCATGACAAGGAGGTATAGGTCTACTTTTAGAAAGTTTATTAGACATAGACATAGTCACATCCATAGGAATGGGTTGGGAATCTTCTTGAGGAAAGACATTAGTTTTATCTTTCAAAGGAAGAACTTCCTTCTCAAGAACGATAGGAATATCAAGTTTGGGTGTTCGAGGTTTGCTTAGAGATAGGATCATATCTTTTTTCCACTTTTGATAAGATTTGAAAAGATGATCACTTCGCGGTGGAAGAGATTGGAATTGTTTAGGCCAAAAATAATCAATAGGAACGCTAGAAGTTCTTTCAGCTGGTTTAAAGAGACTATGATTGACAGTAACAACTTCACCATTATGGAGAAATTTCAAACACTTATGAATAGGAGAAGCAATAGCTTTCATGGAAGATAGCCAAGGATAGCCTAGCTTCACATGAAATTGTTCGGATGATGGAATAATAGCAAAGCTCACATCAAGGGATTTGTTATGGACCTCAATAGGTAATGTAATAGAACCAATTGCAGGAGAAGAAAATGCATCAAATAATTTCACAACCACATTTGTTTTTTCATAGATCACTTGATTCAATTGCAAAGTAAAAAGAAATTCTTCAGTAATGACGTTAACCATGCAAGAAGGATCAATAAGCACTCCATGGCAAGGTGTATTCTTGACTTTTGCAACTATATATAAAGGACCATCAGGTGCCCTGATAGTTTCACTAGAATCAAATGTGATGGAAAGTTCTTTAGGGATTTTTTGCTGCTCTACAAAGTTAATCACATTCGGAGTCATAGACACAAGACCATCAGGTGAAAAAGAGGAATCATTAGTCTCAATCACATTAGAGGTATGAGAAGGTAATGGATCAGTAAAAATCTTAAGATTTTGGTTAGGAAGAGCTACAGATGTGTTGCCTTTATCATTCACACCTGAAATAGAAATAGTATTATTATCAATCAAATCTTGAATTTTACCCTTTAAAGCAAAACATTTTTCAGTATCATGCCCAGGTTGACGATGAAATTGACAAAAAGATTTGTTATCAAAATAGGGTGAATTAATCTTTGCAGGATCTATTTGCTTTACAGGAGGGAGAGTAAGCACATTTTGTTCCAATAGCTTATTCATAATACTATGCAATGATTCATTCAAAGGAGTATACTTTCTTTCTTTCTTGAAAAACTTAGAAATAGGAGGCACACCTGATGCTGCATTCACATTGTTGTTGATGATGTTTTCATTGAATTTGATGGAATCTCTGTTCGGTTTAAACTTTCCAAATGGTTGTTGACTGCTATCACCCTTATCACTCGGAGCCATAGGATGTGATTGTTCCATTTGACTCACAGTCAGTTGATAATTGTGAAGAGTTGCACACAACTGTTGGAAAGAAGTAAACTCAGAAAACAAAAGTTTTTCTCTAATATCTTTTTGTAAATTAGAAATAAAGATTCTTTGAATATCATTGTCAAGTACTGGAAAAGAAATTTGAGCACACAAATGCTTATATCTACCAATGAAATTAGTCACTTTTTCTTTAACACCTTGTTTACAATGCATTAAATCAATCAAAGTAACTTTAGGACTTATATTGTTTTGAAATTGTTGAATAAAAGCATTTGCAAGTTGTTGGAAAGAAGTAATAGAATAGGAAGGCAACGAGCAATACCATTGTAGGGCCTTATCTCTTAATGTTCTAGTAAACAGTTTTGCAAGCAACCTTTGGTCATGAGCAAAATTGGTACATACTGTTTGAAAGGTCTTAACATGTGTTAGAGGATCACCTTTACCATCATAAAGCTCCAACTGTGGGATTTCAACATGCTTAGGGGGGATAGCTCGAACAATGTCAAGAGAAAGTGGGCTCGCGACATCAAATGTGGGCACACTAAACTTAGATTGATTCATAGAGGCAATTTGTTGCTGTAAAGAAGAGACAGTTTGCGCAAGATTGTTAATGGTCACTTCAGTCGAAGAGTTCATATTAGACATGTTAGATTGTGACGGAGGTATTATGTTATTGAAAGAAGGTATTGATTGAGAGTGAGGTGGTGGGACACTATGATGGATAGTCATAGGAGATGATTGGAAACAAGGAACTCTACAAGGAGGAATGGAATGGTTGAATGAATTGCCCCCTTGCGTCATGTTCATTTGTGGAGATGTAATAGGGACACTCATTGAAGGAATGAATGAAGAAGTCGGATTGAATGAAGGAAGAGGGTTAATTGAAGAGGAAGGATTGCCCCCATGACTGGTAATCATAGGTGGAATGTTTTGTATTGAAGTAGTCATTATGTTTGATGTAAAAGTAGGTATACTAGCAATAGAAGTTGTCAAAGGGATAGAATGATTGACTTGAGTAGGAGGTTGTGTATAACCTAAAGTTTCGGCACAACTCTTCATAGGCATCACATTCGAATCCACAATGTGTGCAATACCACGCAAAATATCAATTCCATTCTTATCACTTTGAACCATACGTTTTAGACCCTCGATTAATGAAAGAGCTTGACTATCGGGGTATTCATGAGACATCCATTGCTGAAAATCATCAAATTGGTTATCCAATTTTGAAAGTTGTTCTACAGAAACCTCATGGAGAGCTTCTTCATCATTAAGAGGATTAGAGGAATTACCCATGTCCTCGTTAAAAAGGCCATTCAAATTAGGTTCCATCTCTTCGGTAATTAAACCTTGGAAAGACTTAATTCTAAGGCTTCGTCTAACGGGAATAGTGTAAGTAGGGCTTATTGTTGTAAAACTCATGCACTAGAGAGGGAGAGAAGATTTTGAATTTAGAGGTAGCAAATTTCAATAAAATCAGCCAATCTCCTAGATTTAGGTTGTTAAATGCAATCACGACAATCTCCCGAAATTTCAGAAAAAATGTCAGGGACTGTGGCGAACGGAGTGCACACGGTCCTCGCAACTTTTTTCAAAATTTTCAGAGATGAAAGTTATGATGATTTTAAAGCTAATCTGAAAAAAATGAGTGATTTTACGATCTGTAGATAGGCCAAATTAAAGTTGCAATCTCAAAATTGAACCCTACCAAGATTGTTGAAAAATGCAAAATTTGAATTTTGAAAAAGAGAGGGAAACTAAAATTTTGAATTTTATGATTTTAGAAGGAATACTGAAAGCAATGCAAGCTTTGAAATTTAAAAGTTGAGTTAATTTCATGCAAAATTCAATTTTGAAAGTGGAAATCAAAGTTGTTGCAATTAAACATTTAATTTCAAAATTCACAAATTGCAAAAATTTGAATAAAGCACTGAAACTTCGAATGAATGCCAACACACTTTTCAGATTTAGGACAGTAAGAAACACAATTTTGACACAAAATTTCAATTTCAACAATTTTTGAATGATTAGAAGCCTTAATCCAAGCAATCACTAGACCAACTTTGACTTTAATTTTGAAAGTGTTAGAATTGATGAAATCAGCCAAGATTCTGGATTCTAGCAGAAAAATACAGTAAGATCTAGCTCTTGAAATTTCAGAAAAAATGTCGAGGTCAATGGCGCTCGGGGTGCACACGGTCCTCGCAACTTTTTTCAAAATTTTCAAGGATGAAAGATATTGTGATTTTGTTTCGGAATCCAAAGTTACAGCCGATTTGGAGGTGTTTTGATCAGTGAAATTATCGGTCAAAGGTTGAATCAAGAGGGTTTTTAAAAATTAGGGTTTTGACACTTAACCACTTAATTTTCAGAATTAAAGCACAAATATGAATTGACAATTTGCAATAGAAGGGTAGATCTGAAACAAGCATTAACAATTAAACATTTCACAAGCTCAATTACTAAAAAGAAAATTTTAGGGTTTTTATGCAATTAACCTCTAAAATTTGCAAAAGATCAAACATGGAAATGTAATTAAGGAAGAAAAATTTTCAGATCTAACCATGAATAATCAGAATTAGGATGTTCACGTCGGGTTCACCAAAATGTAAAGCAGAAAATCGAACCCCAAGTGTTCCCCCCACTCCAAGGAGAAAGGAGGTCACTAGGATTGACAGTTTTCAATTAGGAGAGACTTTACATTCAAAAGAGGGGTTGAAACTCACAAGATCCAATCCCACACAATGCAAGACTAGATTCTAAATGAGTTTCAAGGGTTGAGACATCAAGGATACCCTCTTTTGTAAAGAATGTAGATAGAAGGATTGAACTAGGAGTGCATGTAAAGTAAGAAAGATTCGCTTATAAACAGAGATAGGAATATGGGATGAAGTTGTAGACCTGGAATTAGCAGTACAATGTCGAGACGACGCTGTCCTGCAAATTTGAGCGAAAGTTGACGGGACGATGGCGCCCGGCGTGCACACGGTCCTCCGAAAAATTAGCGAAACGAATGGGAATCTGTTCGTCTCTGCACAAGGATTCCAGATCTTCAATTACAGCCGCATACCTGCAACCTACACACAGAAAAGAGAGGATGATTGGGGGGTTAGGGATTAGGGGTTTGCCTTTAGGTCAAACCCTAGTTTTGGAATTAACCAAGAAATGAGAATGCTGTAAATGTAATGTTTTTAATGTAATAAAGTACTGATACCTTATTGTAAGAATGTTTGTATTCTTACATGCGAAGGTGTAATGATGTTGTATGTTGTAAGTGATCTCCTCTTCAATGGTTGAATCCTTGTCTTGAATGCAACACCTAGCCTTGAATGGAGACTTAGAATGCTCAATTGCTTGAAGGAATGCTTGAATGTTTGATTGTTTGAATGTTGCTTCCGCCTTTTTTCCATCTACTTAACATCTACCCTTTCTGAGAGGGGAAATGTAGTTTATATACTTGTCAATTAGGGTTAAAAGACTGATTTTTCCAACCTTAGGCCGACCTAGAAACATTGTTTTCCGAATTGCAAACTTGAAGACCCGATGCCCCATAAGAGACAGGGCCCAAAATAGGGCCAGGGACCAGGGCACTGGGCGCCATGGTCCCACCTCCCGGGACAACAGGGTGCAAGGAAGGATCAGGCCACGGTGCAGTTTTTGATGTCGTAAACAGGTTTCGGGGTCTCCATTCAGGTTCAGTGTTGCGTCGCCATCGTGAAGACCCAAATGCAATCGAAATTGCAAGTGTTGCAATTTTAGGACGCTACAATAATCAATCCATTTAACCTAAAGATACAAGTTAGAAGGATTAAATCATTAAACCCTAAAAGAAAGATTAGAAATGAAAAGACAACAATAAGGTCATGACAAAAAATCAATTGATGTAAGGTCGATTATGTTGGCATTTTTAGTTTGTTGGCATTTTGCATAGAGATTGCATTAATGATACGTTGTCATTGATGTCAATTGAATTGGTAATGGTATTCATGTTATTGTTGATATTGCTGTTTTTGATATTGGCTAGTAACCGATAAGAAGAGCGTTGTGGAAGATGTTGTAAACCGGTATGTAAAAGTTTGTGAGTTGAACTAGTGAACCGGTGTAAAGGGTTAAACCTTTCTATGTAATGTAATCGACAAACCCTATCAGTTGTTAAACCCTAACCGATCAAGTTTGATGGTTTATTATCTGATAAGCGATAATGATGGAGACATGTGTGATCATTGTAAGAGGATAAGTTCAAATTGTTTTGGTGCATTTGTTTTTGTCTAGGGAAGAAGCAAAGTGGATTGCATATAATGCACAACGTGTGATGAGTTACAGATTCCGATGAAGTGGTGCTCATGGAGCGGTTGGAATTTTCTTGAAGAATGTGAAGAGATTGTCATGATTTCTAACGGTCAAGATTGTAGCGACTTGTTTGTAATCTCGATGATGAGAATTAAGTTTTTGTTGTGTTATCGACCTAACTGATTTGTATTTAAGATCAATGAAGTTGTTTGTAAAGGTTGTTGGCAAGATTGATTGAAACCTGTTGAGTGTGTAGTTGCCTAACCGACGAATGGATCTACACTTTGAGTGAAGGCAGATTGAAGCTTAGAAGGATCTGATCAAGAAAATGTAGTGCTACTCAAACAGATCAAGAAAACCTATTGTTTTCTAACAATTACAACAGAAGTGAAATCACTTAACAGGGTAAGCTCTAACAAGCTTGGTTACTCATTAAATCCTCTAACAAGGTGGTCCATTAGCTTGAATTCTTAAATCCTCCAGCGAGGTTACTCCTAACAGGGTATTGTGCTTTTCATCAAGGCATATTTGTAAATCCCTTAACCGGGTGATTCCTAACTGGAATTAGTTCTTAACAGGACTTATTGTAAAGATTTAATAGGCTTGGCTCCTAACAGGGCAAACTTCAGAAGAGTTCAGATAGCTATCCTTGTGAGTCTCATCTCACCATGGTTTTTACCTATTTGGGTTTTCCACGTATAAACATTTGTGTCAAGTGGTGAATGCTTTTGTGGTTATGGTCTTATTTGTTGATTTGATTAACTTCTGATAAGGCATGATAAGTAGAAGCATTGAGAGATGAATATGTTGAGTTGTGATTAAGCATTGTTGATGTTTACAAGATTGAAGTTGTTTATTGTTAAGTTATCATAATAGTTAAACTGGTTGATGTCAAGTATTCTTATGAATATTGATCTTGACTAAGATATGTTTACTTTGTGTGATTGAGTTTGAGTTTGGGAACTTTGTATCAATTTTTCAATATACTAATTCACCCCCCCCCTCTTAGTATTCTACCAGATACTTATTCTTTCATCATACCATTAGATTCAATCATGATTAAATGATGAGGACTGATAATTGATAAAGTGTCGATGTTGATTGACAAAAGGAAAAAATTGATATATGACAAAAGAGAAAAGATCAATGACTAATCGATCCAAAAATTGACAAAGATTTGATGATTGATTGAGACTAATGACAAATCAATCAAATATTGATAAAAGGTCGAGTTGATGAAAGTTTGAATAACATGATGCCGAGATTGATGAAGACCGATGACGAATCGATCACAAATTGACAAGATTGACCGACAACTGACAATTGAAAAGAGGATCTAAAATAATGACAATTGATTAAAGGTTGATAAAATGGTCGACTTGATGAAGGTCGCATGACAAAATACCAATGACAAATCGGTCGCAAATTGATGAGGAATGGACAATTTGATGACATAAGATGATCCAGAATGACAATGGTTGATCAAAGATTGATTGAAATTGACAAAGACCAAGGACAAAACCCTGATTCGACAATCGAGAAGGGTTGACGATGCTGAATTGACAAGATCGGATTGACAATGATAAAGATTGACATCCTGATTTTTGCTGAAATCGTAGATTTTTTAGAAAATATAATGATTTAAGCTTTAAGAGGTCCCAATTGAAGTAATTAATTGAAGAAAGTTAGATCAAAGGCTCTTAGATCAAAATTTCTTCAATAGAACCTCTCTACTTCTAAATCATACTTGCAATGGAGTCTCCTTTGCATCTATCAAATGCTGATAAAAAACCAATTTTACATTAGCTTTTGAGGGGTCAAACGAATTCATTTAGAAGTTTTGTTTTCTTAAGGATTTAATCCTTATTATAAGCTTTCCAAATAGTATAATTTTTAATATATTTAATTTCATTAATATATTTATTTTTTATTTTTTATGAATGTAGGTTTTTCACCGAACATGAACTTCTTTGTTCAATGCATTGGGAAAAATAGTAAACTAATTCAAATTTTTTTTGAAAAATATCTATGCACTAGGTATTGATGTCTTCTTTCTAACAAAAAAAATAAAACTGAATTTTGATATATATAGAACAAGTTATGTGTTCAAACGTACACCTATATCTAAATTATAATTAGTCAGACCTCAAAAATTAATAAAATATAAAATGTTCAAATATCACTGTCAAACCAACTGCATGCCCTGGGTATTGATGTTACAAACCAAAATTTAACAGAGATAAGTTTCTATCATACATAGAAAAAAAGTTATATGTTTCGGGATGCACATCACTCTTAAAAAATGTTGTTTGCTATAAAAAAACTACTTTTGAGGGAGATGGAAAAATTAATAAAATTTTATTCAAAAAAAATTGAAAAAACTATATTTAGAATCTACAAAAAAGATGTTACAAATCACTAGTTTACATCATCTTCAAATTCTAAACGGTTTAAAAGTTATAGGTGTCGAAAAGTGAAGGTTTTTTGCAAAATGTTCATCTAAGTGTCAAAGTTGGTCAAAAAGTGGGAACCAATATTGTGAGTTCACCCGAGGACAAAACCCTAATTTGACATCGATTAGGATTGATGATGTCCAATTGACAAGACAAAATGATTGATAGCGACCAAATATTGAAAGTCATGATAATGTCGACAAGACCTAATTGAAAAAGAGAGAAATGCAATTGAAAAAGGAAGAAAGCACAAAAGAATGACAAAATGTCAACAAATGATAAAGATCAAGTGTGTGACATAGAAGAAATGTCAATTGATGCGAAAACCCTAAAATAAGGTCACACAGACATGTTAAAGTACAACGCCGCAAGCATTAACCATTTTTAGATGTCTATAGAATTGATTTCATTGGAGAAGTTATGTAATAGTTTTGGCAGAGTCAAGAATAATTAGGTGGATCATGCACAATATATTAGTCATGATGAGAAGATTGCTAGAATTTTAAACTTATAATAGCTTGATGATAGTAAATGGAGAATGGAAAGAAAAGTTTTAAAGTTGATACATATTTGTATTTTAATTAGTCGTTAGATTTCACTCATAATCAAGTCTTACAAGATACCCTAGGGTTTGGCAATTTTGAAGCAGTACAACTTTTTGGCCAATGAAAATCGATCATGCATCAAGATTGGATCTCTACATCATGAAACATGTGATCAAGTGATATATTTTGAATGCTAAATCAAATATTGTAATGGGAACAAGTTCCCAAGTATTTTTGAAATGTAAAAGTTGGAATATGATAAAAGGTTGTTATAAGGTCTTAGGCCAACATATTTTCTAGATTTTCTATAAAAGAGTGAACTTGTTATATTGTAAGTGATGTAAATTATTTTTAATATTCGAGTTTTAAAGAAATCAGACCAAAATCTAGTGCAAAGTTTTTTGATTTGGGACAATATTCAATAAGAGAAGTGTAGTCTAGTGTTGCATAATTATTTTGCATGTGATTTTTTGTATTTTTGCATGACATTTTTTTAGTCTAGGTTGAAGCTTATATGAAAAATACTTTATGTGTGCATTATTTGTGATTGTCTCCTTGAATCTAAACACTTTCCTTTAAGTGAAGATACTACAGGTTTCTAAAGTTATTAGTATACACTTGCTATATGGTCTACTCAAGTAATAGATAAAACATGCTCTAAATGAGTTACAAGGGGATATGTGTTGTGTTAAAGGATCCTTAAAAAGATTTACAAATAATACCCTTTCTTGGAAATATCATTATAATTTAGTGATATTATTTTCAGTGCTCTGAGTATGAAGTTTAGTTGATAAGATCCACTTGAATGTCGCATATGAATTTTTTGCCCTAAATAGGCATTGATCTTAAGGCCTTCTTTGGTCAAAATCCTAGATTCTTCAACCCTAAAAATTTAAAACAAACATTTTACTTTTTTGTTAATGTGTTCAAGTTATTCCATATTCTCAAGGTCTTGAATAAGATAAATATTAAGGATTTAGCTAATCTGAGACAAGATCATTTTAGTATTTAGTACATATATGAGAACATTCTTCTCAAATTAGTATTTCAGTGTGTAAGGGATAATAGTTTCAAATATTGAAGTAAGGGTTACCCCTAGGTCTAGCAAAGTCTATAGTGCAAAGGAGAATAAGCCAAAGTCTCTTGTTTGTTGAACACTAATATAAGAGTCTTGATCATTAAAGATAGCAACTTTATAAAGATAATTAGGCAATCAATTGGGAACACAAACATATTATAATCAATATTTTTTCTCTAACTTTAATTGGGTATTGGAATTTACGTAATATAGTTGATAGCATGTGTTAGCACATTGTTGCATGTGTTGTAAGTTGACATAAGGTGGATATATTTAGAAGATTTGGAGTGCATATCTTTTGTGAGATTCTATGAAAAGTTATGATAATTTATCTTATGATGCATAAGATTCAAGAATAGAGGAATTACATTGAAATATTAACCAGCTATAATAATATTTTATTACTTGCCATATGTTGTCTATTTTGATATAACAAATTATGATAAATTGGACCTTTATGTTGAGTGGATCAAATTGGGAGTTTAGATAATTTATTGATTTACTATTTTTAGTAGGTGACAATAAATCTTCAACGGTGGTATTGGAAATTGAGCCAAAATTGGATACTATCTTTTGGAGATTTTGTAACATTGTTTTAAAAACCATTTGTGGTTTCTATCTTGTTCATTTTTTTATGAGTTGATGTTTGAGGAAGTGTTTTCATAGTAGAGTTATTATTGAAATTCTTGTGAAATTCTTTCAAATTTAATTGCGAGTGATATACTTATAATGTAAAAACTTACATTGCAAGTTTTTTGTAATTTGTTTTAGGTTTGATAATACAATGTATAGATTTTAAAGTATGAAACTTTCTCCACGTGAGTCATTATATAATAGAATAACTATTTATCCATCTATAAATGTGATAACTCAAATATTTTATAATAAACTTGAATTATATTTTAAAATTTTATGTAAATCACTCCTTAACATGAAAAGTTATTTCCCCACCCTTACAAAATTCTCATGATGAAGAAAACTTCTTACTATTCATATCAAAGCACCCCACCAAACTCCAACATAAGTTGTCTCGTCTAACTAAACTATATATGACTGCCTTGACCTTGGTTGGCTAAACCTTTCCTATTGAAGCCTCTTGATTGATTAGATATTATATCATTTGCATGTGCTTTGTGTGTTCAGTATATGGATGCATCATTACATTAGACAACACACACAAAAGACATTTAGCACCCAACCCAACTTCACCATAAGTTGTCTCATCTAACTAAACTATATATGATTTGCTTGACCTTGGTTAGCTAAACCCTTTCTGGCTGAAGTCTCTTGACCGATTAGATATTTTATCCTTTCCATGTGCTTTGTATGTTCCATATCTAGACACATCATTACATTAGCCAACACACACAAAAGAAGTTTAGCACCCCACCCAACTCCACCATAAGTTGTCGCATCTAACTAAACTATATATGATTTCCTTGATCTTGGTTGGCTAAACCCTTTCCTACTGAAATCTCTTGAATGATTAGACATTTCATCCTTTGCATGTGCTTTGTGTATTTCATATCTGGCTGCATCATTACATCAACGAACACACGAAAAAAACATTTAGCACCCAACCCAACTCCACCATAACTTGTCTCCTCTAACTAAACTACATATGATTGCCTTAATCTTGTTGGCTAAAAACTTTCCTACTTAAGTCTCTTGACTGATTAGACTTTTCATCATTTGCATTTTCTATGTGTGTTCTGTATCTGGATGTATCATTACATCAGCTATCACACGCAAAAGACATCTATCTCAACTCCACATACAAAAGACATTTATGCATTTCTTATCTGGCCAACACACACAAAAGACATCTATCACAACTTCACATACAAAAGACATTAATGCATTCTTTATAAGTCTCTTGATTGATTAAACATTTCACCATTTGCATGTGCTATGTGTGTTATGTATCTGGATGCATCATTACATCAACCAGCACACACAAAAGACATCTATCACAACACCACATACAAAAGACAATTATGTGTTCCTTGTCAAGACACATCATTACATCCACCAACACACACAAAAGACATCTATCACAACTTCACATACAAAAGACATTAATGCATTCTTTAGAAGTCTCTTGATTGATTAGACATTTTACCATTTGCATGTGCTATGTGTGTTCCCTATCTAGATGCATCATTACATCAACCAGCACACACAAAAGACATCTATCACAACACCTCATACAAAAGACATTTATGCATTCCTTGTCTGGATGCATCATTACATCAGCGAGCACACACAAAAGACATATATCACAACTCCACATACAAAAGACATTAATGCTTTCTTTATAAGTCTCTTGACTGATTAGACATTTCATCATTTGCATATGCCATGTGCATATCTTGATGCATCCTTACATCAGCCAGCACACACAAGAGACATCTATCATAACTTGGCACTGGTTATGAAGACAAAAATTTGCACTGCCCCCATTCCCAAACATACAAAAAACATTAATACTTTATTTATTGAAATGTATCATTACATCAACCAGCACACACACAAAAGACATTTATCACGAGTCCCCACACACTCAGAGATGTGACAGCACAGTTTTGAGTCCGTACATGTAACCAGCACACACAAGAGACATCTATCATAACTTGGCACTGGTTATGAAGACAAAAATTTGCAACGCCCCCATTCCCAGACATACAAAAAACATTAATACTTTATTTATTGAAATGTATCATTACATCAACCAGCACACACACAAAAGACATTTATCACGAGTCCCCATACACTCAGAGATGTGACAGCACAGTTTTGAGTCCGTACACGTAACCAGCACACACAAGAGACATCTATCATAACTTGGCACTGGTTATGAAGACAAAAATTTGCAACGCCCCCATTCCCAGACATACAAAAAACATTAATACTTTATTTATTGAAATGTATCATTACATCAACCAGCACACACACAAAAGACATTTATCACGAGTCCCCACACACTCAGAGATGTGACAGCACAGTTTTGAGTCCGTACACGTAACCAGCACACACAAGAGACATCTATCATAACTTGGCACTGGTTATGAAGACAAAAATTTGCACCGCCCCCATTCCCAGACATACAAAAAACATTAATACTTTATTTATTGAAATGTATCATTACATCAACCAGCACACACACAAAAGACATTTATCACGAGTCCCCACACACTCAGAGATGTGACAGCACAGTTTTGAGTCCGTACACGTAACCAGCACACACAAGAGACATCTATCATAACTTGGCACTGGTTATGAAGACAAAAATTTGCACCGCCCCCATTCCCAGACATACAAAAAACATTAATACTTTATTTATTGAAATGTATCATTACATCAACCAGCACACACACAAAAGACATTTATCACGAGTCCCCACACACTCAGAGATGCGACAGCACAGTTTTGAGTCCGTACACGTAACCAGCACACACAAGAGACATCTATCATAACTTGGCATTGGTTATGAAGACAAAAATTTGCACCGCCCCCATTCCCAGACATACAAAAAACATTAATACTTTATTTATTGAAATGTATCATTACATCAACCAGCACACACACAAAAGACATTTATCACGAGTCCCCACACACTCAGAGATGCGACAGCACAGTTTTGAGTCCGTACACGTAACCAGCACACACAAGAGACATCTATCATAACTTGGCACTGGTTATGAAGACAAAAAATTGCACCGCCCCCATTCCCAGACATACAAAAAACATTAATACTTTATTTATTGAAATGTATCATTACATCAACCAGCACACACACAAAAGACATTTATCACGAGTCCCCACACACTCAGAGATGTGACAGCCCAGTTTTGAGTCCGTACACGTAAGTTTATTCCACGAATGAAGAGTAAGTTCATCGTGGGTTGGAGTAGCACCATAAATTTCAATTCTACAGCTACCAGTAAATGCCGTGAGCAAACAGGGAATCAGAACTGTCCAAATTCAGAAGCGTAGTTCAAAAACTTTTATGACCAAGAGAGTTTAAACACAATCTGAAGCAATGGGAAACGTGTTAAAACAAAGATGAAAGAACTATAATTGAAGATGTTCTTTATTGACACCACAAAATTGGATTTTTGGTCTTTTACGCTCAATGCTCAGAAATACTCCCTCAAGATGCAAGACGATCAGGGCATTCTCAACCATCTGATGGTTTGTATTGTCGCATTCTGTCAACGATGGTTTGCATTGTCGCATTCTGTCAACGGGAAGTTTCATCACGTGCCTTTTTTTTGTGCACTACACATCAAGCCAAGCTATTACGGTAGAACTTCTTGTTTAGATTAGTTATTCTTTTATTCTTATTTGCAGCTCCTTTTGTGGACTGGTATTCTTTTTTACATCTTTTATTCAACTGAAGTGTATATATATATATATAGGTAAAATATGCACGCCTCTTTATTAATTTAGGACATAGTATTCCTCTGCACAAACATTAACACATAACATATGTGGTCTCCCAATATGTTGTTCGTGAAATTAAAATTACTTTTATAATATAAATTACCATTTCTGTCAGACAAATGACATTG
Organism: Cryptomeria japonica; assembly: GCF_030272615.1. Lineage (NCBI taxonomy): Eukaryota > Viridiplantae > Streptophyta > Pinopsida > Cupressales > Cupressaceae > Cryptomeria > Cryptomeria japonica. The sequence goes on along the minus strand of NC_081408.1, from coordinate 618,824,950 downwards.
TCATTTGAATTTGTTGTTTAATACAAATAATATAGAGGAAAGGATATAGTAGTTGAGTGTGCTCCAATTCTTGTGATAGAAGAAGTTGATTTAACACCCCTATATTTCTAATTTAATGTCCAACTTTTGTACAACATTGCACCAATAGTTGTATGATAAGTAACAATAATTGAATAAAATATGCGGTTTATTGTGAAAAGTAACCAATCATTTGATGCCACATCAGCCGCACAAGTATTGGGGCCCTTTTGCACACCTATTGGTCTCACTTTTTTTTTGGTTGTTTTGGACACCTTGACAAAAAACATGTTGATGTGGCATCATATTTGATGATGTGGCCTTGAAACCTTAGTTATAATCTTCAGTGTTTCTGGATTAGATTGTGTATGAGTTTATTTCATCAACATTTCGGATCACACTCTGTGATCCATCATTGGGATGACAAATAGAGAGCATGCAGAAGTTAGAAAATGCCCAAGCTACAGACCAAGAGAACTAAAAAGAGGGAGGGGAGAGGCACCACGATCTAGGAAGGTTGACAAGACCACCAAAAAGAGACAAGAGAGAAAACACCAAGAAAGAAAGAAAGAAAGAAAATTAAAAATAAATAAATAAAGGAGAAACAATCCAAAAACTAAAAAAGCTCAAATCAATAATCACAAAATAAGAAAATACCAAAAGGAAGGAAATATATATATATATATATATATACGTAGGTATGTATGTGTATAGAAGACACAAACTAACAAGGCAAGGAGGCAAAAGAAAAAAACCAAAGAAAAATAAATGAAAACCAAACTAACTAAAAGAAAGAAAAAAAAAAAGAAGAATAACAAAGAAGAAATAACAAAGAAGAAATAAAAATCATCTGTGTTTGTGTGTGTGTTATACACTTTCTTTCTTTCTTTTATTTTCAATAATTTTTGTACTCTTTTTTAAGGTTCAATTATGTTGTCCAATGAATTAAGGCTCCAATCTCTTTAGTAATGTGATCAAACTATTTATTAAATCATTATTTCAATATTGTCTATATATCAATTCTATTAGATTTCCACAATCCATGATAATTAAGTGAATGACTTAATTATAGTTTAGGAATATATCGGATCTTTCCCATTTACATAGTTTCATGTTACAACTTTTACTAAATCTTTTGAGAACTCAAAATTAATATATTTAAAAATAAAATTCTTTATAAATTATTAGTTACACATAGTGAATGTAATGTTTAAGCAATTTGAGGATTGGAAACATGTTTCATGTTTTTGGGTTTATATGACATCTTCTTATCTAGTTATTAGAGTTCTATATAAGTCTTCAATAGTGAACTAATATACTACGAATGTAGTGACAAAACTTTTAGGGCATTTGCATATAAAAGGGATGTTTTTCTAAAGGCATAAATGTGTTAGTGCTTTTATTTTTATTTAATTGTCTTGTTCAAAACTCTTAGATCACCCTTCAAGTTTATACTAATCCTACAATATATATTCTCATCACGATTCATTCTTATTTGTCTAGGTTAACACTTATCCACAAGTCTAGATGTTTATTTTTTGTTATAGGATTGTGGGCTTTTAACTTTGAAAGATAGTGCAATACACACAAAAAAAATCTCATAACTTCCAAAAGATGAAGTTAGATCTGGTTAAGTGATATCCATGACATTCTCTTCCACATACCTTCAATTGGCCATACCCCTATATAAATGTTGTGGTCCACATCATATCCAAGAATGAAGATCATAAATCAAATACATAATAGACCAATATATCATGTCTTTACATGGAAAACAAGGCATATAACATTATAAAGCTTGATTAAAATACATATCTTTAATTTTATATATTTATTTATGACATAACATGAAGCACTAATCACAATAATGTACATGTGATACTCTAATCAGTCTTATACAACTCACAAAATGATATCACATTAACCAAACATAACTCTAAATCATACACAAATGCACTATTGATCAAATGATTGATACAAGTATGGATAGAAATGTGCATAACATAATCATTAACATATCGTGCCACAATCTAATACATACAACATTATAAATGCACCACCAAGTAATTAAACCCCAAAATTATACTAGACATAAACTTAACTAAAAGAATTAAGTTAGATTGAAAATGTTGGGTATATGAAGCCCAACAGTCACATGACCTTTTGGCTCCCTCAACTCTTCTATTTATACCTTTGTATGAATAAATAAATATGTGTGCAGCCCATGTATGGTTATTGGATTGATAACGATTAATATGAGTATTCCCTGCTTTGAGTGTGGGTGTAGGCATATTTTCCGAACCACAATAAACCGTGTGTTGTCTCTTTTTTTCTTTATTCTGTTTTTGTTATCATTTTTCTCTGCTCGTTTTAATCTTTACAATTGGTATCAGAGCCACAGTTGGCTTGAGCAGAGATGGAAAGGTAGATAGATAGAGAATTGAAAATTCTTGAGAAGATGCAGAGGTTCGAAGATAGAAAAACTAGTTGCTGGTATTGTGGCAAGTGAGGCCACGTCAAAAGAAATTGTTGGTTTTTCAAGAAGGATAAAAGGCAACCAAAAGATGAAGACGTCAATTCAGTCATCGAAGAATTTCTTGCAAATTTAGGCTCGGTGGAGAGTAAAATTGTGCAAGCAAAAGCTAAAATGAAGCGTTGTGTACATTAGTGGGATGGCTGAAAAAATGAGGAAAATTCCGCTGAAGAAGGGAATGCTGAGGCGAGTGAACTAGAAGCAGATGCAAATAATTTTCTCTTTGACTTCCATAAGAAGCAAGAAGGTAAGAATCTAAAAGTCACCATGTTTCCAGAGGTGTTGGGAGTTTTTAGTGGCACACAATCAAAAGCAGAAGTTGTTTCTGTAGATGATGTTGGCTTTGGTAAGGCTTCAGAGGGCTCTGTAGATAGCCTGGCTTTGGCAAAGACAGAGTGAAGTCGAAGCGACAATGTCATGAAGTGTCATGACAAGTGGGAAGACGAGCAACTTCTAGATGGAATTAATGAGGCCTTTGTGGACAAGAACCAAACAAACCCGAAAAGTGTTGATGAAAGTGACAGGGAAGAGGATATCTTTTACGAAGTTGATGATAGATTTACTCACCGTGGAAGTGATGGTTGTCAATGGCTGCACCGACATAGGCAGGAGGATCGAGTGGCGATTTCCCATGACGTATGTGAGAAAGAAGGGGAGTCTGATGGCTTTGAAATAAGACTACACCCTCTGCCTAGCTGGCAGTTTGTAGAAATAAATTTATCTTCTCTAAATAGTCATGGGTTCGATTCCAAGGTGGCTACTTTCCTGCAAAAGTCAGAGAGATGTACGATTTGTAGGAAGGAACTTCGCTCCTGGAAGTCGTTGTTAGATCAGACGATGTGTCATGACAAGTGGGAAGGCACAGAGCATAAGTACTCAGGGCCAAAGGAGCATGCCCATTGTTTTGGCACTTTCAAGGAAGATCCCAAGGTTGCAGAACTCATATCGAAGACATTGGAAAGGTGGCAGGTTTCACGGATTGAGTCCACCGGTGGCTGCAGTATTTTCTGGAGTGGCCCGTGCTTTTTTGGTGGTTTCCCTGTATTTGCTAGTGTTAAAAAACGTGAAAGGAAGTTGGCCTACTTCCATCAGCAACTCGAAGATAAGTACCTAGAAGTGAGTCCTCGGCCCAAAACTCCTAGACCCTCCCCTGGAAACGACAGCAGTTATGATTCCTCATCTACTAATGTCGTTGTGGTTGCATATTGTCTGGTAGCCAAAGCTCAAGCAGGACCATGGAATTTTTGGAATATCTCTTACTATCTATGAAGAAGAGGCTTATATGCTTACTGAACATATGACACATGTAGATGAATTGAAACAAGTGCTAGTTGTTTCGGTTGCAGGACACGGAGATGACATTAGTCCTGGTTACGGAAAAATGGGTAAGTTTGTGCCTGCAAGAAGAGAAGTTGTTTATAACTGTGATTTGGTATGGAGAAGATTAATCTGCAGTGTTCGTGAATAAGAGTTTGCAAAGTTAAAATCTTGCAAACTGGGTGTAATGTAGGTTTCAAAATGGAAGTAGGGTATGTTTCAGTGCATGGTTGTACTGGTTGGTCTTCACGGGGGAGATTGTTGGGTATGTGAAGCCCAACGGTCACATGACCTTTTGGCTCCCTCAACTCTTCGATTTATACCTTTTTTTGAATATATAAATATGTGTGCAGTCCATGTATGGTTATTGGATTGGTAATGATTAATATGAGTATTCCCTACTTTGAGTGTGGATGTAGGCATATTTGCCGAACCACAATAAATCGTGTGTTGCCTCTTGTTTTTCTTTATTTTGTTTTTGTTTTTCGTTTTTCTCTGCTCGTTTTAATCTTTACAATGAACATTATACTTAATTCTATTAATTTAAATTTAATTATTTATATATTACCTAATCATCAGATGATAAAACTCACATTATTACAAAATATATTTGATTTTTCCTACTATTAATTATGCAGAAATAATTAATCTAATATAAAATAAATTTAATACTATTATGTATTAATAAGAATAATGTTGATTATTAAAAAAAATCAACTAATACAGCTATTATGATAACAAAGTAACAAATGATGTAGTGGAGCGCTCCTAGTTAAAGAAAAATCCAGTTCAGCTAAGATGGTGTTCATGAAATCATCTCTTCCAAAGAAAAATCTATGTAATTGCAATGAAACAATACCTAGATCCAAATCATTCATACTCCAATGAATATCCAAAAATTAGTCGTCTTCTTTCAATAAACATTTCCTTCAATTTTATTAGTGCCCAATGTCAAAACGTGTTTTTTAAATCCTTTTGGAACGAAATCAAATCCTATCATACTACAGTTCATACTTCAAAACTCATGAAGTAGCTTGCCAAATTTCACCAGATGATCACTCAATAATCCCAAGCAAACGGACACACTCCCATCTTTTGTAGGGACTGGCAAAATGCGACAATGTCCTTCTGGAGGAGTTGCTGCAGGTCCCATCACGCTTGGGCTACCACAACCAAAATCTGCATCATAGAAGGGCAAACCCGTCCAACTATTGATACACAAATTAGGACACTTAAACATATCGTTCCTTCTCACAACAACATTTAAATCTGGTTGTAACTCCAGGAAGTCCAACCCAGACCGTAGATATTCATCATCTATCTTGGCTATCGACTCATGAATCTTTTCAGCACTGTACCACAGAGGATTAGATACGATTTCTCCTGCAATGGCTATTGGGGTGGCCATAAAAACGGCGTTGCCAAAATACCCACAAGGCAATGGTGGTTTGGACAAACGATCTCTTCCGTCTACAGGAATGTAGAGTTTGGATCTCTGGTTTTCGACCAAACCTCGTGCTGTGGTACAACATTTCCAAATATGGGCAGCCAGGCTCACGAACGTGGAGTAGGTCTTGTTAAGAGGGTTGTCCCTTGCCTTGGCTTTTAGGTCACTAACTTGCGCTTTACTAAGATTGAACGCTCCAACTGTGGCCTTTTCATCATCCTTTTCTTGGTGGAGGAGGGTTGGAGGTGGTGCATATTCTTGGTGAGAAAAGCTCACTATGGGAGGATTTCGAGATCGAAGTGGGCTGCGATCTAAATGAGGAAGTAAATGTACCTGCAATCCCCGAGCTACATCACACAAGCTGTTCACAAAATGTAGAGAAGATGCACCATCTGATAAGATATGTTGTATCGCCGTTCCTAAAGCGAACCCTCCACATTTGAACTTGGTTACCTGCAATTTATTTACTATTTTAGAAAGATTGGAATCGAGTCGGCTTGATGAATTATATATAGATAGTCTTAAGAGTCATAATCAATTTTCAAAAATCTTTATTTAAAATTACAACAAATTGATTCATTTTTGACATCTAACTATTCCAATAAGAGACCTTCTGTAAATGTCACCAGCTTAATGATTATTACAAAATATAAATAAAAATAAAAAATAACAGAGAACAGGAGAATATTATTTAGGGAAAAATTCATCTTTCATACATCTTTTCCATATTCAAAGTTAAAGAATGAATGCTTAATAATATTTTTTAATAAAAAAAGTTCTAAAAGATGTAATAGTAACTGGAAAAACAAGATCTCTAATAACTTTTTTAAATGGTAGAACCATTCAGTGTAACAGATCCTTCAAATAAGCCTTGGTAAATAAATTTACCTGAATCATAAGCAGAGGAAATGTAGTGATACCATTCTCATAAGTGGCAGAGGGAACCAAAGTTGTGAGTTGTGCAGGGGAGGTGAAATACCCAAAATCATCGATTGATGAGTCGGTCACTGCTTGCACAAACAGAGCGCCCTCGCCATTACAGTCAACAGCGATTCTACCAGAAGCGTCGACAACCAATCTGCCCGCCAGCGGATAAAAATCCATCAACACCTTAGAAAGCGCGTCTCTCAGTATTTCAGCCACATCGGAATCTCCATTGGGAGGCGCTCTGTAAATATAAGCAACTGGAGAATGGCCTCTAACCATAACTAAATCAATATTTGAAACCCATAGCTGGTGAGATGGAGTGGATTTTACAGGCTTAACAATCATCGAACCTGTGACTGTCACATCCATTTTCCCTTCAATTTTTGCCCAATCTATCACCTGCTGCTGAGAGACATATAGGGTGTATAAACTGGTACATCAACCATACATACATCAAAATAGTTAAGGGTTCTAAAGAATGTGTATGTAACTAGAGTTAAGTATTCCGTGGCATTTTCTGATTGGGCAGCAAGCAACAGTCCTAAGACAACCACAATGTTCATTATAATTCTGGGAATGCCGTGGAGACTGGTAGGTGTGCACCCTAGAAACGTGGTGATGGTGATGCCGCCACTGTTGTTGCATCAGCGAATCTGACAGCAAACAATAAAGCACAGGACAGCCAGAAAGAAGATAAAAGTATACGATAGCCTTGACCTTTCATCCTTCGCATGTTCTCTGACTGTATCTGGACAACACACACAAAAGAGATTTAGCACAACACCACGCAGAAAATACATTATCACAACTCCCCACACACCACTAAGAGATGTTGCATGACAGTTGTTAATGGCACCATAAAAATTCAATTCTACGGCCACCAATAAATGTCATGTGAGCAAACAATAAGTCAGAACTGTTCTATTTCAGTCAAACTGATCAGCCTTAAATCTCACACACTAAGCAATAAATTAAGTTTAAAGAATGTTAGTCAATTTTGAGTGTTCTAACACTTTTAAGCTTAGAAGTGTATTTTAGTGTGATCACATACATTAAGCAACATATTAAGATAAGAAAATGTCAGTCAACTCTGAGTGTTTAACATTTTTAAGTCTAAAAGTAGGGGAGAAAATGTCAGTCAACTCTGAGTGTTTAACACTTTTAAGTCTAAAAGTAGGGGAGAAAATGTCAGCTCTGAGTGTTTAACACTTTTAAGTCTAAAAAAAGGGGAATAGTACCAATAGCTGAAATAGTTCCCATAACCGTCACCTTAATACCATGTTGACCCCCCAAAACATAAAAAAAAAATTGTCATACATAAATAAAAAAATACCAGTAAATATTTATTTTAACACCAATACATGTTCACAAATGAATTAGTAGTTGAAAACCAAAAGGTAAAAAAAATAAACAACTACTGGTACATTTCCTATTTTAATACAAAACATCTTGCACAAATAATTAACATTTTTATTTTTTAAAAAACTTAATGTTTACATTTGCCACTTTATGTAAGTGGCTTAAGAGTACAAATGTACTCCAATTACAATTACATATGCACAACTATTGGTGCATTACATGACATAAAAACACTCAATTGTAAACTTCTTAGACACTCAAGTGTACATTCTTCCAAATATCACTTCAAAGCTTCATGCATTAAATAGATCTGCATTTGGTACCTGCATTTGCAACAACTAGTGTAAGGCTCCCCAATATCCAAGAATTTGCATAAAATCCAATTTAAAAAACCAAGTTTCATTCAAACTAGGGAAGAAAATTGAACAATTTGAAGCAATGGAGGACTGCATATTTAATATGACATGACCGACTGTTTCCCACAAAAATTCAAATTTGAAAATAGCTAGCTACCACAATCAAATGCATTGCACATTCGAATTATATTATAAGATGAAATTTTCCGTGTCACTTTCACTACAATCCAATTCATTGCATATTCCTGAGCTCTGCAAATACCTTCTGCACATTCCTTACTCGAGGGCACACATTCAGGTTGGTACACACAAAATAACTAATTCCCTCTGTTCAATGAATACTGTTAACTAAATGCTATAAATCTTTCAATTCAAATTATACTGTTTTCAATAAACCGACATTTCTTTCAATATAGTCACTGTAAATAATATAAACTAGCATTTCTTTCAATATAGTCATTCTAAATAATATTAACAGTCATATTGGATGTCCAATGATGGTTTACCTCCTTCCTAGTTGCATTATGCTTTGTCTATTGATGATTTCTTTGTATACAGTTTACAATTTCATTTCAATGCTCTCTTACAGTTTAATAATGCCAAAATCCTACATCTAGTGAACATTCTCCTGCTATGATATTGCGATCTAGGTGATTAATGTGCCAGGTGTGATCAGATCAAGATTGCGATAGAGTTGAGAGCAAAATTGGAAGGCAGGGGAGGAAGGAAGGCTCTACGCTTAGTCTCAGTCACATCTACATTCAGAGCAAGAGGAGCAACAATCTCCTTTGTCAACAGTCAGAGAGAGGTTGGCCTGCTCATTCGCATTGAAATTGAAGACTCTGCTTCAGTGTTTTCTTTTGGAGGGCGCTGTAAAATATTATAAGGGTGATAGAAGCAGCGCTAGTCACCTGGATCGTCAAAACCCCATTGCAAGGAGAGCACATTGATAGCGCATCAGCAGCCATTGCTACTGCTCCTCTAACCATCACGGGCGTGCAGAAATCAAAGATGGGGGTTTGATCATTAGGGTTTAGCTGCACCCAACAATAGCAAATTCATTTCCAAGCGTCAAAGTTCACTGAGCATTAGACATGCCACCAATCACACCTGGGATGCTAGGATTCAGGTCATCTGCAGAAGAGATCACATGACTCAGCATTTGAATCACTGCATTAAAGCGCTAACAACACATTCAGAAGCCAGATTTTCCATTCTCTCCCATGATCAGTTGCTACAGACCCACGATCAGCTGCTTCAGTCACTATGAACCTAGTTAAGTGAAATTATAAGGCAAGACATCACTGTCTAACCCGTGCCAGCTGAAGGTTTTTCCACCATTGCATAACTTTTTGGTCTACTACCCTAGTAAAAACAGAGATAAGACTGCAATTTCTTGCTCGGTATGGGCGAAACTAGGGTTATTGGCGAGTGGGCTGATGTGGGCTGGGATGATCCATCGCATGTCCCACAGCTGGTCTTCACGAAGGGCAAATGGGTAGATATGGAGGCGCAGAATTGGTTGAGGGCAGACTTAAGAAATTTCAGACCAGTCTCCAAGTATTTTTAGGGTTTTTTCAGAGGTCCAAGCAGTGGAAATTGGCGGAGTATGGACAGATCTGGTGAAGGGCATCAAAGATTTTTGGATCGTAGGCAATTTGGTCAGGGCCCGCGGCAAAAGTTTATCCCAAATCATTTAAAGGGGCTTCCGGGTAAACGATCTACAGAGTTGGGAGGAAAACCATCCTATGTGAAAGTTGTGAAGTTTTCATCTGTAAATGAGGCAATTAGGGTTTCTCGGCTGAACGTTGGTGAAAAGATGATGGACAAATAGTCTAACAGTAACCCACTTGAATTATCTTCGTCACATCAAAGGGGGGATAAGGTAAGGGAATCTTTGACATCAGGAAAAGACGATAAGGTAAGTGAAAATCAAACCGACTCTGATTTAGGAGGTGGGTCTTCACAGGTATGGGCTCTTGTTCCATGCATTGATTTACTTGATTCTGTTGTGGATTTGAAAGCTTGTTGTTTGCATACACATTCTATTTCTGGGAAAATATGGGGGGATGCAACTAGTTTATCTAAATTTCATCAAAAATTGCAGAAAAAGTGGTCTGATATTCGTTATTTTCAATTACTCTCTGCAAATGCATTTATTATTGTTTTCAACTCTTCTTCTGTTAGGGATGAAGTTTTAAAATCTTCACATTATTGGTTTGGTAAAAATTTAGTGTTTGTTTCGGCTTGGAAACCATTTTATGTCCCTGCTTGGTCAAGCTTTAAATTAGTTCCTTTCTGGTTTGGCTTGCCCAAATTACCGTTTGAATTTATGGACCTAGAGGTTTTGGAACAAATTGGTAATACTTGTGGTTCTTTCTTATCATCAAGATTTGATTTTGTGGAGGGGGAGGTTTTGGTAAAAATCTGTGTCCTGACTAACCCTAATAATGTTTGCCTTCGGACCTGTATCATTAAATCTCATGAGGGTATCTGGAAACAACCAATTAATAAGTTGGAGAAAGACTTTGGTAAAACTTCCTTGCAATTGGATGCTCCTTTTCTTATGGATTTTTCGAAATCCTCTGTTCTGGATAAACTATTAGTTAATCGTTCCACTGGGAAACATCCCGCTACTTTTGAGGTTAACCAGGCTATGAGGGATGTTGGGAAGCGAGAGGTTTATGTTGTGTCTCACGATCTAGAGTCTGTAGGGTTATTTACAAGTAAGGATAAGACAGGACCTCACTAGAATATTGTGGTTTTCGGGGACAACAATGTGGATGATCTGCTTCCAAATCTCACTACCTCGAAATCCTTGGATAAGTTACTAAATGATGGTGGTGGGAATCCTGTTTGTCCTATGAAGTCAAAAGAATACTTAGAAAGTTCTCAGGGGATTGGTCAGATTTTTGCGAAGAATGATGGGGTTGTTTCGGAGTCTAATGTTGGGGTTTCTTCTCTAGGGTTTATTGATGATGCTATCCTTGCTCAACAAGTCAAAGAATTGGTGTCTAATTCTTCGCAGCATGTTGATGTGGATGTGGATAATAACATTGTCTTAGGAAATAATATTCAGTTGGGGGACATTCTTGTTATTGTGCCAGATGAAAATCTGGTTCACCAAGTAAATGATCTTTTTAAAGACCATGAGCATCAGATGGATGAGGACATTACGAATAGGGTTATCTGTTCCATTGAGAATGACTTGGGGGGAATTAAATCGACCCTTCCTATTTTTGCATCTGCTAACCCTTTTGAGGTTTTGGCCTCATCAGAAGTGGGCATCATAGATAATTTAGTCATGACTTCTCCTAAGTCAAGTAAGAGTTTACCAATTGTTCAAACTACTTTAATTAGGGCTTCATCTGTGGTTTCTCCTAGTAGGGGTAGGCCTCCAAAGAATCAAAAGACTCAATTGGAAATTGATGCTGGGATTCAGCAGACTTTGTCTCTTTCTCCTGGTGTTGGGAAAGGGAAGCATTCGATTTCTCTTAGTGACGCTATGAAAGGAAGTGGTACTCCTAAAGGTAAGAGGAGTAAGAGGTTTATTATCAGTCCTCCTGTGACTAGGTCGGGGGCTGTGAAGCGTAATCTTCAAAGTAGTTTTGGAGAAGGGAAGTCTTCTCCCTCTAAAGGAAAGAGGGGAGCCTCGGTCTCCCCTCGAGAGAAATGAGAATTACATCTTGGAATGTTAGGGGCTTAAATGCCCCTAACAAGAGGCGCTTAATTAAGTCCCAGATGGACTTAGTTAAGTGTGATATTTTCATGTTGCAAGAGACAAAATTGTCAAAGGAGTCTGCTGATTTGGTTTTCTCTTCTTGGAGAAAGTGGGAATTCTTCTCCTCTCCAGCTTGTGGTGCATCAGGGGGTTTGGAATTGCTTTGGAATAACTATAACACTGAGGTTGAGCTAGTTGCTTCTACTGTAAACTGGATGTTGGCCTTAGTTAAAAGCAAGCTTTCGAAGGTTAAGTTTTGGCTTTTTAATATTTATGCTCCTTCTGGTATTCAAAGGAAGTCTAAATTATGGGGAGAACTTAAGAGAATTTCCTCCCCTTTAAGGCATGATCCCTTTATAATCTTTGGGGGGGATTTTAATGCTATCACTGACTTGGGAGAAAAGAAAGGAGGTATTCTTCCTAATAAAAAAATTATGGAAGACTTTGGCATGTTCATTAAGGACATGGGTCTTTTTGATTGTCAGTTTCAGAATGGGATTTTCATATGGACAAATATGCGAAGAGATTTTTCTCAGATTGCGGAAATGTTAGACAGGTTTTTGTTATCAGATGTTTGGATTGATTCAGAGTTCGAATTTTTTTCCTCTATTCTTCTAGTTTCGAGGTCAGATCATTTTCCAATTTCCCTATCAATTCTGGAAGATAAAGCTCCTTTTAAGTCACCCTTTAAATTTGAGCCTATGTGGTTTAGAGATTCTTCCTTTTTGCCTTTGCTCAAAAAATGGTGGAGTTCTGCTCCTTATTGCTTTGGATCCTGAATGTTTTAGATTGTTAAGAAGTTGAGATTTTTGAAATTTAATATTAGAGAATCGAATATCTTGCATTTTAAGAACATCTTTTAGGAAAAACAGAGGATTCAAGATATGATTGAATGTCTTAATTCACATGTGATTCAACATGGTATGGTGCCTCTTGTTTTTGATGAACTAAAATTGCTAAAAGTAGAGCTGGAAGAAGTTTTGTCTAGAGAAGAAATCTATTGGAGACAAAAATTGAGGGAGATCTGGCTTTCAGATGGTGATAGAAATACAAAAAAATTTCACTCTTCAACAAAAATGAAGAGAAGTAAAAATAGGATATCTTGTATTGAGTGTCCAAATGGCAAACTTTTAACAGAACAGGAGGATATTGCTTCAGAGGCAGTTAGGGTTTTTAAGTCACTATTGTCTTCGGAGCATTGAGATCTTCATAATAACATTTCTTCTAATATTCCTTCTTTGGTATCTTCAGAAGATAATAAAATGTTGATGTCTCCTTTTTCTTTGGATGAAGTTAAGAATGTTGTTTTTGCAATGAACCCTGATAAGGCTCCAGGACCGGATGGCTTTACTCCTTTATTTTTTCAGAAATGCTAGGATTTTGTGGGAAATGATGTTTTATTGGCCCTTGAGGAAGCTAGAAGGAATAGGTCTGTTTTGAAAGAGCTTAATAATACAATGATTGCAATTATTCCTAAAAAAAGAGGTTACCAGGACATTTGCTGATTTTCGCCCTATTGCTTTATGTAATACTTTGTACAAGATTTTTACCAAGGCTATTTCTTTAATGTTGGCTAAAATTTTACCTAAGATCATTTCTTTAGAACAAGGTGGTTTTGTTCCAGGAAGGGAGACAACAGAGGGAGCTACAGTGGCACATGAGGTTCTGCATTCTATTTCTACTTAGAGAATCCCGACCATGATCCTCAAATTAGATATGATGAAAGCATATGATAGAGTAGAATGGGGGGCGTTGTGTGTTGTTCTACTTAAATTGGGCTTTTCCAAGGCATGGGTCAAATGGATTCGTGCTTGTATTTCTTCTGCAAGGTTCTCAGTTCTAATTAATGGCTCCCCTTGTGGTTTTTTCTCCTCTTCTAGGGGTTTGAGGTAGGGGGATCCCCTGTCTCCTTTCTTGTTCATTCTTCTAGCTGAAACGTTCAATTGGGCTATAAGAGCCGCTAAGCTAGGAGGGCTTTGGAAGGGAATCGAGATTCAGAATGTTCCACAAAGCATTTCGCATTGCTTGTTTGCAGATGATACCTTATTATTTGGTCAGGCATCTTTGGGTGAGGCAAGAGTGATAAAGGGGATAATACAAAATTATGCATCCTTTTCTGGTCAGAGAATCAATGTTGATAAGTCAAAGATTTTTTTCCTTCATGCTTCACAATTGGTTCAGGATAGATTGAAGATTTTTTGGGGATTTGTATCTGGAAATATTCCTTGTTCTTATCTTGGTATACCTTTCTTCATTAAGCAGGATAGAGTTGAGTTTTGGGATAAGATCATTTCAGTTATCTCTAAAAGGATCTTATCCTGGAATCATAGATGGTTATCTTTGGCTGGTAAGATTGTTCTTATTAAGTCTGTCCTAAATGCTGTTCCTATTTATCTCATGTCTGTTTTGCAGTCTCCGAAAATGACTCTTGTTAGTTTGCAAGATACTCTTAGGTCCTTCCTTTGGAGTAATAATAAGGATGGTAAGAAAAAACTCCCTCTGGTAGCATGGGATAAAGTTTGTTTGCCTAAAAACCTTGGGGGCACAGGCATTAGGAGTTTGGAAAGTCAGAATTTAGCCTTAGGTGCTAAGTTAGTTTGGAAATTGTATGAGAGACCATTCTCCTTTTGGGCACAAATTATGTTTGCTAAATATTTAAATAACGGACCAAGAGAATATGTTTTTCAAGTTTCTAATTTACCGTCTGGTTCAGCTATTTGAAATTTTTTATGTAAATGTAGATCAGTGATTTTGCCTCATCTCTCATGGATTGTTCATAATGGTAGAAAGGTCAGGTTTTGGGAGGAAGTTTGGAATGGACATCCCCCTCTGGTGAACTCGAGGGATTGGTCTCCTTTAATTTCCACTCTTTCTTCCCTTTGGGGTGTCTTTGTGGCTGATTATTGTGAAATTGAGTATAGTGGGAATCTTAAGGTGGCAAAATGGAAATCAATTGAGTTTTTAGATATTGATCAAAATGTGAAACTGGAATATGAAAAGATGTTGGCGGAGAGAGTAATAATTCTTTCTGATGCTGATGATGAGCTTATCTGGAAAAGGAATATCTCTGGTAAGTACACAGTTAAGGATGGCTATAATTCTCTCTTGGTTGCTAAAGATTTATCTACTTGGCCATACAAGCTGTTTTGGCATATGGCTTGCCTCCCAAAGGCTGGTGCTTTTGCTTGGTTAGCAGTGTAGGACAGGGTCCTTACAGGAATGAGGTTGGACAAGCTGGGTATTACTGCAGTATTTTCTTGTGTATTTTGTAATAAAAATTTAGAATCCTCTGCACACTTGTTTCTTCATTGTGATTTTACCTATGCTTGCTGGCAGTGGTTGTTTGAAAAGCTTAATCTTTCCTTTGTTATTGGTAAGGATCTCCTTTCCCACTTTAGAGTCTGGGTTCTCCTGTTTGCCTCATCTTTCTATGCATGTCTTTGGATTATTTCTCCATCTATTGTGATTTGGAATATTTGGTTAGAGCGTAATAATAGGATTTTTAAACAAACAAGTTCTTCCTTGGCCAAGGTTTTATTGAGGATTGAATCTTCCATCTCTGAAGTTGCTTTGTCTTTTATCTATAAGAATTTGGAAACCCTTACCTCTTTTTCTCATTGGGATGGTAGGGTAACTCGAGTTTGGAGAATTTTATCAGTCTTACCTTCTCATGGATCTATTTTAAATAAGACTAATGCTATAAGTAAGAGAAATTTTGCTTGCTGGAAACCTCCTCCGCAAGGGCACTTTAAATTGAATTTTGATGGTGCTTCTCGTGGGAACCCTGGCCTGGCAGTGGCAGGTATGGTAATTTATGATCATAAGGTAAGATTTATTCAGGCTCGTTGTCATGCAATTGGTTTCAAGTCTAACAATTGTGCAAAATTCTTTGCTTTGTCCTTTGGTTTGGATATGGCTATATCTTTGGGAATTAAAGACTTGATAATTGATGGTGATTCTATGGTTATTATTCAAAGTGTCATGAAAAAGAAGTCGAATTGTTGGCAATTACAATATATACTTGATCATATTTTGCAAAAATTAGACTTTTTTGATTCCTTCTTGATTTCCCACTGTTATAGGGAAGTGAATAAGATTGCCGATTTCTTGGCTAATTTAGCCATTGACAGTGATGCTAATATGTGGGAGGTAAGTGTGGATGAGATCCCTTCCTCGGTTTTGGAATTTTTGAAGTAAAGAAGGGCATAGTTGTTGTCTTCATCAACCTCCTTATTTGGTGTGGGTTCTACTATGCTTGATCACAATGTTTATTTTGACAGGGTGTCTGATTATGGTTTCATTTATGCTATGTGGTATCATTCTAACTAGTGGTTGGAGAATTGTGTTTCATAGACAGGGGTGGTTCAGACTGGTGTTTTTTGGCAACAATGGATATGCATCCTTCAGTGATCATACTTTAATCTTCATTCTATATACTTCTATTGTCGGCTTCCTTTATATCTAATAAAGCTTATGAAATTGGGATGGGTTTTTTGATGTACTATGCCAATGGCCATTTGGTATTGGGTAGAATAGGCTTGTGTTACTTAAGCAATACTAAAGGGTTTTCTTACTGGTTCTTTCCCTTTAGTTCTTTTTGAACCAGACATTGTAAATTTTTTTTTAAAATTTAATATAGTTCAGTGGTTCTATCCACTTTTATCAAAAAAAATAAAAATGCCAAAATCCTCACAGAGAATGGCAAAACAACTGAATATCTTTTCGTTTTCTTCAAAACCCCTTCATTATTTATCATTTCATTTTATGGGTGCGCTATTTAATGGTGTCTCTCTGTTTATAATGCCAAAATCATTACAGTGAATGCGAAAAAAATTGATTATTGTTTATAATTGTTCGAAACCCCTTCATTATTTATCATTACAATAATGTGTATGCTTGATACTATTACTTACAGTGACTATACACACACACACACACACACACACACACACACACACACACACACACACACACACACACACACACACACACACATACACATACACATACACACACATATACACACATATATATATACACACCAGGTTAGACAACTTTTATTACAAAGTTTAAAATGAGTGGTCAAAAAAATGTTGAACACCCATAACATCCTTCCCATGGACATGTTATGGGCCCATGTTGCACGAACTCTCGCTATCTTTTTTGCCCTAAAAACATAGGGAAATGAATATTTTTTGTGGCATTTTCATTTTTTGCTCTGCCTTCAATTTGTTAATATACTCACTGTAAATAATATTATCAGGCATACCATGTAGTACTTCCAATAAATTTCATATGAGAAATACAACAACATCATTCAACCATTTACTCATTTGAGAAATGAATCTACATCTTCATACTATATCAACAATATCCACTTTTTAATCACATCACAGTTACATCTTCCACTCATGCATCTCGTGCTTGTATTTTCTCTCCTTGTTATATAATGTTTCAAGTTCTGTACCTATGTCTGTGTGTGTCTACACACACACAGAGACACACATCACAGTTACATACTGAACTCCTGCATGGATTTTTTGAGTTCTCTGGCTATATGGTTATTGTCTATATTTTCATGCATACAGAAATAGAGACACAATACCATTTTTTTTTGTTGAAAGATGTTCAATGATGAGATATAGAAATATATTTGTTTTTCATCATTTATCTCAATGACATTCAGGGTTTCATTTCAATTATTTGTCTCTCTATATATATTTATACGATAGCATTTTTTTTTGTTGAAAGATGTTCAATGATGAGTTACAGAAATATATTTGTTTTCCATCATTTATCTCAATGGCATTGAGGGTTTCATTTCAATGATCTGTCTCTCTATATATATTTATATGATAGCATTTTTTTTGTTGTTGAAAGATTTTCAATGATGAGTTACAAAAATATATTTGTTTTCCATCATTTATCTCAATGGCATTGAGGGTTTCATTTCAATGATCTGTCTCTCTATATATATTTATACGGTAGCATTTTTTTTGTTGTTGAAAGATTTTCAATGACGAGTTACAAAAATAGATTTGTTTTCCATCATTTATCTCAATGGAATTGAAGGTTTCATTTCAATGATATGTCTCTCTCTATATATTTATACAGTAGCATTTTTTTTTTGTTGCAAGATGTTTAATGATGAGTTACATAAATAGATTTGTTTTTCATCATTTATCTCAATGGCATTGAGGGTTTCATTTCAATGATCTACCTCTGTAAATATATTTATATTGTAGCATTTTTTTTTTGTTGAAAGATGTTCAATGATGTAATTGTTCACTATCTAATACAATATCAACAATATCCAATTTTCAATCACATCACAGTTACATACTGAACTCCCGCATGGATTTTTTGAGTTCTCTAGCTATATGGTTATTGTCTATATTTTCATGCATACAGAAATAGAGACACAGTACCATTTTATTTTGTTCAAAGATGTTCTGCGATGAGTTACATAAATAGATTTGTTTTTCATCATTTATCTCAATGGCATTGAGGGTTTCATTTCAATGATCTATTGCAGGTTCACTGAACATAATGGCACGAGGTATAAAGGGAAACAAGTTTGTTAGACGTCGAACAATTAGAGTCACTTGTGGGGTGCACTTCCTTGATGAAGATAATTTTGTCCAAAATGAAGACCCACTGACTCTTGTTGTAGATGACCACTTACATAACAATGCAACTGATGTGGAAACTGCTATTGTACATGACCATCCTACTGCAGATTCTAATCCTATTCCACAAACACCACAAGTATAGGTGGCCTCAAAGGATCCCAAACCAAAATGGAGCATATCTGACATGAAAGAGGCAATATCATGCATAGAAGACAGGCACATGTCTCTTACAGGCACATCAATCAAATATGGTATCCCCATTGCCTCTTTGAGGGCATGGCTAATGGGAACCACAACTATGACTGTGAGGGGTCCACACACCATTTTATCAGCAGAGGAGGAGGATGCAGTTGTCCAATGGTGCAAAGACTTGGCTGAAATTGGTCACGGTCTCCAAATCAGTCAACTTCAATCAACTGTTGCCCAAATTACCGAGAATAGGCCTAATCCATTCAAAAATGGGATGCCAGGGAGATCATGGTGGGCAGGTTTTAGACGAAGGCACCCTGATCTGACGATGAGAACAACAGAAGGAGTGGACTTCAATAGGGCTATTATGCTTCGACCTTTTATTGTTGCCTCTTTCTATGACAACTTGGAGTTAATGTACAACCTCAATCACTATAGTAGCAGTCAGATTTGGAATTGTGATGAGACTGGTGTGCAAGCTGGGAGGAATTGTGGAATGAGAGTGATAGCCAAATTGGGGCAGAGGTGTGTATCGCACCTAATTTCGAAGAGTAGAGAGTAGATCACTATTTTGGCATGTGTTAGTGCATGTCGTTTTAGCATTCCTAGATTTTATTTGTTCAAATGTAAGAGGCATATCCAAAACTACATAGCAAACTACGAGCCAAGAGCATGCATGGCAGTCCAAGAACATGCATGGATGATGAAGGAGTTGTTCTTAAATTGGTTGGAACATTTTGCACGTTCAGTCCCTGGTGGAGTTTCACCCTCACATAGGGCCCTACTGATCTTCGACGGTCATGGCAGCCATGTAGCCTTCAAGACAATTGAAGAAGCAAGGCAGATAGGTATTGATTTGGTAACCCTTCCGGCTCATACAAGCCACAAACTGTAGCCACTTGATGTCTCTATATTCTCACCTTTCAAAAATTATTTCAAATAGCAAAAGAGTATATGGATGTCTAAGTTCCCACACATTGAAATTGGAAGGGAAGAGTTGGCAAATCTTGTGAGCAAGGCCTTTGCCCAAGCATTGACATCGGCTAATATAATCAGTGGCTTCCGTAGGACAGGGATTTGGCCACTTAACCGAAATGCATTACAGAATGATATGAGACCAAGTGAGGCATTTGAGGTTGGAACAGAACATGATGTCGCTTCAAGGGATGAAGAACCAGAGTATATGGTAGCGGAAGCATGCTTGCGGTTGGCAGGTTTTAATGAGGAATAGATTCAAGATTTTGTAGAGCTCCATAGCGGAACACAAGCAATGGTTGAGGGTACAAGTTTGATACCATAAACTGCCGAAGCAGGTCTGCCCCCACAAACCAGCCAGGCAAATGAGGGTTTCAAAAATACATCAACAGGCATGTCTTTGCCAACACAAGTTGACATACTAGAGTGGACCCAAGATGCAGCCAATTGTGATGATGAAACGCTTTCCATACCAAGTTTGCCAGAAATTGATCTAGCAGATGTCATGCATTACTTCACCAATGCAGTCAACTGGGAGCAACAAGATGATGCTGATGGTGAAGATGAAGTTCACATAAGTGAAGACGAACCTGAGTTTGTGCCATGCACACAAGAGGATGGGTAGCAACTGCCAAGGCAAATTAGCCAATTCTTAAGACTTCCAGTGCAGAGAATGAATCAATCTTCATGTGGAGGTAAGAAAGGGGTTCTACGTCTTAGTAGCCAGTCACAGATCTTGACATCTGATGAGTACATTCAAAGGGAAAAAGATACAGAGGCTGAAAGGAAAAGAGAAGAGGAATTGGCAGAGCGAAAGAAAGAGCAGATGAGACAGAGGAAGGCACAACGTGAAGTAGAAGCGATAGAAAAGAAGGCTATGAGGGTGGAAAAATAGGCCAAAAAATTACAGGATTCCCAATACAAGTTCATTCAAAGACAAGACAAGGAAAAGAAATATGCAAAAGCAAAGCTTGAGAAGGAGAGGATGAAAGCTGAAAAGGTAGCCAAGCGTGCGAAGAGAACAAAAGATGTTGCCACAGTTGCAGAACCTCTACCCATCCGACACCCAATTCTCATGGAAATGATGAACCTCTTGTCCCCAACCTTTGCAGCTATTAATACTATGCAAGTTGGGACTGCACCTGGACCCTTAGACACCTTGCAACTTACTTCAAGTGTAAACCAGGCATTCCTTGCTCAAATAGCAAGTTGCTTACAAACCCCTCCCAGTGAAGAAAATAATTTTGGTGGGCCAGACCCTAGTAGGCTACAGTCCGTTGGAGTTAGATTTGTCACACCTCCATTTAATACCCAAATGGAGAATTGATCGAGTATGATGAATTATATTTTGTGAGCCCTCCGAAGAGCAGATTTTGAGTTTCGATATAACTGTGATGTGATTATAGAATGACATACTGCCATATTTTGTAATGTGTTCAGAACTCTATTGTTTTCAGTTATTTCTGATGGATATTCCAATGAATTGATGGTGTTGTTGTAAATCTGATATGTTTGTTTTTTGTGATGTGATATTTCTCATATATCAGTTGAATTGATCTCATATATTTCTCACTATCAAAAAAGGCCACATAAGTGTTCAAATTACTCACTATCAAAAAGGCCATATCAATGGCATTTGATTATTCACATGCCACTGATATGTCCTCTTTTGATAGCGAGAAATTTGAACACTTATAAATATTCAAGTTGCAGTCATCATATTATAAGTATTCAAATTGCAGTCATCATATAAATTGCAGTGTGTAATATGTCTACTAGGTCATTGCATCGAAATGATAAAAGAAAGTGTCCCATTTGTAAAAAGGCACCAGACAAAGAACTATTTTCTATTGCCTTACAAGATATCTTGTTAGCTGCCAAGTTATCCTTCTTGGCAGTATCTAACAAGACATCTTTTAAGGCAATATAAGACAATTCTTTGTCTGGTTCTTTTTCTCAAATAGGGCAATTCCTTTTGATCAATATGAACTAAGTGTGTTTCTTGCATTAATATGAACTAAGTGAGGAATTTAAACAAATTGAAATACAAACGATTTAGAAATTGAAACATAAACAAATAAGAAGTTGCATTGTCTACTAGATCATTGCCAAAGTACAGATCAAAAAAAGAGAAGATTGAAACATATGAACTAAGTGAGGAATTTAAACAAATTGAAAAAGAACAAAATGCTAAAATTGGAACATAAACAAATCAGAAATTGCATTGTCTACTAGATCATTGTGAAAGTACAATTCCAACAAAGAGAAGGTTGAAACATATGAACTAAGTAAGAAATTTAAACAAATTGAAACACAAACAATTCAGGAATTGAAACATAAACAATTCACAGATTGCATTGTCTACTAGATCATTGCCAAAGTAAAGTCATATGGACTTTACCTGAGAGGCATGCTTGTTGTCTTTCACATAGTGAGTCATAGATCATTGCCTGCCATAACAATCACAACAAAATGCAAAACAAACTAAGGTGTGTTAAGAAACACATTTAATAAGAAATGCATAACTACCTAAGATATCTACACAAATTAATATAAAATGTAAACATTAAAGGCATAATCTCCAAAGAATTGAAGTGTGTTAATAAACACATTTACATTGACATGATGATCTTCCACTTGAGTATGGTTCTTCCCTCGATGCTCTAGCACACCTGCAAAAAACAACAATAATTGAGGGTAGCATAACGTTGTAACAACAAATCATCCATACATTATTGAATGCATAAGTACATACATATATATATCCAGCTACATACATATGCACATGTACATAGAATTGCACATATACATACATATGCATATTCATATGTATAACGTACATACATATTGCAAAGAAATAGTTACCTAAGGAATGTGCAAAGGGAATTTGCAGAACTCAGAAATATGCAATGAATTGGATTGTAATCTAAGTGACATGGAAAATTTTGTCTTATAATATAATTCAAATGTGCAATGCATTCAATTGTGGTAGCTACCAATTTTCAAATTTGAATTTTTGTGGGAAACATTTGTTCATGTCATATTGAATATGCATACCTCCATTGCTTCGAATTGTTCAGTTTTATTCTACACACACACACATGTATATGTGTGTGTGTATGTGTGTATGGACAATAACCATATATGTATGTGTGTGTGTGTGGATAACAAACATATAGGCACACTAAACTGTAAGAGAGCATTGAAATGAAACTGCAAACTGCATACAAAGAAATCGCTAATATACAAAGCATAATGCAGCTATGAAGGAGCATAAACCATCATTGGACATCCAACATGACTGTTAATATTATTTAGAGTGAATATATTGAAAGAAATGTTGGTTTACTGAAAACAATATAATTTAAATTGAAAGATTTATAACATTTAACATTGACTGTAGAAGGAATTTAGTTATTCAATGTGTACCAATCTGAATGACCGCCCTTGAATAAGGAAATTGTTGTTGATTACAGCAAGTTCTGTGGCTATATGGTTATTGTCCATATACATATAAAAAAATATATAGATAATAACCATATAGCCAGAGAACTCACATCAACCATCGTTATAGAACATATTATGCTATTGTGTGTTTCTTCATGTATACAAATACACGTATATATACATATACATATACATGTATATGCACATGCATGTACACATGTATACATATACATATACATATACATATACATATACATATATATGTATATGTGTGTATATATATGTATGTGTATGCATATATATGGACAATAACCATATAGGCAGAGAACTTGAAACTGTATATAACTGTAGCATCCTAAAATTGTGACACTTGCAATTTCGACTGCATTTTGGTCTTCACGATGGCGATGCAACACACAACCTGAATGGAGACCCCGAAACTTGCTCACGACACTGAAAACTGCATTTTTCAAGCACCCTGGCCTGAACCTCCTTGCACCCTGCTGTCCCGGGAGGTGGGACCAGAGTGCCCAGCGCCCTGGTCCTTCAGGACTAGGGCACCCATCGCCCTGGTCCCCAGGACCATGGCGCCCAGCGCCCTGGTCCCTGGGTCCTATTTTGGGCCCGGTCTCCTAAGGGGTCTCGGGTCTTTTTGTTTGCAATTTGGAAATTAACTTTCCTGGTCGGCCTAAGGTCGGGAAAATCAGTCTATCAGCCCTAAATGACAAGTATATAAACTACATTTTTCTCTCTCATTGGGGAGGAAGAGGATATATGTATGCAAGCGTGGAAACTATACTTAGGCATTCAAGCATTCAAACATTCAAGCATTCCTTCAAGCAATTGATCATTTCAAGTCTCCATTCAAGGCTAAGTGTTGCATTCAAGTCAAGGATTCAACCATTGAAGAGGAGATCACATACTACATGCTACAACATGTTGGTGTAAATAATTATTCATCATGGATATTATTACACTTACTTAAGTTTACTTAGGATAATGCATTTCATAGTAGTTTGGATATGAGACACTTGGGTGTTTGTGCCACATTGGGATAGTGTGTGTAGGAGAAATTCCACCTCTTATGGTGTTGATCTTGTTATTACACTATCATATCCACTTATTGTGGAGTGATAATTCCACCTTCGGTGGGTGATCCACCTCATGTGGAATATTATATTATTTCTCCTACCTACCCACACCTATTTCCTACCTACCCTTGTTTCTTATTGAGCCACATGTCATGTTTGTGTGCTCATACATATCCCTAGCCTTGCCTATATAAGCAGGCTCATCTACATTGTATGTAACAACAGTTGTTGATCATTTTCTATTGATGAGAATACAGTTTATTCTTATCCCATATTATGTCTCTTTCATGTACATTTCAATGACTTCTTGATCTTGGCAAAATCCAACATGGTATCAGAGCTATTGGAGTCTCATTGATTCGTCTTGAAGAGGCATTATTGTGACGTCAAGAGGCAGATCTGAGGAGCATCGTCATTTGGAGGCGTCCTAGACCAGATCCAGCCTCGCCATTGCGTCCGGAAGGCCATTTCCATGAATTTTGGTTATAAAGTTGGCCTATTTTGGTGAGGAAAATTTTTTTCCCCAATTTTGCTTATCGTACGGATTTTTCGAATTTTATATATAATTTTTTCAAAAAAATTTTTTTGCAATTTGTTTTGAAAAATCGAAAATCAAAAAAATTGAAAAATTGGAAAAAATCCCCCAAAAAAAAAAAAAAAAAAATCAAAAAAAGCAAAAAGAAATCAAAAAAAAAAAACCATTTTTTGGGGGGTCCGCAGACCCCCCCGTGCTGTACCCGTTTTGCAGGTCGTACCTGTCTGCGCTGTCAGCCACGCCGTACCCTCGTCCCCTGCGCCAAAGACCCTGTCTGCCGCAGACTGTACCTGGTACCTCGCCCGTTCTGTGACCCCGGCGCCACCTCCACTTTCCGGACACCGCAACATCTCCTCCCGCCGAGCACAGGCGCCGCTGCTGCGTCTCCTCCGCACTCGGCGCCCTCCGCTTTGCTGCCGGTTCTCCTCGCCTCCAGGTGCCTCCCCCGCGTCCCCGCCCGAGCCGCGGTCCCTCCGCCGCTCCTCGGCTTCTCCACCTGCGACCGGACTCCGGCGGCTCCGTGCCAAGTTCCTCCCGGTCTCGACGGGCTTCCTCCCTCGGCGCCCTCTGCCAACGCACGCCTCCGGCTGCCAACTCAGCGCCACGTCAGCATCTCTGCCAACTCATCCGACATGCAGTACACACGTCACTCGGACACATCAGCACCGTACAGACACAGTCAGCTTCTCCGTACGCCAGGTCAGCAGTACGGACTGCCACATCAGCAGCCAAATCACCCTGCCACGTCATCATTCTGTACAGTACGGAACGTACAGTCAGCAGGCCACGTAATCTGTCCGTACGGTACAGACGCCCAGTCAGCCAGGCAGCGAAGTTTTGGCGATGGTCATACGGCCGTCAAATTTAACCCACTGAATTGCTGACGTCAGCACCACATCAGCTGGGTTTGGAAATTTTTTGACCCCCTCTCATTTGCATTTTTGATTTTGCAGTTCAACTTCAAATGCCCATAACTTGCTCATTTTTGCTCCTTTTTGGGTGCAATTTTTTTTGAAATGGGCTAGAATTTCGTGCTCTCCGCAGTGGTGAAATAATTTTTTGATTTTGATGCATGGATTTTTCAGAAAATGCAGTTTTTGGTGACTGTCCCTGAGTAATCCCTGTTTTTGCAACTTCAAAGGCTTCGTTTGGGGTCATCCGACCTCCTTTTTAGGTGCCATTTTTTTTGAAAGTGCGTATTTTTTCGTCTAATTTCACATGATGCTATCAGATTGATGTCATTGTAAGTATAAATTGTACTTTCAGATCTAGGCCATTTTTGGCTATTTTGGTACTTGTATATTTGCTTGAATCTCAGTTAGATTCATTGCACTATTGATTGAAGTCTCTTGTATCTCATTTGAGAAGTTGTAAAATTTGCATCATAAAGCCCACTTTGCCTTGTTTTGCAAGTGGCTCATTGTAATCGCACTAAGTATAAAGTGCCAAAATCATCACTTTTGGGGGGGTACTTTGATTGATTGAATTTGGGGGGTGTCTCTTGTGCTTTTGTGCTCTTGTGTTCTTTCCTCTTTGCTGCTATGGGTTCTTCTAAGTTTCCTCTCTTAACTCCACATAACTATGCTACTTGGAAAATTGATGCATGGAGTAAACTTATGGAAAAAGGACTCACTCATTACATTGATGGAACTATTGTTGCTCCAGCTGATCCTAAGGCTGATCCAGTTGGTCACTTAGATTGGCTCACTAAAAATATCATGGCAATTGGTACCTTAAGAAAGTATGTATCAAAGGATCTCATTTTTCATATTGAGAAATGTACTCTAATCAAGGATGCTTGGCAAAAGTTTCAAGACTTGTATGGTCAAGTTGATGAGATTAGGGGATATCAAATTGATAGTGATCTCACCATGTTAGATCCCAAGAACTTTGATACTATACAAGATTATGTCACTAAGGCAAATGAGTTGAGGGCACAACTCAAAGATTGTGGCATTGATAAAAAGGATACTCAATTGATATTCAACTTGATAGGGAAGCTTCCACAAGAATATGCAGCATTTGTTTCTAGTTTCCAAACTCATAGGATGACAATGGGTTCAAGCTACAAAATGCCTACATTTGATGCTTTCAATGAAATGTTGATGATGGAACAAACTAAGTTGATAAGCATGGGCATTCTTAAGGCTTCTTCTAAGTCTCAAGCATTAGTAGCAAATCAAGGAAACAAAGGAAATCAAGGAAAGGACAACTCAAACAAGAAGAAATGGCAATCAAAGCCTAAGGAAAAAGCACAATCTTCTCCACAACAAGGAGATTCATCTTCTTCCAAGAAAGATAATTCACCAAAGAGAGAGAGACCTACTTGTGCTTATTGTAAAAAGATTGGTCATGAGGAACATCGTTGCCATACTAAGAAGATTGATGAGCTCACACATATCATCAAAAAGCATAACATTGATTTGCCTAAAGTCTACAAGAAGGATGATTCATCAACTTCCACTTCCTCACATTCAAAAGGAAAAGGGCAAGCATTCATGGCTTCTACAAGTGGAAAAACTCACTCTTTTGGAACAAGAAAAGGACAAGCTCTATGTGCTACAACAAATCATACTTCAGAGAGATGGCTTCTAGATTCAGGGGCTTCTCATCATATGGCATCTTCACAATCTATGTTCTCTACATTTGAGCCTTGCACCATGCCACAGATTTTGATGGACAATCATACATACATGGATGTGATTGGGAAAGGATCTATTGACATTGGGGATAACTCCTTCAATGATGTGTTGTGTGTACCCCACTTGACAAGCAATCTCCTTTCTATCTATCAAATCACACATGGCGCAACTAAGAGAGTTGTGGAGTTCACACCTGACTCAGTTTTTATTAGAGACATGGAGACTAGAGCTATCATTGCAACTGGGGTGGTTGATCATGCATCTCGGTTATACTCCTTTTCAGATTTTGTTGATGATGATGATTTCACATTTGATGATTCTACTCATTATGATCACACTTATTGTGATGATTCAGACTTTGAGGAGAACTTTGGACACTTGAACATGGGGATTCTCACATGTAACCCCGTTCTTGAGTCTTGTACTTCATCTCCTCATATTGATATCACATCACCTATTGTACCTGATGATGCAAATAGTGCGACAGTTTTGCCTACATGTGATTCAGTGCAGCAGGATATACATTGTCTTCCAGCTTCAGATTCATGGGATGATTATATGACAGATATTGCAGGTTTGTTTGTGGAATCCTACATTGCAGATTTGGGAGACATCATTGATGACATACATCTTCTCTTTGATGAAGATGATCCTTCTTCGATTGTTGCGAGGGCACACTCTGACCCTCTTGTTCATTCTCTACATGATCATTCTTTCGAGGTTGACATGATTGTGGATATTTATGTACAGCAGTTGGAGGAGGTCTCTTTATTCTTTGAGGAGACACATGAGTCTTTGGATATTGTTCTACATTCATCTCTACTAGATGTTGGAGTTCCTTTTTCAGCAGTATGGCACAGTTTACCATCTTTGGAAGGGGTATCTTTTAGCATCGACATGGGGACACTTGAGCAGTTTTCAGAGATTCCCTTCATCATGAGTTTTCTTCATACATCTTCCCTTCATGATTGGGGAGACTTCATGGATACACCTTTGGTTTTGTTTCTTCCTAAGGGGAGGAATGTTGTTCGACGTTCGTGGAGCAGTTTCTTCATACATCGAGCTTCTATCATTGGTGCAGATTCTTCATTGAGGGATGATCACAGTTTGACTTCTCTTCTTCTCTCATATGGGGGGGACTTTTTCCTCACATGGGGTTTTGTTCCTCACATACTTTTTTGAGAGTTCTCTTGTATAGCTTTCATCTCTCTTTTTGGGGGAGGGTTTTTTCCCATTGGGTTTTTCTCTCTTTCCCCACTTTGTGAGAGATTTCATTGCATTGGTTTGCATGCATTTGCATTTGTTCATGGGTACCTAACATGGCCTCGTAGCCGGGACCCATCTTGCATTTCTTAGTTGCATTGTAGACTTAAGTGCATTCCCCTAAGTTGCACTTAAAGGGGGGTGTTGGTGTAAATAATTATTCATCATGGATATTATTACACTTACTTAAGTTTACTTAGGATAATGCATTTCATAGTAGTTTGGATATGAGACACTTGGGTGTTTGTGCCACATTGGGATAGTGTGTGTAGGCGAAATTCCACCTCTTATGGTGTTGATCTTGTTATTACACTATCATATCCACTTATTGTGGAGTGATAATTCCACCTTCGGTGGGTGATCCACCTCATGTGGAATATTATATTATTTCTCCTACCTACCCACACCTATTTCCTACCTACCCTTGTTTCTTATTAAGCCACATGTCATGTTTGTGTGCTCATACATATCCCTAGCCTTGCCTATATAAGCAGGCTCATCTACATTGTATGTAACAACAGTTGTTGATCATTTTCTATTGATGAGAATACAGTTTATTCTTATCCCATATTATGTCTCTTTCATGTACATTTCAATGACTTCTTGATCTTGGCAAAATCCAACACAACATACAACATACAACATCTATACCTTCGCACATAAGGATACAAACATCCTTAGAGCAAGGTATTAGTACTTGTTTTACATACATTTACATTTACAGCACTTGCTCATTTCTTAGTTAATTCCAAAACCGGGGTTTGACCTAAAGGCAAACCCCTAATCCCTAACCCCCCAATCATCTTCGCTTTTCTGTGTGTAGGTTGCAGGTACGCGGCTGAAATTGAAGATCTGGAATCCTTGTGCAGAGACGAACAGATCCCCCTTCGTTTCGTGGATTTTTCGGAGGACCGTGGCGCCGGGTGCCATCGTCCCGACAACTTTTGCTCAAATTTGCAGGACAGCGCCGTATCGACATTTTACTGCTAATTCCAGGTCCACAGCTTCATACTGTATTCCTATCTCAGTTTATAAGCGAATCTTTATCACTTTCTATGCATGCTTAGCTTAATTCTTCTATCAACATTCTTTACAAAAGAGGGTAGCCTTGCTGTCTTAACCCTTGAAACACATTTAGCATCCAATCTTGCATTGCGTGGGATTGGATCTTGTGAGTTTCAACCCCTCTTTTGAATGTAAAGTCTCTCACCTAAGTGAAAACCATCGAATCCTAGCGAACCTCCCTTCTCTCTCTTCGGAGTTGGAAGAGGGGAGAACAACTAGGGTTCGATCGTGATTTTCCGCTTTACATTTTGGTGAACCTGACGTGAACATCCTTTCTGATTTTTCATGCTTAGATCTAAAAAAATTGATTACATTTCCATGTTTGATCTTTTGCAAAATTTTAGAGGTGATTGCATAAAAACCCTAAATTTTCTTTTTAGTAATTGAACTTGCGAAATGTCTAAATGTTAATGCTTGTTTCAGATCTGCCCTTCTATTACAAATTTTCAATTCATATTTGTGCTTTAATTCTGAAAATTAAGTGGTTAAGTGTCAAAACCCTAATTTTTGAAACCCTCTTGATTCAACCTTTGTCCGACAATTTCACTGATCAAAACATCTCCAAATCAGCTGTAACTTTGGATTCCGCAATAAAATCACAATATCTCTCATCCCTGAAAATTTGGAAAAAAGTTGCGAGGACCGTGGCGCCGAGCGCCATCGTCCCCGACATTTTTTTCCGAAATTTCGGGAGCGAGATCTTACTGTGTTTTTCTGCTAAAATTCAGAATTTTGGCTGATTTTATCAATTATAACACCTTCAAAATTACAGTCAAAGTTGGTCTTGTGATTGCTTGGATTAAGGCTTCTAAACATTTAAAGATCATTGAAATTGAAATTTTGTGTCAAAATTGTGTTCTTACTGTCCTAAATCTGAAAAGTGTGTTATCATTCATTAAAAATTTTAGTGCTTTATTCAAATTCTTGCAATTTGTGACTTTTGAAATTAAGTGCTTAATTGCAACAACTTTGATTTCCGCTTTCAAAATTGAATTTTGCGTGAAATTGAGTCAATTTTCAAATTTCAAAATTTGCATTGCTCTTGACATTCTCTCTAAAATCATAAAATTCAAAATTTCAGTTTCCCTCTCTTTTTCAAAATTCAAATTTTGCATTTTTTGACAATCTTGGTAGGGTTCAATTTCGAGATTGCAACTTTAATTTGGCCTATCTACAGATCGTAAAATCACTCAATTTTTTCAGATTAGCTCTAAAATCATCATACCTTTCATCCCTGCAAATTTCGAAAAAAGTTGCAAGGACCGTGTTGCACTCCGGGCGCCACGGTCCCAGACATTTTTTTCGAAATTTCGGGAGACTGTTGTGATTGCATTTAACAGCTTAAATCCAGAAGATTGGCTGATTTTACTGAAAATTGCTACCTCCAAATTCAAAATCTTCTCTCTCTTTCTAGTGCATGAGTTTTACAACAATAAGCCCTACTTACACTATTCCCGTTAGACGAAGCCGTAGAATTAAGTCTTTCCGAGGTTTAACTACTGAGGAGATGGAACCTAATTTGAATAGCCTTTTTAACGAGGACATGGGTAATTCCTCTAATCCTCCTAATGATGAAGAAGCTCTCCATGAGGTTTCTGTAGAACAACTTTCGAAATTGGATAACCAATTTGACGATTTTCGACAATGGATGTCTCAAGAATACCCTGATAGTCAAGCTCTTCCTTTAATTGAGGGTCTAAAACGTATGCTTCAAAGTGATAAGAATGGAATTGATATTTTGCGTGGTATTGCACACATTGTGGA
The DNA here is from genome assembly GCF_030272615.1 of Cryptomeria japonica. NCBI lineage: Eukaryota > Viridiplantae > Streptophyta > Pinopsida > Cupressales > Cupressaceae > Cryptomeria > Cryptomeria japonica. The sequence continues at coordinate 618,793,669 of NC_081408.1, read as the reverse complement.
TTCGAATGTGATGCCTATGAAGAGTTGTGTTGAAAATTTGGGTTATACACAACCTCCTACTCAAGTCAATCATTCTATTCCTTTGACAACTTCTATTGCTAGCATACCTACCTTTACATCAAACATAATGGCTACTTCTACACAAGACATTCCTCCTGTGATCACCAGTCATGGGGGCAACCCTTCTTCTTCAATTAACCCTCTTCCTTCATTCAATCCGACTTCTTCATTCATTCCTTCAATGAGTGTGCCTATTATATCACCACAAATGAACATGACGCAAGGGGGCAATTCATTCAACCATTCCATCCCTCCTTGTAGTATTCCTCCTGTCCAACCCTCTCCTATGACTAATTATCATAGGGTCCCACCACTTTACTCTTTACCTTCTTTCAATAACATAACACCTCCATCTCAATCTAACACATCCAATATGAATTCTTCGACTGAAGCGACCATTAACAATCTTGCACAAACTGTGTCTTCTTTACAGCAACAAATTGCCTCTATGAATCAATCTAAGTTTAGTGTGCCCACATTTGACGTTGCGAGCCCACTTTCTCTTGACATTGTTCGAGCTATCCCTCCTAAACATGTTGAAATCCCGCATTTGGAACTTTATAATGGTAAAGGAGATCCTCTAACACATGTTAAGACTTTTCAAACAATATGTACTGATTTTGCTTATGACCAAAGGTTGCTTGCAAAACTGTTCACTAGAACATTAAGAGACAAAGCCCTACAATGGTATTGCTCGTTGCCTTCTTATTCTATTACTTCTTTCGAACAACTTGCAAATGCTTTCATTCAACAATTTCAAAACAATATAAGTCCTAAAGTTACTTTGATTGATTTAATGCATTGTAAACAAGGTGTTGAAGAAAAAGTGACTGATTTCATTAGTAGATATAAGCATTTGTATGCTCAAATTTCTTTTCCAGTGCCTGACAATGATATTCAAAGAATCTTTATTTCTAATTTACAAAAAGATATTCGAGACAAACTTCTGTTTTCTGAGTTTACTTCTTTCCAACAGTTGTGTGCAACTCTTCACAATTATCAACTGACTGTGAGTCAAATGGAACAATCACATCCTATGGCTCCGAGTGATAAGGGTGATAGTAGTCAACAACCATTTGGGAAGTTTAAACCAAACAGAGATTCCATCAAATTCAATGAAAACATCATCAACAACAATGTGAATGCAGCATCAGGTGTGCCTCCTATTTCTAAATTTTTCAAGAAAGAAAGAAAGTATACTCCTTTGAATGAATCATTGCATAGTATTATGAATAAGTTATTGGAACAAAATGTACTTACTCTTCCTCCTATAAGACAAATTGATCCTGCAAAGATTACTTCACCTTATTTTGATAACAAAGCTTTTTGTCAATTTCATCGTCAGCCTGGGCATGATACTGAAAAATGTTTTTCTTTAAAGGGTAAAATTCAAGATTTGATTGATAATAATACTATTTCTGTTTCTGGAGTGAATGATAAAGGCAACACATCTGTAGCTCCTCCTAACCAAAATCTTCAGATTTTCACTGATCCATTGCCTTCTCATACCTCTAATGCAATTGAGGCTAATGATTCCTCTCTCTCATCTGATGGTCTTGTGTCTTTGACTCCGAATGTGATTAACTTTGTAGAGCAGCAAGAAATCCCTAAAGAATCTTCCATCACATTTGATTCCAGTGAAACCATTAGGGCACTTGATGGTCCTTTATACATAGTTGCAAAAGTTAAGAATACACCTTGCCGTGGAGTGCTTATTGATCCTTCGTGCATGATTAATGTGATTACTGAAGAATTCCTTTTTACTTTGCAATTGAATCAAGTGATATATGACAAAACAAATGTGATTGTGAAACTATTTGATGCATTTTCTTCTCCTGCAATTGGTTCTATTACTTTACCTATTGAGGTCCATAACAAATCTCTTGATGTGAACTTTGCTATTATTCCATCTTCCGAACAATTTCGTGTGAAGCTTGGCTATCCTTGGCTGTCTTCCATGAAAGCTATTGCTTCTCCTATTCATAAGTGTTTGAAATTTCCCCATAATGGTGAAGTTGTTAATGTCAATCATAGTCTCTTTAAACCAGCTGAAAGAACTTCTAGCGTTCCTATTGATTACTTTTGGCCTAAACAATTCCAATCTCTTCCTCCGCGAAGTGATCATCTTTTCAAATCTTATCAAAAGTGGAAAATAGATATGATCCTATCTCTAAGTGAACCTAGAACACCTAAACTTGATATTCCTATCATTCTTGAGAAGGAAGTTCTTCCTTTGAAAGATAAAACTAATGTCTTTCCTCAAGAAGATTCCCAACCCATCCCTATGGATGTGACTATGTCTATGCCTGATAAACTTCCTAAGAGTAGACCTATACCTCCTCGTCATGATGGACTTGGTCTTCTCCCTAAACCAAAAATTCCTCCTTTATATGGAGTAGTTCCTCCTCCTTCTTTTTATAGAGAGAAGAGACCTTCTTCTTCTCCTATTATCCAGCCTAAGAGACCACAACCTAAACACCCAAGTGCTAAGGATGAGAACATTCCTCCTCCTCAATCTTCTCCACTTCCTACTAAGACTAGACGAAATCGTTCTGCACGTGAACGCCGGCGAAAGCGTTGTCTTAGAGCTCAAACTTTGCAATCTCCAAAAACACCTTCAACAAGCATTGTTCCATTTTCTCCTCAGCCGGACATTGAGCCTAAATCTCCTAAACATAAGATGCATGATGGTCTTGATCCGGTGCGAGTTAAAGGTCCTATTTTTATAAATCTTGATGATGATATGGATGAAAATGTTATTCATGATGAAAATGTTACTTCTCTTGCTTCTGATAGTGAATATGAACTTGTTGATATTGATAACCATTTATCTAATGAATTTTCTAAAGCACTTATCCTAGCTCCTAGACAAGAACAACGTGGCTCAAAACATGAACATAGCCCGTGTTTGGATCTTGTGATAGCTCCATCTGCTATGTTGGATGTTCCTCCTCTAGCGTATTCCTTGCCTTCCCGAAACATTGATCAGCAAGATCGGGGGGTAGATGACGTGCTAGACTAGTTTCATTAGCATAGCAGATTCTTTCCTCCTCTCTTTCGTTACTTCTTCCATATGTTATTCTCATTCTTCTATTTGTTGTCCTTAGTGTTGTTTACTTGAGGACGATGCAAAGTATTGAGATCTCTCGATCTCTCTCATGTTGACTCAAAAGACGCATGTGTTCCCTTCTTCTAGGTGACCTTCCTTGATTGGGAAATGAAGAACAATTATACATACATATGATATATATACATGAATTATCATACAGCATACTGACCCCGAGGAAAGCGAAGTCACCTCGTGCTTTGTGTTTTGTGTCTATTATCCTTGGGTTTATCTCACACTGGGGGGCTAAATCCTTGCGATAACGTGCTCCTTTCCTTTCTCATTTCTTATGTGTATCACTACGTTAAAACAATCACCCCCGATGAGGCGTGTGCAATCGCTTTAACGTAGGGGGGCATACATCCCGTTCATATCTTTTCAAGATACTTGAAAATTGCTTGGTAAATTTAGCCTTGCCTTGAAAATTTTTGATATCTTTCTTGCATGACTCATAGTGAGGGAACCTTACTACTGACAGTCATGGTTCTTCCTCGTGATCTTCCCTTTTACTTTGTCAATCGAAGTCGTAAGATCCTTAGTCCATTGGGGGCTTGGTGTATCTTGCCTGCTTGACGTGGTGAAAGTCTTTCAATATTGTTTCCTTGTACTTTACCGGAAGTATGAGCATACATACTCCCGCTAAAGTGGGGGCTAAATGTAGCGTCCTAAAATTGCGACACTTGCAATTTCGACTGCATTTTGGTCTTCACGAGGGCGACGCAACACGCAACCTGAATGGAGACCTCGAAACTTGCTCACGACACTGAAAACTGCATTTTTCAAGCACCCTGGCCTGAACCTCCTTGCACCCTGCTGTCCCGGGAGGTGGGACCAGAGCGCCTAGCGCCCTGGTCCTTCAGGACCAGGACGCCCAGTGCCCTGGTCCCCAGGACCATGGCGCCCAACGCCCTGGTCCCTGGGTCCTATTTTGGGCCCGGTCTCCTAAGGGGTCTCGGGTCTTTTTGTTTGCAATTTGGAAATTAACTTTCCTGGTCGGCCTAAGGTCGGGAAAATCAGTCTATCAGCCCTAAATGACAAGTATATAAACTACATTTTTCTCTCTCATTGGGGAGGAAGAGGATATATGTATGCAAGCGTGGAAACTATACTTAGGCATTCAAGCATTCAAACATTCAAGCATTCCTTCAAGCAATTGATCATTTCAAGTCTCCATTCAAGGCTAAGTGTTGCATTCAAGTCAAGGATTCAACCATTGAAGAGGAGATCACATACTACATGCTACAACATATAACATACAACATCTATACCTTCGCACATAAGGATACAAACATCCTTAGAACAAGGTATTAGTACTTGTTTTACATACATTTACATTTACAGCACTTGCTCATTTCTTGGTTAATTCCAAAACTGGGGTTTGACCTAAAGGCAAACCCCTAATCCCTAACCCCCCAACCGTCTTCGCTTTTCTGTGTGTAGGTTGCAGGTACGCGGCTGAAATTGAAGATCTGGAATCCTTGTGCAGAGACGAACAGATCCCCCTTCGTTTCGCGGATTTTTCGGAGGACCGTGGCGCCGGGCGCCATCGTCCCGACAACTTTTGCTCAAATTTGCAAGACAGCGCTGTATTGACATTTTACTGCTAATTCCAGGTCCGCAGCTTCATACTGTATTCCTATCTCAGTTTATAAGCGAATCTTTATCACTTTCTATGCATGCTTAGCTTAATTCTTCTATCAACATTCTTTACAAAAGAGGGTAGCCTTGCTGTCTTAACCCTTGAAACACATTTAGCATCCAATCTTGCATTGCGTGGGATTGGATCTTGTGGGTTTCAACCCCTCTTTTGAATGTAAAGTCTCTCCCCTAAGTGAAAACCATCGAATCCTAGTGAACCTCCCTTCTCTCTCCTCGGAGTTGGAAGAGGGGAGAACAACTAGGGTTCGATCGCGATTTTCCGCTTTACAATAACAAGGAGACAAACTAAAAGCATGAGATGAAGGAGTAAAATATGTAACTGTGATGTGATTGAAAAATGGATATCGTTGATATTCTATTATATAGTGAACAATTCCATCATTGAACATCTTTCAACAAAAAATAAATGGTACCGTATAAATATATAGAGAGAGACAAATCGTTGAAATGAAACCCTCAATGCCATTGAGAGAAATGATGAAAAACAAATCTATTTCTGTAACTCATCATTGAACATCTTTGAACAAAATAAAATGGTATTGTGTCTCTATTTCTGTATGCATGATAATATAGACAATAACCATATAGCTGAAAATAAAATGAGTAAATGGCTGAATGATGTTGTTGTATTTCTCATATGAAATTTATTGGAAGTAATGTATGGTATGCCTGATAATATTATTTACAGTGAGTATATTAACAAATTGAAGGCAGAGCAAACAATGAAAATGCCACAAAAAATCTTCATTTCCCTAAGTTTTTAGGGCCAAAAGGATAGCAGGAGTTCGTGCCACGTGTACACACCCACACACACACACACACATATATGTATATATGTAATGATAAATAATGAAGGGGTTTTGAATAATTATGAACAATAATCAATCTTTTTTGCATTCTCTATAATGATTTCGGTATTATAAATAGAGAGACACCATTTAACATCACACCCATAAAATGAAATGATAAATAATGAAGGGGTTTCGAATAATTATGAACAATAATCAATTTATTTTGCATTCACTGTAATGGTTTCGGCATTATAAAGAGAGACACACCATTTAACAACACACCCATTAACCATTTAACACACACACACACACACACACATGTGTGTGTGTGTGTGTGTGTGTGTGTGTGTGTAATGCTAAATAATAAAGGGGTTTTGAACAATTATGAACAATAGTCCATTTTTTTTTCACATTCACTATAATGATTTCGACAGTATAACAGAGAGGCAGCATTTAACAACGCAACCATAAAAGAAAATGATAAATAATGAAGGGGTTTCGAACAATTATGAACAATAATCAATTATTTTCGCATTCACTGTAATGATTTCGGCATTATAAACAGAGAGACAACATTTAACAATGCAACCATAAAAGGAAATGATAAATAATGAAGGGGTTTCGAACAATTATGAATAATAATCAATTATTTTCGCATTCACTGTAATGATTTTGGCATTATAAAAAGAGAGATATCATTTAACAATGCAACCATAAAAGGAAATGATAAATATGAAGGGGTTTCAAACAATTATGAACAATAGTCAATTATTTTCGCATTCACTATAATGATTTCGGCACTATAAAGAGATACACACCATTTAACATCGCACCCATAAAAAGAAATGATAAATAATGAAGGGGTTTCAAAAAATTATGAACATTAATCAATTATTTTCGCATGCACTGTAATGATTTCGGCATTATAAACAGAGAGACACCATTTAACAACGCACCCATACAAGGAAATGATAAATAATGAAGGGGTTTCAAACAATTCTGAACAATAATCAATTATTTTCGCACTCACTGTACTGATTTCTACATTATAAACAAAGACACACCATTTAACAATGCACCCATAAAAATAAATGATAAATAATGAAGGGGTTTCAAACAATTATAAACAATAATCAATTATTTTCGCAGTCACTGTAATGATTTCGACATTATAAACAGAGAGACACCATTTAATAGCCCACCCATAAAAGGAAATGATAAATAATGAAGGGGTTTCAAACTATTATGAACAATAATCAATTATTTTTGCAGTCACTGTAATGATTTCGACATTATAAACAGAGAGACCATTTAACAGCCCACCCATAAAAGGAAACAATAAATAATGAAAGGGTTTCAAACTATTATGAACAATAATCAATTTTTTTCGCATTCACTGTAATGATTTCAACATTATAAACAAAGAGACACCATTTAAAAGTGCACCCATAAAAGGAAATGATAAATAATCAAGGGGTTTCAAACAATTATAAACAATAATCAATTTTTTTCGCATTCACTGTAAGGATTTCGACATTATAAACAGAGAGACACCATTTAACAACACACCCATAAAAGGAAATGATAAATAATGAAGGGGTTTCGAACAATTATAAATAATAATCAATTTTTTTCGCATTCACTGTAATGATTTCAGCATTATAAATAGAGAGACACCATTTAACAGCGCACCCATAAAAGGAAATGATAAATAATGAAGGGGTTTCAAACTATTATGAACAATAATCAATTTTTTTCGTATTAACTATTATGATTTCGACATTATAAACAAAGAAACACCATTTAACAACGTAACCAAAAAATGAAATGAAAAATAATGAAGGGGTTTCAAAGTAAACGAAGAGATATTGAAACATAATGCAGTTGTGAAGGAGCAAAACCGTCATTGGACATCCAATATGTGAGGATGAGTTATCATTACCTAGGAGCCGAGGTTGTAGAGGAGGCCGCCGACGGAGACTCATGAAGTTGCGAGTGCAAATGCCAGGAAAACTCTTTATTTCCCTAAGTTTTTAGGGCAAAAAAGATAGCGGGAGTTCGTGCCACGTGGGGCCACCATACCTCCACGGGAAGGGGGTTATGGATGGTCAACATGTTTTTTGACCACCCATTTTAAACATTTTAACATTCATCATTTTTTTTAATTATATGCATGTCATAATTTTTTTAGGTTTATTATTTTTTATAAAAAGGTGAAAAATATATTAGTTTTTAGGTATTTTATAAATGGATATTGGTGTTTTGGTGTGCGGGTATTGGCGCAAAAGAGGTCAAGTATCGGTCGACACTTTGAAATGACCACTTTTTGACCTTTCGACGCATAACGACCCATAGAGATCAGATCGTTACTACCCAGAAGCTAGATCAATAGGTTTAAGAAGTTAAGTCGCATACGAAGACAACCAAAAAAAAATTCAAAATTCGATATATCGTTTAGGATCTGTGGGTGCGCGAAGTTAGCTATGACGACTACTGGTGCTCTTCCCCTATATGCTTTGTGTGTGGTTTAAGTCGTTCCCTTCAAAAGGGTAGTCCAAAAGCTTTATTGCCAAGAGAATTTGTGCATGATACATTTTTGTCATAAAGAAGTGTAAAGACAAATAAAAGTAATGAGTAACAAGACAAATAAAAGGAATTGGTAACCTGTTAAAACAAAGATAAAAAACTACAAGAAAGGTACATATGTGGAAACAAAGAGGTATTGGGAGAGAAGTTATATGGTACTCTTTTTTTTGTCAGCCTAGATATGGTGATTGATATGCAAAATGATTATTTAGTCGATAAAATGATCTATATGTTCTTTATTGAAAGTGCTCAAATATGAAACTTAATAGTTATTTTGTAAGCTTCATAGAATTCCAAATAACAAACAATCAATTCAAAAAAATCTCCATGAACTGGATGGTCTCACATGAATGTAACAATACAAAATAGGATGGATAAGACTTATATAAACATACAACTCAGAATACCATACCATCCAACATGCAATAACATCATGATGAAGATTCTCCAATTCCCTCATGCTGACAAGTTTGTCTGGGCTAAGAATCCCTTTGGGTCCTTCAGTGTCAAGTCGGCCTACAATCTCCTGATCACTCCTACCAATGACTACTATAGCTAAAGGAAAGTTTGGAATTCGCAGCTTATCCCAAAAATATTTTTTTTCTGGTGGATGGCTCTACATTGGAAGATCCTAACCATTGATAACCTTAAGAGGAGAGGCTTCCTGATGGCCAATTGGTGTGTGTTGTGTAATTGTGTTGAGGAAAGCATCGAACATATCTTTATTCATTGCCCCTTCGCTTCCATGGTCTAGTACAAAGTCTTATAGAAATTCAACATCGCCTGGACATTCTTAGAAGACTTGCAATAGTTTATCATCAGCTGGAAGTGCCTGTCTGCTCACCCCCTAATCAGATAGTTTTGGAAACTCATCCCTCCTCATATCTACTGGAACATCTAGAAGGAATTGAATAACCGGATCTTTCGTGATACTAACAACTCCGTTGACACTATGGTTGGCATAACAGAGAAGCTTCTCAGGGAGAATGCTTTGGTCTGCAAATGGAAAAAATCGCAATTCGCCCCTTTGGAGATGGATTGTAATTGGGTTAGGATATGGAATCTGCCTGATGACTTCCTTCGATATGACAATTCTATAAGGATGGAGAGGCTCAACACTAGATGGTCGACCCCTTCCCCCTCATGGTTTAAACTCAACTTTGATGGCACCGCTTGCAGTGGGGTTACGACGAGAGGTGGAATTATAAGGGACAACTTGGGCAATCCGGTTCTAGCCTATGCTAGAAATTTTGGTCCAGCCTCGAGTAACATGGCCGAAGCCTTGGCGCTCTTCTGGGGACTTAAATTGGCTCTCGCTATTGACGCTAAAAGTTGGATCATTGAAGGGGATTCTAAGATGATCATTGAGGCGACTAAAGGTTTTTTTGGGATTAGCTGGATGATTAGCAACATTCTTGAGGACATATGGTCTATGATTGTTTGGTTGGAGGAATTTCACATTCAACATACTTATAGAGACAACAATTTGGTGGCGGACTCCTTGGTTGCGGCGGGCCTTGAGATGAAAGGTATGAAGTGCTGGAGACACTTGGCATCGCTTTCTGACAGATAGAAATACCTCATAGGGAGAGATCAAAATTTCCTTACCAACCAATGATTTGCTATGGTTTACTTTATAGGTGGACGTATTGGTCTTTCTGTGAAGTCAAGATGAAGGCAAGAAATTCAAATTTGAATTGGGCGGGATATGCCAAGGTGGCCAACAGTGGTCCCCATAATCTTCATTGCTTTAACCTGGTGATGACGTGGCTGGTCACCTATACTTGTGTTACCGACGGATTGCAGCTACAACTTTTAATCATTAATTTGATAGGCCATAGCAAGTACAAAAATTATGGCTATAACTGGAGTTCGAGATTTTTCCAAATTAGAGCTCTTTGCAAGTTGGTGGACAAGATAAGAGGTGTCCTTTTGCATGCTTATCGGAGTTGGTGGGTGTGTGCCTTGGGAAGCACCATAAATGATAATTATTGCCATTTTTACCACACTTCGGCTAAAATTATGTTGATCATTCTAGCTCTTCACGTTGGTTTCTCCCTCTGCAAGTCCATTACCAGTTTGGTGCTGCTTACCAACATCACTCTAGAGGAAACTGATATGGGGGGGGATTTAGTATGGGTTGAGCTGGACATTGTTGACGACTACTTCCGCAATGAACCTTGTGTGTGGATGTATGCCAAGGAAGGGGGCATTGTTCCGTTCATGGAAGCCATGACTGGGTTCGATGAAAGTCTCTCCATGCAGTTTGTCAGCAGCTAGAACGACAGGAGAGTCGTCATGGGGGATATATCTTTTGAAATTAACAAAGATGTCACTACCTAGGCTATGGGGCTAACTACTGAGGGAAAAAAATGGAAGAATACTAGCAAGGTCACGGATGGAACCAATATGAACAGATTCTACAAAAAGGTTGAGGAGCTAGTTAAGCTTCGAGGGGGCTTCAACAGAGATTGTCTTCCTTATCCGTGGGACTAGGTGTTAAAAATTATCATGAAGTATTTTACCCTTGAGGGTAGATATGGGGTTTTCTATTACTACCATTTCTTGTTGCTTAATCATTTTCGCAACCATGATATTATTTCCTTTCCTTTCTTTTTACTTCATGCTTTGGAATCAATTGTCAAAGATGTTCGTCAATGCATGAGTTATGACAGCAATTTCACCATCCTTCACTAGGGTTTAATGTTTCATATTTACAATTTCCACCAGGCCCTGTGTCCGCCCAAACCTATCTCTGTCCATCCTGCCCCCTCCTACCCAAGCCCCTCTGCTGGTGCTAAAAAGGGAAATAAAAAGACCTCAAAAAATCCTAATATACCCTGTCAATCCCCTGGTCATGCTCCCCTCATTTCCTCTCCTAAAATTGGGGAAAAAAACAAATGTAATCCTTCTGCTACCAAAGTTGCCTCCAAATAACCCAGAAATGAACCCACGGTCTTGTTAGTTGAGTCTGACGTGGAAGATGGTGTGACCCCTCGTAGGTCCAATAGATTCACTGGTAAACCATGTATGAAGAAAATTGTTGTGAGGAAGAACTATGTCAAAGATGACGTGGAAGATACAGAGGAGGAGGAAAGTGATAAGGTTGAGGATGACATGGAGGCCACAGAGGGTTCAGAGTCTTCTAAGATGGACACCAACGCCTCTGACTCTGGGACCGTGCAGGAAGATAATAAGAACACCTCCCCATTATCTGCCACTTGCCCCCCACATAAACAGATCTCTGAGGAGGATAGGAGGAAGTCTGATGATGGTCAGACTATTGTTGATGGAGGTGAAAAGAAGGAGGTTGTTCAATGTGTAGGGTGTAAAGTTATCTCTGAGGATTTGAATAGTGTGAAAAAGAAGCTTGACTCTCTAGATACCCATGTCAACAAAATTGCGAAATTTCCCCTGAAGGTCATGCATTGCTCGACCACTACTTTGTGCCTTCTGCATCAAGATAAAGAGAACTAGGGTGGCTTGGGAGGTGATACCACGAAGGAACTGTTTGAATTCCTTGCTGGTGATTGGACCGGTCTGCTGCTCTCCCAACACATGGGGGCTGGAAAAAATGATTAATGGGTTTTGCTTTCCTTTTTTGTTTAAGGTTTCTATTTAGGATCGATTGGATCCTTGTTATGTTTAATTTCATTATCAACCCTATGAGCCTTGTTAAGACTCTCTTTATTTTCTTTAGTTATTGCAGTATGAACAATATACTTACTTCTAGCGATAGGTGGTTTAATGTTAGTTTCTTTATGGATACTTGCTATTTAAGATGCTATATGGATGGGCTTGTCATCAATCTTGGGTTATTCTATAGCTGCAAGTGGTTTATGTTTTTGATGATTAAGATAGGGATTGGTTGATTGTCGTTTGGTTGTTGTGTGTGTGCTGGTTATGCTCTCTTTGAGGCTTGCTATGTATTTTAGGTCAATCCCCTAGTTTTGGTTGTTTTATTATCAAAAACATCATGACGAAGGATTAGATGGGAGTGGATGCACGAAAGGCTGGAGTTGCTGTTAACAACAGTTTTCAATGCGAGGGACTTTTTAAAATTCATTTCCTGCTCACTAATTTCAAAAATATTTAAAATTCTTGAAAAATGATGCTTTACCATTTGCTATCCAGAAGTAGCTATGAAAGCAAACCCAGGAGAATAAATATTTGGTGAAAATGTTTGGGTATCCCACCCGCCATAGTCGGAAGCCTTCAACAGAGATTTCTACCCAGTTCTTGGTAGAGGAAGTGGAACCCATGAGCTCCTTCAAATCATTCAGGTCCAAAGTTTCCAGGTACTCCAGATCACCCAAAGCCTCTGATATTGTCGTTACATTAGGAGCTAATAGAAAACAAGTCATTTATATTAAATAAGAGATAAAAGTTTCACTTTTTCATCCACACAAATTGTCAAAATAGCTTTTAGGGGAAAGGAGCTAGTAATCGTCACAGCTAACTTCGTACATCTTAAGCTCCTAAACAGTTCACCCGATTTCGATGATTTTTTTTTTGTTCTCTCTGTATGCGACTTAACTGCTTAAAGCTATTGTTTTGGCTTGTGGGTAGTAACGATGCATGCTGTGGAATTTCTTATGTGCACAAAGGTCAAAAAGTACACATTTCAAAGTGTGGTCCAATACATGATCACCTTTGCGCCAATAGTAGATAACTCAAAATAGCCAGTAGTAGTGGACAAATGCCCCAGTAGTAGTGAACAAATGCCCCAATAGTGGTGCATAAATGTTCTAGCAATGAGTTAATTATTATCAAAAAAGCTAAAAAATGCACCACTATTGATACATTTGATATTTATTAATGGACCTTCCATTACAATTTTTTTTGGCTCTTACTATGTCTACTAATGAAAGGTGAGGTTGACAAAAAGATGATGGTCATTGATCTTATAACTACTACTGACTGCTCCCCTAGGCTCTGTTCTCTCCGCACAGTTTTCTATGCCTGGATTCTGTTGCTCCTGCAAGTTATCTCCATTGTTGTTGCTCAAAGCAACTGCAAAGACCTTCGCTTTTTATTACTTCGTTCAGAAGGTGGGTATGCTGCCCACTAAAATAAAATGGGTGCAATCTGTTGCTGTCTCAGTTTTTCTCCTGTGGTTGTTGCAGTGGCCTGGATCCTATTGTGACACGCATAGAAAATGTTGTTCTCCTTAGATCTGAATGCCTCCTCCGATTTCCACATTCATAAGCTCTGGCCCAACATGGAGGATGGCTCCTGGCCTCAATACCTATTTTGATTTCTCACAGGTATTTATTTGACTTTTTGTGTGTTCCATGTCTAGGAATAGAAGGTTAAGGTTCCCCATTACAGTTCTGAACATTGGCCGCAAATGGGTAAATAAACAATAAGGTATTTAGAGCTATCTACATTTTATTATATGATACATTTATTGCTTCTGGATTCAATTGTGTGTAATTTTTATCATCAACCAAATATGATTCAAAACTTTGATGATAAAAATTACACACACAATCAAATCCAGAAACAATAAGTATATAACATGATATTTGTTGAATTTATAGTGAACCAAGACCATCCGTAGTGGTGATAAAGTTTGAAGTTCTAGCGCTACTACAATACTTAAGGGCTGTTTTGACTTTAACCCTTTTAATTCATAGCTGTGTGAAGAAACGTTTTGGACATCAAATTTTAATTTTGTACTGGATTATACTCAAAGCTCTTGTAATACCTGTAGTCTTAGTTCAGAAAAAAGAATTGCTTCTTGTCACTATAATCTTCTCCAGAACTGGCTCACCAAATACTGCAGTTTAAGTTTTTCGTGTAGATTCCTATTAACCAAGTATGAAGATTGGACGCGCATGAGGAGGATAAAAAGTGAAAGTTGTAAGATTGCATGGAATTCTACTTGTATATTTGCTCTGAAGCCAAGGTATGAATCTAAACCTTTTAATAAATAGGACACCAGACCTGATACTTTCACTTTGGCACAATTACACAACTATCAACTATACAGATGTTAATTTTTTAAAATTATAATTCATTATTGTGTTTGTATTTTCGAATTCAATTGCATATAATTTGTTTGCATCAATGTTTTGGATTATATTTCATGATCTAATATCAGGATGAGAAAGTTGTTGAGAGTAAAATGGATCATGAAATGTGAACCAAAATATTGATACAAATAAATTACATATTGTTGAAATCAGAAACACAACACAATAATCATCATTAACTATTAATATCTTCCATTATGATTCATGTCTATCTAATTATAGATTTTGAATTGGGTTAAGGCTCCATGCCTCATATGTACATCGCTTTGATTTATGCTCTCTCTTCTGGAGGTTCGGACATCGGGAGAGCTTAGTTTCTGGTATGGATGTGGTTATGAAGTTTGTGGCCAGGTTATAACTTGTGTTACTGATGTAGGAGATTTTGACAATTTTTTTTAATGAATAGTCATTTGTTGGTTTCCTCCCCTGTTCGAAGTTCCAGGGGAAGGAATTGGGAAACACATCAGTGCTGGTGCTCGTGGAGATAAAATTTGAGAAGCCAGCTAGTGAGTTTTCTATTTGAGATTTATATAATTGAGTAAACTTTCTTTTCCTTGCCCAAAAGCTCTCGCTATAATAAAGTCTCAAGGTCTAGAAACTGAATATTAGAGAGGCTGGAAAGGCTGGAAACAAAGTACTTTGTAAGTTTTGTAGATTGGGATGTATCTAATTTGACTTTAAAATCGTACTATTATATGACTGATAACTTTGGTGTAATGTGGACATAAAAACTGCAGAATAGGTACAGAATAACTGTGGGGCTCGGCAGAAGCATTGCCACATCTGTTCTCTACTATAGTAGGACGTTTTTGGAACCAGAATAGCTACAGCCATATTTTGAATGGATGTCATTAAAAATCTGAGATCCAGAAATCATTTCCTTGAGACCCTCTGCTTCAGGTAAAAAGTATCTCTAAATATTTGACATGCTATTAATATTTTGAATGCCTTTTAGATTTACTATTTATATTCATTTGGGATCATATTCAATAATATATTATCATGAAGATAATAAATTATAAATATAATCTGAAATATTAAATAAAATATATAAAGAAAATTCATAAACAATATTTATAAATATTGTTTTTATTAGTTCCTCCTCATAGATTAAAAGGCTTAAATAGTTATTAATCATTGTCCTTGCGAACCAATCAGTTTTTAAAACTAAAATAATTTTTTATCCTTTCAAAAATTAGCATGCAAATTTTTTAATAAAAGTTATTAAAAAAATGATTTATCTATGATGTGATTGGTTTGTATTAAATTTCATGGAGATAAAATTTAACTTTTGTAAAAAAGATACAAAATTTTCTTTTCCATTACTCAAATGTCCAATTAATATCAAATCATGACAAAAAATATCTTTTTATCTATTTTTTATATAATAATAATATTGACATGTGCAATGTGCTTTCCATTTTCCTATATACATTTTTTTTTTAATTTAATACCATATTTATCCTTTGTCACCAGCCAACAATGAAAGAATATTGAAAATTATTTACAACTGTTATTTTTAACTCCGATGTACTATCACTTTAATTTCACCTGCAACCTCGATTTACGTGCAGTTCTCTTATTGTTTATGACCTCATATTAGTCAATAGTATATGCTCAATACTTTTTATTTAAAATTTATTTGTATATATAATTTCACATTCGTGATCTAAAACTTTTCATTGAGTAAATCTAATTTGACCTTTTTCATAAAACGTTTTGATAAATGTAATGAGCATTTATTAAAATTTAAAATTATTTGAATTATTTAAAAAAGATAAATTTAATATTAAGTTATTTTATTAATATTTGAGTTATAGGTTTATATTATATTTAGAGGTAGGTTTATTTTTATATTTTATTTTTAAAATTATAATTTTGTAGATTATATTATCATTATAATTATATAAGTTTTTAATTAAATTAAAATTATAGTTATAATTAATTAAAATATGTTTAATCATTTCAATTAAGTTTTATTTTTTCAAATTAAAATTCAAAATAAAAATTAAATTATATAAATTATTTTAGTATACAATTATTTAATTTTGAGATTGTAATATAAACAAAATATTCTTCTTCTTTGAAAATTTAAAATAATCTTAAAATATTTATAAATTTTTTTAATCAATTATATTATTATTGTGATTCTAATTGAATATTATTATAAATTTTATTATTATTTCAAATATTTTTATTAAATGATTTTTAAATATAAGATTAGGTAGTTATAGTTAATTATAATTTTAGAGTTAGAAAAAATAAATTAATCTAACCAACCTCCTATTGTAAACTCACATATTGACTAATGGAAGAAACATATAAATAATTTATATATTCAAAATTTATTTAAATAATAAATATAAGATTGTTAACTTTAATTTTATGCATGTATACAAAATGATTTTGGGATTTTCTTAATTTATTTTAGGTGATTATTTTAGATATGTTTAGATGTTTTGGCTTAGTTTAAAATTTCTATTGATTTGGTTCTCTTAACCTCACAATTTTATTTTGACATTCAAAAATAAAATTTAACCTTCATTCAAACAATTTTCATATTCTAGCATATCAAGGCCTTTATTTTTCCATCAACCTCTCTCTATTCCTCTCTCTCTATTCCTCTATCTATTTCTCTCCCTCCTCCTCTTCCCATCTATCTCTTTACACTTTGGGTGGGAACTTGACGTTTAGCATCTCTTGTTTTCAATCGAAACAAATTTTGAAATAGAAGAATAAATTGAAACATTTTCAAAAAGGTTCTTGAGATAGATTTGGAGAGGTTTTTGAACGTTTCTCTAGATTAGAATGACCAAGTTATCTATATGATCAATTCATTTACTTTGTACATAAATGAAAGGGAAATGCTTGCAAAGTTGCAGCCAATAGAAACTGAAAACACAATCTATCTTGATGTTGGCTATAAATTAATAACTGTATAGTTATTATAAGGTGCAAAAAAATTTAATACGTTAGTTTTTTTATTTTTGCAATAATAAATTTTACAGATTTAGGAAACCTAAAAAAGGGAAAACCATCTGATGTTTAAAAAAAAAAAATTCCATATTCATAAACAGTTAATATTTTTTGATGAATAGGCCTTCTCTATTAATTAGAAATATAAAAGTACATATTCACAAAAAAAGGCCGGGGGATATGACATCACCTCACGAGAGTCACTTGGCCAACGACAGAAAAAAAAGAAGAAGCTATTCATCAAAGAACTTCCTCAGGCAGCCAAAGCAGGGGCAGCTGAGGGAGGAGGATCAGGGTCATCTTTTTTGCCCCATACATCAGCAGGGCCAGGAGTTGGGTCTGGCGCAGACCACCCATCTTCAGCATCTATGTCAATTTCTCCTTCCTCCTGCCTGGGAGGCGGGATTGCCAAAGCCAGATGAGGAAACTTGGAGGTGGTGGCAGAGGACCACCCAGAATCAGCACCAGTAGGAGGAGCAAAGGCCATAGGAGCATCAGAGGGCCACCCCGAGCCAGAGACACGCTGCGGTGAAGAAGTTGAACGACAATGCCAGACACCATCTCTCCCGCCCGAGGGGCGGCGGGGAGGCTGAGACCATGGGGTCTAAGAGTGGTGGGCAGAGGAGCTATGACCACAGGGTGGAGTACGATCGACAGAGATAGAGTCTAGCGGTACTCGAGCAATCACACAAGGGGCATTGCCCTAGTGCTGAAGGAGCTCCTGATGGTGGGCCAACTCAAGGGCGACCTTGTCAGCTTGTACCTGAATCTGCATTAAAACATTGTTACAAATGCAAGCTTTAGCATAAAGAAAAACATTAATATCCAAGCAGCTGTGAGAAAAAATAACAGCATTTCTATCCTTCCAAAGAGTGAAAAGGATCTCCATTATGAAAGCATGCCATATTTGGGAGAACATATAGGGGATTCTAGGTGAATCACCCAGAAGAGCCATGTGCCAAGAAAATTGTTTGTAGCAGGAGCAAATTGTTGCTACAAAACAACGATAGGAGCAGACTTATCATGAACAGACCATTGTTGAAGGACAAGAGCAATAGGAGATGTAGCCTCAAGGCCAGAAGGGGGGCCGGTAGAGGCTACAACGACAGTCAAAGGCACAACTACTTTATTGTTAATCTTTTAGTTATATGATATTCTCAAATGTTTAGCAATTAGTAATTTGATATTAAATACCTCATTATAATTTCTCAACATGTTAGTACTATTGGCATTGAACATAACTGATGATGAGATGACATGATGAGATGTGTTGATGATCGGTACAGTTGATATGTTGTCATGGTAGAGATTGTTGGCTAGATGATTATGTTAATTTGTTTGATGACTTTGTTTGTGTTGTCATTGATGACAACCATGTTTTGATAGTTATCTAAGTCATCTATACCTACTGGTAAAGCCTAATCGGTAGTGGAACCGGTTGATAGACAGGTTAACATGAAAAATGTGATGAACAAGAGATTGGTGTGGTCGATTGAAGAAGAGTTAGGTTTTGCGGTTTGGTACATATGTTTGTAACATTGGTATGTCTATGACTAGAACCACATCAACAGATCTAATGTATTGAGTGAGTTATGAAAGGTTGTCATGAATTCTATAAAGAAGAGTGTATACCAGTGATAGATCTTTGACTGGTAATGATTTATGGTTTGGCGATGAATCTTATCATATTCATAAGTTAGTGGTGACATGTCAAAGTCCGTCTGAAGTGATAAGAAGATGATTGAAAACGTACAAGGATCAAATTTCTTAAGAAACAGTGAAGTTCTTAGCACAATGTGACAAGGGTTTGATTGTTTATCAAATCAATGTGCGGTGATGTGTGATGATCATTCAACAGTGTAAATTGTCTTGAAATTTGTTGTAATGATCTGTAATGTATTTTGGTGGATTGTTTTTCCATGCTTGATGTAAATTCAATGTCTTTTGAATTTGGTTAGGGTTATGTAACTGACCTAACTATAAAGTGTATTTAGGTCTAGTTTGAGAAGGGTTTTTGTGTCGGCGATTTGAGAAGAAGAGTGTGCCAAACCAGATTGAAGAGTTTGCATGTGAGAAGCAGAATTGAGCTAAAAAGGACCTGTAATAGCAAGAAAAGAAGTATTAAGATCAAATCATTTACCTGTTGTTCCCTAACAGTTGTAGCAGTTGGAATCCCTTTGTTAGGATTGTTAGGAACTGGGAAGGACAACTGAGAGTGGGGGGGGTGAATCAGTTATCAATAAATTATAAACCAGAATAGATTATTCTAGCTTGAGACTCAGTGTCGGTAAACCAAACTTAAGTGCTGGTAAAACAGATTAACAATTATAGCAGTACCAGTTTAACTTAATGCATGAAATAGAAAGAGAAACAACATCCACAACACATGACACAAAGATTTTGACGTGGAAACCTTGTAAGGGGAAAAACCATGGTGGAAAACCTTACCCAAAATCAGATGATACTATTACAGATAGTAAGTGTATACAAATGGGGTTTGCACATGTAGAAAGGCCAACCACCTAGAGCTCACTGCTCAATCACAAAATTGGAGTCACACTAACTAGAGTCGGATGGTTAAATCCGATAACAATGTACTACCTCAGAATAGCATCTGCAATGCTGGATTCAGTACCGGTTTAAGCTCTGAACATGAGTGCCAAACACCTTCATAACCTTCCTTCAACCTTCAGATAATGTTTGCGTGATTCACAAAGGGATCTGCTTATTTTCACTCTTCAATATTCACACACACTCATACCATATCACAATCTTCAATAAGATGTTACAATTATATATACAAAGCCTCAGACCTATATATAAGGTCGACTCACCAAAGATATTACAATTAAATCAATTACAAATAAGTCTTGATGCGATATAATATGTCGGCCTCAATACAATATCCAATCAATAAACCATTTCCAAATCATGTTCTTGCTGATCTAGAATCATGTACCGGTCCATAACCTAGACCTATCTGGCAGTAAAGGAAAATCTGTCAACCCGATTAGACCAATAAGCAAAACACCAAATCCAAACATCTAATCCATGTCTTCGTCATAACCAAATGATCTCCAGATGACAAGAAGTTATCATCACTACCGGTGAACAATATATCCTGCTGGTGAACATATACCGGTGACCATGCTAGTGAACACAATGTGTCGGTTCAACGATAAACCAATATAACCATAGTGCCAAATCAACAATGTAGACTTCCAAGAAGACAAGTGTTGACATCAATGACAAAACCAATGCAACACATGATGAAGTCATCCATAATACCAACAATCTCCCCCTTTGGCATTGATGGCAACACTAGATGGAAAAACATCTAAGTGCCAAAAACAGAATGCCAAAACCAACAAACCAACAATCTCCCAAAATAGATCAATACAAAGTTTGGTACAAAACCAAAACCAAAAATACATCTCTCCCCAAAGTACAATGTTTTTCCATAGATATCTCTCCCCCTTTGACATCAAATGCTGAAGCAGTTAAGAATAAAAAATAGAACTTGACATACAACCAACTACTCCCCCTAAGCAGTAGCTCTCCTTCATCAAAGCCAAAATTTTCTTTTCTATTAGTCTCTGTCGGTTTGATGCCAATCTTCATCATTCAAGTTTCTGCTGGTGGGGAAATTACCCAAGTTGCTCTCTGAGATATTCAAATGTTTCCTTAAGCAAAGGCTTTGTAAACATATCTACAGTTTTCTCTTTAGTATTCACATAAACCAATCTTTCTTCATTTGCTTCAACATTTTCTTTCTAAAAATAGTACTTAATAGAAACATGCTTTGCCTTAGAGTGAAATACCGAATTCTTTGATATATCAATTGCTACTGAATTATCACAATGAATAATTATTGGTTCTTTGCATTTTACTTTTATATCCTTCAACATTTGCTTGATCCATAATACCTGAGTACAACTAGTTGTTGCTGCAACATATTCTGTTTCTAGTGTAGATAACGATGTACAAATCTGCTTCTTTCTTATCCATGAAATTAATCTTCTGCCAAGAAAGAATGCACCGCCAGTGGTACTCTTTCTGTCATCTACATCTCCTGCCCAATTTGAATCTGTATATGCACATAACTCAAAATTGTCATCCTTAGGATACCATAAACCAAGATTTATTGTGCCTTGTAGGTACCGGAAAATCCTTTTTATTGCTAATTCATGATTTTCTTTAGGATTGCTTTCTAATCTTGAAACAATACATAGTACATTCATTATATTAGGTTTGGTTTGTGTAGAATACAATAATTCTCCAATCATAGATTTGTACCTTGTCGGATTAATAGGAGCTGAATCATCCTTCAATGTCAATTTATCAGTAGTAGTCATATGAGTACTTATCAGTTTGGAGTTTTCCATACCAAAATTCTTCAAAAGTTCCTTCAAGTATTTTGTTTGACATATGAATATACCTTTATCTGTTTGTGAAATCTGCAAACCTAGAAATTTTTTTATCTCTCCAATCATAGATATTTCAAATTCCTTTTGCATCTGGTTAGCAAAGTCTTTACATAATCCTTCTTCACCTCCAAAAATGATATCATCCGCAAATACTTCAATAACCAAAATATCATCATTGGTAACTTTGTAATACAAATTATTGTTAGTATTACCTTTTGTGTATCCAAGCTTTAGAAGATATTTATCCAATCTAGCATAGCAAGCTCTCGGAGCTTGCTTCAATCCATATAAAGCTTTCCTTAACCTGCAAACCATATCCTTATCATCTGTTAAAGAAAATCCATCAGGTTGTTCAATGTAAACTTCCTCTTCAAGATCTCCATTCAAAAATGCATATTTTACATCCATCTGATAAACTTTATAGTTCTTGTGAGCTGCGAATGCAAGAAATAGCCTAACTACTTCACTTCTGGCTACCGGTGCAAAGGTTTCATTATAATCAATTCCTTCTTTTTGAGAATAACCTTTACAGACTAATCTTTCTTTGTTTTTGATTAATTCACCATCCTCATTAAGTTTATTTCTATATACCCATTTAGTTCCAATTACATTTTTGTCTTTAGGCCGAGGAACTAATGTCCAAGTGTTATTCTTTTCAATCTGTTCTAATTCTTCTTCCATTTCTTTTATCTAATGTTTATCCTGACATCCTTCAACAATTGATGCCGGTTCAACTTGAGAAATTAAACATACCTCTTCATTTGCCAATCTTCCTCTAGTCATAACACCTTGATTTTTTTTTCCAATTATCTGATTCTCTGAATGATCCAATCTTACATACCTGGGTTTATTCTGATTTCCACTTACATGATGTTATTCTTTAGTCACAGTCGAGTTTTCTGATGATGCCAGTGTGATTGGATCTTCACTCTGACCGGTGTAATCTGTGTCGGTTCATTTATAATCATTTCAACTACCGATTCTATAGATCTTGAATCTCCTCTAAAATGTTCATCTATCTTCACATTAGTACTCTGAATGATTTTCTACAATCTTTTATTATAACATCTATATGCCTTGCTTCTAGATGAATAACCAATAAATATTCCTTCATCACTTCTATGATCAAATTTACCAATATACTCATCTCTCTTAATATAACATTTGTTTCCAAATATTCTGAAGTATTTAAGAGTAGGAGTATGACCAAACCATAGTTCATAAGGGGTCTTATCGGTTTCACTTTTGATGTGAACTCTGTTGAAAGTATAAACCACTATATTCACTGCTTCTCTCCAGTACACATGAGGTAGATTTGCTTCCATCATCATGGTTCTTGTTGCATCCAGAATAGTTTTGTTCTTCCTTTCCACAACTCCATTCTGCTGGGGTGTCTGGGGTGCTGATAGTTGTCTTTTGATTCCATTCACTTCACATAATGCATTAAATTCTCTAGATGTAAATTCTCCTCCTTGATCTGATCTCAAACATTTGATTTTCTTTCCAGTTTCATTCTCTACCATTGCCTTGTATATCTTGAATTTCCCAAAAGCTTTTGATTTCTCCCTGAGAAAAGTAACCCAACACATTCTAGAATAATCACCAATTATTAACATAAAGTATATATCTCCTTGAAGACTTCTTGTTCTTGTTGGACCACATAAATCAGTATGAATTAAATCAAGAATATTATTGGATTTCTCAGTAATGCTTATAAATGTTTTTCTAACTTGCTTTCCCATTTGACATTCCTTACATACCAGATTATGAGGTTTCACAATCTTAGGTAAATCCCTTACTCCCTTAGTTGAACTGATCTTTACAATGCAATCAAAATTCACATGACAGAGTCTCTTAGGCCATAACTAACTTTCATCAATGTGATCAATCAAACATGTCTTATCATTGGTATTCAAATGAAAGATATTACCTTTAGTCTAATTACTGGTTGCAATCTCCAATCCAGTTCTATTTATGATTTTGCATTTTCTATTCTTGAACTGTAACTGAAATCCTTTTTCCACTAACTAACCAACACTCAAAAGATTATGCTTTAAACCTTCTACATAATAAACATTGTCAGTATTATGCTTACCACCCAGAGATATAGTGCCTCTTCCTTTGATTAAACAAGATTTATCATAGTCAAACCTTACTAGACCTCCATGAATTTCCTGTAATGATAAGAATTTGCTTTTATCGAACCAGTCATATGATGAGAGCATCCACTATCTATGATCCATTCATCCTTTTCATCAATTTTTGTTGACAGTGCCTACTCTATCAGTTTGACAATAGGAGCTGGTGGATTTTCTTTTATTAAAATAAATGCCCATCCACTATCTATTGGATATTCGTCTGAATCATCTGTGACACCTTCATTTGCATAGTATCATGACTTATCTCTGTTTTTCTTAAATATGTATCTCTGATATTCAGGGTTAGGCTTATATGTTAGTTTTGCTTCCTCCCTTAGTCTTGCATACTATCAGGAAACCTAGATGCTATATGACTAAATTTATTGCAATTGAAATATTTGAAAGGTGCTTTACCTTCATAATTACTTCCCACTGGACCTTTAGGCATCTTCCTTGCAAATAGTGCTTCAAGTTCTTCATTTTCTCTTCTCATATCTTCAAGTTCTTTTTCATAAAGTGCTTTCCAATCAATTTTGTCAGATGATGATGATGATGATGATGATGCTGATGATGCTTTGAAAGCTAAATCAATCTTGACTCTAGAAACAAGACCAAACTCTTCAAGCTCAAATGCAGAAATTTTTCCAACCAAAGTAACTTTAGAAACGAATGTATTAGGCATTGTTCTCAACTCATTAATAGCAGTCACTTTCATTTTGTAGGTCGGTGGCAAAGCTCTTAAAACCTTAGAAACAATTTCATCTTCACTTAAAGATCCTCCACAACATTGTATTCCTAAAAAAAATTCATTCTCTTTCCATAAATGCATAAATTCTTTCATCTTCTTCCATTTTTAAATTTTCATACCTGACCCGGTAACATTCCAGTTTTGCAATTTTGACAGTGGTATCTCCTTCATTCAATGTTTCCAATTTATCCCAAATAGCTTTAGTAGTAGATCGGTCTGATAATCCCATGATTTGTTGATTTGATAATGCGCTCAGAAGTGCTTCTCTTTCTTTGCAATCATTCTCCAGGTCCTTAGCCAATGTTGGTGGATGAGGTTGATTCAAAGTAGGACCAACATAGCCAGTAACATCCAATATATCTCTTCCAATGCAATTCAGATGTGTTTCCATTCTGATCTTCCATATAGTTTCATCAAGTTTAGGACTGTCGTTCCTGAAAATAGTTGTTGCCATAGGATCTCAAGTTGTTAGGATTCTGCAAAAAGAGGACTAGGCTCTGATACCAATTGTTAGGATTGTTAGGAACCAAGAAGGACAACTAAGAGGGGGGGGGGGGGGTGAATCAGTTGTGAACCAGTTATCAATAAATTATAAACCAAAATAGATTATTCCAACTTGAGACTTAGTGCTAGTAAACCAAACTTAAATGCCGGTGAAACAAATTAACAGTTATAGCGGTATCGGTTTAACTTAATGCATGAAAAATAAAGAGAAACAACATCCACAACACATGACACATAGATTTTGTCGTGGAAACCCTATAAGGGGAAAAACCACGGTGGGAAACCTTACCCACAATCAGAAGATACTGCTGCAGATAATAAGTGAATAAAAATGGGGTCTGCACATGCAGAAAGGCCAACTGCCTAGAGCTCACTACTCAATCACAAAATAGGAGTCACACTGACTACAGTTGGATGGTTAAATCCAATAACAATGTACTACCTCAAAATAACATCTGCAATGCTAGATTCAGTACCGATTTAAGCTTTGAACATGAGTGCCAAAACACCTTCATAACCTTCCTTCAACCTTCAGATAATGTCTCCGTGATTCGCACAAGGATCTTCTTATTTTCGCTCTTCAATATTTACACACACTCATACCATATCACGATCTTCAATAAGATCTTACAATTATATATACAAAATCTAAGACCTATACATGAGGTTGGCTCCCCAAAGGTATTACAATTAAATCAATTACAAATAAGTCTTGATGTGATACAATATGTTGGCCTCAATACAATATCCAATCAATAAACCATTTCCAAATCATGTCGTGCTGATCTGGAATCATGTACCAATCCATAACCTAGACTTATCTGCCGATAAAGGCAAATCTATCAATCCGATTAGACCAATAAGAAAAACACCAAATCCAGACATCCAATCCATGTCTTCGACATAACCAAATGATCTCTAGATGATAACAAGTTATCATTGCTACCGGTGAACAATATATCCTGCTGGTGAACATATACCGGTGACCATGCTGGTGAACACAATGTGCTGGTTCAACAATAAACCAATATAACCATAGTGCTGAATCAACAATGTAGACTTCCAAGAAGACAAATGTTGACATCAATGACAAAACCAATGCAAACCATGACGAAGTCATCCATAATACCAAAACCCTTAACTGGGCAGACTTTAACAAGTCTTATTTGTAAATCCCTTCACTGGGTGACTCATTAATTTGAGTTGAAAATCCTCTAGCAAGGTTACTCCTAACAGAGCTAAGGTTGAAATCCCTTCACCGGGTGACTCGTAACAAGGTCTACTCTTAATCGGGCATATCGTAAAGCTCTTAATCAAGCTAGGCCTTTAACCGGGTGCATTCCGAAAGAGTGCAAATATTTTTGTGGGTTCTAATTCCCATTGTGGTTTTTCTCATTTGGGTTTCCACGTGAAAAAACTCTGTGTTCATGTTGTGGATGGATTGTTGAGTTATTCATTTGATGTCTTTACTATGTTTTCTTAATGATGAAGAACTTAAGTAGCTACCAGTAATAGTTTGGTAAATCTGGTTTGAAGACCGTTTGATCAGCTACCGGTACTAGTTTTTGAAGTATTGCAAAATTTGTTTAACCACTGATTCACCCCCCCTCTCAATAGTTACCAGATCCTCATAATAACAAGTACTCCATGCTATAATTAGAATCTTACATATAATTGATTGATTTAATGCACACAATTTTTTACTATTATGATTATAGATATTATTATTTTTTTAGAAGAGTAAAACGGGTTTTGACGGGACCTTGAAACCCTTTACAATAAAAGGAATACCAACACTAAGAAAAAACTAGACACAAAACAATTGGCCAACAACAAAACATAAAGAAACCAAAGGGTCGATAGACTTGAAAGCTCACTAAACGTTCTTTAACATTCTTGCGAATCACACCTTCATTGATGTTCAAAATATCATGGAAAATATGGGCTTGATTCATCTTACCTTTATCATGGCTACGTGTTCTAGTTGAGGGGCCAAGAATGGGTCCTATACTTGAGCCATGTTTATTTACAATAGCATTCTTCCCTTTGTCCCCCATAGTAGAAGGGGAGCCAAAATTAGCCTTTGTCAAACCTTCAAGGATTCAAGCCTTTTCATTTAGTTGCTTGAGACCATTGGGACTATTCTACATATCAGTTCTTGTTGGAGTAAATTAAATTTGTTTTATTTACTCTAATTAAGTTGACTTAGGATAGCTTTATTTGTTTCATGACACAATCATTCAATATTTTTCATGTTAGTTATCCTAGGTGTAAGTCTAGATAGAGACGAGTTAGTTTTAAGTATTTAATTTTGTTATAGGGTAGTTGTACTACTCTTGCCTACTCTCTCATATCATTGAGACACATGGCATTACCCATACTCTCAATTGTATAGCCTCTTGCCTATATAAGAAAGCTCATTTTTACATTGTAACAAATCAATTAATAGAAATTCATTGCAGGCTAACCTCAAGATTTTCTCTTTAATCTCCATAATTCTTCATCAAGCTCGAGTTGCAACATTCTCGTGTGTGGTTGGATAGTTTCTTGGCTGATCCATTGAAGTGTGTGCAGCTTCATGGGCTCATAATTTCTCCACCATGGTATTAGAGCTTCTTTCAAGCAAATTACCTTCTTGAATAGAGAATTGAGTAGTTGATAAGGTATTTGTTATTTATCTTCTTACAAAAGAGTTTGTAGAGTTGATATTAGTGTGGCATTGAAAATTTTGAGAATTTTCAAAACTTTCCTCACTTTATTGTTCCTAACTGTAGCGACATTTTTCTTCTTTCCATCTATTAGTTGCAGCAACATGTACACCTGTAGTGATTAGAGAGCAATTTATTATTCAGTCTCCCACAATCCTATTTACAAATTTGACTCTATTTCGGCATTGAAAATTCTCAAAAATTTTAAAAAATGCCTCCATTCAATCTGTCATAACAACTATGGCGATATTATATTTCTTATTTGTAATGACAAATCTACTTGGTCATAGTGACATACATTACCTGCAACAAATATTATTGTTTATATTGCAGCAATATCAATATTCTCCTCTTTTTGTTTGTTCATGGTAGTGACATACATACCTCTAGTGACTAGAGCAATTCATTCTGGCTGCATTGTAGCTCCAACAATACATATCAACCTAGAGCAATATATCAACTAGTCTGATCATTGAGATCTTTTTCAGGTTGTGATAATATACTCAATTTTTTTTAATTTCTCATAGTTGTGATTGTTGTTCATTTGGCGAATTTGACATTTTGAATTATAAAATTATCTCTTCTGGGGGGAATCTCTTGCATTTCGTCCTTTTGTGCTCTTGTATATGATGGAAAACTCAAGGATTGAATTGCTTGAAAAGGAAAATCATGAGTTACGACAATTACTCAACTTGCATTACATATTTGTTTCTTCATCAATTCTATCTCCAAAACATGAGGACAAATCTCTCGATTCCAAAGAAGTGGGTTTGGCCTTGATTATCACTCATGCACCTAGAAACATTGATTGTGACGCTATGGAAGTTTTTAACACATCAGTCAAGGTTACTTCAAAGGTTGTTGATTCTTCTTTAGATATAGTCCATCCACCTTCACTCTCATTGACTTTTCCAGAGTCGTTGATCAAGACTTTCAACCAGCGAGATTATCATTGTCCTTCGCATTTGGTTGGAGGAAATATTTTAGTATATCCGTCTTTGGATCTTGCTGCATATTAGTTTCTACAGAGTTTCAGCTTGTCACTTTCCTAAATGTTTGGGTGTGTACCTGATTAAAGTGTGGCATCATCATCTTTTACGAAAAAGGAGACACATGAGCATTTTTTCAGAGACATCTTCATTCTTCATGTTTCCATCTTTCACTGAATATCCAGAATGGGTTCAAGTGTCCCTAAATCTACACATGGTTTTTTTTTTCCTAAGGGGAGACAAGTCATTTGTCAGCAGTAGATCATGTTTTGTCTTCAAATACTTACCATTTTTGTAGGTGATTATTTATCATGGGGGATGTATAGTCTCTCACTTTTCTTCTTATTTGGTGGGGGAAGGGGGTATTGATTAGATTTTCATGATGGATGTAGTTTTGGAGGGTATTGATGTGAGACTTCCATACATCACATGATCTATCACTTGCATATATCTTGTGTATCTCTTTTTTGGAGAGGAGTTTGTCCCGTGAGGTTTCCTCCTTTTCTACATTTGTAAGAGATTACTTGCATAATTAGTTGTACATGGGTAGCTAACATGGCCTACTTGTCAGGACCCATATATTGCATCTTCATAATTAGTCTTGCATCGTATGCATAATATTTTTTCTCCCTTAGTTGCACATATAGTGGGTGGGGCTGGGGTTGTTGGAGTAAATTTGATTTATTCTATTTACTCTAATTAAGTTTACTTAGGATAGATTTATTTGTCACATGACACAATAATTTAATATTGTCCATGCTATTTACCTTAAGTGTAATTCAAGATAGAGATAAGTTAGTTTGATGCATTTAATTTTGTTATAGGGTAGTTGTACCTACTCCTACCTACTCTCTCATCTCATTGAGCCACATGACATTACCTATGCTCTCAATTGTCTAGCCTCTTGCCTATTTGTGCATTGTAACATCAATTTATAATAATTCATTCCAGGTTAATCTCAAGATGTACTCTTCGATTTACATTGTTCTTCATGGCTTGAGTTTCAACATTCTTGTCTGTGGTTGGATAATTTCTTGGTTGATAAATTGAAGTGTGTGTAACTTCATGGGCTCATAATATCTCCAATAGCTCTACTCATAACCACAACAACCCTAAGCTTATCATGAATCTTATCGATGGTCTCTTCTAGAAATGTGATCTTTTTCTCATGATGCATTTTCACAGTTTTCACATCCATGGCCACAATTTGGATAATAGAAAACATTTTATTTGCATTGTCCAAAGAAGGAACCTTATTCAAATTATTCTGCCCCAACTCCACTTTATCATTAAGGGTATTAACCCTATCCTTAAGAATGTTGATTTTAAATACCATCCATTTAGAAAGGTTATTTTATCTCTCTATCACATCCTTGGCCGCCACCATCATGTCTCTGGGTCCGCTAGCAAAGGACTCCTTATCCAGTCCCGTGGGGGTACCTTATTTGTTACAAAAATATAAATACCAAAATTAAATAATAATTATCAATGTGCATCTCTAATATAAAAAATAAATTAAAAATCCTTTTTTATATTCAATTCACTATCTTTTCTAATAACATCATACAATTTAATAACTATTACATATTCTTATCAGTTGCTATAATTTGAATCATTAGTATAAATTAGCATTAAATAATTACCATGAACATGATTTGGGGCCTTATGTTACCCAATCAGTAATTTTTGATAATTCATAACAAACAACAATAAGTTACCAAGTGCCAACATCCATCAAAGCCCTTGTAAACACTAGACTAAGGGAATTGTAATTTAAGCAATATTCATTGACCCACTTAGTCTTTCATCCCATAGACTTGTGAAGAATGCACTTTTGGAGAGACTCTCTATGGGACCATTATTATGTTTTCCAACATTTTGTTTCTTATTTTGAAAAGGAAATTTCTTCACAACAGTGACAAAGCCTTACTTCATGTCTTCTACATTTCAAAATTTCTTTCACAACAGTGACAAAGCCTTACTTCATGTCTTCTACATTAAATTAAAATATAATTTTAATGCATATTAAAAAAGACATTATATTTCTCAACACAATATTTTTCTTGTAGGCTTATTCCATGTCTTAGAAATTATATTTTAATTAAGAGTTATTGGATAAGAAAGGAACATGACCTTAATCCTCATGGATTTTATAATATATTATAACTAATGGTTGAAAAGGAAATTTCTTTACAACAAGGACAAAGACTAACTTCATATCTTCTACATTAAATTAATTACATTTTAATGTATATAAAAAAGGGTATTATATTTCCCAACACAATATTTCTCTTGCGCCTCTTATTCCATGTTTTAGACATTATATTTTAATTAAGAGATATTGGATAAGAAAGGAACATGATCTTATTCCTCATGGATTTTATAATCTATTATAACTAATGGTTATGTTCATGAAGCAAATGATTTTTTTACATATCAAAGTCTATTCTTTTGTACCATTGGGTTGGAGTAAACGCATGAGCTTGAAAAGTACTTATTTATTTTATTTCTAGAAGATACATCTCTTTGCTACATTTTCCTTGTTTTTATTTCAAATGGATTCAAAACCACATATACAAACAACTTGTATCTTAAACATTTGACCCATATTAAGTTTCTAACTATGAAGTTTCAATCTAAAATGGAATTTAGAAATGTTTAAATTTAGTTTTATTAAGTTACTAATCCCCTCTACTGGTCAAAATTATTTAAGGAACCTTGCAAACACCCTTAATGTTCTTAGGATGAGATATTTTAACAATTGTTTGGAATCTATCTAGTACAAAAAATCTATCATTTGATCATGCTCATACTTATAGATTTTACTCATTTGATTTTCCAAATCATGATTACGACTATGTCTAAGACATAATATCCAATTAGAATAAGAAAGCCACCTACTTAGAGGGTCTTCCTTGGAGTTATATAATGATATTAAAATGATTCATAGTGTAATGGTTGTTATTGAGACCAAGTTCGTAATGCTTCTTAGAATATTATGTTCCCTTAACATTGTATTGGCATCATCTTAATTATTCAATATTTATTTAGTATGGGCTTAGGCTTATGGGTAGTTAACAATGTAGGTGGTAATATTTTCATTATCATAACTAAAACTATATTGCATTCATATTTAATGTTGCAATATGGCTTCATATTAACTATAGACCTTCTAAGTATAATAATCCTAATATTTGAACGAAAAAGAGAACTAGGGGTGGGTACTATAGTTGTACCAAATTATTGCATGATTAAATAAAATAAACTATAAATTAATTTAATGAGGATGACTTAAGAGACAACCATTGGTAATCGTGTTATAAGAAATCTTCAAATGTTTCATTGTTAACAATTAAGATCACAAGTAGTTGTAAATGACAAGTGTGAGTTCATTATGTATAGTAAGAGAACTGAAACTAATATTTTTGGTGACATTAGTGTGAAGAAACCCTTATAAACCTTTAATGGTTAAAATTTAATTCAAAAGAGCGTAATAATGATTATTATCATTGTACAATTCTATGATAAATAAATGGTGTTAGTTAAGTTGAGATATGCCAACGAATTAATTAAGGAAATGGGTTTTTGTGCACCAAGGTAATTGTGTGTTGAGTTATAAGCTTAAACCTCTATGGTAATACGATGAACCTAATGATGTTCAAGCTGATTTAGAAATAATAATGATGGGTGGAATTGATTAGAAACCACTATATCATTAAAGGAAGTGGTATAGTATTGGTTACTAAATTGTGAGTTTAGTTATGGTTTCTTAACTAATGTTTTTGATTAAGAAAGTAGCAATAACAAGGGTGTTGACCCTTAATACAATAGCCCATAGGCAGAAAGAGAGACAAAAAAGTAGAGGAGAAAACCCTGAAAAAAGTCGGACAAACCAAAAGAAAAGCCTATCAAACCAACACCAACCTAGAACCCAAATCAGGGAAGGGGAGAGGCACCCGCACTAAGAGGAGGGGTATTGGAGAGGGGAGACGAATTCCCCTTCTATGTGTGGCAAACCACAGTCCAGACAATACTATCATTAGAAACCTCAAAAGGGAGAACAGTTAGGAAAGACCCCGCAAGATTACACTTAGTAGCTTCATCAGAGTGTTACAAAATAATAGCAGTAGGTTGCTATAGAGAAACAACATCAAGATTAGATTTAGTAGGAGTACAACGAAGCTACAAAATATAAGCAACATGAATTGAGCCATAAGGGATGGAAGAAGCCACAACATCAACATCAACAGTAACATCAGAAATAGTAAGAGGCACCACATCATCTTGGGAGGAGGTCACATCCTCTTGAGAGGAAGGATTAGAATCAAAAGCATATACAGTTAAGTGATTAGTTGTATCATCCTTCCACCAAGTAGTAGCACCCTTGTGACACAGGAGAGAGCAATCTGAAGCTAAATGACCTATAGAAAAGTATTTATGACAACGAAAGGGAAGGCCCTCACAGTCCAGTGGTTGTGTCTAAGGCCTATCTCCAACCATAAGAACCACATCCCTAGGGAGAGGCAAATAGATGTCAATATCAATTAAGATATAGACAAAGGTGGAGTGGCCCATGGAGGACATAGAATCATCAACCTTCAATAAATGGACAATAGAGTTACCAATGGCCTAGTAGAAAGAATTTTCTGAGAAATAAAGGGAAAGATTCAAAAGGAGAACCCAAATAAGACACACATTAAGTGGTTTTGTAAGAGGGTTAAAGGAAGCCATCTAGGGCTTGACAAAGAGAGAATGAACTCCTCAAGACCACAACTTACCCAATATCAAGTCATGATCAAACAAAGAATAAAAGGAAGCAATAAAAAATCCTATAGCACAAGGGAAAGGTTCAATACTACGAGCAACAAAAGGCTTCCAGGAATCACTCACCCAATAATAAAGGTCCAGTAGCAAAGGCCACAATCCAAAGAATCCGCACACTAAAGCGTACCATTAGTAGAACCCAATGTTATCCACAACATCTTATCCACAAACCACCATAGGGGAGGACTTGGCACAAGGACGAGGATGAATCCCCTCATAGGGTTGGGCAACATATTTGGCCACACAAGCAAAGTTGTGCTTACCAGCAAAACAAGAAGGTCTGGGTGGGACCTTAACACCCACAATAGGGTCACCATTAGTATCAGAATCACTAGATGAAGGAGTAACACCATTATCCATAGCTTCAACAACAACTACATCCCCAGGAAGGGCGTCCACAAGGGGGAAGGGCATGAACCACCCATAGCCAGAACCATAGAGGCACCCACGCAAGGGGGAGGACCCAAACCATCCAATGTGGGGGGGGGGGGGATTGACAGGAGGAGTGGTAGACAAAGCATACAAAACAAGAGCAGTAAATGAGTTTTAGTGGGCGGGAGCCATGGGTGACAACTTATTGCACATGAGGAATTGATTGAGAGGAAATTTTAACAAAATCTTGGTTACGAGAACCTAAGTATAGGTGACTCTAACATAAATGTATAATCAACACTATCCTTAGGATTTATACCAATTATACTAAAGATTTGAAATATATCGTCATTCCACGACCACTCTATACCTTAGGGCTAGATTTTATAAGAAAACTTGATCTGCATTTTTACAATGAATATGATTTCATAATAGTGGTGATTAAGCATTTCATCAAATGGTGAAGGCTATTCCTATCAACAATGTTTCAAGTTCGTTTATTCCAAAAATTATTTTAAATAAAATAATTTAGGTTCATCATACCTTATATTATAATTATTGATAATTTCTCTCATCCTTTAAGAATTCATAGATGCAATTACTCTATGAAATTCTTTACATTAACCACAAATTTACCATGTAAAACTATCTTTGAGATGGTGGAAAGTGAACAAATAAGAGTAGCTATTAAAAACTTCAAATGATATACTTAAAAAATAGACATGGAATAAAAACATGATTGAAAATTATAACATTATTCTATAATTTGTGGGCCTATAGGACTAGTATACATACACCATGGGAAATGTGATCGAGGAGATTAAGCGGTTAGAAGATTGTTTATAAATAAGGAACTGTTGATAAACAATGGATGCGGGCAAGTGTATGCACAAGGATGCTACATAGTGATTACCGAGCACATAAGCTTGAAGACCTGTTAGAATAACAGAGTATTGATGCCCAGCAGATAGACAAGATTAGTTCTATGTCTAGATTTTATTGAACAAATAGGAATCTGCTTTAGCATTTTAGATGTGAAGCTGCAGATAGATTGTATTACTGTTATTTTGTGAAAGTGATAGGAAATCTCTTAACCGAGTGGACTTAATAGTCTTATATGTAAATCCTCTAACAAGGTGACATTCTAAATGAGTGTTTGAAATCCTTTGACAATGTCACTTCTAACAAAGTGAAGATCCTAACAGATCTGAGGGAAATCCCTTAACCGGGTCACATCTAGCAATGTGTTTTGTAATCTTTAACAGGATTGGCTTTTAATCGAACATACTCTAGAAGAGTATATTTCTTAGTGGGTCCGAAATCCCATAGTGGTTTTTCCCTATTTGGGTTTCCACATTAAATCTGGTGTTATGAGGTTTATATTGTTCATATGCTTTTGAGTTTGCATGTTTGACAGTTTTTGATTATATGACTGATATATGTTACCGAGGTTGAATCTGATGTTTTCATTGATGATTAAGTTTGTATGATTCACTCCCCCCTCTCATCTTGTTGGCTATTGGATCTGTACTTATATTAAGTATCAGAACTATCAACTCCATGCATTTTCAATCATTTGTTTTCAAATTGTGCTTCTTTTCGAAACTATAGACATAAAACAAGTTGTTTTTCAATATGCTTGAAATGAATAGTTTACATTCCGTGGGGAGTGGACAATATTGTGGTTAAATTCTTCTATTGAAAGCACAGATTTGCACCCTTTCTCAATCAACTTGTTTATCATAACTATCGTATGTATTTTAAAAAATATAGGGAAACATCGTGTTGTCAATAAGTGTTTTCCAGAGCGTCAGCATAGAACGAGGTGTTTTCTAATGTTCTTGAAATGAATACTTTACATTGTGTGCAGAATGGACAACATTATACTTAAATGCTTCTATTGAAAGCATAGGTTTGCATCCTTTCTCAATCAACTTGTGTATCATAACTACCATATTGTGTTTTTGAATATACAAGGAAACACCATGTGTTTTCAATATTGTGTTTTCAAATGGTATCTTTTCTAAATTGTTGGCTCAAAACGAAGTGTTTTCCAATGTGTTTTAAATGAATAGTTTATGTTCGATAGGAAGTAGATACCACTGTATTTAAATTCTTCTATTGAAAATATAGATAAATGCCCTTTCTCACTCAGCTTCTGTCTTGTAACTATCATATGTGTTTTATAAAAATACAAGGAAATATTGTGTGTTGTCAATCATGTATTTTTGAATGTTGGGCATTTTCCAAATCATTGACATGAAAAAGATGTTTTTCAAAGTGTTTGAAATGAATAGTGTATATTGTGGGGAGTGGAAAATCTTGTAGTTAAATCAATCTATTAAAAGTATAGATTTTCACCCTTTACCAATCAACTTGTGTATCGTAACTGTCCTATGTGTTTTTGAAAAAGTGGGGAAACATTGTGCTGTCAATAATGTGTTTTTGAAATGAATGTGTTTTCGAAATTGTCAGCATAAACTTAGGTATTTTTCAATGTGCTTGTAATCAATAGTTTACATTATGTGGGGACTAGACAACATTGTAGTTAAATTCTTCTATTGAAAGCATAAATTTACACCCTTGCTCAATCAACTTGTGTATTGTAATAAATATGGGAAAACATCATGTGTTATCAATATTGTGTTTTTGAATGGTATGCGTTTTCCAAACTATGAACATAAAATGAGGTGTTTTCCAATGCAATTTAAATGAATAGTTTTGCATTCTATGAAGAATGGACATCATTTTAGGATTTAAATAGTGATATGCATGGTATTTTGTAAGGGATAAGTTGCTACCTTATTTGTTATTAAGGGATCTAGAAGGCAACAATTATCAAATCAAAATAAAATAGTTATCATGCTTTATGATTTAAATATATTTTATAATAATTGAAGGGTTTCATTTTAAAATAAGTGGGATTTTACACTAAGTTGGGTTCCCTCTTTCTACATACACACTAGTGGCATAAAACAATGTGAACATTAGTTAAGAGACTAAAGAAAATATTATGAAGAAGAAAATATGAAAAGTATGTCTCCCCGTTGTCCCACAAAGAAATTAGAATATTATGAAGAGTTGTTGTGGGAGTGTAGGGAAATGGTGATTCAAAAAATAGCTTTGGTGATCGAAATGGCATCCTGCAATGAAATATAAGCCCAAATTCACTTTATGTAGAAATTTTGTTCTTTTGCAATGTGAGTACAAGGGTCTTCCTTTCCAGAGTAGTATATTCTTAATACCACTAATATTTTGAGCACGTATTGTGATAAGTCTTTGATCTATGGCTGTGAGTAAAAAATAATGTGTTTTGCAACATAGTGTTTGTGCTCCCATACATAGTTTGTCGACTGTAGAGGAATTTTCTTAACTCCTCATATTGAAATCATAGATTTCCACCATTTCTGAATCAATTTTTTTTGAAAAAGAATAATTATATGGAATAGAATTATAAATTTGTCCAAGTTATTATAGTTAATACGTATAGTAGCACCCTTCAATATCAATGGGAATGATAGTCAATGTTAGTAAATCAAAATATATTGTATCTTTCTCATAAACTCATAAAAAATCTATTAGATTATTACATCTATTAAATTCTTAAAATAGTTGAAATAGTTTTTTTAAATTTGCATTCCCCTAAGTGGTATTGTTGACAATATAATTGTTAATTCTAGAAATAATTGCCATGATTGCAAGAAAAATTAGGAAGGGGTTGTGGATAGCTAGGTTGTTGATGCCATACAATCCACTAGTATTAGATCCGATGGAGAAGAATAAGGATGTGGTCTTGCTTCAAAAATTTGATTAAAAACTATATGTTATCCAACATGTGTTATTTATTTCTCTAAAGCTTCCAAACTATCTGCAAACCATGTGTTTTTTATTTCTCTAAAGTTTCCAAACTATTTGCAAATTATAATGTGTTTTCCAATGTGCTTGTAATCAATAGTTTACAATATTTGGATACTGGATAATAATTTACTTAACTTCTTGTATTGAAAGCATTGATTTTCACCCTCAAGCAATTAACTTGTTCTTTTTCTTTGTAAGGCCTTATGTATTTTCAAAATATTGGTTAAACACCATGTGTTTTCGAACGTGTTTTGACTTCTCTAATCTTTCCAAACTGTCAGTATAAAATTATATGTTTTCTAATTTTCTTGTAATGAATAGTTTATATTATTTTTATATTGCAAAACAATTTACTTAATTTCTTATTTCCACCCTTTGTCAATCCTTCATAATGACCTTATGTTCTTTCAAAGAATCAATAAATAAAAATGTGTTTTTGATTGCTCTATTTTTTTTAAATTTCAAGGAAATAATTTCATTTGTTTTGATTTAGTGAATTACAATGCTATGGTCAATATTGTAAGGACCTCAACATTAGAATTATGTTTGGGTTAAGAACATTAAAAACAACTTGATGATGAAGAACCCTCTCCTATAGGTGTTTCTTTAGTTTCCTTTTTGTGTTATGTTTAGGCTTGGCCATTTGAACTATTTCTTTAGTTTGGAGTTGGTCTCACTTAGTCTTTAAGGGTGTGACATTTACATCCCACGTTAATTTTTTAATATTGTACCCTTTTTAATTAAAAATTTATAGAGGCTTATCTAATAAAAAATTGAATAAGATAGATCAAGGTAAGAAAGAAAAATCTTAGTGATAACAAAGATTAGATCTATTGATAGGAAAGAGAGATTATAGATAAAAACCAAGTATTAGGAGATGTAAAACATTCACTAAAGAATAAAAATGAATTAAAATTTCAAAGTCTATAGAGTGATCTATATTCAGGACAAGAAAACTATAGAAAATAAGAGATTCACTCTATTTCAATTACTAGATTACTTGAAAGAAAGTCGAAAAAGCAAGACGATTTCTAGGAATCTATTAGAAGGGTAAGATGGCATCGAGCATGATATATTAGAAATAAGACCATGAAGATGACTTGGAGATTCTTATAAACCAATAATTAATACATATTACTAAAAATATAATACATGCTAAATTAAAATCTAGGTTAAATGATAAATAGCCATGAGAGATACGAAATGGTCACGAGATTCAGCATTAAATTTACAATAATTTTAATCATGTACATCGAGATGCAATGTAAATGCAATTAAATTTATAAGGGTTACATAAATAGAATAATAACAAAAAAAGGCTATGTAATTTTTTAACATGATCTCATTTGATGTTATCTCTAATGATGGTTGGAGACTACAACCTTCCTCTTTAGGTAACAGAGGTATGTGCACCCCATCAAAATTTTATTCCTCATTTCATTTTCTTGTAGGGTTGTGATAAGATTACATTTTAAATATAAGGTTATAGGTTGAATTATTCTCTTGGCATGTGATGCAAGAGCTACTATGTGAATACTAATAAGGTCAATATCAATAGGTTGATAAAACATAATTCCTAGGCAACTCAATGGAACACCTTTCCTTGATTCAAAGAGAACTATAGACAATCTTTAAGTGGTCACTATCTTGAAACAATAATGAGTGGTGGCAAGAACTTTTAAACAAATATAAAACTTATTATCAAGGTAAAGAGTCTTGGCAATCTAAAAGTGGAGCTTTATCTCAATTTTATGTAGAACATGTTGCTAGAGAGTTATAGAAGAGATTTTAAAGTAAAGGTATGCTAGAAAATATAGATATTTACCCATGATCCATCCATTTCCAACCGAAATAATCTAGATAGAAATGATCGAGAAAGAACATTCGGTGATAAAACCATAGAGTATTTTACAACTACATAATAGAGATGGAATCAAGACAAAAATTATTAGTGTGTTGAATTACATGAATAACATTATCTTTCTCTTCCATGAGGGTAAAATAATAATCATGATAAAAGTGATCATTGAAAATCTAGAGAGGAGAGTTGGTCAAAGAAATACCTTGAGGACTCATGAAGGAAGTTATGAATTTTTGGTGATGTCATTAAACTTAACCAACATCTTACTTTTTAAACCTCATGAATACCACGTTTCACACTTTCTTTCATAAATTCATATTAATAATCTTCAATGAAAATTTTATATATAGTAATAATTAGACCAACCATTTCCATTATATGGAGATCAAGTTGAACCTTGGGTCATTATCACCTACAAAGAGTTATTGTAGGAAGAGTTTAAATAAAGACTATATTGTAGGAAGATATTGTAGAAGAGTCATCCTCCTACAACATATAAGAGGTCTAAATGAAGAAACTATATCTATCATAGGTAAGATATATGAAGTCCTTGAGTAGGCTAATATGATAAAAGTGGCTATTAAAGATGGGGTATGGGAATTATTTGAAGAACTATGTCTACAATAATCGATCTCAATCATCTTAAAGCCATTAATCATTTTGCATCATTGTATATAAGTCAACTAAGGTGTAAAAATCTCCATCATCCCATTCTTCTGAAAGAATTCCTTACTATCCTCTTAGAAGATCACCACCAAAGACACCTACTTCTATAGCTCCAATAATCTTAGAAGCTGAAAGGGATGAATGGATCGATGATGCTACAAAGAAAGTGTTGCAATAATTATAATAATAGTTTAAGAGAGGAGAGGGTATATTGCAAACACATTAGTCTCTTTCTAGCAAGGTAAATTCACAACATGATACCATTTTTGCATGTGTATATTAAAACACACCATGTTTTATATCCTATAATGTGCATAAGCTATCTAGTTTACCCAATACTATCAACAACAAGATTTTTGCAAATTGAAATGTAAATCTAGCTATGTTGAGTTTATAAACACATGGGTTGGATATATGTTGTGAAATAAAGGTTAAAAAATACAATGTGTTGTGTAACAAAGCATATTTTGAAATACAATATGTTTTAAAACATACTATGTTTTGAAACACACTATATTTTGAAAAACAATTTGTTTTGAAACACTGTGCATTTTGAACCCAAAATAGAAAAAAAAATCATGTTAGAATAGAATTTTTTCTAACATCCTCATTTCTTATGTCAAAATTGGATCTTTTAATATAGTTTCCTTCTAAAATATTGTGCTGATCTTTAGATTCTAATATCTCAAAGGTGGAGATTGATCCTTAGAGCTGATCTAAGGTACACATATCCATATTATTACTTTTAGAGAAATAGCATATAGCTTAGGTCTATATGATCTAGGCATTGTCCTCATTACTTTTCTCACAACCTCATTTTCTTCCATAGTTCTATCAATACCTTTGATTGCACTTACTATCTTATTCACTCAGTGTAGGTAACTATCAATGTTCTCATCTTCAAAAAACATCAGATTCTCAAACTTATACTTTAGATTCTACATCTTGACTTGCTTGATATTTTGATCTCCTTCATAAATTCTACCTATATTCTCCCAAATTTCCTTTATAGTCTTGCATTACATGACCTTCAAGAGCACTAAATCACTCAAACCATTGATAATTGTGCTTCTTTCCTTGTCACTATTTTCATGCAAATTGATCTCAACTAGAATAGAAGTCCACTAGTTGGAGGAGTATAACCATCCTTTGTTGGTATTTTGGTATGGTTTTGTCATTGATGTCAACACCTACTAAATACTTATCAACTCTGGCACTTTGGAGTATCAACAACATTCACCGACAAGCAAGTGACTTATGCACAGTCACCGGTATCTGGTACACCGACAAGATATAATGATCACCGGTACTTGGAAGAGCATGGAAAACACTTGGTTATGTTGAAGGCATCATGTGGACACCTTGTCTTGGAGTTTTGTTTATTGGTATATTTGTATTTGCAT
The DNA here is from genome assembly GCF_030272615.1 of Cryptomeria japonica. Taxonomy (NCBI): domain Eukaryota; kingdom Viridiplantae; phylum Streptophyta; class Pinopsida; order Cupressales; family Cupressaceae; genus Cryptomeria; species Cryptomeria japonica. Next base: position 618,751,955 of record NC_081408.1, on the reverse strand, counting down.
ATTTGCTGTTACCGGCAAATAGGTCCAAGTTACACTGGTAGGTTTATCTTTTTTAGATCAGCATGGCACGCTATGAAGATGACTTATTATTGTTGTAAATGCATTAAGCTGACATGGTGAATCGGTTATTGCATCGGGTATTAATTAATTTTAAAATTAATTTTATTGTATTATCCTTTAGAGCCGACCTACTAAAATTGGTCTTAGGGTATGGTATAAATGTAAGATCTTATTTGTAAGATCAAATGTGAAAAATGTGAAAAAGTATTGTGTGAAGGTATATGCGAGAATAAGCAGAGCTATACATGTAGACATCATTTGAAGATTGAAGGAGGGTTTTTGTGAAGACAATCAGAACTACATCGGTACTGAATCTAGCATATGAAGATGCTATTTTGAGCAGTACATTCTAATTGGATTTAACCATCCAATTGTAGTCAGTGTGACTTCCATTTTGTGATTGAGCAGTGAGCTCTAGGTGCTTGGCCTTTCTGCATGTGCAGACGCCATTTTCATACACTTTCGATCTGCAGTAGTATAATTTGATTGTGGGTAAGGTTTCCCACCGTGGTTTTTCCCCTTACAGGGTTTCCACGTACAAATATTGGTGTTATGTGTTGTGGATGACTTTGTCCTTTTGTTTCATGCATTAATCCTTACCGATATTGCAATTAATTGTTAAAACTGTCTACCAACATATTAGACTGGTTTACCGGTATTAAGCATTAAGTTGGTTTAATTGTTTTTGGTTTGAATTTGTTAGACAATTGATTCACCCCCTCTCTCAGTTGTCTCTGAGACCTAACAATTGGTATCAGAGCCTAGTCCTCTTTTATAGAAGTTTAACAGCTTGAGGAGATCCAATGTCTACTAACTATTTCAGGAAGGACAGTCCTAAACTTGATGGAACCAACTATGGCATATGGAAGATCAGAATGGAGACACATCTAAATTGCATTGGAAAGGGCATCTGGGATGTTACAAAGAATGGTTATACTGCTCCTACTCAGAGTCAGCCCAATCCACCTAACTTGACTAAAGATGAAGAAAATGATTGCAAAGCAAGAGAAGCACTTTTGAGCGCATTATCTGATTAGAAAATCATGGGACTATCAGATAGGTCTATTGCTAAAGCTTTTTGGGATCATTTGCAAACACTGAATGAAAGAGATTCCACAGTCAAAATTGCAAAACTTGAAAGCTTCCGGGTTAGGTATGAACATTTGAAAATGGAAGAAGATGAAAGGATTTCTGCTTTTATGGACAGAGTAAATGAGATTGTTTTGGGTATTAAATATTTTGGAGGAACCTTAAGTGAGGATGAAATTGTTTCAAAAGTTTTAAGAGGATTTCCACCGGCATATAAAATGAAAGTCACCACTATAAATGAGTTAAGAACAATGCTTAATACATCAATAACTAGGGACACATTGATTGGAAAACTTTCAGCTTTTGAAATTGAAGAATTTGGTCCTGTTGCTACTATAAAGACAGATTTAGCCTTTAAATCATCAACATCATCTGCACCATCATTTGAAAAATCTGATTGGAAATCCTTTTACGCAAGAGAACTTGAAGAAAGCAGGAAAGAAAATGAAGAACTTGAAGAACTTGAAGCACTATTTGCAAGGAAAATGCCTAAAGGTCCAGTTGGAAGTAAGTATGAAGGTAAAGCACCCTTTAAATGTTTTAACTACAATAAGATTGGTCATATGGCTTCAAGATGCCCTGATAGACATGCTAGACTAAGAGAAGAAGCTAGAAGAACATACAAGCCTAACCCTGAATATCAAAGATACAGATTTAAGAAGAATAAAGACAAATCTTGTTACATTGCTGATGAAGGAGTGACTGATGATTCTAATGAGGATCCGACAAACAATGGATGGGTTTTTGTTGCTATAACAGAAGATCAACCGACACCTATTACTCAAATGATAGAACAGACCTTGGCAGCTAAAGTTGAAGTAAAGGATGAGTGGATCATTGATTCAGGATGCTCACATCATATGACAAGAGATAAAGGTAAATTCTTGAACTTTCAAGAATACAATGGAGGCTTAGTAAGATTTGGAGATGATAAAGCTTGTTTGATCAAAGGTAAGGGTACAATATCTCTTGATGGTAAGCATAACACTGACAATGTTTACTATGTTGAAGGATTAAAGCATAATCTTTTGAGTGTTGGTCAATTAGTTGAGAAAGGATTTCAGTTACAATTCAAAAATGGAAAATGCAAAATCATGAATAGAACTAGTTTGGAAATCGCAACCGGTAATCAGACTAGAGGTAATATCTTTCATTTGAATAACAATAAAAAGACATGCTTAATTGCACATATTGATGAAAATTGGCTATGGCATAAGAGACTCTGTCATGTAATCTTTGATTGCATGATGAGATTCAGTACTATAAAGGTAGTTAGAGATTTACCTAAAATTGTCAAACCTCACAATACAGTATGTAAGGAATGTCAATTTGGAAAACAAGTTAGAGCTAGTTTCAAAAGTATTCCAGAAAAATCCAATAATGCTCTTGATTTAATTCATATTGATTTATGTGGTCCAGCTAGAACTAAAAGCTTGCAAGGTGATAGATATTTCATGCTAATCATTGATGACAATTCTAGAATGTGTTGGGTTACTTTTCTCAGAGAAAAATCAGAAGCACTTGGAAATTTCAAACTGTTCAAAGCTATGGTAGAAAATGAAACCGGTAAGAAAATCAAATGTCTAAGATTAGATCAAGGAGGATAATTTACATCTAAGGAATTTAATACATTCTATGAAGTAAATGGAATCAGAAGACAACTATCAGCACCTTGGACACCACAACAGAATGGAGTTGTTGAAAGGAAAAACAAAACTATCTTGGATGCAGCAAGAAGTATGTTATCAGAAGAAAACCTACCACGTGTATATTGGAGAGAGGCAGTCAGTACAACGGTCTATACATTCAACAAAGTTCAGATCAAAGGTGAAACCGGTAAGACCCCTCATGAACTATGGTTTGGTATTACTCCTACTCTTAAATATTTCATAATTTTTGGAAGTAAATGCTATATTAGAAGAGATGAGTATATTGGCAAATTTGATCCTAGAAGTGATGAAGGAATATTTCTTGGTTATTCATCTAAGAGCAAGGCATATAGATGTTTTAATAAAAGATTGCAGAAAATTGTTGAAAGTACAAATGTAAAGATTGATGAACAATTCAGAGGAACTTCAAGGTATATAGACTCTGAACCGGCAACAGAAATTTTGACAAATGAACCTACACTGAATCCACCAGTACAGAATGAAGATTCAGTTACACCGATATCATTTGAAAATTCCACAGTAACTGAGGAACAACAACAAACAAAGACACCCTAGTATGTAAGACTGAATCATTTTGAAGATTAGATAATTGGAAACAAGTATAAAGGAGTTATGACAAGAGGAAGATTGGCAAATGAAGAGGTATGTCTTATTTCTCAAATTGAACCATCATCAGTTAATGAGGCATGTGAAGATAAAAATGTAATTGGAACCAAATGGGTATTCAGAAACAAACTTAATGAAGATGGTAAGGTTATCAGAAATAAAGCAAGACTAGTGTGTGAGGGATATTCTCAGAAAGAAGGAATTGATTACAATGAAACCTTTGCACCGGTAGCTAGAATTGAGGCAGTCAGATTATTTTTGTCTTTTGCAGCACATAAGAACTACAAAGTATATCAAATGGATATTAAATGTGCATTTTTGAATGGAGATCTTGAAGAAGAAGTTTACATTGAACAACCTGATGGATTTTCTTTAACAGATAACAAAGATATGGTTTGCAGGTTAAGAAAAGCTTTGTATGGATTGAAGCAAGCTCCAAGAGCTTGGTATGCAAGATTGGATAAGTATCTTTTGAAGATTGGTGTTTCTAAAGGTAATGCAGACAACAATTTATATTACAAAGTGACTAATGATGACATCTTGGTTATAGAAGTTTTTGTTGATGATATAATCTTTGGAGGAGAAGATGGATTATGTAAAGAATGTTCTATTAAAATGCAGCAAAAATTTGAAATGTCTATGATTGGAGAAATAAAATTCTTTTTAGGATTGTAGATTTCACAGACTGATAAAGGTATATTCTTGAGTCAATACAAGTACTTAAAAGAGTTACTAAAGAAATTTGGGATGGAGAACTCTAAACCGGTAAGCACACCTATGCCTACAAATGACAAACTATCACTAAGGGATGAATCTACACCTGTTAATCCAACTAGATACAAATCTATGATAGGAGGTTTACCGTATTTGACACAAACCAGACCTGATATTATGAATGCAGTATGTATTGTTTCAAGATTTTAGAGTAATCCCAGAGAAAATCATGAATCAATAGTAAAAAGGATTTTCTGGTACTTACAAGGCACTATAAATCTTGGATTATGGTATCCTAGAGATGAAAACTTTGAATTATGTGCATACATAGATGCAAATTGGGCAAGAGATGTGGATGATAGAAAAAGCACCACCAGCGGAGCATTCTTTCTTGGAAACATACTAGTTTCTTGGTTGAGTAAGAAACAAAGTTGTACATCTTTATCAATAGCAGAATCAGAATATGTTGTAGCAACAACTAATTGTACACAGGTACTATGGCTTAAGCAAATGTTGAAAGACATAAAGGTAAAATGCAAGGAACCTATTACTATCTATTGTGATAACACTGCAGCAATTGATATATCTAAGAATCCGGTATTTCATTCTAAAACCAAACATGTTTCTATCAAACTAAATTTTCTAAGGGAAAATGTTGAAGCAAAGGAAATAAAACTAGTTTATGTGAATACTAAAGAGCATATTGTAGATATCTTTACTAAACCTCTGCCTAAGGAGACATTTGAATATCTCAGAGACCAGCTTGGGGTCATACCCCCACCGGTAGAGACTTAGGAAGTTGATGTTTGTCATCAACCGATAGAATTAATAGAGAAATCTTTTTACTCTGGCTTTGATGAGGAAGCTACTTCTCATGGGGAGTAGCTGGTATACTAAATTGATTGGTATTTTGTATATGAACTTGGCTTGGTAATAAATTTGGCATTTGATGTCAAAGGGGGAGAGATTGGTATGGAAAAACACAAGGAAAACACATGTTGCTCCCAGGGGGAGAGATTGTTATTTGGGAGAGACTATTACTCTCTGTATCTGTATTTTGATTTCTGGTTATGATCTCTTTTTGGGAGATTGTTGGGTTTTGGTATTTGGCATTTCTGTTTTGGCACTTTGATGGTTTTTCCATCTTGTGTTGCCATCAATGCCAAAGGGGGAGATTGTTGGTATTTTGGTATGGTTTTGTCATTGATGTCAACACCTACTAAACACTTATCAACTCTGGCACTTTGGAGTATTAGCAACATTCACTGACAAGCAAGTGACTTATACACAGTCACCGGTATCTGGTACACCGACAGGATATAATGATCACCGGAACTTGGAAGGGCATGGAAAACACTTGGCTATATTGAAGACATCGTGTGGACACCTTGTCTTGGAGTTTTATTTATTGGTATATCGTATTTGCATATTTGCTGTTACCGGCAAATAGGTCCAAGTTACACTGGCAGGTTTATCTTTTTTAGATCAGCATGACACGCTATGAAGATGACTTATTATTGTTGTAAATGCATTAAGCCAACATGGTGAATCGGTTATTGCATTGGGTATTAATTAATTTGTAAATAATTTTATTGTATTATCCTTTAGAGCCGACCTACTAAAATTGGTCTTAAGGTATGGTATAAATGTAAGATCTTATTTGTAAGATCGAATGTGAAAAATGTGAAAAAGTATCATGTGAAGGTATATGCAAGAATAAGCAGATCTATACATGCAAACATCTTTTGAAGATTGAAGGAGGGTTTTTGTGAAGACAATCAGAACTACACCGGTATTGAATCCAGTATATGAAGATGCTATTTTGAGCAGTACATTCTTATTGGATTTAACCATCCAATTGTAGTCAGTGTGACTCCCATTTTGTGATTGAGTAGTGAGCTCTAGGCGCTTGGCCTTTCTGCATGTCTAGACCCCATTTGTATACACTTACTATTTGCAGTAGTATCATCTGATTGTGGGTAACGTTTCCCACCGTGGTTTTTCCCCTTACAGGGTTTCCGCATACAAATATTGGTGTTATGTGTTGTGGATGACTTTTTCCTTTTGTTTCATGCATTAATCCTTACTGGTATTGCAATTAACTATTAAAACTGTCTACTGGCATATTAGACTGGTTTACCAGTATTAAGCATTAAGTTGGTTTAATTGTTTTTGGTTTGAATTTGTTAGACAACTGATTCACCCCCTCCTCTCAGTTGTCTCCGAGACCTAACATCCTTAACAACTTCCCATACTCCAAACGACATTGAATCCAATGAATATTCCATCCACTCCTTACAAAAGGAGTAATTTGACCCACCAAACTTTGGTATCTTTTGACCACTATCTTGCGCCATCTCAAACTTTCCTCAAGCGGTTAAGATTTTTCTAGAAGAAACTTGCTCTAATACAAATTGTTGATCACACCACAAGACTAAGAGAGGCATGAACCAGTCTTGAGAAAATCCTTAAACTTTTTCAATCAGAAACACTTATCAATAAAATTTAACATACTAAACACCAATGAAAGATGAAGCAACAAACACCAAACACAAGAACACCTAATGTTCATGTGCAAAACCCAATATGGGTGAAACCACAATGAATCATACTCTTTATGAATAATTGAATACAATGTTTTAGGAACAAGGTGAAGGAATCTCACTACTCCTAATTTGGACTTCCAGGATAAGGTACACAACCTTAGGGAAAGATACAATAGACTTGCAAACTAAGATGCATGATCCCAAGGTAAGATACAAATCTACGCAAGTTGCCAAAAAGACTCACTATCTTTTGGTAGGCATAGAGGAATGATTAATTGAAATGAATAATATCTTCTGATCATGAAACTATTCTTGAAACTTTGTCATACTAAAAGATATGATCATAAAAAATCATCAAAAAATGATATTTACAGTTTTGCTTCCCACATATACTTCCAAATCACATTCAATCAATTCACACAAAATATCACACATCCACACATTTATTTATATACCATCTTATACACCAAAAATCTCAACTAGGTCACCAATAAACATAGTATATAATTTATACAAAGTCTTCCACCACGAGCAAATGTGCTAAATGTGGTCCACTTTAGGAGATAAAGGGGACCCAAATACATCACAACATGTCTTCCTAAGTTCATTCCAACAAACTGGACACAACAACACACCCTTCAAGGTCAACATATAACAAACCATGCAGATAAACAATAAAACACATTAACCAGTCAACCCAAAAACATTATCCAATAAAAATTACCTAAATAATATATTCACGTGCCACATTAAGACCCATAACAACACATTAACTCAACATCAAAATCATATCTTGATCAAAATAGTATAATCCAAACAAGATGAACCAATTGAGTTAGCCAGAGACCAACATAAATGATAATGTTCAATAATTCCTTTTGGATTTGATTGTGTGTGCCAATTTTTAACATCAACATTTCGAATCACACTTCGTGATTCATCATCTTTCATCTCCTTGATTTTTCTACTCATTCTGATGATGAATCATAGAGTGTGATTAGAAATGTTGATGTTAAAAATTGGTACACACAATCAAATCTAGAAGCAATTATTAAACATTAGCATGGATTGTGGAAACCTAATAACATTTACAAATGATAATGTTGAACAATAGAACAACATAACTTCACTTGTAGAGAAAGACAACACTTGAATTTTGAACTATAATATTGCACAAATAATATGAACATGTACTCCAAGCCACAACACATGAACTAATACTATGGATCATTCTATGAACTAGTCTTGATAGACAACCTCACTCTCAACAAACTTCAACAAGAAACTTTAACACATGGATTATTGTGGGCTTCAAAAATAATAATGCAACATCCATGAAACATAGATATCAAATTTAGAACCACAAGCCATCATCTCTAAAAGTAGATAAATATGGAGAGTTCTCCCATAAAGACTCTTAAATACTATTTCATGCATATTTTAGCTTCCAGTAGTGTCACCTTCTTGAAATACTATATACTCAATGTCACCACCACACATCATAACAACATGTAAAGTGGAAAATTGAACCCTAGTGTTTCCCCACCTAGGAGAGAGAAAGGAAATCACTAGGATGATTTTCACTTAGGAGATAATCTACATTCAAAAGAGGGGTTCAATTCACTAGATCCAAATCCTAGAGTGAATAAGGATATAAATACTAAGTGAATTGCAAGGGTGAAATGCAATTTACCCTCTTTTGTAAGCAGAAGAATTGACTTGTTGACTATGCAGGAAATGAAGATAAAATGGGTGAAATAAGGAGCTACCGATTTGGGATCGCATTGTAACTTCAGATCTGAGGTATTTAGATTAATACGGATCTGCCTTGCAAATTTGGAGAAAAGTTGTTGGGACTAGGTTGAAAGTGTACTTGGTCCTCTAAAAAATCTGTGAAACGAAAAGGGTTTTTCGTCTCTGCAAATGAAGCCTAAATTTGCAATTACAGCTATGCACCTACAACCTACACACACAAAAGAAGGGAAGAAGGTTTTTGGATAGGGGTTTGTCTTAGTTAAACCTCAGTTGAGGAATAAACCTTGAAAGAAGGTAATTGCAAATGCTTAAATATAAATAATGGAAATGTATACCTTCTAGATCTGCAATTTAATGTTAATGGTTACTTTGCTTCTTGAATGTAATCACAAATGTTGTATGAAATGGCATGTAACATGACAACCCTAACACACACATGCTTGCAAATGAATGTTGTAATGTTTCTCCAATGGATGAATGAAGAAGACACATGAAGTAGAGAACTTGATGGATGCTTGAAGACTTGAATGCTTGATGACGATAATGAAGACCTTCCTCTTGAATTTTTTATATCCTTGTATATGAAATGAGGAAATTGAATCTCCTTGTTATACATGCCTAAGAGAATTATTTTTCATCTCACTGAGGGCCGATATTGGGGAGATAAAATCTTGAAAGAAAAATTGGGATCAAGGGTCAGATGGACCTATCTTAGGGCCACCTAAAGAGGGGGGACAGGGGCCTCCTGTCCAAGGGGGACAGGGGTGCCACACCCCTGTCATGCCCTATTATGTGGCCTAGATAGGGTCATGAGGTAATATCAAGGCTAATACGGGATGAATATCTGGAATGATGATGCAAAAAGGGGTCCCAATTTAGTAGTTAGATGCAATCGCAAATGTGAGGGCCTAAAATACGGCCAAAATTGTAAGGGTCAATTTTATGACGCTACACAACATTTGAACATTCATTTTTGGAATTTTATCTATAAAACAGCTGACAACACATATCAGGTTGACATCAATGATAACACTAAACTCATATTGCTAACATCTCAAACTCTTTTTCAATATCTTCTACAAATTTCTTACATATAACATCATCCCCACCAAAGTTAATGTTAACAACATATACAACAACTATCTTGAAAGATTGTCTTCCTCAATCTTAAAGTAAATATATGCTATCTATAGTACCTTCCTTAAAACCTTGTTTAAGTAAGTACTTATCCAACCTTGCTTACCAAGCCCTAGGGGCTTTCTTTAGACCATACAAATCCTTTTCAAGTTTACACACCATGTCTAGATCTTCTCATAACTAAAAACCATTAGGATCCTCTATTTAAACTCCTTCCTATATATAGCACTATTCAAGAAGGTAGACTTAACATCCATTTTACATACCTTAAAATTCTTATGAGCTACAAAGGCAAGAAACATCCTAATAACCTCCAACCTTCCAGCTAAATAAAACATATCTTCAAAATATATATCTTTCACTTGTGAATGTCCTTTGCAAATTGGCATTGCCTTGTTTTTGGTTACTTCTCTTTCCCCATTTAGCTTGTTTTAGAACACCCACTTTGTTTCTATGACATTTTTATTTGTAGGTCTAGGGACTAGTTGCCATGTTTAGTTCTTCTCAATCTATAGCATCCCAGAATTGCAACCCTTTGTAATTTCGACTGCATTTGGATCTTCACCTTAGTGTTTGTGCCCCTTGGCTTGTTTGAAGACCCGATTATGCTCATACCCCTCATAAATGCTACAAATCTTGACGTTCCACTCACTATGCACCTTAATCCTAACCCAAAATAGGGTAGGACTAGGAAGTAGTGCCTTGGTTCTCACTAGGATTAGGGCACCACACCTTGGTCCTCCCTAAATTGGGCACTTTTAAAACCTGTTTTAGCATTTAAAAAATGAGTAGGATTCTCCTCTCCGTGTCAACTCATGTCAAAAAATTAGTCAATTTTTCTAATGGGTAGTTATATAAAGAGGATTTCACCTCTCATTTTAACATCTAATAAATCTAAGAGCACTCATCAAGCAATCAAGCATTCAAGCAATTGATCATTTTTAGTCTTCCTTCAAGCTTTGGAGAAGAAATAAAGTCAAGATTCAAGCATTGAAGAGGACATCATTCATCCCATTTTGTTGAAGACTTCCTAAACCCTAATTCCATGTTGAGGCAAGAAAAAAGTTACAAGGAGGCATCATCATTTAATTTTTAGTCATAATTCAGCCTCTCCCTCAAAAAGAGAATCTTCCATTATAGTCATTTCAGTTACATTTATTTCAATTTCATGGTTAATTCCAAAATCGGGGTTTGACCTAAGGAAAGCCTCTATTCCTGACCTTTTTCCCCTTTTGTGTGTGTAGGAAATAGGTATGGAGCTGCAATCTTCAGAATAAGCATTATTTGTAGAGGTGAATCAACCCTTTTCAATGTGCAAAAAAGTAGGCGAACCGGGGCACCCACCTCCTTGGTACTGACATTTTTGGAGCATTTTTCAAGATCAGATCTGAATCTGCATATACTACTCAAATCTAGGTGCATGCAAAAATTATGTATCTATAGTTCACTATTTTCTCAGTTTTACCTTCAATTTTCAACATTTACCTTAATTCAAAATTTCAATTTACAAAAGAGGAAACCAAAAATTAATCCAATCCATTAAGTATTCAATCCTTGTCTGACTTGTGATTTAATCTAGTAGATTCCCTTCTTCTTTTGAATGTAATGTTTCCTAAGTGAAAAATTGAAGGGTTTTCTCTCTCTTGGGTGGAAACCCTAAAAAATATCCACATTACATTTTGGTGAACCCGACTCCTTACACCCTTATTTCTGATTTATGCTCTCAAATTTAATTGTTTATGCAATTTAAAACTCAAGTTTTCATTTACAAGTTTGATTTCCTTGCACACTTTAACAATTTACTGGTTAAATTCAACAAAACCCTAATTTTTAAATTCAAAATTGAGCTTGTAATTTGTTTAATTTGGATAAATTATTTTAGATTTGAGTGTCTTTCAAATTTCCAAATTCAAATTTTCACCCGCAAGTCAAATTTCAAATTCAAATTTTAAAATTAAGCAGATAATATTACGAAAACCCTAATTTTCAAAAAAATTAAAATTGAGCTTGTGGGTTGTTTAAATTTTGAATTTCCTATTTCAAAATTGTTTCAAATTCAACAGTACAATCTTGGATCTAATTTCAAATTTAAATTTTAAAATTAAGTGGTTAATTAAAGAAACCCTAATTTTTAAGTTTAAATTAACCTTGTGCATTTCCCAATTTTGCATTAATTATTTCAATTGCCAAATTTCAACCTTGGATATATTTTTAAATTTAAAATTAAGAGGTTCATTTACAAGGCCCTAATTTTAAATTTAAATTTCGTGTGGACAATTTCAAATTTAAATGTTAAAAACTAAGTGGTTAGTTAAAAGAGTGGGCTAATTTTTCGATTTAAACTGATTATTTCAATTCCCAAATTTCAACATCACATTTTAAATTTAAATTTTAAAAGGTTCTTTTTACAAGGCCCTAATTTTAAATTTAAATTTCCTTTAGATCATTTAAAATTTAAAATTTAAAAATTAAGAGGTTATTTTTTTCCCTTATTATAAATTGATAGGATTACCGGTGGACAACTGAGAGGGGCGGGGGGTGAATCAGTTGTCAATGGATTATATTAATCAAACCACTTTATAACCTTTAATCAGAGCACATAAACATTGAATACTGAAATAATAGAAATAGATACGGGTAAGCAATAAAACTTAAGAATGAAACAAAGAATTAACACAATACGACCATACCACATAACACCATGATTTGTATGTGGAAAACTCGGTAAAGGGAAAAACCACGATGAAAGCCTACCCACAGTTAGATGATACTTCTGTAGAAAGTATGTGATACAATAAGGGGACTGCACATGCAGGAAGGCACACTACCTAGAGCATACTACTCATTACAAAAGAGTCTCATTGACTACATAGAGGTTATAACCACCTCAAGATAATTGGACAACAATCCAGAAGAATGAACTGCCAGTGATAGAATCTACCATACCTGATTACAGTCCCGGTTAAGCTCAAAACCGAAGGCCTTTGACCTCTTACATAAACCCAATTTGATCACCTATGATCGACCAGATCTCCTTCGCATATGATATTTCATTTCATGACCATGATATATAATCTACAATGAGATCTTACACCAATTTATACAAACCCTATGGCCTAAACCAATTAGGTTGGCCACCTAAAAGATATTACAATAAGATCATTACATACATCCATATTACAATGATATGCCATGTCGTCTTTAGACCAAAACAACATTAACCAATCCATAAATCATCCTAGTAATGTGTAGAGAACACGTTAACATGATATCAATCCATAACATAGATAGGTACTAGACCTAATCTGGGTCCACCACGCTAAAGTGATGTCCCCAATCAGTCAAGGCATGATCAAGGATCACCTTCTGCATCCTGAATTCCATCTAGAAGTTGCATTAACACGATTTATGCATCATGTCAAAGATTCTCAGTAAAAGCTTTGCCGGTAAAACCTTAAACCCTTACCGGTAACACAAGTTCTTCTACCAGTAAGAAAAACTCGTATGTCGGTAACTAACCATAATAGCTAGTGTTGACATCAATGACAAAACATCAATGTAACACATAATAAATTCCTCCATATTGCCAAAAATCTCCCCCTTTTCCATTGATGGCAACACTAGATGTGAAAAAGAAAACATCAAAGTGCCAAGAAATGCCAAAAATTTCTCATAGAAGATATAACAATGAAAAACTGAAAAATCCCAACAACTCCCCCTGAGGAGTGCAATCCAATCTGAAACTGATCTGAATTTTTCACATATAACTGTCTAGCTTTGACATCAATGCCAAGGATATGACATAGATATCAAAATCCCGTTAATCTCAAAGTTGACTACACCTCTTGAGTAGTAGAACCACTACATCAACCTAGAGAAAAGGATAAAGTTGATGATGCATACCGGACTGATGCACTGCTCCATCAATTAAGTTTCTTCCTGAGGGGTAGATACCCCTAACCTGTCTCTCAAATACTCAAATGATTCCTTAGACAACATTTTAGTGAATATATCTGCAATCTATTCTTTAGTGTTCACATAAACCAATTTGACTTCCTTTTCTTCCACCTTTTCCTTCAGAAAGTTATATTTTATTGAAATGTGCTTAGTCTTAGAGTGAAATACCAGATTCTTAGACATGTCAATAGCTACAGAGTTATCACAATAGATAACTATCGGTTCACTATAATTTACCTTGATATCCTTCAACATTTGCTTCATCCACAAGAATTGAGTGCAATTAGTTGCTACTGCAACATATTCAGCTTCTGCAATAGATAAAGAAATGCATGACTATTTTTTGCTAATCCATGAAACCAACTTCTTTCCAAGAAGGAAAGCTCCACCAGAAGTTCTCTTCATGTCATTAGTATCTCCTACCCAATCTGAATCTGCATATGCACATAAAGTGATGTTATCATCTATAAAATACCATAAGCCATATTTTGTTATTCCTTGAAAATACCGAGATATCCTCTTTACTACACATTCATGATTTTCTTTAGGATTACATTAATATCTTGAAACAATACTTATTGCATTCATAATATCCGTTCTAGTCTGAGTTAGATACAATAATCCACCAATCATAGACTTATACCTTGTCGAATTTACCGGTGTAGATGTGTCTTTGATAGAATATTTCTCACTTGTCACCATAGGAGTACTTACCAGTTTGAAATTATCCATACAAACTTCTTCAACAATTCCCTTAGATATTTAGTTTGATAGATAAAGACGCCTTTGTCAATTTGAGTAATCTGCAAAGCTAAGAAAAATATCATCTCACCAATCATGGACATTTCAAATTCATTCTTCATATTATTAGAGAATTCCATGTACAATTTATCTTCACCTCCAAAAATGATATCATCAACAAATACTTCAATAATCATAATATCATCATCAATGATCTTATAATATAAATTATTGTCAGCACTACCTTCAGTAAAACAAAGCTTCCAAAGATATTTATCCAACCTTGCATACCAAGATCTAGGAGCTTGTTTCAATCCATATAATGCTTTCCTTAACCTGCAAAACATATCTTTGTCATCTGTCAGTGGAAATCCATCAGACTGCTCAATGTATACTTATTCCTCAAGTTCACCATTCAAAATTGCACATTTAACATCTATTTGATAGACCTTATAGTTCTTGTAAGTTGCATAGGCAAGAAATAGTCTAACAACTTCAATTCTAGCTATAGGTGCAAATGTCTTACCATAATCAATTCCTTCCATTTAAGAATATCCTTTACAAACCAATCTATCCTTGTTTCTTACAACTTGACCATCCTCATTTAGTTTATTTCTAAAAACCTATTTAGTTCCAATAACATTATTATTTTTAGGCCGGGGAACTAAAGTCCAAGTCTCATTCTTCTCTATCTGATCTAATTCATCTTCCATAGTTACAAGATTCAATAACATATGCCAGTTCAATTTGAGAAATAAGACATAACTCTTCATTTGCCAGTATTCTTCTTGTCATAACTCCCTTGTTGCTGTCTCCAATGATTTGATCTTCAGAATGATTTAGCCTTACATACCTTGGTGTTTTCTGAACTTCAGGTTCACTATTCTGATCATTTGTCACAGTTGAATTTTCTGATTGTACTGGTGTAACTATCTCAGTGTCTTGTGTCGGTTGAGGCATTGTCAATTCAGTTATGATCATTTCCACTGCTGGTTCCCTGCCATATGATATAGATTGATTTATGTATTTCTCATCTACTTTCACATTTGCGCTCTCCACAATTTTCTGCAATCTTTTGTTATAACATCTATATGATTTTCTTTGAATTGAATATCCAAGAAATATCCCTTCATCACATCTAGGATCAAACTTCCGAATTGAATCATCCCTTTTGATATAACATTTACTTCCAAAAATTCTGAAATATTTAACAATAGGTGTATGTCCAAACCATAATTCATAAGGGGTCTTACCGATTTCACCTTTGATGTGAACTCTGTTGAATGTGTAGACTATTGTACTCACTACTTCTCTCCAGTAGATGTGAGGAAATTTGGCTTCTATCATCAGGGTTCTTGCTGCATCCAAAATGGTTCTATTCTTCCTTTCCACTACTCCATTCTGCTGACGAGTTTGGGGTGCAGATAAATGTCTCCTAATTCCATTTGTCTCACAATAACTATTAAATTCATGAGAAGTGAACTCACCACCTTGATTTGATCTCAGACATTTGATTTTCAATCCATTTTTTGTTTCCACCTTAGCTTTGAAGATCTTGAATTTCTCAAAAGCTTCAAATTTCTCCCTTAGAAAAGTCACCCACATCATTCTAGAATAATCATCAATTATCAATATGAAGTATCTATCACCTTGAAAGCTTCTATTCCTTGCTGGACCACGTAAGTCAGTATGAATCAAATCAAGCACATCATTAGATTTATCATGTATTCTCTTAAAAGAAGTTCTAACTTTCTTTCCCAATTGACATTCCTTACATACAGGATTATGAGGCTTTATAATCTTAGGTATATCTCTAGCTGCCTTTATTGAACTGATCTTAACAATACAATCAAAATTAACATGACACAACCTCTTATGCCATAGCCAACTCTTATTATTATGAGCAATCAAACATGTCTTATTACCAGTGTTCAAGTGAAAGATATTACCTCCAGTCTGAGTACCAGTTGCAATCTCCAAACCAGTTTTATTAATGATTTTGCATTTTCTATCTTTAAACTGAATTTGGAATCCCTTATCCACCAATTGACCAACACTTAAAATATTATGCTTTAAACCTTCTACATAATAGACATTATCAGTATTATGCTTTCCATCCAGAGAAATAGTACCTTTACCTCTGATCATACATGCTTTATCATCCCTAAATTTGACTTGACTGCCATTGTATTCTTGCAAGGACAAAACTTTTCTTTTATCTCCAGTCATATGATGTGAGCATCCACTATCAATTACCCAGTCATCCTTGTCTTCAACTTTTGCTGACAGGGCCTTTTCTTCATTCTTGATAGCCAGTTTCGGTTCATCTTCCTTTAAGGCATAGAACACCCATTCTTTTTGATTGTGAAGTCCACTAGCAGAGTCTGCTACCGGTTCATCCTCAGAGTCATCACTTAGTTCTTCCTCATCTGCTATTTAGCATTGTTTATTTTTCTTGAATCTATATCTGTTCTAACTAGGCTTTAATGATTTCTTAACTATTTCTTCAATTCTTGCATTCCTTTCAGGACATCTAGATGCAAAATAACCAATCTTATTACATGCAAACATATAAAAGATGTTTTTCCTTCATACTTACTACCTGTCGGTCCTTTAAGTACTATTCTAGCAAATAAGGCTTCAAGTTTCTCAAATTCTTCATCCTCTTTCCTCATATATTCCAATTCTTTTGCATATAGGGCTTTCCAATAACTTTTGCCAATAAATGATGATGCATGAAAAGCAGGTTCAGACTTTGCAGCTCTAGAGGGTACAAATTCTTCAAGCTTAAAAGCAGATAATTCCCTAATCAGAATGTCTTTGTTAACTGATGTGTTTACCATTGTTCTCAATTCATTAATTGCAGTCACCTTCATCTTGTAAGCTGGTGGAAGGGCTCTCAAGACTTTGGAAACTATTTAATCTTCACTCAGAGATCCTCCACAACATTGAATTCCCATGACAATCTCATTCTCCTTCCATAAATGTAGCAATTTTTTCATTATCTTCCATCTTCAAGTTCTCATATCTTACCCAGTAACCATTAAGTTTAGCAATTTTGACTGTAGGATCACCTTCATTTAGAGTTTGCAATTTATCTCACATAACCTTTTTAGATGATTTATTAGTCAATCCCATGATTTTTTGATCAGTGAGTGCACGCAATAGCTTTGCAATCATTTTCAATATTCTTGTCCAAGTCTGCAGGAGCAGGATTGCGAGATGCCAGATCATAAGGTGTATAACCTTTCTTAGTGATCTCCCAAATATCCTTGCCAAGACATTTAAGATGAGTCTCCATTCAGATTTCCACATCTCATAATTTTTTCCATCAAGCTTAGGGATTTCTCTTTTGAAAATAGTTGCTGGTGGATTTGAAGTATTAGTTGCCATAGGATCTACCTCAAGCTGTTAAGCTTATGCAAAAGAGGACCAAAGCTCTGATACCAATTGTTAGGATAATTGGTGGAAAATTGAGAGGGAAGGGGGGGGGGAGTGAATCAATTATCAACAAATTATATTAATCAAACCACTTTATAACCTTTAATTGAAACACATAAACATTGAATACCGAAATAGAAGAAACAGATACCGGTAAGCAATAAAAAATAAGAATGAAATAGAGAATTAACACAATGCAACCATACCACTTAACACCATGATTTGTATGTAGAAAACCCGGTAAAGGGAAAAACCACGGTGGGAAGCCTACCCACAGTTAGATGATACTTTTGCAAAAAGCATGTGATATAATGAGGGGCATGCACATGTAGGAAGGCACATTGCCTAGAGTGTACTGCTTATTACAAAAGTCTCACTGACTATAGAGAGGTTATAACCACCTCAAGATAATTGGACAACAGTCCAGAAGAGTGAACTGTCAGTGATAGCATCTACCATGCCTGATTACAGTCCCAGTGAAGCTCAATACCAGAGGCTTTTGACATCTTACATAAACCCAATTCGATCACCTATGATCGACCAGATCTCCTTCGCATATGATATTTAATTTCATGACAATGATATATAATCTACAATGAGATCTTACACTAATTTATACAAACCCTAAGGCCTAAACCAATTAGGTCGACCACCTAAAAGATATTACAATAAGATCATTACATACATCCATATATATAATGATATGCCATGTCGACTTTAGACTAAAACAACATTAACGAATCCATAAATCATCCTGGTAACGTGTAGAGAACACATTAACATGATATCGGTCCATAACCTAGATAGGTACCAGACCTAATCTAGGTCCACCATGCCAAAGCGATGTCCCCAATCAGTCGTGGCATGATCAAGGATCACATTCTGCATCTCAAATTCCATCTAGAAGCTGCACCAACACCACTTATGCATCCTGTCAAAGATTCTCGGTAAAAGATCTGTCGGTAATACCTTAAACCCTTATCGATAACACAAGTTCTTCTACTGGTAACCAAAACCTGTTTGCCGGTAACCAACCATAATAGCTAGTGTTGACATCAATGACAAAACATCAATGCAACGCATAATCAATTCCTCCATATTGCCAACATAAATTTAGTGGGTAATTTTAATTTTAAATTAAGAGGTTATTTTAGCAAAACCGTAATTTTAAATTTCAATTTCCTAGGGCATTGTATAGTTTTTCACAATTATTCTTTATCTTTTCAATCAATTTTCTTATTTAATTGAGTAATCATTTTTCTAAAATTCCACATTATTCAATTACTTTGCAAATTTCAAGTTTTAAATCTCAAATTTCAAATTTCAAATTTCCCTCCCTTAGTGCATGAGTTTTACTACTATTATTCCAACCTATAATATCCCTGTGAGAAGAAGTTGTAGAGTTGAATCTTTATTTCATGAGGATGTTGGTGGTTCTCCCAATCCTACAAATGTCCCCATTTATCCTCATTATTTTCATAATTCTTATGATGTGGATGAATCACTAATTAGGGTTTTCATTGACCAATTGGAGAAGATTGACAATCAATTTGAAAATCTTCAACAATGGACGAGTCAACAATACTCGGAAAGTGAATCTCTCCCTTTGATTCAAGGATAAAAAATAATGGTTAAAAGTGATAAACTTGGTGTTGATGTCTTGTGTAGTATTTCTCATATTGTTGATACTAATATTATGCCCATGAAGAGTTGTGGTGAAGTTCTTGGCTATACACAACCTCCTAGTCAAGTTAATTATTTCATTCCTTTGACTATCCCTATGGCTAGTGTTCCCACCTTTACATCAAATATCATGGCTACCTCTACAAAAAATGTCATACCTACAAGTATTAGTCAAGGGGTCAACTCCTCTAATCATAATTCTTTCATCCCTCCTCAAGTGAGTCTTCCATTTGCTACCCAATAATCTCCCATACCTACCTACCATAGTGTTCCACCTCCTTATTCTCAACCCCTTCCTTCATCGAACATTGTTACCCCTACTTCTCAATCCAACATGTCTAATTTGAATCCTTCAACTGAAGTTACCTTCAACTGAAGTTACCATCAACAGTCTAACCCAATTAGTGTCTTCCTTAAAACAACAAATCACTTCTATGAATCAATCTAAGTATAATGTACCCACATTTGATGTAGCGAGTCCATTATCCAATGACATTGTCTGAGATGTCTCTCCTAAACATGTTGATGTCCCTCAATTAGAACTTTATAATAGAAAAGGTGATCCCTTAACTCATGTGAAAACATTTTAAAATTTGTGTAGTGACTTTTCTCATGACCAAAGACTGCTGACTAAATTGTTTACTAGAACATTAAGGGATAAATATTTGCAATGGTATTGCTCTTTTCCCCCTTATTCTTTTATTTCTTTTCAACAATTGGCTCTTTCATTCAACAATTTCATGATAATATTGTTCCTAGGATTACTTTGACTTATTTGATGCATTGTAAGCAAGGTTTGAAAGAAAAAGTGACTAATTTTATTGATAGATATAATCATTTGTATTTTCAAATTTCTTTTCTTCTTCCTGATCAAGATATTCAAAGAATTTTCATTTCTAATTTGCCAAAAGATATTAGGGATAAACTACTCTTTTATGAGTTTACTTCCTTTAAGCATTTGTGTGCACTACTTCACAATTATCATCTTATCATGAGTCAATTGGAACAATTCTTTTCAATGGCTCCAAGTGATAAAAGTAAAAGTGCTCAACAACCTTTGGTAAGTTCAAACCGAATAAGGAATTCATCAAATTCAATGACAAAAACAACACTCAAGTAGCAGCCACAACAACGAGTGTGCCTCCTTTGTCCAAATATTTAGAAAAGAATTCACTCCTCTTAATCAATCTTTGCATAGTATTAAGTCACAATTGTTACAAAGGAATGTGTTGAAACTTCCCCCTATTAAACCAATTGAAACAACTAAATCATTTCCACCTTCTTATGATGCTAAATCCTTTTGCCAATACCATCATCAACCTGGACATGACATTGAAAAATGTTACTCCTCAAGAAGTAAGATTCAAGACTTGATTGATAACAATACCATATCTTTGGATGCTATGAATGATAAAGGATATAAATCTGTAGCTCCTCCTAATCAAAACCTTCAAATTTTCATTGATCTTTTACCTTCCCATTCCACTAATGTAATTGAGACTTATTGTCTTGCCTTCTCTCCTAATGATGTTGGCCTTGATTCTAATAATTTGGTGAACCTTATTGATAAAAATTAACCTCCTAAGGACTTATGCACTACATTTTATCCTAGTGAGACTATTGAAGCACCCGATGACCCAATTTACATAAATGCAAAAATCAAAGGTATACCCTCTCGAGGGGTGCTCATTGATCCAACTTGCATTGTTAATATGATAACTGAAGAATTTATTTATACTTTACAATTTCATCAAGTGACATATGATGAATTCTCTTATCCTTCTATTGGCTCTATCAAACTTCCTATTTATGTTGGCACTGAATGCTTAGATGTCTTTGCTATCATTCCTACATCCAATCAATTTCGTGTGAAGTTGGTTTATCCTTGGTTCTCTTCCATGAAAGCGATCACTTCTACTATTGATAAGTGTTTAAAATTTCCTCATGATGTGAAAATCATAACTATTAATCAAAATATATATCAACCTATGGTGAAGCATGGAGACGTTTACATCTTGATTATTTTTGGTCCGCACAATTCCAACCTCTTCAACCTAGAAGTGATGCTTGTTACCTAATTTCACTAATAAGCTCGATCAGGTAGAGCTTTTATGTTCATTTTAATAGTAAGGTACATTTTAATTATGTTGTATCATAGTCATGTGCATAAAGAAAGAACAAAATATTACACTATCACATTGCATTATCCAGATGCATATAACATAGGAGAGAGTGCACAATTTTTGAGAAAAAGTAATCTATATTGATAACATAAATGGACAATGTCTAACACAAGCCATGAGACTAACTTTTTATAAGACAAATGTAGAAAGACATTATAAATTTATAGATGCAAGGAAAAATAAATGCACATATAAAGAAGGGTGACTCATAATTTCTTGAATGATAAGTCCTAATTGGGTTGCCTTGTATCATTTGTAATCTTTCACTCATCTTGCATCCAATGGTTGCTTCCTTATTGCTCTTATCTCCTGCATTTTAGAGATAGAATGTTGTTAGAGAAATGAAGGGTCATCATTCAATATATTCACATGCATCTATAACGTTTTGATGCACTGCAAAAAGGATGTTAGAAACACAAGATTCAAATGTTATTTTTAGTAGTATCAACAGAAACGAAATAGAAGTGAAACTACAATCCTAAGCATGCATATCAAGAGAGATATCAAACATATTATAGAAAACACACAAAAATGGAGGAAAGACTCTAAACCCTCCCAAATGCTCTCCAAAATGCTCATAGCTACTCCTCCCTTGTTCCTCTCCTCTCCAAGTTCCACATGAGTGTAGCCCTCAACTTTTTGCACTATTATGGATGTCTTATGGAGATTCAAGATTATGAAAAATGACTAGTTATGCAAATGCAAGATAAATATGAGAAAGCCTAATTAATCTATTTTAATTTTATCCAAAATAACAAAGAAAACTACTCCTAGATGCTCTCTCAAATTTTGGTATAGGTTTGATGCATATAAGGTTTCCAGATTTGGATTAAGAAGGAATGGGCTGTAATTATAGGAAAAATAGGGCAATGGATGGTTGAGATTGAGTAATCTCAACAAGGGTCAGGATTGATGGGTTTATGATCCATGTGAGGGCTTTAAACCCAATCCCAAGATGACAAATGTCAACATGAGATGGCTTAAGAGGAGAGGGAAGAAGCATTAAATGCTTTAAATGACTTGAAGGTTACCTTAGGAGGTAAGGTTAGGCTTGAGTTGAATGGATAAAACCTTTATCCAATGAATAATGCCTTTATCCAATGGATAAACTCTTGTGCAAGAGTTAGTGGAGATAACCATGGTCAAAGCAATAAATGCTTGAAGAGACCCATGAGTCAAATGAGGGTTGAGTCAGAGGGAAAGTCTCTAACCATGTGGGTGAGTTGAGTATAACCATTAATGGTTATGTATGAGCCATAAATGGTTATGTAAGAGCCATAAAGCCTTTAATGTTTTTCAAAGACTTTGAGGCTTTGAGAAGTGACTCCAAGTTGCTTAGGAATGTGACAATAATTAGGGAGGGTGATTAGGATAATTAGGAAATAGGATTTTAATTAAAATAAAATTCATTATTTCAACTAAAATTGGTGCAACTTGCATTTGTAGGAGAATGCAAGTGGGGGGTAGTTTAGGGATTTAAATAAATATTTTATTTATTTATTTAAAGGAGAAAAGGGGGTTAAATTAAATAAATGTGCTTTATTCATTTAATTGGTTTAGAGTGTGGCTTAATGAATTAATTTAAATATATTGAATAATTTATTTAATTAATAGGAGAAGAGGTTGAGGATGAAATCAATTAAATATTAATTTAATTAACTGATTGTTGATGGTAAAATAATCAAATAAATAGTAAATATTATTTAATTAAGTGGACAAATTTATGTGACTACATTTGCCCCTCTTTGAGATGGTGTGGTTTGTCGCATCATTTCAAAGAAAGAAAGATAGATGTGAAGAAATATGCCCCATAAATTGTTAATTTAGTGGATGGTATGCCCCCTCGAGAGATGGGCTGAAATGTATTGAAAAATTGAGTAATCTCTCAAAAAAGAGAAAGAAATTGGGGATAGGTAGAATATAAGAATTTAGAAATAATGGTAAAATAATGGGAGAAAACAAAGAAATGAGAGGCTTCTGAAGTTCATGGGGACCACGGTGGTGAGCGGGGTACATATGGAAGGGAAGGGGTAAGAATGGGCTCATTTGCACCTATCTCCCTAGTAGTTTGAAGCTCTGATAGTGACCTTTTGCGAAGGAGTGAGCAGCAGTCATCATGGTCGTGCCAATAGCAGATCATCAGCTAGAGCGGATCCGTCGATTCCAGCGGCCAGACGACTACGGACCAGCGGTACGCAAATTTGGAATTTTACTTTTTACACATTTTTGTCATGTTTTTTCAAGCATCAAAGTCCAAGCAAGACAATAGCACTAAAACTGTGTTTTAGCGTTTTTGTTGCCTAAAGTAGCGTTGTGCCACAATGGCACTATTACATAGTAGTTTTAGTGCGATTGTCGGTTTAATGCAATTGAGTCATAGTATTAGCGTTGTTGCAATTTTAGCGCGTTTGAGTAGATGTTGTAGCATTGTTGTTAGGTATTAGTACTATGGTGTAGTTGTCTTAGTGCGTTTGTTGTTTTTAGCACTATTGTGCATAAGTTGTAGCGCTATTGTCAGCAGAGTAGTGCGATTGTAGTAAAAATGCCCCACTTTTAGAGAAAATATCTCCTGATGTTTGTGTTGATGGATTGATTAGTTGTTTTGATGAATTATAGCAGCCTCATTGAGACTAGGTCATTTGTGATAAATGCCTGTTGTAGTCTAGGTTTGCCATGATTGATTACTTGTTGAGACCCAAAGATACTTGATCAAAGTATCTGTTGATAGTCTAGGTTTGAAACTTAAGAAATTTTGTAGAAAAAAAACTGATGTGTGTCGATATGTGTAGGAGGATCTTCTTGTTTTATAGATGCGGGAGAGGCATCCTGCCACAGAGCGGGGGTGGGTGCAATTGCCAGAGCCAGAGATAGATTGCATCTATGCGACTGGCTTGTATGACATGATGTACCTACACATGATACAGACGAATTGCGGTCTATTGACGGTCTTGGCAGAGTGATGGCACAGTGAGACATGCACGTTTCACTTGGCGATGAGAGAGATGATGGTGACACTAGAGGATGTATGGAGGATTCTGTACGTCCCGATTATGGGGGAGCTTGTTACATATGATCGGTACCTGGGGACAACATCTATGCAGAGGATATTCATTGATGATGTGTACATTGAGGATGGATCGATAGCATGGGAGGATATAGTGGCACTGTATGAGCCTTTACCATCAGTGTTAGTAGGGATTATCAGGGGTTTTCTATGCCCGGATTGATGTTCACATGGATTGGTTGTTGATTGGGGCCAAGTGATAGAGAAGATGATGACTGAGGGGACCCACTATGCATGGGGTTCATGTGTGTTAGCACACTTATACAGAGACTTGCATGAGGTAGTGTACTAAGAGGCTAGATCACTAGGGGTAGGGATCACATTGTTGCATGTTTGGGTTTGGGAGCACTTGCCAGTCACACAGATGGTCCGCTTGAGGTTTAGGGTGATAGATCAACCCTATGCGTATATGTATGGAGGGTTGATGAGCCAACCCCATTTGGAGAAGTTGGAGTTTTGGCAGTGGCCTTTAGATGATTTAGATACAATCATATGGAGGCCATACCTTGAGTGTGAGCCCTGGGAGGATGATGGAGAGGCGCTACCATATGTATTTATGACACATTTTTTGATTGGGCATACATCCTACTCGGTGGAGAGATAGGTGCCAGGGAGAGTGATGAGGTAGTTTGGATGGAGGCAGGGGTTGTTGAGGGGTTCCGAGGAGTACACAGGGTAGTGCAGGAGAGATGGAAATAAGGACCAGTGTTACCTTATGATTAGGCCCTGGCAGAGTTCTGGATTTTAGAGGAGACACCATGGAAGATGAGGCCTGAGATTGTGGATGCAAGAGTGACAAAGGAGTACACATAGTATCGTACCCCACATCCGATTCCATGCACTTCAGATCCTGTCGACTCGATACCACCTTTTGAGGATGACAGGAGATGGTGATGGAGGAGGAGAGGAGGCAAGGGTGGAGGAGGAGGAGATTCTTATGGTGGTGGAGGAGATGGGGGAGAGGGATGTGGTGGAGGAGGTTTAAGTGGAGCAGGAGGAGGTGGAGGTGGTGGGGGTGGGGGATTTGGGGGTATGAGATTTGGAGGTGGAGGTGTTGGAGGAGGATGATTACAGAGGAGAGGTAGACGGGGACATCTGTTACGACTATCACAGAGTCCATTGATACAAGGAGAATCTAGAGTAGGAGGTAGGGATGTCGGTGGGGGAGTGGAGCCTGTGGAGATCAAAGAGGGAGCCATAGGTGGAGGAGAGGATCTTATGGAGATGGGAGGGGGAGCAACATTTGGAGGAGCCACAGGGGGAGGATAGGGAGACATGTGGGAGTTTATGATTATACGGTTGTAGACTTAGTTAGAGGACAGGGAGGTAGAGATTGCAACTAGAGATGTCCAACTTTTTGCACAGGAGGTTGAGTTGAGGGTAGTGGTGCGAGAGATAGATGATTTGGTGGACAGATTGAGGGAGGTGCAGGATAGAGTTTGATTGTTGGAGCGAGCACAAGCATAGGGTCAGATTGAGGTGGTGTTGAGGGAGATGTGGTGGGTAGGTGGAGAGATTGGATATTGGCAAGGGTTACATGAGAAGGTTGTGCCAATTAGTCAGTGAGCACTAATGTATTCCCAGATGCGGCGGGCAAGATCAGAGTGGTCTCAGAGGGCTCAGAGTACTGGTGGTGTTATGGGTCCTCCTTGGCGAGATGGTGAGGGTGGTGGGGGTGCAGGGAGTGGTGGTGGAGCAACATCTGGCCAGAGTGCTATTTGAGAGTTTCTATGTGCTTGTTATATTGTTACTTTAGACTATGACTTGGATGGCTCTTGGTAGCCAATTTATTTTGACATCATTGTACTCTGATATATGTATTCTTTTTGATGCAATATATGAGGAGATCTCATGTTTTGTGAAGATATAATATGCATATATATGATGACATGTATGTTTTTATACAGGATGATGATTATGAGCTATGCTTAGATTCATGTTATGGATGATTTGCTTTTTATATGTACATGGTGATGATATGATTTATATATGCATACTATGAATGATTTTGCTAATCACGTGGATGTAGGTAGAAGATGGATGATGCTTTTGTAATGATATAAATGTGATGCAATGATGATGTATGCTAAATGATGAGATGAGATAACTGATATTTGTGATAGATAATACTTGCTTATGTTGATGATATAAGTTTTTGGTGCATTTTTTTGAGATGAATTTAAGTGAATCAAATGTTTATGTAAATGTTTATGCATGCAACTAGATGAATGCACTTAAATGGATGAACAAATGTTTATACAAATGTTATGCATATATGCACGTAAATGCATTTTTCTTAGATGGATGCACTTTAATGAATAAATGTACTATAATGATTAAATGAAGGCCATTAAATGATAATAAATAATTGCACCTTAGTGCAATTAAAGAATAATGAATGCATCTTTAATGAATCTAGATGAAACTAAATGGGTTAAAAATGCACTTACTAAATGAACTAAATGAGACTTCAATGATAATGATATGAATGCATATTTAATGGTTAAAGGAATGCACTAAATGGATAGATGAATGTGCTTGATAAAATGTAAGTAAATGATAAATGAATTAAACAACTAAATGATGATGAACGATTTGTGTATGATTGAGATGCAACTTAATGTTTGAGATGTAACTAGATGAAAGAAAATGTACCTTAACAACGAAATGCATGTACATTAATGACTAATAGGTAGCTAAATGAAGATAGCTGAATGAAATGATTTGAAAGGTATTTAAATGTAGTTAAATGCGCTTAATGCAACTAAATGAAATGATGAAATGCAAGTAAATGAGAACAAATGCACTTAATATTTTAAATGCACTAATGTGATGAATAAATTAATGCACTTAAATGAATATCTAAATGAATCTTAAATGCAAGTAAATGATAATGAGCTGAATGCATGTAATGCAACTAAATGATAATGCCATGCCTTCATGATATATGAATGCAAGTTGGTGAGAATTTGCAAATGTGGAATGCAGATGTGAGATGATGTATCAGAAAACTCTGTCATGATTTTGTACCTAAGACAAACTATATTAGGTGCTTTCTCATAGAAACCTGAATTTCTTGTATCCAAACAATAGATATGAACAATGAATAAGCAAATGGATGGGTGAGATGCAACAAAATGCATTATAAATAGATGAGATGAAATGATGATCCATAGAGTATTCATAGTGCTTTATTTTCCTCATCGAGCATGGTAGTATTGTTCTTGGCCAAGGTAGTAGGAACCAAGTTTGAGCATTTCACCTGTAAGAAAGCATCATGGACAAGGAAAAGTTACCCTCCATTCTAGTTCATGCGCAAATGGTCGAGGTATACATTGTAGTTAGTAAGCCATAGTGATCCATGATAGTATTTTGCATATGATCATGTATCTTAGTGAACTTCCCATGCAGACACCATTAGTACATGTCACAAAACTTCATTAGATCAATCTGCAGACAGCAAACAAAGAAGAAAGATATGAGGAGCCATCCTAGCTACTCTAATCACTTGTGGATATCCCAGAGTAGCGTAGGAACCTGATATGAATAAATAAATAACAAACCAACCAAGTACTTTGTAGCTTAAAAAAAAATTTCTTGTCAAAGAAAATGTTACCATGTTTTATCTGTGAAGAAGGATGCATCCTTGTGTGGACAGTTGCGTGTAGATGGTTTGATTGGTTGGTTGATTTGATAAGTGATCATCGTTTGAGTAGCTCAAGATGTTTGTTTGGTGTTTGTTGCAATGTGTATGTACAAAAAATAATATATGTTGCAATGTTTTTGATTGATTTTTTATTTTATTTTATTTTTATCATGTTTTTGGATTTTGTGAGTGTTTTTGAATGTTTTTGGTTTTTTCTGAGTTTTTACAAATATTTTTGGAATTATTTCCAGCCAATTTTGAATGAGGAATTCAATGAATCACAAGTAATGTAGAATCCACTTCCATCAGTAGTTTTAAGAGCGTTGCCCCCAGTTAGATGTTGCCATGAAAGTGTGATGCAAGACACATGAAATAGTAACCCTGATTGCAGATCAATGACAAGCTATGGTTTAAATAATAGATGAATGGATGGAATGGATGTGATCACATCAAGTCTGAAAGACAATGGAGCCATAACCTTTATGAGTGGCACCTGTTTGCCAGGTTTTCACCATCGTACTTACCCAAGGTGCCACCGTGGTTTTCACCGTTTGGATGAATGATTTTTATTTACTATTTTCCTGATTTTTTTCTATTTTCTTCATGACATTTTTCTGAATGTTTTTGGCATTTTCTGATATATTGGAGGAGCATGATTCTCTGCATAGCTTATGTATGAAACCATTTGAGGTGCATGCTATTGATTGGATCTGCTAGCGGTTCTCCTTTTGAAGTTGCCAATTGATATGCCCCAGACCCAAATACAACAATGATACCATATGGACCTAGCCAGTTGGATTCAAACTTTCCCTGATGTTTTCTATTTGGTTGGTTACGAGGATTTTTCCTAAGAACAAGATCACCTACCTCAAATTTACGAGGTTTAACCCGATTATTGTAGCTTCTTCTCATGAATTGTAGATAGGCTTTTAGGTGGTTGAATGCAGCTTGTCACTTTTCATCAAGCAGTTCCAAGTCCTGAAGACGGGAGAATCGGTATGCTTCATCATCTATCAGATTCTACAAGGAGACCCATAGATATGGTATTTCAACCTCAATAGGTAGGATGGCTTCTACTCCATAAACTAGTGAGTAGGGAGTTGTGCCTGTAGGGGTTCGAATGCTAGTTTGATACGCCCATATTGCTAGATTTAAGCGAATGTGCTAATCATGACCAACATCATTGACCATCTTTTTGAGGATTCTCAATATCTTCTTGTTTGATTCTTCGGCTTGACCATTGCCTTGTGGGTAATATGGAGTGGAAAAATGGTGTTGGATGTCAAACTTCTCACAGAGTTCATAGACATCCTTATTTTTGAAAGGAAGCCCGTTATCTGTGATGATGGACATGGGTACACCATACCGACAGATGTTGTAATTAAGGATGAATGGGGTGATCTGCTTGTCGGTGACTTGGGTAAGTGTAACGGCTTCGATCCACTTTGTGAAGTATTCTGTGGTGGTAATGATAAATTTATGGTTGTTGGATGAAGATGGATGGATTTTACCCACAAGGTCAAGTCCCCATTGACAAAAGGGCCATGGTGTTGTGATTGGTTGCAATTCCTATGTTGGTGCATATATCAGGTCTCCATGAACTTGGCACTTCTTGCATTTTTTGACAAAATAGTAGGAGTCTTTTTCCATGGTGGGCCAATAATATCCAGCGTGCATGATTTTCTTTGCAAGTGAAGGACCGCTTGAGTTATCCCCATAAATTCCTTCAAGTACCTCTTCAAAGGCCTTTTTTATCTCATCTTGTTCCAAAAATTAAAGGAGAGTACCATCAATATTTTGCCTATATAGGGTTTCGACAATGATGGTGTATCGAGAAGTTTGGCAGCTGAAGGTTTTTTGTTGTTATTTGATTGGTTGGTGGGGACTATGTGGTCATAGAGGTAAGTGAAGAATTCACCATACCATGGGGATTCAGAACCGACAAGGTGACTTATCGTTTCAATTTTAGGGATATCATACGTGGGAATCCAAAGTTGTTCTACCAAGAACTCGCAACGTGTTGAATTTTGTGGAAGATCCAGGAGAGATGCAATTGTAGCCATTGAGTTGGCAGCTCGATTATGATCTTTGGGTACTTGCTCAAATATGGTAGTTGTAATTGATTCTTTGTAACTGTCCACCATCCTTTTATATGGCATGATCTTATCATCCTTAGTTTGGTACTCATCAGTGACTTGTCAGATGACTAGCTGAGAATCTCCATATACCTATAGCTCTTTGAGATGCCATTGTATAGCCAATCTGAGCCTTGTGATCAAGGCCTCATATTCTACTATATTATTGGTGCATGGGAAAGTGAGCCTGTATAATTTCAGGATGTTGTCACCTTGAGGTGTGATAAAAAGAATACCTTCCCCCGAGCCATGTCTAGTATATGAGCCATCAAAATATAGCTTCCAAGGTTGTGTAGCTGTGATCATGAAGATCTCTTCATCCAGAAAGTTGGAAACAAGAGGATGGTCACCTACAAGGGGTGCATCAGCCAATTGATCAACAATAACTTGCCCCTTGATAGCCTTGTGGTCCACATACTCTATATCAAATTCACACAATATCATAACCCATTTGGCCAAACAATCTATCAATGTTGTCTTGTTGAGTAGGTACTTCAGTGGATCTATTTTGGCAATGAGTTGTACCTTATGCATTAACATGTAGTGCCTCAATTTGGTGGCTGCCAAGATAATGACTAGGCAAGCTCACTCAATAGGTGTGTAATTGAGATCATAGCCTACCAATGTGCGAGAGATATAGTATACAACACATTCTTTTCTTTTTACATTGTGTTGTGCCAACAATACTCCTAATGCCGTATTTGTAGCTTAAATATATAAAAAAATAGAAGTCTACTTGGATTTGGTGGGATCAACAATGGTGTATTCATCAGGTAGTCTTTAAGAATTTGGAATGCTTGTTGGCACTTTGTATCTGATTGAAAAAGGATATTCTTGTGTAACAAATGCATGAAGGGATGACACTTATCAACCAATTGTGCAATGAATCTCTGAATTGATTGTAGCTACCCTTGTAGTGTCCTTAACTAACTGCTGTTCTTGGGAGGTGGCATGTCCATGATTGCTTTTACTTTCGCCGGATCTACTTCAATGAATTGCTTGAGACAATGTATCCTAGGAGATTCCTAGAGGTTACTCCAAAGACACATTTCTTTGGATTAAGATGAGCATGATATTGCTCTAATATGTCAAAGATTTGACCCAGTATTGCTAGATGACCCTCTCTTGTTAATGATTCATCTTGTAAATCATTGACATAATCTTCCATTATGGTGTGCATCATATCATGAAAGATGGTAGTCATAGCTCTTTGATAGGTTGCCCCTGCATTCTTCAGGCCAAATGGCATCACATTACAACAGTAGGTTCCCCATGGACATGTGAAAGTAGTTTTATGTTGATCCCCTGGAGCAATCTTAATCGGGTTATACCCTGAAAAAGCCATCCCTAAGAGAAAGTATTACATGACCCATTGTGAGATCAACAATTATATTGATGTTTGGTAAGGGGAAGTCATCTTTAGGGAATGCCTTGTTTAGTTCTCTAAATTCAGTACAGATACAGATTCCCCCATTAGGTTTGCCGACAGGTACAATGTTGGAGATCCAATCTGCCTAATCAATTGGTCTGATGAAACTAACATCCAAGAGATTTTTGAGTTCTGATTTGACTAAAACATCAATCTGTGGGTGCATCATTCTAAGATTTTGTTAAACAGGTTTAGCTCCTTCTACCATGGTTAGGTGATGCATGACTAAATTAGGATCTAAGCTAGGTATGTCTGTGTAAGACCATGCGAAGTTGATTTGACGCTTCTGGAAGAATTCCATAAATTTTGGCTGTTCCTTTGGAGTTAATAGTGATGCCAAATGTATTTGGTGAGGAGTCTCAAGGGTCCCCACATTTAATTCTTTTGTTTCTTCGATTAGGATCATCGATCGCTCCTAATTTGTAGTAGAGGGGAGGATGTCAAACCTTTCATCCATAGGCACCTCGGAGAGGTTTTCACCTTTGGATACGCTCTTTATTTTTTACTTTTTTGGGATCAACAAGTGTCACTATGTGGTTTTCACTAGAAGATCCATGTTTTATCATGATGTTTTTGCAACTGAAAGGTTTGGCATCTACCCCAAAGTATGTTGTTCTATTAAGTTCGATGGAAAATCCAGCTTTATGATCCCTGCTTGGTATGTTATCTCATATTTCTAAAAAGTTGATGAGCACATCATCGTTTTGGAAGTGATCAAGACATGGGGGATTTTATTGGTTCCATCGATGAGTTTGGGGTGGATGATAGGCATGACCTCATCAATTAAGTTGAGTTCAAAGGAGGTGTCAGTGAGGGTTAATATGGATGAGTGAAGTTCATCGATGGTACTCTCCTTGTAAGATTCTGGTATAGGATTTGACGTAGGGCCTGTGGAAGTTGCTTCTTTCTGAGGAACCCAAAAGGTTTTAATCCATGCCTCTCCATAAACTGGGATATCTTTATGAGGTGGTGGAGGTGATGTTTCTTGCTCTTCTGAAGTATTTAGATTCACTCGATCCCATTCCCACTCATGTGAGTCGATCTCTGAATCACTCTCTAACATCTGATTATTGTACCATGTTGGGATGTCTTTTGAATTGAAGAGTGTCTTGGTCGCAGGTTTATGCACTTTTGGAGGTGGGATTGTTGGGGTTGTTGGTAGGTTTATTTGTGTTGTTGGTGCTACTGCTAAGAGTATCAGTATTGTGGATGCGGTTGGTGCTACTGATGCTATTGATGGGATTATCGGTATTGTTGATACTGCTAACGAATATGATGCTACTGATGGAATTATTAGTTTGGTGGGTATGGTTAGTACAATTGTTGTGAGTATCGATGTTGTTGGTGCAGTTGGTGCTACTGATGGGATTACCAGTGTTGTTGATGGCTTTGATGCTACTGATGGGATTATCAGTTTTGTTGGTGCAGTTGGTGTTTTTGGTGCCGTGGAGATAATCAAGGATGGCCTCCTTGGAGTAACTGGTTGATACACGGGTTTGTTGGGTTTTCCTTTGAATCTAAGATTAGGAAGAGATTCCTTTTGAAAACCTACTCCAATTTTATCTTTAGGTTTTAACTCAGGATGTAAGGGATCGTGTTGTCCTTGTTCACAATGTCCCAAAGCACTCTGGCCATCATAGCCCATTATTTGCATGATAGTGAGGCCTTTGCCATATTTGTCAGTGGGAAGCTTAGCTTTTGGGCTTTGTTTGTTGATAGGGTCTTTGTAGATCCATTATGTCAGGTCCTCATCCATGGTTTACTCTTCCTTACTTTTACCACGGATGAATTGTGCCAAAGTGCATGCTTGCTTGGCCAATGGTATTTGAAGCAACTTTTGAGGTTTGCCATGAGTTCTAGGAGAGGTGATTAATTGTCCAACATAAAAGAGTTATCTAAGATTATATTCCCCGGGACCTTCCTTAGCCATTTTAGTTTTCAACTTCTCTTGCTTTGGTATAGGAGTGATTGAGTTGGAAAGAGAGGTTAGACTAACATATGATGTGGAAGGGATAGCTTCTCTATTGTTAGGTATGGTGATCTCTAGCTGATGCTTAATATTATTACAATACGCAAATGGATTTGCATCACCAAGGATTGTGATTTCTACACTGTTATGTGGAAACTTGATACATTGACGATAGGTAGATGGAACGAATTGCATGGCATGTATCCAAGGTCTTCCTAACAAGAGATTATATGGAAAAGGAAGGTCTATAACTTGGCAAACTATATATTTCACCATTGGTCCCACTCTGATAAGTAATACAACAACTCTTCTATAAGAACACTCTGCATCATCATAGGCTTTAATGATTATCTTTTTATTGGCATCCACTGATTCTACTACATACCCCAATGATGTGACCAATTGCAATGTGCATATATTCAAGCTGACTCCATTGTCAATCAAGACTCGCTTGATTCTATGTTGGTTTACAAATTCTTCAATGTGAAGGGATGCACTATGTGGTTGTTGGAATGAAGCGTTGTCACTTTTAGAAAAAAGTGAGGCATGGAGATGACCTGAGACTGCCAACCATGGCTTGAAATTTATTTTTCTTGAGGTTGGCGGGGACTGACACTTCTTGGAGATCTTGATCCAATATTTTTTTGAGTGAGGGGGATAAGTGCAAAATCTCTAATATGGAAATGAGTGTGGGTGTTTTATCCAATTGTTCCACAAGATTATATTTCTTGGGCAGGGGTGTCATTCCTTGTGGTGATGCTCCAATGGTAATTTTGCTATGACACATAACGACGTTGCATGCAGGATTTGGATCTTTGATTCTAAGAGTTGCAACTTGTTCATCAACGTCATAGAGGTGATTCACAGTATAATTATATGCAACTTGTGTATAATTAGTTGTAGTATCTGTGTTTTGCCCTGAGGTGGAAGGACACCTTTGATCATGTGATGGAAGTGGATTCTTGAACATTAGATGATAATCATTAGATTTTTTAGGGTCATGTCCTTGTCTTTCAATTTCTCCTTTGTCAATAAGATCTTGAACAAGGTCTTTTAGTGGATGGCAATTGCTCATTTTGTGCCCTTTTCCCTGGTGAAATTCACAATGTTTATTATCTCTCCACCATAAAGCCTTGACCTGAGGTTCATAGTTAGGTGTTTTTGGTAAGGTCACAAGATTGGAGGAGACCAATTGGCGTAATATTGTTTAGATGGGTTCCCTTAAGGGTGTGTATGTGTTTTTTGGTTTGTATTTTTGTTTCCGTTGTTTTGGTTCCTCTTGTGGCACATTATGACCTTGATTTTGTCGGTGAGTGATGGTGTTGTTTTTAGGAGGGGGATTTTGTCCTACAAACCTGACCACGGGTTGTGCAATTTTTACTGTTCGTGCATCCACTATCTCGTCATTGACAACGTTCTTATTCTTGTTCCAGAAATTTGGTTTATCACTATTATAACGTGGACGAGGGCCATCTTTGGGTTCATTGTAGATTTTGATAAGTCCATTTTGATGAATACTAAGAGGGGGGGGGGTGAATTAGTATACCAAAAAATACTGTAATCAATCTTTTAAATAGTTTAGCAAATAATCGATGCAATAGGTTCACTAATAAATTGGTTAAGATAAATGCAAACCAAATAGCAAATAAAGCATTCACCCACAAAAGCACAATCACCATAACACAAGATATTTGACGTGGAAACCCAAATGGGAAAAACCACGGTGAGCAAAAACTCACAAGTAACTATCTGCAGAATAGTAACCGGACCGGTTAAGGTCATACAATGTTCTTCACCAAAACAGATCTTGTTAGGAATCTAGATCTCTATTAGGAGATAAATCCTGTTAAAGACTACCTTGTTAAAGGATTTCAGATCCATAGTTGTGAACCACCTTGTTAGAGGATTTACAAAGGCTTTGCAGGGCCTACCCGGTTAAGGGTTTAAGAATTGTCGAAGATATTAGTCAATAACACGTGAATGATCTAGATACTAGCATAGTATGCTTAATTAGATCCTTGACAGCTCATTGTTAATGTATTTCAGCATTACTTCAGTCTTCAATATCTCCACACTCTATCTCTTCACACAGACCTCATCTTCTCTTCAATGATCACACCTAACCTTTTCTGTTCTATCTCTCATACTCTATCTCATACATGCAAACCCTAGACATGATGTCCTTATAAAGGAATCTGATTTCATGTTGGTCCAATAGAATTAGACTACAAGTTCCTAGGTACAGTGCATCTAGACACATTTAGTAACACAACACAAAATCACCGCCAAAGTATCAATGGATGATAACTCACCACACATTATAGTAATACCGGTTGGTAACTCATCATAGATATATACCAATTAATACAATATACCGATTACCGGTTTTTAAAAATGAAGACTGGAAAATCATAGTGTTTCGATCAAAAGTTAACTACCGCTTGGGTCCTTCGTACTGCTTGAGATCCTCAAACCACTTGGGGTTTTCATACTGCTTGGGATCTTGAGTCAATCTGTGATTGGTAAACCATCTTCTCCAAAATACCTATATTCTAAAGACTATACATACAATAATACACAATACCAGTTGGAACAATTTACCGGTTGAGCATAACTCATACATAAAGAAAGTGTGTGTCCATCAATGACAATCAAAACATCATCAAAATGCCAACACATTTTTGATAAGGGCTCATTCACATTTTAATCATTGAGTGATCATCTCTTCAAAGGATTCTGTACCCTTCATGTATAAATGGAATTCCATCTCGTCATTAAAGTTGGAAATGAATATTTCCACTAGTTCTTGTTCAGGCAAATGAAGAGAATGTCTGCTAGATAGTTTCCTCCACTGTTGCAGGAAAGCTGAGAACAACTCCCCTGGTTTTTGTTTGATGTTGCATAAATCTGCCATGGTAACATCTCTTTCTATGTTATGTGCATAATGAGCGATGGATTTTTGAAGTAGTTCCTCAAATTTTATAATGCCACCTGGTAATTGAGAAAACCATTGCACGGTTGTTCCTCCCAAACTCTGAGGAAAAAGGCACATTAGATAGGTGTCCTCATAGGCTACCTCTAAACAAGCTGAGTAAAATTCTCATACATGATCTCTAGGGTCTCCTTTGCCCCTATACTTTTCAAACTTGGGTGTTTCAAACCCTCATGGAAAAGGTGGCATAAGTATGTTCCTATCAAAAGGATAGGGACAAATATTGTTAAGTGAAAAATAGGTAGTCTTCACACCACTATTGAGTTGTTGAGTGAGATTTTCTACTTGTTGTCTCAACATGTCTATTTCTAAAGGAGGAGGAGGTGGGGGATTTCCTTGATGATTAAGGTCATAGCGGAAGTAATCTCTACCTCTTCCACCATCATTATGACTATGTTGCTTAGATGTCTTCCGTATCTATGTAGTATCAAAGTTAGAGGGTAGTTTAGCACCCTCTTGAGCAAGTCTCAGAAAATGAGCATCTGCATTGTTTCTAAGGATTTTGTCAAAGAGTCTATTGAACTTGGGATTGTGTTGTGATCTTTCTATATCTTCCTAAGTTGGAGTGCTAGGATATTCATCATTAGTGCGTCCTCCAATGGCCTCTTGAAAATCGTTGAGATTTTATTCCTCCTCGTCTTCGATCTCCAGTTGTCGCTTTCTCATTGATCTTGTTTGAGCCATGTTGTTTGAAATTTTGAGGTTTGGCGAAGGTGATTTATGAGTTGGTGATGAAATGTTTGATGGAAGATAAGTGTTTGTGATATGTTCTAGAAGATGGATCTCTAACACTGAAGGTTGGATGTTACCAAAGTTATTTGTGAATTGCTCTTCATGTTTTCAACAATTTTGATGTGATAAGGTATAGAAAGGTTGAAGATGTGTTAAAAACCAATCTACCTAGCAATGAGAGGATGCACTCATAAACTAGTTTTAACATGCGTAGAAATGCCTCTTAGGATGATTGATCCTAGATGTAGAGACACTCTAAAAGTGATTTGTTGGTTTGATTTAAGCAATATCTAAAAGAACTTAGGACAAGACTTTTTTGTGTTTTGAGAGTTGAATGGTTTTGTGTTGTGTGAAGGTGAAAGTGGATAGTATACGGACCTCAATAAAAAATTTCTGTCACAAAGGGGGTTTCTACTCCTTCCTCTCTCTCAGGGTTTGGTGGTTCCCCTCGAGCTTCATTGTAGATGATACATATTTTTGGAAAGAAAGCGGGGTTGATCTTGCCCCCTTTGTGTTTGTGATAATCCAAGGCTCTATACTGAGTAAAAGCTCTATTTTTCAAAGGTCCCTTATCAAATTTGTTGGATTTGCCTTGAAGATACAAGTGCATATGGCACAAGAAGGCTCTGTGTGAGAGAAAAAATTGTCTATTGATATAAAAAAACTTATTTCTTTTGATAAGAGCTTTTGAACTCAATTGTCTCTTTTTCAATGTGGTCTTTTGATGAAGACTCTTTTTTCTCAACATGTGAGTGATGGTCATACAAATTGATATTTTATTTCACTTGTTGATGTTTGTTTTGTTTATCAATGCTGGATATAAATTGTGTTGGATGGATACTTGGTTTAAAATTATTTTTGAATTTCTTTGACAAGAAAACACAGCAAGCACACAAGCACAATAACCTTTCCCCTTTTCATCAAAAGGCAAAAATAGGTGTGGTTCTAAATCCACCCATTCATGAAATTTATTGACCCTTTTTACAAATGTATTTTATGTTTCCTAAAGCCTGAAGTCGGCTTAAATTGTTACTGGTCTAACACAAGACAAAGACAACTCAACCACTTTTTATACCTAAGGTAAATGGCCAGTTCTGATATTTTCAGCCCACACCTTGATATTTCTTTGAATTTGGTACTACATACCTTATGAATCTCGTCATGTCAGGTAAGGATGTGATATAATAAGTCTTGTGCGAGCATAATAGATAGACGATCTCGATGATGGGGAGTCACCACTTTCATCAAGCTACAAGTAGCCTTTCAAAAAGCCATTTCTACTCAAGGAAATATGTATGGTGAGTATCTTGGGAGAAAAACCATCTATGCTCTTGCACTGAACTTTTCACAAATATCCTTAATCAATAGAATGGGCGGGTTTCTATAATAAAAGGTGTTTAGTAATTTCGATGTCTTTAGACGTAAGTTCATTCTGGAGTGACTCACTTAAGAGCCTTGTAACTTATGGTGGGGCCCATATGTC
The DNA here is from genome assembly GCF_030272615.1 of Cryptomeria japonica. NCBI lineage: Eukaryota > Viridiplantae > Streptophyta > Pinopsida > Cupressales > Cupressaceae > Cryptomeria > Cryptomeria japonica. The sequence goes on along the minus strand of NC_081408.1, from coordinate 618,712,923 downwards.
CTTTCCACAAGTTACACTATAGGAACAACTACACCCAAGGCTACAACTTTCACTCTCACCTGATTTCTATAGCGGCTCGAACAATTTACTATGCAAGGTTGTTCTCAAGAGTGATGTGTCTCTTGGCAGGCCTCTCTTAAAATTAAAAAAATTCGAGCGCTACTTACACTTTTCTCTTGCACCTAGGACCACGAGAGCCAAGGGAGAGCGTAGTGTGTGTTACAAATGAAACCACTCTATAGATTTTGCACAAGTGTGCCAAATATTGAAAACACTTGTTCTTTTTAACTGGTTTATAACAATGTGATCTATATGCTATTTGGAAATTTTGCTCCAACAACCATGGTGTTCTTTTTAACTTCACAAGGCAATTTGTTTTCTAACTAGGAAATTGAAAATCTTGGTCAACAAAATTGAAAGCATGTTTTCTCAAAGTAAAAATGGCCTGGAAACAAAATGGACAAGTTGTTTGTTCTTTTTAACTTGCAAAATAAAGAGTTGATTGTGAATTTTAACTTTGCAAGAAATGAAAGTTGTTTGTTTGATTTTAAACCCAAAATAAAAGATTTGGCCCTAATTTGCAAGAAAACAAAGTTTGTTTGTGTGTTTTTGTGGTTCTTTTTAACTTTGCAAATGAAATTCTTTTTAAAAACCCCAAACTGAAAATTTTGTTGAATTTTAATCCAAAATAAAAGATGAAGTTATTTTTAAACCAAAAGGGAAAGTGAATTCTTTTTAAATCTAACTTTAAAAGCAAAGCTTAAAAAGAAAGATAAAATAAAATAAACTTCCTAAATCCCTAACTCCTCCAATCCTGCAAAACAATAAATTAGCAAAAACCTGCACAAGAAAAGACAACAATTAGTAAAAAAGGAGGTTTTTGGTGGGCTTCTACAAGCCTAAAATTTGGATTTTTCAGTTACACAATATTTTTTTTCAACTCTTTGTTATAAAAGCATTACTCTGTGTAAACACAGAAGTGCTACTTTAATACAAACGCGTTGAAAGACTGAAAAAGGCGCTAAAAGAACAACAACAATGCTACAATATGGACAAAAGCGCTACTTAAAACTGTCAAATAAAATGAAAATTTTCTCGAACAGAGAGCACAAACAGGCTAAAAGAGTGACAATAGCGCTATTTAACCAACAATACCACTGTAAAAAGGACAAAGGTGCTAATTATGAACCAAACGCGCTAGAATTCATACAAAGGCACTAAATCCTTAGTTATTGAAGGTGCTAAAACACATGTCAATTGTGCTAAAGCGCAACCTGTTTGTGGCAATTTTGATAATTTAAAAAAAAAAAGATTTTTTGAATCAAAAAGTTGCATGTTCGATTCACGTCGGGTTCACCAAATGATGCACTGCAAAAAGGATGTTAGAAACACAAGATTCAAATGTTAGTGTTAGTAGTATCAATCAGAAATGAAATAGAAGTGAAAGTACAATCCTAAGCATGCATATCAAGAGAGATAAAAAATATTATAGAAAACACACAAAAATGGAGGAAAGACACTAAACCCTCCCAAATGCTCTCCAAAATGTTCATATCTGCTCCTCCCTTGTTCCTCTCCTCTCCAAGTTCCACATGAGTGTAGCCCTCAACTTTTTGCACTATTATGGATGCGTTGTGGAGAATCAAGATTATGAAAGATGAATAATTATGCAAATGCACGCTAAATATGAGAAAGCCTAATTAATATATGTTAATTTTATCCAAAATAACAAAGAAAGGTGCTCCTAGATGCTCTCTCAAATTTGGTATAGGTTTGATGCATACAAGATTTTTGGATCTGGATTAAGAAGGAATGGGCTCTATTTATAGGAAAAATAGGGCAATGGATGGTTGAGATTGAGTAATCTCAACAAGGGTTAGGATTGATGGGTTTATGATCCATGTGAGGGCTTTCAACCCAATCCTAGGATGACAAATTTCAACATGAAATGGCTTAAGAGGAGAGGGAAGAAGCATTAAATGCTTGAAATGGCTTGAAGGTTACCTTAGGAGGTAAGGTTAGGCTTGAGTTGAATGAATAAAACCTTTATCCAATGAATAATGCCTTTATCCAATGGATAAACTCTTGTGCAAGAGTTAGTGGGGATAACCATGGTCAAAGCAATAAATTCTTGAAGAGACCCATGAGTCAAATGAGGGTTGAGTTAGAGGGAAAGTCTCTAACCATGTGGGTGAGTTGAGTTTAACCATTAATGGTTATGTAAGAACCATAAATAGTTATGTAAGAGCCATTAATGGTTTGGAAGACTTTAGGGGTTAACTTGTTGAAGACATAAAGCCTTTAATGTTTTTCAAAGACTTTGCGGCTTTAAGAAGTGACTTCAAGTTGCTTAGGAATATGACAATAATTAGGGAGGGTGATTAGGCTAATTAGGAATAGTTTATAAGAATCTAGAATGGGTTAGAAGAGTCTAGTGGGTTTGGTGGGTGAGAGGAAATAGGATTTTAATTGAAATAAAATTCATTATTTTAACTAAAATTGGTGCAACTTGCATTTGTAAGAGAATGCAAGTGGGGGGTAGTTTAGGGATTTAAATAAATATTTTATTTATTTATTTAAAGGAGGAAAGGGGGTTAAATTAAATAAATGTGCTCTATTCATTTAATTGATTTAGAGTGTGGCTTAATGAATTAATTTAAATAAATTGAATAATTTATTTAATTAATAGGAGAAGAGGTTGAGGATAAAATCAATTAAATATTAATTTAATTAACTAATTATTGATGATTAAATAATCAAATAAATAGTAAATATTCATTTAATTAAGTGGACAGATTTATGTGACTACATGTATAATTTGATCCTCATGTGCACCATAACAACTACCATGTCAAAGATGTCCAAGAAAGCAAGAGCTATTTATTGGTATTTGATCATTTGTACTTAACCGGTAATGTGTGTTTTCTTTATGCAACCGGTATATGTCTGTAAATAGGAATTTGGAAATCATCGAAGCAATATAAACATTTAACTAGCTCAATCACAAAAACTAGATTGCAATGATAAGAAATCCTAAAAACATTCAATAGAGATACTGAAAACAAGACATTCAAATCAAATGCAAACCATTACAAACGTGAATATCTCCTCCAGAATTCTCCATTGTCCTTCTTTCTCCTTCAAATTAGTGTGTTTGTGGATCTCACCTACAAGTGCATAAGCATAATATGAAAGCAAGATTGACAAGACAACATAAGGATACTAGAAGCGTGATTGATTTGGCCCCCTGATTGAAGAAATTCATCCAATTTATAGATAATTTGGAGAAAAGACAAGATTAGCATGAAGAGATTTGAAAGGAAATTCAAATCAAGAATAGCAAAATTATGACAAGTGTATGACAAATTGCTATGCAAGGTGTTATGACAAATCATGACAATTTATGACAAATTGCTATGCAAGAAGTTATGACAAGAATTTGAAATAGAAATAGAAATTTAGGAATTTAGGAGAAATTAGAAAATTAGGTGAATTAATTAATATTTTTTCATTCATTAATTAATTCACAAAAAGGGAAGGAATTAATTAGCCAATTAAATAAAAATTTAATTGTGACAAGAAGACTTAGGATAAATAAATAAATTATTTAACCTAGAGGGAAAATGACAAACAAGATTAAATGAATAAATCATAAAACCCTAGAAGATGAATTAGAAATGCAAGGACGACAATTAGGTCTTGACAAAAGATAATTGATGTCGATTCAATTATGATTTTAATTGACAGAGGATCAATGTTGATAAACGATTGAGATTGGTTGACGAATTGACCAAGATTGATAAAGAGACCAAATTGAAAGGCGCCAATTGATGAGGAACAATAATTGATCCAAATTGACATGATTAAAAAGAACAATGATCGACGACAAATTGATCGCAAAATTGACGAGATTGACAAGAGGACAAGGATTGATGACAAATCGATTGCAAAATGACAAGATTGAAAAGAACAACGATCGATGACAAATTGATCGCAAAATTGACAAGATTGACAAGGACGAGGATCGATGACAAATCGATCGCAAAATGACAAGTTTGAAAAGGACAACGATCGATGACAAATCGATCACAAAATTGACGAGATTGACAAGGAAGAGCATCGATGACAAATTGATCACAAAATGACAAGTTTGAAAAGGACAACGATCGATGACAAATCAATCGTAAAATTGACGAGATTGACCAGAGGACAAGGATCGATGACGAATCGATCACAAAATGACAAGATTGACAAGAGGACAAAACCCTACTTCGAAAGCGATAAAAATGAGGAATGCAGAAGGACTTGATGCTCGCAAATGATAAAGACCAAGTGTGCGACATAGAAGAAATGTTAATGCGACACAAAAACCCTAAAATAAGGCAATGCGCAAATGTTAAAGTATGACTCCGCAAGCGTTGACCATTTTTAGATGTCTACAATGTTTGTTGTGCATAGAGATTAGATTTATGTATGATGACTATGTTGTGTGTTGTCATTGATGGCAACTATGTTTCTTTGAGTCTTCTACTTAGGACTTAATCGATAAAGCAAAGACAGTTTCATTAGAATCGGTAATTAGAACTTCAACCGGTAAATGGCAGACAGTGTTACATTTCGACAATTGGTACATGAAAATCATGAAGATTGAGATGGTGTGGTTTTGCAATAGAATTGAAGACTATCAGATAAATATATTTTGTGACTGCACATGATTAATCAATCAAGTGAACGAGATTTGTTTGATAGAACAGATTAGTGGATGGAGACTTAATCGATAGTGATGAAAATCACTCAGATCGGTAAAACGACACATTATTGAATTTGTTATGTCGGTGGCCACCATAACTAAAGCATACAATGCAATATTGTCTAGATGCATTGAACCTAGGGAATTGTAATAAGGTTTTAGTGGACCTTATGATAAATTTTAATTGTGTGATGAGGTATGAAAAGATATATATGAGCTTGATAGTGAGATAGATGAGGAGCAAATTTTGTATTTTTGATACTGCCAAGATCAGAGGAGTTGAGAGATGAAGTCTGTGATATTGTAATGTTATGAAGTGGATCCTATCAGACATAGAACATGTTATACTGAGATCATTTGTACTTGTTGTCTCCCTAATAGTTCCAGCAAGAAAATCCTCTTACAAGGTCACTCCTAATAGGGTGCAGTCAGATCCTAACAGTTCTGATCATTAAATCCTCTAACTAGGTGACACATTAACTTGTGTTTGGAAATACTAGTAGCTTGGGTAGCACATAACATATTTTTTTCCTCACATGCCTTATTGTATAGCTCTTAATTGGGATTAGACACTTCTAATAGGGTGCGCTCCTAACCGGTTGTTGTAGACCTTAACTAGTTAGATCTTTATACTACAGATAGTGGATCTTATGGGTACTAACTCCCACCGTGGTTTTTCCCATTTGGGTTTTCCATGTATAAACTCTTGTGTCATGTGGTTTATGCTTTATGTGGTGATTTCATACTTGGTATTATTTAGTTTTAGTTTAGTGAAATTGTAATCAGATTTGTGTTTTTTTTACTTGCACTGATTCACCCCCCCCCTCTCAGTGCCTTATAAGTTAATCAATTGGTATCAGATCCTAACTTCCTTAAGGCTTAACTGCTTGGAAGGGATCTATAATCCTAAGGCAAATATGGGGGAAGGAATGATCTATAGAGAGATGGCTAGAGAACTTGCTGAAACCAAGGAAGAACTTTAAACCCTTAGAGGTAAATACATGACATCTCTAGCTAAAAGGAAATAACTGTCTGAATAATTATTGAAGATATCTGACAGAAGATCTTCAGATAAAGTGAACATTGATGCACTGGTTGAAGAAGTAGATAATTTGAATGGTGGAAATACTAACCTAAGGAGAGAACTTGAAGCACTTACAATCCGGATGAGTGAGGAACTTGAAGCTAGAAGAAAGGTTGAGGATCAGATCCGAGATAAAGAGCATGAAATCTTTAATATCAAGCAAGAGAATGAAACTTTGTATGAACATTGGCACGAGGAGAAGGAATAAAAAGAAGCATTATAGTCAGATCTTGAAATGGCAATGTCTCTTAGAGAGACCGTCATGAAAAGAAATGAAGATCTTACGAAGGAACTTGCCAAGGCTAATGAGAAGCTTGATAAATTCAATAAGAGCTCCTCTATGCTGGATGAACAGATCCAATCTCAGAGGATGAAAGGTGATACATCTGGGTTAGGATACAATACATCTGAGAAGGGAGAACCTTCTGGTACAAAGAGCAACATGCATGAAGGTAAAACTACTCCCAAGGCTCAGAAGCCTACAATAAGAAAGCTCATAAACCTATTTGTTTTAACTATCATAAACTAGGACATACTGCAAATGTGTTTAGAAGCAGATCTGATATTAACGTTGCTTATAAACCTAACACTAGATATGTATCTAGAAGATTTGAAGGTTGGTGTTATACATGCAACATGTATGGACATAAATCAGTTGAATGTAGATATGGAGCAAACAATCCTGTGTTGGCAATTGAAACTTGATTGGTTGGTTTCAATATGTTTTCATTGATGGAAACATGATATATTGTTTCGGCTTCATGTTTTGGGTTAGTTGTTTATCGGCAGGTACTTCACCGACATCGACACCAACACCGACACTAGCAGGATGGAAGGATTTCTTTTTACAGGCAATGCAGGCTGACATGGTTTAGAATAAGGTTATCAGTATTGGAGGCCGACATCTATTGGATCCATCATCAGAAATTGATTTTGATATTCATGTGTTATTTTATCTAGCTGATATGTATTTTGATATAGTAAATATCTTTGTAAGCCAACATAAGGTATGATAAATTGTACAGGGTATATAGGTCAGTTGGATAGATCATTTTGTGATCTAACAGTATGGATGCAAAAATGGATGTTAAGTAATGCGAAATATATTAGAGCGATCATGTATGTGATGCTATTTTTGTAAAGGGTTATTTCAGTAAAGGGTTTAGGGTTTCAGATCGGAACAAACAGAGGTTAACCAGAACTGTATTTAGGCATAGAATATGTTATCTTTGTAGTTCATTCATTTCTCTGGATTGTAATATGGATTTATATGTAGTCAGTGAGACTCCTTTTGTGATTTAGCAGTGTGCTCTATGTTGTAAGCCTTCCTGCAAGTGCAAGCCCCCATATTTTGTAATATCTCTTCATATGGCTAGTGGATTGATATTGTGGGTCACAAATCCCACAATGGTTTTTCCTCTTTGATGTTTTCCACGTATAATATTGTGTGTTATGGTGTTCATTTATGTCATTGGCTTATTGGTTTCTTTACTTCTTTCAATTTTGTATGTACCGATATACCGGTTGGTGTATGCATGCTTTAGTAAGGCTAAAATTGATAATTCTGGTATAACAATGATTCACCCCCCTCTCAGTGTTATTGGATTCCAATAATTGGTATCAGAGCCTTGTGCCTCGGAGGAAGTTTAACAACTTGAGGGAGATCCTGAATCCGGAATCCATGGATATGGGTTTGGAAAAGCAACTTGAGATGGAACTTGAAGATTATGATGTTGAAAGGATGAAGAAATTAAAGCTACAAGGTGAATTGAATTTTGCTAAAGAATTCATTCTTGTCCTACAGGAGAGGTTGTCATCTATTCAAGCTAGGAGAAAGGAACTTTTGCAAAATCAGGATGATGAAGAGAAAGATGCACTTAAGGAACAGTGTCAAAAGATGAGTTAGGAGAACATGGTTATGAGAAATGAAATGCAAGTTATAACTATGAGAATGTCTAAAGAGATTGAGGACCAGAAGAAAAAGGAAGAAAATCTTGTTGTATCTTTGAAGACCAAATTTGAAGAATGTGGTATGTTGGTTCATGAGAATGATATGTTGAGAATTTATTTAGTACAATCCCAGAGTAATGAACAAGAGCTTGAGAGACAAATGATAATTATGAGAGATGATCTAACTATTGCAAGTGAGTATAAAGAAAAATTCAAGATTAGTTCAGTTTAACTAGATGAGTTATTGAAGAGACAAAGGTAGAATGGAGATTCCAGTGGACTTGGATTTGAACAATGACAGAGTTCCGGTACTCCTAGTGAAGATCAAAACCATAAGGCACCGGTAAGGAAGTTTAATGCTTATAAATTTAATGGTAGATGTTTTGTTTGTGATAAATTTGGTCACATGGCTAGGCAATGTAGAAACAGAGCAAATCAGAGCCTTGATTATGCTCCTAGTCAATTATCTAAATGTAATAAGTATGGTCATAAGACAAAAGATTGCAGAATGTGTTAGGATTCCCATAGATACTGAGAGGGGGGGTGAATCAGTATCTAACCGGTGAATAGAATTTCTTAACTTAAAACATGTAGAGCATATTATAACAGTGTACCGGTATGCAAGAAATAATGCAATAAACAGAAATGAAAGTAACCACATAAGAAACACACCATAACACAATGATTTAACAAGGAAACCTGGTGTGGGAAAAACCTCGATGGGATTTGTGACCCACAATATTCACTTACTGGCAAATAAGAGAATATTACTGCTACAAGAGGGGCCTGCACATGCAGGAAGGCCAAATGCCTAGAGCTCACTGCTGAAACACAAAATGGGAAGTCTCACTGACTTACAATGATGAATTATACAAATCCAATATCTTGTACTACTTTAGAATAACATCTATAATGCTAGATCCAGTACTGGTTGCTGCTCTGCTTCTTACATAAACCCTTAACCTATATTTCGCATAATAGGTCTGCCTTATATCTTTTTTTTATCTCCTTCTAAATGTCTACAATGATCTCTCTTATATATAAGAGTCATTTTACAACTTGCCAAGTCGGCTTACAAAGATTTTACAATAATAAACAAAATATAATATAACAAAAATCCTGTCGGCCTCTGTGCCGGTATACTTCCTTTCTCTACCAGTGCCAGTGGTCTGAGTGTTGGTGTAGAGTCTGATCTTGCTAGTGCCGGTGTAGTGTAATGCCTTGCCGGTGCCATAGGATTGTAAGGTTGCCATCAATGACAAAACCTTTAATCACCTACAATGTCTCATTGGAGTGTGCATATGCCAACAAAATGAATGTAAAATGTTATGCATGTGGAAAATTCGGACATATGGCTAATCAATGCAGGTCAAGCAATTATACCAGTTTTATCAAAGCAATTCAAAAGAACAATGTTACATTTTATGCATGTAATGAGGTTGGACACATTGCTAAATTCTATAGAAGCATTAATCCACCAGTTGGTAATGGAGGATCAAATGAGAAAGGGAAAGAAAAGGCTAATGAAATCCAACAAGATCATACCCAGAGATGGGTCAAGAAGTCAGAAGATCAATCTACAGATGGTAATGCACCAGTTACTTATCCGGTAAAGGAAGTTGCTCCTGCACCAGCAGGAAGCTCATCCGGTAACTGAGGTAGATGCCTTAGGGGTAGGAAAAATTCATGAAGATGTTGCATATGCCCCGGGAAGAGATTCTAGAAGATGTTCCAGATATTGGAGATTCTTATCTGGCATGGAGATGTTTTATTGAGATCTAGTATCTTCCATTGGAAGTCATTGATGTCAATGAAAGATTAGGGTTTTTCTTTTTCTTGGAGGATAAAACATTGAATCTACTTCATTATTGATCACCTTGCATTCAAAAGCGATTAAGAGTGATTAAAGGCGATTCAGTGCGATCAGATATCTTCTTGAGAGATTTCACTGGTGATTGGAAGAAGTCTTTAGGGTTTTTCACCGGCACTGATTCACAAGTATTTATCCTCAATCATGGAAGCAAGATCATCATATTTACCTATCTTTGTTGCAAATCTGACTGTAGTTGAGGTCAAGGACTGTCCTAGGCCAACTTTGAAGCGATATCCGCATGTGGCTACCCTGGACGATTCGATTGGCGCTTTTTCCCATGTCCCAGAAAGAGTTGTGTATGTCAAAGATGTAAGAGCCTACATCCATTGTCACATTGAGGATTTGGAAACGAATGATATTAAGAGTATGTACATGAGTGAGCTAATGGGAGATTTTGAAATGAGTAAGCCCGAGTACAAACACATTGAGGATTTAGGGTTTACCGACATTCTGGATATTCTTGAATTCGAAGATGAAATTGTTAGGTACGTTTTGAGTAGAGTACATGGAGAGTTTATCTGGATAGATAGACCATATAAGATTACAAAGGAGGCCATCAGGGAAATAACCGATTTACCACAGGTTGGGCAATGCCCGAATAAGAAGGTTTCTAATGATCATGTCAATAATATTACTTGCACAACATCTGATAAGAGATCTATGAGAATCAACACTATCACTGACATAGACATCAGATTTGGTAGCATGGTCATCGGTTACAAGGTAACTCAATCAAACTGATTGAATTATGTTTCTAGCTCTTGCATTTTTGCAGCTTACAAGATGATGAGAGAGAATGAGAAATTGGATCTATGTGGTTGGATGTTGGATGAACTGTTGATAAACCTAGGAAAGATTAAAGGAGAAAAGAAAGGGACTTTCTGGTATGGTAACCTAATTGTCTGTTTAATGCTATTTTTCATGAATGGGACTCTCAGTTTTGGGAAGAGACAATGGACATTTGATATCCCAGTAGGGAGGCAACTGAAATAGTCAATTGCTTTTTTAGGTAGTCAAAGAGATGACAAAGTATGGGGTTATTTTTAAGCATTCCAGAAGGCTATGAAATCTAGAGAAAGGGTTCCAAAGCACATTGTTGAAAAATACTCAACCGACATATGCTTCATGGTGAAAAAAGATGAAACACTCATGGAAGCGGTCAAACCCCAGTAGATCTTAATGGAGGAGATGGGATATGAAGTTGATGCACAAATCCTTGATGCTTATGCAAACATGTTGATTGATGCACCTATTGATGAAGCTAAGAAGCCCTGTGGTACTACTAAGTAGAAGACTCAAGATGTTGAAACTAAGTTCAACTGGAAGAAGAGAGAGAAGTAGGAAGGAAAGGCAAGCAAGTTTGTTGAGAAAGCTCCATAGGACATCAAAGCATTGATTAATGTTGTCCCGGAGAAAGGTAGGAATAGGAAAGAACCATAAGTATTTATTGAACCTATTGCAGTTGGATTTGAATTTGAAGATGACACACTTCTAGCATTCAAAAGGGTTATAAGGAAGAAAACTGAAGAAACCAAGGTAGAGGCTAAAAAGCAACCAGTTAGGAAATTTACATTCAAGTTAAGGACACAGAAGAAAGCACCAAAAGTAACACCTTCAGCTCCATCTAGTACTAGAAGAAGGAAGAAGAAGGATGACATTGATCTGGCAATTGAATATGGTAATGTAACTATCAATCCACCAATTTTTTTTGTAGAATTAGTTGATGAGATTACTAAAGATGGTGTTTTACAGAATGTACACTTTTATTATGAAAATTTAGAGGATGATGAACAAAGAGAAGTTGAGGAAGCTATATTGTTATATTTGGATATTTATAAGAAAGCCTCGATAGAAATTGAAAACCAAATACCAACAAAAATTATATGATATGTTAGATTCTAGGAGACTATCATTAATGCAAGAAGACAAGCATATAAAGATACAAGAGTTGTCATTTGTTTGTGTTTCTATTGGTCCAGAGGAGATGGATAGGACACTTGAGGTTGTAGATAAGAAAATCTTTAACAACAAACATATAATAATCAGTCTTATGGTAGGTAGAGTAAATGATATAATCAAGGAGACCCACAAGGCATGGGTTAAGTTATTTGAAGAGAACCGTGGATTTTATACTTCATCAAAATCTAAGAAAGATACTGCAGACATCCCGTTTGAAGGAAAAGGGAAGGGTATTATGGGTATTTCACCCTCAATTTAAAAAAACATTAAGATAGTGCAAATTAAGCCCCCAATAGATACAAATGTATAGGCAAATATAGAGAGTATAAAGGTTGATAATATACAAGATACTAATTTTGAGGACAACATTCCTCCGGATACAAATGTACAGGTTGAGGTTACAGTTCCTAGGGAGGAACCGACAGTTACTAAGACTACACCAAGTGGCGAAGCCACCGGTGCAAGTGAGGAAGCTATAAAGGTTAAAACATTAGAGGATAAGAAAGGGGAATCCGATAGGGAACCAGTAGTGAGTCCATCACTGTTGTCAATTGACACCTCACAGGTTGAAAAGAAAAGCATAACTGAGATGAGTTCTACTAAACTTATGATGATGGTTGCACAAAAAATGATGAAGGAGGGATCTATGGATAAAGGGATTATTGATCAATCTATCACTGTTTTGCATAGAATAATCCCAGAGTGCAAGTTTGACAGAGAAGCGATCCCTTTCGGTAAGCTTACGATAATTACATAGAACATTTCAAAGGATTTCCAATCCTTTCTTAAGATATCAAACCGACAAGCACTGGAGAGGTTCACATGGGCAAAAAGAGCTACATTTGATCAAGTTATTGAATCTGAGAGGAAGAAGATTATTGAAAAGTTGAAATTGATAGAAAATTCTTTAAAGTAGTGTACAAATATTTATAGAGTATGTTGTAACACATATGTTCTTACATTTAATTTGGATAAGAAAAATTAAGGAATCTCAGGAGAAAACTGCAAGTATAGCCAATTCTTTTAATGGATTGAATTCATTGACTACATCCATTGATGGTAAGATTTTGGTTTTGGAAGCCCATTTTTTTATTCTTGAGAAAGAAAAATACAAAATTATTAGAAGAGCCAGAAGTCTTAGAGGTTTGGCAAGTCCCCAGTTGGATTCACTCAGTGTACATAAGAAGGAGTGTATAGATTTGGTTGCTAAGCCCACATCGACAGAGTTAAATGAGAAAGAGTCATTCACCCATATGTTAAATGGACTTGTATCTATTTCTGACACTTTTAAATTTGGGATACTTATCTTGAGCTATTGGAGAAGGCATATCAGGATATTTTCAAATATATTAAGCTCCAGTAAGGTATTTTTGGGATATTCATTTTACAGTCTTTTCATTCTTCGTCCCGGTTTTGGATATTTGGTATTATTTTTTGGCATTGATGTCAAAGGGGGGTGATATAGATGTGAAAAAGAAAAAGGGAGTTGTATGCAGTAGGGGGAGATATGGAAAAATATGGAACTATGGAGTATTTTGTATTGATAGAAATTTAGCTCAGAGGGAGCAGGTTCGAGATGAAACCGACAGATGAAACCATGATCATTTTTCACATGAGTGTTGCCATCAATGCCAAAGGGGGAGACTTTTGGAAATTGACACTCAATTGATTGGTTTCAATATGTTTTCATTGATGGAAACATGATATCTTGTTCCAGCTTCATATTTTGGGTTAGTTGTGTACTGACAGACACTTCACCGGCACCACCACCAACACCAACAGGATGGAAGGATTTCTTTTTACCGGAAATGCAGGTCGACATGGTTTAGAATAAGGTTATTGGTATTGGAGGTCGACATCTTTTGGGTCCAGCTTTGGAAATTTTTTTTGATATTCATGTGTTTATGTTATCTAGCCGACATGCATTTTGATATTGTAAATATCTTTATAAGCCGACATAAGGCATGATAAATTTTATAGGGTATATAGGCCAGTTGGATAGATCATTTTTTGATGTAATGGTATGGATGTGAATATGGATGTTAAGTAATACTAAATATATCAGAGAGATCATGTATGTGAGCATATTTTTGTAAAGGGTTATTCTGGTAAAGGGTTTAAGGTTTCAGATCAGAACAGACAGAGCTTAACCGAAACTGTATTCAGGAATAGAAGATGCTATCTTTGCAGTTCAATCAATTATCTAGATTGTAGTCAGTGAGGTTCCTTTTGTGATTGAGCAGTGTGCTCTAGGCTGTAAGCCTTCCTGGAAGTGCAGGCCCCTATATTTTGTAATATCTCTTCATATGTCCAATGGATTGATATTGTCGATCACAAATCCCATCATGGTTTTTCCTCTTTGATTCTTTCCACGTATAATTATGCATGTTATGGTGTTCATTTATGTGATTGGCTTATTGGTTGCTTTACTTCGTTCAATTATGTATGTACCGGTATACTGGTTGGTGTACGCATGCTTTAATAAGGCTAAAATTGACAATTCTAGTATAAAACTGATTCACCCCCCCTCTCAATGTTATTGGATTCCAATATCCAACACCTCACATGAAACCAAGACCTATTGGTGATTGGAGAAGGAATTTCACTGATCGAAGGAATTTTTTTTTGACAAATACCCTATGTTAACCAGTCTAGTCCCTATGAGATGGAAAAGAGAGTCAATGTGATTTGTTTAATCTCTAACAACATTGGACATGTAGAAATGAGTTGCAGAAGAAGAATAGGCAGAGGCAATGCAGGACCATGGACATAATCTGGAATGGCATGTTATAATTATAACAAACTGGGACACATTGCCAAGTTTTGGAGAACATAGAAGAACGAACTGGTGAATCACTCTGCAAACCAGAAAGGAAAGCAGAAGGTTGATATTGAAGAAACTAGAGCTGAGATGAATAAGACCTGGAAGAAGAAGAGTGATGACAAACTATCTGAGGAATTATATTCTTCACCTAATGTGGAGAATCTATCTCCGCCAATGTTTCTACAACTTCGGGTGAGCTTATTGTCAAATCTTGAGTTGAACCCCTGGATGATGTACTATAAGTTGAATCTGCATATTTTAATACTTTTTGATGTTTTAATGTGTTTTTGGATCATAACCGGTAAATATCTTTGAGGTTTTGCTATCGGTAATATGATTTAGAGTATGTTAACGCGTTTAAGAGTTTTGTCAGTAAATACATTTATTGTAGTAGTTAGAATAATAAATAGAACTTTTTGAATTTCATTTGTCACTTTGCATCTTGAGAACTATTGGCGAAGTGAGTAGAGAAAAGATAAGTTTGTGCAAGCAGCATTCAAATCATTTAGCAACATTTGAGGTGATCAAAGTGAAGTTTGATTCAGTGATCAAGTATTGAAAGTTTTTTATGGTTGGAAACCCTTGCACCGAAGCAGGAGAGGTATTTATCAGTGAATCTTACTCTTTGCTTTGAAGTTTTGCATATTGTAGTATGGATACTCCACATCTAGTTGATGTGACCGAGAGGGAAAGACGTGAATACAACTGACATCCATACAAGTTGGAGGAAAGTGACCCTATCGGTACCCTATTCAGTGTATCAAATGGTATTTTGCGTGTAGAGGATGTAAGATCCTTTTATCACTAAAAACTTGAAGACTTGGGAGTTGCAGTTATTTATGAACAATACAGATCTCTATCCAATGAACAGGGAAGATTGAAAGAACAATTAAGAAGCATAACTGATAAAGGTTTTCATCATGCAATCAATTTCATTGATAACTTTGATGATGAGTTGGTGAGATTTTTTTTGAGCTGCATTCATGATCATTTCATGTGGTTGGACAGACCTCACAAAATTACTAAGGAAGCAATCCATGTTGTAATCGGCTTCTCCTCAAGCAGTGAAGTGCCATTGCTTAGGTCTATACCTAATAATGATGTTGAGAAGTTAATTGGATCTAGATAGGATAAAAGAGTCATGGCTATGAATGATATTAATGATCTCGTTGTGAAATTTGCATCTATGGTGATTGGCTATAGAATTTTCTATTCAAGTAGGATGAACAGTATCCCGACGGCAGCTATTCACACTACATACCAAATGATTAAGGAAAATGTTGACTATGACTTGACTGAAACTCTAAGGAGTCAATTAATGGTGAATCTTGAAGTTGTGAAGAAGGAAAAAAGGCTGAGATTTAAATTTGGACAACTGATTTTGGGCTTATTCTTTTATTTCCAAAACTTTTTCCTTGGTATTGGTGATGTACAATGGATAATCGGGACACCTACCCTATTGCAGATGAAGAACAACATTCAGATGCTGAAAAAACAAGTTTGATGATATTTCAGGGGGATATTTTAATAAATTTAAGAAGGAAATGCATGCTAGGTAATCCTATTGGACCGACATGAAATCAGATTCCTTTTAAGGACATCATGTCTAGGGTTTTAGAATGTGTTTAGTTGTTAGGGTTTGTGGTGGTTGATGAGTTCTTGTATGTGCAATCTTAACAGAAAAGATCAAGTCTGTGTGCTCTAGCAGAGTGTGGATTTACTGAAGACTGAAGTAATACTGAAATGCATTAGCAATGAGCTATCATGGATCTAACCAAGCAGGCTGTGTCATTTGCTAGATCATTCACTTGTTGATTACTCACATCTTTGACAAGTTAGAAACCCTTAACCGGGTAGGCCTAGAAAAGCCTTTGTAAATCCTCTAACAAGGTGATTCACATATATGGATGTAAAATCCTCTCACAAGGTAGTCTTTAATTAGACTTATCCCCTAACAGAGATTGAGATTCCTAATAGTATTTGTTCTGGTAAAGAACATTGTATGACCTTAACTGGTCTGGTTACTATTATGCAAATAGTTACATGTGAGTTTCATCTCACCGTGGTTTTTCCCATTTGGGTTTCCACGTCAAAATCTCTTATGTTATGGTGATTGTGCTTCTGTGGGTGAATGTCTTACTTGCTATTTGGTTTGCATTTGTGTTAACCAGTTTGTTAGTTAAACTGTTATACCGGTTTACTGCTAGACTAATAAAGTGTTTGAGTTTAGTATTTTTTGGTATACTAATTCACCCCCCCTCTTAGTATTCATCAATTAGTATCAGAGCCAACCTTTCTATAAGTCTAACCACTTGGAAAGAGATATGGGGGAATACACTGTGAGGGAACTTACTCATCGGTTCACTCAGATTGAGCAAGCCTATGATGAACTTAAAGTCAAATATAAGGTCTCTCAGGCAAAAAGAAGAGAGCATGCTGAAAAACTGATGGAGCTAACTGAAAATAGTTCTTTGGTTGAAGTGGACATGGAAGCCCTAGTTCAAGAAGTCGAAAAACTGAATGAGTCCAATGCCAACCTAAGAAGGGAACTTGAAAGACTAACTATCAGAATGTGTCAAGAGCTTGCGAACTGGAGGAAAGCTGAAGATCTAGTAAAAGACAAAGATCATGAGATCTCCAAGCTGAAGAAAGAGATCAGTGCACTTACCGCTCATCTTCATGAAAATAAAATGGAAAAGGAAGAAATGCAAGATGAACTACACATGGTTGTTTCTGAGAATGCAACCTTGAAGGAATCCAATGCTGCTATTACCAAAGAAATTATTGAGTCAAATGAAATACTTGCCAAATTCAATAAGAGCATTGTCAAGCTAGAGCAGAAGCTTGAATTAGCTAAACCGGTAAAGAATACCAATGGAATTGGTTTCTCTGAATATGAGGAAGGTGAGACCTCTGGAACAAAAGATGAAGCATCAAAGAAACAACTGGCACCAAAGGATAAAGGTAAGCAAAATTTCAAACCTGTTTGCTTTAATTGTCTCAAGGAAAGACACACTGCTAATGTATGTTGAAGTAAGGCTTACAATAACTTTCCTTATTTTCTAAATGATAAGCCTAGACCCAATAGATTCAATGGTAATTGTTATGCATGCAACAAGTTTGGGCATAGAGCATTTGAATGCAGGTCTGTCATGCACAACATCGGAAGGTATCCTCAAAGGAGTCAAGGAGCTTTTTCTGAACCCTCTGGGAACCAGAACCCAAACTGATTTAATACCTATAATTATCAGTCAAGAAGTAGTGGCTATCAAGCGACAACTGGATGGAGAGAAACCTATATGATCTGTCATGGTAGTGGTCAAACTGCTGCAACATGCAGAAGGAAGAATGGAAACATGAATAATGGACCTTGGAGAGCACCTGGAATGATTTGCTATCATTGCAACAAATCAGGTCATACAACAAGATTATGCAGAACGAGAAAGAATATATCAGATGATATACCGGTCACTCTAGAAGGAAAGATAGATGTTGAAACCGTTCAAGCAGATATGAAGAAAAACTGGAAGAAGAAGCCAGAAGAAGTGATTCAAGAAGAACCAATTTCTGCACCTAGTGTGGAAGTCACTGAACCAGCAAACTAAGCATCAAAAAAGATTAGGGGGTGCAAATGGTGAAATGTCTCAAACCCTCGGTTTACACTGGTAAAAGACCTTAACCGGTATGTGATACCTGTCAATTGGCAGAAGACTAGAAATGGTAAAAGGCAAATTAGGGTTTACGCCCTAATAGTGGAGCATTTATTATGGTAGGTGGAGAACTTGTTTAAAAGGATTTTTCAAGTCATTTTTCACTTATTAGTTCTCGAGCGAAGAATTTTTTAATCACTGAGCGCTGAAAAGTGATTTGAATTGCGATTCAAAGAATTTTCAAAACCTTGAAGAAGAATCAGAAGCGAATATCAATCTGTCAAGTGTAGAACACAAAGCGGTATTTCAAAAACCGAAGGAGTGTGTGGTGAAGTGTAATTTGCAAGCCCTAAATTCTGATATATGAAGGTATTTTTCAAATTTCTCTACTTATCATGGCTTCCGCATCACACTCTAGCTCTAGTGCACCCATTGATTTAGTAGACTTCATTCAACAGAAGGCAAAATACAATGCCCTATCTCAAATACCCACTGGTGTTATAGTGGAGGAAGGCATTTCCGATTACATTAACTGTAAAATTAAAGACTTAGGATCTCTTGTAATCCATTCCTAGTTGAGTTTGTTCTGCAGGAAGGACAAGAAGATTAAACTGGAATTTAGCATCCTGGAAAAGAAGAAGCTTCACAATGCAGTCTATTTCCTTGAAGAGTTTTCAGATGATCACATCTGCATCATTCTAAGCAGAGTGCAAGGTGATAAAATGTACTTAGAGCAGACGCATGACATCACACCGAAAACAATTCATGCCATCACTAGTTTCTGTAACGTTGGTGAAGTGCTAGCCCTAAGGAAGATCAACAAGACGGAAATGACCAAGCTCACTGGTTCTGTGAGAGACCAACGGGGAATGACCATCAATCCCATCAAGGATGATCTGGTCAAATATGCCTGCATGGTAATAGGTTACCAGACATTTTATGCTAGCAGGATCAACTCTATCTCTGTTGTAGTGGTAAATGCTGCCTACCAGATGACCATGGAAGATGCATCATTTGACTTATGCATCTGTATGTAAAGGCAACTTTTGGTGAACCTAAAGTCGATTAAATAGGACAATGCCTTGAGATTTAAGTTTGGACAACTATTGGTTGGGTTGTTCTTCTACTTCCAAGGTTACTTCTCAGGAGTCAGAGATATTCAGTGGTCTGTCGACCAACTGGTTACAAAGCAAATCAAGGAAAGCCTTCAAGCGGTTGGAACCAGTTATCCAGAAGTTCTGAACAAATACTTTGATGAGTTCAGACATAAAATGAGCCAAAGAGTGAGAATATCAGGTGATATTGTCAAGAAATATGAAGATGACATCTGCTTCACCATTAGAGTTGATGAGGGCATAATGGAGGTGGTTGAGCCTAGACAGGAAGAAGTTGAACTGATGGGATATGAGGTAATGTATGACATGCTAGATGGGTATGCCTCTACCCTACTCGCCTCATCCCTTGATCCAAAGGCAAAGAGAACTGGCACCTATTTGGAAAGGGTTACACCGGTTGAAGAACCGTCAGTAAAGAAGGGAAAGGTAGTGCCTTTAGTATCGGCACCGGTTACTGCAGTAAGTCCCAAAGTAACCAAGTGGTCACCAACAAAGAAGAAACTGGAAGCTACACCTGCCAAAGTCTTTGAGAGAAAGCAGAAGACAAAAGACAACACACTGGACTCAGAGGACACTGTGTTTGAAGAACAGCCTAAGAAGACTAGGCAAACGAGGAAAAAGACAAAGAATGAACCGGCAATATCTGCACCGGCAAATATTGATATTTCCTCCTATAAACCTTTGACACATTGTCAAAGAACTATTAAGAATATTATAAGAAAAGTACTTGGTGATTTGAAAGAGTGCTTTGATGATTTTAATGATGATGAAAAGATGGAAGTTGAATAGGAAGTCATCAATTATTTATGTATTAATGACCGGTGGCCATCAAAAATTAAATCTGAGACACCTGATTCTTTGTATAATTATTTAGATAACAAGTGGCGCATTACCATAGAGAAGGAATAGGAAATAAGAGAGGAAGTATTTGTACAATACTTTCCTGATGTGCCTAAACTGAACTTTATGAAGTAGTGGAAAGAAATAAGGGCCTCTTCTTCATGAGAAGAAGGAGACTCCAATTGCTAGAAGGAAAAGTCCTGGAAGTGGTAAAAGTTACCCACTCCCTTGCTCAATCTGCTCTAAAGTTGCATCAAGTGGCATAAGCCAACCAGAAAGCTGAGCAAGAACTGGAATTCAGTCAACCCGATGAAGCATATGACAGTGACGGAGTACCGGTCATTGATCAAATGGAACCTATTGATGTTGATTCCTTGAAAGGTGAAGATGTTACTCCAGGGACACCAACTAAAGTGGTAGGACAAGAAAAACAGGTAGAGGAAGAAAAAAAGCAACAGGAAGAAGAAAAGAGGAAACAGGAAGAGGACAAGAGGAAAGAAGAGGAAAATAAGAGACAAGAGAAGGAAGTGGAAAAGAAATGGAAGGAAGAAGAAAAGAGAAAAGAGGAAGAGAAGAAGAAGAAGGAAGTGGAGAAGGAAGAAGAAAAGAAACAGGAAGAGGAAAAGAGAAAGGAAGAGGAAAAGAGGAAGCAGGAAGAGGAGAAGAGAAAAGAAGAGGAGAAGAAGAAGAAGAAGAAGGATGAGGACGAAGAGAACCAAAAAAAAGAAGAAGAGAAAATAAAAATAGAGGAAGAGGAGAAAAAGAAGGTAGAAGAAGACAAGCTAAGAGTGAAAGAGAAGGAGAAAGCAGCGCAGAGCACTCAAGTGGAGACTCCAAAGGCAACTGGTAGTCAAGCCAAACCGGATGACATTACCAGTCCCATTGACCTCCAATTTGCTAATGAATCGGAGCTGCTACAAAGCATTAAGCTTGCTCAAGAATTCCTAGAGGTGATAAGTAGGAAGAAGGAGCAAGATGTGATCCAAGCTGCAGTGGACACTCTTACCGGTTTGATACCTGGTACCAACCTCCCTAGTACCGATTCCTCTCTGGCCCAACTAAAAATCTTATGCACAGTTGTGGAGGACCAAGTACAAAGCCTGGAAGAGGTTTCCAAAGCGCATGCCAAGAAGGAGTATCAAAAGGCTTTGAACACTTCCTTGGTGAAAAAATTACATGAGCTCCGGTCCAATCTGCAGAAGGCACAGAAGGACATCAGAGATGAAATGGATGAGGGGAAATTGCTACTCAGTAAGATATGTCTACCCCATCTATTCTTTGATGATGTGCTGGCCCAGAAAGACAAACTACAAACTGATTTGCAGACATTCATAAGCACCTTCAAGACCCCATATGATTCCTTTACTGCTTATGGGAAAATCGTTCACCGGTTTCAACTTCAGGCTGCAAGAATTGACTTGGAGATCAACAACCGGACCAAGGATTTGCAGGAACTCCAAATGGTTCTACTACCAAGACTGCAAATACTTCAGAAGTGCTATCTCAATCTGGATGCCTTGACGGTTACTCAAGAGATGAGTACCTTGGATGTCATGGAGGAACATGTATCCCAGATGCAAATGGAAAGTGAGGTTGCTACCTCATTGCTTGAGTCATGGTCCTTATCCATGAAGCAATTTATGCAGGACTTTAAATAAGTTTTTGACAAGTTTCACTCCTTATTGTCATAAACATTTATCAGCTAATAGAAACAAGGGTTATTTAGCTATATTTTGTCATTGTTGGCAAAGGGGGAGAAGTATTCTAGTATTTAAAATTTTGATGCATGCTATGTATACTCTCATGTTTATCTGTAAGGAAGTTGTATACATTGTATTTTCTGCAAAGGAATAGTGTATATGCTTAGGGGGAGCATTTTTTGATTATGGCATATATTTTTTTGTAAAACACTTAGATGTCAAAATTTTTCCTAAGTGTTGCCATCAATGCCAAAGGGGGAGATTGTTGGCATTTTTTATGATTATGTTGTGATTGTCATTGATGGACACACACTTGCTATGAGATCACTTTTTGTATGTATGAGTTATGCTCAACCGGTATTTGTTTCAAACCGGTATTATGTTATAGTCTTTAGACTATCGGTGTCTTGCAAAAAGTGTTTACCGATCTCAAGCGGTTTGAGGATCTCAAGTAGAACGGAGCAAAGGAACTAGAAGCGGCAGTTATCATTTTCTGAGTCTTCATTTTTGTCAACCGATAATCTGTTTAATAGTTAAACCAACATTACTCTGAGTTACCAACCGGTAATCGGTAAAGTTGTATAAACCGGTAATACTCTATGATGAGTTACTAACCGGTATATTTTTGTGATGAGTTACCATCCACCAACACTTTGATGGTGATTTTGTGTCGTGTTACCAAATGTGTCTAGATACAATGAACCTAGGAACTTGCAATGTAATCCTATTGGACCGACATGAAATCAGATTCCTTTTAAGGACATCATGTCTAGGGTTTTAGAATGTGTGTAGCTGTTAGGGTTTGTGGTGGTTGATGAGTTCTTGTATGTGCGATCTTAACAAAAAAGATCAAGTCTGTGTGTTGTAACAAAGTGTGGATTTACTGAAGACTGAAGTAATGCTGAAATGCATTAGCAATGAGCTATCATGGATCTAACCAAGTAGACTGTGCCATTTGCTAGATCATTCACTTGTTGATTACTCACATCTCTGACAAGTTAGAAACCCTTAACCGGGTAGGCCCAGAAAAGCCTTTGTAAATCCTCTAACAAGGTGATTCACATCTGTGGATCTAAAATCCTCTCACAAGGTAGTCTTTAATCAGACTTATCTCCTAACAGAGATTGAGATTCCTAACATGATCTGTTCTGGTAAAGAACATTGTATGACCTTAACCGGTCTGACCTTAACCAGTCTGACCTTAACCGGTCTGGTTACTATTCTGCAGATAGTTACTTGTGAGTTTCATCTCACTGTGGTTTTTCCCATTTGGGTTTCCACGTCAAAATCTCTTGTGTTATGGTGATTGTGCTTCTGTGGGTGAATGCCTTACTTGCTGTTTGGTTTGCATTTTTGTTAATCAGTTTGTTAGTTAAACTATTATACCGGTTTACTGCTAGACTAATAAAGTGTTTGAGTTCAGTATTTTTTGGTATACTAATTCACCCCTCGTCCCCTCTTAGTATTCATAAATAATTACATCTCTTGAGATACCTTCTTAATCCAAATTGAAGAAAATAGTTGATGATGATTATGATGATGAATCCGTGAGCATAAAAGGTCCTATCAATATGGACAATCTAAGTTCTTTAGAGTTAATGGAGATTGCCACTGCAATGCACTCCTGGGCACAAAAGAAAAGATTGAAGCAACAACAAAGAGATGCAGAGACTATAAGGACCATTGTTGATATTTTCTCAAGTCTCCTACCAGAGACTGATACAAAACATTTGGCTACCCCTATTGCCAAAATGAGCCAAATAGTTGTTAATGCCGGTGAAGAACTTAAATCCCTTGAAAAAGATGCATACATTTTTGTTGTAAAGGATTATAAGAAGAAAAGGGGAGAAGGGTTAATGGTTGAGATAGATAAAGGTAAAGTTGCCCTAACAGTGAATAAATATTTTTTGAAGATGGGATTGGAAACCGGAGGTAAGAGTTTGGCTACTATCTCCAAAGTCTCACTATTTTGTGTTGATTTAAAGAGGAAGAGGGAGGATGTTGAGAATGAGCTAGAAAGGTTAAGTGAAGCTTTTACACTGGTACATGACTCAACAATAACTTTTGGTAAAACAATTGATGCTTTACAACACCAGTTAGAGTTATATGATTATGAACAGGTGAAGCGGACCAGATCATTGAAGGAGATCAAGACTCAACTAATTCCTAAAGTTGAAATCTTACAGAGAGCATACAAGGAGTCTGAAGAAATTTTGGCTACCCAAGAGATGAGTACAGTTGATGCTATGCAAAATTTTGCAGCTCATATCTTGACACATGTTGAGATTACCAAGACGCTGTTAGAAACTTGGGACAATGATCTAAAATAGTTGAAGTTTCATTATAGTGATGTTTTCTTAAGAATTGCATTGTAAAGACTTTAAACTTTTTATCTCTATATATAAATTTAGTTTTTTTTGACAAATTTTGATGTCATGTATGTATTTTACGTCTTTATTTTGGCATTGTTGTCAAAGGGGGAGTAGAAATAGTTAAGAGTCCATTCAAAATTTTGTCTATTTTGAATGCATTGTTAAGGGGGAGTAATGATTTCATTTTTATAATAGAATGTAATTGCTAAGGGAAATGCATGTCATGATGCACAATTGGTTGACACAAATTTTCTTAAGTGTTGCCATCAATGCCAAAGGTGGAGATTGTTGGTATTTGATCATTTGTACTTAATCGGTAATGTGTGTTTGCTTTATGCAACCGGTAATTTTCTGTTGTGCATAGAGATTAGATTCATGTATGATGACTATTTCGTATGTTTTCATTGATGGCGACTATGTTTCTTTGAGTCATCTAAGTCCTACAATTCTATCTGCTAGACTTAACCGGTAAAGCAGAGACAGTTTCATCAAAACAGTAATTAGGACTTCAACCGGTAAATGACAGACAGTGTTACATTCTGACAACCAATACATGAAAATCATGAAGATAGAGATGATGTGGTTTTGTATCAGCATTGAAGACTTTCAAATAAGGATATTTTGTGACCACACATGCTAAATCAATCAGGTGAACAATATTTGTTTGAAAGAACATATTAGTAGATGGAGACTTAACCGGTAGTAATGAAAATCACTCAGATCGGTAAAACGACACAGAATTGGATTTGTTATGTCAGTGGCTGACATAACTAAAGCGTACAATGCAAGATTTTCTGGATGCATTGAACCTAGGGAATTCTAATAAGGTTCTAGCCGACCTTATGATTAATTTTAATTATGTGATGAGGTATGAAAATATATATATATATATGAGCTTGATAGTGAGATAGATGAGGAGCGAATTTTGTATTTATGATAGTGCAAAGATCAAAGGAGTTGAGAGATGAAGTCTTTGTGATGTTGTAATGTTTTGAAGTGGATGTAATCAGACATAGAATGTGTTATACTGAGATCATTTGTATTTGTTGTCTCCCTAACAATTGCAACAATAAAATCATCTTACAAGGTCACTCCTAACCTGGTGCAATCAGATCCTAACAGGTTTGATCATTAAATACTCTAACGAGTTGACACATTAAGTTGTGTTTGCAAATCCCAGTAACTTGGGTAGCTCCTAATAGGGCTGGTCCTCATAGGCCTTATTGTATAGCTCTTAACCGAGCTTAGACACTTCTAACATGGTGTGCCCCTAACTAGGTGTTCTAGACCTTAACCAATCAGATTTCTATACTACAAATAGTGGATCTTGTGGGTACTAACTCCCACCGTGGTTTTTCCCATTTGGGTTTTCCACGTATAAACTCTTGTGTCATGTGGTTTATTCTTTATGTAGTGATTGCATAATTGGTGTTATTTCTCTTATGCCTATTGATTTTTAAGTTGGTGAAATTGTTAATCAGATTTGTGTTGTTTTTACTTGCACTAATTCAACCCCCCTCTTAGTGCCTTATAAATTCATCACTATCAAACACACTTATCATATGCTCATTTTTATCTAGCATGTTTGTTCATTGTATAGGTACAGGTTTGATGTTCACCATTGAAATGCTTATAAGTTCATTCTTGTATCGTAATTTCACAGTATGTGGGTTAAAATGTGGCTCCCACAAGGGTTGAGCCCAACATGTTCTCCTTTTATGATGAAATATTATTAATATAGAAATATTTTCTTTCTTGCAGTCTCATTTAGAAGGTATTCACCATTTGTGATGGTCATCTATTGAAGTTCACTGTCACAGATAACAAATACATGCTAAATGAGATTGCAAGAAAGTGGTGGTGCCTCAAGTTTGAACAAGCAAACCAATATCATCACAAATGAAGAAAGAAAATATTTGAATCAGTCATATGCAAGTTAGACGCAACATAAGCAATTAATAAAGAACAATGTATAAAGAGCAACGAATTCTCAGTCATACAACATACACACAACATCATAGATCAAAGATATAACCATCAATGCATAGGGGTCTAAATAGCAGCAGAGAAGCCCAGATTTGGAATGTAAAATATCAAATTCTTTGTTGTTATAGACATACCGTAGCTAACCACAAAGAATGACCAAAGTTGCAGGTCTTAAAGAAGCACAAGGTTAGCCTGTTATCCGAGTTGAGAAATCATCATACACTATCAAAAGAGTAAAAGGTTGAAGCAAAGATCATAATGGAAGCCTATTCATATAGGCGTAAAGAAAACAATAAATATCATCAGGTAAAAGCTCATAAGTTCATCACAGTTTTTCAAAACTACAAGCAGTCAGCGAATGATAATGCATGGGGCAGTTTGAAAGGGTTTTAGAGTAGCAATATAGTGATAGAAGGCTAATATGGACTGAAAAATAAATGACATATATTGGAAAATTAGACAAGAAACCAAAGGATAGAAGTTTCTTATTTGCAAAGCAACAGTATAGAGGGTAAATTAAAAATCATACCACCCTACTCACTGTTACAGTCTTGTATGCATGCTTAACATCCATCATCAAAGACACAACAAATTTCATGATAAGAGTACCAAGTTCTCACAAAGAGATGGAAGAAGGTATTAATAGAGATCAAGTGCAAGGTATAGTTATGAATAGTAATTATACAAGATGATCTTGAAAATAATCTTCATTTTGAACAAAGATACAGTCATAGTATGAGAAACCTATGCAACTTGGCAGAGATAGTCATCACAATTCAAAGGCATGTTACTGAGACAACATGAGGAGTAATGACAATAATATTTGTTAAAGAGCCATGAATGCATATCTATATCCATCATCAATAATGAGGATAAGTCACAAAGAACGGTATGCAGACATATTGAGTTCATTGTCAAAGGAGGAGTAAAACATTCTCATGATTAAAAACAATGGACATTAAAAGGAAATAAGAAATAGCAAAGAGTAATAATAAGATAGTGAACTAGGTAGTTTGTTGGAGTCTAAGAGGTACCAAGCAAGAATCACTATGCTCCTATGAATGTAGAAAACATAGTGTGCAGAGATCAACATTGGGACTGTCAAATAAAAGCTCCAACAAAGATCTATCAAAGTGAGTAGTAGAAAAGATGATAATCAAATCTAAGAAACAATGCATTCACAGTCAAGAGTAGTGATTGCTTTTTTCAAGCAAAGAACAAGAGCTCATGATACAAGCCAAAAGAATGAAAGGTATTAGTAAGCTTAGAAGAATGAATCCTGAGATATTTAGGGATAAGGCTCAAAGAAAAGGTGTGGATATGAAAAGCATATTCCTGTCCATAAAGGTAGAAGAGACACTCGGTCCATAGTGTCTATGATAGGGATCACCAAACATTGTCAAAGTCAATGGTGAAGAACAATAAGGAATAAAGTGTGAATCAAAGAAAAGGGATTTAGGTAGACAATACAACAATAAGGGCATAGTGCAATCCTTTAACAGAACACCGAGCTAAAGAAAACATACACAATAAAGTAACAATCAATAACCTTCATCATCGATAGGTGATACTTCAGTAGGGAGGGTAAAGGTACAAGAAGTACAAAGCATCAAATCTTAGAACAATACATTTAAAAAGGTCAAAAGATAGTAAGAAAGATTTTGAATGCACGGTTAAAAAAGTAGTGAGAAAGGTCAAAGACATTGTTTGTTAATTGAAGGTATGATAGTTGTTGTGTTCTTGCCAGGGAAACAATAGTAAAAAAAAAGGTAGATATACATCAGAATCTTCAAGAAGTAATCACTCTTAGTACATAGTTATGAGAAAGTTCACTTTGTTCACAACCATATGATAAATGAGAAACAAAAGTTTTCTTTCTCTAAAAACCTTTATAGTAGTATCACCATGACAAAGTATCTAGGTCAGGATGATAAACAACAAATCACTCTCAACAAAAGGATAGTCAAAGACACCTAATAGATCCTGAGAATAGAGACCATGAGATACAACATAGCTTGTATGACTGTCAAGAATCCAAAATACAAAGCCAGTGATACAAAACAATAGAAGCCATTAAAGGAGAAACACAGGGAACTCAAAATAAGGGGGTAATGATCATCTTCATGGCATTCACATTCACATTCAATGCACATATAGCCCAAGAAAGAGAACTTAATTGTCAATATAGTGAGCATAGAACCAATAGAATGAAGACAAAATTAGACTTACCATGCCTCAATCTCCAGAGAACCTTCAAAATAATAAGGATGTCGGGATTTCAAGCAACAATGGAGTGCTTTGAGATCAAACCCTAATCATCATGGTGGCGCTCTCAAAAGAAAAAAAAGGAAGCAAATAAGAAAAGAACAAATATTTTGATCATTTTTGCCTTTTGGTTTAGGGTTTGAAAACCCTAATAAGACCTGATGGATGCAAAGGCTTTTTGCCTTTTTCTATTAAAGAAAAAAAAGTTTTATTTACACATTTGTTCTATGACATCTTTTTTTGGCTTTGTAATTCTTTTAAGTGTCTTATAAATGCTTATAAAGGTTTAGTCAAATAAGCTCATCATGGTTTTTCAAAACTCCTTTATTGTTTGACATTTATTTTTGTAAATCTTTATTTAAGTGATAGTTATAAATCACTTTAATCAAATGATATTTGAAATGCAAAAATAGAGGATATCATCAAGTGCTAATGAGGGATAGACAAGAGAAAGGATTAGTTAAGCTTCAATGCTTTTGAATGCATCTAGGATCTTATTGAAAATTTGCAAACATGTGGAGGAAAAATAGGTGAATTGGTCACTTAGTTGGGAGATTCAGTCAAGTAGTAATTTGAGGAACATAACTCCTTGATTCTTTAAGTTACAACCCTATTTTAGAGGGGTTTTCAGTTGCATATAACCTCTTGGAGTTTTTTTCAATTTGACAACTCTTTTTGCATTCTTGGAGGATTTTTCTTTTAGTCACATGCCTGATTTGAGGGAGAGGGTGGAGTTTTGCCAACACATGTTGTCTTGGAGCTAAAATTCCAATTTTTGAAAATTTGGAGCATTTTTGTATAAGTCCTTGTCTCTTCTCATTTTCTCTCTAGTTCTGAGTATTTTAACTATTGTGGCTGGTCTTTCATACTTTTTAACTCATTTTCTTATGAATAATTATCATTTTGTAGAGCATTTTGACCGTGGAATGCAAGAAGACCCAGATTTTTAATAAAAGAAGCTTGTTTCGTCCTCAATTATCTTTGGTTTTTTAGTGTTGTTACTAGATCACATGATTAAAATACTATGTTTTTCCTTTATTTTATCATAATTCCTTCAATATTGAATGCAAAAGGTGGCATGTTATAGAGTAGGTATGTGAATGTGTTTGTTATTCTGTTGCATTAAAAATGTGAAAACATCTTTGTTTTCCTTTTCATGAACATCAGAAGGCTAAAACCTTTCATAAGAATCACTTTTGCAAGCATGTGCAGTTGAGTTGTGAGATAGCATGGCTTCTTTAATTGACTAATTTTGTGACTTTCAACAAAATTATCAAGTTTTATCTTTGGTGTATCACCTTTTAGTGTTAGGTTTTAAAAATTACAAGCACATCTTTTTTACCCTTTTCCCTGTCAAGTGTTAGTTTCTAGGATATTCAAAAGGGGAGCCAACGCATAATTTGGAGGCCTACTCTCACTATAAGATATACATTGCTTGAGAGTAGAACCATGTTCCACAGGATTGCATATTTTTCATATTTGCATTGGGTGCCAATCCCTGTGATAACAATTCTCTCTTTAAATCATATCAAAAATAAAAAATGAGATGATTTTTCCTTGAACAAGCCTAAAAATCCAACACTTAATCTTCCTTCAATTGATGATCATGTGCCTCTTCTTATGGATAGGTCTATCCTTCCTCCTAAGGAAAGCGATATTATTTCTCCTAATGAAGAATATATTCCTTATCCTAATCATGAGTCTATTCATCCTCCCAGGGATAGAAAGTCTCTTCCTCCTAAGCATCAATTTATTCCTCCTCCTAAGGATAAACATACTATTCCTCCTAAGGATAGACCTATTCCTCCTCCTCATGATGGACCTAGTCTCCTTCCTAAACCTCTTATTCCTCCTTTATATGGTGTGGTTCTATCTCCTACATATTACAAAGGGAAATGATCAGTCTCTCCTATTGTCAAACCTAAAATACCTCCTATGCATCCTCCCTTAAAGGAAGAAAAGAGCATATACTTGACGAACCTAAACCTCCACAACCTTCAGCTAAAACTAAACAAAATTGTTGTGCGAGAGAATGCTAACAAAGATATCATGCTAGAGCTCATGAAATTGCTTCCCAAACCATTTCTTCTCCCAAGACACCAACTCTTGATGTAATACCATTTTCTCAACCTTATCCTAACAAAGAGGTTCAACCTAATTCTCCCTGATGCAAAATGATTAAGACAAATGATGGTTCAAGTTCTATTCCTATTAGATCTCCTTTTTCTATTAATCTTGATGAAGAAATAGCTGACAATGTTGTTAATGATGAGAACGTTGATCCTAATATTTATGATGATGAATATGAATATGTTGATGTTGATAATGATTTATTTGAGAAGTTTTCAAAAGTATTAATCCTAGCTCCAAGTAACAAACAAAGTGATTCATCATTAGTGTATGGTCCTTATTTGGAACTTGTGATAACTCCATATACTATGATCGGTGTTTCTCCTCTTGCATGTTGTCCACCTTCCCAAAATAATGATCAGAAAGATTGGGGGGCAAGCGACAAGCTTGATTAGCTTCATTAGCACTGTAGATTCTCTCTCCTCTCTTGCTTGTTTGTGAGCTTCATCTATTTATCTCTCAATTCTTCTATTTTTTTCCCCTAGTGTTGTCTACTTGAGGATGGTACAAAGCATAGAGATTTCTTTTGGGTCTCTCCTATGTTGACTTAAAAGACACATGTACCCTTATTCCATGGTCTTTTCCTTTCTTTGCAAGATGAGGATAGTTCAACACATATATATGCACATGATATAAATTAGATATCATAAAAAGCATACTGATTCCAAAGTTAAGTGAAACCACCTCATGATTTGCCTTTTGTGTTCATTATTGTTTTATTTTTCCTCTCTTTGGTGCTTATTATTGTGATAACATGTTTGTCTTTTTGGGTGTATCCTACTATAATGTGGCCAATGTGTATTGGTGGGTGAAGAATGTGTGAATGAGAGATCAAGAGGAAAACTACCCTTTCCCTCCAAGGAGAGATGAGAGTTTCACTACGAATTTCCCTTCAAACACTTTTCACCCAATTAAATTGGAAGAGGAGAGAAAAATCCACTAGATTCAATCTCCACAGAAGAAGATAAAATTCTAAGTGAAATGGGAATGATAAGATAATCCCCTCTTCCTAATTGAAATGGAAAGCAATTGTTTGAATTATGTAGTGAAAAAGTGACAAAGAACTAATTATAACTTAAGATCAGAATATGGGATGAATCTGTGCACCTAGATTTGGCAATAATATGTCAAGATGAAGCTGCCCTGCAAATCTAAGGAAAAGTTGGCCAAACTGTGGCGAGAATGTACACGGTCCTCCGAAAATTCCATGAAACAAAAAGGGTTTTTTCGCCTCAACAAATGGAGCCCAAATCCGAAAGTACAACTGCGCATCTACAACCTACACATAGAAAAGAGAGGAAAATGGGTTAGGATTGTGGGTTTGCCTTTAGGTCAAACACCAGTTTTGGAATTAACCAAGTAATGAAAGAAAGTACTTGCAAGTAGATGTAAATGAAAGATTGAAATGTAAATCACCTCAAGGGAGGTTGTGATAGCAATGTTGATAGAAATTCTTGTGTGGAATTGAATGTTGGAATCAATCTCCTCTTCAGTGGTTGAATCCTTGACTTGAATGCAACACCTAGCCTTGAAGGGAGACTTAATATGCTCAATGCTTGAAATGGATACTTGAATTCTCTTTAACGCTTGATCGCTTATGCAACTTGACCAACTCCAAACATCGGTGGAGTTTTCCCTTTCACTGCAAAACCTTCTATGCATGCTTGGGAAAGGTCCTCCCCCAAAATAGGGTAGGGAAAGAGGTGCCACACCCCTGTCCTGTGAGGAAAAGGGTGTCATTCCCCTATCCTAGGGGGGATAGGGGTGCCACGCCCTTGTTCTACCCCTTTCTCCAGGGCAGAGTGCAGACAGGGTGATGCAGAGGCCAATGAAGAAGTAGATTCCGACAGTTGAGCAGTCTCTGGTCTTCGATTAGGCTAGAGGATTTGATCTCACATGCGTGAGGACCCTAATGCGGTTAAAAATTGCTAGGGTCACAATTTTATGACCCTACACCTACCTTAAAGCAATTGCTCCTGATAAGGTGTAGGCAATCACTCTAACGTGGGGGCATACACTTTGCTCAATGATTTTCTTTCTTGCATATCTTGATATTTAAAATTACTTGGCGAACTTTGTCTTTTGCTTTATAATTTTTGGTACTTTCAATTTTCATGACTCATAGTAAGAGAACCTTACTAGTTTGTAGTCATGGTTCTCTCTCTCATGATGTCCCTTTTATCTTGTTATCAAAGTTGTGAGATCCTAAAGTCTAAGGGGGCTTGGTGTATCTTGCCTCCTTGATGACATTGGTAAAAAATTTTCAATGTAAACCCTTTTTACTTTACCGTGAGTATGATTGATTTCATATTCCCACTAAAGTGGGGACTGAATGTACCATCCTAAAATTGCAACCCTTTCCAATTTTCATGACATTTGGGTCTTCACCTTAGTGTTTCCACCCCTTGGCCTGCTTGAAGACCTAATTATGCTAATTTCCACTCGCTATGCATCTTAATCCTAACCCAAAATAGGGTAGGACTAGGGAATAACACTTTGGTCCCCACTAGGACTAGGGCCCCATTCCTTGGTGCCCTAAATTGGCCCTTTTTAAACCCATTTTAGCATTTCAAAAGTGAGCAGGATTCCCCTCTCTATGTCGGCTCATGTCAGAAAATTTGTCAATTTTCTTGATTGGTAAGTATATAAATAGGATTTCCTCTCTCATTTGAACATCTAAGAAATCTAAGAGCACTCATATGACATCAAGCAATCAAGAATTCAAGCAATTGAGAATTTTTAGTCTTCCTTCATGCCTTGGAGTAGCAATAAAGTCAAGATTCAAGCATTGAGGAGGACATTATTCATCCTATTTTGTTGAAGACTTCATAAACCCTACTTCCATTTGGAGGCAAGAAAAAATTGACAAGGAGGTATCATCATTCAATTTTCAGTCATAATTCAACATCTCCCTTAAAAGGTGAATCTTTCATTACAGTCATTTCAATTACATTTATTTCAATTTCATGGTTAATTCTAAAATTGGGGTTTGACCTAAGGCAAGCCCCTAATCCCAACCTTTTTCCCCTTTTTATGTGTGTAGGAAACATGTATAAAACTACTATATTCAAAATAAGCATTAATTGTAGAGACAAATCATAGCGCACAAAAAAGTAGGACCAAGGCGCCCACCTCCTCAGTCCTGACATTTTTGGAGCATTTTCGAGGATCAAATCTGAATCTACATATACTTCTTAGATCCAGGTGCATGCGGAAATCCCGTATTTGTAGATAACTATTTTCTCAGTTTTACCTTCACATTAAGCATTTTACCTTAATTCAACATTTCAACTTACAAAAGAGGAAACAAAAAATAATCTAATCCATTTAGTATTCATTCCTTGTTAGACATGTGATTGAATCTAGTGGATTCTCTTCCTCTTTTGAATGTAGTCTTTCCTAAGTGAAAAATTAAAGGGTTCTCTCTCTCACAGGTGGAAACCCTAAAAAAAATTCACATTACATAATCTTATTCAGTTCATCTTTTGTTTCTTTCATCCCTCCGTCCTTTCTAGCATTAACGAAACTTTTGGTTTATACCTTTGAAAGGAGACAAAGGTTCACTTGCTCACTTACTTTTGCAAATTTTCTCCTGGTATGCACACCTTCTTTCTTATTAATAATTATTTGATATTTCGAAAGGTTCTTCTAAGGAAAATTTTCCAGAGTTTTAGGAGATTTATCTGATCACCTTTCCTTTATTTCCTCTTTTTCTTCTTCTTCAATTCATAAAAGTTCTCTTGATTTGCAGTCCTCAAGTTCTTTCCCACTATAACTCCAGTTTTCATCCACCTTGACTGGTGCTTGTTCTTTCAACTATCCACTTCAATCTCTAATTATAGCATCTATGGTCTTTCTATTTGTAGAGTAACCAAGAAAGATCGCTTCATCACTTCTTGAATGAAAATTTCAAAGATATTATTCATCTCTATTGATGTAACATTTGCTACAAAAAGTTCTGAAACACTTGATTGTTGGTGGTCTTCCATGCCATAGTTCACAAGGATTCTTAGACTTATTGAACCTCACTTGCACCTTGTTAATATTATAGATATAAGTGCACGTACTACCTCTTTCCAATATACATAAAGAAAATTAACATCTTTCAAGATAGTTCTATCCATCTCTTGAATAGTCTTATTCTTCCTTTCAACTATCGCATTTTTGCTGAGGGGTTCTAGGGGTAGACAAATGTCTCTTAATGTCATGATATTCACAAAACCTTTCAAAAAAATTTAAAGTAAATTCACCTCCTCTATGAAACGTTAGGCACTTGATTTTAGCATCAATCTCATTCTCAACCATAGATTTAAAAGATTTAAACTTATTTAGGGCTTCTGATTTTTCTCCCAAAAGTTTAACCCATGTTATTCCAGAGTGATCATCAATAAGAAACATAAAGTACCTTTCACCATTGAGTCCTCCAGTCCCACTTGGTCTAGATAGCTCAATATGTATCAAATCTAAAGGTTTTGCAATATAATACTCCTTGTTCTTGAACCTAGTCATTGCCTGTTCTCCCATATTATATTCCTTGCATAACGGGTTTGTAGGTTTGATGATCTTTGGCATACTCTTACTGCACATGTAAATTTGATATTTTATATGCTCTCAAAGTTGATGTAACATATCCTCTTTTGGCATAACCATCATTCGTTGGACTGTGCCAATAGATAGTTTCCTTCAAATAATAAACATTTCCATTAGTTCTTCTTCCTTCTACAATTAACTTTCTTGAGCTCCCTTTTTCACTTCATAGTCTTAGTCATGAAATTTGAGATTGTATCCTTTGTTGCATAGATTAATATTGAGAAGATTATGTTCAGTCCCTTAACATAAATAACATCCTACGTTTTATGTTTTTCATAAATATTTATAGTTCCTATTCCACAGATTTGTGTGAAGCCTTCATGACCAAGATTTATTGATTCTCCATTCCACTTCTTAACGCTTATGGATTTTCTCTTATCATTGGTCATGTGTTTAGAACATGTCCACTATCAATTACCTAAGTATTTGATTCCTATTTTGCATGGAAGGAAGTTCACATAGTCATTAATTTTTCACTATTCTTAGTTAGTAGGATATTGGATCCCTTACATTGTTTAGCATTAGTCACTTTGTCATTAAATTTCATAGCAAACAACACACATGCTATGCACATCATCCAAGGTCAGCAATACGGTAATGTGTAGGCAAAACATGTAGCACATAAATAGTCAACCCAAAGACACTTTCTCCTAATTAATTCTCACAATGTGGACCCCCACAAGCCATAGTAGGACATGAATGCAACTCAACATGTCTTCCTAGAAAAGACGCTGAAAGATGCACTACAAGTAAGAGAACGAACTCTATTGGCTAGATACCTACAAATTACCTTTAAAAACTAACACCAAACCAAACGTGACACCAAAAAGACCATCTAAAATCATGAAAACCTCATAGAGGCATTCCATGAATCCTTAACAACATCCTCATTTACATCTTCCATAATCTCAAGCCAAATCAAGCTGACAAGGAACCAAACTGACACATATTTCTTCATTACTAAAGTGTTAGAAAATAGAGTTATGGGATAAAAATTAACAAACACACTTCCAAAAATTCATCACCTGAAATCTGAATTAAGACATTGCACAAAAATTATAATCATGTCCTCTAAGTTGTAGGAATAGGGACATCAATGTGAAGCATTCACTAGACCAGTCCTAACCAATCAACACATTACCAATCTAATACCATCACCAGAAACATCAGCTCCAACACCAAGGACTTGAAATGATAAGAGTGCAAAATCCATAGAGAATAGACATCATATCCAAAAATACAAGACCATATCTGCACATGTGGAGGAATGCAAAGCATTCTTCCAAACTATCTTCAAAACACTTCCTTTGCTATATTACTCTTAATCAACTTCTAGGCACCATAACAATATTTTTTTTTCTCAAGAGTAATAAAGGAGACACTAAAACAACTTTTTGTATGCACAAGATCATTTGAAAAATATCACTTCATCATCATGCTTCTATCCTCATCTTAATATCTCTAATTCACATCTCTCCAATTAATCATGAGCACCATCATTGCCACTATTTTTCCAATATATTAGGAGCATCACCACAACATAATATGTGTAGACATGAATACCAAGAAGGTGGAAACCCACAACAAAGGAATTCAATAGCATAATACATCAATGATCGCAATCTGCAACACCAATCATCAGTAACATGTAGAATCGCCAACAAAGAGTTGACTATAACTATACTAACAACAATCTCCAATATCTTCCTTAACACTAAGCCAATAATAATAATCAATGACAATCACAACACTGAGTATGACATGACATAATCTAACAATGCCAAGCTCATCAATACACAAACTCAGGTTTGACATCAATGACAACACTAAGTCATCAATGACAACAACTGCCAACAAAATTAGCTAGACATCAATATTTGATTGTATTTATTAATTAATTAAAAAAAGGCATTATATTTAAATTTTTATTTAATTGATAAATACAATAAACTATACATTTTGATGTTAAAATAGACAATACTATACTAGAGACAATACATCATTACACCAATCACTACCCCCAAAAAGACATAATTGCACTCCACACACTCTCACATAGATCATGCCCCAAAAGTGACATCATAGTTTTAGAATCCATAAACATATGAATAACTCATAGATAAACATAAACACTAAACACCATAGATTTTTGATGTGGATTGAACATGATAAAAGGATAAAAGTGTTAACAACAATCAAGAAGGAAGATTGAGAGGGGGGGATAGGTGAATCAGTCTTCACCGAAACAACAAACTTAACCAACAAAAACATATCTAACAAACTGCAGCAACAAGATAGATAGGCAAATTGAAATAACAACACACAACAAAAAAAATTTGACGTGGAAAGCCCGGTTAAGGGAAAAATCGCGATGGGAACCTACCCACAATAAGATGATACTCTATAGTAGTAAGTGAAAATATTACAATGGGGAATTCACAGCCATTCAAGCACACTACCTAGAGTTCACTGCTCAAATATATTTGCCTGGAAGGCTACAACCCTCAGGGAATTCTCACTGACTTACAATATGATTTAGACAACAACCTAGAAGAAATGAACTAAAGGAATAACATCTCCAAATGCCTGATTATAGTTCTGGTTAAGTATAGATGTCTACCCTGCAACACTAATCTCTCCACAACACTTCATTGAAGAATACTTGTTTGCACACACACCTCTCTTTGATAATGCAAACACAACATCGATACCCAAATTGCAAGAATATATCACCTATATATACAAATCATCAACCTTGATAACAAGGTCGGCTAAAACCTAACCCTCAACTCACAATTATAAAATTATATCACATGATACAAAGATCGACCACCAGACCAATATACAGATTTACATAGCTTTACATGGACCTAAATCAAATTCCCAAATGATCTAATCGACCAAAAATCACACCAAGATCAACCGTAAGACGCTACACCAGAAATATCGCATAACACAAAAAATCATCACCGATTCATTAAAATCACCAAAAAATTGCACAATGATCAATACGGATCACCAAAACAAATAGGACACAACTAGGAAACACAAAAAAGCACATTCGAATCATCCAAAATAGTTGCACCAACACCACTTTTCAAATCTTCATCTGTGAACGTCTGTAAGCTCAAAAACACAACCAATCAACAAATGTCACGAAGAAACATGCGGAGAACCAAATCATGAACCATCTGAAATTAAGATACACAAGATCATCCCATACAATATCCCAAAGTCTCAGCACAAGATCTGATCACACCAGAATATTCCAAAGGAAATACTGGAATCTGTAAAACATTGATCAACAAAACCAAACTACAAAATTGGATCAGAAAATCTTTCCAATCACACTAGAATGAATCACAAGAATATGTTGACATTAATGAAAACAATATATCCTAGCAAAAACAATGACCAACCATATCCAACAATCTCCCCCTTTCGCATTGGTGACAACATATGAATGTGAAAAGTAATCAATGCAAAGAAAGAAGATATCACTAGAAAACTCCCCCTAAGATCAAGATAGATACAATAGTTTTTCACATGATGTCTCTCCCTCTTTGAAAATAATGCCAAAGATCTCAAAATAGAAAACCATACTCTTTCTCCAAAAATAGAAACATGAATCTCTCTCTCCTTGAAATACACAACCAAGCCAACAAACTACTCTAGCAGAGGAGCAACACCATCTCACCAATCCAGATAAGAAGATAAGGCTCTGAAATCCACCGAATCAATGCAACTCAATGCATCTAGTTCTCATCACAAGGGGCGGATACCCCTAACTTGTCTCTCAAATAGACAAATATATCTGTAGGCAAAATCTTAGTGAAAATATCAACTATTTGTTCATTTGTAGATACATACTCCAGCTTCATCTTCTCTTCATTGACTTGTTCTCTCAAGTAATGATATTTGGTTGATATATGCTTAGTCTTTGAATGTTGTACTGGTTTCTTTAACATGTTGATAGCACTAGAATTATCATAATAAATGACAGTAGGCTCATCATAAATAACTCTAATATCTTTCAACATTTGCTTCATCCAAACTACCTGAGTGCAATTACTAGTAGCAACAATGTACTCATCTTGAGTAGTAGATGAGGACACTAATCCTTGTTTCTTACTTTCCCATGAAACCAACTTCTTTCCCAAAAATAATGCTCCACCGATATTGCTCTCTCGGTCATCAATATCACTAGCCCAATCAACATCAATATAGGCACATAACATAAAATCATCATTCCTCGGATACCACAAACCGTAATCCATACTTCCCTTCACGTATCTAGATATCCTCTTAACAACAGTGACATGACTCTTTCAGATTAGCCTGATATCTGGCAGCCATACATACATGATACTATCATTGTCAAGACTTGGAGCACATTGAGAAATATTGTAATCTTAGTATAGCTAAGCAAAAGAAGACAGTGTCAACATCTGAACCTAATGCAAAACTAGAACATAATGGAACAATGGAAAAGAAGAAAGAAACTAAACAAGTTTGGGAAGAAAAGGATAAATATAAGGATAAGTCAAGTTTGATTATTCAAACTACCATACATGTTGAAAGGAAAACCTTGTGGGTAGTAGATAGTGGTTGTTCCAATCACATGAATGGTGGTTCAGTGAGGTTTGGAGATAACTCATCAATCAAAATAAAAGGCAAAGATACTCTTAGTATTGATGGTAAACTGAAAGCACATGATGTATACTATGTGGAAGGTCTTAAGAACAATATGCTAAGTGTGAGTCAAATGTGTGACAAGGGATATAAGTTTATGTTTGATTCAAAAGGATGTCAAATTAGAAAAGAAAGAAATGGACAGATTGTTGCTAAAGTAAAAAGGACAGATGGCAATGTATATAATCTTAAGGAATTCTTTGAGTCTTAATGTATGATGGGCCAATTTGATGAGAGTTGGTTATGACATAGAAGACTAGGTCACATCAATTTTGATAATCTTGTTAAAGTAAGAAAGAGAGGGTATGTTAGGACCACACCTTAGATTATGAAACCAACTAGGACTTTTTGTGATGAGTGTCAAAGAGGAAAAAAAACTAAAGAGAGTTTCAAAACAAATGAGTACTCAACTACAATGCCTTTAGAGCTTGTGCATACTAATTTATGTGGGCCTACAAGAAAAAGAGCCCTAAATGGAGAAATATACTTCATGCTTCTCAGAGATAATTTCTCTAGGATGGCATGGGTCACCTTCCTGCAAGACAAGTCTCAATCCTATGCAAGATTCATTATATTTAGAAAAATAGTTGAGAAGGAAAGTGGATGCAAGCTGAAATGTCTAAGATCGGACCATGGAGGTGAGTTCACATCAAATGAATTTGAAGACTACTGTGAGAGACACAGAATCAGAAGACAATATTCAACCCCTAGGCCACCACAACAAAATGGTATTATGGAAAGGAAGAACAAAACATTTAAGGAGATGGAAAGGACAATGTTAAATGAAGCAAATATGCCTAATGTTTATTGGAAAG
Organism: Cryptomeria japonica; assembly: GCF_030272615.1. Classification (NCBI taxonomy): domain Eukaryota; kingdom Viridiplantae; phylum Streptophyta; class Pinopsida; order Cupressales; family Cupressaceae; genus Cryptomeria; species Cryptomeria japonica. The sequence continues at coordinate 618,672,328 of NC_081408.1, read as the reverse complement.
AGGCACTCCCCACTAATGTATACACCTTAAATAGAGTTAGTTAGAGTAAACAACAGAATGACACCTTATGAGTTATGGTATGATAGGAAACCATCAACTTCAAGTATTTCAAGGTGTTTGGTAGCAAGTGCTTCATCAAAAGAGATGAAGATGGATTAGGAATTTTTGAGTCACGAAGTGATGGAGGTATCTTTTTAGGATACTCTACTCATAGAAAGGCCTACAAGTGTTTCAACAAAAGACTAAAGAAAGTAATTGAGAGTGTACATGTAAAAGTAGATGAAGATATGCACAAAGGAAGGAAAAACTCAATTACTCAAATTGAAGAACCATATGTTGAAGATGAAGATCAATCTAAGAGTGAACATGAAGAAGAAGCACATAAAAAAGCCCCAAATATATATGTGTAAATGAATCACCCTGAGGATTAGATTATTGGCAACAAGAATGATGGTGTACAAAGTAGAAGGAAAGCAAGGAACACTAAAAAAGTAAACTTCTACCTCATGACTGAGATGGAACCCAAAATATATGATGAGGACAACAAGAGAGAGAAGTCCATAAGAGCTATGGAAGAAGAGTTGTGACAGACAAAAAAGAACAAAACATGGGAATTGGTTTGTAGCCCAACAGATAAGAATGTCATTGGGACTAAATGGGTCTACATGAACAAGATGAATGAGGAAGGGAAAGTGATAAGGAATAAAGCAAGGCTTGTGTGGAAGGGACATGCTCAGGTAGACGACATAGATTTTGAAGAGACATTTGCACAAGTTGCAAGACTTGAAGCTATAAAGATGTTCTTGGTATTCTCAGCATATAAAGGATATAGAGTATATCAAATTAATGTCAAATCTGCATTTTTGAATGGCAATATAGAAGAAGACGTGTATCTAAAGAAACTTGAAGGGTTTCAACTGCATGAAGATGACACCATTTTTGGAGATTAAAGAAATCATTATATGGTGTAAACCAGGAACCTAGAGCATGGTATTCTGGGTTGGATAAGTATCTCCATCAACAAGGCTTTAGAAAAGGAAATGCTGACAATAGTGAAAATTTTAGTGGCTAATATTCACCAATTGGCTATTTTTTAAATTTTGGGAATCAAGATTTGGCTAATAAGTTCAGCTTTTGAGGTGACCCAAATCGTCACATTTAAAAAAAATAAAAAATTAGTGTTATTTAAATCACCAGAGATTTTTTTTTCTTTTTTTTTAACAAAAATATTTGCCACAATATTCGTTGCATGATTGGATCATATTTGCCAACATTTAATAATTTATTATAGAAATCTAAATTAATTCACCAACAAAATATCATAATTATTAGTTACTTTAGGTTTATATCAACTATCTTTAGTTGCCACCATTAATTTAAAATATAATCTAATGATCTTCATTGTATTCTATGAGGTAAATTGTAGCTACAAGTTGTAATGGCCTCAATAAAAATCAATCATCTAAAAGCACTTTTTATCCCCATGAGTATTACAAAATGTTTGTACATTTTATCTCACAAAATACAAAGAGGGCTATTAGATTGTTTTAAGTTAATGGTAGAATTTGAATAAAATAGATTCTACCCCTTAAACTCATTAATGATTTCCACCTTCATGCCTTTACTTTTCTATAAAAACTATTTTTTAAAATGAAAGGATTTGCAATAGTAATCAATGCATACTCTTATTATTTTCCAAGATTCACCAATATATTCTACCCAAAAAATTGATATAAAATTTTTTTGCCAATAAATAAATATTTTTCTTTAAAAAAAGGAAAGATTTGCCAATTAAAATAATTATAAGTTAAAAAAAATAAACCATACAATTTTTTGAGAGGGGGTCTCTTAAAGTTATCACTGGCTGACAACAATTTATATATCAAGGTAGATAGAGAGCACATGATCATAGTAGTGGTATATGTAGATGACATCATCTTTAGAGGTAACAAAGATGTTCTATGCAAAGAATTTGCTGATAAGATGCAGTTATAGTTTGAAATGTCCATGCTTGGAGAATTATCACATTTTCTTGGTTTGAAAATATCACAATGAAATAAGGGCATATTCATTTCTCAAACCAAGTATGCTAAATACATGTTGAAGAAATTTCAAATGGAGGACAACAAACCAGTTAGTACCCCCTTGTTGACAAGATGCAAGTTGAGCAAAGATGATGAGTCACCTAGTATGGATCAGATCTTGTATAGATCCATGATTGGAAGCCTATTGTGTCTTACAGCTTCAAGGTCTGATATTGTTCAAGTTGTGTGCATGGTAGCAAGATTTCAAGCTGCTCCAAAGAAATCTTATGTGAATGTAGTTAGAAGAATCTTCAAGTATCTGCAAGGAACACTTACTTATGGCTTATGGTATTTAAAGAAAAGAGATTTCACTTTGCAAGCCTATATTGATGCTAATTAGGTAGGATGTGTAGATGTTAGAAAGACAACTAGTGGTGGAGATTTCTTCCTTGGAGATAGATTGGTGTCATAGCATAGCAAGAAGCAAGAGTTAATTTCACTATCAACTATTGAAGTTGAGTATATTGCATCTGCCACATGTTGCTCATAGGTTTTGTGGATGAAACAGACCTTAAAAGACATTTAGGTATCATTTTAAGATCCTATTGCTATTATGTGTGACAATTCAAGTGCTATAGATATATCAAAGAACCCTGTCATGCATTCTAGGACAAAGCACATTGCCATCAAGTATCATTTTCTCAAGGAAAATGTTGTAGAGAAAGAGGTAAAAGTTGAGTATGTGTGCACTAGTGAACAAGTAGTTGATATCTTAACTAAGACACTGCCCAAAGATAGCTTTGAGTACTTGAGACAAAAATTGGGTGTTGTCTCACCCTCCTTCTGCACTTAAAGCATTTATTTGAGATCCATAGTTTAGGGGGAGCATATTGTTTCTACACTTACTGTCTTGAACCTCATGTACAGTCTCAAGGGGAGATTTGCATTTTTGTAAGAAGTATTGGAACTAATTATTATATTGTAATAATGGTTCATCTAGCTATAGGAAGCAAAGGTCAAGTAGTTGTAAAGGAAATTTCTAATGTATTGCAAATGTGTCATGATCGAAATTGGAAGTTCCATTCATTAACATAAAAAATCGAAGGGGGTGTGCATGCACAGTTGACATTTGGTTGCAACACCCTTTGCCATTGTTTTAAAGGTGGGAGAGAAGAAATTGTGTTGGCATCAATACCAAAGGGGGAGATTGTTGGCATTAGACTGTCATTGATGTCAATGATTGAGAAGATGCAATGGAGAGATCAGACAAGATGCAATGGAGAGTTAAAATTGATAGGATGGCAAAAGTGTTGTTATATGCACAAGAAGATACAAGAGAAATGCATGAAGTGTGTTGTTGGGGTATGAAAATGGACAAGGAAGACACATGCAATTGTGTTGGAAATGAATAGTGAAATCTGGTCTAACTTAGAAAAAGCTAGATGTAGTTGGTAATAACACGTAGGTTATCACTATCTACAAAGCTACAAAATGTGACTACAAATGTCAATAACACGATGGGTTAGTCATGTTGGTCTATTGGGATGTCAATAATACAAAGGTTATGCTGCTCATCTTATTTTGTGGCATGTTATACAAGGTAGGATAACCTTACGAGATAACAATAGTCTAAGGAGGTCAAAGTGGAGAGATGCTCTCTCTTATCCCATAGTGTCAAAAGTGACTAACAAAAGTCACGTGGGATAAGAAACTAAAGGGAAAATTGGAGATTCCCTTATCCCGCACAAAGAAAGAGGCTAGACAAGGTTCACGAGGGATAACAAAGTAAAGAAAAGGATACAAAGGAAATCCTTATCCACGAGGGTTCACAATAGTAAGAACATTGTTGCGAGATAAGGCTACAAAGGAAAAAGAAAGGTTTCCTTATCTCGCACATCTTCGTGGGGATAAGGAAAGGTTCATGGGATAACAAGCTGCTTATCAAGGGAAGACAAATCTTATCTTGCATGGTCCTTAGACATGCTCAGAACCTTATCCAGTGAGGTGAAACAATGTAAAGGAATATGACATGGGATAAGATCAAGTGAAGACAAAAAGGGAGAATCCTTATCCTGTGAGGCGTATAACACAAAGATTAGCCATAGTATGAAGAACCCGATAGTCCACCTGGGCGTTGACCAATCTTGACTGAACAACGCGGCATGTATGGAGAAAATTAGAGGATACCTATCAAAATGATGAAAGGGTATTTTGTTGAAATATTTGAAGATTGTGATTGACTTTGCTACCATGCCTGCAAGTCGATGAACTTAGAGGTCTACATGGGTAGTTGACCAGGTTTGAGCAAGTGACTTGGACACTGAATAAGAACATGTCTGCATGCCAATAGGCGAATTGATCTACATATCGACACACCGAATTTGATCCAATGATTTGGACAAAGGAGATGAAGACATGAAGATCCTTGGTGGACAAAAGATGAATCCGATATGCAGAAGTCAATGATGATAGAAGTTGTTGTTCATCTTTTCAGCATAAGTCGACAGAGGACGAAGGACGCATTAATGGCAAACTAGTTGCAGTTTGTTGATGGGCTCAAGTTGATCAATAGTGGTTGGATCAGATCTATTGCGTAGATCATTTTTTCTTAAAATAGCAACCTAGTGCAGAAGGTGAACAATACATAGACCAAGAAGAAGAAAACAAAGCATGATCATTCAATGGAGTTAGTCGATTCAAGGAGGGAAATCCAATCTATTGTAGACCATATCCTTGAAGAGCATATTGATATTACTAAGTTTAGTAATCTATGTACAGAGAATGATTTGAAGATAGAAATGATGCATTTACTATAGATAACAAGTATGAGATCACATTCAAGACAAAAGATAAAATTTCTAGAGTTGCAGATCTCCAAGACAAACGAATTGAATAAAAATATTCAAGATTGTTGTAGAAAAAAATCCTATGAGTAAATAGTCAATCCAATCAAGCACTAGGTGTAAATGTGGCTCTACATTACTAGGTGTGGCTAATGAGACAGTAACTAAGGTGGAAAAAAAGATATCTCTATGATTCGATGAAAAATTTGTAAGTAGTAGTGTTGATGCGTGGTGTTGTTGTTGTGGTGAAGTTAAAAAAAAGTGTTGTTTTTGAGAGAGAGATAGTGTGTTGTTGCAACTACAAAAACAAAGTAAGAACATAGTATTCTGAAGTGTAATGTTGTAGCAGAGAGAAGAACATAACCAGAGGAAGGAGGAGAAACAAAGAAAACTTTCAACAGGTCGAGAAAGGAAGTTTTATGCCATGAGAAATTCGTAAATGTTACAAAACTCATTTGTAACAAGGCTTTATCATTTGTATTGAAAACTTGATCAATCATTGTAAATCTATGAGTGGATTCTTAGAGCAGGGGTACGTGCTCCTTTGAGTAGGTTCTCATAAAATTAGGGATTGTTTCTCCTTGGGTTGGTGCCCTCAAGTTTCAGGGGTAGGTGCTCATAAAATTAGGGGTTGGTTCTCCTTGGGTTGGTGCCCTAAACATTGGAAACTATTATTTACTGGGAATTTGGACTAGAGCATTACACTCCAATAGCTATTCTCACTAAGGTTTTTCCCACATTAGGTTTTCCTTGAACATTTGGTGTTATTTGATGTGCTCTTGTCTGTGTGTGTCTATGTTTATATTACATCCTTAAAATTTGCACATTGAACTTAAAAGTTTTGAAATATGTTGATTCACCCCCCTCTCATTGTCCATTTATGTTTTTCACATATCATCGACAAACTTCATGCTAAATTCATCATCACCACCAATGATAATATCATCAACAAATACTTCAACAATCACGATGTTATCATTTGCTATCTTAAAGTATAGATTAGTGTTAGCAACACCTTTAGTAAATCCCAATTTTATCAAGTATTTATCTAATCTAGCATACTAGGCTCTAGGGGATTGTTTCAGTCCATAAAGAGCTTTCCTCAACTTACATACCATGTCTCTATCATCTGACAATGAAAATCCATTAGGTTGTTCAATGTAAACTTCTTCCTCTATATCATCAATCAAAAAGGTAGATTTGGCATCCATCTGATATACCTTGAAATATTTATAAGTAGCATAAGCAAGCAACAGTATAACAACTTCAAGTCTAGAAACCAAAGTAAAAGTCTCCTCATAATCAATCCCTTCTTGTTGTGAATATCCTTTGCAGACTAGTCTAGCTTTATTTCTGACTTCACCAACTTCATTCATTTTCTTTCTGAATAGCCATTTAGTACCAATAAAATTCTTATCCTTAGGTCTAGGCACAAGCTCCCATGGCTTATTCTTTTCAATCTAATCTAATTCTTCTTCCATAGCTCTCATCCAACTTTCAAAATTACAAGCTTCAACAAAATCTTTAGGTTCAACTTTAGAAATCAAACATAATTCTTCAATAGTTAACCTTCTTCTACTCATTTAACCTTTATTCTTGTCATCAATAACCAAATTTTTAGAATGATTCAACCTTACATACCTCAGAGTCTTCTAATTGTTTTGATTCTCAGGTTATAGCACTCCATCACCGACAAAAACAACATCCGGATTAACAATCTCTACCAGATCATTCTTCTTAGGCTCTTTAGTCTGAATAGGGGCTAAAACAATATTCTAACCATCATCATAACCACATGCTCTCATTTCCTTCCCAAGGTTCTCATCCACCTTCACATTTGAACTTCCCACTATCTTTCTTTGTCTCTTATTGTAGCACCTGTAGGTCTTTCTCTTAGTCGAATAACCCAAGAAAATACCTTCATCACTTCTAGCATAACAGTTTCCTATATCCTCATCTCTCTTGATATAACATTTGCTTCCAAATACTTTGAAACATCTCAAAGTAGGAACAAGACCAAACCAAAACACATAAGGGGTCTTACAAGTATCACCTTTGATATGAAATTTGTTGAATGTGTAAACAACAATACTAATAGCTTCTCTCCAGTAGATATTCAAAACATTTACTTCAATAATCTTAGTCCTTGTAGAATCCAAAACTATTATGTTCTTTCTCTCAAAAAATCCATTCTATTGAGGGGTTCTAGGAGCAGATAATTGTCTTCTAATTCCATACATCTCATAGAATAAATTGAACTCACTAGAACATAGTTCTCCACCTCTACCAGATCTCAAACATTTCACCTTCAATCTAGACTCATTCTCAACCTTAGCTTTGAATATCCTGAATTTATCCAATGCTTTTGATTTATCCTTCAAAAAGACAACCCACATCATCCAGGAAAAAATCATGAATTAGCAGAATAAAGTATCTATCACCGTGCACACTTCTAACATTTGTCGGTCCAAATAGGTCAATATGCACAAGATCTAGCAGTCCATTAGATGTATATTGTTTTCTTTTGAAAGAAATCCTTGTTTGCTTACCCAACTGACATTCCTTAGATACCGGATTAGGCTTCAAAATATTAGGAAAATCTCTAAAAACATGTGTAGACCAAATATTAACCATTTAATCAAAATTCACATGACACATTATCCTATGCCATAACCAACTCTCATCTATATTAGCAATCAAACAACTTTTCTCACTAGCATTCAAATGAAAAATGTTACCTTCTGTCTTAGTCCCAGATGCAATCTCTATATCAGAGGCTTTTAAGATCTTGCATTTACCATCCTTGAATTGGAGATCATGACCTTTATCAACCATTTGTCCAACACTCAAAAGATTTTTCTTAAAACCTTCAACATACAAGACATCATCAGTGTTATGCTTACCATCAAAACAAATAGATCCTCCCCCATGAATTACATAGGCTTTGTCATCTCCAAATATAATTATTCCACCATCAAACCTTTCCATGCTCAAAAATTTGCTTTTATCACCGGTCACATCATGTGAACAACTGCTATCAATTACCCATTCATCTTTCTCTTCTACCTTAGCAACCACAGCTTTCTCCTCTATAGAACAACTAGTGGAATCAATAGGTATATGTCTATCTTCTTTGATGGTAGTAAACACAACTTCATCTCCTTCTAATTCTAAACTTTTGGTTAGACTTGTAAGGCTTATCATACTTCTCATGATTATTATATATATCATTCCTATCATGCTTATCAAATTTATCATGTTTGTCATACTTAGTCATTCTCTCTAGGCATCTAGAAGCAAAATATCCTATCTTATTACAAGAAAAACATTTCAAAGGTAACTTTCCATCATACTTACTGACTCCTTTAGGCAATCTCCAGGGAATCAATGCTTCAAGCTCATCTAGCTCTCTTTCTTTCTCTTCCATCTCTTTTCTCTCTCTCTTTCATATCTGGATATTCTGCACCCATCACGATCATATTTCTGCTTAACGGATACAGATGCATATGTTGTAAATGTTGTTTCAGACTTTCCATGTGATTTTTCAAAATTTCTCAACTCAAATGCAACAAGATTTCCAACCAATGCGACTCTTTTTACAATAGTCACACTTCAGATCTCACCAATGGCAACAACCTTATGCCTATAAGCAGGAGGAAAATATCTTAGCACCTTAGCAACTATTTTCTTTTTTAATGGTTCCACTAGCACATCTGATGCCTAGGACAAGGTCATTCACCTTAGCCATGAAAGAGTGTATGTTCTCATCAAGGTCACTAACCTATTTATCTCCTTCATACAAGATCTCAAGCTTCTCCCAGATCTCATGTGCGGTCTAAAGTCCCATAAAATTTGTCATCTTTGAATCAGTCAAGGCTCTAAGCAATAGAACTTCCTTCGCTCTAATATTATATTTTGCTTCCTTAACCTCATCCGGAGTAGACAGTCCATTATGAGGAACCACATAGGGATTCTTTCTAATCTTCTAGTAATCTTCTCTAAGACATTTCAAGTGCACTTCCATCTTGTTCTTCCATATAGTATAATTACTACCATGAAACCTCAGTCTGTCCTTATTGAAGAGAATACCTTGAGTTGCCATCTAGGATCTCCTCAATTGATTAAGCTTCTACTGGAAGATTTAGCTTTCATACCAATTGTTAGCAGAAATCAAGAAGGAAGATTGAGAGGGGAGGGGACGAATCAGTCTTCACTTGAACAACAAACTTAACCACAAAAAACAAATCTAACAAACTGCAACAACAAGATAGATAGGCAAATTGAAAGCACAACACACAAGACCAATATTTTGAAGTGGAAAACTCGGTTAAGGGAAAAACCACGGTGGGAACCTACCCACAGTTAGATGATACTCTATAGTAGTATGGGAAAAACCACGGTGTTGTTGTTGTTGTGGTGAAGTTCAGAAAATGTGTTGTTGTTGAGAGAGAGACAACATGTTGTTGCAAAGACAAAAATAGAGTAAGAACAAAGTATTCTGAAGTGTAATGTTGTAGCATAGAGGAAGGAGGAGAAACAAAGAAAACTTTCAACAGGCTGAGAAAGGCAGCCTTATGCCATGAGAAATTTGTAAGTGTTACAAAACTCATTTGTAACAAGGTTTTATCATTTGTATTGAAAACTTGATCAATCATTGTAAATCTATGAGTGGATTCTTAGAGCAAGGGTACGTGCTCCTTTGAGTAGGTTCTCATAAAATTAGGGGTTGTTTCTCCTTGGGTTGGTGCCCTAAAGTTTCAGGGGTAGGTGCTACTTTCAGTAGGTTCTCATAAAATTAGGGGTTGGTTCTCCTTGGGTTGGTGCCCTAAACATTGGAAACTGTTATTTACTGTGAATCTAGATTAGAGCAGTTGACTCCAGTAGCTATTCTCACTAAGGTTTTTCCCACATTGGGTTTTCCTTGCACATTTGGTGTTATTTGATGTGCTCTTGTGTGTGTCTATGTTTATATTACATCCTTAAAATTTGCACATTAGACTTAAATTTTTGAAATATGTTGATTCACCACCCCTCTCATTGTCCATTTGTGTTTTTCACATATCATCGACAAACTTCATGCTCAATTCATCATCTCCACCAATGATAATATCATCAACAAAGACTTCAACAATTAGGATGTTATCATTTTCTATCTTAAAGTATAGATTACTGTCAGCAACAACTTTAGTAAATCCCAATTTTATCAAGTATTTAGCTAATCTAGTATACCAGCCTCTAGGGGATTGTTTCAATCCATAAAGAGCTTTCTTCAACTTACATACCATGTCTCTATCATCCAACAATGAAAATCCATCAGGTTTTTCAATGTAAACTTATTCCTCTAGATCATCAATCAAAAAGGCAAATTTGGCATCCATCTGATATACCTTGAAATCTTTATAAGTAGCATAAGCAAGCAACAATATAACAACTTCAAGTTTAGCAACCAAAGTAAAAGTCTTCTCATAATCAATCCCTTCTTGTTGTGAATATCATTTGCAGACCAGTCTAGCTTTATTTCTGACTTCACCAACTTCATTCATTTTCTTTCTGAATACCCATTTAGTAACAATAAAATTCTTATCCTTAGGCCTAGGCACAAGCTCCCATGGATTATTCTTTTCAATCTAATCTAATTCTTCTTCTATAGCTCGCATCCAACTTTCATCTTTACAAGCTTCAACAAAATCTTTAGGTTCAACTTTAGAAATCAAACATAATTCTTCATAAGTTAACCTTCTTCTAGTCATTACACCTTTATTCTTGTCATCAATAACCTGATTTTTAGAATGTTTCAATGTTACATACCTCAGAGTCTTCTAATTGTTCTGATTTTCAGGTTCCTGCACTCCATCACCGAAAAAAACAACATCCGGATTAACAGTCTCTACCAGATCATTCTTCTTAGGCTCTTCAGTCTGAACAGAGGCTAAAACAATATTCTAACCATCATCATAATCATATGCTCTCATTTCCTTCCCAAGGTTCTCATCCACCTTCACATTTGCACTTCCCACTATCTTTCTTTGTCCCTTCTTGTAGCACCTGTAGGCCTTTCTCTTAGTTGAATAACCCAGGAAAATACCTTCACCACTTCTAGCATAAAAATTTCCTATATCCTCATCTCTCTTGATATAATATTTGCTTCCAAATACTCTGAAACATCTCAGAGTAGGAACATGACCAAACCAAAACACATAAGAGGTCTTACCAGTATCACCTTTGATGTGAACTCTGTTGAATGTGTAAACAACAATGCTAATAGTTTCTCTCCAGTAGATATTCATAACATTTCCTTCAATAATCTTAGTCCTTGTAGCATCCAATATAGTTATGTTCTTTCTCTCAAAAATTCATTCTACTGAGCGGTTCTAGGAGCAAATAATTGTCTTCTAATCCCATGCATCTCATAGAATGAATTGAACTCACTGGAATAGAATTCTCCACCTCTATCAGATCTCAAACATTTCACCTCCAATCTAGACTCAGTCTCAACCTTAGCTTTGAATATCTTGAATTTATCCAATGCTTCTGATTTATCCTTCAAAAAGACAACCCACATTATCCTGGAAAAATCATCAATTAGCAAAATAAAGTATCTATCACCCTACATACTTCTAACATTTGTCGGTCCACATAGGTTAGTATGCACAAAATCTAGCAGTCCATTAGATGTATATTGTTTTCTTTTGAAAGAAATCCTTGTTTGCTTACCCAACTGACATTCCTTACATACCGGATTACGCTTCAAAATCTTAGGCAAATCTCTAACAACGTGTAGAACAGATCTTAACCATTTAATCAAAATTTAAATGACACATTATCCTATGCCATAACCAACTCTCATCTATCTTAGCAATCAAACAACTTTTCTCACTAGCATTCAAATGAGAAATGTTACCTTCTATCTTAGTCCCAGATGCAATCTCTATACCGGAGGCTTTTAACATCTTGCATTTACCATCCTTGAATTGTAGATCATGACCTTTATCAACCATCTGTCCAACACTCAAAAGATTATGCTTAAAACCTTCAACATACAAGACATCATCAGTGTTATGCTTACCATCAAAATAAATAGATCCTCCACCACGAATTACATAGGCTTTGTCATCTCCGAATCTAACTATTCCACCATCAAACCTTTCCATGGTCACAATTTTTCTTTTATCACCGGTCACATGATGTGAACAACTATTATCAATTACCCATTCATCTTTCTCTTCTACCTTAGTAGCCAAAGTTTTCCCCTTAACAGAACAACTAGTGGAATCAGTAGGTATAGGTTTATCTTCTTTGATGGCAGTAAACACAACTTCATCTCCTTTCAATTCTTCATTTGTAACACCTTCATTGGTAGCATAATAACAGTTCTTCTTATTTCTAAACTTCTGGTAAGACTTTTAAGTCTTATCATACTTCTCATGATTATTATATATATCATTCCTATCATGCTTATCAAATTTATCTTGTCTGTCATACTTAGTCATTCTCTCTAGGCATCTAGAAGCAAAATATCCTATCTTATTACAAGAAAATAATTTCAAAGGTAACTTTCCATCATACTTACTGAATCCTTTAGGCAATCTCCAAGCAATCAATGCTTCAAGCTCATCTAGCTATCTTTCTTTCTCTTCCATCTCTTTTCTCTCTCTTTCATATCTGGATATTCTGCACCCATCAGGATCATATTTCTGCTTAATGAATACAAATGCATATGTTCTAACTATTGTTTCAGACTTTCCATGTGATTCTTCAAATTTTCTCAGCTCAAATGCAACAAGATTTCCAACCAACACATCTCTTGTTACAATAGTCACACTTCGGATCTCATCAATAGCAGCAACCTTATGCTTATAAGTAGGAGGCAAAGATCTTAGCACCTTAGCAACTATTTCATCTTTTTTAGTGGTTCCACTAGCACATCTGATACCTAGGACAATGCCATTCACCTTAGCCATGAAAGAGTGTATGTTCTCATCAAGGTCATTCACCTATTTATCTCCTTCATACAAGATCTCAAGCTTCTCCCAGATCTCATGTGCGGTCTGGAGTCCCATAACATTTGTCATCTTTGAATCAGTCAAGGCACTAAACAATAGAACTTCCTTCGCTCTAATATTATATTTTTCTTCCTTAACCTCATCCGGAGTAGACAGTCCATTCTGAGATACAACATAGGGATTCTTTCTAATCTTATAGTAATCTTCTCTAAGACATTTGAAGTGCACTTCCATCTTGTTCTTCCATATAGTATAATTACTACCATCAAACCTCAGACTATCCCTATTAAAGAGAATACCTTGAGTTTCCATCTCGGATCTCCTCAAGTGATTAAGCTTCTATCGGAAGATTTCACTCTTATACCAATTGTTAGCAACAATCAAGAAAGAAGATTGAGAGGGGAGGGGGCGAATCAATCTTCACTGGAACAAAAAACTTAACCACCAAAAACAGATCTAACAAACTGCAACAACAAGATAGATAGGCAAATTGAAAGAACAACACACAACACGAAGATTTTGAAGTGGAAAACTCGGTTAAGGGAAAAACCACGGTGGGAACGTACCCATAGTTAGATGATACTCTATTGTAGTATGTGAAAATGTTACAATGGGGAATGCATAGGCATTCAGGCATACTGCCTAGAGCTCACTACTCAAATATATATTTGCCTGAAATGCTACAACCATCAGGGAAGTCTCATTGAATTACAATATTATTTGGACTATAATCTAGAAGAAATGAACTGAAGGAATAACACAAATGTCTACCCTACAACACCAATCTCTCCACAACACTTCATTGAAGGATAGATCTCTTGTTCGCACACACATATTGTTACTACTTATCAGCTTGCCATTAGTTTTATGTCAAAGTTATACTATATACTCTTGTCGGTTACTATTACCGAAATATTCAGTCGGTATGTACAGTCTAGTCGGTTACATAGGAAAGCAGTCATAGAACGCAGTATACACCGAGCTATCTACAGAGTATCTTTACATGTCTACCGAGCAACAAAGATGACACAGCAAGTTGATATACACCGAGTGAAACGTGTTACCAGATTCATTGAACCTGGACATGCATATGAAAATGCGTTGCAAGATCGAGGCACATCTAACTGTTATCACATTGGAAATTGCACTTGAAGATTGTGTATGATTTCAAGGTCATCTAACCAATGAAATATTTTGCATGGCTATTCATTCAATAAATCGTGTTTGTAAGATCGAAGCAATGAATTGGATCACCATCATAAGATATCTATTTATACAACATGAGTTAAGAGTTAAAAAGGTGCGTGCATGAGTGTAAGAAGACTGTTATAGAGACACAGAGGTCATTGAGAAGGTTTTCAGAGAATAGTCACAGAACAGAGTAAATAGAAGGGTTTACCGAGTTACTATATGGGTTACCGAGGTATGCTATAAGCAAGGTAATCTATTCTGAGCACATAGAATCTGCTATAACATTCCAGATGTAAAGTTGCAGATATTTGTAATGATTTTATTGTAATATTTTGAAGTTGTAAGAGAAACCTTTAACAGGGTAAAAGACTCTAATCAAGTCTATAAATTGTAAAGCCTCTAACCAGGTGCGGCATTTAGATGAAGTGTTGTAAAATCCTTTAGCAAGGTATATCTAACAGATCTTGTTACTCCTAATAGGGTATGCTATCAAAAATAGCTAAACATGTAGCTCTAACCGAGCACTCTTTATTATTGCAGTAGTGAAGTTGTGCATGCCATCCCCATCGCAGTTTTTCTCTCTAACCAAGAGTTTCTGCATAACCAAAATACATGTGTTATGAAGTGAATCATGTATGATTGTTATCTATTTGTTTTAGCTTTATATTATGTTATTGCACTATTCGGTCTATGCATAACAGTAAAGTTATTGTTGAATAAAAGTTTTGAAGTACTGATTCACCCCTCCCCTCTCAGTACATTAGCTTTCCATATTGGGCCTAACAATTGGTATCAGAGCTTGAATCTTGGAAAAGGGTTTAACTACCTAAAGAGAAAGATCTTATCAATGGAAGGCTATAAACAATCTCAGAGGATTGTGTATCTGCAAGAAGAGCTGGATCATGCTAATCAAGTGATTGTAGACATGCAAAGGCAAATGCAAAAATCTCTGAAAGTGAGAAGAAGATTATCTGATGATTTGCAGGACTCTCAAGAGTTAGTGGAACAAATTGAGACATCATTTGAGAATAGTATATCTGAAGAGACTAAAGAAATGATTGGAGTATTGAAAGAAAAGAACAAAGCACTGGCTGATCAACTGAAAGCAATGAAAAGAGACCATGAACATTTCAGCACACAGATGACTGAAAATCTTGATGCATTGAGGATAGCTGAGGATAAAGCAAGAGATCTACAGAGAGAGAAACAACAACTTGAAGTCTTAGTATCTGATAAGAATGATGAAATCAAAAGGTTAACTAGAATTCAACAAAACCTATCAGGTCAACTAGGTTATGCACATCATGAAGCAAATCTGAAAGATGATGAGAATCAAGCATTGAAACTTGAAGTATCAAAGTTAACCGATGAACTTGAAACAGAGAAGAAATCCAAAGAAACACTGAAGAAGAGTTATGAAGCATCAAAGATGTTGGATGAGCAACTGAATACAAGATGACCCAACAAAGATGCAGGACTTGCTTACAAAGGAAAAGACTCTACCAAGAAGGGAATTCATACTACTGAGAGAGGAGAATCATCAAAGCAAGTTGGAAACAAGAATAACATCAAAAGAAAGAAGCCTATTTGCAACTACTGTGGAAATCAAGGTCACACTACCAACATATGCCAAATCAGAAAAGGTAAGCAACCAAATGTCACTTAGTCCAATGGTTATTGTTACAATTGCAATAAATATGGTCACACATCTAATGAATGTAGGACAAAGTTTGTTAACAATTATTAGAAGGCAAAATTCAAAGGGTTTTGTAAAAACTGCAATAGATATGGACATAGTACCGAGAAGTGTTGGTTTAAGCAAAAGAACTATATGTGGTATGCACACCGAGCAAATGCTAGAGGTTACCGAACTCACACAAATCCTTACCGACAGTATTTTGCAGTACCATGGGATTACAATACAAGGATATGGTGTGAATGTTGTGGAAGATATGGACATATAAGTGCCAACTGTTTTATAAGGTTTGGGATGAACAACCGAAGATCATGGAGAAATCCTAGTATGGCATGTTTTCATTGTCACAAAGTAGGACACTTAGCTGGAGATTGCAGAGATCAACCTAGAAAAGACACTGAAGAAATAAAAGAAAAATTAAAGATGATTTGGAAAAAGAAGGAAATTGTGTCAAATGAAGAAAGCACCTTACCTACCGAGTTAGGTTCTCCTATTCCAAATTAATCGGTAAAGGTATGAAGGGACTACATTCTCTGAAGGTTAAAATCTTAACAGTTCCTATTCTATTATGTACTTAATTCAAAATCTGCATAGTTAAGATGTAAAAGTAAGTTTGGAATTCTATCAAAGTCTTTTGAAGCACTTTACAGGAAGCCTGTCAAGTCGGTGAATACAGGAAGTCTGTCAAGTCGGTAAATGAAGAAAGTTTGGTTACTCGGTCAAAATGGAAAAAGGAGAGTAAATCGGTTAAAGAGGAACTGAGTGCATTTAATTATAGACACTTAAAAATAATTATTTTAATTATTTTTTAATTCCTCACATAATTAATTAATTAATTATGTTAATTAAAATTCTTCTCAATATTAATTAAATATAATTAGTATTGTCACTATAGCATATGATTGATTTATTTAATAAATCAATCCCTTTCTTTATTCTTCTAAAAAATCAAATCTTCACAAATCTTCCTCTTAGCTAATTAATTTCAATTAATTAGTTAACCTACATGATTCCTACAAATCATCTTCTTAATTCATCATTAACCTAATAAATTCTTCTAGAAACTCCCTAAACTCACTTAACATTATTCTTTTAGTCAAATTCTCCTACAAATATAAATCCCACCTAACATTTCCTCTAAATTCCCCTCCTAATGAGTCGTTAATGGCTAATCATCATGATTAGCCACAAAGTCAACTCTTTGTCCTTTCATCCAGCCACTAGCTTTAAATGCTTTTTTTCTAGATGAATGTAAGATTTTTGAAATCTCACATTCCTCTAGGCATTTCCCTCTCCCAAGGAAATTTTAATTCCTTTTTATTCTTCTAATCCCCATAATATCCGTTTTTGGAGAATTTTTAATTCCTCCAATGCATCTTGTAGAGTGTGGAGATACGAAATGCCTTTAAGGCATATTTCTTGGTCTCCACACCCTCTCTTGGACCTTATATGACCTCACAAGTAAATCTTAGCCCTTCATCTCGAATTCATCCTAGCCATCCGTTTTCCTCTCCTCTTCCTATAAAATAGAGTTCCATCCCTTCATTCAAAACATCTTGAAATTTAGTAAGCTTATGCTGCCCTTTTGAGCCCAGGAAATCATCTTGGCAACTTGATCATCTCATCCTTATCATTCATCCTTATCATTTGTGCACAATATTGGAGATCCATCCACATCCAGCAATCAAAGGAGCACATCAAGTGGAGCATTATCAAGGGGCACCTTCACTTCATCAAGCTCAATCCGAAGGAGAAGGTAAAATAGCAAGGTGAAATGGTCTTTTTATGATATTTTAGCATTCTGCATGTTTATTTCGTTATGTTTTGATCAGTTTACCTTTCAAATCTATTTTTCCCTCTTCATTTTGGCACGCTCGGTGGGACTCACGTCCCTGACAACTAATGTTATTGTTTTTTTTTAAGGTTTTTGTGAGTTCTGAGATGCAGGTTCCAGAATAGCGCGACTGCAAAATATATATATATATATATATATATATATCTTTTTCGCAGGTTCCAGAATCGTGGCTCTGCATTCTTGCGCGATAGCTCCTCCTTATTTTGTTTTGTTTCTTTCTTTTTTTTCTGTTTCTGTTGCAGGACGACAACTCTGTTATCTGATTTGTTATTTGATTTGTTGTCTGTTCTGTTTTAGTATAATCTGTGCGAAAGTAGGAGAGTATGCTCTTGTCTATATAGACAATCAGAAATCCAAACTTTTCAGTTTTCTATTATGTTTAGCACGACTGTATGCACTGACCGCAGGAAAGTGTGAAAATAGGAGAGTATGCTCTTGTCTATCTAGACAATCAGAAATCCGGACCTTTGACACCTTTGTATCTGTGTAGTGTTACTGTCTGCTTTGTTAATCTGTCTGAAAAGTTTATGCGCTAACTGTAGTTTGAATTTAATTTATTTATTTCCTGTTATCTGCTCTGTTTAAATATAATCCGTCCGCCTGCAGGAAAGTGTGAAAGTAGGAGAGTATGCTCTTGTCTATCTAGACAATCAGAAATCCGGACCTTTGACATTTTTATTTTATTCTGTTTAGTGCGACAATTTGCTCTATTAAATCTAGGGTTTTTGTCTGCTCTGTTAAATCTAGGGTTTCTGTTTTGTTAAATTTAGGGTTTCTGTTCTATTAAATTTAGGGTTTATGTTCTGTTAAATCTAGGGTTAAAAAAAAAAAAAGAGTAAATTTTTTTCTTTTTTTTCGCCATATCTTCTTTATCTTGACTCCATTTCCCTTCAAACTTCACCATATTCTCTACATTGCTCGATAAGGTATTTTGTGTACTTAAAAGCATTTTCGCGGTCATTTTCACTTACCAAGTTTTCGAGAAAGCAGAGCAAGTGAATCTAAGGCAATCAAACCTCCTACAAAGAAAATTCAAGGTATTTACATCAATCTCAACACATCGTTAAGATGGTTTATTGATCTTATCTAAGTATAAAGCATCTGTCGTTTGAAATCCTGAAACCCTAAGGACTCTTTGCTAGTTTTTATCTGAAATCTACAATGGCGCCCAAGATCCAAGATCCCATAGTTGTCAAGAATGTAGAGAAGCCCTCACTAAAATACTCTTTGACTCCCAAAGTCACTTCTGAACCGAATGACAAAACCACCTTTTCACTCATCCCAGATAGAGTGTTACTAGTCGAGGATGTGAGATTCTTCACCAAATGTTGTGTTGAAGAACTCGGTCATGTTGAAATCAGAGACACCTATTATGAGCTGTGTATCGATGGTAAATTGAATAGCAAGTATGAGCACATCAAAATCAAGGGATTAACTAAAGCCCTAACCTATCCCCATGTGTTCAAACCCCAGTGGGTCAAGTTTGTTCTGAGCAGAGTTCACAATGATTTCATGTGGCTAGAAGAGCAACCATTTAAGATTACTAAGAAAATCATTCATCTGATTACCAGTTACCCTATCTATGATCATGCCCAAGCCCAGAAGATGATATCACAAAAGGAATTGATCAGTTTAACCGGAGTGGAATCTGATTGTAGAGGATTGAAACTGAATAATGTCACCGATGAAGAACTAAAATTTTCCATTAGAGTAATGGGCTACTGTTTCTTCCAATCGGCAAGGGAAAACAGTGTTCCCTGTGCAGCAGTAGACCTGGCATAAAAAATTGTGAAAAAGGGAATGAAAATTGACCTATGTGAGGTATTGTTGAAGAACCTATTTGAAAATCTGAACACCATCAAGAAGCCGAAGAAGAACAACTCGGCTAATACTCTAAAGTTTTGATCATTACTAGTATGCATATTTTTCTACTTTGAAAAATTCTTTCCATCAGTCTGTAAAGTTGTTTGGGAGCTACACCGACCAATCACCCATCAGATTAATGACTCCATTAAGAAGTTAGGAGATAATTTCAATGATATCATGGATGATTACTTCAGTAAATTTCAAGAGAAAATGCATAATAGATATAGGATTCCACCCTAGCTAGTAGAGAAATACAAAAATGATATATGTTTTGAAGTTGACACTGATTACTGTTATGTGAATGTTGTGGAACCAAGGACTCAATCTTTGTCACCGATGGGTTACGAGATTGATTTTGACATCACAAAACAACAAATTGATGCATTTCTTACATTGCCTAGACATGCTACCGAGCTGAGGTATGGTACCTATGAGGAAGTAAAGGAAAAGGTAAAAATGAGTATTGTAGTACCCAAAGCTACAAGAAAGGCATAAAAAATGATAAAGGCATTGTCAGAAAAATTCGGAGAAGACTCTTTCTGTACACTTGTCAAAGGCACCATTGCCATTACCGAAGAGGAATCTAAAGCCCAAGAGGTAGCTATAACATTGAGCACTGAATTGCCTAAGGGTAAAGTGTTGAAGAGAAAGAAACAGGACACATCAAAGGCCTCACCGACTCCACTTCCAAAGTGACCTAACACTAGAGCATCTGCAGCCTCACCAAATAAGAAGACAAAGAGTGTTACTGCTCCCAAGGTAACAAAGACATACAAGAAATCCACTTGGAGACTCATTTTGGCAAAAGAGTCGAGTGATACCGAATCAAAAGATGCAAGCAAATTCCAGATTGTCAAGAGGAAGAAGGTAAATATACATAGTGTTGAAAACTTCTATGCTAATATGAAAGAATATGGTGGATTTGGAGGATTTAGATATGTCAAGTATGAAACCAAGAACAATGATGAAAAGAGACAAATTGAAGAAGCTGTCATCTGCACACTTCTAAAGTTCCGGTTAGCTCCATTGGAACTAGCTAAGTCACTTCCAAATGAACTGTATTTGCATATTGTAATAGGTGGAAGTATGCAATGGACTCAGAGAAACAAATTAGAGAGAGAAGTCTAGTTCATTTATTTCCTGACATGTCAGTCGTTGAAATAAAAGAACATCTGGCAACCTACAATTCAAAGTTTCTTGTCAAACAAAGAGCCTTAAAACTGATGAATGGGCTATTTATCGAAGTTGAAAAGGAGACAAAAGCAAAGTGGCAGGAAATCTTCAAAATCAAGGATGTCGGTGAGTAAGCTATAGTTGAAATCGTTGATGTCACTAAGCACGATCCTGATTTCACCGAGCAAGGTCCTGATGCTACCGAACGAGACCCTACTGACACTATACAAATAGATGAAGATGTCATGGATTCAGAGGCATCGGAATAGGAAATGATAGAAGGCACTACATATGCAAAACTTGTATCTAGTGAATCAGTCTTGGAACAAGTTCAACCTTATCCACTGGTCAAGGAACCTGTCTCAACTGAAACCCCTCAGGATACAGATCAAGGCACTGAAGGTCACAAGTCTACAGCAGGAGAAGGTACTACTCAAGAACACACATCTCAAGCACCTTCTAACACTGAGACTGTTGCAACTGAGACACCAAGTACCGAGACATTGAAGGACTCTACAAAGGCTAAAGGAACCGATCAAAGTGTTGCCTCTACCGAGCAACCTACCGAGGGTCATCAAGCCTCACAAGCCATTGTCTTAGTTCCATCGGTGAAAGGTAAAGAAAAGAAGATGAAGAAGCATAGTTTTAAAGTTGATTTGTCAAAACCAATAGTGTTGCCCAATGTAGACATAGCAGAATTAAAGGGGCAAGCACACATTGATTTCGGTGAATTGTGCAAAGCAAAGGCCGAACAAGAGAAGCAAATGGCCATTCAAAAGAAAAATAAAGTACTTCAGAAGGTAAAAGCACTCCTAATAGATATGCTACCTTAAGCTACAGTATCAAATGATGTAGCCATCCACATTCAACTGGATGAACTCCTAACAAAGATAGAGACATCTGGAGTAGATGCATCAGAGTATTTGAGCAAGCTAAAAGACAAAGAGCTCACTGCCAAAATGATAGAAGAGGTACAAAAAGCTATAGCTATTGGCAAAGTTAAACTTGTCAAATTTATTGCTGAGTTGACTCCTCAACTCAAGCACATTCATTATTTATTTCAGAAACTCTAGACATTTTCTTTATTCATTAAAGACATTAAGAATAAAATAGAGGCAATTGAGAAAGAGATCACCGATCTCTCAAGCAAGTTGACCACCGAGCCAAATTCAGTTCAGAATTTTTATACAAGGTTACAACAACTCATGGCTCAACAATTGGACTTAAGAAATGAAGAACACAAGATCAGGATGGACATAATGATACTTCAAACATTATTCCCTCCTCATCTTTCATCCGTCCAAGAACAGATCAACCGAGCCACATACTTATCTACTACTCAAGAGGGAAGCACTCTAAATGGCTTAATATCACTATTGGCTGATATTCAAGTGCATAATTATTTAATGGATAGTGTAAAGGATGCACTCTCTGTCGCTCTCACCAATGCCCGGACCAAGTACAAATCCATTTTTGACCAGTTACCACCCCTGAATGGTAGTTAAGTTTTTGATGTTTGTCAAAAAGGGGGAGTAATATGATACAGTCTTTGGGGAGTAATTCAATATATTTGGGGAGTGATACAATATTGAGAGAATGGTATAGTATTCAGAGTATAGTATATAGGGGGAGTATACTGAGCAGAGTATCCAAGAACAGTGAACCGAGCAGTGTACAGGACAGTAAGCAAAGTACAGAACAGATCACCGAGCATGCAAAATCAGAGTTTTGTACAGTATATTGATAAGGGGAGTATATCTGATATATTATATTATTGACTATTGTATATACTATCAGTATAATCAATTTTGCAAGTATATAGATTTTTTGAGTTATAACTTTGAAAGTAGTTTTTGTCAAACATCTCAACTAATGTCAAAAGGGGAGATTGTTACTACTTATCAGATTGCCATTAGTTTTATGTCAAAGTTATACTATATACTCTAGTCGGTTACTATTACCAAAATATTCAGTCTGTATGCATAGTCTAGTCAGTTACAGAAGAAAGCAGTCACAGAACGCAGTATACATTGAGCTGTCTACTGAGTATCTTTACATGTCTACCGAGCAACAAAGATGACACACCGAGTTGATATACACCGAGTGAAACGTGTTACCAGATTCATTGAACCTGGACATGCATATGAAAACGTGTTACAAGATCGAGGCACATCTAACCGTTATCACATTAATGACTGCACTTGAAGATTGTGTATGATTTCAAGGTCATCTAACCAATGAAATATTTTGCAGGGCTATTCATTCAATAAGTCGTGTTTGTAAGATCGAAGCAATGAATTGGATCACCGTCATAAGAGATCTATTTATACAGCATGAGTTAAGAGTTAAAAAGGTGTGTGCATGAGTGTAAGAAGACTGTTATAGAGACACAGAGGTCACCGAGAAGGTTTTTAGAGAATAGTCATAGAACAGAGTAAACAAAAGGGTTTACCGAGTTACTATATGGGTTACCGAGGTATGCTATAAGCAAGGTAATCTATTCTGAGCACATAGAATCTGCTATAACATTCCAGATGTAAAGTTGTAGATATTTGTAATGATTCTATTGTAATATTTTGAAGTTGTAAGAGAAACCTTTAACAAGGTAAAAGACTCTAATCAAGTCTATAAATTGTAAAGCCTCTAACCAGGTGCAACATTTAGATGAAGTGTTGTAAAATCCTTTAGCAAGGTAGATCTAACAGATCTTGTTACTCCTAATAGGGTATGCTATCAGAAATAGATATACATGTATCTCTAACCGAGCACTCTTTATTATTGTAGTAGTGAAGTTGTGGGTGCCATCCCCACCGCAGTTTTTCTCTCTAACCAAGAGTTTCTGCGTAACCAAAATATATGTGTTATGGAGTGAATCATGTATGATTGTTATCTATTTGTTTTAGCTTTATATTATGTTACTGCACTATTCGGTCTATGCATAACAGTAAAGTTATTATTGAAGAAAACTTTTGAAGTACTGATTCACCCCTCCCCTCTTAGTACATTAGCTTTCTATATTGGGCCTAACACATATCTCTCTGATAATGCAGACACAATATAGATACCCAAATTACAAGAATATATCACCTGTATATACAAATCATCAACCTTGATAACAAGGTTGACTAAACCCTAAACCTGAACTCACAATTACAAAATTACATCACACAATACAAAGATCGACCACTAGACCAATATAATGATTTTCATAGCATAAAATGAACCTAAATCAAATTCCTAGATGATGAACTCCACCAAAAATCATGCCAAGATAACCTCAACACACTACACCACAAGAAATACTGCATAACACGAAAATCATCATCGGTTCATAGAAATCACAAGAAAATCGCATAACGATGAATGTGGATTGCCAAAACAAATAGGACATGACTAGGAAACACCAACAAGCACATTGGAATCATTCGAAACAGTTGCACCAACACCACTATTCAAATTTTCATCTGTCAACATCTGTAAGCTCAAAAACATGACCAATCATCAACTGTCATGAAGAAACTTGCAGAACACCAAATCGTGAACCATCTAAAATTAAGATACACAAGATCATCCCATACAATATCCTAAAGTCTCAGAACAAGATTTGATCACACCAAAATATACCAGAGGAAATACCGGACTCTGCAAAACAGTGATCAACAAAACTGGATCAAAAAATATTTCCAATCACACCAGAATGAATCACAGAAATATGTTGACATCAATGACAACAACATATCCTAGCAGTAGCAATGGCCAACCATATCCAACAATAAGTGCATAAATTAAGAAGTTAGAAAAGACTATATGAATATTTTTGAATGATAATAGAAATCACTACAATCTAAAGAAATAAGATTCAAAGAGTATTTCCACTAAATATTAACAACCAATATCTAAAAGGAAATATAAATTTCAGAAGTCAAACTTTGATATAGAAATAATAACAATGATCGACCCATATCATATTGTAGAAGTTGATGAAAATTTGAATATGATCAAGAGATGGTGACTCCCAATTTGAAACATTTCATCTATGGGTAGAATTTAAAATTGATTTGGCAATACAAAATCCAACAACATACCATTCACAAGGAATATGAATCAAAGCGATAGAGTCAAAATTTCATGCAAGACATATAATTTTCTTTAGAAAAGACGTCAATTGCCAATAAGATTCATCAAAAATCCTTGTGCTAAAGAAAAAAAAGGATAGCACAAGCCTCCATATAATTATTAGTACCAAAACTTTTAATAAGAAAAAAAGGAAGTGAACCAAACCACTATTGTGACACCTATCTAGCTTCAAAAGAATAGCACAAACCTCCATATAATTATTAGTACCAAAACTTTTGATAAGAAAAAAAAGTAATGGAACCAAACCATTATTGTGTCACTTAATACAACCAAACCCATCTTTCCAAATATTACTTTTTTAAGAACCATCGTTATATATTTTTAAAACACCCAAAAGGAAAGGGGGACATTTACCAACCAAGACAATATAATGAAATGACTTGACCTGAGAACTAGAAAAAATCTATCCAACTAGATGACCCAAGTCAAATTTCTTTAAAATAAAAATATTACCCAAATTTTATTCTAATGAATTTTAAATATTTTATAACATATATTAAATCTCATAAATTAGCTTGCCAAATTTCACAAGGAATACAAATAAAAGATATAAGAATCAAATTTTCATGCAAGACCTAATTTGCTTGAGAAAAGATTGCGACTATTAAGAAGATTAATCAAAATTTCCTTTGTGCAAAAGAAAAATCAAAATCATGGAATCCATCCAACAAATAATTTATTTCCAAAGTCACAAGAATAGAAAAGCCTCCATATAATTATTAGTACCAAATCTTATAGTAAGAGAAAAAAGGAAGTGAACCAAACCATTATTGTCACAACCAATAGGTAAATAAACACAACTTTCCTATGATTATTTTTTTAAGAACCATCTTAATTTACTTTAAACGGATCCATAAAGAAAGAGGAACATTTGCCAACCCTATTAATCTCATGAAAAGACTTGGCTTGAGAACTAGAAGGAACTCATCGAACTAGATAGCCTAAATCAAACTTCTTCAAAATTAAAGTACTAGAGAATAGGTAGCAGCTAAATTTTATTCTAATTAATTTAAAATATTTTATATATTATATGTTAAAACTCATAAAGCGGCTTGCCAAATTTCACCATATCATTCCTTAGTAATGGTAGGCAGATGAACACACTCCCATCATTTTTAGAGATGGGAAAAATATAGCAAAGTTTGTCTCAACGATTTTGTGTAGGTCGTATTGTAGTTTCTTTTCAACTCGACCATTTTCATGATAAGGTCCTTGCCTCACAAGATTCCAATAAGATGTGGTGATTGGAGAGCATCAATAGCAATCAATGAATACAAGTTGTCTTGCTAAACCAAGCTTGGTGGTAGTAATATAGTTTATTTTATGTCAAGACATAAACTAATACATAAATGGCATTCACATACATATACACCCATACAACACACATCCATAATTGGGCACACTCATTCAATTCAAGAGGCTACACACATTGACAAGCCCAAGCTCTAGTAATTAAGGAAGCTTTTGACTACTCG
Organism: Cryptomeria japonica; assembly: GCF_030272615.1. Classification (NCBI taxonomy): domain Eukaryota; kingdom Viridiplantae; phylum Streptophyta; class Pinopsida; order Cupressales; family Cupressaceae; genus Cryptomeria; species Cryptomeria japonica. The sequence continues at coordinate 618,646,065 of NC_081408.1, read as the reverse complement.
CAACAAGGTACCACCGACAATTACACTATAGATGACTTTGCCTTCCTATGTAATATAATTGGTCATGGATCTTTACTCTCCATTGTGGTTATCTAAACTATTACCCATTGAATCCTTTTGATTAAGTTATACATTTCATCGAAGTGTTACTTATCATAATATTCTCCTCTTCCACAATTAGACCATATATGAGGGAAACATCTATCCACATCATATTACACATTTGACCATAATTAATAATTAAATAATAATAATAAAACATGTCACATTATAAATTTTAATTAATAAATAAATATGATAAAATGTACATTCTAATATTTGAATAGACAATACCATGTCAGAGACTCAACACATCATTACAACAACTAGGTAACAATTAGAATTGGTAAAAGTGCATTGCAAACTAGATAACATAAAAAATTTATGTGGATTAAACATACACCATAATTTCAATTATACCATCATCAATAACACTAAATAAAGATGAATTGTTGATGCAGGAGCATCCAGTGGTGTAAGGCATCACCCAGAAATATTTCTTTTTTGTTTTGTTTTCATTTTATTTTTTTTCAATTCTGGATACCCATTTGGATGAATAAAAGATTCCAACTCTCATAATTGTCAAGCTGCTTTATCTTGTTGACTGCCCAAAATAGCAGGTTTTTATTTGAAGGAAAATGGAGCCCAAATTTTACATGAAGATTAAGGAAGGAAAAGTAAGCTCATTGGCGAAAGAATCGGGTCAAAATAATTAACGGTTTGAAAGTTATTAAAGTTTCAATTTTCTGAAGAAAAAAAATAAAAAATCTTCCAAGCCAGATTTGTGGCATTAAACGGTATCGAACGGGCCCGAAAATGGCAATAATTGGCGAAACAGATACTTATCATATTCTAAACTCAAATATCTTTCCGACGCTTCAAACGGTTCGTAAATCTGATTCTCAGATCAAAAGTTATGGCTACTAGAAGTTGGGCATTTTTTCAAAAAGTTTCAATTTTCAAATCTGGTTGTATTTTTGTGTTTGCAATTCAATGTTTTGGCAATTGTTCGCCAAAGTGGTAATTTACTAAATTATAATTTTGGCACCAAGATGGGAAAAGGCTATGTAGGACTCATTGAGGAAACTGATGAGTTAGTTTTTGGGATGTGAGTTTGGGAGTTGTGTTTTTGAATTGTAAGGGTTTTCCAGAAAACTCTATAAGTTGTTGTATTGCAGCCTGTGAGGTTTATTCCTCTAGATTTGTATTTGCATGTTAGCATATTTGTATTTCACATGTTTGTAGATAATAATAATAAAATCTTTTGAGTCTTTTATTGCAATTTACTGTTTTTTTTCTATTTCTCAAGTTGTTCCCTCATCAATTGTCTATCCAAAAATCAAAATGTATAATTAATTGTACTTTTTTAGATAAATATTAATTAAATTGAAAAAATAATAAATAAATAAAAAAAGGTACATTTTGATCTTGATAGATGTTACCAAATAAAGAATTAAAAATTGTTCCTCATAGTGAGAAACACCTCAAAAGACCAAAACTTTTATGGCAATAGTACTAACTAGTGCTTGCACCTAAAAGAGGTGGAATGGTTACACCAATAGTAATTTATATAATTATATATTTGATTAAATGTTTATAATTTAATGTATAAATATTGGCATAGTCACACAGAAGAAATATGTTTAGTAGAAGCACTAACATTTGGACTACTCACATTTCGAAACTTGAGATGACATATCTTTTTCAACAACTGTAAGTGTTACCTAAGAAAAATTCTTGTGTAAGAAAGAGAATCTAGATAAGATATTCAAACTTCTTGATGAAATTTTTTGCTTGAAATTTTGAAAATCTAGATGGATTGTTTTATGATGTTTTGTCAAAATTTCTTATTAATGTAGTGTTGCACTTCTTATTTTATTGATCAACTCCCATTCAAAAATAAGTTGAAATCAAAAGAAAGTGCTAGTTCCTAGTGAATGTATGGATGCATGCATCACATGAGGTAGACATTTTAGGACCACTTACATGTTCTAATAGTGGCAAAAATATTTAATGTGAATTTTAAATATTGAATATTTTATATTAAGAATATTTAATACCAATCAAGAAAAATTAGCTAAAAAAAATTGAGGGAGACGTGGTTGTGTTAGCTCATAATTTAGATGCATGTGGTTTATGTAATGCCACTTGGTGGTTTTAAGAAAGCTTGTATCTATAAAACAAAGCACATGAGTAGTTGTTGAGGTTGGCTATAAAAACCTCTAGTTTCTTGATGTAGGAGCATCCTTGGTTCTTGGTAATCTTGCATCAACCAAAAACATTTCTTTTCAGTTTGTTTCTTGTTTTGCAGTTTCAGCATTTCTTTTTGTATATTCTTGCATTTGCTCACCGGATCTTGCGGAGCGATTTTACTTGTGGACGTGATTATCTTCCTTACTCCTAGTCCATGGGACGTTTGGATCTTTTTCTGGCAAGTTATCGCTTCTGGATTCCAAGACAGTTTTCTGGCTTAGAACACCAGAACCGCTTGGACCTATTCTACTATTGGTAAATCATGTGCATCCTTTCCATAGCTTGGGAAGCTTTAGTTCATTGTTCCAACGTTCCTTGGTGTGTGGTCAACCTTTCCTTTGGTCCACACTTCATCCTTTGGATTTTCTAAAGGATTCTCATTGGTAGAGGCAAACCTGATGGTTTACACATTTCATTTTGTTCATCGTCATTTGATTCTTCTTGGGCTGACATGGATCCCTCTAGATCATATAAATCGATGTAGTTAAGCTTGTAGAATTTAGTTTTCAGAATAGAGAAGATCTATCTTGAGAATAAGAGGTCCAAAGTTGTCCAATACTATAATTGGAGCATGTATGTGTTCAAGTCAATGAGACGAATCTTGTAGCCCGCATGTTGTCGATAGATTATAATTGGTTTTCATGATATAATTCAATCAGTCTTGCATTTCCTCCATCATCTTGTCTTGTTTTCATTTTATTTTACTCCTAATGCGCCATTTCTTGGATAAGGTTGGTGTAATTGAGGAAATTCCATACCATACAATTATTCATTATGTTTTGAACTCACTTTGGTGTCTCCCTCTCTAGTGTTTTCTTGGTTGCATTTTAGTTCTTGCATTAAACTTTTCCCATAAGTTCCTAGTCCCTATCTCTTGTGGTCCCTTCCATTAAAATTAATGTTACAATTGTCTTTTTGGCTCTTTCTAGAGTTGAAACTATTTGGACTCTATCATCACGCACTAATGTCCTACAATAATTTCCTATTTTTTAATCATTCTCAAAAAAATTACTATCTACTACCTATCCAAGTTAATGTTAACCACTTTGAATGAATTTGAAGGGCTTTCTAACTCCCTCCTACTTCTCATTTTGAGTCATGTCTTTCATTGACACTCTGAATGTTTGTTATACTCTCAAGTTATTTATAAGACTATATTAACAACTTCCTTTTATTTTTCTTTGGGATGGATAAGGATTCCTCCATGTGAACACACTAACACTACTACATTAATATTCTCGTACGAGTTGTGGAATTTGACATCATTTTCTTTGTCTTCTTTGTCATTTTTACTTTGATTTCATTCGATACATAGATTAGATTATTTTTCTTCATTTCTATATCATCCGATATTCCCTACTTTTTATCTTTTTCCATCTTTATGTTCCATTGTGTAGCTAAGTAAAAAACCAACGAAAATCTTTATCATTCTTAGGTATTGTAAAATTTGACATCATTTTTTCTTCTTCTTTATTATTTTTACTTCGATTTTGTTATTTCTATATCATCCAATATTCGCTATTTTTTCTCTTTTTCAATCTGTGTTCCATTGTGTAGGTGGGTGGAGGGAAATTGGATAATAGGAATATGAGGGGGTGAAGACACGTCCCTCACCAAAATCAGGTATTTAGAAAGAAATATCATTCTATACCGCAAAACAGACAAATGAAACTTCAACTAGTGTTTATTATTTCTTCCTATATTCTAGATCGTGTCGAAGAGGGATGCAGCCAACTCTGACCTCTAATATGTAATATTAGAATGTGTCGACTTGAGAGACGGCCACTTCGGTACCTCAAATATACAGAGAATTCAGAAAACGGGAATCTTAGCTAAAGAAAAATCAGATTTTCATGTTTTGATTTAAAAGCCTTTTTAAAATCCCAAACCCTGCAAACTTCTATCTTCTCTGTTATTTTATCAAATTCGGTTGCCAATTGTTCTTGGAAACACAAAGGGCAACGATGGGAACAAATCTGGGATTTCAGAATGCATATCAGTCGCAAGCAAGGCCTTAGCAATACTTTGTATCTTAATTGCGGTACTGGTTTTGCCTCGTTCCTTGCAGCCAAGAGATGGCTCCTCCATATCATCATTCATTTCTCATCCACTGGGGGGAGACAACTTTGTGTTTCTAGAGGAAGTATTGCCCACCAAATCTAGATGTCTAACTGTTAAATGCATCTTCCAAAGCAAAAATGTTCTATGCATTTTATGAAGCCTCATAACCCTCTACATCCGTTGCACATAAACCAAAAATCTTATTGTTACAAGGAGGACCAGATTGTTCAAGCATGATTGGCAATATCTGGGAACTTGGGCAATGGAAAGTTTCCTGTTCATCATAGCCAGGTAGCAGAACATTTCTTTTAAGCTTTGAAGGAGTTTTACAACAATATCTATGAACTTGGGCCATGGAAACTTTTCTGTTCATCATAGCCAGGTAGCAGAACATCTCTTTTAAGCTTTGAAGGAGTTTTACAACACTAACAGTGAGTTGAAAAACTGGGTCTCATTTGTAATTGGTGAGAGTTATGCAGGTAAGCATTTTCCTGGATCGGGGCATTATATTTTAGTGAAATCTAAAATGGGTCAAACAATATAATGAAATCTAAAATGGGTTTACCCGAGGATGAAGAATTGAATCCATTTGCTGATGGTGCTATAAATCTTCCATTCAAACTTGGAGGGCTTGTTATTGGTAAGGGAATGACAGATCTAGAGGTTCAAGTTCACTCACATGCTAATGTGACATACAGTTTTAGATTGGTTGATTGTAAACAGAGGAGGCATATTGAATACTTTGCAGGATTTATTCATAAGCAACAGTAGTTTGATTCCTACAAGGCGAGGACTGCTTAAATGGATTGGATTGAGAATACCGTGAGGTCTAATGAAAATCTTAGTCAAGTTGCACCTGAAGGTGCTGCTCATGAGGGTCCAGCCGACCAAAGTTTTCACACTCAGAGAATGGTTGAAAAATGTACTGGAGAGCATTTTACTTATTCAGCACAAATGAGCAAATAGACTATTACAGGAAGTGGCAGAGCCCAAATTTAAATTGTACTGTTCAGTTTAGAATTCATGGTAAGGATGAATTCTTATTTGTTACAGAGATATACTAACACTGTCTATACAAATAATAAACTCTCTTTTGCAATTAAAGCTATCCTTTTTCATTAATGTTGTCATCATTTTCTTAAACTTTTATATCAGTAGGGACATTCTATTTTATATCATAGTAACGCTACTGCTACTGTAGTCCAAAGTACCCTTGTGTAATTGATGTGTCAAGGTGTTCATGCCTTTTACTTTCTTTAAAATTTGTTCATACTCGTCATATTTCTTAATAGGTATCAATAGAATGTTTTACTATGAAAATATATAGGAAAATGTTTAAAAATATTAGTACTGAATTAGATCTTTTCATCTACAGGGTATACAAACAAATACAGATTCTCTGTCTTTTACGGTCAGGCAGCACTCGGAAGGGAGGGAGTGAAGGTCATCAGTAATTCGGCCAACCTCAACATCTACTGTACAGCATGCTAAGCCAATCTTAGAATAAATCTAAGAATTTTGATTCCCAACTGTATGCAATAAGGAACGTATCTATAAATTAGATCAAGAAATAATAACAATTATCAATTCATATCATATTTATTAGCCGAAAAACATAAAAAGAAAAAACATTTGCCAACCCTATTAATCTTCTGAAAAGAACTAAAAGGAACTCATCCAGCCAGATAACCGAAATCAATTTTTTTCAAAATTAAAATATCAAATAACAGGTAGTAGCCAAATTTTATAGTAGTGAATTTAAAATCTTTTACATCTTATCTTTTAAAACTCATAAAGTAGCTTGCCAAATTTAACCAGATGATCATTCAGTAATCCCAGGCAAACGGACACACTCCCATCATTTGTAGGGATTGGCAAAATGCGGCAGAGTCCGTCTGGAGGATTTTCCGCAGGTCCCAGCATAGTTGGCCTTCCCCAACCAAAATCTGCATCATAAAATGGCAAAGACGTCCAACTATTGATAACCATATTAGGGCAATTAAATACATTCCTGCTTCTCACAAAAGCATTCAAATCTGGTTGTGACTCCAGGAAGTCCAACCCAGACCGTAGATATTCATCATCCATCTTCCCTATCGACTCCTGAATTTTTCCAGCGCTGTACCACAAAGGATTGGAGACAATTTCTCCTGCGGTCTCTATTGGGGTGGCCATAAAAATGGCATTGCCAAAATACCCACGAGGCAATGGTGGTTTACACAGACGGTCTCTCCCATCTACAGGAATGTAGAGTTTGCATCTCTGCTTTTCTAGTAAACCTCGCGCTGTGGTACAACATTTCCAAATATGGGCTGCCAGGCTTACGTAGGTGGAGTAAGTCTTGTTAAGAGGGTTCTCGCTTGCCTTATCTTTTATGGATTTAACTTGCTCTTTACTAAGATTGAACCTTCCAAATAAGACCTTATTTGACTCTTCTTGCAGAATATGATTTTCTTGGTGGAGAAGGGTTGGAGGTGGTACAAATTCTTCGTGAGAAAAGCTCACCCTGGGAGGATCTCGAGCTCGAAGTGGTGTCCGATCTATTTGAGGAAGCAAATGTAACTGCAATCCACGAGCTACATCACACCAGCTGTTAACAAAATGTAGAGAAGATGTACCATCTGATAAGATATGTTGTATCCCCGTTCCTAAAGCCACCCCTCCACATTTGAACTTGGTTACCTGCAATTCCTTTGCTATTTTAGAAAGACTGAAATCAATTGAGCACTCAGATTATTTTACTTAAATATCTATCTGATTAAATGATTATATAAATTTAAAAAAAATTGAAAAGTGACAAGAAGCCGATTACAATAAACCTCGTTCTACTAATTCTTAGAAACCTGAATCTAAAATTGACAACAAGCTTGATGCACAAACAATTCTTAAAAATCCAAATCCAATAGAAACTTGAATCTAAAATTGACAAAATAAAATAAGCAAACCCAAAAAGCCCTAAAAAGAAAAAGAAAGGGATAGTGGGATGGTTTATAATAATGTGAAAAGAACATATTTATAGTAGTAGAACAAATTAATATAATTAATTAAAGAATGCATAAAATAAATAAAATAGGATACGCAGAAACAAGTACATACAAATAATGTACAGAGAACAAAATACTAGAGCAGGTTAATAGAATTTACCTGAACCATAAGCAGAGGAAATGTAGTGAAGCCATTCTCGTAAGTAGCAGAGGGAACCAAAGTGGTGAGTTGTGAAGGGGAGGTGAAATCCCCAAAATCATCGATTGTAAAGTCGGTCTCTGCTTCCACAAATAGAGCGCCCTCGCCATTACAGTCAACAGCAATTCTACCAGAGGCGTCCAGAATCAATCTGCCCGCCAGTGGATAAAAATCCACCAACACCTTAGAAAGCGCATCTCTCAGTATTTCAGCCACATGATCGGAATCTCCATTGGGAGGGCTTCTGTAAATATAAGCAATTGCAGAATGGAATCTAACCATAACTAAATCTATATTGGAGACCCACAGTTTGTGATGTGGAGTGGATTTTACAGGCTTAACAAGTACTGAATCTGTGACTTTAACGTCCATTTTTTCTTAAAGTTTTGCTCTGTCTATCACCTGTAATGGGAAATGGAACATTAGCTCTGTATACATGATGAGTTCTCAGTAAGCATTCAATGCCTTTTCGGGCTCCACAGCAGGCAGCGGTCCTCAGTCCTTGAATGGTTGGAAAACGTAATCCCAACCCCAGCTACCCATGTGAGTACGTTTATATCAATCCTTATCTTATCTGTCCATTCTTAAATATTCTCTGAATAACAAATTTATTATTATGCAAATCATAAATGGTTATTTAATTGAAAGTCTTTTAAGTAAAGCTTGGGCAACAGATGAATGAAGAATTGAACACCACAACTCAGCAAAAATAAATTTTTAAAATTGAAAACAACATTGTTTAAAATTAGTGGCCTCTTAGCCATTTTATTTCTTCAATGAGTGGACATGGTTTGCTGACACGTCTTGTATGTATTTAATGTGTACCATTTATCATTTAATGATCCACTAAAAAACCTTTACGTTATAAGAAACATCATTTCAGGGATATATAAGTTTGGAACATTAGAAGTAACTTATTTATCCAGAGCACCATTCTAAAAGTGGCATATAAATAAAAAATGGTACTTTGAGCTGTCTTTCAGCTTATTATGTTTGTACAGTTTGGTACAGCGTATGCTTGTACAGTTTAGTGTACAGTTTAGATGTGAGGCCCTACCTCGACTAAGCTTGACATTTTCAGTTATTTGCATATTGAGACTATTATGGATGCTTTATTTTATGCTTTATGAATTTAGAACCTATATGATTCCATGATTTGAATCACATTGACATATATTGATGCTTCATTTTATGCATTATGATTAGGAAACTTTATATATTGCTAGAATAGAATTACTTTGAAATGGTGAATGTCATTATTAGAATTGCAGGACTTCATTTTGATGATAGAAAAATGATGTTTATTTTATGAATGGTTCAATTTTGAGAATTATGATAATTGCTTATGTGGAATCAAATTTGAATGAATGGGATATTGAATAATTATTGCCAAATGTATGAGTGTTTGATGTGCAATGAAATCCATGTATTTAATTATATATAATTGTGATTATTTGGAATTACTAATGTGTTAATTGAGATGCGCAGGAAAATTATCCATGTGACCATGAAATTAATATGGAGAACCAAACCTAGACCAATGTACGTTTGTTAAGCCAGGGGTTGTCTATTTGAAGAGACGACACCTCGTTTGTAATGTATTTTATTCGTGAAAGTAAATGATGCATGCGTGTTAATTTGATTTTATTTAATTGTGTAAACCTACAAGAGACAAATTCCATGTGTGATTTTTATATTGTATTTTATTGTGTCACTTGACATGTGATGATTAGTGTCATTGATTTCGACTTGTCTCTTGGAGGGAGTTTTGTTTCTACCAAAGCCATTCAAACACATGAGTGTGGTCCCAAATTTGCCTTGGGTAGGGAGTCTTGGGAGTGGTCAACTCAGGTTTGACCCGTAGGTTAACTTCAGTGGGGTTTCTAAGGGGTCAAATGGACTCCTAGGGTCAGTTTTAGGGCTTTTCCAAAGGTCCAAAGGGTATACTTATGGGTTAAGGGTATTTTGAAACATGTGACTACTCCCATGTGACTGTTTAGTCACCTCAAAAAGTGGTTTTCCCAAGGTGAGCGAAAATTCAACTTAGAAGGTTCCTCCTAGGATAGACAACCTTTCCTTTTGATGTCAAACTCTCTTCCCCATCCTCTCTCACCTTTTCCCTTTCCAGTTTTAGTAATATGTAAGAAGTTGGGAAGAGCAACCAATGGGAACTCTCACCTTACCCAAGGGGTTGAGAAGTGTGTGAGAGGCCTTCTTAGGAAAGGATTAGGGACTTAGTGAGTAATCACCCACTCTCCATTGTTGGAGATTATGCAATTTTTGAAATTTAGTTGTAGGATAGAATTTTGGTGAAGTGTTGGTGGAAAGTTTGTGTGGATTTGGGCAGCTCATCTCCAACTAAGTCTAACATACCTATTGGCAGATTAAGGTTGGTTTTATTTCCTTTTGTTTATGTTGTTTAAGTTGTTTTTGAAAGAAAGAAATGCTTGTATGAGGAGATGTGTATATGTAAATTGTTTTGTAGGAGAAAAATGTAAATTTTCATTTCCTTGTTCTTTGTTTATGTGTTCTTTTTTTGGGAGTGTCCAAGGGCTCCTACTGTTGGGGGAGTAGGATGGTCTCGGGGTGGAAGAAGTATGTCAGCCTTGGGTGAGAGGCTCTCCTTATGGAGAGTGATCTTAAGGGTGTCCTTTGTGACCCTTGCTGCATAGCTTTGTGTATGCATTTGGGGGTCATAAGGGGAGAAAATATGGCTTTTATGCCTTTTGGGGGCATAAGGTGTGGAGATGAAATTTGTTGTATTTTGTTTTTGCCATGAGGTGGCTTGAGTTGTATTATGCTTGCAATCTCCCCAATGGTACTTGGTCCACTTCCACCTGTGGAAAGATCATTACAAGTTGTGGTGAGAGTGTAGCTTGGGATGGGAAAATGCATGTTGAGTGTTTGCTTTTGTTGTTGTGTTGTTTGTTTGTTTGTGACCCGTCTAGTACTTGGTTCTCCAAGCTCGGGGGTGGCTTCTAGTAAGCCTAGGCTGGGAGGTGAACTCTCCATGGTCAGGTTGTATTTTTATTGCAGGTTGCTTAGGATGGAAAAGAAAGGATAAAGGGATTAGTTGCTGTTCTAAGTTGCAGAAATAGTTCAAGAAAAAGAATGTATTTAATTTGTAGCAAAAAAAAAGAGCTATTGTTGTATTTAATTTCCAAAAGAAAAGAAGTTTATTTATTTTATTCACATTCATTTGGAAGGGAAATATTAGTTGGGTCTTCAAACCCATTTGTATTATTATTACTTGTTTTTAAATTTGCTAAAGAAATGCATTTCTCCTAATTTGGGTAGTTTTGCAAAAAGGGAAATGAAATATATTAACTTGTATTTAAATCTTCATTTTAAAAAACAATAAAAATAAATAAAGTTGTTGCATTTATGTTTATTCTGTAAATAAATTAATTCTGTTATTACATGTTCACCTATGTTCATTTATGCTGCTGGAAATAAATTAAATCTATTATTGCGTGTTCATTTATGTTTATATTGTGCTGCTGCAAATAAAATAAATCTGTTTTTTTTTTAATCTTTTATTTACTGCAGAAAATAATTCCTATTGTAGTAGCCTATTTTATTTTGAAAAAAAAGAAAAAGAGGTTTAGCATTTAGTTTTAGTCATATTTTGTTAGACCAGGAAAGATTATATTCATGTTATTGTTATAAGTTTTTTTTTTTTTAAAAGAAATAATAATAGTTGCATAATATAAAACACTTCTACTTTTTTTTAGCCTCTTAGAAAACAAAAGAAAAATTATATTTGTTTCACCCATCTCCTTGTTGTAGCTAATAGTATTCATTTTTGCATGTATATTAAGATTTGTTATAAAAAAAAAGGGAGAAAAAAATCATAGGATGTTTAAGTGTGTAAAATATATATATATATATATATATATATATATATATATATATATATATATATATGTTATTTTAGAAATGCATATATTTCTTATAAAAAAAATATAGATGTAAACATGTATATTTACACACACACACATACACATATATATGTATGTTAACGAATTTTCTTTAAAAAATAATATTTTAAATAAAAATATATATATATATATTTTTTACCATGCTCAGTGAAGGCCGAACCTCTGTGAACACAGAGGACGGCACGGCAGTGCCTCCACTGTGGCTACCCATAGTGGACGACTCGACGCCGCCACTGTTGGAAACCACAGTGGATGGCACCGGGTTCCCCACTATGGGCAACCATAGTGGTGGTGGCTCCCGGCCACCACTGTGTTTATCCATAGTGGACGGCGCTCGGCCGCACTGTGGATAAACACAGTGGTGCCCGGGGGAAACCCCCGCCTGCCGCCGATCACCATTCCACCATCGTTCTCCATTTCTCCGCCGCTCCCTTTCATGGTTGTCGCTCCCTCCTTTGGCCGCTGCCAAATCCTTCGATCTGCATTCACACACACACAACACTAAAAAAAAAGATATATGTGTATGTTATAACACACAAGCCCTAACCCTAGTTTCGGGTTAGGGCAAACACACATAGATTTTAGAATAAAATATGTGTGGGGTGGATGTTTTAAAAAGTTAGGGTTAGTTTGTGACCTTGTTGAATTCTTTTATAAGTAAATTAATAAAATAAAGAAAAGAAACCCCCCCCCCACTTTCTCCTTGAAATATCTTTATATATATATATGTGTGTGTGTGTGTGTGTAATTAAATTCTATATTTATATGGAATCAAATAGTTATTGGTAAATTAGGTAATGCTTTTTTAATTATTAAATGAATGTAGATGCATTCTAAAAAGAAGATTTTAAAATTCTTGGGTAGAATAAACCCTTGGGAAAAATAAAATGATATATGTAGGGTCAAGTTGGCCCATTTAAATTTTAAATTATAAGGTATTTTAATTTATGGAGATTTTATTTAATAAGGTTGTTAAATCTAATAACTAGGACAATTAATTTTAGACCCTCAGTAATTAAAGAACTATAAGAGATTATTGATCAATTAATTTAGAGATTATATATTAAGTTTGAGATTAATTGCTAAGAGAGTTTAATTATTTATTAATGGAAGATTAGTGATAACTCTTTTGGGAAAATATTAGCTCGCGTATAATTTAGATTATTTATCGCCTAATTAATTTAATTGTTTGATTCACTCAAAACATAGTTAAGATCAAACTAGTTTGCATTATTTTAATTAAGTTAGCCGTTCTAAGTTAAGTTTTTTTTTTTTTTAAATTATTCCGTTTGTGCCCAAAAGTTGGGCATGACATTTTGGTATCAGAGCAAGGTTACCAACACTAGGAACCTTACTCTATTACGTTTCGCTATAATTATTTAATTAATTAAATTATAATTATTTTTATTATATTTATTTTTAAATTAGCTAAAATATTTCTCCTAAAATATTTATTTATTTCATTTTATTTTATTTTCTTAAAAAGGATGCCTCCAACTACGCGACAAACTTGCAAACGTGGTAGAGGCCCTAGGCATGAACGCATGGCACGCGAAGAGGTCAATAGGGAGGAATCGGTTCCGGAAGTGAACCCAGAAGCCCCTCCCGAACGATCAGTTGACCCAAACCGAGACATCTTGGTAGCTCTACAGAACTTGATTGACATAGTTCAGGATAGGCTTCCGGCAATAGATCATAATGTTGAGAACCAGAACTCAGGAAGCCGTAGAACAGTAGAATGGGAACGGAGTAGGAGTCCACCTCCTAATCCCGTAGAGAGTCAGGCTGGGCATGAGCCTGGGTCCATTCACCTACCAGCACCACCTCTAATTGTGGCACCAGTGTATTATGAGAGGGCACGTCGGGATCCAGGGGATCTAATCAAAGAGGTTATGCGTCTTCAACCACCATCTTTTGGGGGATCTACCGACGAGGTAGAAGCAGAGGCATGGCTTTTAAGCCTAGATAGGTGCTTTGCATTGCATTCTTATGAGAGCAATCTAAAAGCATGTGCAGCGGTCCACCTATTGAGAGGAAAAGCCTCCACATGGTGGAGACAAGAAGAATATAAGTGTGGCTTAGAGATAGAAACCCTCACTTGGGAGATTTTCACAAAAAGATTCAAGGAAAGGTACTTATCAGAGTATTTCAGACAGTGTAGGGTGGATGAATTTCATGACCTCCAGCAGAAGGGTCTTTCAGTGACCTAGTACGAGAACAAGTTCTTTGAACTCTTACCGTACATAGACTACCTGAAAGACAAGAAGCTTCTCGTCAACTGTTTTATCAGAGGGTTAAATTCCGGCATAGCAAGACTAGTGAGGATGGCCGCTCCAGGGAGCCTTCGGGTTGCCATGGAGAAGGCTTTGATAGCAGAGGAGATTCAGGTCAGACCCCTGGACTCAAGGGATCAGTTCCAGAACCGTAACCCTACACCACAGACTTGCGGGTTTCAGAAACCCCATTGGAAGGGTAACAACAGACACACATCGGAGTTCTCCAAACCCCCTCCTTCGCAGCAGTCATAGCAAAACCAAAGACAAAGGCCTCCGCAGAGTCAGCAGGGCGCGAAGCCCAAGCAGTGGCAGTCACAGGGTCAGAGGCGAGATCAGAGATCTCGAGCTCCTTACACACCTCCGACGAGGACTCAGCAGTCCTCCAGGGGTGGGTATAGTGGTTCTAGCAGGATAGGGGGACAGTCTTTCTCTAGACCACAGGGAGTGCAGTTTCAGGCACGTGGCGCTTGCTTCACATGTGGAGCCATGGGACACATGGCGAGAGAGTGTCCTCAGGGTCAGATGGCAGGAAATCAGAGGATGGCAGCATCAGAGCCGACAGTTGGGGATATGGGCAAGTCCCATAGGGTCTTCGCAGCGGTTGACAACTGCCAGGCAGAGCATCAGGCCACGGTTATTGAGGTAGCAGGTATGATCAGAGGTAGCAGTATATCTATATTATTTGATTCAGGAGCTACTGACTCTTTTATATCTCCATTGGTTGTGGAGCATTGCAGGCTAGTGGCAATTAGACAAGAGGTCAGTTGGGAAGTGGAATTAGCTTCAGGGGCTAGAGTGTCAGTGGAATCAGAGGTTAGGGGTTGTCAGCTTCAGATTGGTAATATCACCACCTTAGTAGACCTTAGAGTTACACCACTTGGATCATATGGCATCGTACTTGGCATGGATTGGCTTTATGCCCACAGAGCTAAGATGGATTGTCGCCTGAAAAGGATCGAGTGTGAGGATGATCGTGGTTCTCCCATAGTGATCACTGGAATTCAGAGACCCGTGTCTCTTCGTATGATCTCCGTCATGCAGCTTAAGCGAAGCATGCAAAAGGGGTGTCAGTTATTTGTCATCACTATTAGTGATAGAGAAGAAGAAGAGGGAAAGGAACCATCTATTGATGACCATCCTATCCTTAAGGGATTTTCAAACGTATTTCCTTCAGAGTTACCCGGTATGTTGCCCTATAGAGAGATTGATTTTCATATAGACCTTGTTCCAGGAGCCGAACCAGTTTCAAGAGCACCATATAGGATGACCACAAATGAGCTTAATGAGCTCAAGATGCAGCTTGAGGAACTCCTAGAGAAGGGCCACATTCGCCCTAGTGTATCCCCTTGGGGTGCACCAGTCATCTTCGTGAAGAAGAAGGATGGATCCCTCCGATTATGCATGGATTACCGCTAGTTGAACAAAGTAGCCATCAAGAACCGTTATCCGTTGCCCAGGATCGACGATTTATTCGACCAACTTCAGAGTGCCAAAGTATTTTCCAAGATTGATTTAAAGTCAGGGTACCATCAATTGAGGATAGTGGATAGCGATATCCACAAGACCGCATTTCGCACTAGATATGGCCACTATGAGTTCACCGTGGTCCCATTCGGTCTTACGAATGCCCCAGTAGTGTTCATGAGTCTCATGAATGGAGTATTCCACACATTCCTCGACCGTTTTGTGATTGTGTTTCTCGACGACATATTGATATAGTCACAAAATGAGGAGGAACATGAGGAGCACCTGAGACAGGTTTTGTAGTGTTTGAGGGATAATCAGTTGTATGGCAATTTGTCAAAGTGTGCTTTCTTTAGAACAGAGATCAAGTACCTTGGTCATGTTATATCCGGTGATGGGATCTCAGTAGACCCATCAAAGATCAGAGCCATTATGGATTGGCCAGCGCCAACCAGTGTGACAGAGGTCAGGAGCTTCATGGGCTTAGCAAGTTATTATCGACATTTTGTTGAGGGATTCTCTAGAGTCGCTCATCCTATTACTTCTCTTCAGCGCAAAGGGAAGAAATTTGAGTGGACGGAGAAGTGCGAGAAGGCCTTTCAGGAACTTAAAAAGGCACTTACTACCGCACCTATCCTTGTAGTACCAGATCCTTCAATTGATTTCATGGTTTGCACAGATGCTTCCCTAGAGGGCTTAGGAGCAGTCCTTATGCAGGGTGGCAGAGCTATAGCTTTTGAGTCTAGGAAACTCAAGACTCACGAGCTTAATTACCCTACTCATGACTTTGAGCTTGCAGTAGTAGTGCATGCACTTGTGAGGTGGAGACATTTCCTTTTGGGTCATCATTTTGAGTTGCACTCAGACGATTAGAGCCTTCAGTACATATTCACTCAGCCAAATCTTAATGCACGTCAGAGGAGATGGATGGAATTCTTGTGCGAGTATGATTTTGACGTTCACTACATCAAAGGGAAAGAAAAAGTAGTTGCAGATGCTTTGAGTAGGAGACGTCACGAGATATACACCATATCTATGAGCACAGATTTGAGAGATCGGATCATGCAGCAGTTGCCAGAGGACGGATGGTATTTAGAGGTTTGCCAGGCTATACGATCTTAGGAAACTTTAGAAGGGAAATATGTGGATTATTCCTTAGAGTCCGATGGTTTATTATGCCATAAAGGGCGCATCTATGTACCTTCTTCTGAGGGATTGCGGGAGTTCATTATCATAGAGGCTCTTAGAGCTCCTTATGAAGCACATCCTGGGGTTAAGAAGATGCATGCACACTTGAGGGAATTATACCATTGGCTAGGAATGCGACAGCTTATTGCTGAGTTGGTAGCCCAATGCCTCGAGTGTCAGAGAGTCAAGGCAGAACACCAGCATCCAGGTGGATTGCTCCAATCTCATGCTATACCAGAGTGGAAGTGGGATACTATATCCATGGATTTCATCATTGGTCTCCCCATGTCATCTCATTGCCATGATGCCATTTTGGTGACAGTTGACAAGTTGACCAAAGTGGCCCACTTTTCACCAGTTCGTACCACCTTCACAACACCAGCAGTAGCACAAGTGTTTTTGCGAGACATTGTCAGACTTCATGGCGTTCCACACAAGATCATTTCTGATAGGGATTCCCTTTTCACTTCTTCCTTTTGGAAGGCACTACAGGCAGCTATGGGTACCAAGCTCAATTTCAGTATAGCCTATCATTCAGAAACGGATGGCCAGACAGAGAGGGTTAATCAGGTGTTAGAGGATATGCTTCGCATGTATGTCATGGATCACCAGACCAGATGGGAAGAGTACCTTCCCTTAGTGGAGTTTGCCTATAACAATGGGCATCACACATCTTTGGGGATGCCACCCTATCAGGCATTATATGGCAGACCTTGTAGGACACCGTTGAGTTGGGACTGCATAGAGGACATAGTTGCTATTGGTCCTGAGATAGTTCAGGATATGGAGCAGTAGGTGGATTTGATTAGGTAGCGTCTTAGAGAGGCATATCATAGACAGAAGAAATATGCAGATGCGAAGAGGATAGATCGTAGCTACTTGGTTGGAGACAGAGTCTTCTTGAGAGTGTGACAACATAAGAGTCCAATCCGATATGGAAAGGGTTCTAAGCTCGCACCTTGATTTGTAGGACCATTTGAGATCCTTGAGAGGATAGGACCAGCTGCCTACCGTTTAGCATTGCCACCTAGCCTGTCACGCATCCACAAAGTGTTTCATGTTTCAGTTTTGAAGAAGTATATCTATGATGAGTCTCATATTCTAGATTGGGATGCCGTGCAGGTGGAGTCAGACGGGCAACTAGCTTTGGAGCCCATTCGCATTTTGGCACGCCGGATGCTGGGCCTTCGAGGTCGAGAGTTGGACTAGGTTAGGGTCCAGTGGGATTGCTATGTTGAGGTCACAGCCTCATGGGAGGATGCAGCACGTATGAGATCACAGTACCCCCACCTTTTTGATGAACTCTAGGAGGAAGTTCATGCCTAGAGGGGGAGGGTGTGCGGCCCTACCCCGACTCAGCTTGACATTTTCAGTTATTTGCATATTGAGACTATTATGGATGCTTTATTTTATGCTTTATAGATTTAGAACCTATATGATTCCATGATTTGGATCACATTGACGTATATTGATGCTTCATTTTATGCATTATGATTAGGAAACTTTATATGTTGCTAGAATAGAATTACTTTGAAATGGTGAATGTCAGTATTGGAATTGCAGGACTTCATTTTGATGATAGAAAAATGATGCTTATTTTATGAATGGTTCAATTTTGAGAATTATGATAATTGCTTATGTGCAATCGAATTTGAATGAATGGGATATTGAATAATTATTGCCAAATGTATGAGTGTTTGATGTGCAATGAAATCCATGTATTTAATTATATATAATTGTGATTATTTGGAATTACTAATGTGTTAATTGAGATGTGCAGGAAAATTATCCATGTGACCATGGAATTAATATGGAGAACCAAACCTAGACCAATGTACGTTTGTTAAGCCAGGGGTTGTCTATTTGGCGAGACAACACCTCGTTTGTAATGTATTTTATTCGTGAAAGTAAATGATGCATGCATATTAATTTGATTTTATTTAATTGTGTAAACCTACAAGAGACAAATTCCATGTGTGATTTTTATATTGTATTTTATTGTGTCACTTGACACATGTGATGATTAGTGTCATTGATTTTGACTTGTCTCTTGGAGGGAGTTTTGTTTCTACCAAAGCCATTCAAACACATGAGTGTGGTCCCAAATTTCCCTTGGGTAGGGAGTCTTGGGAGTGGTCAACTCAGGTTTGACCCGTAGGTTAATTTCAGTTGGGTTTCTAAGGGGTCAAATGGACTCCTAGGGTCAGTTTTAGGGCTTTTCCAAAGGTCCAAAGGGTATACATATGGGTTAGGGGTATTTTGAAACATGTGACTACTCCCATGTGACTGTTTAGTCACCTCAAAAAGTGGTTTTCCCAAGGTGAGTGAAAATTCAACTTAGAAGGTTCCTCCTAAGATAGACAACCTTTCCTTTTGATGTCAAACTCTCTTCCCCATCCTCTCTCACCTTTTCCCTTTCCAGTTTTAGTAATATGTAAGAGGTTGGGAAGAGCAACCAATGGGAACTCTCACCTTATCCAAGGGGTTGAGAAGTGTGTGAAAGGCCTTCTTAGGCAAGGATTAGGGACTTAGTGAGTAATCACCCACTCTCCATTGTTGGAGATTATGCAATTTTTGAAATTTAGTTGTAGGATAGAATTTTGGTGAAGTGTTGGTGGAAAGTTTGTGTGGATTTGGGCAGCTCATCTCCAACTAAGTCTAACATACCTATTGGCAGATTAAGGTTGGTTTTACTTCCTTTTGTTTATGTTGTTTATGTTGTTTTTGAAATAAAGAAATGCTTGTATGAGGAGATGTGTATATGTAAATTGTTTTGTAGGAGAAAAATGTAAATTTTCATTTCCTTGTTCTTTGTTTATGTGTTCTTGTTTTGGGAGTGTCCAAGGCCTCCTACTGTTGGGGGAGTAGGATGGTCTTGGAGTGGAAGAAGTATGCCAGCCTTGGGTGAGAGGCTCTCCTTATGGAGAGTGATCTCAAGGGTGTCCTTTGTGACCCTTGCTGCATAGCCTTGTGTATGCATTTGGGGGTCATAAGGGGAGAAAATATGGCTTTTATGCCTTTGGGGGGTATAAGGTGTGGAGATGAAATTTGTTGTATTTTGTTTTTGCCATGAGGTGGCTTGAGTTGTATTATGCTTGCAATCTCCCCAATGGTACTTGGTCCACTTCCACCCGTGGAAAGATCATCACAAGTTGTGGTGAGTGTAGTTTGGGATGGGAAAATGCATGTTGAGTGTTTGCTTTTGTTGTTGTGTTGTTTGTTTATTTGTGACCCATCTATTACTTGGTTCTCCAAGCTCGGGGGTGGCTTCTAGTAAGCCTAGGCTGGGAGGTGAGCTCTTCATGGTCAGGTTGTATTTTTATTGCAGGTTGCTTGGGATGAAAAAGAAAGGATAAAGGGATTAGTTGCTATTCTAAGTTGCAGAAATAATTCAAGAAAAAGAATGTATTTAATTTGTAGCAAAAAAAAAAGAGCTATTGTTGTATTTAATTTCTAAAAGAAAAGAAGTGTATTTATTTTATTCATATTCCTATGGAAGGGATATATTAGTTGGGTTTTCAAACCCATTTGTATTATTATTACTTGTTTTTAAATTTGCTAAAAAAATGTATTTCTCCTAATTTGGGTAGTTTTGCAAAAAGGGAAAATGAAATATATTAACTTGTATTTAAATCTTCATTTAAAAAAAAAAAAAAAAAAGTTGTTGTATTTATGTTTATTCTGCAAATAAATTAATTCTATTATTACATGTTCACCTATGTTTATTTATGCTGCTGGAAATAAATTAAATCTATTATTGCGTGTTCATTTATGTTTATATTGTGCTGCTGCAAATAAAATAAATCTGTTTTTTTTTTAATCTTTTATTTACTGCAGAAAATAATTCCTATTGTAGTAGCCTATTTTATTTAAAAAAAAAAAGAGAGAGAGTGTTAGCATTTAGTTTTAGTCATATTTTGTTAGACCAGGAAGGATTATATTCATGTTATTGTTTAAAGTTTTTTTTTTTTTTAAAGAAATAATAATAGTCGCAGAATATAAAACACTTTTATTTTTTTTTAGCCTCTTAGAAAACAAAAGAAAAATTATATTTGTTTCACCCATCTCCTTGCTGTAGCTAATAGTATTCATTTCTGCATGTATATTAAGATTTGTTATAAAAAAAAGGGAGAAAAAAATCATAGGATGTTTAAGTGTGTAAATAATATATATATATATATATATATATATATATATATATATATATATATATATATATATATATATATATATCTTATGCATTTAAATATGTTATTTTGGAAATGCATATATTTCTTATAAAAAAAATATAGATGTAAACATGTATATTTACACACACACACACAGACACACACACATATATATGTATGTTAACGAATTTAAAAAAAAAAAAAATTTAAATAAAATAAATAAAATATTTTACCATGCTCGGTGAAGGCCGAACCTCTGTGAACACAGAGGATGGCACGACAGTGCCTCCACTGTGGCTACCCACAGTGGACGGCTCGGCGCCACCACTGTGGGAAACCACAGTGGACGGCACCGGGTCCCCCACTGTGGGCAACCATAGTGGTGGTGGCTCCCAGCCGCCACTGTGTTTACCCACAGTGGACGGCGCTTGACCGCACTGTGGATAAACATAGTGGCGCCCAGGGGAAACCCCCGCCCGCCGCCGATCACCATTCCACCGTCGTTCTCCATTTCTCCGTCGCTCCCTTTCATAGTTGCCGCTCCCTCCTTTGGCCGCCGCCCAATCCTTCGACCTGCATTCACACATACACACAACACTCAAAAAAAAAAATATGTGTATGTTATAACACACAAGCCCTAACCCTAGTTTTGGGTTAGGGCAAACACACATAGATTTTGGAATAAAATATGTGTGGGGTGGATGTTTAAAAAAGTTAGGGTTAGTTTGTGACCTTGTTGAATTCTTTTATAAGTAAATTAATAAAATAAAGAAAAGAAACCCCCTCCAACCTTTCTCCTTGAAATATCTTTATATATATATATATGTATGTGTGTGTGTGTGTAATTAAATTCTATATTTATATGGAATCAAATAGTTATTGGTAAATTAGGTAATGCTTTTTTAATTATTAAATGAATGTAGATGCATTCTAAAAAAAAGATTTTAAAATTCTTGGGTAGAATAAACCCTTGGGAAAAATAAAACGATATATGTAGGGTCAAGTTGACCCATTTAAATTTTAAATTATAAGGTATTTTAATTTATGGAGATTTTATTTAATAGGGTTGTTAAATCTAATAACTAGGACAATTAATTTTAGACTCTCAATAATTAAAGAACTATAAGAGATTATTGATCAATTAATTTAGAGATTATATATTAAGTTTGAGATTAATTGCTAAGAGAGTTTAATTATTTATTAATGGAAGATTAGTGATAACTCTTTTGGGGAAATATTAGCTTGCGTATAATTTAGATTATTTGTCACCTAATTAATTTTATTGTTTGATTCACTCAAAACATAGTTAAGATCAAACTAGTTTGCATTATTTTAATTAAGTTAGTCATTCTAAGTTAAGTTTTTTTTAAAAAAAATTATTCCGTTTGTGCCCAAAAGTTGGGCATGACATTAGTACATCCATGTTTTTATATTCATATGCAAGTTAAGTTATAGCATTATTTAGTTTAGTTGTGTTTGTAATTTTGTTGTTTGCTTAGAGCTGTTACTGTTTTGTTTTCGGAACAGTTTGGTCTATTAGCATTGTTGATTTATTCTTGGCAATTAAGTGGTTGATTCAATATATAAAAGTAAAAAGAGTGTTGTACTTGTTGATTTCTATGACATAATATATAAAAGTAAAAAGAGTGGTGTACTTGTTGATTTCTATGACAGAAAATGTGTGAAGGCAAAATACTTAAGTGATTTATTTTGACTCGCTAATTAATTTATTATTATAGATAAATACACAATTAACAATTGGTTATGTTGTTCTCAAATTTTGATTCCCTCCTATTCCTCCCTGTAAGAAAATTTAATAACTCTATTTGCATATGAAGAGGACACTAAGAAAATAGAATTCCAGACTAACATATAACAAGGTTTCAACAAAACCTTCTACACTTTGAACTTATCCAAAACTCAAGTGGATATACCTTTTGTGAATACTTTTACACTTTTAAATTGATATTCATCGTAAACCAATGCTAAAAACCTATGGATTTCATCACTTCAATGAAACTAAAACATTAAAGGAAAACTTATGTTCATTTTCAATATTGATCCTCAAGAAAGATAGAAAGAATTCCATAACTAATATCAGTGCCTTATCCAGGCTACAGAGTCACCTAAATCAAGCAAGAGTTTTCAAAACTGAACATTCTCATACATTTCATCACTTCAGCCTTCATGAACCCCATACATGCCTAGCATATACATAGGTTATTTCCCTTTAAACTAAAACAATTCATCAAATTCAAAGCAACAAACAATTGATCTACTGACAGAAATATTTCACCCATATTTAATCCCTCTCCTGAAGAGAAAAGCTAGAAATATATCTATAAGATTGCCTTACAATCCATGCTCATTTGAATAACCCTAAATTATCCAAATGAAACCAGCAAACTAATGAATGCACGCCAGAAGACAAAGAAGATTTAGGCCTAAAACTTTGATCTGTATATTCATATTCATTCTTTGAAAATTTTACATGACTCAAGGTAATCTTTGAGAGAACTAAAAAAAAACCTAGATATATTTCAATAGAATTCCTTTACAAATTCTTGTGATCCCCTCTTCTTAAGTCCTGGTATCCATTTATAACAATATGGATGCATACAAGCTTTAGACATTCCTAAGAATAGTTTGTTACAACCGCAATTTTTTTCAAAAAGAAGTTACAAGTCACTTTCAATCCTAGCGGCCTTTTAGTTGGTTATTATGTTGCAGCATCTTGTTGAACCTTTGCTTCTTGTACCGCATATTTTCTTGTCCACTCTTGGAACACGTCATCAACAGGCCATGAGAAGCTCACAATTTTTTCTTTCAACTTAACTAACCTTTTCCAAGAGTTTCTCACATTCTTAACCTCTGATTCCAAAAAATCGTAATGTGACTTTATCTTCTCCATTTCTTCAATTGTCTTGACAAACAAAGACGTGTCATTTGTATTGATGATTTAATTCACCCTTAGAGATAAGTTAGCTCCTGGCTCATCAAGCCATACTTGTTTGTCCTTCAACTGATTTGGACTAACAAAACCCCCAGGAAATAGTTCAAACTTATGTTCAGTAGATTCCTTCCTGTACAAGTTGGCTTTTCTCTCTACACCAGCTCTTCCTTCTGCTAACTTGGTCATGCTTTTTGCTAACTCACATGTGGATTTAATAATGGCATCAGATCCTACCTCATCATGGGATGCACGCATAAGTTCTAGATCCACTTCTCTAGGCATCCACTTATTCAAAATTAGCTCCAAAGTAGCCTTGTCTTCATTCAACTCACTCAAAATATCCAAAATTCTTTTCATGTTAGTGTGCACAATGGGGGCTCCTACTGTATCAGCAAAACTCAAAATTGTGGCCTTTACCTTTTCTTCATATTTATTTGCAAACAAGGCTTGAGCTTGTTTTAACTTTTCCAATTCATGTTGAATGGTCTCACCTGGTTGAAAACCAGAAGACATAGGAGAAGGGGGAAATTCAATGATGGGACTGTGATAGTTCTGATACTAAATGTAAGTACAGATCCAATAGCCAATAAGATGAGAGGGGGGGTGAATCATACAAACTTAATCTTCCATAAAAACATCAGATTCAACCTTGGTAACATATACTTTAGTAATATAACAAAGCTGTTAAACATGCAAACTCAAAAGCATATAAACATCATAAACCTCATAACACTAGATGTAAAGTGGAAACCCAAATAGGGAAAAACCACTATGGGATTTCGAACCCACTAAGAAATATACTCTTCTAGAGTATGCTCGGTTAAAAGCAAATCTTGTTAAAGATTACAAACACATTGCTAGATGTGACCCAGTTAAGGGATTTCCCTCAGATCTGTTAGGATCTTCACCTTGTTAGAAGTGACCTTGTTAAAGGATTTCAAACACTCAATCAGAATGTCACCTTGCTAAAGGGTTTTACAAATAAGACTGTTAAGTCCACTTGGTTAAGAGATTTTCTGTCACTTTCACAAAATAACAGTAATAAAAATCTATCTGCAACTTTACATCTAAAATGCTAAAACAGATTCTTATTTGCTCAAAACAATCTAGACATAGAACTAATCTTGTCCATCTATTGGGCTTCTATACTCTATTATTCAAATAGGTCTTCAAGCTTCTGTTCTTGGTAATCACTATGTAGCATCCCTGTGCATACACTTGCTCGCATGCATTGTTTATCAACAGTTTCCTATTTATAAACAATTAGCTAACCGCTTAATCTCCTTAATCACATTTCCCATGATCAATCATAGCCATCAGATCTTCAATCTTGTCCAACTTCAATGCATCTTTTGATCTGAAAATGTTTTACCCCACCTAGGAACTTGCACATATTTGTTGGAATTTGTGCCAAGGTATTGTGGTTCAATCTGTGTTGTAGATCTTCATGCCGACTTACCATTGCCTTAGATTCATTAACAAACTTCATGCATGACATACCAATCATTTAATTAGTTCCAGCTCATCAGCTTCCTTCATTAAATATCTCATGTAATCATTTAATGCATTCTGTTATAGCTCGGTTACAACTCGGTTATAACTCGGTAAATACTAAATTTCACTCGGTAGACATTCCATCTTCATTAACCGATAGCGATAACCTTAGGGTTTACCGACTAGGTTTCTTAGGGTTTACCGACTAGGTTCTTTGCTTGGTAACATAGTATAGTATTAACCTTTCACTTTACAACATATGTATGATGTTAAAACAATCTAAACATCATGATCTCATCACTGTCTGACTCGGTAATAGTTGCCCATTGAATACCTTATTCATCTTCTTATTCATCATAATCTTTCCTGTGTCTTTTACTGACATCTTTATATTCTTCAAATCATACTTCTCAAGATATGGCAACATCATACTGAATTAGAAAATCAATTTCTTGACATCAATGACAAAATAATAATATCAAGACAGTAAACATCCTTAATCAGTTATATCCATAATCATCAACAACTTTCTCAATATCCTTATTGAAATGGCAACAATCTTTCATTGTCTGTTATAATGCAATATTGCTAACAATCTCCCCCTTTGGCATTGATGGAAAAACCAATTGATTTGACCTTAAAAGATTCGGATTGCTGTGATTTTGAAATACTGAAATGCTCTCCCCCATACATTAGACTTCTCCTTTTTTTTTTTAGTCTTCTTTCCAATCTGTAGTCTTCTCAGTTTTCTTCTCCTTAAATTGGTCTTCTCCCCCTTTGACAACAATGCCAAAAAGTAAAGAACTAAAACATAATTTCTTCCTGTATGAAGTGAATTCCTGCTGTAATGTGACAATTCAGTCTCGGTTAGAACATTTTGTCTTCAATTCTTGTTCCCTGTATTGTTTCCTATAATATTTCCTGTACACCTTTAGAAAACATCCTAAATTGTGTAATGCAATATCAACTCCTAAAAGATATTCTATAGAGTCATCAGATTGATGCTTTCATCGAACTCGGTCAATGAGTAGAAGATAGGGGTAGGACCTCTAACTTACTTATGAGATATTCAAAAGTGTCCCTTGGTAGTAGCTTGGTGAAGATATCTGCTATTTGTTCCTTTGTGCTAACATACTCCAACACCACTTTCTTCTCTTGAGCTTCTTCTCTAAGATAATGATATTTGATAGAGATGTGCTTTGTCTTAGAGTGCATAACAGGATTCTTTGAAATATTAATGGCACTAGTATTGTCATAGAATATGGTTACTGGCTCGGTAACTTTCTCATTTATACCTTCCAACAGTTGTTTGATCCACGCAATGTTGATACAATTCAATGTTGCAGCAATGTAATCAGCTTCTGTTGTTGATTGTGAAACACATCCTTGTTTCTTGCTAAGCCAACTCCCTAGTCTTTCTCCTAAAAAGAAAGCTCCTCCACTTGTGCTTTTTCTATCATCAATGTTGCCTGCCCAATCAGCATTAGTATAAACTTTTAAATCAAAATCATTTCCTTTCTGATATACTAAGCCATAATCCTCAATGCCTTTCAAGTATCTAAAAATTCTTTTGATTGATGTCATGTGTGTTTCCTTAAGATCTGCAAAGAATCTTGCAACTATACCTATTGCATGTGCTATGTCTGGTCTGCTGTGAGCAACATATTGTAGTTTTCCAATCATGGATTGGTAAAGTGTCTCATCAACAGATGCAGATTCATCATTCTTTGATAATTTACGAATGGTAGTCATATGAGTACTTATTGGTTTTGAATCCTCCATTCCAAATTTCTTCAAGATTTCCTTTATGTACTTGGATTGAGTAATGAAAATATCATTTTTCATTTGTAGTATCTATAAACCTATAAAATACTTTATCTCACCGATTAATGACATCTCAAATTCTTTGCTCATCTCATTTCCAAAGTTCTTGCATAAAGAGTCATTTCCACAAAATATAATATCATCAACAAATATGGCTGAGATCAGTATTCCATTTTCATCATTCTTCATGTACATATTGATGTTCTCACTTGTCCCTATAAAACCAATATTTATCAAATAACAGTGCAATCTTTCATACCATGCTCTAGGTGCTTGTTTCAAACCATATTATTGTCTTCAACAAATCCTTCAAGTTGTTCAATAAAAACTTCTTCTTCTAATATTCCATTTAGAAAAGCAGATTTGACATCCATTTGATATACCTTGAAGTTTTTGAAAGCAGCATATGCCAACAATGTTCTTACTCCTTCAAGTCTAGCAACAAGTGCAAAAGTTTCACCATAATCATTTCCTTCTTCTTGAGGATAACCTTTGCAAACTAGTCTTGCTTTGTTTCGAATGACCTCTCTGTACCAATTACATTTTTGTCCTTTGGTCTTGGGATTAGTGTCCACGTGTCATTCTTCTTGATTTGAACAATCTCTTTTGTCATAACATTTATCCAATCTTCACTGTTAAATTCCTCTTTCACTATTCTCAGTTCAAATTCAGATATCAAACATGTGTTTTGTCTCAGTTTGTTCCTTGTCATCACTGGATCATCCTTATCTCCTATAATCTGACTTGGTGCATGATGTCTTCTAACATACTTGGCTAATACAGGCTCGGTAGGCTATGTATGATCTTCTTCATCACTCGGTAACTGGATATTCTCTTCATTTTCTTCAACACTCTTCTCGGTAAGACTTCTCGGTTGAACATAGACAAATTCATCATAGTTTTCTGGTTCCTTGGAATTTCCTTCATCCTTTCTTTCTGCAAATTCATCAATTTTCATATTTGCACTTTCTACTATTTTGTTAGATGATTTGATCAGATATTTAAATGCTTTGCTTCTAGAAGAATAACCTAGAAATGTTCCTTCTTCACTTTTCTGATCAAACTTGCCATTTCTATCATCTTTGTGAACATAGCATCTACTTCCAAAGATTTTAAAATAACTTATATTAGGTTTCTTATCATACCATATTTCATATGGTGTCTTCAAAGTACCTTTCTTCAATTGTACTCGGTTCAAGGTGTAAACTGTTGTGCTTATTGCTTCTCTCCAAAATGTTTGTGGCACCTTCTTTTCAATCATCAGTGTTCTAGCACAATCCACAATAGATCTATTTCTTCTCTCAGCTATTCCATTCTGCTCTGGAGTTCTCGGTGTAGAGACTTGTCTTTTAATACCATGATCATTGCAAAATAAGTTGAATTCATTAGATGTGAACTCTCCTCTATCTGATCTAAGACATTTCAGTTGTCTTCCTGTTTCATTTTCAACTCTTGCCTTGTACTATTTAAACATTCGAAAAGCTTCTGATTTTTCTTTTAAAAACAGTATTGACATCATCCTTGAATATTCATCCACAAATAATATGAAATATTTATCACCATAATAACTTTGAACTTTCATAGGACTACAAAGGCCAGTGTGCACTAGATCTAAAATTCCCTTAGAAGTGTAAGACTTACTTGTAAAGCTTGATCTTTACATCTTACCCATCTGGCATCCTCGACACATAGCATTCTCAGGTTTTTCAAAACTCGGTAGACCTCTTACTCGGTGCTTCTTTCTTATTTTGATCAGATTATCAAAATTTACATGACAAAACCTTTTATGCCATAACCGGGTATCATCTATCTTTGCAAACAAACACTTGTTACGAGTTGAGTCAAGGTGAAATGTGTTACCTTTTATTTGTGTCATGGTAGCAGCTAATTTTCCATTTTTGTCATGAACTTTGACAATTCCTTTCTGAAATTCTATTTGGTAACCTATGTTGTTTAGCTGTGCTACACTCAACAAATTGTATTTCAAAACTTCAACCCAATAAACATCATTGCATCTTGCATTGTCAAGAAGTGTTATAGATCCTTTATCTTTCACTGGACATGGTGCATCATTACCAAATCTAACATAGCCTCCATCACAATCTTCTAATATAACAAACTTGTGTTTATCTCTTGTCATATGATATGAGCATCCACTATCTATGATCCAAGAATCATTAGTGTTTGTGTGAGATATTAGGGCTTTTTCTTCATACCTTTCTTCATTTGATCCATCTTTGATAGCCACATAAACTACTTCCTCTATATCAGTTTCATCTGATT
Source organism: Cryptomeria japonica (assembly GCF_030272615.1). Taxonomy (NCBI): domain Eukaryota; kingdom Viridiplantae; phylum Streptophyta; class Pinopsida; order Cupressales; family Cupressaceae; genus Cryptomeria; species Cryptomeria japonica. The sequence continues at coordinate 618,616,937 of NC_081408.1, read as the reverse complement.
TATCATCATTGGATTCCTCATCGGCTATTAAACATGTCTTTCTATCTCTTCTTCTGAAGTCTCGGTGTCCTCTGTAATGATTATCTTTCTGTCTGTCATCTCGGCAATCTCTCTTTTCAGTAGAATCTTTGTCAGGACAGTTAGAAGCCATATGTCCTATCTTATCACAATTGAAACATTTCAAAGGTAGTTTTCCTTTATACTTACCTTTGCCTCTTGATAATCTTTTGGCTAATAGTGCTTCAAACTCTTCTTGCTTTCTGATTTCCTCATACAGTTTGTGTACTTCTTCCATGTTCTTACGAAATCTTTCACTTGCTCCATTGTGATCTCCTTCAGAGTGCTTATACTTTCTTTCATTGAAATCATTAGAGTCATCAAGATGAAAAGAACTAAATGCAGATTCAACTTTATTAGGTACCAATAGTAGCATCTAAAGAAACTGGCATATTAGGTACACACCTCAATTCATTGATTGCAAAGACTTGGATTGCATAAGCTGGTAGAAGGGTTCTTAGCAACTTACTTGTTATATCATTTTCTTCAATAGTTCCACCTACTCCTTTGATTTGATTGACAATCTCCTTTAGTCTTCTACTGTATTGGGTTATGTTCTCACCTTCATTCATCCTCATAGATTCAAGTTGTCCTCTTAGACTATCTACTTTTGCTCTTTGAACATGTTCATCTCCTCCATATACTGATATGAGCTTATCCCACATAGCCTTTGCATCATTGCAGCCTTCTAGATCATTAAACTCTGAATCGGTCAATGCAGATGTTATTTCAATCATTGCTTGAATATGTTCTTGCTTTGCCTTTATCTCTTCCATAGTCAATGGATAGGTGCTTGGTGTAACAAAATCATTCTCCAGATAGTATACAACATATTCTCCAACTCCTGATAGATGCAGCTTCATCCTTTTCTGCCATGTAGAGAAACTTGACTTGTTCAGCTTCAATGCATCCCTCTTATACATCTTTGGATCTTTAACTCAAGTGCCTTTAAACTTTTCTTCTGGAGTCCAAAGCTCTGATACCAATTGATAGTTCTGATACTAAATGTAAGTACAGATCCAATAGCCAATAAGATGAGAGGGGGGGTGGGTGAATCATACAAACTTAATCTTCCATAAAAACATCAGATTCAACCTCGGTAACATATACTTTAGTAATATAACAAAACTGTTAAACATGCAAACTCAAAAGCATATAAACATCATAAACCTCATAACACCAGATTTAATGTGGAAACCCAAATAGGGAAAAACCACTATGGGATTTCGAGCCTGTTGTTCACCAAAAGTGATAACCCAAGAACACCTGCAATCGATCTATGAAGTAGCCAATAAAATCTATGAAGAACCTCAGGGTTTGGACAACATGACAAGGATATAAATCCTTCTACTCTCTAGGCTCTACAAAACCTAGGCGGGTATACCTTTTATGCTTAGAATTAAACCTATTACAAACCTATGACAACATCAACATAAACAGATAGATCTCACCAGGGCTCCAAAACAAGTAGTTTATTGCAGATGGGCTAGATCTACACATAAAACTCAACTATGCTTGAGCATGAGATAGATGAAACATTTCAAAACATAACATACACTAAAGATATTCTGATTGGATTTTAAATTGGTTTGAGAACCCCCTTAATTGGAAGATCAGTGCCTTATCCAAGGGCAACAGAGTCAAAAATCAAACTATAGATGAAAACTTATACTGCAAATGCTTTTTCATTCTTAAGTATTCCTGCATTTAATGCTTTGCATAAATGCATTACTCAACTCACTCACATAAAATATCAAATCCAGAAACTATATTCCATTAATCATGATTTATTACAGAATTTAAATTCTTCCTTGAAGAATCCCTGCAGACAATCACAACTACCTCCTTGAGGATCTAATTTGAATATAATGAAAATACAAATCAAGAGACAAATTCTATGTGAATTTGTACATGCTTTACATACACAAGAACCTACAACTAAGAACATCTATAGAAAAGAATTGAACTCCATTATTGAAAGGAAAGCCCTGCTCTGTACAATCTTGAAGAAAAATCAGAATTGGAAGCCATGAAAATATGGAGCCATTCTCCAAATTTCTGGAACCCTTATAAATGAGAAGAATTGGGAATAAGAAGGAGAGGGAAGAAAATCAAATCTGCAACTGAAATTGCCAAGTGTCTCCTCTCTAACTGAATTTCACTCTCATGGAAACTGCTCTCGAAATATTTGATCTTTGTCAGAATTGATTACATAATTGGATTCCCCATTCTGAGAGCTTTCCGGAAACATATAATACTCTCCATTTTGACCAAAAATGGAGCCATGAGCGAATTAATTCCTCATATGTGCACATCATTTAAATTTTTTAATTATTCAATATAGTTGAAACTATATCTTTAACTGATTTTTAATTTTGATTTTTGCTCCCATTTGGTCCTGACGCTTTGCCACATGGCAGGATCTGATTGACTGATGGGGTTGACTAGATGCCACCTAGGATGACACCTCGTCACTCCGCCACGTGTCCGCTTGCTTGTCGTTCACGTCATCGCCACTGGGTGCCACGTCACTGGGGCCCGCCTGCTGGACCACTGACTAGACCTGCCACCTCATCGGGACCCGGACTACAATCTTCCTTTCGCCATTTTGCGGCCTTTATCCGGCGTGCATCTTCACTCCATGAAATCGCGCGAGCCCTTGATCTTCATCAAACCTGCATGTTCTTTAACTTTGCTCATTTTTGCCATTCCGCGTTTCACCATTTCGCAGCCTTTAACTCACGTGCATCTTCATGCTCTGAAATCACGTGGACTATCGGATCGGCTTGAACCTGCATGACCTTTACCTCTTTTCACTATTTCGTAGAAGTTAACTGGCGGGCATCTTCGGGCTCCAAAATCATGCGTTTCATTGGATCCTCTGCAACCTGCTCACTAGTTAAGCCGGCCCTTCTCTGCAAAATTTGCCTGTTTGCCTTGGGAAGCACGCCTGCATGGGGTCCACCCGGTCGCTGCTCAGTCACCTCCTCTGTTGCCTTGGGATCCGCACCCATGCATGGGCCCACCTTGGGCGCCCATAGGCACCGTCCATCAAAAGCCCAAAGGCTTTGACATATTAGATGTGTGTGATTTTGCATATAAACACTAAAAACTACCACTTCCAAGCGAATGTGGGATAATGTGTTTTCCTGAGAATGCATTTTCTGAAGCTTTGTCTGAGAATTTCATGGCCATTTTTTTTCATTTGCATGAGGTTCGATGGCTTTCCAAACCACGTAGGGGAGGATGCTATTACATTTTGCATTATGGTATTTGCTAAGAAATTTGTATTGCCTGCCCTAAACATCACCGCCAGCAAGGAAATGGAGAGGCATGTGAGGGAGGATGATTTGGAAGGTTTACTTTGCTGATGGTGTTCTATGTTGCCCCTCACCATAATAATATCTTGCCAAAGTAGACTCCACAGACATAATGCCTTATCTCTTCATCTTATTCTACGAGGTGGATCACCATGAACACCAATTTAACTTCAAACATGAGTAATCTTTATGAGAGTGCCTAGAAAGGATATAAATGATTAAATGCCTCTTTCAAAACCAGTTCGATGTGGTAAAATCTCTAAAGCTGCGGAGATAAGTCTCTATCTCTTTCCCTAAATTTTCCCATTGTTTTCAACTCTCTTCTCAACATCCACCCCAACAACTGAGGACTTGGGCGGCACGTGAGAGTGAGGGAACACTGTAATTTTTGGTGTTTTAAACTGCTCCTTTCACATACCACGTGAGAATAGCTAAAGACTTCTACAGTCTTTTCCAACATCACGCAAAGGGCAGTTGACACTAGTAGAAGCATTTGTTTTGAAAGGTTTCGAAACCCCCTTTTCACCAGCCACAACATGTGAGGGGAGAACCTGCCATGATGCCACTTCATCAACGACCTTTGTCCATGCCACCCGGAGGAAGGGGAGTGCTGCTGTTTTCTTTTGCTAACTTTTTGTTTATGGCAGCCTTTGGCATCTTACCTTCCCCATGTTATACACTCCAACGCCTTCTCTTGGTTTTTCTGAATCGAGTCATCCTGGATGGGAGAGATTACAGGTGCATTTCCATCATCTTTGGCAAGTTGCACCAAGCTACTTGATTTCAAATGCATCCAGTGGTTGTCAAATGCAGAATGTGCTTGCCTATATTTCATGTCCATAACTGAAGAATTTGGAAACACCACATCATCACCCATACTTGAGTAATCAGTGTTTGCAAAATGTACCCCTTTGGGCCTATCTTGAACCATTGGTTTTTGGTGGTCGGATCTAACAGATACATTGTATAACCTTTCTAGTTGATTCAAATGGCATTTCGAACCTGATGCTTCATCACTTTTTTACTTGATAGTATATACTGGTAAATTTGACATTCTTTCTGAATTATTTGAGGTTTATGACTAGAATGCAAAATACACATCCAACAATCCATAAACGACAAGTAACTGAAGTCACCTCTCACCATCCCACTGGCGAATTGCAGTTGAGCAAGGTCAGGCCCCAAAGTGGGTCCGGCTAAATTTTTTTTGTTTTCATACAACTGACCTCTAAAATGCTTGACGGACCTCAAACATACCTCTGGAAACGATCGACATCATTTTTGGATCATCAGACTGCACTTTAGAACTTTAAGGCAATTACACCACATTTTCGCATTTAATCGCGAAGACGTAATTTTCAAACCTATCAAAACACTCTTCTGGATCTCGCCGTCTGACAGGCGTGTACTCTGATATGCAAGCTTGAAATCTATTGAACGGTTTCTCAAGATGAGTTCCGAGCGAAGAGATATTAATCGAGAAAAATGGCCAATTGGCTTTGTAAACACTGTGGACCTGATGAAGTGAATGTCCTGGCAACACATGATGCCTTTCTCAAAAATATCAAACGACCTCCGTAGGCCCTCAAAATTGGAACATAGGTACCTTGAAGTACATACTAAAACTTAGAAATCTCGATTCAACCAAAAGTCTGATAGGATGCGAATGGTGCGCTCATGAAAATGGCTACATTAACTGATATAACACTGAAAGTCCAGAAGACTGAAAAATGATAGCTAAATGAACCCTTTTGAAAACCGATCAAACGGATTGACAGAGGCTTGAAAATTGAAACATAGCTCATCATTTATACCAAAATTAGCCTGAAACAAACATTATGGCATGACACTTACTGAGGCAACTTTTACACTTGTGCGAAACAGGCCTCCGACTAGCTGTCAAAACAGGGACTTGCCAAAACACACAAACTGCAAATGGATTTGGCTTTGAAAACTAAGCAAACAGATCCATTAGGGCTTGAAATTTTTCAGGCTGACTCACATTTATGCATATAATCTAATCCACTTTTAAATTCTCCATGACGATCAACAGGGTAAAAGATACAAACACTCAAAATAGGCTACTCAATAAAATCTGCATTTGTGCCTAAAATGCACTTTCAGCTCACCCCTCGAAATGGGTACCTGGTAAACTTCTCCAAACTAGATTCTGAAAGTTGCACATCACTGAATAGGCCAAATGAAAGGTGTAGGACATGAATCCCGAGCCTTACCCTCTGAAAATCAACTGGCTCCATTTACCTCCTCTCTAACTAGGCCATTCAAACTGACTCATTTAGGTACTTTTCTAACATGCAGAGCAAATTTTTTGAAATGGGCCTCTAAACTCGACTCAATTTAACGAGTCCCACCAGTGGCTCTGACTGGGGATGGTTGATTTCAAGATCAACACAAGAATCCAGATATCTTTGGTTAAGTAGACCACCCAAAAACGAATCATTCTTCTCTTCTCAAAAACAGGGCTTCCTTACTCTACCCAAACAGTAGGGCACTTTATTGAAAACCACACAACTGAAGCAAAGCAACTATACAAGATATACAAACATACTCACAACTGATCATAGGTTGCTCTGCTTACAAACATTTACCTATGTCAAAAATCTGATTCTCATCTCTTGATATCATGATCGAAACAAAGGCACCTTCCAGTAACAACTGAGCATAATCATTATAATCAACCTCTGTTGTCTCATTATTGCAACAGCTGGTGTGCATACCTCTTCTCTAATTCTAAACTTTGTAATCACACACTACTTCAACACAAGTAAAAACATGAGACAATTCACCATAGAGGCCTTCCCATAAGATACCATACATTTCACTATCCCACTCAACTCTATCATTTGCAAGGACACCAACATGCTGAACTTGAAAAATAAAACATTTATTTTCAACATTGCAATTCCTATCATCACATGCCTTATTACCATTTAAATTTATAGAATGAGGGGCATTACTAGTCAACTGATGCAAACAAGGAACATACATGTTACAATCTGGACGTGACACTTCACTAAGCTGATCACACCCCATACTATCCTTGTTTATCAAACTCAAAACCTCTGCATTCTCAACATCCCATTCATGGAATAAAATGCATACCTCTGGTTGAAGCAAATCCTCAGCTGAATCTTTTTCATTCAAACTTATATCCACCTGAAACACTTTCATTTGTGGTTTTAAGTAATCACCACACAACCCATGCCTCTTGCCTTCATCATGAAATAATTTTTGACAACCCATGCTATTGCTCTTCGCAATTTCATCAATATTATGGACTGGTTTATCATTTACAAAATCTGGTTGATCAGTTATTTCTTCATACAAAGGGTTAGAAAAAAAATGAAGAATCCCCTTATGAACATTATGACACTGAAGTGGCTGGTCCGTATCTATATTAGCATTGAATAAAGCATTAGTAAAGTTGCTAAAGACACCATCCATTCGATCATCATAATCATCTTCATTAGGTAAAGAAGAAATTGAAACTTGGCTGGAACAATCCTTAGTGTTCCATGTTTCACATCCATAAGATTTTATCCTATGAGCATCATTTTGAAAATCAAGATAATCATACTTATCTTGCCACAACTGATCTTCTTCACCAATAGAACACTCATCATCAACCAAAGAATGAAAATGAACATCACTGCTATTTACTTCATCTGATAAGTTTTCAGCGTGTTCACTAAAATTTTCTATCATAAAATCATCTGTTAGATCAGCATGTTGTTCATCAAGTATACAAACATTCAATTCACAGTCCTTTTCCGAAGGATCCTCTTCACTATATTGCAGAAGGTCTTCATCAATAGCTCGAAGGCTCTCCAATATCTGAACCTTCTTATCCACAACCTCAAGAGTTTTCTTAAGTTCTACAATCTTCTGGACTTGCATTGCACTTTGTTGTTCCATGTGAGATTCCGTAAAAAATTGTCCATCCATGTGTGCTATATTTTCATTGCAATAATGTGCACCCTTGAAATTTCTGAATTAACATTGTGCATAACTTTCAAAATAGAAAGATCATCAACATGATTACAAGAAGTGAAATCTGAAGTGAAATCTGAAAATACATTTACTTCATCCCCAACACAAGTGACATTATTAATGTTTAAGTGAGGATTAACTATTGTTTGCACCAAACAATTTTGATTTTCATCATATGGCACATTTTCACTTGTAGAAACAACAACACTTAGTAATCCCTCTGTATTTGGTATTTCAACATCAAATACATCAACAACATATAGAGATTGATGGTCATTACCATCATTGTTTTCAATTTCACTATCCTTGAGAGATGCATGATTTACTTGATAATTTGCAGTCACATAGTCAGCATAACTGGCATACAAATCAAATGGTACATATCCCTTGTATATATCAATCTCCGTATCAGCATTATCACAACATTGCACACTAATCATTCTATCATTACTGTGAGAGACAACTGGCATTAACAATAGAGGATCTTGACTCTCATTCAAATCTGAAACACATGCATCAACAAAACCATTCGGAACTGCAGAGCTTGATGCACCTAGACAAGGAATGATTGGTTCAACTTCACATGGTATTTCACCATTGAAGGTGCTTTGATAAGAAACAACAACAGACACAAATCTCTTGGCTATCCCAAATTTCAAATTATTTTCCATGTCCCTAGTTGTGTTAAAAGCTTCATGCAAAGTCTTGGGTTCTTTGTTTCTCAATAAGAAGCTCATCTTTTCATCAAATGCACTCATATAAACATCCAGACATACTTTATCATCAAGTTTATACTTTCTAGAAATTTTGGACAAAGCTTGCAAAAATCTGATATTAAATGTTGGTACCAATTCATCTTCCCTGATTTGTATATAAGTGAATTCTTTCAACAAGTCATAATCATTCACCTTCTCATCGAATTGATCCATGAAATCTGAAATCAATTCTTCCCATGAGGTAATAGAATTCACTGGCAAAAAAGAAAACCAATCTCTTGCATCTTTTTTCAATGACTGAACAAACAATTTCATGCATATATCTTCCTGACAAATTTCAAATTCTCCTATCAAATCTGAAACTCTTTTCACATGCCGACATGCTGATTCTGATTTCTTCCCACTGAAAATTGGCAAATACTTTCTGATTTCTGTGGGTATGGGATTTGGGTAACCCGGAATACCTTCAAAGTTTAGAGCAACATTATACTTCATACTAAAACTCTTCCTATTACATGGTTGTTCTGGTTTACTAAGCATGGCTCTATGTGGAAATACACAAGGCTGAAAAACTTCACTGCTCATTTTTCCTACTTCCACAAATGATTATACAATCTTGGATAAAAAACCTCAAGCACATATCCTTATTCAAATCTATTCATTAACATTGCTTGACATAAGGTTCTTCCACATTTGCATACTACAGAAGATAACATACACTAAATATTTTAGCAGCATGGATATGCAAACTAATTTTTATGATTCCTCTTTCCCTCTAGACTAGTGTTGTTCACTAAATGGGAAAACTACATTATACATTCAAATTTTCAGAAGAGATATCTTTGCATTTGAAACTCTGAAAAATACCTGGAGATTTACAGCTTTAAAACTTGTAGATCTGAAGATTTACTTCACTTTCAGCACGGTCTTTTACCTTAGAGTCGCCACCTCTTGCACAAAGGATATTTTGAATGGCAGAACCATTCAATCACAAATTTAATTTTCTTTACTCCTTCGATCTCGCTGCAATAAACACTCTTCCAGGCTATTTAACACTGGTATGAACCACAAAGTCGCCACCCAATAAGAGAAAAGTTCGTATACAACTGCAAGAGCTTCTTACAACTTTGAACAAATACAATTTACTGTTACCTTTCATAAAATATAACATGAAACTCATGGATACTTGTAGATCCAGAACAAGGAACACTTTCTAACTTATAAATTCACTTTCACACTCTGTGCATACACAATGGACAGACTAACTGGATGAATTTAGGCAATTTCCATTTTCATCTCCCCAGTAGAGTTGCCATTTTTTTTGTTCACCAAAAGTGATAACCCAAGAACACCTGCAATTTGATCTATGAAGTAGCCAATTCAGTCTATGAAGAACCGCAGGGCTTGGACAACATGACAAGGATATAAATCCTTCTACTCTTCAAGCTCTACAAAACCTAGGCGGGTATTGTAGATGTCTAAAAATGGTCAACGCTTGTGGAGTCATACTTTAACATTTGCGCGTTGACTTATTTTAGGGTTTTTGCATCGCATTAACATTTCTTCTATGTCGCACACTTGGTCTTTATCATTTGCGAGCATCGAGTCCTTCTTCTGCATTCTTCATTTGTCTCGCTTTCGAATTTGGTCTTGTCGATAGCAATCTTCAGTCATAATTTTGGTTGATCTTATCCTGTCATATCAATGTGCGTGTTAATTTGTCATCATTTTGAACATCGTCAATCCTAATTAGGGTTTTGTCCTCTTATCAATCTTGTCATCATGTGATCGATTTGTCATCGATCGTTGTTGTTTTCAATCTTATTATCTTGCGATCGATTTGTCATCGATCCTTGTCCTTTTGATCAATTTGTCATTGTAGACACCCAAAAATGGTCAACGCTTGCGAAGTCATACTTTAACATTTGCGCATTGCCTCATTTTAGGTTTTGCGTCGCATTAACATTTCTCCTATGTCACGCACTTGGTCTTTATCATTTGCAAACATTGAGTCATTCTTCTACATTCTTCAATCATCTCGTCTTCGAATTTGGTCTTGTCGACAACATTATCCAGTCATGATTTTGATCAATTTTACTCTGTCGCATCAATGTGCGTATTCATTTGTCATCATTTTGGACATCGTCAATCCTAATTAGGGTTTAGTCCTCTTATCAATCTTGTCGATTTATCATCAATCCTTTAATCTTGTCGTTTTATGATCGATTTGTCATCGATCATTGTCATGTTCGATCTTGTCATCTTGCAATTCATTTTGTTGTCGATTCTTGTCCTTTTGTCAATCTTGTCATTTTGTCACCGATTTGTCATCAATCATTGTCTGTCTCAATTATGTTAATTTGGATCAATTTGTCATTGTTCCTCGTCAATTGGCGCATTTATTTATCAAATCATTTTGTCGCACTGGTCATTTATCAATCCAAAATCAAATCATGACATTAATTATCTTCAATCAAGACCTAATTGTCATTTTCGCATTTCTAATTCGTCTTCTAGGGTTTTATGATTCAATCATTTAACCTAATTTGTCATTTCTTCCTTTAGGATTAAATAATTTATTTATTTAATCCTAAGTCTTCTCATTACAATTAAATCTTTATTTAATTGGCTAATTATTCCTCTTTGTGAATTGATTAATAAATGAAAAATTATTAATTGATTCACTAAATCCTAATTTCTAATTTCTTTCAATTTCTAATTCCTAATTTGTCATCAATTTCAATTTCCTAATTTTTCAAATTTCTAATTTCTTTTCCCTCCTATTTCATCTCCTAATTCCATGGGAATGACATTTCAATTTGTCATGAAATTGTCATAATTGAGAATCAATCAATTTGACATAGAATGTGTCATAATTTTTCATCAATTATCAATCAATCAAATTGTGCATGGAAAGTGCATAATTTGTCATAATTTGTCATATTGATTTGCAATTTCCATTTGAATTGCATCATGCTAATCTTGTCATTTATCCAATTTCTCTATAAATTGGATGTTTTTTTCAATCAAACCCCTTGAATCCTTGACCTTTCAAATTCTTCATGAACCCCGAATTGCTATCAAACTACCGAATTTTCGTTTCTAGTACTCTTGAACTTTTTGCTTTCAATTGTGTGAGCACTTGTAGGTGAGATCCACAAACCCATTGAAGAGGAAAGAACAACAATGGAGCCGCATGGAAGAAGCATATGGTTTGCATGATATTTTCATTTTGAATGCTTTGTTTCCATACCTCTATTGAATGTGCTTTGGAATTAGGTTCATTTCATGAGTATTCTTTTGATTATGTTATCATATTTTGTGTTTTGTTTTGATCTACTTATCTTGTGATGATTCCTAATTTCTACGCCACAGTCATCAATCTTGTCATCTTGTGATCGATTTGTCATCGATCGTTGACATTTTCAATCTTGTCGTTTTACAATCTATTTTGTCATCGATCCTTGTTCTCTTGTCAATTTTGTCATTTTGCGATCGATTTGTCATCGATCGTCATCTTTCTCAATCATGTCAATTTGGATCAATTAGTCATTGTTCCTCGTCAATTGATGCACTTATCAATCAAATCATTTGTCAGCGTTGGTCCTTTGTCAGTCAGAATCATGATCAAATTGAATTGATATCAATTATCAAGACCTAATTGTCATTCTTGCATTTTCTAATTCATCTTCTAGGGTTTCATGATTTATTCATTTAACCTTGTTTGTCATTTCTCCCTCTAGGTTAAATAATTTATTTATTTATCCCAAGTCTTCTTGTCACAATTAAATGTTTATTTAATTGGCTAACTAATTCCTCCCTCTTTGTGAATTAATTAATAAATGAAAAATTGTTAATTAATTCACTTAATTCCTAATTTCCTCATTTTCTAATTTTCTTAATTCCTAATTTCCTAATTTTCATCAATTTCTAATTCCCAATTTCTAATTCCTAATTTCCTAATTTCTAATTCATCTAATTACAATTCTCTCCTATTTTTCTCCTAATTTCATGGGAATGACATTTCAAGTTGTCATAATTTGTCATAATTGACAATCAATCAATTTTGACATAGAAATTTGTCATAATTTTGTCATGAATTATCAACCAATCAATCTTGCATAGAAAGTGCAAATTTGTCATAATTTGTCATATTTGTCATTCTTGATTTGCAATTTCTATTCGAATCTCTTCATTTTAATTTGATCTTCTCTCCAATTTGTCTATAAATTGGATGAATTTCTTCAATCCCAACTAATCACTTTTTCGAATCCCTGAACCCTGGTCGAATCAATCACGCTTCTAGTACCCTTATGTTGTCATGCTATCTTGTCAATCTTGCTTTCATCTCATGCGTATGCACTTGTAGGTGAGAACCGCAAAACAAAGCTATTTGAAGGAGAAAGAAGGACAATGGAGCCACATGAAGGAGACATCTACATTTGGTTTGCTTAGATTTCATTTAGAATGTCTTGTCTTCATGTTTTCATTGAATGTTTTTAGGATTGTTATCACTGCATTTTAGTTTTCATGATTGAACTAGTCCAATTTGTTATTTGCTTTGATGATTTCCGATTTCCTAGCTATAGGTATATCTTTGATGCTTAGAATTAAACCTATTACAAACCTATGACAGCATCAACATAAACAGATAGATCTCACCAGGGCTCCAAAACAAGTAGTTTATTGCAGATGGGCTAGATCTACACATAAAACTCAACTATGCTTGAACATGAGATAGATGAAACATTTCAAAACATAACATACACTAAAGATATTCTGATTGGATTTTAAATTGGTTTGAGAACCCCCTTAATTGCAAGATCAGTGCCTTATCCAAGGGCAACAGAGTCACAAATCAAACTATAGATGAAAACTTATATTGCAAATCCTTTTTCATTCTTAAGTATTCCTACATTTAATGCCTTGCATAAATGCATTACTTAGCTCACTCATAGAAAATATCAAATCCAGAAACTATATTCCATCATTCATGATTTATTACAGAATTTAAATTCTTCCTTGAAGAATCCCTGCAAACAATCACAACTACCTCCTTGAGATAACAAATCTCAGCCTCCTTGAGGATCTGATTTGAATATAATGAAAATACAAATCAAGAGACAAATTCTGTGTGAATTTGTGCATGCCTTACATACACAAGAACCTGCAACTAAGAACACCTATAGCAAAGAATTGAACTCCATTACTAAAAGGAAAGCCCTTCTCTATACAATCTTGAAGAAAACTTAGAATTGGAAGCCATGAAAATATGGAACCATTCTCCAAATTTCTGGAACTCTTACAAATGAGAAGAATTGGGAATAAGAAGGAGAGGGAAGAAAATTAAATCTGCAACTGAAATTGCCAAGTGTCTCCTCTCTAACTGAATTTCACTCCCATGGAAACTACTCTCGAAATATCTAATCTTTGTCAAAATTGATTACATAATTGGATTCCCCATTCCGAGAGCTTTTTGGAAACATATAATACATGCCATTTTGACAAAAAACGGAGCCCTGAGCGAATTAATTTCTCATGTGTGCACATCATTTAAATTTTTTAATTATTCAATATAGTTGAAACTATATCTTTAACTGATTTTAATTTTGATTTTTGCTCCCATTTGGTCCCGATGCTTTGCCACATGGCGGGATCTGATTGGCTGATGGGGTTGACTGGATGCCACCTGGGATGACACCTCGTTACTCCACCATGTGTCCGCTTCCTTGTCGTCCAGGTCATCGCCACATCATCACCACTGGGTGCCACATCACTGGGGCCCACCTGCTGGACTGCTGACTGGACCTGCCACCTCATCGAGACCCGGACTACAATCTTCCTTTCGCCATTTCGCGGCCTTTGTTCGGCGTCCATCTTCACTCTACGAAATCGCGCAAGCCCTTGATCTTCATCAAACCTGCATGTTCTTTAACCTTGCTCATTTTCGCCATTTTGTGTTTCGCCATTTCGAAGCCTTTAACTCGCATGCATCTTCATGCTCCGAAATCGCGCGAACCGTCGGATCGGCTTGAATCTGCATGACCTTTACCTCTTTTCGTTGTTTCGCAAGGTTTAACTGGCGGGCATCTTCGGGCTCCAAAATCATGCGCTTCATTGGATCCTCTGCAACCTGCTCACTGGTTAAGTTGGCCCTTCTCTGCAAAATTCACCTATTTGCCTTGGGAAGTGCGCCTACGTGGGGTCCACCTAGTTGCTTCTCAATCACCTCCTCTGTCACCTCGAGATCTGCACCCACGCATGGGCCCTCCTTGTGCACCCATAGGCACCGTCCGTCAAAGGCCCAGAGGCTTTGACATATTAGATGTGTGTGATTTTGCATATAAACACTAAAAACTACCACTTCCCAGCGAATGTGGGATAATGCGTTTTCCTGAGAATGCATTTTTTGAAGCTTTGTTTGAGACTTTCATGGCCCTTTTTTTTTCATTTGCATGAGGTTTGATGGCTTTCTGAACCACGTAGGGGAGGATGCTATTACATTTTGCATTATGGTATTTGCTAAGAAATTTGTATTGCTTGCTCTAAACATCACCGCTAGCAAGGAAATGTAGAGGCACGTGAGGGAGGATGATTTGGAAGGTTTACTTTGCTGATGGTGTTCTATGTTGCCCCTCACCATAATAATATCTTGCCAAAGTAGACTCCACAACCATAATGCCTTATCTCTTCATCTTATTTTGTGAGGTGGATCACCATGAACACCAATTTAACTTCAAACATGAATAATCTTTATGAGAGTGCCCAGAAAGGATATAAATGATTAAGCGCCTCTTTCAAAACCAGTTCGATGTGGTAAAATCTCTAAAGCTGCGGAGATAAGTCTCTATCTCTTTCCCTGAATTTTCCCATTATTTTCAACTCTCTTCTCAACATCCACCACAATAGCTGAGGACTTGGGCGGCATGTGAGAGTGAGGGAACACTGCAATTTCTGGTGTTTTAAATTGCTCCTTTCACATACCACGTGAGAATAGCTAAAGACTTTTACAGTCTCCAACATCACGCAAAGGGGAGCTGACACTAGCAGAAGCATTTGTTTTGAAAGGTTTTGAAACCCCCTTTTCACCAGCCATAGCACGTGAGGGGAGAACCTGCCATGATGCCACTTCATCAACGACCTTTGTCCATGCCACGCAGTGGAAGGGGAGTGCTGCTGTTTTCATTTACTAACTTTCTGTTTATGGCAGCCTTTAGCATCTTACCTTCCCCACGTTATACACTCCAACGCTTTCTCCTGGTTTTTCTAAATTGAGTCATCCTGGATGGAAGAGATTAAAGGTGCATTTCCATCATCTTTGGCAAGTTGCACCAAGCTACTTGATTTCAAATGCATCCGGTGGTTGTCAAATGCAAAATGTGCTTGCCTATATTTCTTGTCCATAACTGAAGAATTTGGAAACACCACATCATCACCCATACTTGAGTAATCAGTGTTTGCAAAATGTACCCCTTTGGGCCTATCTTGAACCATTGGTTTTTGGTGGTCGGATCTAACAGATACATTGTATAACCTTTCTAGTTGATTCAAATGGCATTTCGAACCAGATGCTTCATCACTTTTTTACTTGATAATATGTATTGGTAAATTTGACATTCTTTCTGAATTATTTGAGGTTTACGACTAGAATGCGAAATACACATCCAACAATCCATAAACAACAAGTAACTGAAGTCACCTCTCACCATCCCACTGGCGAATTGCAGTCGAGCTAGGTCGGGTCCCAAAGTGGGTCTGACTAAATTTTTTTTTGTTTTCATACAACTGACCTTTGAAATGCTTGACAGACCTCAAACATACCTCTGGAAACGATCGACATCATTTTTGGATCATCAGACTGCACTTTACAACTTTCAGGCAATTACGCCACATTTTCGCATTTAATCGCAAAGACGTAATTTTCAAACCTGTCAAAACACTCTTCTGGATCTCTCCATCTAACAGGCATCTACTCTAATATGCAAGCTTGAAATCTACCAAACATTTTCTCAAGAAGAGTCCCGAGAAAAGAGATATTAATCGGCAAAAATGGCCAACTGGCTTTGTCGACACTGTGGACCTGATGAAGTCAATGTCCTGGCAACACATGATGCCTTTCTCAAAATATCAAACAACCTCCGTAGGCCCTCAAAATTGGAACATAGGTACCTTGAAGTACATACTAAAACTTAGAAATCTTGGTTCAACCAAAAGTCTGATAGGATGCAAACGGCGTGCTCATGAAAATGACTACATTAACTGATATAACACTGAAAGTGCTGAAGACTGAAAATGATAGCTAAATGAACCCTTTTGAAAACCGATCAAACGGATTGACAGAGACTTGAAAATTGAAACATAGCTCATCATTTATACCAAAATTAGTCCAGAAAAAACATTATGGCATGACACTTACTGAGGCAACTTTTACACTTGTGCGAAACAGGGCTCCGACTAGCTGTCAAAACAAGGACTTGCCAAAACACACAAACTGCAAACGGATTTGGCTTTGAAAACTGAACAAATGGATTCATTAGGACTTGAAATTTTGTAGGTTGACTCACATTTATGCATATAATCTAATCCACTTTGAAATTGTCCATGACGATCAACAAGGCAAAAGATACAAACACTCAAAGTAGGCTCCTCAATAAAATTTGCATTTGTGCTTAAAATGCACTTTCAGCTCACCCCTCGAAATGGGTACCTGGTAAATTTCTCCAAACTGGATTCTAAAAATTGCACATCACTGAATAGGCCAAATGAAAGGTGTAGGACATGAATCCCGAGCCTTACCCTCAGAAAATCAACCGGCTCCATTTACCCCCTCTCTAACTAGGCCATTCAAACTGACTCATTTAGGTACTTTTCTGACATGCAAAGCAAATTTTTTGAAATGGGCCTCTAAAATCGACTCAATTTAATGAGTCCCAATAGGACCCACTAAGAAATATACTCTTCTAGAGTATGCTCGGTTAAAAGAAAATCATGTTAAAGATTACAAACACATTGCTAGATGTGACCCGGTTAAGGGATTTCCCTCAGATTTGTTAGGATCTTCACCTTGTTAGAAGTGACCTTGTTAAAAGATTTCAAACACTCAATCAAAATGTCACCTTGCTAGAGGGTTTTACAAATAAGACTGTTAAGTCCACTTGGTTAAGAGATTTTCTGTCACTTTCAGAAAATAACAGTAATAAAAATCTATCTGCAACTTCACATCTAAAATGCTAAAGCAGATTCTTATTTGCTCAAAACAATCTAGACATAGAACTAATCTTGTCCATCTGCTGGGCTTCTATACTCTGTTATTCAAATAGGTCTTCAAGCTTTTGTGCTCGGTAATCACTATGTAGCATCCTTGTGCATACACTTGCCCGCATGCATTGTTTATCAACAGTTTCCTATTTATAAACAATTAGCTAACCACTTAATCTCCTTGATCACATTTCCCATGATCAATCATAGCTATCAGATCTTCAATCTTGTCCAGGTTCAATGCATCTTTCGATCTGAAAATGTTTTACCTTGCCTAGGAACTTGCATATATTTCTTGGAACTTGTGCCAGGGTATTGCGGTTCAATCTACGCTGTAGATCTTCATGTCGGCTTACCATTGCCTTAGATTCATTAACAAACTTCATGCATGACATACCAATCATTTAATCAGTTCCAGCTCATCAACTTCCTTCATTAAATATCATCTGTAATCATTTAATGCATTTTGTTACAGCTCGGTTACAACTCGATTATAACTCGGTAAATACTAAACTTCACTCGGTAGACATTCCACCTTCATTAACTGAAAGCGATAACCTTAGGGTTTACCGACTAGTTTCTTGGCTTGGTAACATAGTATAGTATTAACCTTTCACTTTACAACATATGTATGATGTTAAAACAATCTAAACATCATTATCTCATCATTGTCTGACTCGGTAATAGTTGCCCATTGAATACCTTATTCATCATAATCTTTCCTGTGTCTTTTACCGACATCTTTATATTCTTCAAATCATACTGTAGACGTATAAAAATGACCACATTCCTAAATGAATATTTTATGTTCATTTTTCTATTTGATTAAATCCAATTTAATTAAATTATCCACATTCTTCTATTTTATTAAATAAATTACTCAATTTATTTAAATTAAATTCACTATACCCATTTAATGAATAAATCATTTTATTCAATTAAATCCCCCTATCCACTTTTAATTAAATTCAAATTTAATTAAATAGTTATCCTAAATTGAATAAATCATATTTATTTAATTTCTCCATAAAATCATATTTATTTTATTTAATTTGATCATAAAATCACAAAAACACATCATTTTCTTTGGAATAACATGTGCACACACGTCACTTCAAAGAGGGACATCAAATCTGGGGCACAACTTGCAAATAAAAGAGCGACACAACAAAGACTGCATTTGATCATAAAATCACAAAAACACATCATTTTCTTTGAAATAACATGTGCACACACGTCACTTCAAAGAGGGGCAAAATGTAGACGTATAAAAATGACCACACTCCTAAATGAATATTTTATGTTCATTTTTCTATTTGATTAAATCCAATTTAATTAAATTATCCACATTCTTCTATTTTATTAAATAAATTACTCAATTTATTTAAATTAAATTCACTATACCCATTTAATGAATAAATCATTTTATTCAATTAAATCCCCCTATCCACTTTTAATTAAATTCAAATTTAATTAAATAGTTATTACTCAATTTATTTAATTTCTTCAAATTGCAACCAAATCGAATAAAATCATTTAATTCAATTAAATCCTATTATCCCCCCCATCCACTTGCAAAATCCCAAAGCCCTTCCTAATCCCTTCTAGAATCTTCTAAACGCTTCTAATTAACCTAACCCTCCTCTAAATTTTGTCACATCCCTAAGCAAAGGGAAGTCACTTCTCAAAAAAACCTTAAAGTCTTTGATAACCATTGAAGGTTTTCAACCTTCAACCACTAAAACCCTTAAAGTCTTTGAAAACCATTAAAGGCTTCCAATCTTCAACCACTTAATCCCCAAAGTCTCCAATAACCATTAATAGTTAATTCAAACCTTCCCACATGGTTAAAACATTTGTTTTGACTCAACCTCTATCCAACCCAAGGGTCTCATCAGGCCATTAATGCTTTGACCATGATTATCTCTTAATCATTTGCACAAAGGTTTATCCTTGGATTAACTCTTAATCCAGTGGGTAAGCCTAACTTATACTTGACCCTTAGCCTTTAGATAACCATGAGGTCTTCTCAGGCCTTTAATGCCTCCAACCTCTTTTCTCAACCCAATCCTATGTTGACACTTGTCACCATTTTATTGGTGCCAATTGTGCACATGGATCCCCAACTTTCAAACCTGGCCCTTGATTAAACCATTCAATCTTGACCATCTATTGCCCTGTTTGTGCTATAAATAGAGCCCTCATTCTTCCATTCTTAACAATCATCTTTCAAATTTGAAGCAATATACTTATGCTCAAATACTTTCAAGCTTTTTCATATCATCTTTATGCTCTTCA
Organism: Cryptomeria japonica; assembly: GCF_030272615.1. Lineage (NCBI taxonomy): Eukaryota > Viridiplantae > Streptophyta > Pinopsida > Cupressales > Cupressaceae > Cryptomeria > Cryptomeria japonica. The sequence goes on along the minus strand of NC_081408.1, from coordinate 618,597,277 downwards.
TTTAGCCTATTTTAGAATAGAAATTAGACTAAATATGCATGTTTAGAATAAGTTCTTTATCATTTTAGCTCAATCATAGATTAAATATATCATGCTAGGATAGTATTCGTACTAATCTTGTCATCTTATCATTCAGTTTATTGCATTTTTAGCATCATACATAGCTTCACATCTATTTCATACTAAATTTAGCAAAAGCATCTCTCATTCTCATATTTGCCATCCCTAAACCATTTTGCTCAGTGATCTGAGAGCAAAAAACATTGGTTTGAGGGACATTGTGAGATAGAGAACCATGTGACCCTCTTTGGGAAGCTGAGTAACACTACGTTACTCCATAGCTTGCATCAAGAAGTCATGTGTGTGTGTGTGGACTAGTATTAACAATATTTTCATATATTTAGTTTTATTCGCCCACTTTTCTCGCATACATTTCTGGCGCCCACCATGGGGCTCGACCCCAAATAACAAATCGGTTTTTCAAATTGATCACTTTTGCAGGTCCGCGGGAAACAGGAATCAGCGCGTCAAAAACATACATTAGTGCATCCGCTTAACAGTCTAGCGCTTCTAGCCTACTGTTTAGTGCGTGGGCTCTCCGTTTTAGCGCGTGAAGACCTTCTCTTAGCGCATGATTTTGTTTAACAATTTTTCCTGTAGGTCTCGACGCGGGCATAACACAGAGTAGCGCATCAACCCAACAGAATAGCGCATCCAATCCCCATTTTAGCGCCTTTAATACATAATCCAATGCTTAAAACCCAAACATTAGCGCATCAGATTTAAAATTTTCTTGTAGAACTGACCGCGAAAAAAAACAAAAAACAAACACAGAGTAGCGCTTCCAACACCCAGAGCAGCACACCCAGGGAACAGAGTAGCGCGTTTATCATAAAGTTTAGCACATTGAACGTATATTGTAGCGCGTACAATTTGTTCTGTAGCGCATCAAAAACAAAAAAAAATGAAAATTGTTGTAACCAAATTGAAATTTTAGACTTGTAGAAGTCCCCCGAATCACCTGACATTTTATCTTTTTGGTTGCAGGATTCTAACGGTTTCTTGCAGGTAGAGCGAGGAATTTTATTGTTACAAAAACAAAAAAACAAAAAAAAACGATTTCTTTTGTTGACCTCCAAAACGAAAAATTTGCTTTGTTGACCATTTCCATTTTTCTAGATTAGAAAATCTTTCTTTTAAAGATTAAAAAGAACATCATGTTTTTGTGGAGCAACATCTCTACATAGGTTAGCAAATCACTGAATTGGAGGCTTAAAAAGAATCTTTGTTTGCTTTGTCTCGAAAGTGGAAGGTATATGCTCTCCCCTTAACTGGGTGATCAAAAATCCAGACCACTCTTCCTGCTTTCAGTTATTTCAAAGCATTTACATATTTTAGCAGGCCTGCCTTCCCGAGGAGTTGCAATCAACTCTTAAAGCCGTTTATGGCCGGTGTGAAGGGAACGACATAAGTGGGGAACGACTTTGATGCCAAGAATTCCAACCCACTATAATCAAATGTGGAAAGTGATGAAAGTCATTTTCAACGGTTGCGCGTAGTGATTAGCCTTCCCCCAATATCCTCGAGATACGTAAAGCTTTTGTTCTAAAGGTTTGGAAGCCTCCTGAGGGAGTTTATCACTGACGGCCGAACGGGAAGCTTGATTACGAACCATAGAATTAGAAACTTTGAGCCGAGTCAGTAACCAAACATTTGTAACATCATAGTGCAAGGGTGGGGAAGAATCCGTCCCCAATATTACTCACCATATATCTCCCAAGATAACTACTCAACCGTGAAGAAATTCACTTTGGGTTTACTTCTGGCAAAAGGCAAAAAAACGGGCGCCCTCTAGGGGGTGACACGACTGTTTGAGCTGACGGAGTATCGAGACTAGTAGGCTATGATGTTACTTATGACCCTTGAATAAAGAGTCTTTCTGAAGTGTTTTATTTATATCCAAAACCTGTTAAAACATTGGGGATTTGAACACATCCTCGCAGAACATACACTTTCTGTTAGATTCAGCAAAATGATTGTACTTTGTGTGCCGTGCTTACCTTTGTTATTTCAGAAAATCATCCATCACACTTGAAAATTTCTCAACAAAATTCAAAATCTACAAAACAATTTCCTAAACGGGAAAAACAAGGCAGTCTAGCGCATAAGAGCAACATCTTAGCACGTGGAACACTTCTATTAGCACATCCAAACATCAAATTAGCACGTGCAGTTAAAACAGTAGCGTTTCAATCCTGAGGTAAAACAGTATATAATCCTTTAGCGCATCTGAAACACAGTCTAGCGCGTCGCAGAAACATCTTAGCGCGTAGGTATCCATAATTAGCGCATAAAACAAAACAGTTAGCACGTGCCAGGCCCAGTGTAGCGCGTAGATTTTACGAAAAAATTCCACAACAATCCTATTTTAGCGCGTGGAAGCAACATCTTAGCGCATGGCGTAGATAAATTAGCGCATTCACTCAAACAGTTAGCGCTTGGCAGACCCAGTATAGCGCATAGCTTTTCCAAACAACTTAACAGCAATTTTCAATAGCCTGAATTTTAGCGTGTGAAAGACACAGCTTAGCGTGTTGAAACCAAAATTTAGCGCATAAGGCTGGACAGTTAGCACTTGTAAGACCCAAGATAGCGCATAAACTTTTCAACTGTTAGACCGTCATTTTCCAAAAAATCAAATTTTAGCGCGTGTCTAGGGGCAGATTAGCGCGTGTGCTGAATATTTTAGCGCATCAAAGAAATTCAGTAGCGCATATAATCTCTGTTCTAGCGCGTGATCAAAAGCCGAAAACAGAGAGTTAAAACTGAATTTTTTAAAAAAATTTCAAAAACATTTTAAAAGACTTTTTCATCAAAAATTCATCTTTTATCAAACCAGAGTGACAAGAACAAACCATTGAAAACTTTTCTCAAGCTAAATTTGTGTCAAACAAAGTTGTCAGAATCTGAAACGAATCGCACAATAGAGGACGTTTCTCCTATCATAATCCGGAAAATTTACATCATCAGTATCAATTAAATCCTTTAACATCTTACGGATTTTTATCTCACAAGCACTTGTCTAAAAAAAAATTTCAAATTGTCAAATCTAGTTTCCAGATCGGGAAACTTTTTATCCATATCATTTGGCACGCTTTATCGTGAAGGGGCATCTAAACCTTCATTCTGATAAAGTACGATTTGAAATTTTCAAAACAAGAATCACCTAAATCCAAACCAATCAAAGGAAATTATTGATCACTCTTGCATGACTAATCCCCTTATTCTGAGAAGAAAGAACCTCTATCGTAACATCACGTTGAAGAAACAACAACTTAGCTTTTCCAAATTCATCAAGCGAAATAAGTTTTTATACATCAATCGTCAACTCTTCAAATCTCATCGGGTATTTCTTCATCACGTCAAATGTTATATCCAAAATAAATCTAGCGAATTTGACAAAGAACCCCTGAAAACAAGAGCATACTATCAAAAGTCTGCTTTTAATCAAAAGATAAACCACGGAGGAAAGATCAATCCAGCATTCTTGCCCGACGAGTGCATCACATATAACCCATCCCGACCAGAACCACCAATGCCCGAACGACACATCAAGGAGGCTTTTGTACCTTTCATCACTGAAAGCTTCTATTAAAATGCCTGTTACTCGCTCTCAACGAGACAAACAAAGCGAGCCACATGCAGAATCAAGTATGAATCGCAGATTATCAAATCCTTTTGAAGTTCCGCTTGTAGAAGAACCTGAAATTATTGAAGCCCTTCTTCGGGAATGTCAAGTAAATCCCTCCTTCCAAAAACTTGTCGAAAAGCTCATGGAAAATGACAAGGAAAAATATCTGTTGATGCTCACAAGCAAGGGCGTTAAACTTCCTGAAGATTTCGACCCAAATCTTTTTCAAACCGGATCTCGGCAATATACATCTCAAGAACAAAATCGAGAAGAAGAAACTCACATACCTGAACAACATAACTTTGAACAACACATTCTAGAACAACGCATACCAGAAATGCGTATACCTGAACTAGACACACCAGAGCAACATATACCATTTACCACTCATTTTCAGCTGAGAACCAATACAAGGCAAGAACTTTTTCCTGGGCAAGATAATGCACCCTTGATTGCTCTTACTCAACAAATGCAAATGTTGCAAAGGCAAATACAGGATATGCAACAAGGGACAACAGTGCGGTACTCTTTAAACGAAATCTGTCCTTATCCATTTGACAGAAGCTTGAACATGGTGCCTTTTCCTCCAAACTCAGACGTTCCCAAATTTGATAAATATGATGGGAAAAGTGATCCCAGAGATCATGTTCGAGAATTTTGCACACTGAGCCTGGAATTTGCTCATGATGACACCTATTTGATGAGGTTATTCCCCAGAAGCTTGGGAGGGCAAACTATGGAATGGTTAGCCAAAATTTCGCCGCCTGTTAGATCATTTGATGAATTGGTTAACAAATTTATTACCCACTATTCCTACAACATCCAACATGCCATAACCATGCTAGATGTTTGCAACACCAAACAAAAGAATAATGAAACATTCATGGCATTTCTTCAACGCTGGAGATGCATGGTCTCCAGATATCCTCGAGGTATTCCTGAAAAGGAGAAAATGGAAATCTTCATTGATAACTTGAATGGCGAAATGAGTTACAGACTAAAACTTCAATGCATACCATCTTTCGCTAAATTGATTGAAAATGACATTCAAGTGGAGGAAGCATGTGTCAAAAAGGGAACACTCAAATTCTACAAGGAAGGAACAAATTCATCAAACTACAATAACCAAAACAACACCAACTTTGACAAATCTCAATTTTGGACTCGAAACAAAAACGAAGGCAACAATGAACCACATGATCCTAAATCAAAACAACCAGTGCTTGCATTATCTGGAAATCCTCAGAACACGAAAAATGCTAAAAATGCTATTCCCAGTGCTAACACATATGCGCAAAACACTGATCAAGGACAAATCAACACAAACAACACAAACGATAATCAAGGCAAAAACATGAATCCAGGACCTAACAACAATCCACGCAACAACACGAACAATTTCCAAAAACATATCTTCACACCACTGGGACAATCACAAGAATCCGCATTCAGAGAACTTTTGGCAAACAAGGTTCTTTCTTTACCACCACTCAACAATTATGAACCCCCAATCAAACCACCTTGGTGGAATGATTCACACTATTGTGATTTCCATCGCAACAAGGGTCATAGAACAAACAAATGCATGAGATTGAAACATATAATATAGGACATGATTGATCGAGGTGACTTAACGGTCGATGGTCTCAAAACAAATGGTGATCATGGAGCCTTTAAAGATCCTCTCCCAAATTACAACAAAGATGGAGCATCTACTTCAGATGATACACGCGGAGCTCGTATTAATCACATCTACAATAACATTATCAATCATATATCAGCTGAAGATCATCAAGTAAATGTCATCACCATCCGAGATCAGCGTGATCATGAATCTATCAATGTAACAACCCGCACTCAGAAATACGTCTTGAAAGGACATACTGCACCTGCAACTACCACACCTAAAATCCAATATGAATTGGTTAACCAACTACGCAAGACTCCATCTTAGATATCTATCCTGGAATTATTAAAACTATCACCTAAGCACAAAGACATATTGGAGTAAGCATTATTGGAAACAAATGTACCTCAAAATCTGGATACAGATAGATTTCAAGCCATGGTTTCCCATATGACAGGACCTCATAACCTCACCTTCTCAGAGCATGACAATACCTCATTGAGTCATTTGCATAATACCCCTCCATATTGAAGCTATTGTTTGCAAACACCGAGTCAAGAGAGTCCTAATAGATGGAGGAGCCGCCCTTAATATCTGTACTTTAAAGCTTATCCGTGCATTAGGCTTCTCAGAAGAATCTATTGATCCTTGCAAAAACATTACCAAAAAAGCATATGATGATGAAGAGCGGTCCTCTAAAGGCACAGTAATATTACCTATTCAAGTAGGCCCAGTACAAAAGGATACTATTTGTCAAGTCTTAGATATTGATCTAACCTACAATATTTTGTTAGGATGACCCTAGATACATGAAATGCAAGCAGTCCCTTCTACATATCACGAGTGTGTCAAGTTTCCTTATGATGGACAAGAAATCTCCATATCTGCTGATCATAATCCATTTCAACATTGCAATGCAATGGGGGCAGCCCAGGACAGTTTGGTTCCTCATAATAGAGAAAAGCAACAATCTTCAACATCAGATCTATATACAGCAAAATCCAACTCCTTATGGGGAGACTTCAAGCAGAAAATGTAAATCAAAGACCAAGGCATGGGAGAATACTCTTTGGAGCCTTTATGTTTGGCAAAATTGCCAACCTCACCTAGATCGCATGGTTTGCCTACTACATCAACACAACTGGCTACTAAGCCCATCACTAAATTTGATGGTACCTTCATCCAATTGGGTACTCTAGCACATGAATCAGAAGACAAAGATATTCTTAGCTGGTTATACAAAGATGAAGAAGAAAATCATAGAGCAGCTGCTCTAGACATTGTTCTACCAACACACATGTATGGAAAGGGCTACTTAATCATGAAGCAAATGGGATATGACGGTAAAGGACCCCTTGGCAAACGCAAAGAAGGAGTCACTGAACCTATAAATCTTCTTTCACAACCTAGCAGAAACAAAGCAGGATTGGGTTCTAAACTCACGTTCCTATTGAAGCGACTGCCTCACCTACCTATCAAACCTCAATGGAAAGTAAAGAAACCATACAAAGAAGAATCCTGGCAAGAAGCACTTTTTGAATTAGCAAAAACAATCCGCAAGGCACGGGAATGTCAAGATCAGAAGTTACATCAGGAAAAACTTCTAAGTCACAAAAGGGCCCTATCCGCAGTAGTAGCTCATATTCAAACACCAATATCTCAAGAACAAATCGAGACATCTTCAAATACCGTTATTCCTCCCCGAAGAAGCATAGTCTATGAACAAATCCAGCAAGTAGAAGACAGATCCGATACAGAATCTACAAAAACCATCAAAATGGTATCTATCATCAAAGATTTGTTTTTACCGTACAACACACCTGTTTACAGCACAGATAGAATCTGGGATGATGCCTACAAGACAAATTCCAATGAATATGAATGGGGTACCTGCTCCAATGCTACTACTGATATCCTGGGTGATACTGATTCTATATCCCTTTCTCAGGAAGAACATAATGCAGAGGATAGACCTCTTGAATTTGGACCGCAACATATCTATGACGCTCCGGAAAGTGAACAGAAACATTATGAACAAGTCTATGTGGAAGATGATACCATCGAGGACCTCGACGAAATCCTAAATTTCTTTAAACCAAAAACCTAGCACGATGAAAACTCTATCCTAACACTTATGGTAGCCGAACTTGATCCACCCAATGATTCCTTACCACTTGTCTTTCCTGACCTCATCGACTGGGACGAACCTGAAACAAATGATATACCAATTTTCCCAGATGATGCATCTATTGTCCATTACCTATGTACCGTAAATCCGGAAATAGACTCTACCAGTGAACGAAATAATGATATCTGTCAATCAGGGAGTGCCAAGTCTCTCAGTCGCAAAAATGCATCAAATAACGAATCTAATGCTGAAAACCAGTCAATGGCAGCTCTAGATCATAAAAAAGTAAAAATAAAGGACGCATCGGAGGGTGAAAACCTTTTTAAGGCACCTAACGATGGGAGACTTGACACCCTTCCTGAGCACTTTCATGAGCGATCGCCCATATTGATTGAGCCTACTCAATCAATCAACATTGGTACCACAGAAGAGCCAGAAATATACATCTTGCAGAATCTCTGACAGAAGAAGAAAGATCGGCATTCATCATCTTCTTCAAAGAACAAAAAATCAACTTTGCTTGGTCATATGCTGATATGCCTGGAGTTGATCCACACCTAATCATGCATCACTTGTCCATCTCTACAGGAGTCAAGCCAGTCAAGCAAAAGCTACGAAAGATGAATCCACAGGTGGCACTCACGGTCAAAACTGAATTAAAGAAATTATTAGATGTCGGATTCATTCAACCCATTGACTATGCAGAATGGATTTCCAACATTGTTCCAGTATCAAAACCGGATGGTAGTATCAGAATATGCACTAACTTCAGAGACGTCAACAAAGCTTGTCCAAAAGATGACTTTCCTCTGCCAAGTATCGACATAATTGTAGATCTCACAGCAGGCCATGCAATGCTCTCACTAATGGATGTTTTCTCAGGCTATAACCAAATCAAGATAGCTCCTGAAGATCAAGATAAAATAGCATTCACCTGTCCTTGGGGGACGTACTGTTGGAATGTCATGCCTTTTGGCTTAAAAAATGCAGGGGCCACTTATCAAAGAGCAATGACCACAATATTCCATGACATGGTGCACACGTTTATGGAAGACTATGTAGATGACTTACTAGCTAAGTCCTTCACCAGAGCAGAACATCTTGGTATCCTAACAAAAATCTTTGATTGATTGGAGAAATTCCAAGTCAGACTTAACCCTAAGAAATGTGTCTTCGGGGTTACATCAGGCAAGTTAATAGGCTACATAGTCTCAGCTAAGGGTATTGAAGTTGATCTAGCAAAGGTGCAAGCCATTATGGAAATGCCACCACCACGGAATATCAGTCAACTCAGATCTCTACAAGGATGACTCCAATCAATCTGGCGATTCATCGCTCAGCTAGCAGATAAAAGTCTACCATTTAACCATTTGCTACACAAAAATGTACCATTCAAATGGGAGGCTAAGTGTGTAGAATCTTTTTATCAAATCAAACAGTACCTGATGAATCCACGAGTTCTAGTACCACCAGTCACCGGAAAGCCACTTATTCTATATATCTCAACAACAGATATTTCACTGGGGGCATTATTGGCACAAGAAGATCAACAAGGAAAGGAACGCGCCATATATTACATCAGTAGAACATTGAACGGCTATGAGCTCAACTATACATTCATTGAAAAGGCTTGCCTAACCGTGGTTTTTGCATCTCAAAAGTTTCGACATTATATGCTAGCACACACCATAAAGCTAGTGGCAAAAATTGATCCTCTCAAGTATCTACTCAGCAAGGTAGCTCTCACAGGCCGATTGGCTAAATGAGTCATGATTCTCAGTGAATTTGACATCCACTACACAGAAAGACAAGCCATCAAAGGACAAGCAATTGCAGATCAGCTGGCTAAAGCGCCACTACCAGGAAAACAAACCATGGACATCGAATTTCCAGACAGGGACATTTTTGCTCTTTCTTCCAAATAATGGACCCTATATTTTGATGGATCCTATACACAACATGGTTCAGGGGCTGGCATTCTATTCATCACTCCTGAAGGACACACTATGCCAAGATCATACAGGCTTATGTTTCCATGTACAAATAATGTGGCTGAATACGAAGCATTGGTCATAGGCATCAAAATGGTCGTCGAATGGAAAATCACAGAATTAAAAGTCTATGGAGACTCACAACTGGTCATCAATCAAATCAACAACAACTATCAGACAAAAGACGACAAGCTACTACCTTACAAATGGATGGTGGATGATTTCAAACAGTATTTTGTGCACATCACCTTTGAACAAATACCAAGGTTGAACAACAAAGAAGTCGATGCAATGGCTACGATCGCTTCATTACTACAAATTCCAGAGCAACAAAGTCATTATGAGTTCCTGGTAGAGCAACTGTTCTCCCTCGCCTATAACCACTCTGAATCCCAGGTTATATATGCCTTGACTGGTTCAGATTCTCCGTTATATGGACCAATATATGACTACCTCAAGCATAATATCTTACCCGTTGACCAATCCCGTAACCAAAAACGTAACTTTATCCGACAAGCTTCCCGTTACACCCTTACCGCTGATACCTTATATTGTCGAGGTCTAGATGGTACTCTTCTTCGTTGTCTTGATCGTAATGATTCTGATTCGGCTTTACACGAGCTTCATGAAGGTATATGTGGTACACATTCCAGTGGCACTACTCTTGCTAAAAAGCTTCTACGAATGGGATACTACTGGCCTACAATGGAGAAAGACTCATATCATTTCGCCAAGAAATGTCCTAAATGCCAGATCCATGGCAATCTGATACATGCACCAGCACAGGAACTGCAGCCGTTTACAACATCCTGGCCCTTTTGTCAGTGGGGACTAGACCTGGTTGGCAAAATTCATCCGTCATCTTCAAATGGACACAAGTTCATTATAACTGCAACAGAATACTTTACCAAATGGATAGAAGCAGTTTCCATGACCATAGTGACCGGGAAACAAATTGCCTCTTTTATCCTAAATTATCTGATCTGCAGATATGGTATTCCAAGTTCAATCGTCACAGATAATGGATGACCTTTCAAAAACCAAGATGTACAGGAACTATGTGAAAAATTCAAAATCCAACATCGATTTTCTACACCATACTACCCACAAGGAAATGGTCAAGCAGAAGCATCTAACAAGACAATCCTAAAAATCCTCAAGAAAACAGTGAATGATGCAGGCAAAGATTGGCACGTACAACTCAATCTAGCACTTTGGGCATACAGGACCAGCATTCGTACACCTACAGGAGCAACACCATATTCATTGGTATATGGATCAGAGGCTATTTTACCCTTAGAGGTAGAAATTCCATCTCTTAGAGTCTCTTTGAAAGGTTTAATCCCTGATGAAGAGTATCGAGTTAACCAACTGCAAGAACTGGAACTATTAGATGAAAGATGCCAACATGCTTATACTCATCTCAAAGCATATCAGCAACGCATGTGCAGGAGCTACAATCATAAGGTCATTCCTCGCAACTTCAAGGTTGGTGATCTAGTCCTCAAAGAAAATCCAAGAAATCAGCAAGATCGAGAAAAGAAAGGGAAATTTGAACCTAACTGGTTGGGTCCCTATGTCATCATATCAGTCTATGGATCAGATGCGTATCAGCTAACAAATTCTGAAGGAGATGTGCTCGATGATCCAACTAACAACATTCATCTGAAGAAATACTATACTTAAGATAGCCTAGTGCACGGAAAAAGCCAAAAAAAACAAACAAAAAAACCAGAAAAAGAAAAAATACAAATTACAATAAAAACAAATGGTGAAAACCTGGTAAATAGGCGCCCTTGTGAAAGACTGGTTCCTTTATCTATATCCATGCCATTTTATCCATCAAAACACTATCGGCCATCGCCCGACACTTAGCATATATCCATTCAGGACATACTTAGCGTAGTCACTATCCTGGGTTATCTGCCTATAGCTATTCTCTTATCGCATTCCACCATGGCTTGGAAATCAATGTACATAATCATATCCAGAGGTAAACTCAACTAGGGGCATTAAATTGTTCAAACACTTGCAAACATTCAAGACGTTCCCACTATTGCAAAACTCAGACGCCTGACATCCAACAAGCACAACTACGCTTCATCACAAAAACCAAAACACAAACAATACACAAGAATCTCAAGGATGGATGATTTTCTGAAGTACTAAATGTTGCATTATAGAATCAATGTCTTGATTATTTTGCATTTTGAACTTTTTAAATTGTTGGAATCTTCTCCTTATCTCATAAAAAGCTTCAAAGCTAGAGATCATGAAGAACTTCCAATATTTTCTTGGTCTTCTGTCTGGGAGGCGATCCCTTGTACTGTGTGAATATTTGCCTCAAGACGTGATATATCACTGAGGACTTGCTTCCATTTCACGCATATAAATGATCTACTCTTGTCTGTTTACGCAATACGCACTCAGGTCGTCCTGGTTCAATTATACCTTGACGCTTGTGCTATCTTGCAAAATCAAATATCATGTAAATTTTACTCAGGTCATTATGATTCAATTATACCATTATGCTTGTATAAATTTTCAACATATCCAAAAATCAATAAATGCTCCATGATGATATTTACAAAGAAAGCAAATAAATGGTTATATCGGATGGCAAATACAGAATGAGAGATGCTCCAAACACAATTAGTTGCATTTCATTTTACAATTAGTTGCACATCATTTTACAATTAGTTACATATCATTCTTATATCATTCATTACATATCATTTTGCATCATTATTACATCATTTTTTACATCATATCATATTACAATTAGTCGCATATTAAATCATACATCTCATTTTCAAGATACATCTCATAGCATATAAAAGCATACATCCTGCATCATACATTACATCATCTATGTAAACATTACATCATCATATGAAAAGGAACTAGCACACATAAATATGCATCCATCTACACATCACATGATCAAAAATGGTGCCATCCATATATATATCTCAAAAATGATCCAAAATGTACAAAATATGTCAAAACTGTGTCCAGTACAAAGAGTACAATGCTAAAAAATACAATAGAGACCATGTCTCTCAAGTATGACTATCTCCAGATGGAGATGGTCTAGCTCCAGATGCACCCACCCCTGGATCTCCAGGAGGGTCCTGTCTCACCGGCCCCGTCACTCCTCGGCTCTCAGATTGTGTACCGGCAGTTCAAGATCGACTTGATCTCGACTGTGCAAAGCTCTCCACTCGTCGATCTCGAGGTACTGCAGCCTCATAATGCCACCTGTAATACTCAACCTCTTGTACTCTCCGTGTCAGCTCTCTCAGGGTGTCTCTCAATAGACCACCCGCCGCTGCTCTCTGTACACTCGCCAAGGCCTCCTCCACTCATCCTCGCCGCTCTATCTCAGTCTCTCTCAGTGGTCAACTGAGAAATCTACCGCTGATAGGTCAAAATCTGCACCTGTAGCTGCTGAACGGTAATCTGCAGGGTCCGGATCTGTGCATCCTCCACATGACCTGGCACTCGAACCCGCAGTGGTCCCTATGCTGGAGGAACCCCTCCCACTCGCCCTGTCCTTAGTACTGGAGGTGGGAGTATATCTACCCTCCTCCTTTGAGCTGGTCTCACCATCTCCTCCTCACCCCCCACTGCCACCAAAACCTCCGTCACTCTCCCCTCTCTCCCGGCTCCGATAGCCAATCCTCCTCTCCCCCTCTCAATCCTCCCCTACCGTACCACTCTCTCCACACCTCTACCTCCCCGCCTCCCTCTAGCTCCTCTACCTCCTCCATCCTCTCCATCATCTCCATCATCCCCCCCGTCTCCCTCCTCCCCATCTGAATCAAACGCTGGCCTCATCTCCTCTGGATCTGAGATCCTCGCCATTGCCCGCGCAACAAACAAACGGGCGAACTCCTCTGTCATCTCGGCATCCTGAATCTCTAGGGCATAGTCCCAGACCTGCCCAGCTATCCCCACAAACTCCGCCACGGCCACTACACTGTCAATAGTTGGCCCCCAATCGGCCACATCCTGCTGCCTCCGTGCATAAAGGCACGCTCCGTGAGGGATCCCCTGCTGGCGTCCGAACTGTCGCAAAACTCGAGTCACCAAAAACCGCTCAATGACGAACGGGGTCCTCCCAATCAAATACCTCATCATAAAAACAAAAGGCATCTCTATCCCATCCTCAGCCCATACCTCGCAGCCTATATACGGTCTCCAGGTGACTGTATCTATATCATCGAACACCCTCCTCCAATGCTCTAGTTTGCCCAGGTTATGTTGGACAACTAGGCCTCTATATCCATAGGCATATGCAGCACCTACGGGCCTGTCTCTATCTGCTAGTGGCCTCGCTACTGGAATATGCTCCCAGCACCATACCTGTAATAAGGTCACACCCGCTGATAAACTACCATAACCGAGGTATACTACCTCATGAAGGCTCCTGTAAAGATGGGCTAGCATCGCTGACTCCCATGAAAATCTCCGGCCCTGTGTGACCATCTGCTCCAGAACCAGCCCCCATCCCACTGAAAATCCCTTTGACCTGTGATTAGGACAAAGGAATCCCCTAATAAATCCTGCCAATACAGATGGCAGTGGTGCATAATCCAAATCCAGAAACTCCTGCCAAGGAATCTCACATCCACAGACAGTCTCATCATGAAATATGCGGCGCAGTGCCTCTGTGCCGCCCTCCTCTGACTGCTCGTAGGGTAGCAGTGCCCCTACCATAGGAATGCGCAAAATTCGGTAGCAATCCTCCGGTGTCACTGTCATCTCTCCAGTGGCAAAATGAAAGATGTTCGTGTCGCTATGCCACCTCTCTGCCAATGCTGTCAAAAGTCCCCGGTTCATAGTGAACCGAAGCATATCCAAAAGAGAGGTCAATCCACATCTCTCTATAATGTCCAAATCTGCCTGGGACAGATGTGGTATTAGCGTCCATGGTCTCGGGAATCTCTCCCTCGACTGCACAACCCCCAATCGCTCCTGTCAACAAACCAAACATATCCAATATCAGTTTCCACATCAAAACAAAGATATCAAAATCAAACTTACATCAATAACATGAAACAATTTGCTCATCTACAATCAAAGTTCAAAATCCTATCATTTCATATCAACTTGTAAAACAACTCAAGTTTTCAAAAACCATATCAAAACTTGTAAAACAACTCAAGTACCAAAATCACATAAACTTGTAAAACAACTCAAGTTTCCCACCCATATCAGCTTGAAAAACAACTCAAGTTTCCAACCCATATCGGCTTGTAAAACAACTCAGGCTTTCCCACACATTGAACTTGAAATAGACAATGCAAATACATAATATTCTGATCAAAACAACAGCTTGATATCTATACATAACTTGGAAAATTGCACATCAAAACAAGTTATACAAATATTCATATTGGATAAATTCATCAAAACACGGCAGGCAAACAAAAACAAATTTTCAACTCGGTCAAAACTGCAAATTTTTTTGGATGCACTAAAACAGACCTTCAATGCGCTAAAACACCCCCACGCGCTAGGCTGCCTCTCCTATGCGCTATTCTATCCAACCTATGCGCTAGTTCTAGTCTACGCGCTGAACTTTTCACCCTATGCGCTACCTAACCCATCCCCTGCGCTAGACTATGCCTACGCGCTAATCTACCCTCCCTGAGCGCTACCCTTTTAACCCTATGTGCTAGGTTAGTCCTACGCGCTAATCTACCCTCCCTGAGCGCTACCCTTTTAGCTCTATGCGCTAGGTTAGTCCTACGCGCTAAACCCCCTTACCTATGCGAACCTCGGCGGCTCCTATGTGCTAGGTCATACCTACGCGCTACCCTGTTGACACGACGCGCTACCCAAACCTTTGCATGCGCTATTCTACCTACACGCGCTAACCTAATACTTTTATGCGCTAGCCTATTTTTTTCGGACGCAACCCCTAAAATTGACTTCGATGCGCTACTCTAAACTTTGTATGCGCTAAACTAAGCCTTAGACGCGCTAAAACAAAATACCCGAACTTTGAAATTCAAAAAATGACCAAAAATGACAAAACAAAAAATCAAAAAGGGGTCAAAAACTTTGACTTACTGGTGGTCCACGAACTACAGGCCTCCGGTACCTCCGAACGCGCTCGAAACGGTGTCTGTAATAAGGAATCGACATTTTCTCTCCAGAGCAAATTCTCTTTCTTCACAATCAACAAAGCACAAATGAACCTAAATCAACTCCTAAATCTCTTTTATAGGAGGAAAATGAAATTAGGGTTAGCCAACTAGACCTGTAATATGGTCGCGGTCTCCCCTATACCAAAACAGCTATAACTTATTGGGAGATGAATCAATTTGCACACTTTTTATATGCACGACATCCTACACATCATATGAGCTTTATCAAATTAAATCAAAAAATTTCAAAATTGATTCATCTCCCGAGGGGGCATCACACATCAAATCTGGGGCACAACTTGCAAATAAAAGAGCGACACAACAAAAACTGCATTTGATCATAAAATCACAAAAACACATCATTTTCTTTGAAGTAACATGTGCACACACGTCACTTCAAAGAGGGACATCAAATCTGGGGCACAACTTGCAAATAAAAGAGCGACACAACAAAAACTGCATTTGATCATAAAATCACAAAAACACATCATTTTCTTTGAAATAACATGTGCACACACGTCACTTCAAAGAGGGGCAAAATGTAGACGTATAAAAATGACCACATTCCTAAATGAATATTTTATGTTCATTTTTCTATTTGATTAAATCCAATTTAATTAAATTATCCACATTCTTCTATTTTATTAAATAAATTACTCAATTTATTTAAATTAAATTCACTATACCCATTTAATGAATAAATCATTTTATTCAATTAAATCCCCCTATCCACTTTTAATTAAATTCAAATTTAATTAAATAGTTATTACTCAATTTATTTAATTTCTCCAAATTGCAACCAAATTGAATAAAATCATTTAATTCAATTAAATCCTATTATCCCCCCCATCCACTTGCAAAATCCCAAAGCCCTTCCTGATCCCTTCTAGAATCTTCTAAACGCTTCTAATTAACCTAACCCTCCTCTAAATTTTGTCACATCCCTAAGCAAAGGGAAGTCACTTCTCAAAAAACCTTAAAGTCTTTGATAACCATTGAAGGTTTTCAACCTTCAACTACTAAAACCCTTAAAGTCTTTGAAAACCATTAAAGGCTTCCAATCTTCAACCACTTAATCCCCAAAGTCTCCAATAACCATTAATGGTTAATTCAAACCTTCCCACATGGTTAAAACATTTGTTTTGACTCAACCTCTATCCAACCCAAGGGTCTCATCAGGCCATTAATGCTTTGACAATGATTATCTCTTAATCATTTGCACAGAGGTTTATCCTTGGATTAACTCTTAATCCAGCCTAACTTAGACTTGACCCTTAGCCTTTAGATAACCATGAGGTCTTCTCAGGCCTTTAATGCCTCCAACCTCTTTTCTCAACCCAATCCTATGTTGACACTTGTCACCATTTTATTGGTGCCAATTGTGCACATGGATCCCCAACTTTCAAACCTGGCCCTTGATTAAACCATTCAATCTTGACCATCTATTGCCCTGTTTGTGCTATAAATAGAGTCCTCATTCTTCCATTCTTAACAATCATCTTTCAACTTTGAAGCAATATACTTATGCTCAAATACTTTCAAGCTTTTTCATATCATCTTTATGCTCTTCATTTAGCCTCTTTTAGAATATAAATTAGACTAAATATGCATGTTTAGAATAAGTTCTTTATCATTTTAGCTCAATCATAGATTAAATATATCATGCTAGGATAGTATTCGTACTAATCTTGTCATCTTATCATTCAGTTTATTGCATTTTTAGCATCATACATAGCTTCACATCTATTTCATACTAAATTTAGCAAAAGCATCTCTCGTTCTCATATTTGCCATCCCTAAACTATTTTGCTCAGTGATCTGAGAGCAAAAAACATGGTTTGAGGGACATTGTGAGATAGAGAACCATGGGACCCTCCTTGGGAAGCTGAGTAACACTACGTTACTCCATAGCTTGCATCAAGAAGTCCTGTGTGTGTGTGTGGACTAGTATTAACAATATTTTTATATATTTAGTTTTATTCGCCCACTTTTCCCGCATACACATACTTCTCAAGATATGGCAACATCATACTGAATTAGAAAATCAATTTCTTGACATCAATGAAAAAATAATAATATCAAGACAGTAAACATCCATAATTAGTTATATCCATAATCACCAACAACCTTCTTAATATCTTTATTGAAATGCCAACAATCTTTCATTGTCTATTATAATGCAATATTGCCAACAAACTGGTGGGTGGAGGTCTTGCTGGAGAAGATGCAATCATTAGAGTAGAGGACTCACCTTTCTGGTATTGTCCTGCCAATTGACTCTGTAATTTAGCAATGATGCTATCCCTATTGGATATCTCCCCTTTGGCTTCATTATAAGACTTCAAAATTGTTTCTAATTTTACTTGGAAATCCATTTTTTCCTTGGCTTCCCTCTCAGCTACTGCCACACTGAATTTTGCAGTTTCTAAAACTGTGCTGGCAGCTTCCACTATCCCTGTGTCCTGCACTCTTTTAACAATCATCCCTCCAAGGTAATTGGACTCTGAGGTGTCCTTCCTTCTTCTACTCTCATCCCTCTTTAAGGACCATGTGACCAAAGCAGCATTATCCTTGCTGAATGTCACTCCTTCCATAGTCTTGGTTTCTTTTTTGACTGCTTCATGTACTAATGCATCTGTTATATCCCATTCAAGGAGGATTAAAACACCAGCCTTTGACACCATTTCTCTCCCCTTTTTAGGATTAATGGCTCTGAATTCTTCCATCATTTCTTGTTTCACCTCCTCCTCCACTATAGTTGCATCTTTGTGAGGTTGCTCACTCTTTTTCTTCTCACACTTTGCCTTAAATTGCTCAATGTTTTGTTTCCAAACAAATTGCGTAAAGGACCCTATTGTGAAAAAATTACTATTAGCCAGGAACTCCTCACTTGCTTGTTTGATAGCATGGTCTAGTTCTTTTCCTTTGAACTCATCTGCAGTTAAGTTCATCTCGGCACTAGGTGGCTCTTCAGGCATTCCCTCTTGTGTTTCCTCATATGTGTAGGCAATCTCCTTGAGACTCCCTAACTGCAACAGTTGCTCGGCCACTGCCTGTTTATCTCCCACATGGATAGGGGATTGAGATGGAGAATATAAAGGTTCACCTATTTGCACTTCTTTCCCCACCCTTTGCCTCTTAGGGGAGTCTTGGATGTCAATGACATCTTCTATTTCTCTCTTCCCTCTTGAAGTAGAGGGCTCACCTGTTACTGACACCAACACACTGTACCTTGGCTTCTTATGCATCACATAATCACCCAAAGGGATGGCTTTAGCAAAGGAAGGCTTGGCTAAAACCAATTTAGCCTTTTCAGGATTATTCCTTATTATAGCTTCCCTTTTTTCCTCCAGAGTTTGCATTAGGTCTTCAAAATAAAGAATTAAGAATTTAACCTTTTCCTCAAAGGGATTAAAACTAGACAGAGGATCATAACCACGATCAAATTGGTGAATAAAATCAAGGGCCCTTTTGTATGCCACCCATTTTTCTTTTCTCAATTCTTGCTCATCTAAATTGAATTCATTTCTAATCAGATCCTCAGGAAAATGGAATTGATGTGGTCTACCTTTACATACTGTTCTTTTTCTAAACATGCCATTGAAGAAATCTTTAGGGTCAACAAACCTTGATACTGCAGTAGACAACCTATATGGTTGAAAGAAATCATCAAAGTGTTTCCAACCACCCTTGGTGATTACAAATCGATGAGCCATGGTGATAGTTGGAAAAATTGTCCCTTTTCCCTATTTGATAACTCTGCCTCTTGAACACCTCCAATTTGCCTCAGGATCTCTGCAATTTCTATCTTCAATGGGACTTGATAGGGGAGTAAGTATGGAGTACCTCTGAAACCATAAACTCTTAATACAGTAGAGACATGGTATAAATATATATCTCTCCAATTATGAACAATCTTAATACCTTTAGCAAATTCTAAGAGAGCCTTAGGGATCCTAGGGTTTTGTTGGCACAAGAGAATCGTAAGTCTAGATGCAAAGCATCTGTCAAACTTCAAGTAGCTAGAATCCTCTCTATCCGAAGACAAAATTGTGCTCCACAATTGCACATGCATCTCTTCACCTTCCTTCTTCTTAACTAGGTCCATATCATTGGCAAAATAATCAGCACCTTTGAACAAAACATGTGCATGAGAAGTGAGTACCACCCAAAATGTCTATCCACCTTGCCATTTTTTATACCTACCTGCCCTGCATGAATTGCGTCAGTGAGGTAAGGTGCATAATCAAAAGTTACTGCTAGAGAGGCGTTTAAAATCTGTGCTATCATTAGCATGTAGTGAGTTGGCATGGTGGTTTCAACATCTTCCCCAAAAATCTGACATAGTGACCAATACATACCTTTAGCCCTTAGGGTGAAAAGATTAAGACAGAAGGGTTCCATGGTACTAGGGCCTACAATAGTTAGTCCTCCTATTTTGACAAAAAAATATTTCAAAGGGCCACTCCTGAGGTGATCTCTCTACACATTGTAAACTTGGGCTAGTGTATCAAAATTTATGGGCTCTAAATAATTAGAAACCTCACTGAGCCTGAAAACATTCCTAAATTCATCATCATTGATCTCAATTAAAGCTCCCGCATTTACATTTCTAACACATTTAGCAACAAGGTCATAGTTATTTGCAATCTAGGTTAATAAATCTACATCCATAAAAACCCCAAGGACTATGAGCTTTCCCACATCTAACTCACATATACTGTTCATCGGAGCAGAGGAATGTCTTTGACCAAAACCCACCTTAAAGAGTCTCAACCCTGATATCCCTATCTGTGAATCCCTCAACCAGTTCCCTTTGTCATACAAACCATCTCCAATTCTCAAACGGGGGGCCTTGGGCACTAATTCTTTAATCTTAGCAGTGACATTTGTAGACATTGTTAATTGTTCCAAGAAATCATCACATATAGCTCTATCCTGATAATTCACTTTCCCTGTGAAATCCCTTCTTGGTGCCATCCCGGAATTGCAGTTATATCAATTAAAATTTGGACAAACTTCTGAGAAAACAAGCATGCAGTGATACCAATTCAGACTGTAAGAAACAAGCAATACGCAGAAACTTACTACTAGCCTGAAGAAATTCGCTCTGTGCACCCTACAAAACTCTTCGAAATGGTGCCAATGTTTAGTTGATGTGAATCTTAATACGACAACTAGGCATTGGATTGAAACATTAAAACCACATGCTTCGGAAATCAACTCAGAATTGAATTCGCAATTGAATTCGAAAAATGGCTCCAATGGATCATAAAATCTTCTAAGTGTTTCACCTTTTGCTATTTCGCAGAGGTTAAAATCCTCGCACCTTTTCATTGCGAAGCAACAACATTTATCAGATCCAGAAAGACCTACATGTCCTTTACCTTACCTGGTCATTCTGCTTAGAAATGGGCCCTGCCTTTCTTTCGTTGCTTCATGAAATGTAAACCTCGCACATTTTTATCATGAAAAACAACGTTGTCCGCTGGATCTTCTACCATCCGCTCGATCTTTACTTCTTACAGTGACCGCCAGTCTTTTTCACTAACTGCACACAACCATCACCGCTAAAGGTTTTCGCTGTTTCCCAAACATTAACAACCCTACATCTTTGGGTTGCGAAATAGTGTTGATCATTGGATCACCTTCGAGATGCACCCCTTTTACCATCCCTTAACCTTCAAAGTGGGCCCTCTGTGATAACTCAATGATGAACAGTGAGTACCAAACCGGTACTAAGAGGGGGGGTGAATCAATACAGATAGAAAAACTTTTCCTGAACCAGTTTGACTGCAAACAGTGCACTTGACAGACAAACACTAATACTGGTCTAAACCAGATTACTACCAGTTAAACATAATGAGACTATGAAATACATAAACCGGCAACACTTAGCTTTCCATACAATCTACTCCCTCATTTCCACTTTATCCGTATGCATAAACAGATAATCTATCATCAGAGATACAATAATTTACTAGAACAACATGATTCACCACTAAACAAGAAAGAACAAAACATCACATGAAAGAGGCATCACACATGACACATATTTTTCATGTGGAAGCCCAACTAGGAAAAACCATAGAGGGGATGAGTACCCACAAGCTGTTTTATGAACTCATCCGGTTAAGGGATGGCTAGAGTACCTGGTTAAGGGTTAAACCCTGTTAAAGGTTACCTTGTTAGAGGATTTTATGAACTCAATGACTTTGAGTCACCCTGTTAAAGGATTTATAGCAAGCTGGTTAAAGCTACTCTGTTAAGGGATTTTCCAACTGTTGAAGTGATTAGAGATCAACAGGTATTTTAATGATCTAGTAATAGCACTTAATGCCAATGCAGATCCGTTTTAGTTCCTTCCTTTCACACACACACTTTGCAGGTATCAATTCTCTTATTTGGTCTGGCAAGAATCACGTATCTCTGCACTTAGATACACACACAACATTTGCCAACAACCTCAACATGAAACACAACATCGACCTTATAAGAAATAGATAGGTCGGTAGCATAAACCCTAAACCCTAAACATTTAGGTTGAGCAATTCAGTCGGTTCAATCCTGACCATTAAAAACTTTGCATTTGAATACAACGGTCTTGAATAGATCTCAAGACATTCTCTATCGTTCATTCTTCATCGCTTTTTGGAGGCGATAACCCATCACACGTTCTTCAACGTTTGCAGGGACTTCGCTCATTCTTGAGGTAGATATGATCAATCCCTTTCATGTAGGATCCTCCACACACACGAGGCTGACATGGCAACACGATCTGATCTCCATTACAATGCTAACTCATCACATAATGCCATCGGTTGAATCACATAGGCTTGAAACACTTCAACCGGAAACCCTGAGGTTGGGACTACCAACCGGTATTCATACCATATTAAACCTTAATAGAAAACATTCCATATACTGGTTCACTTGGACAAACATACCACTTCACCTTTTGCACATATACCAGTTCACAACATTATACCAGTTCACTTTGCTAGTTGCTTAACTTCAATAAACTGGTTCACTCTTCAACATATTACCGATTCACTCTTCAACATATTACCAGTTCTCTCTTCAGCATATTGACATCAATGACAACACAATATCATCATGTCAACATACTCTGCACATATGCCAACAATCTCCCCATTTGGCATTGATGGCAATAGACAAACATATCTCTCTTTTTGCATCACATCTTCTCCTTAATACTGCAAATATCCTCTCCGCTTCACATCTTCTCCCCCTTTGACAACAATGCCAAAGTGGAGGCATAGGCTTCCCTATTCCACTATGTTGCTCCCCCTGAGGAGTAGCATCCTTCAACACATCAATCTTGAAAAGATATAGCAAAGTAAGATCTGACTGATGTAGAGCACAAACCTTTAGTTTACCTCTTGAAGGGGCAACACCCCTAATTCACCTCTCAGATAGATAAAAGTAGCCTTCGGTAGAGGCTTGGTGAATATGTTTGCTAACTGCTCCTTACTGGAAACATGTTCCAATACCACCTCTTTGTTCTAAACCTTTTCCCTCAAGAAATGATACTTGAGTTCAAAGTGCTTGGTTCTAGCATGTAAAAGCAAATTCTTGGAGATGTTAATTGCACTTGTATTGTCACAAAATATACTTACCAGTTCAGATACATGAACTTTGAAGCCATTCAATACATGCTTCATCCAAATAGTCTGGGTGCAGTTCATAAAAGTTGCAACATACTCCGCTTCTGCTGTAAAATGAGAGATACAACTCTGATTTTTACTCATCCATGAGACCAGTCTACCACCAAGAAAGAATGCACCACCGGTTGTGCTCTTCCGGTCATTCACATTACTAGCCCAATCAGTATCTGTGAACACTTTCAGGTTGAAATCATCATTTTATGGATACCATAATCCATAGTCAATAGTTCCCTTCAGATATCTAAGAATCCACTTGACTGCTACCAAGTGGGATTCTTTTGGGATTTTCTGAAACCGAACGGTAATACCCACTGTATGTGCAATGTCCGGTCTGCTATGCACTACATAATGCAACTTACCAATCATTGATTGGTATTCCTTCTCATTTACCAATGCTGAGCCATCCTCTTTTGATAGTTTACAACTGGTCACCATTGGTGTACCAACCGGTTTGTTGTCTTCCATGCCAAAGGTCTTCAACACCTCTTTGACATACTTGGACTGAGTAATAAATATTTCATCTTTCATTTGCTGAATCTGCAGTCCAATGAAGAACTTAATCTCCCCTATGAGTGACATCTCAAATTCCTTCTTCATCTCATCTGCAAAGTCATGACTCATCTTGTCATCTCCACCAAAGATTATGTTATCAACAAATACTTCACAGATCAAAATCTGATCTCCTTCTGATTTCAAGTAGATATTGCTATCTTCACTTGTTCTTTCAAATCCAATCTTCACAAGATGGGAATGCAAGCGTTCATACCATGCTCTAGGTGCTTGCTTCAATCCATACAAGGCTTTATGTAGCCTACACACCATGTCACTGTCTTCTGATATGGCAAACCCATCTAGTTTCTCTATATACACCTCCTCTTCAAGTATTCCATTTAGAAATGTAGATTTTACATCCATTTGGTATACCTTGAATCTTTTATAAGCTACATATGCAAGAAGCATACAAAATCCTTCCAATCTTGCTACTAGAGAAAAGGTTTCTCCATAGTCTTCTCCTTCTTCTTGGGCATATTCTTTACATACTAGTCTAACTTTGTTTCTTACCACTGTGCCATCCTCATTGAGTTTATTTCTGAAGACCCATTTGGTTCCAATGACATTTTTATGCTCTGGTCTAGGTACCAAAGACCATGTACCATTATTTTCTATCTGATCAAGTTCCTCTTCCATTGCCTTGATCCAGTCTTCATCTTTATGTGCCTCTTTGAATGATTTAGGTTCAAATTCAGAGATCATACATGAGTTTTCTCTAGCCTTTCTTCTTGTAAGAATTCCTACATCTTTGTCTCCTATGATCTGCTTTGGATCATGATTGAGTTTTACATACCTAGGTATATTCTTAATAGATTCCTCTTTCTTTTCTTCTTCATCCTCATCTTCATTAGCATCAGCATCTATCGGTGTAGGAGCACAATTACTAGTACTAGGCTGATTTGCAACTGGTTCCCAGAAGGTTACTCTTGGTTCATCTCCTACATGCTCTCTGCCAGTTTCCTCGGGTTTCTCAGAGTTTTCATCAACCCTAACATTGATGCTTTCAACAATTCTCTGAGTCCTATTGTTGAAACATTTGAGAGATTTACTCTTGGTGGAATATCCTAAGAATATTCCCTCATCACATTTTGCATTGAATTTGCTATGATGTTCACTCCTCTTGATATAACATTTTCTACCAAACACTCTGAAGTAGCTTACTACTGGTGTCTTACCGGTCCAGTACTCATAAGGAGTCTTATCCTTTCCTTTCTTGATGAGTACCCAGATCATTGTTGGTGCAGGAGCACCCTTCAAAGGGCTCCCACCATTTGATTTTGATTGTGTTCTTTCTTCTTTAAGAAGCAATTGTATATACAATAAGAGCCATGTGCTCATTGGTCTTAGTTTAGGTCTTAGTTGAGGTCCTAGGGTCATAAGTCAAAGATGAGTTTTTCTTGAAAGTAGAGGGTACGTGTGCCTTTGAGCTGTTTAGGGTCCTTATTAGCATGGTGGTGTCCTTAGGATAGCCCAATGTGGGCCTAGGAGTCAAGAAAAGCAACATTGAGAAAGTTGCTCAAAAGTTGCAAAAGTTGCATGACAACTTTTCAAAGTTGTCAAGCAACTTTTCCACCTAGTGGTCAAAATATTTAGTGTAGCATGGACAACCCTAATATGGGCACATAGATCATGGAAATGGTAGTATATGTAGTTACAAACCCTAAGATAATGGGTTGGATGTCAGTTGCTGTATGGCCAACCAAAGTGACTTGACTATGACTGCAATTTTAGTTACCAGTTGGCACAAATGGAGTAAGACAAGATCATTAATGGATTGATTTTTGAGAAAAACTGAGTTGAGTGTCTTGTATGGTGTATTTACTTCCATTGTGAGCATTTAGATTAGGTTTTGTTTTGCAGGTTGTGTGTGTTTGTAAATATTTTGTAAACTTGCTTCTCATTGTCCAGTTTTGGACTGGTTTGTGTCAATGGGTTCATAACTCCATTCCCCATTGTGGAATCACCATGAAACCATGATGAATAGGAGTACAAACACTATACAATAATTCAAAGCAAGAAGGGCCCTTGAAGTTGCAGGGAGGCCATCTAAAGACCCACTCCTAGGCGAGACTGGACAGTGCCCGACTAGGGAGGGTTAAGTTGCAGAGGTCTTAGAGAGCAAGGAAGGACAGAGGAGGAGGCACCCTTTGGAGGAGTTTTAGAGGGGTGAATGGAGCACCATTGGTGAGAAGGAGGAGCTTCCACCAATCCAGACAAGGTGGTGAAATCAACAAACCAACACTGTGACCCTGGCAGGCCTAAAAACCCTCTTTAAAACCCTTAAAAGCCTTAAAATCCACCTAGGGCAATGTACAGACACTTGGAGGCCCAAAACTAGAAAAATACTTGAGCCCTTGCCAAATGAATAGCAGGTCTTTTAGGAAGTTTCACAAGCATGTGCATCATTTGCAAGAGGGAGCCCTAAAAGTCCAGATAGGAGGCCTAATTGGGTACATTCCTTGTAGCCCTATTTTGTAGGAAAAAGACAAGAATGGTGAAATCGGTAAGGAGTTGGATGTTGGAAACCTCTTGGGGGCACATGAGTGGGTGGAAAATCATGTCTTAGACCTATCCTATCCTTGCTCGGATCCAAGAAGGTGTGGTACAAGCTAAACCCTTATTAGTCCAAGTAAGGGTTCTTGAATCTCATGAGTAGGTGAGACCTTAGGATTAGTTTTTCAAGTTTTTGGTGGGTGGATTGTGCATGGTCAGGGGATTCCATAAGCAGGGGGAGTCCTAGAGACCCTAGGGTGTGGTTAGAACACCTGGTGATCCAAGGAAAGGATCCAAGAGCATAGGCTAGGCTAGTCTATCCCAAACCCCATCCCATTAGATTGGTATCAGAGTAAGTTAAAGATTTATTGGACCATGCATGTCTCTATATACTGGTGAATCGGTAGGGTAGAGCAGAATGGTCACTAATGTAGAGCTGGCTACGGAGGTAGAAGAGCCAAAGGAGAAGAATAGACTCCTTGAAGAAGCTATGAGTGAGATAAGGGATAAGTTGCAGGAAGTGGTGGATCAGAGGACACAAGGACCTTGGGGTGAAGACACCAATGATAAAGGAAAGAAAACTATAGATATAGATGACATTATACCTGAACCAGATCCCTTATTCAATGAGGAACCTTTTGTAAAGGCTATTAAGGCTTTGAACACCAAAGCTTTTGAAGGATTGCCACATTTCAGTGGAAGGATGGACATTGACACTGTCATGGAATGGATTGAGGGTATGGAGAACCACTTTGAGTGTGAAGGAGTGATAGAAGCTCAAAAGGTTAAGGTTGCCAAATCAAGACTAAGGGGAGCAAGCTTTGACATGGTGGAAGTATCTGCAAGAAGAGAGAGTTAGTATGGGGAAGCTACCTATTGCCAATTGGAAGGCCATAGTGAGTAAGATCAAGGAGAACTACTTACCAGAGGATTATGAAGTTCAACTTCATAAGAAACGATAGGGATTGAAGCAAAAAGACCTTGATGTGACCTCCTACACCGAAGAATTTCAAAAGATTTGTCTTAGATCCAAAGTCCAAGAAGATGAATCTATCAAGGTGGCTAGGTATCTAAGTGGCCTAAAGTGGAACATTCAAGAGGAGATAAGCCTATGGACTCCTACCACTATCCAAAAATGTCATCATCTTGCTACCAAGGTGGAAGAGAGGAACAAAAGAAAAGGAGACTCTAATAGCAGGGGTAGAGGCAGAGGTAGAGAACAAATGAATCATCGAGGTGGTTACCAAAGCAAGGCAAATGAGGAAAGGAACCAAGGAGAAGCCAAGTTGACTGAGCATAGCAGTGAAGCCAATCTCAGAGGGGGCCATTATAGAGGAAGAAGTGCACAAGGTGGTCCAAGTAGGGGTAGAGGTACTGGTAGGGCTAACTCCTACTTTGCAACTATGAAATGTTACAATTGTGGTCAATTGGGACACCCGACCTATAGATGCCCTGACAAGCCTACATCACGAAACAATGGAAAGAGGGTTGCTTATGCACATGAAGACACATCAAGCAGCAAGACACCTAAGGTGGACCATATTGAATCAGAGATTGTAGAAAATCTAATGTTCAATAGGGTCTTGATAAGACATCCGGTTAAGAATGAACCTAAGCATAGGAGAGCATTGTTTAGGATGAGATGTAAGATCCTTGGTAAAGTTTGCAAGGTGATAGTTGATTTAGGGTCAACTGATAACATAATATCAGAGGAGGCAACTAAGAAGTTGAAACTCACAAGAATACCCTACATTAACCCTTACAAGGTGACATGGTTGAATCAAGAGCAGAGTGTGTTAGTCAATGAACAGACTTGGGTAGAGTTCTCTATTGGAGGATACAAGGATAAGATCCTTTGTGATGTGTTACCCATGGATGCCTGTCACCTATTGCTAGGTAGACCCTGACAATTTGATAGGAAGGTGATCTATGATGGAGAGGAGAACTCCATTTCCTTCAAGAAGGACTACAAAACCTTTAAGATTCAGTCTTTGATAGAGAATGAAGAGGGAACCTCAAGAACACCTAGTGTCTTATTGGCTACTAGTAAAGAGTTCTTACACTTGCTACATGAGGAGGAAATAGTGAGGTGTGCCATCTTTGTGAAGCCAAAGGAGGAGGAAGACAAGTTGCAGGTAGAGGTACCCAAGGAGGTGAAGCAAATGTTGCAAGAGTATAAGGACATAGTGAGTGATGGAGCACCTGCAACACTCCCACCAAGAAGGTCTATAAGCCATCAAATAGACTTTGTTCCCAGTGCATCCCTACCTAATAAAGTTGCATATAAGCTCACACCTAACCAAAAAAAGGAGGTGGCAAGGCAAGTGCAGGAGTTGTTGGAACAAGGACTGATCAAGAAGAGCATCAGCCCATGTGTAGTCCCGATAGTGCTAGCATCAAAGAAGGGAGGCAAGTGGAGACTTTGCACTGATTCAAGGGCAATCAATAGGATCACCATAAGATATAGGTTTCCTATTCCTAGAATAGAGGATTTGATGGACTATTTAGGAGGTACTATGTATTTTACCAATTTGGACCTTAAAAGTGGTTATCACTAGATTAGAATTAAGGGGGGTGATGAGTGGAAGACTGCTTTCAAGACCCCAGAAGGGTTGTATGAATGGCTTGTGATGCCATTTGGACTCACCAATGCCCCAAGAACATTCATGAGGTTGATGAATGAGGTGTTAAAATACTTCACAGGCAGGTTTGTGGTGGTGTACCTAGATGACATTCTCATCTATAGCAGAACCAAAGAGGAGCACCTTGAGCATTTGAGGTTAGTCTTAGAGAGGTTGCATGAAGAGAAGTTATAAATCAACCTAGAAAAGTGTGACTTCTTGAAGCAAGAGCTGGTCTACTTGGGATCTGTGGTGTCTAAGGGAACCTTGAAGATGGATCCAAGCAA
This sequence comes from Cryptomeria japonica, assembly GCF_030272615.1. Classification (NCBI taxonomy): domain Eukaryota; kingdom Viridiplantae; phylum Streptophyta; class Pinopsida; order Cupressales; family Cupressaceae; genus Cryptomeria; species Cryptomeria japonica. The sequence continues at coordinate 618,568,041 of NC_081408.1, read as the reverse complement.
AGTGGAGGCAATCTTGAATTGGCTTGCCCCTAGAACAGGGACTGAAGTTAGGAGTTTCCATGGTTTAGCCCAATTCTATAGAAAGTTTGTGAGGAACTTCAGTGGAATATGTGCACCATTCCTTGACACTATAAAGGGAGGCCTTAAAACTAAGTTCAAATGGATTGAGTAGGCTGATAAAGCATTCCAATTATTGAAGTAGGAAGTAGCCACAAAACCCATCCTACTCTTGCCTACTTTTGACAAGCTATTCACATTGGAGTGTGATGCAAGTGGAATTGTAGTAGGGGGTGTATTGAGTCAAGAGGGAAGACCTGTGGCATTTTTCAGTGAGAAGCTCAATGAAGCAAAAAAGAAGTACTCAGCCTATGACCTAGAGTTGTATGCATTAGTTCAGTCTCTCAAAAAGTGGAGACATTACCTACTCCCTAAGGAATTTGTGGTGTTCACAGACAACTAGGCTTTGAGTTACCTTAACAGTCAAGAGAAGCTTAGAAATAGACATTTGAAATGGATGGAATATGTCCAATCCTTCACCTTCACTATCAAGCATAAAAAGGGGCAACTCAACAAGGTGGCAGATGCTTTAAGCAGGAAGTTGTTGACAGTTCAAGAGTTACAATTGCAGAGCATATGAATAGAAGGTTTCAAGGACCTCTATGAAGGAAATGAAGACTTCTCATTAGCCTACAAGGTTTGCAAGGAGTTTGAGAATCATTTTCATGGTGAGTATGTAGATTACACTTCCCAAAATGGTCTCTTGTTCAAAGGTAATCAGTTATGTGTACCTAGAGGATCCATGAGGGAAAACCTCATCCAAGAAAAACACAATGGTAGTTTAAATGGACACTTTAGGGTCAACAAAACCTTGGATTTAGTACAGAGGTACTACGATTGGCCCAAGTTGCCAAGAGATGTGAAAAGGTATGTGGAGCAATGTGGTGTGTGTCAAAGGGAAAAAGGAGGATCAAGTAATGTAGGTCTTTATCAACCATTACTAGTCCCAAATAGGCCTTGGGAATGTAGAAGCATGGACTTTGTAGTAGGACTCCCCAAGACAAAGACAGGTATGGACAACATCTATGTGGTAGTAGTTAGATTTTCCAAGATGAGCCATTTCATTCCATGTAGAACTACACATGATGCTAGCTATGTTGCACATCTCTTCTTTAAGGAGATTGTAAGGATTCATGGACTCCCATTAAGAATTGTTTCAGATAGGGACAACAAGTTCATGGGCCATTTTTGGCAAACATTATGGAGGAGACTTGGAACTAATCTCTCATTTAGCTCAGCTTACCATCCACAAACTGATGGTAAAATTGAAGTCATTAATAGGGTGTTGGGTAATTTGTTGAGGTGTTTAACTAAGGAGTATCGGCAAACATGGGATCTAATCATCCCTCAAGCAGAGTATGCATATAATGACAATGTAAATAGGACCACTGGAAGAAGTCCTTTTGAGGTTGTCTATGGTAGACATCCAAGGGGAGTGTGTGAACTCAGAGAACTTGGTTCCATGGAGATGAAGAGTGGGCAAGTAGAGGACTTCACTCAAACCATCAAGGAAGTACAAGAAAAGGTCAAGAAAGCCATCCTTGAATCCACTCAAAAAATGAAGACCAAAATGGATGAGAAAAGGAGAGAGGTCCACTTCAAGGTGGGTGACTATGTGATGGTCCATTTGAGCAAAGCTAGGATGCAAAGTGGTAAGCCTACCAAACTGCAAATGAAGAGGGTAGGACCTTGTAGAATTCTGTCAAAATATGGTGAGAATGCCTACAAGGTTGATCTTCCTTCAGACTTAGCCATTTCACCAGTCTTCAATGTTGCTGATCTGATCATGTACAAGGGTGAGATAACAGGGCAGACTGAGAATCAAGCCAAGGTACTGCAAGACTTGGATGTGAATGCCTTACCTCAAGTGAAGCAGCCCATAGCAGAGGAGATCTTGGAGACAAGGGTGAAGAAGTCTACTAGACACCAGGTCTACATGGAGCACTTGGTGAAATGGGCAGGTCAACCTATGTCTGAAGCTACTTGGGTTGAGGAGAGTAATTTCAAGAAGCTTGGCATTGATCTGGCTCTTCTCACTCCCCTAATTCCTTAGTTTGTTGCAGAGGGGGAGTATGGTCCAGGAGAACCCTTCAAAGGGCTCCCACCATTTGATTTTGATTGTGTTCTTGCTTCTTTAAGAAGCCATTGTATATACAATAAGAGCCATGTGCTCATTGGTCTTAGTTTAGGTCCTAGTTGAGGTCCTAGGGTCATAAGTCAAAGATGAGTTTTTCTTGAAAGTAGAGGGTATGTGTGCCTTTGAGGTGTTTAGGGTCCTTCTTAGCATGGTGGTGTCCTTAGGATAGCCCAATGTGGGCCTAGGAGTCAAGAAAAGCAACATTGAGAAAGTTGCTCAAAAGTTGCATGACAACTTTTCAAAGTTGTCAAGCAAATTTTCCACCTAGTGGTCAAAATCTTTAGTGTAGCATGGACAACCCTAATATGGGCACACAAACTGAGGAAAGGGTAGTATGTGTAGTTGAAAACCCTAAGATAATGGGTTGGATGTCAGTTGTTGTACGACCCAAGCAAAGTGACTTGACTGTGACTGCAATTTTAGTTACTAGTCGGCACAAATGGAGTAAGACAAGATCATTAATGGATTGATTTTTGAGAAAAAATGAGTTGAGTGTCTTGTATGGTGTATTTAATTCCATTGTGAGCATTTATATTAGGTTTTGTTTTGTAGGTTGTGTGTGTTTGTAAATATTTTGTAAACTTGCTTCTCACTGTCCAGTTTTGGACTGGTTTGTGTCAATGGGTTCATAGCTCCATTCCCCATTGTGGAATCACCATGAAACCATGGGGAATAGGAGTACAAACCCTATACAATACTTCAAAGCAAGCAGGGCCCTTAAATATGTAGGGAGGCCATCTAAAGACCCACTCCTAGGTGAGACTGGACAGTGCCCGACTAGGAAGGGTTAAGTTGTAGAGGTCTTGGAGAGCAAGGAAGGACAGAGGAGGAGGCACTCTTTGGAGGAGTTGTAGAGGGGTGAATGGAGCACCATTGGTGAGAAGGAGGAGCTTCCACCAATCTAGAAAGGGTGGTGAAATCAACAAACCAACACTGTGACCCTGGCAGGCCTAAAAACCCTCTTTAAAACCCTTAAAAACCTTAAAATCCACCTAGGGCAGTGTATGGACACTTGGAGGCCCAAAAATAGAAAAATCCTTGAGCCCTTGCCAAATTAATAGAAGGTATTTTAGGAAGTTTCACAAGCATATGCATCATTTTCAAGAGGGAGCCCTAAAAGTCCGGATAGGAGGCCTAATTGGGCACATTCCTTGTAGCCCTATTTTGTAGGAAAAAGACAAGAATGGTAAAATCGGTAAGGAGTTGGATGTTGGAAACCTCTTGGGGGCACATGAGTTGGTGAAAAATCATGTCTTAGACCTATCCTATCCTTTCTTGGACCCAAGAAGGTGTGGTACAAGCTAAACCCTTATTAGCCCAAGTAAGGGTTCTTGAATCTCATGAGTAGGTGAGACCTTAGGAGTAGTTTTTCAAGTTGTTGGTGGGTGGATTGGGTAAGGTCAGGGGATTCCACAATCAGGGGGAGTCATAGAGACCCTAGGGTGTGATTAGAACACCTAGTGATCCAAGGAAAGGATCCAAGAGCATAGGCTAGGCTAGTCTATCCCAAACCCCATCCCATCAATTGTGTAGACTGCAGTTCTCACCGCTTCTCTCCAAAAGGTGTGAGCAACCTTTCCTTGGATCAACATAGTTCTAGCTGCTTCAACCACAGTCCGTTTGTTTCTCTCTGCTAGGCCATTCTGTTGTGGAGTCCAGGGGGCAGACAATTGCCTCTTGATGCCATTCTCTTCACAATATTTGTTGAATTCACCGGAAGTGAATTCTCCTCCTTGATCGGTTCTTAAGCACTTAATCCTCTTACCACTTTCTTTTTCTACAAGTGCTCTAAAGGCTTTGAACTTTCCAAAAGCTTTAGATTTGTCCTTCAAGAATGTGATCCACATCATTCTTGAGCAATCATCAGTAAGAATCATAAAATACCTATCTCCCTGCACACTCCTAGTTTTCATAGGATCACACAAATTAGTATGCACAAGATCAAGTAAATTTTCTGTAGTGAAAGGTTTACCTTTGAAGGTTGAGGAAGAAATTTTCCCCAGTTGACACTCTCTGCACAAAGGATTTTCCAGTTTGCTCAACATAGGAAATCCTCTAACTGCCTTGATCTTACTGGCCTTCACAATATTATCAAAGTTTACATGGCAAAGTCTCCTATGCCATATCCAGCTGTCCTCAAACTTAGCCATAAGACATGTACTAACATTAGCATTTAGCTGAAATAGGTTACCTTTGATCTGCATATCGGTAGCCATCAGTTCACCACTCTTTCCTTTGATTTTGCACACTCCATTTTTGAATTCTAGAGCGAGTCCATTATTATTCAGTTGAGCAACACTTAAAAGGTTGTGGCTTAGACCTTCTACCCAATACACATTGTCAGCACTGCTTCTTCCATTCAGAGAGATGGACCCTCTACCTATTACCATACATGGTGGATCATTACCAAAATGAACCACACCACCATCATACTCTTACAAAGATAGAAACTTACTTCGGTAACCGGTCATATGGTGAGAACAACCACTGTCAATAATCCACTCATTGGAATTATCAAAGCGGGAGACAAGAGCCTTCTTGTCTGACACATCTTCCTTGACTGCTACAAACACAATATCTTCATTTTCTTCATCTTTTGATTCTTCATTAGTGACACCTTCATCAACTGCTATAAAATAGTTTCTCCAGTTTCCTCCTTTGAACTTCTTGAAATTTTCCGGTTTGTCCTTGCTATCACCATTAGGATAGTTTATAGCAATGTGTCCTATCCAGTTACAAGAAAAGCCTTTCAAAGGGAGCTTACCTCTGTATTTACCAGTTCCCTTAGGAAGTCTCTTGGCAAGAAGAGCTTCAAATTTGATCAGGATCTCCTTATTATCCATTTCTCTATTCTGTCTTGGTTCACCACTGGTACTAGCTTCTTTGCCTTTTTTGGATGGTGTAGCAGATGTTCTGAAGGTAGACTCAGTCTTCTAAATACTGCCATAATAATTATTTAGCTCATAAGTTGTTAGCTTTGTAATGATGGAGTCCAGGGATACCTTTGTCTTGTCCATAGACCTCAACTCCTGAATAGCTACAACCCTTATTGCATAGACCGGTAATAAGGATCTCAAAAATTTACTAACAACAGTGGAATCTTCCATTTTACCACCTGGACTCTTGATATCTCCAACAACAGTTTTGTTTCTTATTCCATATTGTTGAATGGTCTCTCCTTCAACCATCTGCATGTCTTCAAACTTTCCCCTAAGGCTTTCTTCTTTAGCTTGTTTCACATGCTCATCACTGCCATAGATATTCTCAAGGGCACCCCATACTTCTTTGGGATTCTCTTTGTCCTGAACACCAATAAACTCAATGTCAGATAAACTACTAATTAGGGCTTCCATGACTTGCCCATTCTCCTGAATCTCTCTCTTTGGGTCATCGGTGAGAGTACTGGTAGGGATAACATAAGCATTCTCAACATAGCTCCAATGTTGAGCACCCATGCTTCTAATGTATATCTTCATTCTGTCCTTCAATATTTTAAAGTTATCTTTGTTGAACTTTGGACCTTCCCTCTTCATCATTACAATAGGATCTTTCCCTCAAGCGGTTAAGCTTTCAACACAAAGGACCTAGAGGATGCTCTGATACCAATTGATAACTCAATGATGAACAATGAGTACCAAACTGGTACGGAGAGGGGGGGGTGAATCAGTATAGACACAAAAACTTTTCTTGAACCGGTTTGACTGCAAATAGTGGACTTGACAGACAAACACTAATACCGGTCTAAATCAGATTACTATCGGTTAAACATAATGAGACTATGAAAGACATAAACTGACAACACTTAGCTTTCCATACAATCTACTCCCTCATTTCCATTTTATCCTTATGCATAAATAGATAATCTATCATCAGAGATACAATAATTTACTAGAACAACATGATTCACCACTAAATAGGAAATAACAAAACATCACATGAAAGAGGCATCACACATGCCACATATTTTTCACGTGGAACCCAACTAGGAAAAACCACGATGGGGATGAGTACCCACAAGCTGTTTTTGAACTCTTTAGAAGTCTACTTTGTTAGGAGCCTAGTCTAGTTAAAGATTGTTACAACAGGTTTTGTTAGGAACCGATCCTGTTAGGGATCACGTGGTTAAGGGTTAAACCCTGTTAAAGGTTACCTTGTTAGAGGATTTTATGAACTCAATGGCTTTGAGTCACCCTATTAAAGGATTTACAACAAGCTGGTTAAAGCTACCCTGTTAAGGGATTTTCCAATTGTTGAAGTGATTAGAGATAAACAGGTATTACAATGATCTGGTAATAGCACTCAATGCCAATGCAGATCCATTTTAGTTCCTTCCTTCTGTGCACACACTTTGCAGGTATAAATTCTCTTATTTGGTCTAGCAAGAATCACGTATCTCTGCACTTAGATACACACACAACATTTTCCAACAACCTCAACATGAAACACAACATCAACCTTATAGGAAACAGATAGGTTGGTAGCTTAAATCTTAAACCCTAAACATTTAGGTTGAGAAATTCAGTCGGTTCAATCCTGACCATTGAACACTTTGCATTTGAATACAACAGTCTTGAACAGATCTCAAGACATTCTCCATCGTTCATTCTTCACTGCTTCTTGGAGGCGATAACCCATCACGCATTCTTCACCATTTGCAGGGACTTTGCACATTCTCGAGGTAGATAGGATCAATCCACTTCATGCAATATCCTTCACACGCATGAGGCTGATGTGACAACATGATCTGATCTCCATTACAATGCTAACTCATCACATAATACCATCGGTTGAATCACAGCGGCTCGAAACACTTCAACCAAAAACCCTGAGGCTGGGACTACCAATCGATAGTCATACCATATTAAACCTTGATAGAAAAAATTCCATATACCAGTTCACTTGGACAAACGTACCACTTCCCCTTTTGCACATATATTGATTCACTTTGCTAGTTGCTTAACTTCAATAAACCAGTTCACTCTTCAACATATTACCGGTTCACTCTTCAACATATTACCGGTTCTCTCTTCAGCATATTGACATCAATGACAACACAATATCATCATGTCAACATACTCTGCACATATGCCAACACTTTGCATGGATTCCACTCGCCTTATTGATTGGGCAGATAACTCTTACGTGTCAGCCACCCATTCGCCCAAGAACTCTATTGAGCTCCACATCTTAATTGCCACATGCTTTACTTTAGCCATGAATCTTATCATCGTTTCCCCTCAATCAAAGTGGGCCCTTCCCGATCCTCTAGAGCCATGTGTCCATCCAATAGATTACCTTTTGCCTTAGCCAGGAATCCAACTGTATTGCCACATCATCAACCATGTAACTGCTAGCTTATTTCACCATTTCATGAAAGGTAAATCTCGTGTTGCTTCTGGCTGCGAATCAACATGGGCCGTCCGATCAACTCCAAGTTGTTCGGTCTTTAAAACCATGAACTACCTGTCTGCCAGACCCATCCTCCTTTTGCTGCTTTGCAAAGGATAAACCTTGTGCTATTTCACCCAGCAAAATAATGCGGACCGTTGGATCTACCTCAAGATGCACCTCTTTTACCTTTCAAGCAAACCTTCCATCGAGCCCACTATCCTTTCGCCATTTTGCGTAAGATAAACATCAGACACCTTTGTCGAGTGAAATAGTGCTGGCCATTAGATCTTTTTGGATATGATTGGGTTATAACCAGAGGATTCACTTATCTTTTGGGGCCCACCAGACTTTCGCTACTTCGTGAAAGATAAATCACTAGCAACTTTACTTCGTGAATTAACGCGCACCGTCAGATCTTGATCAAGATGCTCAATCTTTAAATTCATTCTTTAATCCACTTACCCAGGTCCACCACTCCTTTCGTTGCTTCATGAAAGGTAAGTCCTGTGCATCTCTGGGTTGTGAAACAACGCGGTCTGTTAGATCTTCTGAGAGATGATCATTCGTTAGCCTTCCTTGTGACCATTTTACCCGGGCCCGCCACCTTTTCACTACTTCATGAAAGGTAAGTTCCGCACATCTTTTCCTCATGAAACAACGTGCATTGTCAGATCAACTAAAACCTGCACGATCTTTAGGAAAACTGACAAGGAAGTAAAACTTAGGGGAAGGCGTAAAAAATAAAACATTTTAAGGACCTGCCTAGGATAAATGTAAAAGGGAGAACCTCTTTTCACGGTGGAGCGACCCTTCCACTTAAATGGAAAAAGTAACACAGAAATAGAATGCAGGGGTTCCAGAACATAGCACACATTTTTTGACTTTTGACCAATAACTCAGTGGCAAGATGAAGTACTAAGCATAACTTTGCAAGTTTTTAGTAGATTAAGGAACAAAATTACCCAAAAGTCAAAATAGTGATAATAGGTTAGATGAGAAATGCTTTTATAATTGATTCTCCATGGGTTACGAGCACCCTACACAATGTAGTTGCTCCATATATATTGATTTAATTTTTAATGACTTGTGGTTATAAGGATGGTTCTTTAATATTTGTATCCAATAGATCGTTTGCAATATATAGAAATGATTAATACTCTAGATTAAGCTAAAATTTGTTTGAAAAATTAGAAAAGAATAACAACCACAACATGAAAAACACACCATAAAACAATGTTTTAACGAGGAAACCCAGTGTGGGAAAAACCTCGGTGGGATTTGTGACCCACAATATTCACTTACTGGCCAATAAGAGAATATTACTACTACAATAGGGGCCTGCACATGCAGGAAGGCCAAGTGCCTAGAGCTCACTGCTCAATTACAAAGGAAGTCATACTGACTTACAAAAATGGATTATACTAATCCAATGTCTTGTACTACTTCAGATTAGCATTTGCTATGCCAGATTCAGTACCGGTTTAAGCTCTGCTACATACATAAACCCTTATCCAATAATTTGAATAATAGGTCTGCTACCTTCTATTCATATTTCACATCTTACCTCTTATAAAATGATCTACAATGATCTCATACATATATGAGTCATATTACAATCTGCCATGTCGGCTTACAAAATATTTTACAATTAATTACAAAATACATTAATACAAAATTGCTATCGGCCAGGGTGCCGATGTTATTTTTCAGTGTCGGTGTAGAGTCTGTCGGTGTCTGCCTACCAGTATCACATGATTGCAAGGTTGCCATCAATGACAATACCTTCAATCACCTACAATATCTCATTGGAGTGTGCATTTGCCAACATAGACCACATAGACACAATCTGTGAACCCTAAAAAACATCCTTATACATTTCCTCCATACTATCAAGTCAAAACAAGTTGTCAAAAATTAACTAGCATAAGTTCATTACAAGAGTGCCAAAAACACAATCATGAGATAAACATTGATAAACACTTCCAAGACATTTCATCACCTAAAATATGAATTTCAAGATATTGCAAAAAAATTATAATCATATTCTCCAAGTTGCAACAACACATACATCAATGCAGAGCATTTTTTGGACTAGTCAACATTTTCTTCTACCATTACCAAAAACATCATTTGCAACACTAGGGACCTAGAAAAAGTAGGAGTGCAACTTACATAGAGCATATACATTATATCCAAGACCACAAGACCATATCAACAAATATAGAGCATTATTCCAAACTATTTTCAACATGCTTCTTCTTTTATTTCATTCTTAATTATCTTTTAGACACTAGAACACCATTTTATTCAAACAAGAGTAATAAAGGAGATACTATAATAGCTTGTAGTATTCACATGACCATCTAGAAAATATCACTTCATGATCATGCTTCTAATCTTCATCTTAATACCTTTAATTATCATCTCAATGCTTCCAATCCCCATCTTAACATCATCATGATATGATATCTATAGTTAATCATGAGTATCATCATCATCAATATTATCCAACGTATCAACATCATGACAACAACATACTAAGTGTAGGAATCAACACCAAGAAAGTGGACATCTACAACAAACAACCTCTGTTAACTGCATAATACATCAATGATCATAAATTGCAACATCATTCATTACCAACATGTACTATCATTAGCAAAGGGCCAATGGGCAACATTGTAACTATACTGATAACAATCTCCAACCACTAAGCCAATAATCTAACAATCACAACACTGAGTATGACACATGACATAATCCAACAACATCAAGTTCATCAACACACAAATTGAGGGTTGACATCAATGACAACACCAAGTCATCAATGAAAACATCTACCAACAATCTACCCCTTTGTCATTGATGGAAAAACTCACACAACACAGTACTTTATCTCCCCCTTTTATATCAAAGATAAAGATTTAAGGTCATTCACCTAACTTTGTACTTGCATTTTCTTCTTTCTACATTTTTCTATTTCTCACTGTCACCAATGTCCACCAACTCCTTGATCCCTATGAGAACAACAACCAGACAAAATCCTACCCCCCCTAAGGAGTAGAATACATCAATCTAGGAGACAAAATATATATAGGTCTATAGCATCATAAATTGTAACTAGTCCAATTTATACCTCACGTTTGTGCTCCTACTTTAGCATGTCCTATCTTCATCCCCTCTCTAGGTCCCTTTTGGCTCATTTTCAAACCCTTGATGTCATGAACACCATTGAGTGGGCCCCATCTTGGAGGTCCCTTAATAATGACAACACTGATAAGGGGATCATATTGGTGTTGAACCTCATGAGAGGGTAGTTCTCATCTTGTGTGAATGTAATTTGAGCTTTAAGTGTCATCATGGAGTCAACCAAAGAAGCCTTTTTATTAAGATGATATGGAACAAGCAAAGAAAGAGCAACAAACAAAGATTGAATTCCATAAACGAGATAACAATATCTGCAGTCAAAACTTTCATTATTCCAATATGTCTTCATGAGGAGAAAACTACAAATATATAGGCATTAATATGCCTAAAATAAAGGATTCCATGTGAGATGGAAAAGAAAAGAAATATAATATACTCTTCTAAATCTCAACATGAGATGGAGAAGAATAAAAAATAAACTAATAAAACCATGACATACTAACTTATGCTAACCTCCTAACAACTAGGAAACTAACATTTTACTTTTCACATTTCACTTTTTATTTTTTACACTTACATAGTGGAATAAGAAACAAATAAAATTAATACTAAGCTAATAACTTACATATATCCTATGCATTCCCTATAAATCCTCATCATTCCTCCCAACAATATGGACATTGGACTCCAATGCTCGCAAAAGAGAAGGAAACTCCTAAGAGCATTGATGATGAGAGATCCAACGAGCCTGATGTGCAAGCTGACCTTGCTTGGAAACAAGGTAGGAAGTTTGTGGAACCATGTCATGTCTGACGAATATTTGTATCAAAAACTCTACCAGAATCAAGTGGGAGCTGAAAATCAGGAACAACATATGTAGGATGGTTGATAGGAGGATCAGTTTCTAGTGTTGACTCATGGTAATGCTTGAGAAGATCAACATTAACAACATCATCGATTCCCAACTGAGTTGGAAGATCAATGCGAAAAAAATTCTCAGACACCTATTGAAGAATAGTGTAAGGCCCATAATGGAGTGTCTTGACCTTGCTATGCACTTTCTCTTGGAAACAACGTTTATCCAAGTATAGCCAAACTTTATCCCCAACTTGAAAAGTATGAGGGACACAATGACAATCCATAAGTTTTTTTTTCGAGTCTTTTCAAGAATTTGAGCTACTTTGGACTGAAGATCCTGCAAATGTTGAATGAAGGCTTGGGCCTTATCTTGCTCTTTCTGAATATGCATAGTGGATGGAGATGGAAAGCATAAGAGAAACTCATATGGAGCCAAAGGATGAAAACCAAGACATACCTCAAAAGGTGAGTGACCTATAGATGAGTGAACTGCCCAGTTATATAATCCTTAAAATCTATATAAGAGTTTGGTTCACAACTTCAGTTTGACCATCTAACTAAGGATGAAAAGAAGTGGAGAAATTAAGGGAAAATCCCAAGATCTTCCACAAAGATCACCAAAAATGGCCCACAAAACGTGAGTCACGATCAGAAACAATGCTAGTGGGTAAACCAAAAGATCTCCAAACAGAGTCAAAGAAAAGTTGGGCTAAGTCATATGCAGAACTTATCTTGTGACATGGAATAAACTTAGCCATCTTGCTGAATTGATCAACAACCACAAAACCATAATTAAGATGATGAGAAGTCAATGGAAATCCACTAACCAAATCCATGGAAATGCTCTCCCAAGGACGAGAAGGAATAGGCAAAGGAATACTCAAGCTCATTTTTTTGGAGCGGTAACAAAATGCACATATCTTGAGGAAATGTAGAACATCCCGCTGCATATGAGGCCAATAGAAGAAACATTGCAAATGATGAAGTGTTTTTTGTTTGCTAAAATGACCACCCTAAAGAGTAGAATGTGCCCCCTTGAGAAGTGAAGCTTGATGATCTCAAGGAACAAAAAGTTTATCCAACTTGTAGAGTAACCCTTCCTTGATATAAAAATCTTGAAAAGCTGTTAAATGGGAAGCTGAAGGATTCTAAAGACTGGTTTATGTCATGCCAAAATCAGGATCTGGAGCATACTGAGAAGATCATGTCTAAAATCCCAAATGAGAAGTGGTCACTATAGTTAAAGAATGAGTTGTAGGAGGCTGACTCAAACAATCTACAACATTGTTAGTGCTTCCCTTCTTATAATTGATGACCAAGTGAAACTGTTGTAAATATGAAGCCCACTTCATATGCCTGGCTTCTTCAATTTTATTCTAAGATTGAAGAAATTGTAGAGGCAAGTGATCAATGTGAACAATATTTTCTTTCCCCAAAAGATAATGCCTCCAATACTTGATGGCTTGGACCAATGCATATAATTCCTTATCATATGTGGAGTAGTTCCTTTTAGCAAAAGAAATTTTTTCTGAATGATAGGCCATAGGATGACCATTTTGCTTCAAAACAACTCCAAGTGCATACTGTGAAGCATCTGTCTCAATCTCAAAGGTTGTGAGAGATCTGGTAAAACAAGAATAGGTGTTGAACATAATTTTTCTTTTAATGTGTTGAAAGCATGAGTGTGAATTTCTATCCACTTGAATGTAACACTGGCCTTTGTCAATTGGTGCAAAGGTGTGGCAATGTCTGAGTAATGTAGAATAAACTTGAGGTAGAAGTTGGCAAGACCAAGAAAACTCCTCAATTTAGTGATATTTGAAGGAGCAGGTCACTTGAAAATAAATTCCACTTTTATAGGATGCACTCGAACACCATGTGCATCAATGATATACCCAAGATAGGAGATAGATGTCTGACCAAAAGAACACTTGGAAAAGTTGGCATACAAATTGTTCTGCTGAAGAGTGCAAAGAACACTTTCCAAATGTTGAAGACGCTCTTTCCAAGTCTTAGAAAATATGAAAATATCATCTAAATATATGATAACAAATTTGTCCAAACAATCACGAAACACCTCATGCATCAATCGCATGAAAGTGGTAGGAGAATTGGTGAGACCAAATGGCATCACAAGCCACTCAAAAAGTCCCATCTTGGTTTTGAAAGTCGTCTTCCATGTGTCCTATGCCTGAACTCTAACTTTGTGATACCCACTTTTCAAATCAATCTTAGTGAAAAATTTTGCACCTTGAAGTTGATCCAATAGGTCATGAATGCATGGAAGTGGATATTGATTTTTGATGGTAATCTTATTTAATGCCCAGAAGTCAATACAAAGACACCAAGTTCCATCTTTTTTTAGTACCAATAAAATTGGTGAAGCACAAGGGGATGTACTTGGTTTAATGAAACCTTTAGACAATAAATCTTGAATTTGTCTTTTTATCTCATCATTTTGAATAATTAATTGTCGATACATTGGGGCATTAGGAATAGATGCAGCATGAACAAGGTCAATAGAGTGATTGATCGTTCATTCTGGGGGAAGTGTTTTAGGCTCTTGAAATACATGTGAATATTCTTGCAACAATTTTTCCAGTATAGCATGTGGCTTAGACATAATGATTTTTTCTTCAGAATTTTCATATTGTGGCCTTATAAAAATTAATGCAAGCTCGTGTGCCTAATTTATAGCTTTCCTTGCCTGTCTACAACTAAGTACTATATTTTTTGTGCTCTTAGTACATTTTATTAGGTATGTGTGATTATCGTGTTGCGGTATATAGGTGTTATTAAAGGCATCATAGTGAGATTTCCTATCATACTGATAGGGTTTACCAAGAAGCAAACCACAACAATCCATGGTGGTCACATCACAAGTGACCTTATCAATAAACTTGGGGCCAAATGCAAAAGAGACAGTGCAGGTGTGTGTGATCTGTGAGGATGAATCATTATCCTTCCATACAAGTGAAAATGGATGAGGATGTGGATCCATCGACAAATGAAGTTTGTCAACAATGGACTTCGCAATCAAATTTTTCTACGAGCCATTGTAGATGATACAATCGACAAAAAAATTGTGTTAAATGTGCACGAGTGACAAACAAATTGTCACGTCCCCCTAAAGTAGAATGATGGTTCATTAAGGTGACCTTGTTGAGTCTACCTTTCAACTCATCATAATTCTTATCATCACCAAAAGTCTCAATGGGAATAGTTTTCCTTTCCTCATCATGAGACTATACAATTAGATTCTTCTTCTTCAACTTAGAGCATTCGGAATTTTCATGTCCCTTCTTTTTACAATAAGTACAAAACTTAGATTTCTTAATATCAAAAGGAGGAGACTGAAAAGAAGAGGAAGGAGAATAATTTTTATCTTTGAAAAAATGTTGTTCCGGTCGAGAACTCGAAGCTTTTGGAGGACCTATAGAAAATGAAGGCCTAGATGCACGAGATTGAGCAACAAGCTTTTATTCTACCAATTGTGCTTGGTTGAAAGTGGCATCAAGTGTTTCTAGGGTAGTATATTTCAACTCCCTAAACAAAAGTTCTTGTAAACCACTCTTGAACTTGAGAATTAGAGAAACCACTGGTTCTTGCACTCAGAGTAGGATTCTCAGTCAATTGAACTAATAGATATAATCTTGCACTGATATTTTTTCATCCTTGTCGCAATTGAAGCCACTTGATGTGCAAATCCTGCTCATAATTTGAAGGATAAAATGTATCCTTTAAGGTTGTGACAAGTTGAGTCCATGTGGTGATTGGATCTTTTGCATACTATCATTCGATGACCAAAACGTTAGCAACACTAGAGAGTTTTAATTTTGCAAATGGAACTTTATCCTCGTTAGCAATCAAATTGTAGGAAAACCATGTTTCCATATCAAGGATCCAAGTTTGGAGCACATCTGGATCGTGAGAGCCATCATAGATATTTACTTTGCATTTGGCTAGAGGTTGGTGGTTTTTTGGACTAGGAGGTTGTTGAATTGCAATATCATTGACTTTATCAGTGAATGTGGTTATCACATTGGCAAGTTCAACAATTGGCTTAGCCAAATTAGTGGCCATATTATTGCGATTTAAATCCAGTGATATGTTTTACACCTCCCAACAATAAAAATAAACAACCACTTTGGATCAAAACTCTACCAAACTTGGAGAAAAATAAGTGAATTGAGAGATCAATGAGTGCTAGATTAAAACCAATTTTCAAGAGGTTTTGAATGCCACTAGACATAATGTAGCAAATTTTAGAGGAAAAATACCCCTTGGATCACAACAGATGGAATTACTACTCTCCAAGGTAAGCTTTAGACAATTTTTTTTTTTTTTTTTTTTAAAGATTAAGGAGCACTATAGCAAACTCTTATAAAGAATATAAATATTTTATTTTATTTTTTTCAATGAAAAACCATGAAGAAGGAGAAAAACCACATGTTTTACCCAAATAAAAATTTTTGGGTCCAAAACCACTCCTTTTCTTTTGTATTCAGCAGTTGAGGCTGCCAGATTGAAACTACCATAACTTTCTCAATACTAAATGAAATTCAAAACTGTAAAATGTTCTGGAAAAATCTTAGAGAGATGCTTCTTGTTACACAAACCATTTAACCAAATATTTTGTATATAAAAATTTGTTAATGAAATGATAGCATGGGTTTTCAAAGAAAATGCACAAAAAAATGAAGAAAATGGTGTTTACTTTTGCAAGTAAGTAGATCCAAATGCTTTTGGATGAATATATCTCCTCAAATGAGTGCAAAATCTTAAAAAATATTCTCCTGTAGCTGAAATCTCCAGGAATGATTTTTTTTCCTTTTTGACAGAATGGATTTGAATGATAAATTCAAACCCAAGGATCAGAAAATGCTCTGATACCAACTGATATGGAATAAGGAAAGAAAGAGAAACAAATAGAGATTGAATTCCACAAATAAGATAACAATCTCTGCAGTTAGAGAACAAATTCAAACAAGATAATTTCTCTGCAAACAAGGCTGCAAACTTTCACTATTCCAATATGTCTCTGTGAGGAGATAGATACAAATATATAGGCATTAATATGCCTAAAGCAAAGGATTTGGAAATATTTTCCAAATTTCCATGTGAGATGGAAAAGAAAAGAAATATAATATACTCTTCCAAATCACAACGTGAGATGGAGAAGAATAACAAATAAACTAATAAAACCATGATATACTAACTTATGCTAACCTCCTAACAACTAGGAAACTAACATTTTACTTTTCACATTTCACTTTTATTATTTACACTTACATAGGATAAGAAACAAATAAAATTAATACTAAGCTAATAACTTGTATATATCCTATGCATACCCTATAAATCCTCATCAAAAGATCTGACATTTTTGAAATGAAAAGTGCATACAAAATCTAAAACACACAATGCATATGATTCTTTTTTGAGATGTTTATGTTTTTCTTTAAATGAAAAGAAAGATGCAATAACTAGATCTCTTTGGAAAATGCAACTTTAAGAAGGTTGGATTCATGTTGGGTTCACCAAAATGTGTAGGGTGAAAATGGAATCAAGCAAACTAAGACCTAATCCCACTCTCATTCACACAATGGAATACAAAAGAGCCTAATGATATGATTCACTTTGACTTTCTCTTATGAAAGAGATTCAAGGAATATCTTTAGTGTTTCTATTCCTTTGGTGCTATGAAGAGGAGATGAGCTAAATGTAAATAAATGATAAACAAAGATAAGGAGATGAACAAAACTGACAATATAAACTAAAATAACATAGAAATAGAGAATTGAAACAAATATATAAGCTACAAAATAGGAAACAAAACTCAGATGTGCACATTTCACCAAAAAATGAGTCGGATGGAGTCAAACTAGGGCTTTGGGCACTCTGGTCCTTTTTATTATACTGGCCTGAAACTCTTAAATCTGCAAACTGAAGCATAGAGATGTAGAAGTGCCAAAAGATGCCCAAAAACATAGAGGACTAGGACGTTGAGTACCTTGGTTCTAGACTAGGATGATAGGCACCTCGATCCCAGAAGACTGAGACCTTCTTTCGGATCTAGACCCGTCCCTACAAATTTTGGATTTCCCGAAGTTTGATGCTTCATTGGATTTTTGTACTTGCACTTGCAACTTGGAAAATGGTGTTTGAGTGGCTATATAGTGTTTTTCCTTAGTCAAACCCCTTTTTCTGGTGATTTCCACCTCCACAAATATCCAATGTAATATTGAAAAGTCTGTGTACCCTAGACTCTCATGTGTTTGTAAGATCCTAATAAGCTAGAATGCAAAACTAGGATTATACCCCCCTAAATGAACATGATGTAAATGTGAATGCATAAAATCATAAATTAAACAATGGATATAAACCAATAATGTAAATATGAAAACAAGTGTAGTGAAACTAACATAGAGATATGAAAATAACATGAAACCATACCAAACCCTAAGGGAGAGGTACACACCAATCAATAGTTGGTGATCTTCTATTATTATTCAATATCTCCAAAGCTTAAATTGATAATGAAAGTGGTTGATGAAGACTTGATGAATTCTTGATTTGTTGATTGAAGACCTCACATAAACCCGCACTTTCACTTCACAAGAGGCTCCTTCAATTGCTAGAGTTGTTGGATCATTCAAATGAGGAAAGGAAAGGCTATATGTATGAAACCCTAACTTTTCATCTTATCATAGGCCGACCTAGAATTTGATATAATCTTGCACAAAGCCAGATTTAAAAATTATAATACCACCAAAACATGATCCTTAAATTCTTGGAGAAAAAGTCGGGGACCATGGTGAATCACCATGGTCTAGTCAACTTTTTTCCAAATTTCTAGGGATGCAAGGTATTGTCATTAAAAAGTAAATCCCAACACGGTGCAATAATTCAAGGTGTTTAGATATGAAAAATCAGGCCTTGAAGGTTGAAATAGGACCTAATTAGGGGTTTAATGAATTAATTGATTGAAAGACAAAATAAAAAGGAGCACACTTAGGGTTAAGGGGCCAATTTTATAATGTGTAGAGTGATAAAAGAGGACTTGAGATTTAATTAAATTAATTAATTAAAATTTTAAACATAATTTAAAATGAAAAATGCAACACACTAGGGTGGGTGCTAAGCCTAAGCATGAAATTGTACCACCCAGTTAAGGGTGTACAATTTATGATGCTACAAGATATCTAAATGTTATGAGAAAAGGAGTGAGATGAGTAGAGAAGAAAGAGATAGATAAAAGATATTTATGTTAATAAGATGAGAGGGGGGGGTGAATCATAAAAACTCACTATGCAATATATTTATCAGATTCAACCTCGGTAGCCTTTACTGCTATGCAACTATGACTGTAAATCATTCAAACTCATAAATAGATACACTTAAGACATCATAACACATTTAACACCACATTTAACGTAGAAACCCAAATAGGGAAAAATCACTATGGGATTTCAGACCCACTAAGAAATATACCCTTCTAGAGTATGCTTGGTTAAAAGCCAATCCTGTTAAAGATTACATAAACACATTGCTAGATGTGACCCGGTTAAGGGATTTCCCTCAGACTTGTTAGAATCTTGCACTTTTTTAGAAGTGACCTTGTCAAAGGATTTCAAACACTCATTCAGAATGCTACCTTGCTAGAGGATTTACAAATAAGACTGTTAGGTCCACTCGGTTATGAGATTTCCTGTCACTTACAAAATAAATAATAGTATAAGATATATCTGCAACTTCACATCTGAAATGCTAAAGAAGACTCTATGTCCTCAAAATAATCTTGTCATAAGACTTATCTTGCTCCTTGCTAGGCTTCTCAATATGTTCTTTAATCAGATATTCAATCTTCTGTGTTCGGTGATCACTATTGTAGTATCACTGTTCTTCTATTTTGCTTGCATGCATTGTTCATCAACAATTTCTTATTTATAAACAATTCCTAACCACTTAATCTCCTTGATCACATTTCTCATGATCAATCTTAGCCATCATATCTTCAAACTTGACTAGGTTCATTGTATCCTTTGATCTGAAAACGTTTTATCTCGCCTTGGAACTTGTATTCCTTCCTTGGAACTTGTGTTAGGTTATGACCGTTCAATCTGCGCTATAGATCTAACTCTTGTAATTTTGTTGTCGTAGATCTTCAACAAACTTCTTTCATGACATACCAATCATCTATACATCTCTAGCTCATTGGCATCATTCATTTAATAATGCTTTTATCCATCCAATGCATTCTATTATTACTCAGTTGTTACTCGGTAAATATTGAACCTCACTCAGTAGATATTCTGCCTTCCTTAACCGATAGCGATAACTTTAGGGTTTACCGACTAGCATCTTGCTTGGTAACATAGAACAATATCAAACCTTAACTCATCTAATGAATGAAATATTTTCTCATTCTTAGAATACTCATATATATATAGGATATCAAAATAATCAAAACAACAAAATCTCATCATTGTCTAACTCGGTAATAGTTGCCCATTGAATAACTTATTACTCCCCTTCATTTTCATTCTTTCTATGTCACTTACCAACATCTTTATACTTATCAAAACATACTCATTAAGATATGGCAACATCATACTGAATCAGAAAATCAATTGCTTGACATCAATGACAAAATAATATTATTAAGATAGTAATCATCCTTTCTCAGTTATATCCACAATCTTCAACAACCTTCTCAATATCCTCATACCAACAAACTTACTGGAATGCCAACAATCTCTCTTTGTGAAATGCTAACAATCTCCCCCTTTGGCATTGATGGCAAAACCAACTTTTAATGGCAATACCTAACTTGATTTTATTTCAATTGATTCAGATTCGGATTGCTGTTAATCTTCTCCTGTTGTTATCCTTGAATTCTCCCCCAGTCATTAGTCTTCTCCCATCTTCACCTATTAATCTTCACTAATTAGTCTTCTCCCTCTTTGACAATAATGCCAAAAAGTAAAACTAATTCATGATTCCTTCCGCTGTGAAGTAATTTGCTTGTTGTAAATACAAATGTATCATCTCAGTCTCGGTTAAAGCAACTTGTCTTCAATCACTATTGCCTCCACAACTTTAGGTAACCTCCTAAAGTGTGTAAATCAGCATCAACTCATAAATAGGTATCCTGTAGATTCATAGAATTGATGCTTTCACTGAACTCTGTCAATGAGTACTAGATAGGGGTAGGACCCCTAACTTACTTCTGAGATACTCAAAAGTGTCCCTTGGTAGTGGCTTTGTGAAGATGTCTGCTAGTTGTTCCTTTGAACTAATATATTCTAGCACAACTTTCTTCTCTTGAACTTCTTCTCTGAGATAATGATACTTTATAGAGATATGCTTTGTTTTAGAGTGCATTACCAGATTCTTTGAAATGTTAATGGCATTAGTATTATCACAGAATATAGTTACTAGTTTGGTAACTTTCTCATTCATACCTTCCAACAGTTGTTTGATCCATGCTATATTGGTACAATTCAATGCTGCAGCGACATATTTAGCTTCAGCTGTTGACTGTGAAACACATCCTTGTTTCTTGCTAGGCCAACTTACTAGTTTGTTTCCCAAAAAGAAAGCTCCACCGCTTGTTCTTTTCCTATCATCAATGTTTCCTGCCCAATCAACATTAGTGTAGAATTTTAAGTCAAAATCATTCCTCTTTTTATACACTAAACCATAATCTTCAGTGCCTCTTAAGTATCTAAAAATTCTCTTGATTGTTGTCATATGGGTTTCTCTGGGATCTGCAGAAAATCTTGCAACTATACCTACTGCATGTGCTATATCCGGTCTATTGTGAACCACATATTGCAAATTTCCAATCATAGATCGGTAAAGTGTCTCATCAACAGATACAGATTCATCATTCTTTAATAGTTTACAATTGGTAGTCATAGGAGTACTTACAGGTTTAGAATCCTCCATTCCAAATTTCTTCAAGATTTCCTTTATATACTTGGATTGAGTAATGAAAATCTCATTTTTCATTTGCAGTATCTGTAAACTTGTAAAATACTTTATTTCACCGATTAATGACATCTCAAATTCTTTGCACATTTCATTTCCAAAGTTCTTGCATAAAGAATCATTTCCACAAAAAATAATATCATCAACAAATATGGCTGAAAGCAGTATTCCATTGTCTTCATCATTCTTCATATACATGTTGATGTTTTCACTTGTCCTTATAAATCCAATCTTGATTAAGTAAGAGTGCAGTCTTTCATACCATGCTCTAGGTGCTTGCTTTAGACCATATAAAGCTTTGTTCAACTTACATACCCGATCTTTATTCTTGTCTTCAATAAATCCTTCAGGCTGTTCAATATAAACTTCTTCTTCTAGTATACCATTTAAAAATGCAGATTTAACATCCATTTGATATACCTTAAAATTTTTGTAAGAAGCATATGCCAACAATGTTCTCACTCCTTCAAGTCATACCACAGGTGCAAAAGTCTCACCATAATCTATTCCTTCTTCTTGAGCATAACCTTTGCAAACTAGTCTTGCTTTATTCCGAATGACCTCTCCTTTTTCATTTAGCTTGTTTTTGAAAATCCACTTTGTACCGATCACATTTTTCTCTTTTGGTCTTGGGACCAGTGTCCATGTTTTATTCTTCTTGATTTGTTCAATCTCTTTTGTCATAGCATTTACCAAATCTTCATTACTAAATGCCTCTTTTACTATTCTCAGTTCAAATTCAGACATCGGACATGTGTTTTGTCTTAGTTTCTTCCTTGTCATCACTGGATCATCCTTACCTCCTATAATTTGACTTGATGCATGATTTCTTTTGACATACTTGGCTAATATAGGCTTGGTAGGCTCTGTATGATCTTCTTCGTCACTTGGTAATTGGGTATTTTCTTCATTTTCTTCATCAACTTTCTCGGTAGGACTTCTCGATTGAACATATACAAACTCTTCATAATCTTCTGGTTCTTTGGAATTTCCTTCATCATTTCTTTATGCAAATTCATCAATTTTCACATTTGCACTTTCCACTATTTTGTTAGATGATTTGATCAGACATTTAAATGCTTTACTTCTAGAAGAATAACCAAGAAATGTTCCTTCCTCGCTTTTCTGATCAAACTTTCCATTTATGTCATCTTTGTGAACATAACATCTACTTCCAAATATTTTAAAGTAACTTACATTAGGTTTCTTGTCATACCATATTTCATACGGTGTCTTCAAAGTTCCTTTCTTCAGGTGTACTTGGTTTAGGGTGTAAACTGCAGTGTTGATCTCTTCTCTCCAAAATGTTTGAGGTACCCTCTTTTCTATCATCAGGATTCTGGTTGGCACAATCTACAATTGATCATTGCCAACCAGAATCCTGATGATAGTGTTCTCGGTGTAGATACTTGTCTCTTTATACCATGATCATTGCAAAATAGATTAAATTCTTCATAAATGAATTCTCCTCCTCTACCAGATCTTAGACATTTCAACTATCTTCCTGTTTCTTTTTCCACTCTAGCCTTGTACCATTTGAATATTTGAAAGGCTTCTGATTTCTCTTTTAAAAACATAACTGGCATCATCCTTGAGTAATCATCCACAAATAATATAAAGTATTTATCACCATAATAACTTTTAACTTTCATAGGACCACGAAGATTAGTGTGCACAAGATCTAAAATTCCTTTAGAAGTGTAGGAATTACTTGTAAAGCTTGACTTTGTCATCTTACCCATCTGGCATCCTCGACATATTGCATTCTTAGGTTTTTCCAAGCTTGGTAGACCTTTTACTTGGTGCTTCTTACATATTTTGATCAGGCTATCAAAATTTACATGACAAAACCTTTTATGCCATAACCAAGTATCTTCTATTTTAGCATATAGACATTTGTTCCGAGTTGAGTCAAGATGAAATGTATTACCTTTTGTTTGTGTCCCCGTAGTAGCCAGCTTTCCATGTTTGTCATGAACTTTGACACTTCCTTTCTGAAATTCTATTCGGTATCATGTATTGTTTAGCTATGCTACACTCAACAAATTGTATTTCAAACCTTCAACCCAGTATACATCATCACATTTAGCATTGTCAAGAAGTGTGATAGAACCTTTACCTTTCATCGGATATGGTGCATCATTACCAAATCTTACATAGTCTTCTAATTTAACAAACTTGTGTTTGTCACTTGTCATGTGATGTGAGCATCCACTATCTATGATCCAAGAATCATTTTTATTTATGTGAGATATTAAGACTTTTTCCTCATACCTTTCTTCATCTGATCCATCTTTGATAGCCACACAAATAACTTCATTTGTCTCAGTCTCATCAGATTTGTCATCGTTGGATTCCTCATCAGCTACTAGGCATGTCTTTCTATCTCTCCTTCTGAAGTCTCGGTGTCCTCTGTATTGATTGTCTTTCTGTCTGTCATCTTGGTATTCTCTCTTTTCACTAGATTCTTTGTCAGGATAGTTAGAAGCCATATGTCCTATTCTATCATAGTTAAAACATTTTAAAGGTAACTTTCCTTTATACTTACCTTTGCCTCTTGGTAACCTTCTAGCTAATAGTGCTTCAAACTCTTCTTGCTTTCTGATCTCCTCATATAGTTTGTATACCTCTTCCATTTTTTTGTGAAATCTCTCACTTGCTCCACTGTGATTTCCTTTAGTATACTTATACATTCTATCATTGTAATCATCAGATTCACCAAGATGAAAAGAACTGAATGCAGATTCAACTTTATTTACCGAAGACCCACTGTTATCAAAATTACTTAACTCAAATGCATGTAGCTTATCAATAGTAGCATCCAAAGAGACTGGCATGTTTGGTAAAGACCTTAATTCATTGATTGCAGAGACTTGAATGGCATAAGCAGGTAGAAGTGTTCTAAGCAACTTACTTGTTACATCCTTTTCTTCAATAGTTCCTCCTGCTCCTTTGATTTGATTGACAGTTTCTTTTAACCTTGTACTGTATTGGGTTATGTTCTCACCTTCATTCATTCTCATGGATTCAAATTGACCTCTTATATTGTCTACTTTTTCTCTTTGAACATGTTCATCACCACCATACGCAGATATAAGCTTGTTCCACATTGCTTCGGCATCAGTGTAGCCTTCTAGATCATTAAACTCTGAGTCGGTTAATGCTGATGTTATCTCAATCATTTCTTGAATATGCTCTTGCTTTACCTTTATCTCTTCCATTGTCATCGAGTAGGTGCTAGGTGCACTGTAATCATTCTCCAGATAATATATTGCATATTCTCCAATTCTTGATAAGTGCAGCTTCATCATTTTCTACCATGTGGAGAAACTAGACTTGTTCATATTCGGTGCATACCTTTTATACATCTTCGGATCTTGCCTCAAGTATCTTTAAAATTTTCTTTTGGAGTCCAAATCTCTGATACCAATTGTTAATAAGATGAGAGGGGGGGGGTGAATCATAAAAACTCACTATGCAATAAATTTATCAGATTCAACCTCGGTAGCCTTCATTGCTATGTAACTATTCAACTATAAATCATTCAAACTCATAAACAGATACACTTAAGACATCATAACACATTTAACACTAGATTTAACATGGAAACCCAAATAGGGAAAAACCATTGTGGGATTTTGGACCCACTAAGAAATATACCCTTCTAGAGTATGCTCGGTTAAAAGCCAATCTTGTTACAAATTATATAAACACATTGCTAGATGTGACCCGATTAAGGGATTTCCCTTAGACTTGTTAGAATCTTGCACTTTGTTAGAAGTGACCTTGTCAAAGGATTTCAAACACTCATTCAGAATGTTACCTTGCTAGAGGATTTACAAATAAGACTGTTAGGTCCACTTGGTTAAGAGATTTCCTATCACTTACAAAATAAATGATAGTATAAGATATATCTACAACTTCACATCTGAAATGCTAAAGCAGACTCTGTGTGCTCAAAATAATCTTGTCATAAGACTTATCTTGCTCCTTGTTGGGCTTTTCAATCTGTTCTTTAATTAGATATTCAATCTTCTATGCTCAGTGATCACTATTGTAGTATCAGTATTGTTCTTCTATTTTGCCCACATGCATTGTTCATCAACAATTTCTTATTTATAAACAATTCCTAACCGCTTAATCTCCTTGATCACATTTCCCATGATCAATCTTACCCATCAGATCTTCAAACTTGACTAGGTTCATTGTATCCTTTGATCTGAAAATGTTTTATCTTGCCTTGGAACTTGTGCTAGGTTATGACCGTTCAAACTGTGCTGTAGATCTAACTCTTGTAATTTCATTGTCGTAGATCTTCAACAAACTTCTTTCATTACATACCAATCATCTATACATCTCTAGCTCATTGGCATCTTTCATTTAATAATACTTTTATCCATCCAATGCATGTTGTTATTACTTGGTTGTTACTCGGCAAATACTGAACCTCACTCAGTAGATATTCTACCTTCTTTAACCAATAGCGATAACCTTAGGGTTTACCTTCTAGCATCTTGCTCGGTAACATAGAACAATATCAAACCTTAACTCATCTAATGAATGAAATCTTTTCTCATTCTTAGAATACTCATATATATATAGGATATCAAAATAATCAAAACAACAAAATCTCATCATTGTCTAACTCGGTAATAGTTGCCCATTGAATAACTTATTACTCCCCTTCATTTTCATTCTTTCTGTGTCACTTACCGACATCTTTATACTTATCAAAACATACTCATTAAGATATGGCAACATCATACTGAATCAGAAAATCAATTGCTTGACATCAATGACAAAATAATATTATTAAGACAATAATCATCCTTTCTCAGTTATATCCACAATCTTCAACAACCTTCTCAATATCCTCATACCAACAAACTTACTAAAATGCCAACAATATCTCTTTGTGAAATTCTAACAATTTATAGAAGTATAGATAGACAAGTGATAGAGAAAGGAGGTGATAGGAAAAAAAAGATTTTGTATGCAAAATTTGTGAGTATTTAAAGTTTTGAAAATGGGGGATTAACTTCAAAAGATTATAATTAATTTTTGGTGTATAATATAATAAAATTACCTTATCCATTTGATAGTGAAGATTTTAAAATTATAAACTAATGGTTAATGCATAAATCATAAATAGAACACCGAATCAAGTTTTTAATTGCACTAACAAACCATTAATCTAGCTAGATTCTCGCTCCTTCCTCTGATCGAGCTTGATGAAGTGGAGTGATGCACCATAGCTGCACATGATTTGTTTTTCTCCTCTGATGGGGATTTGTGGACTATTCTCCACTACACAAAAAGATAGGATTTTCTATGAAGATGACTGTGATGGATGAAGTAGGTTTATATGAGACATGAATTGGGAATGGTAAGGATGCAATGGATGATATCAAGGCTTGAACTAGTAGCATAAGATTATTCAAACTGTGGATAATTTGTGAAGGGAGGAGACTCTAATTTATATATTGGAGGAGGCCAAAATGGAGGGCCAAGATTGATTCAAAATTGAGGGTTGGGATTGAAATAAAGTTAGAGAGGATTGAGAGGATAAGGTGTGAGATCCAATAGATATTCCATAAAGGAATTTCTTGTCTTCACACCCCTCAAGGTACATGGGGAAGAGCTCCCCAAGTATAGTGGAAAGAGAAAATTAATACAAAATTCTTTGGGGGAAGGGAGGAGGAATTAAAAATTCCAATATAAGAGATGTGTGGGGAGAATAAATGAGAAAAAGGAATTAAAAATTCCTTGGGAAGAGGGGACATTAGAGTGTGAAAAGATTTGGCATTCCTTGGAAGAGATAAAGTTGGTAGAATTTAACGTTTGGAGGATGATATAGAAAAGCCATTTATAGAAAAGAGTTGACCCATTCCTAATCAAGGTGATCATGAATGCACAAATAATTAAGGGTACTAATTAGGTGGGTTGATGAGTGATTAGAGTGCAAGTGGGAAAGTTAGGAGGATGTGACATGAGGAGATACAACGAGTGGATGATTTTAAAATTGAGGACATAAGCATGATTAAAGAATATTTAATTAGGCTAGATGATAGGATTAGAAAAGGTGATTTGTAGGAATCACGTGGTTATCTTAGTTAATTAAAATTAATTAACTAATAAAGGTTTAGAAGAAATGATGATTAGGAGGACTTTAGAAGAATAGGAGAAATGATTAGTCTCAAAAGATTAATTATTGGGGTATGTGCAGGATCATGGTGTGCCAAAACAGGCCCTTAAGTGGCAATGAAATTTCAAAAAATTAGAGTTATGCAGCTTGACATGAAAATTTGAGTAAGTTATGAACATTATTTTGAAAATATGTAAGAAGAGAATCTGTAGAAAATTGAATGTAGTTTCTAAGATACTAGTTGTTTTTTGAAAAAAAAATATATATTTGATGAAATTTTGAAATTTCAATACAGTGGTACTAAAATTTCAGGAAAAAAAAGGAAGTAGGTGTATGTCTGACCACCCTAATCACAATGAAAACATAATTTTTTTTATAAGAATTATAATATAAGTAGTAGAATCATGTCCAGATGTGACACATATATTTTTGTAATTTTTTATGAAGTAAATAATTAATTATGATTTTTTTTACTACAACTTTTTAGAATTTCAAAAACTCCTACATCTGACCACCTTAACTTGGTCTAAACTTTATGAAATTCATTTTTTTCCTATAGTAGACAAAGCATAGAATGTGATGCATGTTTCAAATTAAAAAAATGTGATACCGTTTGAAAGTTACATGTGTTTTTCAATTAGCCTATCAATTAGGACTTTAGTTAGAATTCAACTAGAAAATAAATAATAATTATTTATTAAGGTCAAAATAAGACAATCCTTATATTGTTGGAAAGCTGAGAATGTCCTTAAAAAACCCTTTTTGTTTTATAAATTTTTGCTAGAAAAAAAAGTCGTCAGCCACTAGTACGAAATTTGGAAAATCAAATAATACTCAAAAACACATTTTTTCTATTGACCTTCCATGCTCATCATTTCCAAACCAAATCACAAAGAATTCTTGAGCCAAATTTCAAAATTTGAAATTTATGTCATAAAAATTGGATATTCGAAAAAATAGGATATCCGATATCTGTTTCTAGCAGTTATGATATTAATAATATTAATATATTAATAGAATATTAATATATTAATAGAATATTAATATATTATTACAATATTAATATAATGTATATCAATATATTAATATATTGAATATTATTATATTAATATATAATAAAAATGTTATATATTAATACTATAATATATAAATGTATATATTAAAATTTATATTAAATTAATATTTTCGTTAGTGGCCATATGGTATTTCGAGGGTTCACATGGTGTCGTTAGGTGTCATATGGGGTTATAAGGGGTATCACATGTGTTAGAATAACATATGATCCCTTAGGACACCATATGGACATCATATGGTCCTAAAGGGTCATGTCATGCACAAGGATGTTAAAAGGGGTCATATGGTTTCCTAAGGGGTTATAAGACACCATAAGACCCCTTAGGACACCATCTAACACCTAAGGACACCATATGGTAACCTAAGGGGTTATGTGGTGTCCTAAGGCATCATAGAATATCATATGACCCCATATGATACAATATGACCCCTAACGACACCATATGATGTCATATGGCATCCTAAGGAGTCATAGAACACAATATGACCCCTTACAACACTATATGGTGTGTTAAGGGGTCATATGGTGTCCTAAGGGGTCATAAGAGACCATATGACTCCTTAGAACACCATATGAACCCTTATGACACAATATGATGTCCTAAGGGGTCATAGAATGCCATATGACCCATTAGGACACCATATGACCCATAACAACACCATATGGTGTTCTAAGGGGTCATATGATATCTTATAATCCCTTAGGACATAATATGACCCCCTAGCACACCATGTGACCCTTGATGATACCATATGCTATCCTAAGGGCTCATGTGGTGTCCTAAGGGGTCATAGGACACCATATAACCCTTTAGGACACAATATGACCCCTAATGACAACTAAGGGGTCACATGGTGTTGCTAGGGGACTTATGGTGTCCTGAGGAGTCATAGGACACCATATGACCCCTCAGGAAACCATACAAACCCTAACGACACCTTATAGTGTCTTAAGAGGTCATATGGTGTCTTAAGGGGTCATAGGACACCATATGACCCCTTAGGACACCATATGACCCCTAACGACACCTAAGGGGTCATAGGACATCATATGACCCTTTGGGACACCATACAACCCCTAAAAACACCATATGGTGTCTTAAGGGCCCATATGGTGTCTTAAGGGGTCATAAGATACCATATGACCCCTTAGGACACCATACGACCCCTATGGTGTCATTAGCAGTCGTATGGTGTCCTAAGGGGTCATATGGTGTCCTATGACTCCTTAGAACACCATACAACCCCTAAAAACACCATATGGTGTCCTAAGGGCTCATATGGTGTCATAAGGGGTCATAGGACACCATACAACCCCTAACGACACCTAAGGTGTCATATGGTGTCGTTAGGAGTTGTATGGTGTCCTAAGAGGTCATAGGACACTATATGACCCCTTAGGACACCATACGACCCCTTAGGACACCATACGACCCCTAACGACATCATATGATGTTCCAAGGGCTCATATGGTCTTCTAAGGGGTCATAGGATACCATATGACTCTTTAGGATACAATATGATGCTTAATGACACCTAAGGGGTCATATGGTGTCCTAAGGGGTCAAAGAAAACCATATGACCCTTTAGGACACCATACGACCCCTAACAACATGGTGTTCTAAAGGGTCATATGGTGTCCTATGACCCCTTATGACACCATACGACCCCAAAAGACACCATATGGTATCCTAAGGGCTCATATGGTGTCCTATGACCCCTTAAGACACCATACGATCCCTAATGATACCATATGGTTCCCTAAGTGCTCATATGGTGTCCTAAGGGGTCATAAGATAGGAGTAGTATGGTGTCTTGAGGGGTCATAGGACACCATACGATGCCTATCAACACCTAAGGTGTCATAAGGTGTCGTTAGGGGTTGTGTCGTATCCTAAGTAGTCATAGGACACCATATGACCCTTTAGGACACCATACGACCCCTAATGACACTTAGGATATCATATGGTGTCCTATGACCACTTAGGACACCATACAACCCCTAACGACACCATATGGTGGTCTAAGGGCTCATATAGTGTCCTAAGGGGTCATAGGATACCATATGACCCCTTAGGACACCATAGGACCCCTAAAGTTGTATGGTGTCTGATGGTATGATGAATCAATAAGGATCCAGACAACATCTGAGAGGGGGGGTGAATCAGTAGATATAAAACTGACTAGACTTTCACCAACCTCAAAAACAACCTCTCAAGTCAAACTCAAAACTGATTGGTTCAAACACTGAATTATCAAATGCAATATCACTGTCAAGTAAACTAGTTGACTGTCATAACAGAATAACAATATAACAACTCTGAAACTCTCAAAACCTTTTAACCAAAACATCCAAATACTTTACTGACAAAAGTAAAAGCACATTTCAGATTGTTGTCGGTCATTATATCATATCTAAGTGGATTTAGCAGTTAAGCAAATTAACCATAGCAAACATAACCACAAAAACATTCACCACTTGACACAATAATTTTGACGTGGAAACCCAAATGGGAAAAACCACGGTGGGGATGAATACCCACAAGTATTATGAACTCTTCTGAAGTTCACACTATTAGGAGCCAAGCCTGTTAAAGCTTTTACAAAAGTCCTGTTAAGAGCAGATCCTATTAGGGACCACCCGGTTAAGGGATTGACTATAATGCCCTATTAGAAGCAATACCCTATTAGGAGTAACCTTGGTAGAGGATTTTAAAATCCAAGCTAATGAATCACCTGGTTAGAGGATTCAGATAGCACTTAAGCCTGTTAGAGCTTACCTAGTTAGGGGATTTGACTGTCGTAATTATTAGAGAACAACATGGGTTTGCTGATTTGGTAAATAGAACTACTCTACTTGATCAGATTCTTTTCATGCTCCTATATGCCTTTACACATACTATAGATACATCTCCTGGTTCGGCAACCAATCACTCTTACACTTAACGAAAATTGCCAACACTACAACAAAACAACTCACCGACCTTATAAACAAAACAATAGGTCGGTAACACATCACAAACCTAAGATGTCATAAAGATTACAAACAAATCGGTTCAAGTATGACTATTGGATTACATACCAATTATTGCACATGATTCAAGACAACCTCGACTGCTCCTTGATCATCACTTCATTGATCCTTGTAACTCAGCACGCGGTTTCCACTTCATGCAATGTACTCGCTCATTCCCAAGATAAAACCATTATCTCTATGCACCAAAAACCATTTGAAACTCTTCTCATATGACATGTATGTGTGGCATAATCATTACCGTTCATCATTTGATCATAAACGAATACAACCAGTTCACCAAGCTCCATCGGTTAGGGTTTGGCACACCAACATGTAGGGTTACTGGTTGATCTCACTTCTTCTCAAGTAATACCGATTTACTTCACTAGCTCACCTATTGGTTGCAAAACAACATCATAAAAACATGATTACCAGTTACAATTGACATCAATGACAACATAATATTTCATCAATGCAATTGTCATGCAAATGCCTATAATCTCCCCCTTTGGCATTGATGGCAATACAAGTATCAATACCCTTGATTGTGATGATTGTGTATAGGAATCCTAGTTTACATTTTATCATGTACTCTCCTTCAACTGAGTCCATGTCTTCAACTGGTAACTAGCTATAGATCTTCTCTCTATCAATCATATAGTTCTTCTCCCCCTTTGACAACAATGCCAAAGTGAAAGTAAACTATGCAGTGTCATACTTCACTATTCTACATCAACAATTTGCAACTTGATGCCCCCCCTTGTGGAATAACTCCACTCTGCACCATTCCTGTTTAAAGATTCTTCAATTAGCTTCGGGACCGATGTATTCCACATTGCTCAATTGACCTCATGTAGGGGCACAACCCCTAGATTACCTCTAAGATACTCAAATATAGTCTTAGCCATAGGTTTAGTAAAGATATCCGCAATTTTCTCCTTAGTAGATATATGCTCCAATAAAACATCTTTACTCTGCACTTTATCTCTCAAGAAATGACATTTCTGCTCACTATGCTTGGTTCTAGCATGCAACACTGGGTTCTTTGAAATATTTATTGCACTGGTGTTGTCACATAAAATCTTTACTGGATCTGTAATCTTCTCCTTGAATCCTTCCAGAATGTGTTTCATCTAGATTGCCTGGGTACAATTCATATATGTTGTAACATACTCAACTTCAACAGTGGACTGTGATATACAACTCTGCTTCTTGCTGCTCCAAGATACAAGTTTTCCTCCAAGAAAGAATGTACCATCGATTGTGCTCTTCCTATCATCAACATTACCTGTTGAGTTTGCATCTGTATAAACCTTCAAATCAAATTTGTCTGCATATGGATACCATAATCCATAGTCGATAGTAACTTTCAAATATCTGAATATCCTTTTGGTTTCTATCAAGTGTGTCTCCTTTGGATTCTTCTGCAATCTGGCAAATAAACCAACTGCATGAGCAATATTCGGTCTATTGTGAACAACATAATACAGTTTCCCTATCATTGACCTGTACATCTTTTCATCAACAAATGCGGCTTCATCCTCCTTAGACAGTTTATAACCTGTAACCACTGGTGTCGCAATTGGTCTATAGTCACTCATTGCGAATGTCTTCAATACTTCTTTCACATATTTAGACTGTGTGATAAAAATACCACTCTTCATCTGCTAAATTTACAAACCTATGAAGAATTTTATCTCCTACTAGAGACATTTCAAATTCACTTTTCATCTCATTTGCAAAGTCAACACTCATGTCATCATTACCTCCAAATATAATATCATCCACAAAAACTTCACTCACCAGTATCTTATCATCTCCAGATTTGAGATATATTTTGTTGTCTTCACTGGTTCTCTGAAAACCTATCTTCATCAAGTGTGAATGTATCCTTTCATACCATGCTCTCAGTGCTTGCTTAAAACCATATAGTTCCTTGTGCAGTTTCCACACCATATCCTTTGCATCAGTCAAAGCATAGTCATCTTGTTGCTCAATGTATACTTATTCTTCCAATATTCCATTTAGAAATGCTAACTTCACATCCATCTGATATACTTTGAATCCATTATATGCTGCAAATGCAAGTAGAGTCCTAACACCTTCCAATCTAGCAACTGGTGCAAATTTCTCACCATAGTATTCTCCTTCTTCCTATGCACAACCTTTGCATACCAATCTAGCTTTGTTTCTGACTACTACTCCATCTTCATTCAATTTATTCCTGAATACCCATTTAATACCTATCGCATTTTTATTCATCGATCTAGGTACTAGGGTCCGTGTATTGTTATTCTCGATCTGGTCAAGCTCCTCCTCCATATCTTTGATCCAATGATCATCTTCAAATGCTTCCTTAGCAGTTATAGGCTCAATAGTGGAGATCATGCAAGAATTCTCTCTAATTCTTCTTCTGGTTAACACTCTAGCATCTTTATCTCCAATAATCTAGTCAAGATTATGATTGAGTCTCACATACCTTGGAATGACATGATCATTATCTTTAGGTTCTTCTTCTTTACTATCATCATCTTCTTCTGAATCTACATGTTCCAGTTGAACTAGTACTACAACATTCACTTCACTAGCTTCTAGCTTCACCGGTTTTGGTTCCAAAATCAAAATGCAAGTTTCTTCTTCCTCTTTCTCCTCATTGGTTTCTCCTGAGACTTTAGGATACTCATCCACTTGGACATCAACACTTTCAATGATTCTCTATGTCTGGTTGTCCTACCATTTGTAGGCCTTACTCTTAGTGAAGTAACCAAGAAATATGCCTTCATCACCTTTAGCCTCAAACTTACTAACATAGTCACCTCTCTTGATAAAACATTTATTGCCAAAATTTTTAAAATAATTGACACTAGGTGATCTACCATACCAGTATTCATAAGGAGTTTTATCCTTACCTCTCTTTACCAATATCCGGTTCATAGTGTAGATAGTTGTGCTGACAGCTTCTCTCCAGAAAGTTTTCGCTACTCCTCCTTGTATTAGCATTGTTTTAGTAGCTTCAACAACTAACCGGTTGTTCCTCTCTGCAATACCATTTTGTTGTGGTGTCTTTGATGCAGAAAGTTGCCTCTTAATTCCATTGTCTTCACAATATCTAGTGAATTCCTCTGAAGTAAATTCACCACCTTGATTAGTCCTCAGACACTTTATCTTCTTACCACTTTCCTTTTTAGCTAAGGCCTTGAATGCCTTGAACTTACTAAATGCTTTTGTTTTGTCCTTCAAGAATGTGACCCACATCATTCTTGAGCAATCACCAGTGAAGATCATAAAGTATCTGTCACCTTGAATACTTTTAGTCCTTATGGGTCCACAAAGATCTATATGAACCAAATCTAACAAATGTTATGCTAAGAAAGGTTTTCTCTTAAAATTTGAGGATGTCATCTTTCCCAACTGACATTCCTTACACAGAGAATTCATCGGTTTTTCCAACCGAGACAAACCTCTTCCCGACTTGGACTTACTAACTTTGACAATGTTATCAAAATTTATATGACAAAATCTCCAATGCCAAAGCCAACTATCATCTACTTTAACAATTAAACAATTGTTGACTTTAGGATTTAGGTGAAACAGGTTACCTTTTGTCTACTTTCCGGTTCCAATTAGTTCACCTTTGCTCCCATAGATTTTGCACATTCCATTCTTAAATTCCAATGGATAACCTCTATCATTGAGTTGAGCTACACTCAAAAGATTGTGCTTTAATCCTTCAACCCAATAAACATCATC
The DNA here is from genome assembly GCF_030272615.1 of Cryptomeria japonica. NCBI lineage: Eukaryota > Viridiplantae > Streptophyta > Pinopsida > Cupressales > Cupressaceae > Cryptomeria > Cryptomeria japonica. The sequence continues at coordinate 618,532,470 of NC_081408.1, read as the reverse complement.
TACACTTTGCTTTCCATTAAGAGAAATGGTTCCCTTTCCTTTTATCATGCAGGGTTAGTCATTTCTAAATCTCACAACTCCTCCATCAAATTCCTTCAAAGTAAGAAATTTACTTCGGTCACCGGTCACTATCTATGATCCAATCATCAGAACTATCTATGTGAGAAACTAATGCCTTCTGATTGGATGGTTCCTCTTTAATGGAAACAAAAACAATGTCTTCATTAGCATCTCCCTCAGATTCCTCATTAGTGATACCACCATTAACTACAATGAGACAATCTCTTTTGCTTCTCACTCTTATGCTCATTGTCACTATTAGGACAGTTAGCCGCAATGTGTCCAATCTTGCTACATGCAAAACACTTCAAAGGTAATTTACCTTTGTACTTACTGGTACCTTTGGGTAACCGCTTGGCAAACAATGCTTCAAACTTGATCAGACTGTCTTCATCATCAACTTCTTTGCTAGATCTAGATTCATAACTATGACTGACATCTCTACTTTTCCTCATAGGTGGGTTAGAAACTAAAGCTCTAAATGCAGATTCAGATTTTTGAGCACTACCATCATAACCATTTAATTCAAATGCAGTAAGTTTACCAATGATGGAGTCAAGAGTTACCTTAATTTTATCAATAAACTTTAGTTCCTGAATGGCTACAACTCAGATAGCATAGACCGGTAGAAGGGTTCTCAACACCTTACAAACCTCTGTGGCATCCTCCACTTTACCACCAACACTCTTGATTTCACAACTATCTCCTTGATCCTCTAACCATATTGTTGAATATTCTCACCTTCAGCCATCCGCATGTCATCAAATTTACCTCTCAGACTCTCTTCTTTGGCAATCTTCACATGCTCATCACCGCTATAGATTTCCTCAAGTTTCTTCCACACCTCATAAGTAGTCTCCATATCATGGACATCAACATACTCTGAATCAGACAAAGAACTGATAATGGCCTCCAATGCTTGATTATTTTCTTGTTTCTCTTTCTTTTGATCATCAGACATAGTGCCACTAGGTGCAACATATTGAATAACAACATGTTCCCAGTATTGACTTCCTAGACTCTTGATATAGATTTTCATTCTATCACTCCAAATTGGGTAGTTTTCCCTATTAAACTTCGCACCTTCTTTCTTCATCACGTTCTTCTAGATTTTTACCTCAACTTGTTAGGCTTAGACACTAGAGGACCTGAAATGCTTTGATACCAATTGATGGTATGATGAATCAATAAGGATTCGAACAACTACTGAGAGGGGGGGGGGAGTGAATCAGTAGATAGCAATCTGACTAGACTTTTACCAATCTCAAAAACAACCTCTCAAGTCAAACTCAAAATTAACTGGTTCAAACACTGAACTATCAAATGCAATATCACTGTCAAGTAAACCGGTTGACTGTCATAATAGAATAACAATATAACAACTCTAAAACTCTCAAAACCTTTTAACCAAAACATTCAAATACTTTACTGACAAAAGTAAAAGCACATTTCAGATTGCTGTTCATCATCATATCATATCTAAGTGGATTTAGCAGCTAAGAAAATTAACCATAGAAAACATAACCACAAAAACATTCACCACTCGACACAATGATTTTGACATGAAAATCCAAATGGGAAAAACCATGGTGGGGATGAATACCCACATGTATTCTGAACTCTTCTGAAGTTCACCCTATTAGGAGCCAATCCTGTTAAAGCTTTTACAAAAGTCTTGTTAAGAACTGGTCCTATTAGGGACCACCCAGTTAAGGGATTGACTATAATGCCCTATTAGAAGAAATACCCTTTTAGGAGTAACCTCGGTAGAGGATTTTGAAATCCAAGCTAATGGATCACCTGGTTAGAGGATTTAGATAGCACTTAAGTTTGTTAGAGCTTACTTGGTTAGGGGATTTGATTGTTGTAATTATTAGGGAACAACAGGGGTTTGCTGATCTAGTAAATAACACTACTCTGCTTGATCAGATCCTTTTCATGCTCCTATCTACCTTTACACATACTCCAAATACATCTCTTGGTTTGGCAACCAATCACTCTTACACTTAACCAAAATTGCCAACACTACAACAAAACAACTCATCGACCTTATAAACAAAACAATAGGTTGGTAACACATCACAAACCTAAGATCTCATAGAGATTACAAACTTTGGGGAGATGTGTACGAGTGTGTGTGATATTTTGGACTAACTAGAATATTGTAATATGATATTTTAGGTCCTTTCTATCTCCTGTATTTGACCTCTTGCACCATAAGTGTGTTTTATGGTCGAACTCATAGTACTTATTCTTGTCTCATGTTATGACTAACCTAATATAGATTTTGTGATAAATAGGATAATATATATAAAATATAAAATCAGTATGGATGCATGGTGTGTGTGTGTGAGTTAGAGTGGATGATGGAAAATGCGAAGTTGAGGTTGCCTAGGTTTGTAGTGAAATAATTGGTACTAAATTGCATAATGGTTTCTTGTATGAGCAACTACATTTATAGGAGATTGCTAGAAAAGTGTTGTTGAAATATTATTCATCTTGATTCATATATTTATGTACTTTTCCTAGAGATAGCAAGTTTTATTAGCAAGTTATTGTACTTTCCCTAAGGCAGTGTATCCCAGCATGTAAATCTCTTGTATCTTTCCCCAGGGTAGTGCACCTCATCTTCCAAGTCCTCGTGAGAGAAATGACCTTCCTTGGAAGTGTGCCTAAAAAAAATATTGTAATATTTTTCATATATTGTGAGTTAACTCTCACTATGGGTTTTCCCTCTTTGGGTTTTTCATGTAAATTTGGTATTCTCTTGTGTATGGGGTTCACTATTTTATCTTTCATTATTTCTAATCAGAATAAGGATTAATTAGATATGAAGTTGTGATTAAAAGTTTAATTGTTTTTTCAAGACTAATTCGTCCCCCCCCTCAAAGTCTTGGGGTGTGTTCCATGGGGAGGGAATTTTGCAATGGTTATCACTTTCCTCTTCTCAACCATTTTGAGACATAAAAAATTAGTTATCTTTCCTTTCTTTCTTTTCTCATCCATGGAAAAGTGTATTGTGGGTGATGTTTACCTACCATTACACGAGGGTCTAATTTATGCAATCTATGATTATTGCCTAGAGACTACCTTGGACCCAAATCCTACTTTGCCCCACACTCCCTCATCATCCTGATAGAAATCCTCATCTACATAGTATCTCAAAGCATAAAATTGCTTTTAAAGGCAAGGGCCTATCTTCTTCTCTACCCATTTCTCTAGTTAATACCCTTCTCTACTCTCCCAAAAGGAAAAATATGACCCTTTGTTGTGACACCCTACCACTGGTCATTGATATTAGCCTTAAACATATGCTTGATAAAGGCAAAAAATCTATCAATCCCCTAGGTAGCTCAAAAAATAAGAACACATGTAGCAAGGGAAAGGCTGTCATAAAACCACTAAAGAACAACCCTATTGTCTATCCATAAAATTCCCCTACCATTAATAATTTTTATGGAGAGTATTCTATGGATAAATTTACCACTTCTTCTAGTGAACAAAGGTCTACCAGATGTTGGAATTGTGTTGTCATTGATGTCAACCTGTATAGGATGGCTATCGCACTAATACATCTGGCCTAAAATTCCGATGGAGGTTTCTGATGGAGAAGGTATATCGTGACCAAATTTGATTTTTTTTTGAAAAAATGCCCGTATTCATTGGAATTCCAATGATAATTCAACATTTGGTTTTGACGGAGAAGGAATTGGCAATGAAATTTATGTTTTTTTGAGGAAAAGTGCCCGCGTTCTTCGAAATTACGATGACCATAGGCATTACTTAAAAAAGAAAACAAAATAGCAAGTCATTTGATAAACATTAATCCCTCCTCTTCATCCCATTGCCCTCTGGCATCGACACAAAAAAAAGGGGCATTACAAGGAGGGAAATAGTTCTGGATTGGGGTGCCGCCAAGATCCGGGTGAAGAAAAAAGGTAGGGTAATCAACCAATTCATTCACAAGATGTTTTCTTGAAGAAAAAATCATTATGTTTGTGACAATGTGTCGAATTTTCTTGATGTAGTGATGAAATTGTTTGAATTTTACATAGGAGGTTGCATTTGTCTTGGTTGATGATCAAGTTGTATCCTTCTTATAATGAATTTTATTGCTCATATATTTTCTTTCCCTAGCTCATATTCATTGTCTGGTAGAAAAAGAGATAAATAAGATTGAATTGGATGGTTGATCAAATGAAATGATCAATTATCCTCTTTATAGGCATAACCTCTTTCTTGTCTTCCTTTCTCCTTGAGCGGTCTACCCTTATGATAGCCGACTTGCTTTAACAAACAAAATATTTTATCCCTTCTCCTTGAGTGGTGTACCCTTATGATAGCCAACTTAGCTTTTGATATGTTTATTATTTAAAAAAAAATGGAATTTTCAACAACTCTTCTTCAATACGATTCTCTTTTTAGATCCATGTTATCCATCATTTCCTTTTAGCCGGCGCCGAGTTCTTTCAATGGTCATCATGGTCTTTGAAGTTCAAAGTGGGGTTGATTTTGATCTTTTTTATTCAAAACTTCTTTTGTGGGTGGGCTCTCCTTGATCCTAGGTGGCACTGACATTAGCCATATGCTTATCAGTGTTTTGGAAGGGAGGATAAGTGTATCGTGATAGGAAGGTGGTATAAAATGGAAGCTGTGAGGTATAAGGTTATGAGGTGTGGGTTAGGATAAGATAGGGAGGTAAGTGATGAAGGATGTAATGGTGAAATAGTAAGTTAGGATATGTTAGGGGTTTGGAAGGTAGGAAAGTGAAGGGGGGGAGATAAAAGGATGTGAAGGATGGAATGGGGTTATGTAGGTGAAGTAAAAGTAAATTTGTATGAGGTTAAGGTTTAGGATAGGATGTAGGAAAGTGAAGGAGGTTAAGAGAGGGGATATGAAAGGTAGATGGAAGGTAATAATGATAGGAAGTGAGCTAAAGGTTATGAGGTGTGGTTTAGAAAATAGGGTGTAGGAAATGAAAGGAAGGGTCATCCATGCCGTAGTGCTTCAAGAGGAGCACATTCACATGAGGGACAAGAAGAGTCATATCACTTTGAGAGTTTTTACCAAGATGAGTAGCCCGAGTATGGACCTCAAATATTACAAACCTTATTGAATTTGATAGGTGTGATACAGGATAGGTTTTCACCCACAACAGAGACACCTCATGAGGATCCACTTGTAGTAGAGGAGCATATACTTGCATCTTGGGAGCTTATTAGGAGTTCGCCTTGAATTTGGGAAATACACATAGAGGAGATATAAGATTGATCAATACACATTACCTAGCCTCATAATGCATAAATACAAGAGGTATAGACTATAGCAAGCATATATCATGAGCCAAAGGATCATATTCAAGAGTTGCTTCATCTCCAATCCTCTATATTTTTAAGATCCACAAATGGGGTTGAGGCTAAGTCTTGGTTACTTAGCTTGGACTTATGCTTTGGGTTGCATCTATATGTGAGCAACCTAAAGGCATAATTTTCAATGCAATTTTTGAGAGGACTTGCTTCCACCTTGTGGTACTAGAAGGATAAAATGCACCAACTCACATTGGAAAACCTCTTATGGGATACCATTTTGGAGTGCTTCAAAGTGTGTTCTATTTCAAAATATTTTTGAAAAAGATGCATAGATGGGTTTCACAATTTACATAATGAGGTTTCATAGTGGATCAACATGAGAGTTAGTTTTTGGAGTTCTTGTAGTTTGTATATTACATTCAAGACAAGTTACTTGCCAATTATTTCATTAGGGGTGGAAAGCCCAAAATTTCAGTTTTCCTACACATGTCCAATCCAAATGACTTTAGAGTTGCTATGGAAAAGTCTCTTATGGAAAAGGAGGTACATGGGAGGACACAAGAGGCATGAGAGAAGTTTGTAACCTTGATCAAGGGACTAAAGTATGCATAGGCCTCCCCATCCTTCAAAGGAGAATTTAGACTTACTATAGGGTTTCAAAGAAAAACCCAATAGTATCAATATTAGGGACAAAGGTCTAGAGCATAGCAGGGGCAATAGGGTAGTCACATGTGACCATCATCGACACAAGGATATTTTAGGTATAAGAGACTATAGGGATATCAAGCTAGGCCTTCTATGACTCAACAATCTTTTAGGGAAGAATCTAGTGTTTTTAGTAGTTAAAATCTTCTAATTATGGTGGGGCCTAGCTAACATAGGGTTATATTAGAGACACATGTTATGTATATATTAGTATCTAACAGAGAGTGCCCACAAGGTTTTAGAGTATGTGGATATCATCATAGGATGTCAAAGTAGATAGTTGATATGTGGGTCTTTACCCTCCCAACCACTCAACATATACCGCCATGGGTCTTTACCCTCCCAAACACCCAAAGGTCAAAGGAAGATTCACTGCTACAACACTCACTTTTTTTGACAGCCTCAAGCATTTAGGACAATCACTCCTTACATGGCCATTCTTCTTCACAAAACTCTCTAACATTAATTATGATGATAGTGTACCTCCTTAAGCCTTGCACCATCACCAAAAACAATACCAAACTCTTTCCCAGTCTTGCTAATGGACTAACTCAACTCACTGTCAAATTGTGACAGTCAATGCAAGGTTTAGGACAGTATTTATGATCTTCTAATTATGGTGGGGCCTAGCCAACATAGGGTTATATGAGAGGCACATGTTATGTATATGCTAGTATCAGACAAAGAGTTCCCACAAGGTTTTAGAGAAGGTGGACACCATCCTAGGATGTCAAAGTAGATAGTTGATATGTAGGTCTTTACCCTCCCAACCCCTCAACATATAACACCATGGGTCTTTACCCTCCCAACCACCCAAAGGTCAAAGGAAGATTCACTGCTGCAGCACTCACTTTTTGTGATAGTCTCAAGCACTTAGGACAACCACTCCTTTCATGGCCATTCTTCTTCACAACACTCTCTAACATTAATTATGATGATAGTGTACCTCCTTAAACCTTCCACCAACACCAAACTCAATACCAAACTCTTTCCCAATCTTGCTAATGGACTAGAAAGCATGAATAGAGGATCAACCAAACTCTTTCCCAATCTAGACTAATCTAGACTTGTAGTAGACCTTATCAATTTTCTACTTTTTCATAAAGATATTTAAGATGATGCTCACTATTGTATATCATTGACTATGCTCTGAATTTGACTGCATCCTACATTGTTCACAATAGCCATAGATCATCATCTTCACACAACAATAACATTTTATCAAAGAGACTATCATTATTCATCTTATATGCTCTCTAAACTTGGGCATTAAGGTTATGTTATGAATTATCACATGTCTATTTTTTCTTGTTCTTAGGGTTGCCTATTGCTCTAAACATGATTAGGATTTTTCACTATGTTGACTACCACCTTTAATGGACTTCCATCATGAAGACTTATTACTATTTCCCTCTTTGACCTTAGTCCCACAAAGAGACATTTATAAAAGAGAGGATGGATGGTGGGCACGTAGTCCCAAAAAGAGATATTTAATACAATATATATTAAGACGTATAGTCTAAAAAAGTCCACAATATATATTAAACTACCATATGAAATTGAAGAGTAGCAAGTCAATCTTTTCTATCCCTAGCCTATTGTGCCTTGTTACACAATATGAATATAACCTTAGCATCATTGATCATACTCACCACTTTTTATTTTAAAATTTAAAATCAACATCTGCCTCATTTCTAATGTTGGTAAGGTTCACTATTTTTAAAAGAGTATTAGATAAAAGATTTGATATTGGAACAAAATTGACAGAGGAAAAAGAATAACAACATTATATTTTAGATGTTAAATATTTTTTAATATATATTTTCTATATGATAATTAATATTTTGGGAGTAGTTAAGGATAAGGAGATCATTCTTCTATTTGATAGTCTATCGCCATCCTTATGTTATATTATACTTTTGTTATAGGAAAGATTTTGATCTTTTGCAATTAGTGTGGGTTTTTTAAGGTGACTCTTTATATGTCCTAAAATTGTATGAGCCAAATAGCTTCTACTCTTGTTGATAGTTTGGTGGCTCTGAACAATGACTCCTTCGAAGAAGTGCGATCCTTGTAATTTTGGCCTTCCTTGTAATTTTTCCCTTCCATGATGTGAAAAGAGGTTATGTTATGAATAATGGTCTAGATGATTTAGTTATTTCTTATTATGTTGAGTATGATTAAATTTGGGCTTCCTTGGCTATGGTCACTATTTTCTACTAACTATTGTGATTTAGTGTGATTTGAGCATGGACTTCAAGTAATCAAGAGGGTGGAAATAATCTTCAAGTGTTAGGGGGTACATGGCCTTGACCAAGGGATGAAAGTATCAAGAAAGTACAAGTGATTCATGTGTAGATAAATGTATCATTCACCTATTAATTCCTAGCAACATTCTCAAATAAACAAGAAAAGAGGTATGTTGAATGCATATATACATTTTATGTTGCTACGATATAAGTAAGATATCAAACATGTAACTTAGATTGATTTGCAATTTCATTGATAAATATTAGATCTTCCTTGTGGATATTTGAATGCATAATGTCTCATTGATTTCAATATATTTATTGCAAGTACTCTTTTCAGCTTGAAACTCCATTCATTGAGGTCTCTTACTAAATGCAAGTCAGTTATCCTATCAATGATGATATGTTTTGCATGCATTTTATGAGGAAATCTTATTAATAGCTATGGTTGGGTTGTTCCTTGTTTTTGTGAAAATATATACAAGTAGGTTGGGACATTAGAGTTACAAAAACTATAAATTGTGTTTGAGATCATTCATTGGATAACAATAATCAACAAATACATAACATAAGAATTCACAAATTAAAAATTCACAAGTGTTTCAATTCACAATGAAAATGGTTTCATATCCCATCCTTTATGGGTACCCTTGGACACACCTATTGGCCACTAGAATTTGATCACCCTTTCAAAGCTTGATCTAACATTACAAGGCAATATAAACATCATGGTAAACTAGTCTTGGGCTTGTGCCATTATAACAAGTGCAAATTAGTGGATCTCAACAATGCCACACTTACTATCATTGATGGTTACTAGTCCTTTGCAATTAGGACTGTCAACATTGATGGCCAAAGGCCAAATCAACACATCTATGCCTTTAATAAAAACCCCTTGAAACTGACTTGTAGAACCTACACAGGAACTAGGACCAGTCTCTTGGACTTCCAACCTCCCAAACCCTCCAATAAGACTCTATTTTGCAGCAATGACACTAGTAATTTCGATTTGTCATAGTCTATCCTTCTAGAATAGTAAATAGTGCTTGTGTTCTTCCTTTACAACATGATCTCCAACCTTGTTGATCAGATGCACAAGGCCCCCACACATCTCTCTATCACCAAACACAAGGTGAATTAATCTATATTCATTGAACATGGTGTATATTCAATCTTGTTGTCCTTAAATGTCTGATACATGGAGATATCAGACCCTCAATCCTTCTCCACAAATACAATGTGAGAAAGAGAGAGTGATCTTAGCATAGAAATGCTTCATGAAGAAATGAGAGAGACACCTCAAATATATAAAGGTGAGAGTGGAGTTGCAAATGTAACTCCCAAGTCTAAGCATGCCATCTAGCATCCTATGTGTGTGCAAAGTGCCATAATCCTCATACATAGAAAATATAATATTCCACATATTTGGAATAAATAAAATGAGATGAGAGAACTCAAATAAGACAAAGGACTTGTAGGGATTCCTTAGGAATATTCCTACAAGTAACAAGTAAAAGGAAATTAACTTTACCAAGTAAAGGTTAATTCCCAACAATAACAATTGATACAGAAAGTAAAATAGAAGATTAGAGTTAGTTATCAAGAGAGAGAAGTAAATAATCAAGAAGAAAAAAATCACAAGAGCTTATAATAACATGAATACAAAATAAGCTAGAGGAGTGGATACATATATTGGAAGGAAGGGAGACAAAACCAATCAATGAGAAAAATAGCTCTAACTACCAAAAACTAGTGGGATTTACACTCATAAAATATGCCACCTACCATAATATTCGTCTATGGTCAGTTTGACCCACTCACTTATAAATAATCCAACTAAACTAAATGTGTAGGAAAATAAAATACATCCAACTAAAAATGAATTATAAACCTAGAATTTAACACCATTCTTATGTGTAGACTAGGTGGGTGAAATGATGGGTCCTAGCAATTGAATCTTTATGAGATATATATGTACAAATAGATTCCCCTCAAGAGAAGAAACCCCTTTAAAAAGAGAGATAAAACCCAACCCATAAATAATGGAAAAAAAACCACCCAAGTAGAGAGAAATGAAGGGCTAACTATACCTTAAAGAAGTAACCTCTTACATCTCTAGAAAATATCATATATGAAAAAACTTATTGTAAAGTGTTTTGTGAAGGTGTTGATATCTATTTGGAATTTAGGAGGTGTTGGCTATGAACAATTGGTCTGTGAATAAGCTCTTGATTCTAGTGAATGTAAACCTCTATGTGACTGGTGCTATGAAATTTTTATGGTACTAGAGTTTTTATAGAATATGATAAATGGTCATTCAAGCTAGATACCAAACTTAGGGAGAATATGTTGAAGGAAAATGGATTTTTCTACTAAGATAGAGTTGTACCATACCCATTAGGTTGATAACCTAAAATGGAAACCTGATGGGGGGCAATGTTGAAAACATGCAAGGGAGTCAAAGGCTACAAGCTTAAGAAAAACATCCAAAGTAGGTTTCAAGTAGATAAAGTCATTGCAAATCAAATGTGACTCATACAACTAACTTATGAAAAGAACAAAGAAGAAAAAGAACAACTAACTTAGATAAAGTAGATAAAGTCATTTCATCTCCTTGATTGGGTTGCTCTTCTTCCATTGGTTTTGTCCCTTCCTTTTCTAGAAAATTGGCTTTAAAGGCTCTTGTATTTGGGTTAGCTAATTCCCTATCAACACCAGAGCTTCTCCCTTTGATCCCATTTTTAATAGGTTTACCAGTACTTAGTCATTCATATAGTCCTCTTAGGAGTTGGACCATCTCAACCATGGTGTGCCTTATATTAGCTTGAAACCAATGCTCCTCATATTAGCTTGAAAACTATTCCCCCTATTGGTAGTTGATGGGGATAGAATACCATTTGCTGTACATATCAATGAGGTGTGCTTTATGTCTAGATAAGGAGAAACAGTCACAGTATGAAATAATCAAATTTATTTGTTTTTTTAAAAATAAATAGCCATTGGAATTTTGATAGCATCTAAACTTTGCACCGACGGACAAACCATTGGACCAACAACATTCTCGTCGGTGCAAAGTTTCTGGTTGCCGTCGGAATTCTGATGCCAACTAAAGAAACATCCGACGAGGATGATGTATGTCCGACGATACTTCCTTGTTGGATGATCATCGATGCATAGTAGTGGGGGAGTGTCAGAATTCCGACATCCATCCGATGACATTTTTGGTTGGAGGAGTGATCATGGCAATCGTCAGAATTCCAACGTTCAATGGCATCGTTGGGAAGTCCGACGATGAGTTTTTGATGACTTAATTTGTCGGCAGTTTGACGAAAAGTAGTCAAAATTCTGACGATAGGCCATCAGAAATTAGCCCCAAATGTACTAGTGCCAGTATAAGGGATGTGATGTCTTTGATGTCACCTAGCTTAGCAAGTCATTGATAAGGGAGAGAATGTCATTCAGTACAATGACCATTGAAGTCACCGATACACAAGTTAGTGTTTGACTTGTGTGGAAGATATGGACACGAGACCGATATGATATAACAACCGGTAAATGATGACATCTATAAGAGAGAAAGATGTTGGTCAGTTTATTGTGATGAAGAGGGGGAAGGTTATCTAAATCACATCAACACCAGAGGAGAAGGATGTACAGGTCACCGATATGTTGTGTGGATGTAAATCAACAGGACTCCCATCAGATAAAGATGTTGTCACCATTTGAAGAGATGACTAGTTAAACCGGTAAGAGTGAGGAAATCGGTAGTCTACAAATGAGTCTGTGAGAGGAGGATACTGGTGAGGAAAGAATCAACAAAGAAGAGGCAAAAGTGGATTGCAGAAAAGAGAAGAGCACAATGAGAACCACAAGAGAACCAACAATGATCAAATAGTGAATATCTGATTGAGTGAAGTAGACTGGTGGAGAGCAGTAGTGTAGCATAGAGAAGAGAGAACCAATAGAGAGTAGAATCAATAGAGAGAAGAAATGACAAAGAAAAAGAAGAGGCTGAACTGGTAAGGTTGTAGTAGGAGATAAGTTTGCAGCAGTGAGAGGGTGATCAGAGAACTAGCAGTGAATTGGATAGAGGATCTGGTGAAGAGACTTGGAGAAGAGTTACAAAGTTCATTTGTAACAAGGCTATTAATTTTGTAATTGATTATGTTCATTGAATGTCACTGAGTTGAAGCTCGGTGCAGGGGTTGGTTCTCCTTGGGTTGGTGCCCTAAACATTGTAATCAAAGTTTCATTGTGAGGCTGGATTGGAGTAGTAGACTCCAACAACATTTCTCACCAAGGTTTTTCCCATCTTGGATTTTCCTCATATATGTTGGTGTTATGTGATGTCCCTTTCATGTGTGATTGCATTTGTGACAGTCTCCCATCTAACCAATAAGTCTTCTTTTTGTTAGATCTGATAGTTCTGGTATACACACATAGCATAGATAAAAGGAAAAGCTTGTAAACCATTGATTCAGCCCCCCTCTCATTGGCACATTGTGTCTAACACCAAACTAGCCAAGGTTATGGCTGCAACCAAAATAGTTTCTGCCATTAACAAAATAGGCCCTTGAAGATGAAGTCGAAGAACACTATAAACATTCCATCTCCGATGAAGAGGCTACAAGGGATATGCGATGAAGTTTTGGAGGAAACCTTAAATTTCAATCTTGAAGACTCCTATTCACACTCTCCTCTCATTGAGACCCATTCCCATTGTATACACCTAAAAATGGTCTGAAGATAATTAATTAAATAAGAAATTATTTAATTAATCCCCCTTCCCAATTTAATTAAATTCATTAGCAATTTGATTAAATCCCTTTTCATCTACTTATTAATAAATCTAAGGATTTATTCAATAGGTTCATCTCCATAGTCCCCTTTGATTAATTAATTCAAATTAATTAATCTCCCCCCCCCGAGTTCAATCAATTCTTCTAATCCTCTAATTAATTAAAATAAATCAATTTATGAGTTGTTGAGAATTAATTAGTCTTTCCCTATTATTTAAATTTTTAAATTCAAATTACCCACATGCCTCCTAACTTCTAACCACCTAACCTAACCATCCCTCTAACCTAACTCATTCCACCTAACCTTGGGTTTTACCTAACCCTATCCTATCTTGCACATTCTAACCTCTTTATCCTAATCTCCTATGGTGTGGATATTTTCTTCTTGAGACACATGGCACTTTGGCCACATGTCTCCTCTCTTGGACACTTGCCCTTTTATGAGCAAAGCTCCTTGACACTTGTCACCATAGAGATAACAAGTGTCTCTTCCTCCAACCTCTTCTCCAACCTCCTCCAATTTCACCCTTGATATCTTCAGACTCAATCTTGACCATTGATTCCTGCCACCTCACCCTTAGCCTTGGAAATCCTATAAATATCCCTCATTTTGGAGCAATAAGGATCCCATCTCATTTCATCTTATGCATTGCTACTATAGGCATATCCATTTTAGCATATCATTTGAGCATTATTTTTTTAAGCAATTGCATCTTAGATTTAGTTTAATTTGATAATGTTCTAGCATAATTCTTTGAATCATGTAGCTTAATCAATCACTTTTCTAGCTTAATCATGCATATCATTAGCTTAATTAGTCTCTTGGATCAATCTAGCATAATAAATCTCATCTTTGCATATCATTATCATTTCAAATCCTCCATCTAGGTGTAGTCAAGTCACTGGGATTGCTTATCCAAATCTGAGAGCAAATACATACTCACATCTCTTAGGAGGCGAAAGGTCACTTTGTCATGGTTCATCTTTGTTTGCCTATTATTATCTAACCATGCCTGTAATGATCTATTGAGTATTTTGTGTTGTAGTTGTAGGTATTACACTTCACAGGCACAACATTTTGGCGCCCACCGTGGGGTAGAAATCTCATTTTTGGCCTCTCAAGCATCATCAAATCTTCATTTCTGGCTAGGTCATAATCAAAATCTCGTACGAGTTCCTTTGTGCACTTAGACAAGGATTCATTCTGACTCGTACGAGATTTTAAGGATATTGAATTATCGTACGAGCTCTATTTTGCACTTGTACGGTCACAAAAAGACACTCGTACGATAAGGTAAATAGTGTCGTACAAAATTTTGCTTCTGTGTTTTTAAAACAGTTTGCATTTTAGGATTTTCATGCTTCAATTTGGTTATTACTACTGCTAACCTTGGTCTATTTGTGAGTTTTTTGGCAACCTAACTAGTTTTTTGCAAGACGATTGTCGAAGATTATGCTTGTCAAAGCTTCATTTCATCCAAACATCATGACTACTAATGCATCTATTTTGCAGGTTGCCTATGAGGACTCAACCAAAATTTATGTCTTCTTTAAGTTTTCTTGGCACACTTGATTTTGCTAATGGAAATGAACAATCATGTATTATGTGTTTTGATGATAGGCGAGTATGCTCTCACCTTTCTTAAGTGGTCAGAAAGATAGAATCATCCTTTGCTTTCATTAGTGCATATCTTTAGCGGGCTTGCCCTCCCATGGAGCTAATAACTCTAAGCCATTAAGGTCGGCGAGAGGGGAACGACCCAAGTGGGAACGAATAATGCCAAGTACTCCAACCCACTATAAAATAAATGTGATTTGATGAAAATCAAGTCAACGACAGTGCTCAGGAATAGCTCTCCTTCATACTTTTGGGTATATCAAACCTTGGTTTTCAAGGCTGGGAGACCTCTTAATTGAGTATAATACCCTGACGCACTGAATGGATCCCTTACTAGTTCTAGTTAAATTAGAAGCTACCCTATTCACCTCCGAAAGGGTGATAATCTTTGTGCAAGAGAGATAGTAACTCTCCCAAGACACTTGCCATATCATGCCCCCATTAGTGTTTGGAGTTGGATAATACGGCGTTGAGAATCCATTGCGTGAGACTCAGCGGCCATATTCTAATTAGCTATTGGGTGTGTACCTAAGTTTGCAAGCAAAGGTTTTCTCTCTCAGCCAACTTCCTTAGGTAGCGTAATGTGCTTGAGGTCACTTATCATATCGTGTGTTTGTTGTGTCTTTGTAGCGTCCTAAAATTGCGACACTTGCAATTTTGACCGCATTTGGGTCTTCACGATGGCGACGCAACACTAAACTTGAATGGAGACCCCGAAACTTGCTCATGACACCAAAAACTGCATTTTTCCAGCACCTTGGCCTGATCCTCCTTGCACCTTGCTGTCCCGGGAGGTGGGACCAGAGTGCCCAGCGCCCTGGTCCTTCAGGACCAGGGCGCCCAACTCCCTGGTCCCCCAGGACCATGGCGCCCAGCGCCCTGGTCCCTGGCCCTATTTTGGGCCCGGTCTCCTATGGGACTTCGGGCCTTTTTGTTTGCAAATTGGAAAATAACATTTCCTGGTCGGCCTAAGGTCGGGAAAATCAGTCTTTTAACCCTAATTGGCAAGTATAAAAACTACATTTCCTCTCCCATTTGGGAAGGAAGGACATATGTGTACAAGACGTGGAAACGATACTAAAACATTCAAGCATTCAAGCATTCAAGCATGCCTTCAAGCAATTGATCATTCTAAGTCTCCATTCAAGGCTAAGTGTTGCATTCAAGACAAGGATTCAACCATTGAAGAGGAGATCACTTACAACACATTACATGCTACAACATACAACATACAACAAACAACAACATCTATACCTTCGCATATAAGGATACAAACATCCTTACAACAAGGTATTAGTACTTGTTTTACATTACATTTACATTACATTTACAGCATTTCTCATTTCTTGGTTAATTCCAAAACTAGGGTTTGACCTAAGGGCAAACCCCTAATCCCTAACCCCCCAATCGTCTTCGCTTTTCTGTGTGTAGGTTGCAGGTACGCAGCTAAAATTGAAGATCTGGAATCCTTGTGCAGAGACGAACAGATCCCCCTTCGTTTCGCGGATTTTTCGGAGGACCGTGTGCACGCCGGGCGCCATCGTCCCATCAAATTTTGCTCAAATTTGCAGGACAGCGTTGTCTTGACATTTTACTACTAATTCCAGGTCTGCAGCTTCATCCTATATCCCTAACTCAGTTTATAAGCGAATCTTTCTCACTTTCTATGCATTCCTAGTTCAATCATTCTTTCCACATTTCTTTACAAAAGAGGGTATCCTTGCTATCACAACCCTTGAAACTCATATAGAATCCAATCTTGCATTGCGTGGGATTGGATCTTGTGGGTTTCAACCCCTCTTTTGAATGTAAAGTCTCCCCTAAGTGAAAACCATCAACCCTAGTGACTCCCCCTTCTCTCTCCTTGGAGTTGGGGAGGGGAGAACAATTAGGGTTCGATTTTTCTGGTTTACATTTTGGTGAACCCGATGTGAACGTCCTTTCTGATTATTCATAGTTAGATCTGAAAATTGGATTCCTTGATTACATTTCCATGTTTGATCTTTTGCAAAAATTTTAGAGGTTAATTGCATAAAAACCCTAAATTTTCTTTTTAAGTAATTAAACTTGTGAAATGTTTAATTGTTAATGCTTGTTTCAGATCTGCCCTTCTATTACAAATTATCAATTCATATTTGTGCTTTGATTTTGAAAATTAAGTGGTTAAGTGTCAAAACCCTAATTTTTGAAACCCTCTTGATTCAACCTTTGTCCGACAATTTCACTGATCAAAACATCTCCAAATCGGCTGTAACTTTGGATTCCGCAATAAAATCACAATATCTTTCATCCCTAAAAATTTGGAAAAAAGTTGCGAGGACCGTGTGCACTCCGAGCGCCATCGTCCCCGACATTTTTTCCGAAATTTCGGGAGCGAGATCTTACTGTATTTTCCTGCTAAAATCCAGAATTTTGGTTGATTTTATCAATTTTAACACCTTCAAAATTACAGTCAAAGTTGGTCTAGTGATTGCTTGGATTGAGGCTTCTAATCATTCAAAAATTGTTGAAATTGAAATTTGTGTCAAAATTGTGTTTCTTACAGTCCTAAATCTGAAAAGTGTGTTAGCATTCATTCGAAATTTCAGTGATTTATTCAAATTTTTGCAATTTGTGACTTTTGAAATTAAGTGCTTAATTACAACAACTTTGATTTCCGCTTTCAAAATTGAATTTTGCGTGAAATTGAGTCAAATTTCAAATTTCAAAACTTGCATTGCTTTTGGTATTCCCTCTAAAATCATAAAATTCAAAATTTCAGTTTCCCTCTCTTTTTCAAAATTCAAATTTTGCATTTTTCGACAATCTTGGTAGGGTTCAATTTTGAGATTGCAACTTTAATTTGGCCTATCTATAGATCGTAAAATCACTCAATTTTTTCAGGTTAGCTGTAAAATCATCATAACTTTCATCCCTGCAAATTTTGAAAAAAGTTGCGAGGATCGTGTGCACCCCGAGCGCCACGGTCCCGGACATTTTTTTCGAAATTTCGGGAGATTGTCCTAATTGTATTTAACAGCTTAAATCTAGAAGATTGGCTAGTTTTACTGAAATTTGCTACCTCTAAAAATTCAAAATCTTCTCTCTCTCTTTAGTGCATGAGTTTTACAACAATAAGTCCTACTTACACTATTCCCGTTAGACGAAGCCTTAGAATTAAGTCCTTCCAAGGTTTAATTACTGAGGAGATGGAACCTAATTTGAATGGTCTTTTTAATGAGGACATGGGTAATTCCTCTAATCCTCTTAATGATGAAGAAGCTCTCCATGAGGTTTCTGTAGAACAACTTTCAAAATTGGATAACCAATTTGACGATTTTCGACAATGGATGTCTCAAGAATACCTTGATAGTCAAGCTCTTCCTTTAATTGAGGGTCTAAAACGTATGCTTCAAAGTGATAAGAATGGAATTGATATTTTGCGTGGTATTGCACACATTGTGGATTCAAATGTGATGCCTATGAAAAGTTGTGCCGAAACCTTAGGTTATACACAACCTCCTACTCAAGACAATCATTCTATTCCTTTGACAACTTCTATTGCTAGTATACCTACTTTTACATCAAACATAATGACTACTTCAATACAAGACATTCCTCCTATGATCACCAGTCATGGGGGCAATCCCTCTTCTTCAATTAACCCTCTTCCTTCATTCAATCCAACTTCTTCATTCATTCCTTCAATGAGTGTTCCTATTATATCACCACAAATGAACATGACGCAGGGGGGCAACTCGTTTAATCATTCCATTCCTCCTTGTAGTGTTCCTCCTGTCCAATCATCTCCTATGACTAACTATCATAGTGTCCCACCACCTTACTCTCTACCTTCTTTCAATAACATAACACCTCCATCACAATCTAACACGTCTAATATGAACTCTTCGACTGAAGCGACCATTAACAATCTTGCACAAACTGTCTCTTCTTTACAGCAACAAATTGCCTCTATGAATCAATCTAAGTTTAGTGTGCCCACATTTGATGTTGCGAGCCCACTCTCTTTTGACATTGTTCGAGCTATTCCCCCTAAACATGTTGAAATTCCACATTTGGAGCTTTATAATGGTAAGGGTGATCCTCTAACACATGTTAAGACCTTTCAAACAATATGTACTGATTTTGCTTATGACCAAAGGTTGCTCGCAAAATTGTTTACTAGAACATTAAGAGACAAAGCCCTACAATGGTATTGCTCGTTGCCTTCCTATTCTATTACTTCTTTCGAACAACTTGCAAATGCTTTCATTCAACAATTTCAAAACAATATAAGTCCTAAAGTTACTTTGATTGATTTAATGTATTGTAAACAAGGTGTTAAAGAAAAAGTGACTGATTTCATTGGTAGATATAAGCATTTGTATGCTCAAATTTCCTTTCCAGTGCCTGACAATGATATTCAAAGAATCTTTATTTCTAATTTACAAAAAGACATTAGAGAAAAACTCCTGTTTTCTGAGTTTACTTCTTTCCAACAGTTGTGCGCAACTCTTCACAATTATCAACTGACTGTGAGTCAAATGGAACAATCACATCCTATGACTCCGAGTGATAAGGGTGATAGTAGTCAACAACCATTTGGGAAGTTTAAACCGAACAGAGAGTCCATTAAATTCAATGAAAACATCATCAACAACAATGTGAATGCAGCATCAGGTGTGTCTCCTATTTCTAAGTTTTTCAAGAGAGAAAGAAAGTTTACTCCTTTGAATGAATCATTGCATAGTATTATGAATAAGTTATTGGAACAAAATGTGCTTACTCTTCCTCCTATAAGGCAAATTGATCCTGCAAAGATTAGTTCACCCTATTTTGATAACAAATCTTTTTGTCAATTTCATCGTCAACCTGGGCATGATACTGAAAAATGTTTTTCTTTAAAGGGGAAAATTCAAGATTTGATTGATAATAATACTATCTTTGTTTCTGGTGTGAATGATAAAGGCAATACATCTGTAGCTCCTCCTAACCAAAATCTTCAGATTTTCACTGATCCATTACCTTCTCATACGTCTAATGCAATTGATACTACTGATTCCTCTGTCTCACCTGATGATCTTGTGTCCATGACTCCGAATGTGATTAACTTTGTAGAGCAGCAGAAAATCCCTAAAGAACCTCCCATCACATTTGATTCCAGTGAAACTATCAGGGCACCTGATGGTCCTTTATATATAGTTGCAAAAGTCAAGAATACACCTTGCCGTGGAGTGCTTATTGATCCTTCTTGTATGGTTAATGTCATTATTGAAGAATTTCTTTTTACTTTGCAATTGAATCAAGTTATCTATGACAAAACAGATGTGGTTGTGAAACTATTTGATGCATTTTCTTCTCCTGCAATTGGTTCTATTACATTACCTATTGAGGTCCATAACAAATCCCTTGATGTGGACTTTGCTATTATTCCATCATCTGAACAATTTCGTGTGAAGCTAGGCTATCCTTGGCTATCTTCCATGAAAGCTATCGCTTCTCCTATTCACAAGTGTTTGAAATTTCCCCATAATGGTGAAGTTGTTACTATCAATCATAGTCTCTTTAAACTAGCTGAAAGAACTTCTAGCGTTCCTCTTGATTACTTTTGGCCTAAACAATTCCAATCTCTTCCTCCGCGAAGTGATCATCTTTTCAAATCTTATCAAAAGTGGAAAACAGATATGATCCTATCTCTAAGTGAACCTAGAACACCCAAACTTGACATTCCTATCATTCTTGAGAAGGAAGTTCTTCCTTTGAAAGATAAAACTAATGTCTTTCCTCAAGAAGATTCCCAACCCATCCCTATGGATGTGACTATGCCTATGATTAATAAACTTCCTAAAAGTAGACCTATCCCACCTCGTCATGATGGACTTGGTCTCCTTCCAAAACCAAATATTCCTCCTTTATATGGAGCAGTTCCTCCTCCTTCCTCTTATGGAGAGAAGAGACCTTCCTCTTCTCTTATTGTTCAGCCTAAGAGACCACAACCTAAACACCCAAGTGATAAGGATGAGAACATTCCTCCTCCTCAATCTTCTCAACTTCCTACTAAGACTAGACAAAATCGTTCTGCACGTGAACGCCGGTGAAAGCGCCGTCTTAGAGCTCAAACTTTGCAATCCCCAAAAACACCTTCAACAAGCATTATTCCATTTTCTCCTCAGCCGACGATTGAGCCGAAATCTCCTAAACATAAGATGCATGATGGTCTTGATCCTGTGCGAGTTAAAGATCCTATTTTTATAAATCTTGATGATGATATAGATGAAAATGTTATTCATGATGAAAATGCTACTTCTCCTGTTCATTCTGATAGTGAATATGAACTTGTTGATATTGATAACCATTTATCTAACGAATTTTCTAAAGCACTTATCCTAGCTCCTAGACAAGAACACCGCGGCTTGGGATATGAACATAGCCCTTGTTTGGATCTTGCGATAGCTCCATCTGCTGTGTTGGATGTTCCTCCTCTAGCGTGTTCCCTGCCTTCCCGAAACATTGATCAGCAAGATCGGGGGGTAGATGACGTGCTAGACTAGTTTCATTAGCATAGCAGATTCTCTCCTCCTCTCTTTCGTTACTTCTTCTATGTGTTATTCTCATTCTTCTATTTGTTGTCCTTAGTGTTGTCTACTTGAGGATGATGCAAAGCATTGAGATCTCTCGATCTCTCTCATGTTGACTCAAAAGACACATGTGTTCCCTTCTTCTAGGTGACCTTCCTTGATTGGGGAATGAAGAACAATTATGCATACATACATATGATATACATGAATTATCATACAACATACTGACCCCGAGGAAAGCGAAGTCACCTCGTGCTTTGTGTTTTGTGTCTATTATCCTTGGGCTTATCTCACACTTGGGGGCTAAATCCTTGTGATAACATGCTCCTTTCCCTTTTTCATTTTCTTATATGTATCACTACCTTAAAGCAATCACCCCCGGTGAGGCGTGTGTGATCGCTTTAACGTAGGGGGGCATACATCCCGTTCATATCTTTTCAAGATACTTGAAAATTTCTTGACAAATTTAGCTTTGCCTTGAAAATTTTTGATAGCTTTCTTGCATGACTCATAGTGAGGGAACCTTGCTACTGACAGTCATGGTTCTCCCTCATGATCTTCCCTTTTACCTTGTCAATCGAAGTCGTAATATCCTTAGTCCACTGGGGGCTTGGTGTATCTTGCCTCCTTGACGTGGTGAAAGTTTTTCAATGTTGTTTCCTTGTACTTTACCAGAAGTATGAGCGTACGCTTATACTCCCGCTAAAGTGGGGGCTAAATGTAGCGTCCTAAAATTGTGACACTTGTAATTTCGACCGCATTTGGGTCTTCATGATGGCAACGCAACACTAAACCTGAATGGAGACCCCAAAACTTGCTCATGACACCAAAAACTTCATTTTTCCAGCACCCTGGCTTGATCCTCCTTGCACCCTGCTGTCCCGGGAGGTGGGACCAGAGTGCCCAGCACCCTGGTCCCTGGCCCTATTTTGGGCCCGGTCTCCTATGGGACTTTGGGCCTTTTTGTTTGCAAATTGGAAAATAACATTTCTTGGTCAGCCTAAGGTCGGGAAAATCAGTCTTTTAACCCTAATTGGCAAGTATAAAAACTACATTTCCTCTCCCATTTGGGAAGGAAGGACATATGTGTACAAGACGTGGAAACGATACTAAAAAATTCAAGCATTCAAGCATTCAAGCATGCCTTCAAGCAATTGATCATTCTAAGTCTCCATTCAAGGCTAAGTGTTGCATTCAAGACAAGGATTCAACCATTGAAGAGGAGATCACTTACAACACATTACATGCTACAACATACAACATACAACAAACAACAACATCTATACCTTCGCATATAAGGATACAAACATCCTTACAACAAGGTATTAGTACTTGTTTTACATTACATTTACATTACATTTACAGCATTTCTCATTTCTTGGTTAATTCCAAAACCAGGGTTTGACCTAAGGGCAAACCCCTAATCCCTAACCCCCCAATCGTCTTCGCTTTTCTGTGTGTAGGTTGCAGGTACGCAGCTAAAATTGAAGATCTGGAATCCTTGTGCAGAGACGAACAGATCCCCCTTCGTTTCGCGGATTTTTCGGAGGTCCGTGTGCACGCCGGGTGCCATCGTCCCGTCAACTTTTGCTCAAATTTGCAGGACAGCACCGTCTCGACATTTTACTGCTAATTCCAGGTCCGCAGCTTCATCCTATATCCCTAACTTAGTTTATAAGCGAATCTTTCTCACTTTCTATGCATTCCTAGTTCAATCATTCTTTCCACATTTCTTTACAAAAGAGGGTATCCTTGCTATCACAACCCTTGAAACTCATATAGAATCCAATCTTGCATTGCGTGGGATTGGATCTTGTGGGTTTCAACCCCTCTTTTGAATGTAAAGTCTCCCCTAAGTGAAAACCATCAACCCTAGTGACTCCCCCTTCTCTCTCCTTGGAGTTGGGGAGGGGAGAACAATTAGGGTTCGATTTTTCCGCTTTACAGTCTTTATCCCTAAAACAAAAAATTAAACATTTAAAACTGGAAAACATAAGAAAAACATCAAACTTCAACGATAAAAAATCTATCCAAACAACATTTTTTACCTTTGTTCTTTCTTGAGTCGTATGAGCTTGTGTTTTGTCGTACGAGCCTTCTTGTTTGTCGTATGGTTTAGAAAGTTTTTTCGTACGAGGTCTTTGGTTTATCATTTTTCTCAGTGGGAATTGTCGTATGAGCTTTTGCATTTTCATATGAAATTCCTGATTTGTCATATGGGCATGTATGTATTGTCGTCTAAACCTTCTTAAACTGTCGTACAAATTTTTGTCTCTGGTGGTCCAGAGTTGTCTTCTTGTGCATCTTTTTCAGGTCTGTCCTATTTGCTCAGTCAATTTTTAGTGATCATAAACACATGTTATCTATCATTCTGTACTTAGATTGTCTTCTTTGTTCTCTTTGTCTAGTTATCATTTATCAAAATTGGATTCTAAATCTAAACAACTCAATATTTTCAAGTACTCATCCTCAACAAGTTCAAGATCTAAACATCTCAAAGTGCATCATCACCCTCTTTGATAAACTAATCACTCAAAAATATAGTTTGTCATCAGGATCTATCATCCTTTATCATGAAACTAAAATGTTTGGTCAGGATAATCTTGTCCCACATCGTAGGATATATCGTTCCTATTGGGCTTGGTTTTTATCAAATCATCATCATTGCACTCCAAAACCGAAGATCGAAAAACATACAAACTTTTAAATACTTGAACCATCTTTTCATGTCATATCGCTCTATCACATTTATATTGATAGTTAATCACTTATCAAAACAACTTTTAGACAATTGAATCCTAGCCCAATATCTAATACATGTGTATGCCCGTTCTAATTAGAGCTCAGAGATGAAAAATCGCAGAGATGGAAATCGAAACATTGGAAGTAATTGAAGATTATAGAACCATGGAACATGAAGATGAAATACAAGTTGAAGAAGAAATAATAGAACAACATGTTAGAGACATCAAAAAAGATCCCCAATTCGATAAATTTATGGAGAAAATACTGGAGGGAGACAAAGAAAAATACTTTCTAATGTTAGCAAGAATTGGTGCCATACTCCCCCAAGATTTTGATGTGAACAAATTGACACAAAAGAAAAGTGACCCTCCCCCTAATAATGAACAATATGAGGATATTTTTGGTCTCAAAATGAATGACACGTCAATTCCTAGTAACACCAAAACTAATGAGGAAACTTACATGCCCAAAAGAGATGAAGTAGAAATTCTGAACAACGTTCAATCCAATGAAGATACAAGAAGGGGTAGAGATGATACAAGAAGATATCTAGATCCTCCTAGAATGAAAAATCATGGTTATGCAAGAACAAATCATGTTGATAATCCTATCACAACTCTCACACAATAAATACAAACATTGCAAACACAAATTAAAGACATGCAGAGAGGAGATGTTAGAAGATACTCACATCAAGAAATCTGTCCTTATCAATTCGACAAAAATATAAACATGATACCATTTCCTATAGGTTTTGAAACTCCTAGATATGAAAAATATGATGGAAGCAATGACCCTCAAGATCATATACGAGAATTTTTCACAGTGAGTATGGAGTTTGCACATGAGGATACCTATTTGATGAGATTATTTCCGAAAAGCTTAACTAGACTAGCTATGGAATGGTTCTCCAAACTTCCACCTAGAATCAGATCATTCTCAGAATTGGTGGATAAGTTTGTTTTACATTACTCTTACAACATACAACACGAAGCAATAATGCTAGACCTATGTAATGCCAAACAAAAGACTGGAGAACCTTTCATGACATTTTTACAATGATGGAGATGGTTAGCTTCACAATATCCTCATGCAGTGCCAGAGTATAAAAAAATGGACATATTCGTCGACAACCTAAATGATCAAATGAGTTATCATCTAAAAATGCAAGGAAACCAAAGTTTCAGAAAAATGATTGATAATGGAATCAGAATGGAGGAAGCCATGATAAAGAAAGGTGAATTGAAAATATACAAAGACAGAGTTCATCCTCCTAACAACACTAATAACAACAATCACAATGATAAACCAAAGTTTTGGAATAGAAATCATAATGTCATCAATGATGGAATAGTGGATAACAACAATGTGAAACCAAAACAACTGATTTTTAATTTATCCCATCAGTTAGCAGCGGCTCAGCAAAACAACAATCACCAAAAAGAAACTATCAAAAATTTCTTTCGAAGGTAATTCACAAACATTGGTGAACCCCTTGGGTCAGCACTAAAGACACTTCTCACAAACAAATTGATTACTTTGCCAGAAGAAAGGAACTACGAACCTCAAGTAAAACCACCTTGGTGGAATGATAGTCATTATTGTGATTTCCATTGAAACAAGGGACATCACACAGATAATTGTCAGCAGTTGAAACATGTCATCCAAGATTTGATTGATAATGGAGTAATGATAGTGGATGGACATACAACAAACAAATCTCATACAACTTTTAAAACTCCACTTCCAAACTATGAGAAGGGTGAATCATTAACGACAAACAATGGTAAGGGTAAAGTGAAGGTAAACTACACTCATACATTTGATAATGTGGTAAATGTGATTGTAGTTAAAGAAAACAAAAATCAAGAACCTACTCATGCTATCACAAGAAGCAA
Organism: Cryptomeria japonica; assembly: GCF_030272615.1. Lineage (NCBI taxonomy): Eukaryota > Viridiplantae > Streptophyta > Pinopsida > Cupressales > Cupressaceae > Cryptomeria > Cryptomeria japonica. The sequence continues at coordinate 618,506,530 of NC_081408.1, read as the reverse complement.
AGATAAATTTGTTTTGCCAGGTCCTTCAACAAACACATCATCCACTACCAAACAATACAATTTGTATGTGGGAAAAGTGGGTCAATAAAACTTAATATGTGAAAATATGACAAATGACTTATCCACACACACACACAGGACTTCTTGATGCAAGCTATGGAGTAATAATGTATTACTCAGCTTCCCAAGGTGGGTCCCATGGTTCTCTATCTCACAATGTCCCTCAAACCAATGTTTTGCTCTCAGATCACTGAGCAAAATGGTTCAGGGATGGCAAATGTAAGAACGAGGGATGCTCTGATAGATTTTAGTATAAGATACGTTATAGGCTAGGTATGATTCTAAAATGCAATAAACTAAATGATAAGATGACAAGATTAGTATGAATACTATCCTAACATGATATAATTAATCTATGATTGAACTAAAATGATAAAGAAAGTAATCTAAACATGCATATTTAGTCTAATTCTTGATCTAAAAGAGGCTAAATGATGAGCATATATGAAATGAGAAAGCTTGAAAGAATTTGAGCATAAGTGTAATGCTTCGAATTTGAAAGATGATTGTTTAGAATGGAGGAATGAGAGCTCTATTTATAGCAAAAATAGGGCAATGAATGGTCAAGATTGAATGGTTTAATCAAGGGCCAATTTTGAAAGTTGGGGATCCATGTGCACAATTGGCACCAATGAAATGGTGACAAGTGTCAACATAGGATTGGGTTGAGAGAAGAGGTTGGAGGCATTAAAGGCCTGAGAAGACCTCATGGTTATCTAAAGGCTAAGGGTCAAGTCCAAATTAAGATTACCCACTGGATTAAGAGTTAATCCAAGGATAAACCTTTGTGCAAATGATTAAGAGATAATCATGGTCAAAGCATTAATGACCTGATGAGACCCTTGGGTTGGATGAAGGTTGAGTCAAAACAAATGTTTTAACCATGTGGGAGGGTTTGAGTTAACCATTAATGGTTATTGGAGACTTTGGGGATTAAGTGGTTGAAGGTTGAAAGCCTTTAATGGTTATCAAAGACTTTGAGCCATTTAGTGGTTGAAGGTTGAAAGCCTTTAATGGTTATCAAAGACTTTGAGGTTTGAGAAGTGACTTCCCTTTGCTTAGGGATGTGACAAAGTTTAGAATGATGGGTTAGGTTAATTAGAAGCGATTAGAAGAGTCTAGAAGGGATTAGAAATAGGTTTAGGATTTTGCAAGTGGATGGAGGGATAATAGGATTTAATTGAAATAAAGTAATTTAATTCAATTTGGTTGCAATTTGGAGAAATTAAATAAATTAGATTTATTCAATTTTAGGATAACTATTTAATTAAATTTGAATTTAATTAAAAGTGGATGGGGGGGTTTAATTGAATAAAATGATTTATTCATTAAATGGGTATAGTGAATTTTATTTAAATAAATTGAATAATTTACTTAATAAAATAGAAGAATGTGGATAATTTAATTAAATTGGATTTAATCAAATAGAGAAATGAACATAAAATATTCATTTGGGAATGTGGTCATTTTTATACGTCTACACAATCTAGTGGCTCAATTACAGAAAACGCCTGCCCAAATATCCATCTTAGAACTTTTAAAGCTTTCACTTGCACATAAAGAAATTCTTGAACGAGCATTAGTAGATACAACAGTGTCTAAAGATCTAGATATAGATCAATTCCAAACCATGGTGGGACACCTCACAACTCCTTACTGCTTATCATTCACTGAAGAAGATGACATGTCCCTGCAACATCCCATAATGCTCCCTTGCATATCGAACTCATCATTCATAAGATGCGAGTTAAACACGACCTAATAGATGGAGGAGATGGGTTAAACATTTTCTCTTTGAGTCTAGTCTGTGCTTTGGGTTATTCAGAAGATGTAGTTGATCCCTAGAAAAAGATCACCATAAAAGCCTATGATGATGAAGAGCATTCTTCTAAAGGAATTGTGATGTTACCCATCAAAGTGGGACCTTTGCAGAAAGACACAGCATGCCAAGTTCTAGACTTAGAATTATCCCATAACATACTCTTGGAAAGATCCTGGATACATGAAATACAATATGTGCCATTGACATATCATCAGTGCTTAAAGTTTCCCTACAATGGGCAGCAAATCATGATTTCAGCAGATTCAAATCCATTTCAGTATTGTAGTAATCTCAAACCAGCTCAAGAAGTCATTGTTCCTCATAATAAGGAGACATCATCTTCAAACACATAATCTAAAGAAAAATCATTTGCCTCAATTTTGTCAAGTATGGAAAAACAAATACAGCTAAGAGATCGAGGGAATGGAGAATAATCAATATGACAATTACCCCTTTCTCCTAAATCCTTTGGAAAACCATCAAACTCTAAACAACAACCAATTGCAAAACATCTTCCAATATTTAATGGAGCATTTGTTAGTGTTGGGACCTTGTCAGAGGAAACATAAGACAAAGATGTGCTACAATGGCTATACAAGGATGAAGAAGTTCAACAAAAGATCAACAATGTCCGGATACCTACAAAAAAGTATGGAAAAGGATTTAACATTCTCAGAAAAATGGGATAGACTGGAATAGGTCCTATAGGGAAAAGAAAAAAAGGTATATCAGAACCTATCCAACCTTACACTCAGCAGGCTGCAAACAAAACAAGCTTAGGATATGGACAAGTCACTCTACCAGAAGACACATCTTTTAGCCAACAACAAGAGGAATATGAAAACAAATAAGAAAAATTGGCAATTGAAAGAGAAGAAACATCAGCTAAGCAACAAACACAAGCAAACATGAAATGGGAAAAGAAGAAAGCTTCAAATCAATAGGAAAAACAAACTAAAAACACTTCTCAAGCAGCCTTAAATCTCAATCAAAACAAGCATGAACCTAGTGCTAATCAAGGAGAGCTCAAAGCAAGGTTGACAGAACTCAATCTCAGTCTTGAAGAGTTTGAATATGAAAGAAGAAAAGATATAGCAACAAAAGATGAAGAAAAAAATCAAACACTATATGAACAAATCTGTAGATTGCAGGCTACAAGTGATACACATTCTAATGAATAGGAATAAGATTCCTATCATTCTAAAGAATCAGCTGAAGAAAATTTCTTTGAAGAAGATATAGGAGTCGATGTAGTTCACATGTATGCAGGGCAAATGTTAGGAACTAGTTCACTTGAATCAGAATCACATTCGGTTGACTTGGACTTAATCGAGGACAATCAAGAACTTCTTGTGCGAGGTCATTCTAATGAGAGTACCATTATAGACATCAGCATACATATTGAAAACTTTGATACATCCATCATGACTCTTGATACTTTCAAAACATCTCAACCCAATGACCCCCTACCTCTAATCCACCCTGAACTTATTGATTGGGAAAATGAAGGACATACTGCCATTGATACCTTTCCAAATGACCATGCCATATCTATATATCTTAATGCAATCAAACCCGCAACAACTCTCACCAGGAATTTCAGCAATGCATCTTCCAGTCAAGTGGGTGCCAAATCTCCTAGTCACAAAAAGAAAAATAAAGAAAATAATATCAGGTCTAATGCTGAAAACCATTTCCTGGCAACATTAGATCAAGAAAAAGTAAAAAGAAAGGACGCATCTAATGGTGAAAACCTCCTCGAGGCGCCGGAAGATGGGAGATTTGACACTTTACCTGTGCACTATCAAGAAAGGTCATCCATTTTGATTGAACCAGTAGAGGCAGTTAACATCGGGACAACAAAGCAACCAAAGATCCTACATCCAACAACTTCTTTGTCAGAAGAAGAAATGCAACAATATATAGAATTCTTCAAATGAAGGCAAATCAATTTTGCCTAGTCATATGAAGACATGCCAAGGTTGGGTTTAGAGCTTATTATGCATCACTTGAATGTTAATCTAGGAGCCAAACCAGTCAAACAAAAGTTAAGGAAAATACATCTGCATATCGCTCTCCTAGTCAAAGCAGAACTAAAGAAATTATTGGATGTAGGATTCATCAAACCTGTAGCTTATACTCAATGGGTATCCAACATCATTCCTATTTCAAAACCAGATAAAAGCATCAGAATATGCACAAACTTCAGAGATCTTAATAACGCATGTCCAAAGGATGACTTTCCTTTGCCTAACATTGACATCATTGTAGATTTAACTATTGGACACTCCATGTTTTCTCTAATGGATGGTTTCTCTGGATACAATCAGATTAAAATAGCACCTAAAGATCAAGAAAAGATAGCTTTCACATGCCTGTGGGATACTTTCTACTGGAACGTCATGCCTTTTGGACTAAAGAACGTAGGTGCTACATATCAGAGAGCTATGACAATGATATTCCATGACATGATGCATACATTCATGGAAGACTATGTGGATGACATCTTGGCCAAATCATACAACAGAGAAGACCATATAGGAATACTAGAAAAGATCTTTGACAATTTAGAACAATATAAGCTATGACTCAATCCTAAGAAATGTGCCTTTGGCGTTACTTCAAGAAAACTATTCGAATACATTGTTTCAGCTAGAGGTATCGAAGTAGGTCCAACTAAGGTCAAAGAAATCATGCAGATGGCATCTACCAAGAATATAAGTCAGCTCAGATCACTCCAAGGAAGACTCCAGTCAATCAGAAGATTTGTTGCTCAACTAGCATATAAATGTCAACCATTTACACATCTATTACACAAAAATGTTCATTTCAAGTGGGACCATCAATGTGAGGACGCATTCAACAAGATCAAGACATATCTCATGCAACCACCTATCCTAATGTCACCAATTCCAGGAAAGCCATTGTTACTCTATGTATCAACCACCGAAGTATCATTAGGAGTTTTGCTTGCACAACAAGATAATAAAAAAAAGAACGAGCCATCTATTACATCAACAGAACATTAGTGGGATATGAGATCAACTATTCTCCAACAGAAAAAGCATGCTTGATGGTAGTTTTTGCTTCTCAAAAATTAAGACACTATCTACTATCTCACTCCATCAAGTTAATAGCTAAAATCAATCCTTTGAAGTATTTACTCAGCAAGGAAACATTAACAGGACGATTAGCAAAATGGATCTTGATCCTGAGTGAGTTTGATATTGAATATATAGACAAAAAATCTATCAAGGGGAAAGTCATTACAGACCAACTAGCCGATGCACCACTTCAGGATAAGTGTCCTTTGCAAATTGAGTTTCTTGATGTTGATATCTTAATAGTCACAACAAAACACATGGCAATTATACTTTGATGGTTCATGTACACAACATGGATCAGGAGAAGGTATTCTATTCATCACACCACAAGGTCATACAATCCCAAAAGCATACAAATTAAGCTTTCCATGCACCAACAATACAATAGAATATGAAGCTTTGGTTACAGGTATCAAAATGGCTATATAATGGAACATTACACAACTTCAAGTCTTTGGAGATTCTCAACTCATCATCAATCAAATCAATGACGATTATCAAACAAAGGATGAAAATTTAATGCCTTATAAAAAGATGGTTGATGATATAAAGAAATACTTTGTAGATATAACTTTTCAGCAGATTCCAAGGAATGACATCAAAGCAACAGACACCATGGCTACACTTGCTTCTCTCCTTCAGATGCAGGAAAATCAACAGTGTTATGAAATCCTGGTAGAAGAGTTGTTTTACCCTGCTCATAATTTTTCTGATTCCCAAACTATCTGTCACCTTGTTGGGCATTATTCCTCCCTTTACGACAAACTTACACATACCTGAAAGATAATATCCTCCCTCCCGACTTATCAAAAAATCAAAAGAGAAACTTTATTTGCCAATCCTCCCATTATACTCTCGTCGTAGATACCCTATTTAAACGAGGTCTAGATGGTACTCTTTTAAGATGTCTCGAACAAGAAGAATCTGAGAAGGCCTTACATGAAGTCCATAATGACATTTGTGGCACTCATTTAAGTTGTCTTACCCTTTCGAAAAAACTCATATGCTTGGGCTATTATTAGCCAACTATGGAATGAGATTCTTTTCAGATAGCTAGAACATGTAAACAATCTCAGATCCATGGGAATTTGATCCATGCACCAACACAAGAACTTCATCCTTTGGCAACATCTTGGCCTTTCTATCAATGGGGTCTTGATCTAGTAGGAAAGATAAATCCTTCTTCATCTAATGGTCACAAATTCATCCTTGTCGCTATAGAATATTTCACAAAATGGATTGAGGTAGTACCTCTCACAAATATCACAAGAAAACAAATGGCTTCCTTTATCTTGAACTACATCATTTGTCGCTATGGAATATCCATGACCATTATCACTGATAATGGGTGACCATTCAAGAATCAGGATGTCCAAGAACTATGTGAAAAATTCAAGATCCAACATAGATTTTCCACACCCTACTATCCACAAGGGAATGGGCAAGCAGAAGCATCAAACAAAAATATTTTGAAAATCCTCAAAAAGACATTGAATGATGTTGGTAGAGATTGTCATATTCAATTGAACCCTTCTCTATGGGCCTACCATACTAGTATCCACACACCAACAGGCGCCACACCTTTCTCTCTTGTTTATGGATTAGAAGGAATAATTCCAATAGAAGTAGAGATACCTTCTCTACGTGTATCATTAAAAGGTCTTATTGTAGATGAAGAACAACAAGTATCTAGACTGTAGGAGTTAGAATTGATCCATGAACGAAGCTAAAATGCCTTTGATCATTTAAAGGTATATCAACAAAGAATGTGCCAAAGTTATAATCACAAGGTCAAACCACGAGTCTTTCAAGTTGGGGAACTAGTACTAAAGAAAAATCCATGCAACCAAGCAAATCGAGAAAAGAAAGGAAAGTTCGAACCAAACTAGTTAGGTCCGTTTGTGGTCACAATAGTATTTGGGTCAAGAGCATATCATCTATCAACATAGGATGGAGATAAGCTCGAAGAACCCATCAATAGCATGCATCTGAAGAAATTTTATGTCTGAAAAATAAGAAAAATCCAAAAATAGTTGTAGCGTCGTAAATTGTACGCACTTGCTAGGGTGGTACAATTTCACACCTAGTTTAGCACCCGCCTTGGCACATTTTGCATTTTTCATTGCATTTCCCCTTTAGCACTTAATTAATTAAATTAATTAGGTCTAAGGTTCTATTTCATCATCTTCCACATCATAAAGTTGGGCCCTTTCATTAAAGTGTGCCCCTTTCATTTTATTCCTCCAATACATCATTTAATCAAAAACCCTAATTAGGTCCTATTTTGAACTTGGGGGCTTGATTTCGGGGGTCAAAACATCTTGAAATCACCTGTAACTTTGGGATTCACTCTAAAATCATCATATTCGACGACCCTGAAAATTTGGTGAAAAGTTGTCGGGACCATGGCGCCTGGCGTGCACATGGTCCCAGACATTTTTCTCGAAATTTTAGGAGCATGATCCAATCATAAAATAAATCTTAACCCCAAGAAATTGGCGGGATATTCAATCTCTAGGTCGGCCAAAAGTTGAAATTAAGACCTAGGGTTTCATATATAAAAGCTCTCTTTCTTCATTTGAAAGGATCGGGATTTTTGGTTTTCAAGGGCCTTCTATGCAGTGAAAGAGTAGATCTTTGAAGACTTCAACAACATTCAACATCCATCCATCAAGCATTCATCAATTTCATTCATCCATTTAGGGCTTTGAAGGCATTGAAGAACAATAGGGGATCACCGACTGAAGATTGGCTTGTACCCCTCCCTTGGGGTTGGGTATGATTTCATGTTGTTTTCATGTCTTTACATAAGCCTCATTATATCATTTGTATTCATGCTTTAGATCACTTTACATCTTGATTTGGAGCATTTACATTATCATTTACAAGCAATTAGGGTTTACTTTCTAGGTTGCTCTAGTTTGCTTACTTGCATCTTAGGATCTTGCACACACACAAGGTCTGCACACACATTACTTTTACAATACAACTTGGCTATTCGTGGAGGTGGAAATCACCAAAGCGGGGGTTTGGCTAAGGTAAAACCCTATATAGCCACCCACCACACCTTTTCAGATATAAGTGCAGGTTTCGGGACTCGGACGACGCCACAGGTTGCAGATCCGGGAGAAGCACACTGAGACCGACCTTCCCACCAAATTTCTGGGCAAAAGACCAGGACAGGGGCATGGGGCGCCCTGGTCCTGCCAGGACAGGGGCGCTGGGCGCCCTGGTCCTTCTGTCAGACAGCAACTTTCAGCAACTTTCTGACAGCTTTTCAGTTTGCAAAACAACAGTTTCCAGAGCAGTTTCAGGGGCAGAATCAGGACAGTGGCGCCCAGGCCCCCGTCCCAAACATTTTCACTCAGATTTTAACACCAGGTACACATTTACATTCTTGTCTTATTCTTGTGTTTATAGCTTTCCATAGTTTAAGTTCAATTGAGCAATCTTGTTATTAGTTCATACTTGCACTTTGGGGTTAGGGATTGAACTTGCATCATTTTATCTTTCAATTGCAACAAAGGAATAGAAATCCTAATAGGTAGCCCATGGCTCTCTCTTCCACAAAATGAAGTAGCCAATTGTGTGATACCTCTAGGCTCTTTCGTATTCCACAAATGTGTGATTGAAAGTGAGATTAGGGCATGTTTGCTTAGTGTCACTTTTTCCCCCACACATTTTGGTGAACCTAATGTGAAATTCCAATCTTCTCTAATTCTGATTTGTGTTTTCAAATTTGAGTGTTTATGCTATTTCAAATTCAAATTTGTATTTACAAGTTTTAATTTCTTGCAAGATTCAAAAATCTAGAGGAAATTTTTGCTAAAACCCTAATTTTTCAATTCAAAGTTGAACTTGTGGATAGCTTAATTGGGATCAATAATTTCAAATCTGATTTAGGAACTCATTTGAATCATAAATTTCATTTTCTAAATCTACATTCTAAGTGCTTGCATTGGTTAAAATTAAACATTTCCTTCTCTTTTGCATGTTTTATCATTTGAAAGAGGAAAATTGTTGTCATGATGCATTCATTTCATAGATGTGATAATTTTTCCTTCTCCTAAAGAACCTCCCCCCATCTATAACAACATTTTAGTGCCTAAAAGAGTTGCTACCAATCCCTTTGAAACTCTCCCATGCTCTAAGGATGAAGACTTTAAGAGTGATCTTGACAATTCTCCTAAAATGTGCCCTTCCTATTTAGCTATCCTAGAGGAAGAGAATGATATCATAAACACCTTTCTTAATGTTACTTCACCTTCCCTACATGATGTCTCTCTAAGTGAAAAGGTATTGATGGACATTGACTTCTTTTCTCCTAAAGTTGGTCCTTCCAATGGGGGCGTGTTGGTGCAACAAGAGGTTATGAACACTTCTTTCAAAGATTTCCTTCTTAAGCATGAATATTTGGAGAAATATGTCCATGTTCCTCCTAAAAAACACTCCCTTCATGAGGATCCTTTTGTGCAAGAAGATGACATTATCCCTACATTTCCTAGTCATGGCATTTCCTTTTCCAACAAAATTCCCACTAGAGATGATGAATTAATGATAAATGCTTACCCTTCTCCTAAAGTTTGTCTTACCCATAAGCATCCCTTAGAGAAAGAAGATGAAATAATAAGAAATTTCCTTAATTCTCTCTCCCCTAAAGATCATATTGAACATATTTTGAGGAAAGAGGATGAGTTTAACACATCTATTGATTCTCTCCCTCCTAAGAATGAGGAATTAATAAACAATGTTATCTCCTCTCCCAAAATTAACAATACTTCAAACATTTCTTTCAACAACTTCACTATTTGGGATGAACCATTAGAAGAAGGTGTAGATTATTCTCTATCCCATGAGAGAACCCTAGCCAAAGGGGATGAAATCAAGATTGAAAACTCCCTTGATAGTTTCTCACCTTCCTTGAATCTCAATTATTCTCCCCCTCCTCAACTTTGTTCTACTCATGAGGAAACCCTAGTTCAAAGCAAGATGGTTAATATCTCTTTCAAAGATCTCCCTCTCAAAAGTGAGACTTTAGAGAGTAATGTTGATCCTTCTCCTAGAGAGTTTATTCCCCATGTAGATCCTTTGATGATAGAGGATGATATGACCTCTCCTAGTAGTACTCTTCCTACTAGAACATCAATGCCTATCCCTTGTCTCTCTCCTAAAATTGATTTAATCCGTGATAAGATTTTAGTCCAAGAGAAGACTATCAATAATTCTTCCAACACTTTTGTTCATTCCTCTAAACCATCCTCAATCAATTTGATACATGTGAATGAAACACCTAATAAACCTCTCTTCACTATCCAAGGTGCTTGTCCTTCTCAAAATTATCAACCTTTAAATAAGCCTATCTTAGTGGTTCAAGGTGGTTATGCTAATGATTCTTTTTGCACTCCTAACAAACCTATTATTACTGTGCAAGGAGGATATCCTACTAAGAGCCCTTATGAGTATGCTAAGCAACTAACTAGAGAGAGTTATAATGCGGTTGCTCATACTTATAACACAAGAAACAATAGGCAGCCTAATCCTCCTCTAGTTATCCCAACTTCACTTCCTCCTTCCCAACCTATTCTTCCTCAAGCTCCTCATATTTCACAAGTTCTTGGTAAGGACTATGATCTCATAGAACAACTTAAAGCTACCCCTGCTAAGATATCCCTTTGGGATTTGATACAAACTTCTTCCGCTCATCATGGAATGTTACAAGATGCCTTGAAAGATTTGAATGTTCCTCCACCTAATACATCTAGTAATATAGTGTCTTTGGTTAACTATGTGATGAATCCTAAAGCTCAAATTGTGTTTACTCAAGATGAGTTGCCTACTAGTGAAATTCAACATCAATATGATCCCTTGATGATTGTGGTTATCATAAATGACACTGCTATAAGACAAACACTGGTAGATAATGGTTCTGGCCTTAATGTGTGTAGCATTAATCTATTGCATAAGATGAATGTTGATACATCCCTTATTGAGCCTGACTCTCATCCCATTCGAGGCTTTGATAATGTGGCTAAGTCTTCATTAGGTATTATCACCTTACCCATCACAGTGGGACCTGTTACTTTGCCTACTCCTATCCATGTTATGTCGGGAAATCTAACATACAACTTGTTATTAGGGAGACCTTGGATTCATAGTATGCAAGCTGTCCCCTCTACATTGCATAGACAAGTTAAATTTATTCATAATAATAAGACATATACCTTGATAGGTGATACTAATTTTAAAGCTTGTTTACAAACATCTACTTCCAAAGGGAGTTCTTCTAAGCCTTCCTCTTCTAGTGATGACTCGTTAAACAAGATACCTATGGATGAATCATCACCCTCTGATAATCAAAATTCTTTGGATGAGTCTAAAGTTCTTGAAGAAGATTCTTCTCAAATTGAATCTACATATGAAAAGGCTTTTGATCTTGAGAAGGTCCTCGTAGAAGATGATTGGGGATCTCTTGATTTTAATCCCACCTTTGTAGGTGAGTATAGGGTTCCTCCTAGAGAGCTTAAAGTTAAAAAGAAGGAAGAAACTAGAGATCAATCAGTCTTACCTGAACCTAGGAGCAATAATTTTGTGGCTGCTTCTCAAACTTCTTCTCCTCACACCTCTAATTCTGAAGAATTTGATTCTTTGTCTTATGAAAAACCACCTTTTCTTTCTGAAATGGCTAACCGTTATGGTCATGGTTTCCATATTTTGGCTAAGAGTGGCTATAGTGGAAATGGTTGTGGCGCAAATGAACAAGGAATTAAAGTTCCTTTAGAACATAACATGCATGAATATTCATTTGGACTTGGATATAATATTTCTAAGCTCACCAAAGCATCTAAAAGACCATCTCTCAATGTGAATGCTATATTTAGTAGTGATGATGATCTCACTTCAACTAAATCATCTTTTACTTCTATCAACTCTCATTCCCCTCATAAGGAAATCTTGGCGATGAACAAATCTCTTTAAGACTCCCCTCGAATTTCTAAATCCACTTATGAATCTTTATCTCCTATTCATCATAAAGTCCTTTCCTCCAGGGATAAGGCTCTAATAAATTACACTCATCCTTCTTCTAAGATTTCTTGTGACTTTTCTTCTTCAATTTTTATCATTTTATACATGTTTTTGATCTCACTTATAGTTGAGAATTTAGCATGTCATATTCAAATACCTCAATCAATCTATCATGTCTTTAAATAACATTAATGGCTATTATGTTGCTCATCATTATGTGACATTGGTAGCTCATGTACTGGGGGCTCATTGTCATTCATGATGGTACAATTTCAAGTGCAATCATATTTTTGAAGAAACATAATAGCCTAATTTTTCTATATTATCTCTTGTTCCTATGGGGTAATAATGTGGAAATATTGATCATCTTTTCTTTAGAATCCTCTTTTCCTAGATATGGGAGAAGATGTGTATTCTCTTTATTACCTTAACCACTTCTTGTGAGGAGCATTTTACATACACTAATGTCTTGCTTGCATGAACTCATGTGAGTATGTGGTACATTTTGTTTATGTCTAAATCTCTCCCTGGAAGATTGTGTAAGTCCTTCTCATTGACCTTATCCTTGGGAGGCAATGATCTTTTCTTATTTTTATCTAAGGATCCACTTTTTCCTATTTTGTGGATGGTGTGAACTTTATTACTTGATGTTATTCCTTGTATGCATTTGTTGTTGTTTGTTCAAGGATTCCCTCTTACAAGAGGTGTAAGTCCTTGACTACAACCTCTTTTGCACTTGGTAAAATACATCCATAATGAATCCATTCTCCCAATTGGGTTAAAAAGAGCGTCATCCTTCATTAAGAATCACTTTCACCTCGCAAAAGAAGGAAGTATTGCATTCTTATTCTCTTCTTTGTCTTATTCTAGAAGGTGTTGTATTTGTCTAATTCCTCTCGGGGATAGGTGTCTTTTGTACAAAGATCTCTTCTCCTCTAAGGATCTCCTTTACACATACTACAAGATATCCCTTTTCAATTATCTTATCCTTGCTTAAAGAGTGCAAAACTCTCTTGCTTGGATCTATGACATTGTTGCATTTTTGGGGTACCTTCTTTTGTGATGAAGGTAGGTATCCTTGTTCTACTTTGCTTATGACATAAACATTACACTTTTTGAGCAATGGGTCATTCTCGGAACCAGAGCACAGACTCTTAGAGAAAGATGTCTCCATTTTTTTTTTATGCAAGGTGATTATTCTTGGAACCAGAGCACAGACTCTTAGAGCGAGATGTCACGCTTTTGTACTATACATATACAGGTTGTAGCATACTCGGGCATAGACTCCTATGAGATGCTTCTAACCTCACTTACACACACATGCACGAGGTTGAGTGGAACTAGCGGCATAAGGCTAGACTTTCTCACTCTCCTCCCTTACATGGATCACCTAGACAGACTCTAGGGGCTAGTTTTCCATGTCCTTTTCCCATGGATCACCTAGACAAGATCTAGGGGTGAGAATTCCATGTTTTCTCTCTCACTATTCTTCTCATGGATCACCAATGTGTGTATTCATGCTTTTTTTTCTTTTGTTTCCATTGACATCCTTCATCTTGTGTCAGAGAACTCTCAATTCCTCACACTCTTTGTTGTGTTGGAATTGAGATTTAGTCCTCTTTCTTACCAAATGATTCTCCATTAATTTTTGATCTCATATCAAATCTTCTTGTGAAAATTTGTCATCAATATTCTTTAACAATTCGAAGTGGTAAACATGATACCCTGTTTCAACTCACTAAAATTAGCAAGCCGAAACAGGGGGGGGCATATAGCTACCCTCGAATTTTCATCACCTTCCTTAGTAAGCATTAGGTGATTTTGTGATCTAATGTGTGTTTTGTAGGGTGCGGTTCCTAACTGTGTACTGCAGATACCGCTGGGGGCTTCGTTCGACAGACTTATGGTTATATCCTTTTTCAAATAATGTTTACTTTTCTATACTTTAGCTTGCATATGCACATAGTGTTCATATGACCGCTAAAGTGGGGGCTAAATGTAGCGTCATAAATTGTACGCACTTGCTAGGGTGGTACAATTTCACACCTAGTTTAGCACCCACCTTGGTGCATTTTGCATTTTGCATTGCATTTCCCCTTTAGCACTTAATTAATTAAATTAATTAGGTCTAAGGTTCTATTTCATCATCTTCCACATCATAAAGGTGGGCCCTTTCATTAAAGTGTGCCCCTTTCATTTTATTCCTCCAATAAATCATTTAATCAAAAACCCTAATTAGGTCCTATTTTGAACTTGGGGGCTTGATTTCAGGGGTCAAAACATCTCGAAATCACCTGTAACTTCGAGATTCGCTCTAAAATCATCATATCCGACGACCCTGAAAATTTGGTGAAAAGTTGTCAGGACCATGGCGCCCGGCGTGCACATGGTCCCGGACATTTTTCCTGAAATTTTAGGAGCATGATCCAATCATAAAATAAATCTTAACCCCAAGAAATTGGCGGGATATTCAATCTCTAGGTCGGCCAAAAGTTGAAATTAAGACCTAGGGTTTCATATATAAAAGCTCTCTTTCTTCATTTGAAAGGATCGGGATTTTTGGTTTTCAAGGGCCTTCTATGCAGCGAAAGAGCAGATCTTTGAAGAATTCAACAACATTCAACATCCATCCATCAAGCATTCATCAATTTCATTCATCCATTTAGGGCTTTGAAGGCATTGAAGAACAATAGGGGATCATCGACTGAAGATTGGCTTGTACCCCTCCCTTGGGGTTGGGTATGATTTCATGTTGTTTTCATGTCTTTAAATAAGCCTCATTATATCATTTGTATTCATGCTTTAGATCACTTTACATCTTGATTTGGAGCATTTACATTATCATTTACAAGCAATTAGGGTTTACTTTCTAGGTTGCTCTAGTTTGCTTACTTGCATCTTAGGATCTTGCACACACACAAGGTCTGCACACACATTACTTTTACAATACAACTTGGCTATTCGTGGAGGTGGAAATCACCAAAGCGGGGGTTTGACTAAGGAAAAACCCTATATAGCCGCCCACCACACCTTTTCAGATATAAGTGCAGGTTTCGGGACTCGGACGACGCCGCAGGTTGCAGATCTGAGAGAAGCAGACTGAGACCGACTTTCCCACCAAATTTCTGGGCAAAAGACCAGGACAGGGGCGTGGGGCACCCTGGTCCTGCCAGGACAGGGGCACTGGGCGCCCTGGTCCCTGGGACAGGGGTGCTGGGCGCCCTGGTCCTTCTGTCAGACAGCAACTTTCAGCAACTTTCTGACAGCTTTTCAGGTTGCAAAACAGCAGTTTCCAGAGCAGTTTCAGGGGCAGAATCAAGACAGTGGCGCCCACACCCCCGTCCCAAACATTTTCACTCAGATTTTAACACCAGGTACACATTTACATTCTTGTCTTATTCTTGTGTTTATAGCTTTCTATAGTTTAAGTTGAATTCTACAATCTTGTTATTAGTTCATACTTGCACTTTGGGGTTAGGGATTGAACTTGCATCATTTTATCTTTCAATTGCAACAAAGGAATAGAAATCCTAATAGGTAGCCTGTGGCTCTCTCTTCCACAAAAAGAAGTAGCCAATTGTGTGATACCTCTAGGCTCTTTCTTATTCCACAAATGTGTGATTGAAAGTGAGATTAGGGCATGTTTGCTTAGTGTCACTTTTTCCCCCACACAATAGTGAAAAAGTAGAAAATCCAAAAATAGTGAAAAAGCAGAAAAAAAAAAAAGTGAAAAAGCAGAAAAAAAAAAAAAATCAAATATGAGAAAAAGTGCAATAAAAACAGATGGTGAAAACTTGGCAAATAGGTGCTATCTTTCCACTAGCTCTTCCATCTATTAGTTCATGCATCCTTCCACTTGCATTCATTTAGCGTTGTTCATAGCCATAATAAAGCCTTGTACATACGCAGATATCCTGGGTGGCTTCTCGCCATGGGTTGGATCATTGGGTATATCATAATGAATTTGTTTCTAGGCTTGGGGCAAAATCCTACACCTAGCTGGGGGCAAAATTTTTGATCATTTTGAGCTTAAACAAACAGGAAGAACAACAGTTAGGAAACTCTTATTAAGCGAAAATTGAGACATATCCAACATTGAACACGAGATCAAATTATCAAACATCAAATTATCACAAAGTCAGTCTAAGCACATGGATGATATCTTTTGGATAATGATTTTAACATGATTGTTCAACTTTTCTATCTTGATTTTCACTATCATGATTTCTCAGTGATTCCAGGATGTCTTTGACTAGAAAAACAAGGAAGGAACATGATATTTTTCTTGTTTGTTGTCTATAAATTAATCATTAATATGTGCAAATTTGTCTCGGGACATGATCATCATATTATCATCGAAGAAATTTCCGATTTGCGTATTGAAATGATTAATACTGCCTGTTTTATGCAAGCAACACTCAAGTCATCTTGGTTCAATTATACCTTGATGCTTGTGCTAACTTGCCATATCAAAATCCAAGAAAGTCGTGCTCAGGTCATCATGGTTTAATTATACCAATGATGTTTGCACTTACATACCACATTTAAAAAATCTCAATGATAACAAAACACAACAACCCAGTGACTAGTCTGGTCATAGCTTTGCATTTTATTTGCATTGGCATTTGCATTTAGCTTGCATTTAATTCTTTAATGGGATCCTGCATGCTCATTTTATCCAAGGTTAAATCTATCGCAGGAATCATCAAGGTATCATCATAATTGTATACGCAATCAGAATGATGACTCATCTCTCTCCAGATATTGTCAACCGAGCGAAAAATCTTATATTACTCCCCTCAATAGAACCAAAATCAGCTTATCTAAATCTTCCCACAACTTGATATCAACAAACTGTCAGTTCTTCATCCAATCAATCTTATCAATTCTATCAATCGATCACATCTCATCTATTCTATCATGTCTTATACATGATGTATCTTTCTTGGAACTAGACGTTCTGATCATGTCTTAAACAAGATATATCATTCCTGAAACCAGATGCTTTAATCATCTTTGTCTTATACAGGATATATTGTTCCTAAATCTCGATCTTATCAAACCAATCAATCAAGCTTTATCAATAATCAAGAAACCACATCACCGTGATCATAGAACTCGCATTTTCATCAACCATAGTTGCAGAAATCAAATCATTTCTAATCGAGATATCAATTTTGCAAAGATCCAAAAACTCCAAAGGTCAATTATCTCAATTGTTCTCCCAAGGGGGCATAATCGTACCACAATTTATCAATCAATAGTTGGGGCATCTTATCGAACCAATATCATCATCAAAATGAGATTATTCTTTGAATCAATGTGTCATCACACCTCGCTTCAAAGAGGGGCAAAATGTATACACCTAAAAATGGTCTGAAGATAATTAATTAAATAAGCAATTATTTAATTAATCCCCCTTCCTAATTTAAGTAAATTCATTAGCAATTTGATTAAATCCCTTTTCATCTACTTATTAATAAATCTAAGGATTTATTTAATAGGTTCATTTCCATAGTCCCCTTTGATTATTTAATTCAAATTAATTAATCTCCCCCCCCACTTCAATCAATTCATCTAATCCTCTAATTAATTAAAACAAATCAATTTATGAGTTGTTGAGAATTAATTAGTCTTTTCCTATTATTTGAATTTTTAAATTCAAATTATCCACATGCCTCCTAACTTCTAACCACCTAACCTAACCATCACTCTAACCTAACTCATTCCACCTAACCTTGGGTTTTGCCTAACCCTATCCTATCTTGCACATTCTAACCTCCTTATCCTAACCTCCTATGATGTGGATATTTTTGCATATCATTATCATTTCAAATCCTCCATCTAGGTGTAGTCAAGTCACTAGGATTGTTTATCCAGATTTGAGAGAAAATCCATACTCGCATCTCTTAGGAGGTGATAGGTCACTTTGTCATGGTTCATCTTTGATTTCTTATTATTTGCTAACCATGCTTGTAATGTGATGAATAATGATGAACAGTAAGTACTCAACAGATACTGAGAGGGGGGGGGGTGAATCAGTATAGATAAAAATTTCTCTAAACCACTTTGACTGTAAAGATTGCACAAATAGGTAAATAGTGTCACCGATCTAAAACATGGCACTACCGATAAAACACAGTGAGACTGTGAAACACATAAACTGGGAACACTTAGATCTTCACAAAACCTAAACTCTCCTTTCCACTTCACCCATATGCATAAACAAGTAATACATCAGAAATATAAAGACCACTAGATCAGTATGCATTACCACTTAACAGAAAACACTAATCATCACATGAAAAAGCATCACACATGACACATTGATTTTTCACGTGGAAACCCAACTGGAAAAAACCACGGTGGGGATGAATACCCACAAGTTGTTCTTTGAACTCTTCTGAAGTCTGCTCTGTTAGGAGCCTAGACCTGTTAAGGACTTTACAATAGGTTTTGCTAGGAACCGATCCTGCTAGGGATCACCCGGTTAAGGGATGGCTAAATACCTGGTTAAAGGTTGGAACCCTGTTAAAGGTTACCTTGCAAGCGGATTTGAAGAACTCATTGATTTGAGTCACCCTATTAAAGGATTTACACAAAGCTTGTTAAAGCTACCTGGTTAAGGGATTTTCCAACTGCTGAAATGGTTAGAAGTCAACAGGTAAAACACTGATCTGATAACAACACTAAATGCCAAGCCAAATCCACTTAAGTTCCTTTACTTCCGTAATCACACTCTGCAGGTATCTACACACTTCTCCAGTCTGGCAAGAATCAAGTATCTCTTCACTTGGATACACACACACAATATTTGCCAACAACTTCACAATGCAAATTATCATCGACCTTATAGGAAACATATAGGTCGGTAGCATAAACCCTAAACCCTAAACATTTAGGTTATCAATACAGTCGATCCAATCCTGACCATTCAAACACATTGCATTGAATAAAATAGTCTTGAACATATCTCAAGATGTTATCCATCGTTCGTTCTTTGCCACTTCTGGAAACTGATAACCCATCACGCGCTCTCCACCATTTATTGAGACTTTGCATATTCCTGAGGTAGATAGGATCAATCTTCTTCATGCAAGATCCTCAAGGAAATCCTTCACATGCACAAAGCTGACGTGGCAACATGATCTGATCTCCATTTCAATGCTAACCCATCACAAGATATCATCGGTCGAATCACACAGACTTGAAATGCATCAACCGGGAACCCTAAAGTTGAGACTACCAACCGGTAGTCATACCAAATGAAACCCTGATACAAAACTTTCCATATACCAGTTCACATTCCAACATACTACTTCACTTTTTCACATATACCAGTTCTCTTATCAGTTTGCTTACTTCAATATACTAGTTCATACTTTAGCATATTGACATCAATGACGACATACAATATCATCATATCATCACACTCTGCACACATGCCAACAATCTCCTCCTTTGGCATTGATAGAAATATACAAAGATATCTCTCTGCTTCACATCTTCTCCTTAATACTGCAGATATCTTCTTCGCTTCACATCTTCTCCTTAATACTGCAGATATCTTCTTCACTTCACATCTTCTCCTCCTTTGACAACAATGCCAAAGTGGAGGCACAGACATCCATGTTCCACTATGCTGCTCCCCCTGAGGAGTAGCATCCTTCAACACACCAATCCTGAAAAGGTTTGACAATGCAATACCTGACTGATGTGGAGCATATACCTTTAGTTCACCCCTTGAAGGGACAGCACCCCTAATTCACCTTTTAAATAGGTAAATGTAGCCTTCGGTAGAGGCTTGGTGAATATGTCTGCTAAATGCTCCTTACTAGAAACTTGTTCCAATACAACCTCTTTGTTTTGAACTTTCTCCCTCAAGAAATGATACTTGAGCTCAAAGTTCTTGGTTCTAGCATTCAATATCGGATTCTTGGAAATATTCTGCTTCTGCACTTGTGGTATTACAAAATATGCTCACCGATTCAGATACAGGGACTTTGAAACCACTTAGTACATGCTTCATCCAAATTGTTTGAGTACAGTTCATAAATGTTGCTACATATTCTGCTTCTGCTATAGACTAAGAGATATAACTCTACTTCTTACTCATCCATGAGACTAGTCTACCACCAAGAAAGAATGCACCACCAGTTGTGTTCTTTCGGTCGTCTACATTACCAGCCCAATCGGCATCTGTAAACACTTTGAGGTTGAAATCAATATTGTATGGATACCACAATCCATAGTCTACAGTTCTCTTCAGATATCTAAGAATCTGCTTGACTGCTACCAAGTGGGATTCTCTTAGACTTTTTTGGAAACGTGCAGCAATGTCCGGTCTATTGTGTACTACATAGTGCAACTTACCAATCATTGATCAGTATTCCTTGTCATTCACCAACGCTGAGTCATCTTCTTTCGACAATTTACAACCGGTCACCATCGGTGTACCAACCGATTTGCTGTCTTCCATGCCAAAGGTCTTCAACACCTCTTTGACATACTTGGACTGAGTGATAAAGATACTGTCTTCCATTTGTTGTATTTGTAGTCCAATGAAGAACTTAATCTCTTTGATTAGTGACATCTCAAATTCCTTCTTCATCTCATCTGCAAAATCATGACTCATCTTGTCATCTCCACCAAAAATTATATCATCAACAAATACTTTACAGATCAGAATCTAGTCTCCTTCTGACATCAGATAGATATTGCTATCTTCACTTGTTCTTTCAAATCCAATCTTCACAAGATGGGAGTGTAAACATTCATACCATGCTCTAGGTGCCTGCTTCAATCCATACAAGGCTTTATGTAGCCTACACACCATATCACTGTCTTCTGATAGGGCAAACCCATTTGGTTGTTCTATATACACTTCCTCTTCAAGTATTCCATTCAGGAATGCAGATTTTACATCCATCTGATACACTTTGAATCCATTGAAGGCTGCATATGCAAGAAGCATTCGAACTCCTTCCAATCTAGCTACTGGAGAAAAGGTTTCTCCATAGTCTTCTCCTTCTTCTTGAGCATATCCCTTACATACCAGTCTGGTTTTTTTTCTTACCACTGTGCCATCTTCATTCAACTTGTTTCTAAAAACCCATTTGGTACCAATAACATTTTTGTGCTCAGCTCTGGGTACCATAGGCCATGTACCATTCTTTTCTATTTGGTCAAGTTCCTCTTCCATAGCCTTGATCCAGTCTTCATCTTTATGTGCCTCTTTAAATGTTTTAGGGTCAAATTCAAAGATCATGCAAGAATTTTCTTTGACCTTTTTTCTTGTAAAAATTCCTGCATCCTTATCTCCTATGATCTGCTTTGGATCATGATTCAACTTTACATACCTAGGAATGATCTTAGTTGTTTCCTTTTCATCCTCATCTTCATCAGCATCAACATCTCCCGGTGCAGGAGTATTGTTATTGGTACTACGCTGTTTTGCAACCGATTCCCAGAAGGTTACAACCGGTTCATGTACCACTTGCTCACTGTCGGTTTCCTCAAGTTTCTCAAAGGTTTCATCAACTCTAACATTTATACTTTCAACAATTCTCTGAGTCCTATTATTAAAACACTTGAGAGCTTTGCTCTTAGTGGAATACCCTAGGAATATTCCCTCATCACATTTTGCATCAAACTTGCTCTGGTGTTCACTCCTCTTGATATAACACTTGCTACTAAACACTATAAAGTAGCTTACTACAGGAGTCTTATTGGTCCAATACTCATAAGGTATTTTATCCTTACCTTTCTTGATGAGTACTCAGTTCATAGTGTAGACTGTAGTGCTCACCACTTCTCTCCAAAAAGTGTGAGCAACCTTCCCTTGAATTAGCATCGTTCTGGCTGCTTCAACTATAGTCCGGTTGTTCCTTTCTGCTAGGCCATTCTACTGTGGAGTCTAGGGGGCAGACAGTTGCCTCTTGATGCCATTCTCTTCACAGTACTTATTGAATTCTCCAAAGGTGAACTCACCTCCTTGATCGGTTCTAAGGCATTTGATCCTCTTACCACTTTCCTTTTCAACTAGTGCTCTGAAGGCTCATAAAGTACCTATCTCCCTGAACACTCCCAGTTTTCATAGGACCACACAAATCAGTATGCACAAGATCAAGTAAATTTTCTGCTATGAAAGATTTACCTTTGAAGGTTGAGGAAGACATTTTCCCCAATTGGCATTCTCTTCACAGAGGATTCTCCGGTTTGTTCAGCACAGGAAATCCTCTAACTACCTTGATCTTATTGGCCTTCACAATATTATCAAAATTTACATGGCAAAGTCTCTTATGCCATATCCAACTATCATCAAACTTAGCCATTAGACATTGACTGATATTTGCATTCAACTAAAATAAGTTACCTTTGGTCTGCATACCGGTGGCCATCAGTTCACCACTCTTTCCTTTTATTTTGCACACTCCATCTTTGAATTCCAGAGTGAGTCCATTATCATTCAGCTGAGCAACACTTAGAAGGTTATGCCTGAGACCTTCTACCCAATACACATTATCAGCACTGCTTTTTCCATTTAGAGAGATGGACCCTTTTCCTTTTACCATACAAGGTGCATCATTACCAAATCGGACTACACCACCATCATACTCTTCTAGAGACAGAAACTTTCTCCGGTCACCAGTCATGTGGTGAGAACAATCACTGTCAATAATCCATTCATTAGTATTATCAAAGCAGGAGACAAGAGCCTTCTTGTCTGACACATCTTCCTTGATAGCTACAAATACTATGTCTTCACTTTCTTCCTCTTTTGATTCATCATCAGTGACACCTTCATCAACTGCAACAAGACAGTTTCTCTTATTTCCTCCTTTGAACTTTTTGAACCTCTTCGATTTGTCCTTATTATCGCCATTAGGACAGTTTACAGCAATGTGTCCTATCCTATTTCAAGAAAATCATTTCAAAGGGAGCTTACCTTTGTGTTTTCCAATTCCCTTAGGAAGTCTCTTGGCCAAAAGAGCTTCAAATTCCATCAAGATCTCCTCATCATCCATATCTCTTCTTTGTCTAGGTTCACAACTGGTACTAGCTTCTTTACCCTTTCTGGATAGTGCAGCAGATGCTTTAAAGGCTGAATCAGTCTTCTGAACACTGCCATCATAACTATTTAGCTCATATGCAGTCAACTTAGGAATGATATAATCTAGGGACACCTTTGTATTGTCAATAGATCTCAACTCCTGAATAGTGGCAACCCTTATTGCATAGACCAGTAATAAGGTTCTCAAAACTTTGCTAAAAATGGTGGAATCATCCATTGTACCTCTTGCATTCTTAATGTCTCCAACAACAGTTTTAATCCTTATCCCATATTGTTGAATGGTCTCTCCTTCAACCATCTACATGTCTTGAAACTTTCCTCTAAGGCTTTTTTCCTTAGCTTGCTTCACATACTCATCACCGCCATAGATAGACTCCAGAGTATCCCATACATCTTTGGGATTGTCTTTTTCCTGAACATCTATAAACTCAACATCAGATAGGCTGTTGATAAGAGCTTCCATTACTTGCCCATTCTCCTGAATTTCTCTTCTTTGATCATCGGTGAGAGTACCGGTAGGGACAACATAAGTATTCTTAACATAGCTCTAGTGTTGAGCACCCATGGTTTTAATGTATATCTTCATTCTGTCCTTCCATGTCTTAAAGTTATCTCTGTTGAACTTAGGATATTCCCTCTTCATTATTAGAATAGGATCTTTTCCTCAAGCAGTTAAGCTTACAACACAGAGGACCTGGAGGATGCTTTGATACTAATTGATGAATAATGATGAACAGTAAGAAATCAATAGATACTAAGAGGGGGGGGTGAATCAGTATAGATAAAATTTTCTCTAAACCACTTTGATTGTAAAGACTGCACAAACTGGTAAACAGTGTCACCGATCTAAAACAGGGCACTACCGATAAAACACAGTGAGATTGTGAAACACATAAACCGGTAACACTTAGATCTTCACAAAACCTAATCTCTCCTTTTCATTTCACCCATATGCTTAAACAAGTAATACATCAGAAATATAAAGACCATTGGATCAACATGCATTACCACTTAACAAAAAACACTAATCATCACATGAAAAAGCATCACACATGACACACTAATTTTTCACGTGGAAACCCAAGTGGGAAAAACCACGGTGGGGATGAATACCCAAAAGTTGTTCTTTGAACTCTTATGAAGTCTGCTCTATTAGGAGCCTAGTCTAGTTAAGGACTTTACAATAGGTTCTGCTAGGAACCGATCTTGCTAGGGATCACCCGGTTAAGGGATGGCTAAATACCCAGTTAAAAGTTAGAACCCTGTTAAAGGTTACCTCGCAAGAGGATTTGAAGAACTCATTGATTTAAGTCACCCTGTTAAAGGATTTACACAAAGCCTATTAAAGCTACCCGGTTAAGGGATTAATCCAACTACTAAAATGGTTAGAAGTCAACAAGTAAAACACTGATCTGATAACAACACTAAATTCCAAGGCAAATCCACTTAAGTTCCTTTACTTCTGCAATCACACTCTGCAGGTATCTACACACTTCTTCGATCTGGCAAGAATCAAGTATCTCTTCACTTGGATACACACACACAACATTTGCCAACAAATTCACAATGCAAATCATCATCAACCTTATAGGAAACAGATAGGTCGGTAGCATAAACCCTAAACCCTAAACATTTAGGTTATCGATACAGTCGATCCAATCCTGATCGTTAAAACACATTGCATTGAATAAAACAGTCTTGAACAGATCTCAAGACATTCTCCATCGTTTGTTCTTTGCCGCTTCTAGAAGCTGATAACCCATCACGCGCTTTGCACCATTTACTGAGAATTTGCACATTCCCAAGGTAGATAGGATCAGTCTTCTTCATGCAAGATCCTCAAGGAAATCCTTCACGCACACAAGGCTGATGTGGCAACATGATGTGATATCCATTTCAAAGCTAACCCATCACAGGATATCGCCGGTCAAATCACACAGACTTGAAATGCATCAACTGGGAACCCTGAAGCTGAGACTACCAACCGGTAGTCATACCAAATGAAACCTCGATACAAAACTTTCCATATACCGGTTCACATTCCAACATACCGCTTCACTTGAACCAACATACCACTTCACTTTTTCACATATATCGGTTCACATCATCATATCGGTTCTCTTTCCAGTTTGCTTACTTCAATATACTGGTTCATGGGCAAGTGCAAGGTAATGAGTCACAAATTCGCGGAAGTCTGCGCATTGGAAAATGCGCTCTTATAAACGGGCCCCCGTTTTCAAAAAACGGGGGCCCGTTTGTGCTTCGGGCTCCCGAGCCGAAAGGTAACGGGGGCCCGTTTTGTTTAAAAACGGGCCCCCGTTTTGCTATAAAACAGGGGCCCGCTTTTAAACAAAACGGGGGCCCGTTTTTTAGAAACGGGGGCCCGTTTTAAAAAACGGGGGCCCGTTTCTAAAAACGGGCCCCCGTTTTTTTTAAAAGCGGGCCCCCGTTTCTAAATGGCATTTTTCCTTTTTTTCCACAATCCGCCCTTGTTTGAAAACGGGGGCCCGTTTTGTGGAAGTTGATTCCACAACCCGCCACTTGGCTCGGGATTAGGCCCGGGATAGGCCTGGGATGGCCACACCTGAGACATGGCCCTGCAAATTCAAATCTCCATGAATGAAAGCACAAATATGAACTTCAGAAATAGTTTACACGCCTCTAATTAGAGAATTTTTATACGAAATTAAAACCCATTTCAGATTATACTGTCTAGATTCTAAATATGTAAATTTATTTAAAAATTGATTATTTTAACTATTTTTCATTTAATTTATACTAAATCAGGTCCATAAATTTGAAATATTAACTAATTTTGTTAATTTAATAACTTTTTTATTTTAAAGAATTTTGGAAAAAAAATTATATGTCATCAATCTACACAAAATTCTTTTGTATTTAAAAAAAAAAAAAATCAAAAAATGTTAAGTTTACATCAAATTATGTGGGTCGTACACGTCAAATTTTTAAAAAGATAATTACGGCAATTAAAAAATTAATTAAAAAAAAAATATTAGAAAAAAAAATACAAAAAAATATGCTCATCAATCTTCAGTGTGTTACAAACTATTTCCCAAAACGGTTTGAGAAAATAATTTTAATTGTGTCAAAAAGTGTGGGTCGTACACATGCATGGTATGGTTCTGAAACAGGCATTTTTAAAACATAGTTTTCAGAACTCCATTTAAAAAGTTATTTTTTATTATGTGGGTATTAAAATAAATTATATATTTGGAAACTACACTCAGAGGGCTATCTTTTATATTTCTGACTTTTTCCAAGATTCAATCTCTAAGTGTTTCAAAATTTAAGCTCAAATGAGACAAAATCTGAAAATCAGGGAAAACACTTCCACTTTTTGGCCAAAAAGTGGACTCATCTTCTTGCACTGACCCTCATACTTCAACATATTGACATCAATGACAACATACAATATCATCATGTCATCACACTCTGCACATATGCCAACATAATGATCTATTGAGTGTTTTGTGTTGTAGCTACAGGTATCGCACTTCATAGGCACGACACCCATGATTCTCGTGATGAGCTTAATATCCTCAAGGACTATGGTGAGGAGGAAGATGATGAATAAGCTAACAAATATAGCATCTATCAAGAGAATTCATATTAGAATTGACAAGTTTTGGCTACTAAACTGGAAGCCCTTGGCGCTTTAGTGGATAAATTGGATACCCCTCAAAATTACTTGGGGTGTGAATAAAATAGGGAATAAATAATGCAACTATAAAGAGGAATTGAGAACCTGGTAAAGATCCATAGGAACCTAATGCAAAAGTCTATTATGGGAGTGGTGACAATGAGGAAGAAGAAAAAGGTCCAATGAGAAAGAATGAAGACAAGATTCAAGGCAAAAGCATTAATGTTGCATCTCCCCAGGAAGACATGCTAAACCAAATGTTGGATGATTGGTGATACATTTCTTAGTGCCCCCTATGCTTTTATACTATTTTATTTATTTTCTATGTAGTTATTACTCTGTTGTTCACTAGACTATTTTATATTTCCTATTTGTAACTACTGGTAATCTTTTGTTGAGCTTTTCTATTTTGGTGGGCTTGCCCTTCAAGCCCTTTTGATGGTTTTTGATTTGGAACTATAATGGGTTAATGATGCAGTCAAGGTAGGGAGATCCAATTAAGGACAAACCAACATTGCAGCTTAAACCATAAACCTGCAAAGCATATTGGTAACCGGTAACAAGATGCTAGAAACAACATATAGAACAACCGGTAACAACACAAAACACGTAACCGGTAAACAATGTGAACAAATCTTATTATAATCTGGAAAGTATATATGCCACATGCTGGATCCTAGTCCAGGATACAAACAATGCTTACAATGCAATTACAATATTCGCAGATCATCCTCATACCAAATCGGCTTCCGGTAATCAAACTACCGGTTCTATCCTAATCTGGACCTTAGCCTTCCGGTCTCAGTCCTACTCAATCAAAATCTTGCCGTATCTACATCTTCACTCAACCTCAAGGTTATGTCTTCAAATGATTCCCAAGCTTCCATATATATGCTGCCCACAAATAATTACAAATTAATTAAGTCGGCCCAAAGACCAACCGGTTCATGAAACGTGCAAGGGTAACATGTTGGCTCAATCACTTAAGAACAATCTCCAAAACATAAAATGATGCACCAACTTTCGAGAATACTGGCCAAGGACCCAAAGCAACACCTCAAATGATCCGCAAGTCACAAAGATCAACCACAACCCGAAATCATCTTCGCTCAACATACAACCAGGCTAGTCAGTAAGAACACATCAACCGAGACAATAACGGAATCCACATCCTACCGGAAACAAAGTCAAAAGCTATGAAACTCAAACACGATAAAGACCATGAACACAAGGAAATAAACCCAGAACCACAATGCTAAACACTCCAACATGAAGAAATGCCCACCTCTCAAGCAATTCCATTGAAAACTGCTCAATCGATGCTCTTGCATCAGTTGAGGCCCTTCCCCACTTTTATTATAATAAAAAAACTAAATCATGTTTATAATTAGAAAAGTGTGTTGGAAGGAGTGTGCTTAATCAAATATTATGGAAAAAATAAAAATAAAGATATATTACTTTATGAGTGAATGTGATAAGGAATAATTTTATATAATGAATCCTCCATGAAAACAAAATCTCTAGAAAGATAAACTTTAAATATTTACCAAAGAATTATGATAATCAATAGTTACATTAATAATTATATCCTCTCATATTTTATGTTTGACAAATATATATTAACATAGAAAGTGAATCTAGGATAATGTGATAGTACATTATTAGAAACTACCTTTCTACATGATAGGAGGAACATGTCAAATTTTTTAATTAGTATCAATTATTAGGTCTTCTTATTGTCTATACCACAATATGCCAAGATATATAATACTTTATTTGCTTCTCTAAACTAGAGCTAGCTTCATCAACATTTCAATAGATGTAGGATTAACCACACTTCATGGAGGGTATACCCCAACTTCAAATATATATATCCCTAATTATTGGTAGCAATACAATTTAATTTATCCTAAATAAAATCCATGATGACAAATTTGTTGTAGACCTAAGAGAAAAGTTGAGGCTCTAACTTTGTTATTAGTTTCATTATTCATTCTTTTGAGCCTAGTCTTGTTAGCTCTCTAAAATTATTTTGAAGCATGCATCTTGCTATTAACTTTCTAGAATTTTCTCGAAATGTCTCATTAAAGTTAATCGTGTAAATGCTTAAGGATCTCCATTTATCTTTCTCTCACATCAAATGATTAAGATTAATCTCAAAATCTTTTAGAACAAATATTATAATAATATTTTTAAAACATATATACAATTATTACATATATCTTTTCATAATAGTTATGGAGTTATATAACTACTATAACTGACTTCATATAATAACTCAAAACCTACTACATTTAAAAAAAAAATCACTATCATGAAATGTCTTCATACTTAATTATTTCTACCAAACTCTAAATGTTCAAAAATTAGACTTAATTTTCTTTGAAGATCATTTTAAAATTACTCTCACCAAACATACTCTTCCATCAACTTTTCTCAATATACACTTAGGGCATCCTTAAAGGAGAGTATGTTTTATCTAATTTAATTAAGTATAGTTATTTATTAAGGAACTATTCTAAATTTTAATTATAAAGCTAGGATAAGAAAACAGTCGAGAGACAATAAAGTTCAGCTCATATGAATACCTCCAAAATTCATTTAATCATAAAATTATTAGTTCTCACAATAAAATTCATCTTGAATACCTCCAAAATTCATTTAAAGTTCCAAGATGTATTGAATACCACAAGAAATCTGTATTGAATACACCGCGACAAATGATTCAACAAATTTGATAGTTAGAATTTAATGTGCTTTACTGGCTTATTCAATGTGATCCCGGTTGTCGAGATAAGTTATCTGTGGTCACCTCCACAAGCGTATTGAATTTTCTGGTTACGCCGAGAGGTGTTCCTACAGTCACTCACAGCAGGGGGAAGTGAGCTATGCGTGTACACACTAAAGATCCTGCAGCGGTTACATGCATGCTCCAAACGACATTCAATATGATTCGAACAAAGATTCTGCAACAGTTACACATTGCAATATGATATGAATCAAAGATGCATGCATGCAACAGTTATGCATTGCATATTCAATATTGAAACGATTGGGATGAAGAATGTAACAGATAATCATGAACGTTAGAAGGAAGTTGAAACGATTGAATTTACCACTCCATATACATCCTCCGATGACTTGCTTGCATTTCATTGTTTTAACGTCTTCTCTGTCAATCTTCTGCATATTTACCAGACATTAATCACCCTTTTGCTTTGACGGCTCAGCA
Source organism: Cryptomeria japonica (assembly GCF_030272615.1). Classification (NCBI taxonomy): domain Eukaryota; kingdom Viridiplantae; phylum Streptophyta; class Pinopsida; order Cupressales; family Cupressaceae; genus Cryptomeria; species Cryptomeria japonica. Next base: position 618,476,554 of record NC_081408.1, on the reverse strand, counting down.
AGACTTGGATTTGTGGTTGGACGATTGAGTCCTGAGGCGTGAGATCATTTCTATAACTGGTGAGATCGATTTCAATGATTTTTGAATCATTTTCTAACCCTCGAATAGCAACAGATTAACTATGCATTTGGGATATTCTATTCGTATTCTGCAACAATAGCTTTTATATGAATGCTATGCTCTTTGATCTGTTTTGAAGTGCATTATTTTTCTCCGTATAGTCTCCTATGTAATTTGATAGACTAATAGACCTTTCCAAGTAACTTTTCTATGCATGTCGACATGGTTGCAGACAGCCGTTGAATGTAAGGTGTGCAGACTTGGAAAATATGTTGCTCCATTCTTCAACTTGTGTTTCATGGTGATTATGGTTTTAGAGTTTTGGCAATAGCAAACGTCTGAAATTTGATATGCTTTCAGCTTTCGTTCATTTCAAATGTAATGAATAATGGGCAAAGACCATCCAACAGAAGACCCAAGGTGCTCAGGCCCTTAGGCAAACCCAAAGCAGCCTTGAACCCATATCAGAACTGAATTTGTGCAATACGGAGGCCTTAATAGGAGAACCCGGCAACATAGGAATACACTAAAGAAAATGTAGACCCCTAATGCAAATTTAACATGAGAATGACAATTTACGATGCTCAAACCCTCGAATCTGCAGAGAAAGCAATCATGCAACATGAAGACTTTGCCCAACTAATGTAATGTTCCTCAGGGATGTTCCAAGAAGAAATATATATATGTATGTATGTATGCAAAATTTATTGCGATTGCAATGTTTCAATACCTTAAGAATCGATACAATAATATGTTTTTGAAATTTCAAATATAAGATTGCTGTTCCTGAATTGGATCTTTTTGTAGCATGCAATTAACTAACTATGTTTCTTATATAAGAATCAGAATTCAAAATTCGGATTTCTGATTGCCCTTCCTATTATATCTTCTTCTGATTATGCAATCTGGACGCCATCCCTGCTAGGTTTTCTCTTCTTTCATGCGTCTTACACCTTGTAATGGGGCGGGTAGATACATCGTCTTACTCGGTTGTCAAGAGGCTCCTTGAGCGCTGCCTGATGTAATAAGATTATAAAACAAACTTCGATGTTTTTCCAGTAGAACTTCTTGTCACCCTTAAATACCCCATGATGAGAACTTGGACGGGGATATTACACATAAGCTTCAATAATGGTGAGAATAATGTGATTGTGTCGATGGATCTATCTTAGTGTTCAATCTATGTGGAATTATTCCACACCAACAAGAGGTATTTAGGGGTAGTTAATAGGACAAAGGCAAGATCAAACCATCATACGACAAGATTCTAAACAATGTGTAAATTCAACATTATTTCACACATTTTGAACAAATAATGATTAGTTTGATACTATGAATTAATGGGAAAATAGGCCTCCACATGCACAATGCATCAAGTTAAATAGTTTGTAAGGTGATACTCATATAAAAAGGTCTCATAGCATAGCATAGGACCATCAAGATGGGTGTGTGACATCACTAATGTTAGTAGTATCACATTCTCAAAAAGTTACTACATCTGTTTGGTTTTTTTTGAAAGATGGGTCTTTATTTTTAAATCCACACTTATATCTCATTGTAATAGATTTTGTTTTTAACGGAGACCCACCTTCTAAGAACTTTTGTACAATTATGGTGTATGCATTTATAGACATGTATTAGTAGTCTAACAATAGTTCCATTAACCTTAAGTTCAATATCATTGAGATGGTGGACTATGTAAATCAATCTACAAGATGAAGTTGGTAGTATTTAAAAAAAAATAATGTAAATTTTGAAAGATAGGAACACTCTTCGCATTATATTATTACACAAACCTCTATGTGTCTATATATTTTTGGTTAAAATTTTCAATAATTAGAGTTTTCAACTACTATGCAATAATTTTTTTCAAAATTTGAAGATAAATACAGTATCTCTACTATTAGGATATATATATATATATCACCTTAGTTATAAAACTAGGTGGCAAAGCACAATTCAAAATCCTGCTTATTAATGATTTCAGATTTTGATAATACTTAAGTGTATTGGAATTAAAGACCGTATTTATTTGTAGGTTCAAGTCCATAATCAGAGCTTTCTGGTCGGTTATTACTCTATTCTATGCTCTGCCTTTTTGTGCATAAATCAGGTATGCTTCCTTCAACTTTGCATCATTTAATTAGAGTTAGTATCAGAGATCATTTAGTATTACAATTAGGTTAGAGTTTAAATAGGTTACATTAGCATTCAATTAAGAAAGAGATCAATTTTCTAGAAGATAATTCACTTAATATAGTTTTCTTCAATTAAAAAATGTTTTTATGATGTTTTAAAAAAATATTTATTATATGGTAATATTTCTTTTTTTTTCCCTCTCACATATTTTATTTGTTGTCAAATATTTAGAATTATTTAAAAGGGTGTTTATTAGTTTTTGATTAATCAAATGTTTCAACATTTATTAAAACACATTTAAGAGCATAAATATTGTTTTTTAAGGGTATTTAGTACTTTAGTTTTAGACAAATATTTATATATCTATTTTAATAATCAATTAAAGAGTTTATTTTCAGATAAAGCAAGTTATTTCTTATAAAATAGATGTTTCAATGTTTTGTTTGCAAAATGATCAAAGATCAAGAGTGTAGTAAAAATAAGAAACATATAGAATTTATTTAGTTTTTTTTAATAAAAATACAAAAATTATTAAGTTAGAAAATTATGGTAATAATATGTAGTCAAAGAATGGATTTTTTAGTTAAAATTAATCAAAAAAATCAGAATGTAGTAAAAATAGGAAATATATAACGATTAAAAAAAAAAGGAAAGATACAGAACTTAGTCATCATTTGAGGTCGAAAATGGTATTTGCATCATAGGTTTACTATTGTATTTGCAAAATTTTGAACTTTACAATGTTTCTACTATGAGTCATTGTTAGTTGCATTACAAGTCATCATTTGAGGTCGAAAATGGTACAATTTATTTCTTACAATGTTATATCTCATTATATATGGATATTTTTTTTCAAAACTTGAACTATGTGAACAATTTTTTTTGGATAACAATACTAATTTTCTTTAGCTTTAACTTTGTGAATGTTTGATATCATAGTTATTTAAAACTACTATTATTTATCAAAATTAATACATTATATGCATAAGCTTCTCTGATATAACTTTTGTAATCGTGATTTTTTTGGACTCAAATTGGTTAGTGATACTTTCTCAGAAAATGGAGGTGAGCGTAGGAATGAAAGTGGAGGTCTATAGTGAAGAGGAGGGATTCACAGGAGCGTGGTTTGAAGGATCCATCATTGCATTCGGCAATGGCAGTCATGAAAAGAATACATTCTTTTTTCAATATAAAAAAATCATTATTGAGGATTCAATGGGGAGGTACTGGTGGAGGAGGTATATTTGAAAAATATGAGACCCATCCCACCATACAAGCAGATGCCCATCGACCTCTCATCTGGCTTCGCAGTAGAAGCACTTGACATTGATTGTTGGTGGAAGGGGTATTGTTATGAACAAATTCATATCACCTTTTGATGGGAAGGAGCTCTTTCAAATATACTTTCCTGATACTTTTACTATGAAAGCTTATCCTAAGACTGACCTATGCCCTGCTCAAGAGTGGATCAGAGGACAATGGACACAATTAAAATGGGACCTTCAGCAAATATTTATGTAAAGAGTTCTTAAGAAAATAGGAAGCCAATGGCTGAAGAAAATAGATTGGAATTTTTAGAAGAAAATTTGATGTAATATATTTTTGTTAAAATTTGCTTTAATGATTATCAAATAAATCATTATAGGTTGATGCAAAATGTTATGTTTGAATTTTATTCAATGAAAATTGAGTTCATATATTAGTTGTTTATGTAATACATCGTGTTCAACTTTTCTTCAATGCCTATTAAATATTTTAGAAAACTACTGCATTGCTTGATTGCTATTTATTTCAACAAAAAAATGAATATTAGTTAAAAAAATATTTTCTTAAAAATACATATCAGCTATTTTTTAAATTTCCACTAAGTGTTTTGGGATGTTACATATGATATTAGAGCTACGAAGTTCAAGACTGAACCTTAGTCTCGCCACTAAAAAAATTAAGTAGAAACTTAACATAGACTATCCTACTTCATAGGGTGCGGTTGTGATGAACACCTCGGAAGAAAGTTCGAAACCCCTTATGGGTTCACTTTTGGAAACTTTGGCTCGACCATGACTATATCTATTTTTCATTTCCTTCGGATATAGAGGCAATGGCTGAAGCGATAAACTAGCTTTGAAGAGAAAGACATGATTGGACAACTGCCAACAAAGCAACATTAGAGGCATCAATTTGGAAGAAACTTGGAAACCAAAATAAAGCTGAACTTGAGAAACCACCTGAGAAGGGTCAAACCACTATTGAGCCTATCAAACACCATGTTAATTCTCTCCATTATTGAGAGTAATCCATCAAAAAAAGTGATAGCGACTCCTAAATGAGAGTCTACCAAATTTTGTAACTATTATGATTGTAATCAATTTTGGATTGTAAACTCTGTTTTTTAATGAATTGTGTTCAAATAGGTTGATGCAAAATGTTATGTTTGAATTTTTCTTCAATGAAAATTGAGTTCATATATTATTTGTTTATGTAATACATCGTGTTCAACTTTTCTTCAATGCATATTAAATATTTTAGAAAACTACTACATTGCTTGATTGTTATTTATTTCAACAAAAAAATGAATATTAGTTAAAAAAATATTTTCTTAAAAATACATATCAGTTGTTTTTTTTATTTCACTAAGTGTTTTGGGATATTAAATATGCTATTAGAGCTACCAAGTTCGATAATGAACCTTAGTCTCGCCACTAAAAAAATTAAGTAGAAACTTAATTTAGACTATCCTGCTTCACAGGGTGCGGTTGCGACAAACACCTCGGAAGAAAGTTTGAAACCCCTTATGGGTTCACTTTTGGAAACTTTGGCTCGACCATGACTATAGTTGTTGTTCATTTCCCTCGATTACAGAGACAATGGTTGAGGCGATAGACTAGCTACAAAGAGAAATACGTGATTGGACAACTGCCAACAAAGCAGCATTGAAGGCATCCATTTGGAAGAAGCTTGGAAACGAAAATAAAGATGACCTTGAGAAACCACCTGAGAAGGGTCAAACCACTATTGAGCCTATCAAACACCATGTAAATTCTCTCCATTATTGAGAGGAATCGATTAGACAAAGTTATATCGACTCCTAAATGAGAGTCTACAAAATTTGTAACTATTATGATTGTAATCAATTTTGGATTGTAAACTCTATTTTTTAATGAATTATGTTTGAATTTTCATCAATGCCAATGAAATGTTTTAATAAATTATGTTCAAATTTTCCTCAATTAGTATTAGATACTTTACTATGACTATTAAGTGTTCGATGGTTTATTTTATGCATATTGTTTATTGCTAAATGTTAATATTTTTTAATATTATGTTGTAACTATTTATGGATATTTTCATTCTCGTAATTCTAAAATACTACCTTCCATTTTATGTTATTTATATTCAACAAATAATCAAAACCATGGATGTTTCTGAAAATGCATAAGAAATTGTTGTTGCAAACCTAGATGTATCTGTGAATTCAAATGAATTCATTGAGAGCCATATGGACAAATGTTCAAGAACAGTTTTGGAGTACTGCAACAAAATTGTCAAAGAATATGAAACATGGCCTTAATGATAGATGATGTTCAAGAATTGGAATTATTACAAATGGAAGATGTTGCAAAAATAGTTAAGGAAGTTTCCGCAATAGCATCAAAAATTTCTAGATTCTTTAAAAGAAGTGTATCGCAATCATTATGAGAACAAGGGTCGGAATACCATCCTCATCATTGAAGAATTTGTTATGTATTTACATCATTACAATAAAGTGTTGTTAATTTAGTTACGTCTTGGTCAACCTTTAATACTTCTTAAATATTAAAGTTTTATGTAGTTCAATGGACATAGATGTATATTTGAAAAAAATAAAATTATATTATTATTTCGGGTCAGTGCAAGAAGCTAAGTCCACTTTTTGGCCAAAAAGTGGAAGTGTTTTCCCTAATTTTCAGATTTTGTCTCATTTGAGCTTAAATTTTGAAACACTTAGAGATTGAATCTTGGAAAAAGTCAGTAATATAAAAGATAGCCCTCTAAGTGTACTTTCCAAATATGTAATTTATTTTAATACCCACAAAATAAAAAATAACTTTTTGAATGGAGTTCTAAAAACTATGTTTTTAAAAATGCATGTTACAAGACCATACCATGCATGTGTAGGACCCACACTTTGTGACACAATTAAAATTATTTTCTCAAACCGTTTTGGGAAATGGTTTGTAACACACTGAAGATTAATGAGCATATTTTTCTGTATTTTTTTTTCCAATAAGTTTTTTTAAATTAATTTTTTAATGACCGTAATTATCTTTTTAAAAATTTGACTTGTATGGCCCACATAATTTGACGTAAACTTAAAAATTTTATTTTATTATTTTTTTTAAATAGAAAAGAATTTTTTGTAGATTGATGACATGTAATTTTTTTTTCAAAATTCATTAAAATAAAAAAAGTTATTAAATTAACAAAATTAGTTAATATTTCAAGTTTCTGGACCCGATTTAGTATAAATTAAATGAGAAATAGTTAAAATAATCAATATTTAAATAAATTTGCATATTTAGAATCTGGAGAGTATAATATAAAATGAGTTTTAATTTCGTATAAAAATTCTCTAATTACAGGCACGTAAACTATTTCAGAAGTTCATATTTGTGCTTTCATTCATGGAGATTTGAATTTGTAGGTCCATGTCTTAGGTGTGGCCATCCCAGGCCTATCCCGAGCCTAATCCCGAGCCAAGTGGTGGGTTGTGGAATCAACTTCCACAGAATGGGGCACTGTTTTAAAAATGGGGGCCCGTTCCATTTTTTTGACCATTGGATTTAATAATGGGCCCCCATTATTTAAATAATGAGCCCCCATTTCTAAAATGGGGGCCCATTCCTAAATAATTGTTACTGTTAAAAGAAAGACAAATTGCATCAATTTACCACACTATCATTGAAATCCGTACTGACAAACATTTGTTAGATCATTTAGCAGTACTTTTTAATATTTTTTACACAAATTTCTGAAGAACTCAATAAAAGGATATTATTTTTTGAAGAGGAGTTTGTAAAGATGGGTTCTAAGAAACACCAAAAGAAACAAAAGAAGACAATGACAGCGGACGAAATTCAAGCACAAAGAGAGGAGGCAAAACGCCAAAGAGATCGAAGATCACAACAATGCCAATTGAATAACACTTCTGAAGCATCTAGTTCAGTGCCCATTGTAGATGAGACCATTGAAGAGATCATGATGGATGCAAGAAATGTAGAACCAAACACGAGTATGACTATTGATGCAAATGTTCATGTGGATGCGAATCCTGGTATGTTTTTAAATCACCAAGACTATGATGCCAATCAAATTGCTAATTTAAATGAAGCTGGATATAAATTTCATACACCAATACGAAAAGAAATAAAAAATTGAAAATATTATACCACCCTCTCTAAAAAAAAATGAATGTAATTTGTTTACTATTGATAACAATGTGCTAGATAATTTTCTTGGAGACAAATCAAAATACATGCGAATGAATTATATAAACAATTTTTATATAATAAAAAGTTAGGATTCCAGTGTCAATTAATGCTACAATTAATAAAAATGTTAAAAATGCATAAAGTCATTAAAAAAAAAGGTATTTATGTAAAACCAAAAAGAAAAGATGAATCATATAAGCAAGTTGTATCTACTGTTGCTAGTGCCATCGATTCTATCGGAAAAACAAGTCAATCTAAAGATAAGAATGCAACACGTAGAGTTATAACAACTGCTATATTTGACAAAACAATTGTTAGTAAAAGAATATTAAGTGATATAAGTGGCTATTTGAACTTACATCGTAGAACCTTTTCAAGAGCGGCCAAAAGAAGAGACACAATTGAAATTGATCCACTAAACCATTGTTGGAGTTTTAGTGGTAGACTTCAAAGGTCAGACATGAAATTAAATGATGAAACCAAACAATTAATTGCAAAATTTTGGCATGATAACACTAGAGTTTCATCAAATGCTAGAGATATTTTAAAGTTAAGAGTGGGATAAAAAATTTGTGATCCTCATCCAAAACATCTTCTTGACATGACTCAAACTGAATTCTTTAAAAAAATTAGTGATGAAGCTGTGCTAATGAATTTACAAATTAGTCAAAGATCATTTGAAAAATGCAAACCCTGGTATGTTAAAATCAATAAATAAAGAATATCTTGTTGTTGTAAGACTCATGTTCAATTTCATTACTATTATGATTTTTTTCGATATATACGTTGTATGTTGCATAGTAATGATCTTGTGCAGGATTGTGTTGTTTATGTTCCACCTGAAACTATAAAAGATTTTATTGCAAGTTTATTTTTTAAACCACCTAATGAACAATTATTTCTTTCTAGTTCATGCATTTATGGCCTTTGCAATTTATGTGGGAACTATTCTTTGATAGGTGAATGTTTGCATGAACATGTTTCATCTGAGTTTGGACAAAAAATGGTTGATGTTAGGAGATTTAAAAGAATAGAATACCCTCTAAAGGATGGAAAGATGGGGAAACATTTAGAATTGATTACATAACAAAATAGTGTGAATGCATTTATCAGTGAATTTAAAAGTCATATTGTTCTAAAATATGTGAAACATTCCCAACATGCTCGATGGCTTGATGGACAGTTTTGCATATGCAAGAACACATTTCCAGTTGGAACAATAGTATCAATTGTGGATTTTGCACAAAATTATACTCTAAAACCACAAGAGGAAACTCAATCACAATACTACATGTAGTACCCCTCCTCGATCAGCCTCTTTTTGTATGTTTTTGATTGACTTTAGTGACTATTCAGTGGAACATTTTTGTATATTGATTCAGATGTATGCGATGTTATTTCATGCTTTATCTGGATGTATGGTGTATGCTTTTATGCAGTATCTTAGTGCTTATGTTTAATGTTATTTTTATGGATCATTATCATGGACTGACATTTTTACCTTACATTGCGATGCGTTATTTATATGTTGCGTGTTTTGCAAGTGTATTGGGATGAGAGGGGATGATTTTCCTTCACTCACTCTAGTGAGACAGGGAAAGTCACGATTCTACTTCATCGGTGTGCGTGTCGTGTGTGTGTATATATATATATAGGTCTATATGCACGTGGTTCTTTGGTGCAGGACATTGCTGGTACTAGTACCGAGTAGGTACGGGGTATTGACTCCACCTGGTTTCACAGGTCTGAGCATGCCCTTTTTAATATCCGATGGGAGTGGAGGAGATGGTTGTTGTACCCTAGTTTGACCTGCAGTTACACTCATGTGAGTGTTGTCAGTCGGTTGTCTTTCCCGTTTGGTTGTTATGTGAGTCATGGTGCTTTGGTTTGGTCGTTTGAGAGTCGTTATTTGATCATTCTTGGTTTTGTGTGTTTTCGTTCATTTAAATGGTTATTTAATTTAAATGGATGATGTTATCTTATGTTGGCATAATTAGTTGATTATTATGCTTTGTGATTATTGATTTAGTTAAATTAATGTTTTGCTAGACTAAATGGTTAAAGGGCTTATTTATTTTGTAAAGTGCATTGATATATTTTGGAAGGAAATAAATAATTGCCTAGCCATTTAAATGTTAAATGATTATGTTGAAAGAAAGTATTTTTAGAAATAGAAATTAATAAAAACTTTCCTTTTTACTTTTCCATTTGACCTTTTTCATTTTAATTGTTGGAAAAGAATTATTTTTGAAAAAGGAGTAAATTTGATTGTTTTTACCTTTTAAATATTGAAATCTGATTGGTTGGAATAACTTTTTAACCTAGAAAGTTTAGGTTAAAAAGATAATGTTCATGCTATTCCAAAAAAAAAGAGAATTCACGGGAAGAAGGAAGAGAGGGATTTTTGGAGAGAAATTGTAGAAAACTCCCTGGAGGAACTAGAAATTCGACCTGGTTTGCAAGACTAGAAATTCTTCATCTCTTTGCTTGCTATTGCTTCAAGGTTGGAGGTTCTCTTTTTGTTTTGAATTTGTAATTTAAAATTTTCAGTTTGCTTCCTATGTGTGGAAATTATGCAATCTTCTTGTAGATGCTTGTGGAATAATTGGAATGGAAGAAAGAGTGTTTATTGTTCTTGATTTTGTGAATCTATATCATATGGTTGCATTTAGGAAGGAAATGGTTCATTTCTCTATCTGTTGTGTGTTTGATCTTGAAAATCAATTTCTTGTTTTACCTCTTCTATTTGGAAAGAATGAACTAGATTTAGCTTATTGTGTGCTTTCTAGTTCATGTTGCCTATATTTAGGGTTCTGGTGGTACTTTATTTCATCTTTTACCTTGCTGGTAAATATCCATTTGAAAAATTTGGATTTGGCACTGTGTTTGTGTGTGCCTGTGAAATGTTCTGGAGATGAATCATTTTCTTGTTTAAAGGATTGGGTGGAGTGTTGATTTTAATGCCTTGGGAGGCATGTATTTTATTTTATTTGTTATCCTTGCCTTACCTCACCCCGTGGCGGGCTAGTCCCACCATGCAAGTCGATAGTCTATGTTGTCTGCAAGTAGCAGTACTACTAGTCGGCAGTACTGCTACGTGGTAGCAGTACTACCGGTCGGTAGCTACTGCTACCGATGGTAGTAGCGCTACCGGTCGATGGTCACTGCTACCGGTCGGTAGCTACTGCTACTGACGATAGTAGCACTACCGGTTGGTAGTCACTGCTATCGGTTGGTAGCAGCGCTACCAGATGATAGTGCCTGCTACCGGTCGGCAGCAACACTACCAGTTGGTAGTGCCTGCTACCGGATGATAGCAGTGCTACCAGTCGACATGTAGTGCCTGCGGCACTGCTGCGGGTTGGTTTAACCCTCGCGTCACCATGTACTTTACCGGTTCAACCAGTTAGTACTATAAAGTTAATTTTTAATAAATGAAATATATTTTAGAGTGGATTTTGGTGTTAAATGAAATATATTTTAGAATGGATTTTGTGTTGAATAAAAATAAAAGGTGATTTTCATGTGATTTTTATTATGTGGTCAGTAAATTTATCAATGGAAATCAAGGCATGAATTAAGAATTCAAATTGGTTAATTTGGGTATATTCTGGAAATGAATTAAAATGCCTATTTAGAATTCATGTTTTTATTCGGTTGAATGTTTAATGTGGATTTCATTTCTGATGGAATATTGATTTGGAAATTGAATAACGTGACTATTGGAAAGAGTGTTTTATTTAATTTTTCAATCAATGATGTTGCAAGTGTATAATTTACTTCTGGTTTGTGGTTCAGTCGTCTTGTGGTGGCATATTTGGTACCTTTGACCAAGTGTTATATGTTGGTTTGTTGTCTTAACCATGTAGTGTCTTTGCCTGTGGTTACCCAAGAGTCAGTATGTCCACGTTTGACCACTTGTTTTTGATAGTGGTGGTTATGGTTATCTACTTCGCCATAGGGTCCTCGGGGAGTGACCTTGTTTGTTTACTGTCCTTTGAGAGAGTGGCTTTCTCTTGGGGGTTTCACCCAAAGTGGTAGGCATTACGACCCAACAAAAGTTAGATAATAACTGGTAATCTAATGAATTCATTAAGTGGGTAGTTTCATAACATTAATAAAGATGATGTACCTCGCACATAGGTGAGTTCTTGTATTGAGGCTCATAATGTAGTGAGAATGCCTGGAATGGTAAACCGAGCACCTTGTCTTCACGAAAGGCTGGTAGGGTCCACATGAGACTTAGTTGGAACTGAAGGTTCAGGAGAGGTTACCAGGATAGTGAGTCGAGACCTATGGAGGCTGTACCATGGTATCCATCTTAAGCTATGCAATGACACTCTTTCATTTGGTTCACTTGTGTGTTTGTGATGTTGAGTCACCTGAATTTTGTGGAGTCATATTCTGCTGTCATGGAGTCATATTGTTTTGTCGACCATGTCATGCTTATGCTTGTTTGAGGGTCCTCAACTATCTCCTAGCATGGTGGGGTGATTCCATTTTGGGAATTACATGGTCGGGTGGTAGTGCCACTTCTCATTGGATGTTCGGATTTGTACCTTCATGCGAGGGTTGGCTTCGCAAGTGTTCCTATGGTTCTTGGCTCATGATTCATCTCATGTTTGGAGATTATTGTTATTTGGAGACCTATGTGGTCATTGTAATATTGATCTTATGTAGCCTTGTATTTGGTTGAGATGTATCTTTATATGTATAATGAGAAGCTATGTATTGGAAGAGAAATTAAATCCTATGTTGGGATGTTTTTATCAGTTTCCTTTATGATATTTGCAAATGCTTATTGAAGTAGAATTATAATGTATCCTTTCAATCTTTCAATGGTGTATCTCTATTTTCTCATGGCTTCTTGTGATCTCTGAGTTATTAATGTATGTTTGGATTTATGGTAATTGTGGAATTCTTCTTTGAAGTTAATTCTTCGTTGGTAACCCTTAAGGAATTCTGGTGTAAGTCTTCCACTTGTGTTATCGTGCATGTTGTGTAAATGGACTAATTATGTTTGTACTTTAAAAAAAAAAAATTGTTTCACCCTTGTTTGTGGGTTTTCCTTCGGGGTTCCTGGCAGGGCATTACACTACAAATCAGTGCAAGTGGCCATATTTGTGCACATTATATATAGACATGACCATGACAGTACAGAAGATAACATAAATTTTTTGAGGGAGTATCATTTCTATGTTAGTGATAATCGATTACTCTCGTCAGAGTTTGTTCAACATTGCTTCGAGGTATTTCATGATAATCTTAAGGAAAGAGAAATTGACATGAAACAACATATGATATGGTTAGATAACTGCACTGGACAATTCAAAAATGCAAGAATGTTTTATTAGCTATGCAAAGTTCACAAGATAACCAATGTCCAACATTTATGGAGTTTTTTTGAAGTGGGACATGGTAAGAGGGAACACGGTGGAGATGGTACTTGTGTAAAAAGAGCTCTTGCAAGAGAAAAATTGAAATTCGAGGATGCAGCAAAATTCAGAGATGCTTGTGCAGTTGTAGATTGGTGCGATTCAAAGTTGTCAAAAGGATCAACTGAGAACTTTGCAATTCAACATTTCTTCTGGTTGGTAGAGGAAGATTGTATTCCTATTCGGCATGATTGTAATACCATAATTGGATCAGATAAATGGCATTCGTTTAAGAGTTCTAATTCAAACACATGGACTATATTCACAAGGCAGCTTGCTTGCTTTTGTCAGTTTTGTGAGAATAAAGAATGGGTTGAAGAATGACAACAAAGATCATTGACACCCATAGATGCAAATGATCTGCATGAAAGAATTGGTGAAGATATAGATCAGATGTTTGCATCAAATGACTATGATCGCATTTCAGATCTTATACAACAAAGTAAAATTGTTTTTGAAATTTGTTTTGATTTATTAAATAGTACATATATATGAAATCTTACAGTGTATATTTTTGTTTTTATTTCTCATTAAATATTAAAATAAAATTGTTTTGTGCATAGGACATGTCTATGCTATTGTTGCACCAGAGGACAATGAAGAAGGGATAGAGTATTGGTTAGCTCGATGTGTAGAGCCAAAGCATAAGCTAACCACTCCTCGAGTAGATGATGATGGTTATGACTATCCAACAGGATCTGTGGTTGTTGTTGGTACTTGGCTATGCAAATATCTAATAAGAAAGAATGGATTGCCCGCATTTGAAGATTATGAATTAGAGAAGAAGATTATACATTACTCGCATTTGCTAGTGGAAACTAATATAAAATTGGATAGATATCGTGGCAGGTTTGCTAATAAACAACTATGGACTCTCTCTATGGAAGAGCATGAGACAATCATAGATGCTTTGCAAAAGAGAGAGGATGCAGATGGTATAAAAGAATGAATATCAAGTAAGTTATAATTTGAACCCTTAATCCACCTCTCTTTTAAAAGTCATGATGCATATTTTATATAGCATTTTAAATCGTGCATCATAATTATAAAATCTAATCTAGTAATTTTGTTGTAGGTCTACCACAAGTAGAAGGCATCAATGAAAACCAAGTTATTTGTGCATACTTTATGTTTCATTTTGAATAATTAAAAGTAAGTTAAAGTTTTGTGCCCTTAAGGCAAATCCCTTTGAAGAGTCATGATGTATGCTTTATGTTGTATTTTAAATTCAATGCATCCTCATTATAAAAACTAATCATATGTACATTTTTTTCCAGGTCTCTTAGAGTAGACTTGGCCTTAATGACTACTATTGTTTGTGCATACTTTATGTTGTATTTTGAGAGATATAAATCCTTATTATTATAATTTATAGACTTTTTTATTTTAATTTTAGATAGGTCTTCTTGATTACACTTTGTGTAATATACATAAATGAGAGACTATTGGTCAAATTTATGAATGAGATAATTATGTTTTAATCAAGTTCTATTCAATATATTTGTTTTGATACTTTTCTCTTATCATCATTATTATTGTAATGGTAATTATATATTTGATTATATATTTTTCTTATCTATGATGATTAATACTTTTTAATTTAGAATATGTTATAATTATAAGATATGTTTTGATACTTTGGTCTTATCATCATTGTTAGTTCATGATGTACACCTTTAGTTTATCTAATCACAAGTTATTGAAATAAAACTTCAAGTCCACATAATCCATATAAAGTTATTTAAGCACAACTTCCATAAATAAAATTTCAAGTCCACATAATCCATATAATATCTAATCCATATATATATCTAGATGGTAACATGATGAACTCCACATAATATCTAATATGCACAAAATATATAAAGTATGCACAAAATATATATGATCTAATCCTATTATGCAACTATCCATATATATAAAGTATGTGCATGTCCAAGACAATATATACAATGTTAAAAAATAATTACACGTGTAAACAAATATGTAAAGTCCATATAAAAGTACATATCATATAAAATAGTACATGTACATCATATCAGAGCCAAATAAATAGTAAAATATAAGTGCTATCATCAATAACATCTCGTGGTCTCTTCTCCCTAGGACGTAGACCAAATCCACCCATATCATTCTATACAAGGAAAAAATAATATTAAAATACTTAAAATTAATTATTAAAAGAATCATTTATCAAATACAGTTGAAATTCATAAATTAAGTTACAAACTTACCATATGTGTGTGCACACCAGTAACTTGGTTTGCATCCTATATACAAGATAAGAAACATGATATAATGAACATGAGCACATACACGTGTTTATTTTTCTATTAAATAAAAATGAACATTTATAATTTTATTTTAAAATAATCATATAATAAAATATCATACATAAGGTTTCTCATCAGATCCTCTAGCAGTATCTTGTGTAGTATCAACACCAAATGTAGTGCTAGCTAAGTCCTGTACAAGAACAAATTCAAAGTGTCCAATTAAATCTTAAATTAAGTCAAAATAAGATCAAATTAAGTATTACATATTAAGACCTCAAAGGATGTCGATGTCCATTCAAATTGGCTCTGATAAAAATTATGAGGATAACCTATCCTGATAGTAGTGTCCACTTGCAAACATGCATTTAATGAAATCATATTTATTGAACATATATATGTGTATTAAATAATTTCAAGTTAAGTTACAATGTTGTAAGAGTTCATATTTAATTTATGAATTCTAAGATACATACCATAGATGGTGTCATAGTTGTCACACCCTCTTCTCGATGTGATGTAGAGGGTCCCTCATGACCTGAATCCTGGAGAAAGAAGCTTTTAATGTATCAACATGAAAATTTATATAGTATACGATGATAACATATTAACTTAAAAAGCTAGTACAATTTCTAGATAGAAATTGATACTATACCCCATAAGGTGTGTCGATCTGTGTTCCAGTAGATGCAATATTGATCTAATATTAGGTGTAGTCCTTATCTACATAAACCAAATTTATTTAATGAAGTATTAGATTGTATAAAACAAAGACATGCACTTAATTTATACCTATATTTAATGAAGTATTTAAAGATTGACACGTATATGTATATATATCTATACCTGCTCAAGATGATCATCAGAGCAAAGAAAATCCATATATGATGTCATTATACTATCATCTATTGCATCATGCTCAACTGGAACTAAAGAAGATCCTAGATCAGCAGTAGGACCTACACACATCTCATGACAACTCAAACACATATGTGGCATCCATCGAGGAGCGGATGCCATGTGAGCAACTTGCTCACTCGGTTACCTGTGAGGGAAGTCAAACCATCTAATGTCGAAATGAATGGTGTATTCTGCATATCTGTAGTAATTGATGGAGAAACAAGTGGAACTATGGGTGGATCTGGTAGGGGATTATTACTCCGTGCCCCTAATCTATGGTGTGGCATTCCACGACCAACACCCTGGAATGACTTAATATCAAAATAATTTAGTTTTTGGTGCATTACAAACTCACAGTATAATTTCTTCAAAAAATATAAAGGGACCTCATAATTACGATGTGGTGGATAATCAAAAACCATCCACCATCTATCCCAAAAGTTTCTAGCCATTTCTGGATGCACACACCACCTAATTGAAATTCTTTTCTGGTTAGGTTGCATTGGTTCTCTTGTTTCTGGGTTAGTAAAATATGGACATAAATGAGCTTTGGTTATTTTGAGATCAGTGATTTGCCTATAAGTTAAACCATCAGCATAAAAATCATGCAACTCTTGTCGTCATCTATGAAATTGATCTAATTGAGAATCAACAGATCTAACTGACTCGACAACAGTTTGCATTGATTTTGCAAACTCTAGAAGATGGGGTGGCATGATTGGCTCATTTTGGATAGCAATAATATTTTGTTCAATCACTTGTAGGTTTTCATTAATTCATTCTCTTAAATGAATTTCATCCAATCTAGGGGGTGGAGGTGGAGGTGGAGGTGGAGATGGAGGAGGAGGGGGTTGCAGTGGGGGATTTTCACCTAATAATTCATCTATGTCAAAGACATCCATGATAACAAAGAGCTCCTGCATATATAAAGATATACATGAATTATATACACTCTATGTCAAAGAAGAATCTATTTTAGTTTAAAGAAAAAACATTTATAAATAGTAACATTTCAATGTTATTGAATGAGATACACATGAAATATAATATAATATTGAACTTAAAAAAATATACATGTACATACTATTAAATCTTTAAATATAAAATTTGCACACAAAACTTAATAAAAACTTTCAATGAAACTTCATAAATCTATTATATATTCAATTTAATGCATTCATTTCTTGTAAAATGCATGAACTATTAAAATCAATATAAAATATTTCATACATGAACTTGTTAAAAAAGTTAAATAAGATCAATAAAGAAGTAGGATTGCTTGTAAGATATGCCAATGTAAGATCAATAAAGAAGTGGGAAATAAGATGATCCTCCTTAGTGTAAGAATATATAAGGATTGATGATAAGTGCTTAAAATAAGATATTGAAATGTAAGATCATTACGCTCTATAAACCAAGATATGATCATAAGATCATGCAAGATAATATCAATACAAGATCATCATGTGAGGCACAATCATATGATACTAAGATTCAAAAATTCGTGATCAAGTAGTGATAATCTATTATATTCTCTAAAATAATAGGCATGACAATAAAGGATTGTAAATAGCATGCTCTTGTTGAAAAAAAATAAAATAACGATGATAAGTGATTGATGAAAAATAATAAATAACATGGTTTTAGTAACTAGACATAAGAGTAAGAGATCATATAGACCTAATTATTAGTGTACCTAGATATAATTATATATAAATGGAAGGATATACAAAAAAAGATCTAAAGTGATAAATTGCCCAATGTATGAACATAAGATAATACTTTAAGAAGATATATTAGCCAATATACAAACATAAGATAATGCTTTAATAAGATTAAAAAAACACTATATGAACATATGTGAAGCAAATAGTTTTGAAGATCATAAGATAGAACAAAGATTAAAGTATATGACATAAATCATTATGGGAAATTAGTAGTTATTAATAAAGATTAGATAATGTAAAAATAGGAGATAAAACATATGAAGTAAAATTAGGAATCATGAAAGGAAATCAAGTGAGAAAATATTAAACATGCCCTACAAGTGGGGTAATAAAATATGAAGTAAACATAAAAGATTAAATTAAACATATATGTTCCCAAAGTCGGAGATAAGACATAAAGGAGATAAATAGCTACCAAAAGATAAAGTAGATGTGAAAAGTGAACAATATGAAATATAAATTATGAATGAAGGAAAAGTAAGAGTTAAATCTAGGTGATAAACTATTATCTCATATCTAGTGGTTTCTCTTTTATGTTGTGTCAACTCAATGTGTACATTCACTTTGTTGGTGCATCATTATTTTCTTGTATTTAGCTAACTATTGTATTGCATATTTGCACCTAGGATAGGATAAGATTACTTGGGTAGATATCTACCTAGGTAGGCATCACATGATCGACTCATAATCTCTACTTTGGTAGAGATGTGGATATATGATATTCATCTTCTAAATTTTTTTGTATGGATGTTTGTGTACGTGATATTTTTTTCTTTAATTTCTATTTTTTTAATAAATTTTGTTTAAAATTTCTAAAATTGTGTAAGAGTTCTTTGTAAAGAGGATTTTATATATTAGAATTTTCTTAAAACATGTCTCTAAATGATTAAAACACTTGAATCAAGGTCAAAAACTAGGAATGTGAGATACATGATATGGATAATGACAAGGATGGTTGAGAATAAAGAGAATTTGAATGGATTATGGTATACTCCTAAGTGTAGGGTACTTTTAAAAAATAGCTTATACATGATGCAATCTTCATCATGGTACTTGTCCAAGGTGTCATAAGAATGGTTTTCACCCATGAATAAAAAAATTATGTTTACTTTTCTCTCTTTTTTAATTTGTATGCAAGACCAAATCCTTTAGGTGTGGATATGTTAAATGATACGCAGGATATTTATAAGTTTTTAAAAATCCTAGCCAAAAAATATAGGACACCAACTATGGACCTATTATGCTATGTCATGGCATAATAGGACTTATTATGTCATCATGGCATAATAGGTCCTATTATACAATGACATGATATAATAGGTCCTATTATGCCATGACATGGCATAATAGGTCCATAATTAGTCCTATCATACTAAGTAAACATACAGATTTAGTACTTTAGTGTTGGAGATGAATTAGATCATGAAGTTGGCAATTCGAGAAAATCATGTCATGTCATGGCTTAATAGGTCCTATTATGGACCTATTATGCCATGATGGCATAACAGGTGGACTATTATGCAATGTCATGGCATAATAGGACCTATTATACCATGATGACATAATAGGTCCTATTATGCCATGACATGATATAGTAGGACCAACTATGGACCTATTCTACAATGTCATGGCATAATAGGACATATTATGCCATCATGGCATAATAGGTCCATAATTGGTCCTATCATACTAAGTAAACATGTCAAATTAGCATAGTTTCAGTGTTGGAGATGAATTAGATGATGAAGTTGGTAATTCGAGAAAATCATTTCATGTTGTGGCTTAATAGGTCCTATTATGGACTTGTTATGCCATGATGGTATAATAGGTGGACTATTATGCGATGTCATGGCATAATAGGACCTATTATGCCATGATGGCATAATAGGTCCTATTATGTCATGACATGATATAATAAGACCAACTATGGACCTATTATGCAATGTCAGGGCATAATAGGACATATTATGCCATCATGGCATAATAGGTCCATAATAGGTCCTATCATACTAAGTAAACATGTCAAATTAGCATAGTTTCAGTGTTGGAGATGAATTAGATGATGAAGTTGGCAATTCGAGAAAATCAGGTCATGTTGTGGCTTAATAGGTCCTATTATGGACCTGTTATGCCATGATGGCATAATAGGTGGACTATTATGCAATCTCATGGCTTAATAGGACCTATTATGCCATGATGGCATAATAGGTCCTATTATGCCATGACATGATATAATAGGACCAACTATGGACCTATTATGCAATGTCATGGCATAATAGGACATATTATGCCATCATGGCATAATATATCCATAATTGGTCCTTTTATACCATGACATGACATAATAGGACCATAATAGGACCTTTATGCGATGACATGGCATAAACCTAAGCCTAAACTTTGATATCTAAAATTTGAAGAGTAATGTTAATTACTTTTAAGGTTATACTAATAGTGGTAACTTTTGTATTGCCTAATGAGGATTAAGAACAATTTTGGTACATATGTTCAATTTAAGGAATTGGAATGGTAGCTTGCTAGAAGTGGTTAAATTTTTTCGTTTATTGTTGAAAGGCCCAATACCTAAAAAAATAGTTCCTAGAAACATTTAACGGTCCTATTGTGCCATTTCATTTGGTTTGGTTTTGATTTCCATTTAGTTTCGGTTTTGTTTTGGTTTTCATTTTGATTTTGCTTTGATTTGGTTTTGGTTTTCGTTTTGATTTTGTTTCGATTTGGTTTTGGTTTTTGTTTTGATTTCCATTTAGTTTCGGTTTTGTTTCGATTTGGTTTTCGTTTTGATGTTTATGAGATATTATGTATCTTGTAAATTTGATATTTTGTTTTGTTAACTATCTAGGTTTGGTTTTGATTTGTAAATTTGTTGATTAGGGTTTAGGTTGACTGTTGAAGAATATTTCAGATCAAAATTAAGAATTTACAAATGTAAAAACAAATTTATTTATAGGCTACTTTAAAAAAAAAAAAATAATACCAAAAAATTCTAAATAATACACAAAAAATAGGAAAAATATACAAGAAAATTACAAAATGTGAAAATAGATGATTGAATGTGTACCTAAGATAGTGGTGGAGGCTTGAAATGGAATCCACAGCACAGGGGCCCATTTTTGATCTCATGTTCTCACTTTAGTTCCAGGGTGAAAATGAAAAAATTCGCTTGAAAAAAATGGGTAAAATACGATTTAGAAACGGGAACGAGCCCCCGTTTTAGAACAAACAGGGGCCCATTTATTTTCTCTTCAGGCCCTTGTTACCTTTCGGCTCAGGGGCCCAAAGCATAAACGGGCCCCCATTTTTAAGAGTGTGTTTTCCAACATGCAGACTTCCACAAATTTGTGACTCATTACCTTGCACTTTCTCATGATCAGATTTTCTGAGAAGGGTTCACAACGAATTCATTTGGCTAGATAGGCCTTACATGATCACAAAGGAGGCTATTCAGGCTGGCACTGACTTACCTAGGGTCGGACAAGAACCTGGCAAGAAAATTTCCAACACAGAGGTCAAAAAACTCACTGGTGCTACATCCAATAGCATATCAATGAGGATAAGGACAATAACCGACATAAACATAAAGTTTGCAATTATGATCATAAGATATAAGGTAATTCAATCCAACTGATTGAATTATGTTACAAGTTTATGTATTCACATTGCATATCAGATGCTAAGTAATAATGTGAAGTATGATTTATGTGAATGGATGAGGAGTGAATTAATGCTAAACCTTACTAAGATCAAAGGAACCAAGAAAGGCACCTTCAGATATGGAAACTTAATTGTTTGTTTAATTCTTTACTTCCTGAATGAGCTACCTAGTTTATTAAAGAAGCAATGGGCTCATGACATACCAGTAGGTATGCGGATCAAGATAGCTATCACTAGTCTTGGTACCGATAGAGATGAGAAACTTTGGGGGTATTTTAACTTTTCAAGAAACATGAGGAAAAGGGAGAGAATTTTAAAGAATATTGTGGAGAAGTATTCCACTGACATATGTTTCATGGTGAAAACTGATTAAACTCTTATGGAAGCAGTTGAACCGAGGCAAATATGGATTACTGAGCTTGGATATGAGGTAGATGATATTATCTTTTAACTCTATGCAAATATGTTGTTAGATGCCCCATTAGATGACAAGACAAAACATTTTGGTACAGTAGGAGAGAAGGCTCTTGAAGTGAAAACCAACATTAATAGGAAAAGAAGAGACAAGAAAATAGAAAAGATGTATGCACATGTACAAGATGTGTTGCATAAGATAGACACTCAATTGGGTTCCAAATCAAAATAGGCTGCTAAACCAATAGAGGTTGGTACTAAAGAAGTGAAAAAGCCACAAGTTCACATTTCCCCTATCACTTCTGACTCTGATCCTGAGGATAATGAACCTCTGGCTTTCAGAAGGGTACAAAGGAAGAATGTGGTAAAACCACTGGTAGAGCAACAAAAGGTAGAACCTAGGAGGAGACTTGTTAGAATGGTAGCTCAACCTACTGCATCTCCACCACCGGTAAGGAAGCCTATGCAGAAGAGGAAACCAGTCACATCGGCAACCACAAGAAAAAAGCAGAAGGGTGATGATACAAAAAATGGTAAGACAACAATGACTTGTGCTAAAATTATTGATGAAGTTACAAAAGATGGAATATTAAAGAATATATCAAAGCATTATGAAGATTTTGAAGAAAATGAGCAAAATGAGTTATAAGAGGTGTTGAAATGTGACGACTGATCAGCAAAGTACTGTACACTCAGCACGTATCATCGTAAAAAAATTTTTACCATTTTTTGTTGATGAAAACCGACATTCTAATAAAACCCTAAAAAGGATGACTTTGTTTGTTGCCCTAAAAATGCATGTTATAAGCAGCTGGGATGCTTAAGGCATTGTAAGGTTGATGTATTGTTTTTGCTGGATAATAAGAAAGATTGGACGACTATGTATGGTGGACGTAACCCATTCTAGGTGAACCACGTTAAATCTCTATGTTATCTGTGTCCTGTTTTATTTCTTTATCTTTTGTATTTAAATCTGCATATAATTGTTAGTTCATTTTTTGCTTCGAATTTGCTTGAAACCCTAACAATTGGTATCAGAGCAAGGTTTTCTATAAATTGGCATGACTTTCAGATTTGAGTGGGAGTAATGGAGGATTCCAAATTCAAGGTCAAAAAGTTTAACGGCCAGAATTATCAGTTATGGAAAATGCAGATGGAGGATTACCTGTATCAAAAGGATTTGTGGCGGCCATTGGAAGGAAAGGCAAAGAAACCGACCACAATATCAGATGAAGAGTGGGACATTTTAGATAGAAAGGCACTAGGATCCATTCGATTGTGCCTTGCATCATCTGTAGCGTTCAATATAACAGAAGCAAAAACGACTGTAGATTTGATGGCAACATTGGCTAAGCTATATGAGAAACCCTCGGCTTTGAATAAGGTATTTCTTATGAAGCGTTTGTTTAATTTAAAAATGAGTGAGGGAGGATCTGTAGCGGAGCACTTAAATGAATTTAATACAATTACCAGTCAATTGTCTTCGGTAAAAATTACCTTTGCAGAAGAGGTTAGGGCTCTCTTGATTTTATGTTCTTTGCCAGAAAGCTGGAATAGCTTGGTTATGGCTGTAAGTAACTCTGTCTCTAGTAAAAATACTTTGGTATTTGATGATATTGTTGGTGTTATCCTAAGCAAGGAAATGCGAAGGAAAAGCACAGGTGAGACTCCAACATCATCAGGTAGTGTTTTGAATGTGGAGAACAGAGGAAGATCAAAGGAAAGAGGAAAAGGCCCTAGGAATGAGAAGTCACGAGGGAAGTCAAAGAAAGGACGCTCTCAATGTAGAGGAAAGAAAGATTGCTGGTACTACGGAAAGCCTGGTCATCTAAAGAAAGACTGTTGGTCTCAGAAAAACAAAGGAGACAAAAATGAAAATGATAGTAAGGAAGCTAATATTGCAAGTAATACTTTACAAGATGCTTTAATCTTATGTTTGGATAATGTTAATGATTCCTGGGTAATAGATTCTAGGGCTTCATTTCATGCTACACCCCATAGAAAATATTTTCTAGATTATGTTCAAGGTGATTTTGGACAGGTATATTTGGGTGATGATGAGCCCTATCAAATTATTGGAAAAGGAAAGATAAAGATCAAGTTGCAGAATGGTAATGACTGGTTTCTGCAGGAGGTAAGACATGTTCCTAATTTAAGAAGAAATTTAATTTCTGCAGGGCAACTAGGTGGTGAAGGTTGCATAGTTACCTTCTTAGATAGTATGTGGAAGGTCACTAAAGGATCATTAGTAGTAGCTAAAGGTGCGAAGGTAGGCACATTATATCTGTGTACTGGTAACACTTACTCTACCTTAGCTCCTACAGATAAAGTTACTGCAGGGACAACAACAATAAATGTTGCAAGAACAGATTCGATAATGTGGCACCATAGGCTTGGGCACATGAGTGAGAAAGGGATGAAAATCCGTCACTCCAAAAATCTATTGCCAGGACTAAAGAAGATTAATTTAGAGTTCTGTGAAAATTGTGTTTATGGTAAACAGAAAAGAGTCAGATTTCTCAAGGTTGGGAAAGAGAAGAAGAGTGAGAAGTTAGAGCTTGTACATTCAGATGTATGGGGACCGGCTCAGGTATCATCTCTTGGTGGCTCTTGTTATTATGTTATTTTTATTGATGACTCAACCAGAAAAACATGGGTATATTTCCTAAAACAAAAATCAGATGTTTTTGAAACTTTTAAGAAATGGAAAGCTTTGGTTGAGAATGAGACAGGAAAAAAGTTGAAGTGTCTCAGATCGGATAATGGAGGTGAGTATTGTAGCAAAGCATTTGAAGATTACTGTTCCTTAAATGGGATTCAAAAGTAGAAGACAGTTCCAAGAACTCCACAGGAAAATGGTGTGTCAGAGAGAATGAATAGGACCATCATGGAACGTGCGAGGAGCATGAGATTGCATGCTGGATTGCCCTTACATTTTTGGGCAGATGTTGTACATACTGATGTCTATTTGATAAATAGAGGACCTTCAACTCCTTTGGATGGTGGTATTCCAGAGGAGGCATGGACTGGTAAAAAGGTAAATTATTCTTTTCTAAAAACTTTTGGTTGCGAAGCTTTTGTCCATGTTGATAAAGAAAACAGAACCAAGCTTGATGCTAAATCTCAGAAATGTACCTTCATTGGATATGGGATAGATGAATATGGCTATCGATTATGGGATTTTGAAAATAAGAAAATAATTAGAAGTAGAGATGTTATATTCAATGAGAATGTTATGTATAAAGAACAGATGCAGGAAAAGAAGGATGAATAGGACAAACAAGAATATGTGGTGTTGGATGAGATTCCTGAAAATGAAATGCCACAGGTACCTGATGCTCAACAACAATAGATTGTCCCACAAACTCCTGCAAGTGTTAGATGTTCTACGAGGACAAGTAGACCCCCTGAAATATTTTCTCCTTCTTTGTATTCTATTTTATTAACAGATTCTGGTGAACTAGAAGAATATGAAGAAGCAATGCAGGTAGATGCCAAACAACAGTGGGAGCTAGGCATGAAAGAGGAGATGGACTCCTTGATGAAAAATAAGACTTGGGACTTAGTCCCTTTACCTACAGAAAAAAGAGCCTTGCCTAACAAATGGGTTTATCGGCTGAAGGAGAAGGAAGGAGGTCAGAAAAGATATAAGGCCAGACTTATGGTAAAAGGATTTGCACAGAAAAAGGGTATAGATTATGATGAAATATTTTCTCCAGTTGTAAAAATGACTTCAATCAGAATTGTACTTAGTCTTGTGGCTGCAGATGATTTACATCTTGAACAATTAGATGTCAAAATAGCTTTCTCCATGGAGATTTGGAGGAGGAAATTTACATGTTGCAACCACAGGGATATGAGGTCAAAGGTAAGGAGAACTTGGTGTGCAGGTTGAAGAAAAGTCTGTATGGCCTAAAGCAAGCACCCCGACAATGGTATTTAAAATTTGATAGTTTCATGGCTGAACATGGTTATCATAGATGTCATTCTGATCATTGTGTATATTTTAAGAGATTTGATAATGGCAGTTATATTATCTTGTTGCTTTATGTTGATGACATGCTTGTTGTTGGGTCTAATATGCAACATATAAATTATCTTAAACGGAAATTAGCCAGGTCATTTGCTATGAAGGATTTGGGTGCAGCTAAGCAAATTCTCGGTATGAGGATTACACGAGACAGGAAAAATAGAACCTTGAATTTGTCTCAAAGTGAGTATATAAAGAAGGTGTTGAAAAGATTTAACATGCAGGATGCAAAAACAGTTAGTACACCTTTGGCTAGTCATTTCAAATTGACTAAGGAGATGTGCCCAAAGGCACAAGAAGAGGTTAATAAAATGTCTAACATCCCGTATTCATCAGCTGTTGGCAGTCTGATGTATGAAATGGTATGCACAAGGCCAGATATTGCACATGCAGTGGGAGTTGTGAGCAGGTTTATGAGTAATCCGAGTATGGAACCTTGGAATGCTGTGAAATGGATTCTTCGGTATTTGAAAGGAACTACTACGAAGGCACTATGTTTCAAAGGATCTAATGCTGCTCTAAGTGGATTTGTTGACTCTGATCTGGCAAGTGATATTGATTCATGGAGGAGTACTACAGGGTATGTTTTTACTATAGGGGGAACTGCAATCAGTTGGATTTCTAGGCTGCAAAAGGTTGTTGCACTTTCAACCACTGAAGCTGAGTATGTTGCTGCTACAGAAGCCAGCAAAGAGATGATTTGGTTGCAATGTTTTCTGAAGGAATTGGGTCAGACACAAGAGGATAGCCCATTGTATACTGATAGCCAGAGTGCCATTCATCTTGCAAAGAACTCTACTTTTCATTTAAGGACAAAGCACATTCAGCTCAGGTACCACTTCATCCGGACTATTTTGGAGGAGGGTCAGTTACGGCTTGAGAAGATTCACACAAGTGAGAATCCTGCCGATATGTTCACAAAGGCAGTTCCACAGGAGAAGTTGATTTCTTCATCAATTTCTGTTGGTCTTCTTGATTGATAATTGTGGAATTTATGCCAGTCAAGTCCTAGTGTTTTATCTAGTGGATGTTGCATGTACAGTGGTGTCGTGTAGTTTCAGTCTCCAAGTGGGAGATTGTTCAGTGTGGAGCCTGATCAGTCTCCAAGTGGGAGATTGTTGAAATGTGGCGAATGATCAGCAAAGTACTGTACACTCAGCACGTATCCTTGCTAGGGTCTGGGGTCGGGCCGGGCCCCGGGCAGGGGTTCAGGGGCGGCAACCCCCGAGAAAAGCGGGGGTTCAGGGGCGGCAGCCACCGAGAAAATTTTTTTTGCCATTTTTTGTTGATGAAAACCGACATTGTAATAAAACCCTAAAAAGGCCGACTTTGTTTGTTGCCCTAAAAACGCATGTTATAAGCGGCTGGGATGCTTAAGGCATTGTAAGGTTGATGTACTATTTTTGCTGGATAATAAGAAAGATTGGACGACTGTGTATGGTGGACGTAACCCATTCTGGGTGAACCACGTTAAATCTCTGTGTTATCTGTGTCCTGTTTTATTTCTTTATCTTTTGTATTTAAATCTGCATATAATTGTTAGTTCATTTTTTGCTTTGGATCTGCTTGAAACCCTAACAAGAGGCTATTTTACTGTATATAGACATCTATAAGAAAGCCTTAGTTGAAATTTTGAAGGAGATACCTTTATCCCTGTATAATAAACTTGAGGCTAGAAGACGATGCTATCAAAAGGGATATGGAAATCAAGGAAGTTGCACTTTTGAAACAATGTGGTACTATAAATAATGAAGAGATGAAAAGATGTATAGATACTGCTAATAGGACAATTTTCAGTAGTAAAAACCGACAGATAAGCCTTATGATGGGAAAAGTAAATGAGGTGATAAATGAGACAAGTAAGGGATGGACAAAACTCTTTCAGAAAAACCCAGACTTTCTCACATCTCAAGAAGAATTTGCAAAGGCAACATCCCCCACCATTCCTGACAAATCAAAAGGAAAGGGTATTTTGGGTAGTTAAACTCCAATTTTGGCACAACCACAACTGGTAGTTAAAGAGAGTGTACATTATGTACCGACACAAACCAATTCTAAGAAAGAGAATGCACAGGGCACTGGAAACACTATGGATGATACTCCACCGATAGTAACCAATACTACAACAAGTGGCAAAGCCATCGATGCAATAAAGGTTGAGATGGACAAGGTAAAATCAACTAAGTCCATATCGGCAGGTAAAATTGATTCACCAGCAAGAGTTTTGGCAATTGACACTTCTCAGGTTGAGAAGAAATCAGTCTCTGAGTTAATTCCAACATAATTAATGATGGTGGCCACTTAGAAATTGCTAAAGGAAGGAGCTATAGACAAAGGGTTAATTGATCAATCGGTCTCTATACTACATAGAATAATGCCTGACTATCAGATTGAGAATGGAGCAAGCCCTTCCGGTAAGCTCAAGACTTTAACAGAGCACATATCAAATAATTTTCAATCTTTGAGACAGAATGCAAACCGATAGGCTTTGGACAGTTTCTCTGCAGGTAAAAGAGCAACTTTTGATCAGCTTATAGAATCTGGGAAGAAGAAAATAGAAGACAAGCTTGTTCGCATTGAAATTTGTTTTAAACAATGTACTAATATCTATAGAGTATGTTATAATTTCAGAAATCTTACAGCCAATGTAGATAGCAGATTGAAAGAGTTATATGACAAAATGACTAGTATTGCTAACTCTTTTGATGGACTAACTGCACTAACTACATCTATTGATGGACAAATTTTATCCTTGGAGAACCAAGTTTTTTCTTTTGAGAAGGAGAAAGATAAAATAATAAGGAGAGAAAGCAATGTAAGAAGATTGGTAAGCCCTAGACTTGATTCATTGGGTGTTCACAAGAAAGAATGCATGGATATGCTAGCAAAACCCACACCAGTAGATACCCAAGAGAAGGAATCACTTGCCCACTTACTTAGTAGACTTCCATCGGTATCTGATACTTTCAAATTAGGCTGGGACATGTATCTTCAGTTGCTACAAAAGGCATACCCAAAAATTCTAAAGATGATTAAGCTCGAGTGACACTAATAGTATTCTTTCATTCTTTTATTCTTTCACTGGTCTTTGGCATTAATGTCAAAGGGGGAGTATGTACATATGTGACAAATATCAAAGAAAATATTATCAGATGGAGCATATTGCTCAAGGGGAGGACACCGACAGGGAATCCATTTTTCACATGAGTGTTGCCATCAATGCCAAAGGGGGACATTGTTTGCAATTGACACTCATTGGATTCATTTTGTTGTCATTGATGGCAACAAGATCTGATGGAAGTCACAAACCGGCACTAGGAGGCATATACCGATAGATACCGACATTGGAAGCATTCAAGCCTACACCAGCACTGGCACCGACATCAATACTTCAAGGAAGTCGACATCAAGGAAGATTTATTTAGTAAATCATTTTGTAATTATTGTCAAGGCCAACATTGAATAACTCTTGTAAATGCATTGTAAGCCGACATAAGGCATATCATGCAATAGGTATATAAGTCAGTTTGCTAGGTCAATTTAATATGATGGTATTGTGATGGAATAGAGATAGACATATATAGGTATATCAGAATTGTGAGATGGGAAATATATGTATGGAGATCATTTTTGTATGCGAACATTATATCATGCAATGATCTATAGATAGCTTGGAAAGCATTCTTGGAGGAGAAGTAATACCGGTAATAGTTCCAGTGTGTGAACCGGTATAGAGCAAAACTAGAACCGGAACTCTATCTGGCATAGCAGATGCACTCTTGAGTTCATTTTCAGTAATTTACTTTGGCCAAAAGCTTGTAGTCAGTGAGGCTCTTTTGTGCTGAACAGTATGCCTTCCTGCAAGTGTAGGCCCTTGTTTTATGTAATATCTTTTCATATGGCCAGTGAACTGATATTGTGGGTCACAAATCCCACCATGGTTTTTCCTCATTGAGGTTTTCCATGTATAAATTTTGTGCGTTATGGTGTTCATTTATGTGGATGGTTTATTTGCTTCTTGTCGTATGATTATTTGTTTACCAGTACATACATACATGGTTTAGAAAGTTAAAAATTGTTCATTTTGAAAGAACACTGATTCACACCCCCCCCCCTCTCAGTGTTCTCAGATCCCAACAAAATATATGTTGGTGGATTTGAATTTCATCACGGGCCGACATCCGAGAGGTTTCTCGGCCGATGCACAACCCACAAGGAGTTATCTAGGAAGGGTCCTACCCTAAAATAGGGCAGGGACAGGAGTGCCACACCCCTTTCCTAGGAGGACAGTGGTGCCACGCCCCTGTCCTACCCTTTTCTCCAGGGCAGAATGCAGACAAGGTGATGCAGAGGCCAAAGAAGAAGCTATTTTTGCAAGAAAAGCACTCTTCAGTCTCTGATTAGGCTAGAGGATTCGAGTTTGCATGCGTGAGGACCCTAATGCAATTGAAAATTGCTAGGGTCATAATTTTACGACACTACATAGATGCTAGAAGATTATCAGCAATGGAAGAGGACAGTCATATAAAGATTTAGGAGTTGTTATCTATTTATGTTTCTATTACTCTAGAGGAGATGGACATGACACTTGAGGTTGCAGATAGAAAGATTTTTCACAACAAGCACAAAATAGTAAGTCTTATGTTAGGTAGGGTTAATGAGATAGTCAAGGAGACCCACAAGGCATGGGTTAAATTCTTTTCAGCAAACCTTGGTTTTTATACTTCACTAGAACCTAAGACAGATACTACAGACATCCTGATTGAATGGAAAGGTAAAGGTATTATGGGTACTTCACCCTCAATTTTGAAAAATATTAAGATATTGGATATAGAGCCCCCGGTAGAGACTAATTTATAGGAAAATGTTGAGATACCGACAGAATTAGAGAATGCAAAGGTTGCAAGTGTTCATGTTACTAATGTTGAGGACAATAGTCCTCCGGATCAGAATATACAGGATGAGGACACAGTTCCTAAGGAGGAACCGATAGTAACTAAGATTGCACCAAGTGGCGAAGCCACCGGTGCAAGTGAGGAAGCTATAGAAGTTAAACCATTAGAGGAGAAGAAAGGGGAATATAGAAGGGAACCGGTAGTGAGTCTATCATTGTTGTCAATTGACACCTCGCATATTCAAAAGAAAAGCATAACGTAGATGAGTTTTATTCAACTCATGATGATGGCTCCACAGAAAATGATGGCGGAAGGATCTATGGACAAAGGGGTTATTGATGTCTATCACTATTTTGCATAGACTTGTCCCGGAGTGCAAATTGGACAAAGAAGTGAGCCCATCCGACAAGCATAAAGTAATCGCAGAGCACATTTCAAAGGACTTTTAGTCTTTACAACAGATATCAAACCAACAGGCATTGGAGAGGTTTACACAGGCAAAGAGAGCTACATTTGATCGAATGATTGAGTCGAAGAGTAAGGAAATTAATGATAAGTTGAAATTGATTGATAATGCATTGAGGCAGTGCACTGATATTTATAGAGTATGTTGTAACACAGGTCTACTTACTGCAGAGATAGAGAAAAGGATTACAGATATTTAGGAGGTTGATCTTTTAGTGAAACGACAACCCTAGCTTGTAAACATCTATTGATGGTCAGATTTTGGTTTTGGAAGACCAAGTTTTAGCTCTTGAGAGGGAAAAAGATAAAATCATAAGGAGAGCCAGAGGTCTTAGAGGATTGGTGAGTCCCTAGTTGGATTCATTAAGTGTACATAAGGAGTGTATAGATATGGTTGGTAAGCCCACACTGATAGAGCTTAATGAGAAAGAGTCATATGCCCATATGCTAAATGGACTTGTATCTATTTCTAGCACTTTCAAATCAGGTTGGGATACTTATCTAGAGCTTTTGGATAAGGCCTATCCAAAAAAAATTAAATATATTCAGCTTTGGTAAGGTATTTTGGGACATTCATTATACAATCTTTCATTCTTTGTCTCGGTTTGTTGCATTTTTTGGTATTTTTGGCATTGATGTCAAAGAGGGAGTATAGGTGAAGAATATTCAGGAGATTTGGAGGTATGGAGTATTTAATTCAGATGGATATTCAGCTTAGGGGGAGTAGGCTTAGGATGAAATCGATAGATGGAAACCATGATCATTTTTCACATGAGTGTTGCCATCAATGCCAAACGAGGAGATTGTTGGCAATTGACACTCAATTTGGTTGGTTTCAATATGTTTTCATTGATGGCAACATGGTAACATGTTCTAGCTTCATATTTTGGTTTAGCTGTGTACTGGAAGACACTTCACTGGCACCAGAATGACATCGGCAAGTATCTTCACCAGTTGGAAGGAATTCTTTGGTTATTGGCATTACAAGCCGACATGGTTTATATTCAGGTGATCGGTATTGGAGGCCGACATCATTTGGGAGATCCGGAATCGACAATTGTTTTTGGTATTCATGCATTTATTTTATTGAGATGACATGTATATTCATATTGTAATTATCTTTGTAAGTCGACATAAGGCAGGATGGATTGTAAAGGGGTATATAGGTCAGTTGATTATATCATTTTGTATATAGGCAAGAATATGGATATGTAAGGTTATGAAATATAATGGAGATTTGAAATATATAAGAGAGATCATGTATGTGAGGATATTTATGTAAGATGGTATTCTCGTAAGGGCTAAGGGTTTCAGACCAGAACAGATAGAGCTTAACCAGAACTGTATTCAGGCATAGAAGATGCTAGCATTGCAGTTCAATCATTTCTCTCGATTGTAGTCTATATTTGTATGTAGTAATTGAGGCTCCTTTTGTGACTGAGCAGTGTGCTCTAGGCTATAAGCCTTTCTACAAGTGAAAGCCCCTATATTTTATAATATCTCTTCATATGGCCAGTGGATTAATATTGTGGGTCACAAATCCCACTGTGTTTTTTCCTCTTTGAGGTTTTTCACGTATAATTCTTTGTGTTATGGTATTCATTTGTGTGATTGACTTATTGGTTTCTTTACTTCTTTCAATTCTATATGTACCGGCATACCAGTTGGTGAATTTGCATGTTTTAATAAGGTTAAAATTGATCGTTCTGGTAGAACACTGATTCACACTCCCCCCCCTCTTAGTGTTCTTGGATTCCAACACTTGCAAACTCTACCTATGAAATGTTATGTGTGTAAGATAGAATTTCATGACACTTATTATAATATTGGATAGCCAATGCACCCTTATACTTGGTTGATGTACAATTTCTCATCTATCTATTGTATACTTTTCTCTACAATCACAGATTCGATGCTTGTTAAGCCTATAAATCCCACTCTACATCAATAGTTGGATGGAATCATATGTTTAAGTGTCCTAATTTTTGTATCAATAGTTTGGATGAGTTTCCCCTTTTATGATGCAGATTTTGGTTTGGGAATTCCAAGTGTGATGGGACTTGCGAAAAATCCTCCAGAAGGACACTGCCACATTTTGCCAATCCCTACAAATGATAGGAGTGTCTGTTTTTCTTGGGATTACTGAGTGATCATCTGGTGAAATTTGGAAAGATACTCATTTGCTATGATTTTTAAGATATGAATTGTAGTCTAATAGTATTTGATTCTATTCTATAAGAATTGTCTCTTTTATTGTTTGATTGTTTGAATTGAAGTCTTGTCCATCTGATTGTGATTGACATTTAAAAAATATGGTTTGACATCAGATAATACTCATAAATTCAATGAAATGTTTATTGAACAAGAAAGATCAGTTGTTGGATATTTAATAGAGTATGAATGATTTATACCTATTGTTACATTGCAATTACACAAATTTTTCATTTGAAGAGATGATTTCATGAACATTTTCTTAGATGAATTTGATTTTCCCTTAACTAAGAGCAATGCACTAGATCATTTATTTCTTTGTAACTAATCAACCTATTTTTAAATTCATAATCATTGTATTAGATGAATTTTTTAATAATTAACATTATGGTATATCTTAAGGAAAGGCTCTGACTGCAATTTCTGACTTGGCAAACATTTACTAGGGTTTGAGGAGGGGTCAACCCTTGCATGTGGAGGAGGTGGTAAGGCCTTCTCCATGCTAGTAAGACCCACACTCTTCCTTTCCTTTCTTTTCTTATCACATTTTTTTTGTTTGTGTGTGTTCTTGGTTGGCTTTCAAGTTGTGCATGCGATCATGCATGACCTCTAATGGGGATTGATTCTGAAGGGCCGACAGTTAATACTGCAAGGTCAAACACCTTGCGGGATGAGCCAGGTGGTTTTAATGGCAAATCGGCCTTCTTCATTCCAGACGAAGCAAAATTCTTGTTCTTAAGTTCCTCTAAGTCAGAGAGTGATGGCCAAGGCAGAAAGTGAGGTAAGTGCCCTAGCCCTCCCTTGCCTACTTTGTCTATCATTCCTAATGATTTAATGGCAAAAGCCATTGACATAGAAAAATTAGATTAAATGATATAGATATTTTCTTTATTGCATCGGATATAGATAAATGTCCTGAGAGGAAATTTTTAGATGGTTGGTTTAAGAATATTTGGAAAAAAAAACTCAACTTTCACATTACTTTTTGTCACATGATATAGAAGGGTTTGTTTGTTATTTTTTTCAAAGATCATAAATCTCAAGTGAAGGTCATTAAAAAGAAATTTTGGGCTATTGGTAAATGCACTTTCCATGCCCTAAACTGGTCTCATGATGCAGTTAGTAAATAAATTCTGGCATTATCATGCCCAAGGCGGTTACAAATTAAAAATCTCCCACCTATCATGTCATTTTCTCATGGAGCTATATTTCTCATTAGAGATTATAATACATAACAGAATAAGGATAATGTATTGGCGAGAATGCTGGAGCATAAGGAAGCCATAATCTCTCATTTGAGTTGGGTTAGTTTATTCCTAGGTTTTCATACCTTGGGACTTAATGTTTATAACGATGTTATGCTCACTTTTGGTACTCCTTGATTGAACCCATATTTTCTCAATGGATACAATTTGCTCATGGTAAGACCTTATATGGTTTTGATGTACTCTTATCTTCAGCAAATGATCTAGTATTCAATGCTGGCAAAAGCTTATGGTTACCCGGTTGGTTGAGTGCCATTAATGATAATAAAAATTCACTATTCTTAACAATTTGTCCCAGACACTTTTTGGTTCATCATGCTATTGCTCTAGGTTTGCATACAACTACATTGATTTTAGTAAAAGGTGCTTTAGATGCGTGCGGTTCTAAGCTAATGCCTGATAAGAAAGATTTTGGTTATAGTTTTCCTTGCGATGGTCCGAGACGGGGTGGTACTTGCGATATTTTGGCTTGGGATGCTTTTTATTTAGCAATTTTCTAGATGTTGAATACCATTAGATGGGTTACTTTCTATTGGCCTTGGAAGCATATTACCTTATGGCAGGGAAATGTAGCTCAATTTAATGAGTCTTTTTCTTATTTAATGGGATGGTTAAGAGATTATCTTTGGTTAAATTCTTCACAACTAATTAATGGATACAATCCTTTTGGTATGAACAGTTTATGGAAATTCATTCCTCAAATTATCAAACCTATTGGGAGAGTTATAATGATAGATAATTCTCCCAATCTCATTCCTCATTTGGATGCCAGAGTTTTAGTTTCCATCAATCCTGGCCATGATATTCCCAAATTCATCGATATTTAAATCAACATGAAGTACCCATCTCCTTTCTTATTGAAACCCTAGGTGGGATAAATTTGTGCTTCCTCTATAGAAGAGAAGGGAACATTAGGAGGAACTGCCCTATCCTAACATCTAGGAGAGGGATTTCAAAAATCCTTAATGATAGTAGTTTGATTTTGGATAGTTCCAAGAAGGACCCTCCCTCGTCGGCCCCCAAATCCAATGATTATTCTCCCTTGATTGCCAAATTGGATTCTTTGAGGGAGCCAATTAATAATGGCATAGCTGAGTTGCCCAATGAGCTTCCCATGATTGATAGCAATGTGGAGTTTGATACCTTCAATGTTGACCCTCCTCCTCACTCTGTGGTGTCTGAAGCCATTTCTCAATTGGAAGAGCCTCATAATGTTGGCTTTACATTTGTTGTGCCTAAACCGAAGAGGATTAGGAAGAAGAATGATCAACAATTGTCTCTTGAGAGGATTAGGGAGTCTGCAAGACACAAAGGTGATAACCATAAGGATATCTCCTCTATTAAGGAATCCTTCTCAACGCCCATGGGTGATGATACACATGACTCTTCACTTGAGATTAAATTTTCTAGTAATAATAAGAAAACCTCTTTAGTTAAATCTATTGTTCATGAATTTGAGGGGTTAGATTATACCATCAATGAGTCAGGTGGGGTTTGGAATTCTACCCTCCCGGTGATTGAGAGTCTGTTAAGGTTTCTAACATGTTTGACACTTTGTCTCAGTATTTGCCTCTGAATGTGGAATTGAATGATCCTTATGTAACCAAGGATCCTTGTGGGGAGGAGGGAATCCCTCTCC
Source organism: Cryptomeria japonica (assembly GCF_030272615.1). Lineage (NCBI taxonomy): Eukaryota > Viridiplantae > Streptophyta > Pinopsida > Cupressales > Cupressaceae > Cryptomeria > Cryptomeria japonica. The sequence goes on along the minus strand of NC_081408.1, from coordinate 618,439,961 downwards.
CCACCCATCCCTAAGATCATTACTGCTGACCCATCTATTGGAAAAGCCAACCCTAATGACATTCCTACTCTCTCTAGTCTAGGCATCTCTGATGAGCCTAATAGTGTTGAATTTTGTGAGTCTGAAGTAGAGGTTGAATTGGCCTCCGACTTCTCGGTCGCAAGTGGGGAGCTTAACCAAGGTGAGGACTCCCAATATGAAGGTGAAACAAAAAGAGGAGACCTTGAGGATATGGACAGTGATGAACCTAATCCCTGGCATAGGAGAAAGAGGGGATGACCTAAAGGATCTAAGAATAAAATCTCCCCCCTTCCCAAGAAGATTGATGGGAAGTCTGATTTTTCTAAGTGCTTTAGTAGTTTTAGAACTGCCAAAGACTCAAAATAATTATGTTGCTATTGATGAGGTACATATCTTGGAACATTCAAGGAATTGAATCCCCTGACAAGAAAAATATCATCAGAAGATTCCTCAACCAGCATAGGGATGTTGATTTGGTTAGGTTGCAAGAGGTAAAAGCAATCAATTTCACCTTAGAAGTGAATTTGGATTTCATCTGGAGAGATGCTATCAAATTTTTTACCAAACATAATAAAGGGAAAGGAGGGACTGCGCTACTAATCAATGCTTAATGGAGAGACTCCATTCTTAGCTTTGGTCATTCTCCATGCAATTGAGCGGTTTGGGTCTCTCTCAAGGTAGGAAACTCTATCTATGAAGTCTTCTCTATTTATGCTCCTAATGATTATAGAGATAGGGCGAAACTATGGAAATGGTTGTGCACCCTTACTAATATCCCTTGGATTCTAGGGGGGATTTCAACATGATTGAGAATTAGGTTGAAAAGATGGGTGGGGTTGGCTTGGAATGGAAAGGGGGTGAAAGGCTTCATTAGGATAGGATGAAGAGTATGAGGAGACTCTTTGACCCTCTTGAAGGCTTAAGGCATATCTACAAAGGGATTTGGTTCAGATGGTGTAACTATCAAAAAGGCCACAATAGGATCTATTGTAGACTTGACAAGTTTTATGCTAACAAGGATTTCTTCTCCTTTGCTCTAGATAGTCAGGACAACTCTGTGGTGGTATGACCTATCTCTCTCTCCGATCAACATCTTATTGTTGTACACATTTGTTTGAGAGATATTACTCCACTCCAAATTTTCAATAATGAGAAGTTTATGGTTAATGTCAAGCTGTTGGAAGACCAAGATATTCTTACTACTGTAACTAGGAATTTGGGAAAACATCAAAGCAATGAATATTAGCTAACCACAAAACTAAATTGCAATGAAATAAAATCCTATTACAATCAATAGAAGAATTGAAAATAAGACATTCAAAATAAATGAAAAATCATCACCAATGTCTCTTTCAATTGACCTCCATTTTCCTTCTTTCTCCTTCCAATTATCTTGTTTGTGGATCTCACCTACAAGTGCAAGAGCAAAGTATGAAAGAAAGCAAGATGACAAGATGAAAATTGCAGCATAAGGATACTAGAAGCGTGGTTGATTGATCCTGAAAATGTGATTGATTCTGAAAATGTGATTGATTCCCATTTCATTGAAGAAAATCATCCAATTTATAGACAAATTGGAGAGAGGACAAGATTAGCATGAAGAGATTTGAAAGGAAATTCAAATCAAGAATGGAAAAATTATGACAAATGACAATTTGCTATGCAAGGAGTATGACAAATTATGACAAGTTGCTATGCAAAATGCATGACAAATTATGACAAATTATGGTAAGTGGAAGCATAAACATAGGAGAAAATGAGGGAGTGAAATTAGGGGAAATATTAGAAAAATTAAAGAAAATAGGAGAAATAGAAATTAGGAATTAGGAGAAATTAGCAAATTAGAAAATTGAGGAAAAAGATGAAATAGAAATTAGGTGAATTAATTAATAGGTTTTCATCCATTAATTAATTCATGAAAGAGACCTAGGACTAAATAAATAGATTTATTTAACCCACAAAGAAGAAGAAAAGGATTAAATGAACAAATCATAAAACCCTAGAAATAAGAGGACAAGGAATTAGGTCAAGACAACAAGAAATTAATGTAGGTTCAATCATGATTCTGATTGGCAAAGGACCAATGTTGATAAATGATTGAGATTGGTTGACAAAAATCAATGACAAATTGACCAAGATTGACAAGGAGATCAAATTGATAGGCACCAATTGACGAGGAACAATGACTAATCGATCCAAATTGACATGATTGAAAAGGACAAGGATCGATGACGAATAGATCGCAAAATGACAAGATTAACAAATTGATAAGAGATTGACAAGATCGACCAAAATCAAGACTGAAGATTGCTATCGACAAGACCTACTTCGAAAGAGAGAAAAATGAGGAATGCAGAAGAAGGACTCGATGCTCGCAAATGATAAAGACCAAGTGCACAACATAGAAGAAATGTTAATACGACGCAAGAACCCTAAAATAAGGCAATGCGCAAATGTTAAAGTATGACTCCACAAGCGTTGACCATTTTTAGATGCCTACATTTTGCCTCTCTTTGAGACAATGCGATTCTAAGCGTTGTTTCAAAGAACAATAATGAAAATTCCCCAGACAATAACAATAACATATGCATGCCCCCTCGAGGAATTGGCCGAAAAAATCTAGAAAAGAGGCCAAGTGATCAATAAGAATGACATAAGATGATAGGTTCGAATGGACTGCCAAGATTGATGGAAGAAATGTTAGTAAGAAGAAATTAGACAGAGGACAGTTAGAGATGAAGGAAAACTTTCTTTTACAAATGTACATAAGTAGGTGAGAAACTTTATTTAATGTAGCAAAGCGGATGCAGAGCATCATGGCATTGAAGGCCAGAGCTGGAATGCAACCCCTTTTGCAAAAGACAGACACATTGCACACAAGGAATGAGTGAAGCATCCTAGGGTGCATACATCAAGGGTCGAGGTATGTGCGGCGTTCACAAAGCAAATGTACTTATCACAGACACCCAATGATATAGTTGCCCTAGTTTGTGACAAACATTCCACAAACAACAAACACAAAAAAAAAGGAAAGGGACCATGAACCATCCTGGTCACTCTAAATCACTCAGTGACATCATCGAGCAACATAGGAACATGATCAAAGCCAAAGATAAATCAGTAAAAAGATAAGATGCACAAATTCAACCAAGTCAAACAAACAGTCTGATCGTCATTGTCAAAAGTGGAAAACAAGAATGATCATGATGTCTGGTTTCAAGGAATGTGGTACCCCATCGAAGACAGGACACAGTCTGGTTTCGAGAATACCACACCCTGTATAAGACCCATGATAATGTTGACAAGGACCAATGATAATGTTGATGCTATTTGGATTGATGTGACAACTGTGATCAGGTTGATGCTCGCTTGGTTGAACAATTCATCTGTTAATGCGTGATTTCATTAAAGCACAATGTTTGATAGATTGTCGTTGGATGTATGCTCAGCGATCTGTCTATGCACAAAGGAACCATTTATTGACAAAATGCAAAATGCCAAAGAAATTGTTTTTGGATTTTGATGTTTTTCACTTTGTAGGAATTTTGAGTTTTTTACAATTTTTTTGTTCATTTTTTAAGGACTTTATTTGATTTTTAGGGATTTTTTCAAGACATTATTTGATTTTTAGGGATTTTTTTAGGACATTTTTTGAATGTTTTTGGATTATTTCAGGACATTTTTCAATTTTTATGATTTTGCCCCCAGTGTCTAGCAAGGCAAGGAATATGACAAGTGAACAAATAGGTTTTTTGAAATGTTGGTGGATAGAGGGAAGACAAAGGCCTTTTATCATGGAGATAATACGGATGCAATTTTCAAGGGCTATTGCATGATGGGACAAGAGACTGGATATGACAATGTAAAGTAGTGACATGGCATGAGGGACATGTCAAGAGGTTGTTGAAACCATGTTTAAATTTTGTGTCCTTATGTCAGATCAAGATCAAGGGACAAAAAGAGTGTATGGATAGTGATAAGATATGGATAGGATAAGCAAGACCAAGAATGGATAAGGGACATGGACTAAAGGTCGGGATAAGATACGGGATAGTGGCAGAAAGTTGCAATAAGCTAGGGAATATGGATGAAAGGTTGTAATAAGCAAATGGATAAATGACCAAAAGCTATGATAGACTGAAAATTGTGAATAGGATGCATGATGCTCATGATGTTCCTCACCCTTGTCAAGATCAAAGGTGGAAAGGGAAACTAGACATGAGGGACAATAGGATATGAAGGGTAATGATAGGGGTTTGATAGGATAATGGAACAATGAAGGACAAAAGGATATGATAGAATAAAACTTGTCCCCAAGTATGGTATGCAAGAAGTTCATAGATTACGCATGACGCCTGTTTGCCAGGTTTTCATCACGGTACTTGCCCAAGGCGCCTGTTTGCCAAGTTTTCACCAGTGGACGAATTATTTTTGCTTTACTTTTTTCTTTTGTCTTTTTTTTGGGGGGCGATAGTAGCCTTGGAAAAAAAGGACCATGACCTTTAAAAGTATGCTCAAAGACGTTGGTAGGATAAGGACATGGAAAAAGAGATGAAATTAAGGCAAGGATTTATGCAAAGGATGGGATCAAAGGGATCGAAGGATGGAAAATATGCATTGGATAATGGATAGGGTATTGGAAGAATTGGGCTTCATTGGATGGAAATGAAGGCAAGATCAACATTGGAACACACCTTGATGGGTGGTGGATTGATGGAGGAAAAATGGATGTCAGATTGTGAGATTTGGATGGAGGAATAGCCTGGGATTTTGGGACATAAGGGCCCAAAATGGATGAAGAAGGTGATGGAGGAATAGCAACTTTGGATGCCAAGTTGGATGTTTCTTTAGGCTTTTGTGCTTCAAGGAGCCACTTAGGGATCCACATGGTTTTTGATTTTTCATGCTTTTGTGGTTCCTTGGAGTGCATTGCCAACACAAGGGATTTAGGAACCCATATATATTTTGACTTTGCTTGATTTTGCTCAGTGGGCCTTTGTGACCTTTTGGATTTTTCCTTTTCTTTATAGATCATATTTTTCTTTGCTTTGACATGTTGATTATATTGGACATGTTGATCCTTGAATACATGTGGATTTTTAGACTTATGACTTTTATGCTTGGCATCCAAATTGCTTGGAGGGGGAAAGGAATACATGGATGGATAGGAATGAAGTGGAGTTATTTTGGATTGATGAAATTTACTCAAGTATGTGTGCCTTTTCTGACCTTACATAAAGGATGAATGGATATAAGGACCTAAGATGGATGGAAAGTATGATGGGAAAGGTGTATGTTTTGATTTTGATGGAGGGATACCAACATCTTGAGAGTGAGTTATGTAGACATGACCCTTAAGATCTTCTTTGATATGGAGGAGTTCTTTCTCATGAATGTCTACCCCTTTTCCTTTATGAATATTTTGACATGTAGGATACTTTGTGCTTTTAGAGGAAGATGCAAGTCCATTATTAGGTGGACATGACATGACAGAAATAATGAGATCTTGAAGTGGATCAGATTGCATCAAAGTGGAAGAACCCATTATGCATGTCGAGGGTTCATGAACATCTTGCATTAACATGTTAGAATCATGAGGGGTATCAGGATCATGAGGGAAACTATGATTGTGTGGTGGACATGGATCAATGAAAATCTCTTCAAGAGATGGAATGGGATAAATAATGGGATCATCAAAAGAAATGAGATCTTGGAGTGTATATGGAGCATTAAGACAAGGAGATGGAGGAACAAAAGGATCTTGTGGAGGATTTAAAGGAATAATTTGGTCTTGACAAGGAGGAAGATCATTGGAATCCTCTTTAAAGGTGCTTTGCTCTTGACTTTTAATGGGATCATCAGAAAGGATGGAAAGCATATCTTGATCTTTCTTAGGAAGTGGAATGCCAATGGGATTTGAAAGGACATTTTTTTCATAAAATGGAAGGGGATCGTTTGGGATTGGATGGACTGGGATATCTTGATCTTGCTTGGGGAATGGAGTGTCAATAGGGCTTTGGATAGGATGGATAAGAATAGGGGAATCATCGTGCATGTCTGGGAACATGGGGTCCTGGTCAACAATTGGATAGGATGATAAGGTTTCAGGATCTTGATCTTGATCTGTTTCAAGACACGTTTCTTCATGCTCTAAATTATCCTCTTGACATGGGGTTGGACTTTGGATATGCATGGAGGATTCTGACAAGGGATCAATGTTTTGACATGAAGGAAATGCACTTTGAACATTTGTGATGAATTCTGGCAAGGAATCAATGCTTGAACATGAGGAAGAAGGACTTCGAATGGGGTCCTCTAAAACAGGTAATGGCAATAAAGTGCATGGTGGCATTGGGTCTTGTATTTATGAAACATGACAAGGATGTGCATCATGAATTGGATTATCTTGGCAATCAATTATGGATAGCCCTTGGATAATTTCATCCTTGGGTGTATTATTTGATGAGGACAATATGGAAGGTTCTTGTGAAACTTCTAAAGGTGTAGGGATAGATGCCACTAGAGAATCAATTTGTTTGTGGGGGGATGAGGCATTGCTAGACATAATTGTATTATCTTGATCTTCCTCAAATAAATCACTTGGTAGTTTCCTTAAGATCCTTGCAATAAGGCCACCTTTCTTTCGAGGTTTTGACATGGTTGTATCTGGAATTTGAACTTGTTTGGAAAGGAGTTGGTTCTGGTCTGATGTCATGTTTTGATTTCGAACTAGATGTTGATCAAATTGGTTTGACATGTTCAAAATTTGGCTTGGTGTGTTCTGCAACCTTTGTTTTTGAATGTTTGGTTGTGGTTGTTGACATTGATATGTTGATTGAACTTGTTGATATTCCCATTGGTTGAACTATTTGTGGACATTGTATAGTTGGTTGGACATATTGTTGAAATTGGACCATTGGTTGTGTTGGTTGTATATGTTGGACCATTGGTTGTGTCTATTGGAAATGTTGAACAATTGGTTGTGATGGTTGAAAATCTAATTGATAGTAAACACTTCTTGTTCTTGTTGTGAAGGCACATAACATTGTTGTCTCTTTTTCTTGAATTTGTTTCATCATCTCTATTTGTGAGAGGAGATCTGGTATGTTTGATTGTTCAATAAGAGATCTTACATCAATTGGCTCAATATTTGGATTTCGACCTGGAAATTTTTTAAACATTTTGGACATTTGTGATCTATTCTTCTCAATGTTTTTCACTTTTTGTTCCAAAATCTCCTTTTCTTGAGCTAGTTTCTCTTCTAGTTTTTGTATTTGGACATTTACATCATCATGATAAGTTTGATCCAAGTTCTGAGACATGTAGAGATTGGATTGACATGATTGATTTCTCAATTGTGATGACATGGATTTGTAAGAAGGTTGAGACCTCATTTCAATAAACATGTCACTATGCAATGCAACTAATGGGATTGACAAATGCAACCTAAAAGGATGACAATGCAACTTAATGTTTTTGTACCTTTTGAATTTTTGGAATGATAACTAGATGCAACTAAATGCAACGAAAATGTGACTTTGCTTTGGACCTTTGAGTTTCTATGGTTTGATAATGTTATACAACTAAGTGCAACCTATTTTTTTGTTATTATTTCAAGAATTTTTGGAAATGATATGCAATCTTAAGCAATGGTAATGCAACCTATTTTTTTTATTGTTTTTCGAGGTTTGGACAAACTGTTTGGAATGCAAACCTAAAGACTCAACCTTGGGAAGTTGAAATGAAGCCAAGACCTTAAAGGACAAAGGACCAAATGACAATAGGACAAATTGACAATGTCTCACCTATATTCTTGGAGACTAAGCTAGGTTTGACAAAAATGATATTATTGAAAGGACAAATTTTTAGACAAGGTCAAGACTCCCTAACAACAACTTAGGGTATCATCCAAAGTTTTGATTTTTTAAGTTTGACAAACCAAATTTTTGAGACTAAATGCAAGAAGGAAATGATTATGACAATGACTTAGGATATGACATGAAAATGATCTAAGGATATGATATGGCAAGATGAAGCCAAGACAAGATGACAATACAATGATAAATATATGCGAAGACCAATGACTTGGAATATGCAAAATGCAACCTAGGCAAGACCTAATTTTAGCATGACAAGGATAATGCACAAATGTCACCTAAATGGAAATATAGCTTGGATATGACAATGAAATGCAAACTTAGGGAAATGATTTTGAACCTAAGTGCAAAATGAGGACGCTTGCAATGAAAAGGACTAAAATGAAGGGAGATGACAATATGTCCTAGGACCTAAGTTGGACTATGCAAAACCTAGCCTAAAGTGACATGAATTTTGAAACAAAGACATTCAATTTTTTGACAAGCCATGTTAAAATGTTGGATGAATACTTGGACAAATTTGGACTTTTGTTTGGATTTTGTTTTGAATTGAAGGTTGTTGATTTTGAAAACCCAAGTTGATTATGAGCACTTTTGAAAGTTTGTTTTTGATTTAACTTTTGACAATCACGGAAGACAAAAATGTTTGTTTGACTTTGACTCAAGACAATCAAGCACATTCACAACAAATCCTATGGCTGGCAGGGGCAATATCTGTTGAATCCTCTAACCATAAAATACAACACTCAGCCGGATAGCTAGACGCTTGGTAGCACTGGCTCCCCCTTACAGTGCACTCACTTCTCGGGCATACCAAGCTTCGAGTTCAAGGGGCATCACTTCCCAAGAACATGTTATCTCTAACTGAGGAGTACATGAGAGGTATCTTCGGCATGCACGTATCACAACACCTGAGCCAACAGATGGAAGCATTTTGGCATCTAAAAACAAGAGATTCTAGTAAGGGCATCCATTCAGGTGGGTATTGATCTGGCAAATAAATCATCACAATACCATTCCAGCACCCATTGTCCACAACTTTCGTTGCATCCACAGTTATTTAGAGTGGTTCGGAAGAGCTTGGCTTTAGCCCATCACCACTTTGGGTTGTTCCCTCTCACCAATGCATGTGCGAAGTGCCAGACAAACCAGGAGGCAGGCCCAGTTCTAAGGGTTAAAACATGCAATCAAATTAAAAACAGACAAAGCATGCATGGTGTTCATTAACCTTTAAGAAATGAAATGTGCAACTACTTTAAAAATTGCAAACAAGATGTTTTAATGAGAGTCTTTGACTGCGTCCTGCATAAGATTCATCAGTAGTTGCATTTTTAGTCTTCATCACACATAACGCCACAATGTTGCACAGAGAATTAGCACCAAAGAAAAACCAGAATGCAGAAAACATAATGAAAACAAATTTTTTTTTTTTTTTTTAAAGTATTTTTTTTAATTTCTTTTAGGAATTTGGGAAAACATCAAAGCAATAAATATTAGCTAACCACAAAGCTAAATTGCAATGAAATAAAATCCTATTACAATCAATAGAAGAATTGAAAATAAGACATTCAAAATAAATGAAAAATCATCACCAATGTCTCTTTCAATTGACCTCCATTGTCCTTCTTTCTCCTTCAAATTATCTTCTTTGTGGATCTCACCTACAAGTGTAAGAGCAAAGTATGAAAGCAAGCAAGATGACAAGATAAAAATTGCAGCATAAGGATACTAGAAGCGTGGTTGATTGATCTTGAAAATGTGATTGATTCTGAAAATGTGATTGATTCCCCTTTCATTGAAGAAAATCATCCAATTTATAGAAAAATTGGAGAGAGGACAAGATTAGCATGAAGAGATTTGAAAGGAAATTCAAATCAAGAATGGAAAAATTATGACAAATGACAATTTGTTATGCAAGGAGTATGACAAATTATGACAAGTTGCTATGCAATATGCATGACAAATTATGACAAATTATGGCAAGTGGAAGCATAAACATAGGAGAAAATGAGGGAATGAAATTAGGGGAAATATTAGAAAAATTAAAGAAAATAGGAGAAATAGAAATTAGGAATTAGGAGAAATTAGCAAATTAGAAAATTGAGGAAAAAGATGAAATAGAAATTAGGTGAATTAATTAATAGGTTTTCATCCATTAATTAATTCATGAAAGAGACCTAGGACTAAATAAATAGATTTATTTAACCCACAAAGAAGAAGAAAAGGATTAAATGAATAAATCATAAAACTCTAGAAATAAGAGGACAAGGAATTAGGTCAAGACAACAAGAAATTAATGTAGGTTCGATCATGATTCTGATTGGCAAAGGACCAATGTTGATAAATGATTGCGATTGGTTGACAAAAATCAATGACAAATTGACCAAGATTGACAAGGAGATCAACTTGATAGGCACCAATTGACGAGGAACAATGACTAATCGATCCAAATTGACATGATTGAAAAGGACAAGGATCGATGACGAATTGATCGCAAAATGACAAGATTGACAAATTGATAAGAGATTGACAAGATCGACCAAAATCATGACTGAAGATTGCTATCGACAAGACCTAATTCAAAAGAGAAAAAAATGAGGAATGCAGAAGAAGGACTTGATGCTCGCAAATGATAAAGACTAAGTGTGCAACATAGAAGAAATGTTAATGCGACACAAGAACCCTAAAATAAGGCAATGCGCAAATGTTAAAGTATGACTCCACAAGCGTTGACCATTTTTAGATGTCTACAACTACCATATTCATTATTAGACAACTCAATAAGTGGAATAATGACCCACAATCTCACATTAGAAGGTGGACTAAAAATGTTAGCAATTGGCAGTGCCTTCTTAAGACTACTGAGAAGAAAAAAGAAAAAGATCTCAAAGACTCGAAGAGAATCCTCTCAGATAACCTGTACAATTCTGAAGAGGATCCAAAATGAACCAAGTAACCTTAATCTGTCTCACTCAGTGGCACAGGAAAGGGACAACCTCAGGAGACTTCAACACTCTAAGGTGCATGGAGCTATTACCAGAGCCAAGGTACATTAGCTACAACATGGTGATAAAGGGACTAAATTTTTCTTTAATATGCTTGGACAAAAACATTGCATAGAGAAAGTGGATAAACAATGGGTTGATGGTAAAGAGATTTCTAGAGTGGATAAAATTAAATAGTAATTCCTATTTTTCTATCAAAAGTTGTTTTCTTCTGAAGACTCACCCTCTTCCCATGATGCCAGAGAGATGTGCAAGAATATGATCCCCAAATGTATTGTTGAAGATGATAGTCAAGCCCTTAAAAGGCCTATCTCGGTGGAGGAAATTAAAAGGGCCATCAGGACCCTTAGAGATGACAAAGCCCTACACCCAGATGGACTCCCCATAGATTTGTACAAGGCTAATATCAACTGGATATGTGATGACCTCTTGGATGTTTATGATGAAGCTCTTAAACAAGGTTCTCTTGACACTGACATTAATAATGGTATCATTAAGCTGCTCCCCAAAGATGGGGATAAATCCTTAATTAAGAATTGGTGTCCCATTATCCTCTTAAATATTTCCTATAAGATTCTAGCCAGAATTTTATCCCTTAGAATTGAAGATGTGCTTCCAAACTTCATATGCTCCACTCAGACTGGATTCATTAAGGGCAGATATATCTATTTATGGTGAAAATGGAAGGGTTAGTGCAGGATAAAGGGGGGCCAAAAAGTGGGGATGTGAAAAAAATAGCCTTCCTCACTCGCCTAAAAACGTGAAAATCCATGTTGACTTTTTGCTTGGCTTGGGTGTCAGCACACCTTGGCCTGGTAATTACCTATGCAAATCGGATATTGGATAAAATTGGATATCCGATTTTATCGGATATCCAATTTTTATTTGTAATTTTAATTTAAAATATATATTATATGTTACGTATTATATAATACATATTATATTATATATAATATAATATAATATTATATATAATATAATATAATATAATATAATATTATATTATATATTATATAATATTGTATTATATTATATTATATTATAATATAATATAACATAATATTATATTATTTAATATTATATTATATTATATTATATACAATATTATATAATATTATATTATATGATATTATGTATTATATAATATTGTATTATATTATATATAATATAATATTATATTATGTTATATATAATATAATATATAATATAATATAATATAATATAATATTATATTATATTATATTATAATATATATAATATAATACAATACGTATTATATAATATAATAATATATTATATAATATATTATTATACTATATAATATATTATTATATTATATATGTTATTTAAAAATAATTTAAGTGTTGAAATCGGATATCCGATTTTTTGAGACTTTTATATTTAGACAACGATAGTCCCGTGAGTCATTTAACTCACGGGTCATGCGAATTTGTCAAAATTCGATATCTGCTCCATCCGATATCCGGTTTTTTGACAAAAAATTGCTAAAAAATTGATTTAGAGGTAAGAATTTTGTCGTTTTGAATCATTTTCATTCATTTTTTGTATTTTTTGTAATGTTTATTTGATTTTTCATTGAAAATATGGTTTTTTTTCATGAAAACTAGGTTTTTTTAAAATCAAATACCTAATTGTTTAAATTTGTTAACTAAATTTAATTGTTTACATTCAATTAGGTTAAAAATGGGAGATAACAATGAAAACACTGACCAACTACAACTGCAACAACCAAACCCTCATTTGCCAAACCCCCCCTCAATTCAAGATTTGATTGAACAAAATTTGAATGAATTGAGGGGGATTGCAGAAGTATATCGTAGGATCCCTCATCTAAACCCATTGTTTGATCCTCTCACGTCGATCGTAAAAAGTATGGAAACCATGACTGAGGAGCATGATGCCGCCCTTTTGTGGTGAGATTCTATGAAGGAAAAATATGCAGATGGCTTGTCATATAAGGATATCAAGGATCTTGAGATATCCAAAGCCGAAATTGCCTCATTGTTTGTCAATCCCCATACTAGTCAGCCTGTAGATCCCAAAAAAACAAAACTTTCTATCAAATGGTGCACAAATGATGGGATTGTGAAAAAATTTTGGGATCATTGGTGGATGGTTTTCGACAAACCACCCAACAACAATCTTGATATCCCCTTCTATTTCATAAAAAAATTGTATGCTGAGTTTGTTTTACAGAAACATGTGAACTACTTTGACATCCAACCTTTCCAAGGTGTAGGTTTAGGTATGCCCCAAAATAGACCCAGGGCGGTCAAAGTAGTCCAGGGCCCATATGTCCCCCCTCCTCCTGTTGATCCCCCACCTGTAGTTTAGCATCCTGATATCATTTGTGAGGCGGCTTCAAGGACCATATCGGCTATTCACTCTTTGAGTAGCATTTTGGTTTCTCAGGCTGCGTCAATAGCTCACCCTACTTTTGATGGTAGCAGTGCATCGGGTGGTGCTAACACGTCATCCTCGGCTCCACACATATGCGTGCCACATAGTTGTGTCATGTGTGGGCACGTATGCTTGGGTCTAGTTGGACAACCCGTTGATCCTGCTGTGGACAGTGCAGATTACGAGGTGCATGAGATGCATGATGCACCAGAGGTTATTACACAAACTGGAGGATACCCTGGGGAGTCCTCATATGCTAGAGGCGAGGAGGCACTGTCATCATACATTGATGATGTATTGGTAAGATTTGTGTTTTCACAGTTCATGTTATATTTTAATTAAATATTTATAAATTAGATAATATTAAGTACTAATTTTTATTTACATGGTCTATTTAACAGTTGATGACCGAGGATGAGTTGAGACAGATTCAGGAGGGCACCTTGTCGGCCATTTCATTTGGCCTTGATAGCTTGACAGTACATATATTATTGCACCTAGTCGTTTGTATTTTATTATACATACATGATCATCATTTATATTTGTATTAATTAGATTATGTAGTAACTTGCATGTATATCTTATTTTACTCTTGTAGGGCACACGCAGCACAAGTGCGGTGCAGTGTGATCTAGGATCTGGTAGTGCAATTGGAGACAAGGGAAAGGTAATTGAATGCAAATATGATTGAATGAATAGTTTAAATAACTTATAGTGATTATACATGTCTAGACATAGATTGATAGTTTCATATACTTGTTGTGTATATATACAGAGAATCCTTGGCTTCACATCCTTGATGACTACACCCAGTATACCTGAAGAAGAAGAAGAGATGCCTCGAGTAGATGTGTGTTTATTTTATTTTTTGATTAGTAGATATAATTTGTTATTATCAGTGACAATTATATGCTAACTTGTATCAATGTCATGTTTCTAAACATATGTAGGTTGTTTATGAAAATATTCAAAACATACCTCCTCTACCGAAGACATACATCAAGAGTCCTGCAAAGCTGAAGAGAAAACGTGGAGATGAGGTAAACATGAATAGTTCATTTTTATGTTAACTTTTCAAATGTGAATTAAATAATATAACTAATATTAATCGTGGTTTGTTTTTCTTGTGCAGGATCCTTCAGAGCTTAGCAGTGCGGCGAAGAGGATCGATTTTGATGATCCATCAGCAACTTAGGATGTTATAGATAGTTTTGGGATGCTTACATGTCTAGTTGGCATGTATATTTTGTATATGGACATACATTCATGTATTTAGACATACATTTTTTTTTAGTTGGTGTTTATGCCATATTTGTGTATGGACATACATTTGTAATCATTCGACATTTTTATATATACAGAAGTTGATATTCGATCATATAAATTGTTGCTCATCTATGTGTGGTGTTATCATGGAAATCTTTAATCTTCATTCCAATAATTAACAATGGTTAATAATGGCTATTTAATGAGCAATACAATTCATTTCATTTCATCGTAAGTGTTGTTTTTATAATGAACAATATAATTCATTTAATGAACAATACAATACAATTTATTTAATCAACAATACAATTCATTTAATCAACAATACAATAAAATTAATTCAATGAACAATACAATTCATTTAATGAACAATACCCTACACATGCTCCTATTTTTCCCCCCCACTCGATCGAACGCTCGAGGTCATACCCTATCGGTGTCGTCCCTTGAGCGCCCTAAGTGCTCAAAATTGCCAAACTTTGATGGGCCCTAACTCAGAATATATGGCACCTGTGAATGATCCGTTTGAACCTACGGGGCCACAAGAGGGGTCCCTACAAAAGCCTATCTCGGTTTTTCAAGTTTCCCTACGGTTTTATTAGGGCAGCAATTTTTCGGTTGGCAAAAAATCATCAGTCTCACTCAATGGAATGTTGTCGCGTGGCCAATTTCTTGTTCAGCTCATCGCGATGATGAACTGTTAGCTCCGACATGTCCAGTTAGGCATAATTACCCTACGTATGCTCCTGTTTTACCCCCCCACTCGATCGAACGCTTGGGGTCATACCCTACCGGTGTCGTCCCTTGAGCACCCTAAGTGCTCAAAATTGTCAAACTTTGACAGGCCCTAACTTGGAATCTGTGGCATTTGTGAATGATCCATTTGAACCTACGGGGCCATGAGAGGGGTCCCTACAAAAGCCTATCTCAGTATTTCAAGTTTCCCTATGGTTTTATTAGGGCAGCAATTTTTCGGTTGGCAAAAAAATCATCAGTCTCCCTCAATGGAATGTTGTCGCCTGGTCGATTTCTCGTTCAGCTCATCATGATGATGAACCGTTAGCTCCGACATGTCTAGTTAGGCATAATTACCCTATGCATTCTCCTATTTTGGCCCCCCACTCGATTGAACACTCGGGGTCATACCCTACCGGCGTCATCCCTTGAGCTCCCTAAGTGCTCAAAATTGTCAAACTTTGATGGGCCTTAACTCAGAATCTGTGGCACCTGCGAATGATCCGTTTGAACCTACGAGGCCACAAGAGGGGTCCCTACAAAATCCTATCTCAGTATTTCAAGTTTCCCTATGGTTTTATTAGGGCAGCAATTTTTCGGTTGGCAAAAAAATCATCAGTCTCACTCAATGGAATGTTGTCGCTTGGTCGATTTCTCATTCAGCTCGTCGCGATGATGAACCGTCGGCTCCGACATGTCTAGTTAGGCATAATTACCCTACGCATGCTCCTATTTTTCCCCCCCACTCGATCGAACGCTCGGGATCATACCCTACCAGCGTCGTCCCTTGAGCGCCCTAAGTGCTCAAAATTGTCAAACTTTGACGAGCCCTAACTCGAAATCTGTGGCACCTACGAATGATCCATTTGAACCTATAGGGCCACGAGTGGGGTCCCTACAAAAGCCTATCTCGGTATTTCAAGTTACCCTACGGTTTTATTAAGGCAGCAATTTTTCGGTTGGCGAAAAAATCGTCAGTCTCACTCAATGGAATGTTGTTGCCTAGTCGATTTCTCGTTCAGCTCATCATGATGACAAACCGTTGGCTCCAACATGTCCATTTAGGCATAATTACCCTACGCATGCTCCTATTTTGCCCCAGCACTCGATCGAACGCTCGGGGTCATACCCTACCGACGTCGTCCCTTGAGCGCCCTAAGTGCTCAAAATTATCAAACTTTGACAGGCCCTAACTCAGAATCTATGGCACCTGCGAATGATTTGTTTGAACCTACGGGGCCATGAGAGGGGTCCCTACAAAAGCCTATCTCAGTATTTCAAGTTACCCTATGATTTTATTAGGGCAGCAATTTTTTGGTTGGTGAAAAAATCATCAGTCTCACTCAATGGAATGTTGTCACCTGGTCGATTTCTCGTTCAGCTCGTCGCGATGAGGAACCGTCAGCTCCGACATGCCCAGTTAGGCATAATTACCCTACGCATGCTCCTGCTTTTCCCCCCCCCACTCGATCCAACGCTCGGGGTCATACCCTACGCATGTGACATCCATGAAGGGATATGAAGGGATATTTTGTAAACAATCAGAAACCTTTAATGATAATCAAGTTGAAGCCTTGAGATTTATGCAATATGGTTCAAGTCCAAAACTGTACCCTGAGAGTATTTTGATTTTACTTATGTCTTGTGTATTATAATAAAGACCAATTTGCCAATGTGACATCTTCATATGAGAGAAAAGCTTCATTTTATCTCAATACAGTTGTACCTGTTTCATTATTAGAAAAAATAAATATACAAAGATCTGTTATTAGTATCCTCTAGATTATGGATTCAAATTGATGTTCTCAATTAGTTATTATCTGTTCAACTTTTCTTCATAAGGCACAACCATCTAGTGGTTATCATATGAGGACAACCATCCATGACTTTCAAAGTAATTGATATTTATTCCTACACCTCACACTCACAATATTAATAATAAAATGACATTTATGATTCATCAAATGCTAACAAAGCCTAATCAAAGGTCAACTTCAAGATGTATACAACATATGATATTCAACTTCAAGATGCATACAACTTACCATATTCAAGCTCATGCCAACCACCACTTGGATATTGTTATATGTCGATTAAAGTACAATATATGTAATAAAACCATATAGTCTTACAAAAAAGCCATCATAGACCATCTATGTCGATTAAAGTACAATTCATTTGTAACAAGGGCACACTCACAATCTGAAGTTGCAAAGCCCTGTGGGAAGCATCAAATTAGAAATTTATTAATCTGACTCATACTACTATCAAAAGCATCAAAGATGCTAATGCTAGAGAACACCATGCTCCATTGTGGAGAGAATATTAGGTGCATCTGATGTCAGCATCTGAAAATGAAACAATGTTATTCAATTGCCAAAATCTAACTGACTTTATTTTTATAAACCATTAATGAATAAAAATAGACAAGGTTACTTGAGTGAAAGTTCGATGACCACTTTGACTAGTAGGTGTTGATGTTGAAGGCCCAACATTAACCTATTTACCTGACTATCAATGTCAAATGTTTGATTCAATAGATCATCTGTCATGACAATTTGATCCACTGTAGATGTGTCCTGGCCACATGCATTTGAATCATCTTCATGATAATAAATACAACAAGACCCACAATTTAATCTCATTAATGCACAAAGGAATATGTACCATCACCAAGAGAGGGTCTCGTCAACAACGAATGATCTAGCATGAACCTGTATTTTTAAGAATTGTTAGTTTACACATAAAATGCATGGATGAACATAACAGATTTATGATAATCACTTCAACTGAAATGCATGATAATAAATGAAAAGGTGGGATCATATACCATAAAAATACATCCCTTCGAATTATATCAACAGAACCCACTATGTTGACGCAAAAATCGTAATGTGATACTGTTGTATATCATCAAAAAATACCTTCATGAGCATAAAGGTTATGTGATAATTATATCATAAAAAATTATCAAATAGTGTTCTCTAATAACAAAAATTGTAAAGCTCATCAAATGCATGATAATAAGTCATGTTGCAAAAATACGTCCCTTCCAATTATATCGAGTGTACTCGCTATGTGCATGCAAAAACCGTGTTGCCAAAAAAAAATGTTCATCAATAGACCTGCATTTTGAACACATCCTTAATATACACGTAACAAACTTGAACATTAAGGTTTAATGATCATTGTTTGAAATGAAATGCATGATAAAAAAATAAGGCACCTTTAAAGACCTACTACTCAAGTGTGCCTGAAGGGTCATCTCTTTGTTTAAGAGTATCCAGTATTGCTTCATGATCAGCAGTAGTCACTGTCCATAGCTCTTTGGTCTTCGGTTTTGCTTGATGCTTCAACAACTTGACATTTGTAGCTATAATAAGGTGTGAATACATTATAATGGTTTTGTGTCTCTCATAGTCTTCAAATGCAAGTATGCCATTCTTTCTAATCATGTATGTTCGCAACCAAGTTCCCACAACAACAACTGAACCTGTAGGATATGTGAACCCATCATCATCTGTCACTGGTTGTGTTAGCTTTTGTTTTCCCTGTACACATCGTGCCAACCAATATTCTAATCTCTCTTCATTCCCTTGCAGTGCAACAACTGCAAAAACATGTCCTGGTTGTACAAGATCTGATAGACGATCATACTCAAGTGAACTTTCCATGTCATCATTTGACAAGGATATTGTTTGAGATAAAGGAGTTAGATAGTGGGGAACCCACGTATCAACCCACTCACTTGACTCACACTGATCCCAATCACACCGAAGACAACTCTAACAAAAACAAGCCAATGCTCATGTCCAAATGGTCCATGTACTTGCATCTGAGCTAAGAAATGAATGCATCTTTGAAGAATCTTTAATTGTTTGACAGTCCAATCTATCTCCCACTATTCCCTCCTCAACCAACCAAAAGAATCTGCTCACTGCTGAATCAAGAGTACCTCCATGTGACAATGCTAAACTACACCAATCAACAATAGAATGTGCATCAGAGAAATTTGCACCTAAAATCCTCAGTTGCTCCTTAACTAGAGCTCTCTTCAAACATGCTCCATCATGCTCTCCCTTCCCATGCCTCACCTCAAAAAAACACCAAATATGAGGTATACGCCTCTCCACATGCATTCTACTCAACCAATAAAACATACACGCATTATTGAATTGACCTGTATAGTTATCTGACCATATTATATGTCGATCAATTTCAATATCTTTCTCATGCAAGAACTCAAACAAATTCTCGAAAGAATGTTGCACATACTCGGAGGACTGTGATCTATCATCGCTCATATAAAAATGATACTCCCTGATTATCTTCCTGTCCTCTTCTATACTATCAGGAGCATGTCTATATGTAATGTGAACAAAAATAGCAATTTGGACTAAATTGTAGTACTGAGACTGTACCTCATTTTGTGGTTGCAATGTATAGTTCTCTGCAAAATCAATCACCGATACAATAGTGCCAATCGGGAAAGAGTTCTTACACATCCTGAACTGTTGATCCAACCACTGAGACCTATGGGTGTGCCTTGCATACTTGTAGAAAATATTTTCCTTAAAATCCAAAATAAAATCAGCAATACTCACTTCTCTTGAGACTAATTCGCATCTAGAACCTTCACCTCCACTCTTCACAGTATATTTCACTATCTCGTATCTTTTTTTCTCAACATAATTATTTTCAAACTCGTGTTCTCTGCCCTCATGAAAACACGAAACAAACTTTGACAACCCATCGCATTCTGAGCACTTCTCATTCAAACAATAATTTCTATAGAAATAGCAGCCATCATCTCTAGGGCATAAAAATAGATCTTGCAAGTCTCTTGATGATCTCGGAAATAACATTGCACCACACTCCTGCAACATCTCATTAGTATGCATCGTAGAATGAATATGACATAAAAGTTCATGGTACATTGAAAACTCCACATGGTACTTGCAACAATAGGTATTGCAAATCTTAAGAGGAACACAATAAAATGGTTTCAAAGATTCAAAGGCCCTTTGTGATATTTGCAAAGTTGGATGTAATTCACAAAAAATTTTGTACAACATTGTTTGGCTTGATTCCAAGAAATGTTTGGGATGCGGTGTGTGGTCTCGGTTGCCGATTCTTAATTTCAAAACGTCCTTTACATTGGGCGACACTCTAGAATTAGAGTGCCAAAATTGTTGAATCTCTTCCTTCACATTGTCAGTCAACTTTCTATCAACACGTGGAAGCCTCCCACCAAATGCCCATGTATCTTGTTGAAGTGGATCATCAAGTCTTTGTCTTTGTGCAAGTGCTCTATCCAAATTTTTATGGTTTATGTTAAAATCAACACAAGTTTGTCTCATTTGACAAGCCTTCCTCAATTGATGGCTTACTAAGGAGGTTGTAATTACTCTTCGAGCGGCTCTCTTATCTCTTTATTTGGTATTCTTTCCAATAGAATTGAGAGTGTGAAATAGATTTTTTGCAATAATAGAATTTCTCTCCATTTTCTTGTTCATACGAATCTTCAATTTGTTTAGCAATGGTCTCATCTTTATCATCTTTAGCAATTGAACAAAGAGTTGGCATTGCTCGGTCAATGTCTTATTGCTAAAATTTTGGTTGAAAAGTTTTGTAGCCCACAACTGAACGGTTCTTGTTGACCTCTTGCCTTCAAGATTCACAATAATGTTCTCATCGATTTCAAATAACCATTTTGGGGTTCTTGAAGGTCTTGGATTTGGAATTTGTCTTTCATCCATGAGAGGGTCTTCATTTCTAAAGTAATTAGGTGTTACATATGGTTCACTTGGTGAGGAAATTCCACCTTCAATGTTAAAGTTTTCCACATTTTCACCTCCTATGTCAAAATTTTCCAAATGTTGAGCATTTTCATTATCACTTTCAACATTTTCAAATTTTTCAAAATTTTCACTTTCAAAATCTACATTTTCATTTTCAATAACTTGTGGCACATTTTCCACATGTTGAGCATTTTCATTATCACTTTCAACATTTTCAATATTTTCACTTTCAAAATCTACATTTTCATTTTCAATAACTTGTGGCACATTTTCAATTTCAATTTCCTCTTCAGTTGAAGTAACATTAGCAATATTTAACATACCTTGTCTTCTCCTCCTATGACATTCTCTATCTCTTTCTCTATACACTTCAACTTGGTCATTTGAAAGTTTTCTTTTGCGTTTAGACTTTCGACGACTACTACTCCCCATTTCCCTCCACACATATGCTCCTTCATGATTGACAATGTAAGTTTTCACTTTAAGAATCTCCCAAAAGCACTAATTTGTCTCTAGCTGTCTGCAACCCCATGATCGTTGATAGAAAACATAGGACCCAGACTTTGGCCCTTGGAATTAACAGACTGGCCCACAAACCCTTTTTTTTTGGGTTTTTAGTACCAAAATCAGATATCTGATAAAATCTGATATCCGATTTTAGTACAAAAATATGTGGTCCCCCAAAAAAATTCCTGTTGCCACCATTTACGAACTAAATTGCCACATGGCAGAAATCTAATATCCGATTAAATCAGATATCGGATTTTATTGGTCATATTTTAGAGAGAGAGAGAGAGGAGTAGGAGAGGGAGAGAGGAAGAGAGAGAGAGGAGGAGAGAGAGAGGAGAGGGAGAGAGAGAGAGAGAGAGAGAGAGGAGGAGAGGGAGAGAGGGAGAGAGAGAGAGAGGAGGAGAGGGAGAGAGAGAGATAGAGAGAGAGAGGAGGAGGAGAGGGAAAGAGGGAGAGAGAGAGAGGAGAGGGAGAGAGGGAGAGAGAGAGAGAGAGAGAGAGAGAGAGAGAGAGAGAGAGAGGGAGAGAGAGGGAGAGAGAGAGGAGAGAGAGAGAGAGGAGGAGAGGAGGAGAGGGAGAGAGAGAGAGAGAGAGAAAGGAGGAGAGGGAGAGAGGGAGAGAGAGAGAGAGGAGGAGAGGGAGAGAGAGAGAGAGAGAGAGAGAGAGGGAGAGAGAGAGAGAGAGGGAGAGAGAGACACAATATGAGCCCTAACGACATGATTTGGTATCTTAAGGGGTCCGATGGTGTTGTTAGGGGTCATATGGTGTCCATAGGGGTCATATGGTGTCCCATGAACCCTTATGACCTCTTAGGACACCATATGACCCCTAATGACACCATATTGGGTCGCTTTGGGTCATATTGTGTCATAAGGGGTCATATTGTGTCTTAAGGGGTCCTATGGTGTCCCAAGACACCATATGACCCCTATGGACACCATATGACCCCTAACGACACCATAGGACCCCTTAAGACACCAAATCATGTCGCTAGGGGTCATATTGTGTCCTATGGTGTCGTTAGGGGTCATATGGTGTCCATAGGGGTCATATAGTGTCTTGGGACACCATAGGACCCCTTAAGACACAATATGACCCCTAACAACACAATATGACCCAAAGCGACCCAATATGGTGTCATTAGGGGTCATATGGTGTCCTAAGAGGTCATAAGGGTTCATGGGACAACATATGACCCCTATGGACACCATATAACCCCTAACGACACCATAGGACCCCTTAAGACACCAAATAATATCGTTAGGGATCATATTGTGTCGTAGGACACAATATGACCCCTAACGACATGATTTGGTGTCCTAAGTGGTCATATGGTGTCGTTAGGGGTCATATGGTGTCGTTAGGGGTCCTATGGTGTCCCATATGGTGTTGTTAGGGGTCATATGGTGTCTTGGGACACCATAGGACCCCTTAAGACACAATATGACCCCTAACGACACAATATGACCCAAAGCGACCCAATATGGTGTCATTAGGGGTCATATGGTGTCCTAAGAGATCATAAGGGTTCATGGGACACCATATGACCCCTATGGACACCATATGACCCCTAACGACACCATCGGACCACTTAAGACACCAAAATCATGTTGTTAGGTGTCATATTGTGTCCTACGACCCCGTAAGACACAATATGACCCCTAATGTTATGATTTGGTGTCTTGAGGGGTCCTATGGTGTTGTTAGGGATCATATGGTGTCTTGTGACACCATAAGACCCCTTAAGACACCAAATTGTGTCGTTAGGAGTCATATTGTGTCCTACGACCCCATAAGACACAATATGACCCCTAACGACATGATTTGGTGTCTTAAGGGGTCCTATGGTGTCGTTAGGGGTCATATGTTGTCCATAGGGATCATATGGTGTCTTGGGACACCATAGGACCCCTTAAGACACTATATGACCCCTAACGACATGATTTGGTGTCTTAAGGGGTTCGATGGTGTCCATAGGGGTCATATGGTGTCCATAGGGGTCATATGGTGTCCCATGAACCCTTATGACCTCTTAGGACACCATATGACCCCTAATGACACCATATTGGGTCACTTTGGGTCATATTATGTCCGAAGGGGTCATATTGTGTCTTAAGGGGTCCTATGGTGTCCCAAGACACCATATGACCCCTATGGACACCATATGACCCCTAACGACACCATAGGACCCCTTAAGACACCAAATCATGTTGTTAGGCATCATATTATGTCCTACGACCCTGTACGACATAATATGATCCCTAACGACATGATTTGGCGTCTTAAGGTGTCCTATGGTGTCGTTAGGGGTCATATACTGTCTTGGGACACCATAGGACACCTTAAGACACAATATGACCCCTAACGACACAATATGACCCAAAGCGACCCAATATGGTTTCATTAGGGGTCATATGGTGTCTTAAGGGGTCCTATGGTGTCCCAAGACACCATATGACCCCTAACAACACCATAGGACCCCTTAAGACACCAAATCATATCGTTAGGGATCATATTGTGTCGTACGGGGTCGTAGGACACAATATGACCCCTAACGATATGATTTGGTGTCTTAAGGGGTCCTATCGTGTCATTAGGGGTCATATGGTGTCCATAGGGGTCATATGGTGTCTTGGGACACCATAGGACCCCTTAAGACACAATATGACCCCTAATGACACAATATGACCCAAAGCGACCCAATATGGTGTCATTAGGGGTCATATGGTGTCTTAAGGGGTCCTATGGTGTTCCAAGACACTATATGACCCCTATGGACACCATATGACCCCTAACGACACCATAGGACCCTTAAGACACCAAATCATATCGTTAGGGATCATATTGTGTCGTACGGGGTCGTAGGACACAATATGACCCCTAACGACATGATTTGGTGTCTTAAGGGGTCCTATGGTGTTATTAGGGGTCCTATGGTGTCCATAGGGGTCATATGGTGTCTTGGGACACTAGAGGACCCCTTAAGACACAATATGACCCCTAACGACACAATATGACCCAAAGCGACTCAATATGGTGTCATTAGGGGTCATACGGTGTATTAAGGGGTCCTATGGTGTCCCAAGACACCATATGACCCCTATGGACACCATATGACCCCTTAAGACACCGAATAATATCGTTAGGGATCATATTGTGTCGTACGGGGTCATAGATAACAATATGACCCCTAACGACATGATTTGGTGTCTTAAGGGATCCTATCATGTCGTTAGGGGTCATATGGTGTCCATAGGGGTCATATGGTGTCTTGGGACACCATAGGACCCCTTAAGACACAATATGACCCCTAACAACACAATATGACCCAAAGCAACTGAATATGGTGTCATTAGGGGTCATATAGTGTCCTAAGAGGTCATAAGGGTTCATGCAACACCATATGACCCCTATGGACACCATATGACCCCTAACGACACCATCGGACCCCTTAAGACACCAAATCATGTTGTTAGGGGTCATATTGTGTCCTACGACCTTGTAAGACACAATTTGACCCCTAATGTTATGATTTGGTGTCTTAAGGGATCCTATGGTGTCGTTAGGGATCATATGGTGTCTTGTGACACCATAAGACCCCTTAAGACACCAAATTGTGTCATTAGAGGTCATATTGTGTCCTACGACCTCGTAGGACACAATATGACCTCTAACGACACAATTTGGTGTCTTAAGGGGTCCTATGGTGTCGTTAGGGGTCATATGGTGTCCATAGGTGTCATATGGTGTCTTGGGACACCATAGGACCCCTTAGGACACAATATGACCCCTAACGACATGATTTGGTGTCTTAAGGGGTCCGATGGTGTCGTTAGGGGTCATATGGTGTCCATAGGGGTCATATGGTGTCCATAGGGTTCATATGGTGTCCCATGAGCCCTTATGACCTCTTAGGACACCATGTGACCCCTAATGACACCATATTGGGTTGCTTTGGGTCATATTGTGTCCTAAGGGGTCATATTGTGTCCTAATGGGTCCTATGGTGTCCCAAGACACCATATGAACCCTA
Organism: Cryptomeria japonica; assembly: GCF_030272615.1. Taxonomy (NCBI): domain Eukaryota; kingdom Viridiplantae; phylum Streptophyta; class Pinopsida; order Cupressales; family Cupressaceae; genus Cryptomeria; species Cryptomeria japonica. Next base: position 618,414,292 of record NC_081408.1, on the reverse strand, counting down.
CGGACACCATATGACCCCTAATGACACCATAGGACCCCTGAAGACACCAAATCATGTTGTTAGGGGTCATATGGTGTCCTAAGGGGTCACAGACCACAATATGACCCCTTAGGACATAATATGACCCAAAGCGACCCAATATGGTGTCATTAGGGGTCATATGGTGTCCTGAGAGGTCATAAGGGTTCATGGGACACCATATCACATAACTATCATTAGGGGTCATAGTTATGGGTCGTAAGACACAATATGACCCCTAACGACATGATTTGGTTTCTTAAGGGGTCCTATGGTGTCCCAAGACACCATATGACCCCTTAAGACACCAAATTGTGTCATTAGGGGTCATATGGTCTCTCTCTCTCTCTCTCTCTCTCCTTCTCTCTCTCTCTCTCTCTCTCTCTCTCTCTCCCTCCCTCCCTCCCTCTCTCTCTCTCTCTCTCTCCCTCCCTCCCTCTCTCTCTCTCTCTCTCTCTCTCTCTCTCTCTCTCTCTCTCTCCCTCTACCTCTCTCCCTCTCCTCCCTCTACCTCTCTCCCTCCCTCTCTCTCTCTCCCTCTCTCCCTCCTCTTCTCTCTCTCCCTCTCTCTCTCTCTCTCCTTCTCTCTCTCTCTCCCCCTCTCTCTCTCTCCCTCTCCCTCTCTCCCCCCCCTCTCTCTCTCTCTCTCCCTCTCCCTCTCCCCCTCTCCTTCTCTCTCTCTCTCTCTCTCTCTCTCTCTCTCCATTCCTCTCTCTCTCTCTCTCTCTCTCTCTCTCTCTCTCTCCCTCTCCTTCTCTCCCTCTTTAAAATATGACTAATAAAATCCGATATCCGATTTAATTGGATATCGGATTTCTGCCATGTGGCAGTTTACTTCATAAATGGCGGCAAAGGGAAATTCATCGAGGACCGCAAATTTTTGTACTCAAATTTTCAAATTTCAAATTTCGGCTCGGGAATGCTTTCGTATTAGGCTTGGAATTTACAAGCCTAGAAAGTCAACTGAAAAAATGTGTTTTTCAATATTCCCTAGTTTTCCAGACTTTACACTGGTGGCTGACGACTTTTTTTGTAGCCAAAATTGATAAAATGAAAAGGGTTTTTTAAGGACGTTCCCAGCTTTCCAACAATATAAGGCTTGTCTTATTTCAACTTTAGTATATAATTATTATTTATTTTCTAATTGAATTCTAACTATAGTCCTGGTTGATATACTGATTGAAAAACACTCATAACTTTCAAACAGTATAACATTTTTTGAAACCAAAACATGTGTCACATCCTATGCTTTGTCTACTATAGGGAAAAAATTTTAAAAAAAAAAATTCATAAGGTTTTGACCAAGTTAAGGTGGTCAAACATAGGAGTTTCTAAATTTCTGAAAAGCTGTAGTAAAAAAATCATAAATAATTATTTAATTCATAAAAAATTAAAAAAAATAATGTGTCACATTCGGACATGAGTCTAATACTTATATTATAAATATTATAAAAAAATATTAATATTTGATTTTGATTAGGGTGGTCAAACATACGTCTACTTCTTATTTTTTTCCTGAAATTTTAGTACCACTGCATTGAAATTTGAAATTTTCATCAAATAAGATTTTTTTTTTCCAAAAAACAACTAGTAGCTTAGAAACTACATTCAATTTTCTATATATTCTCTTCTTACATATTTTAAAAATAATGTTCACAACTTATTCAAATTTTCATGTCAAGTTGCATAACTTTGATTTTTCTGAAATTTCATTGCCACTTAAGGGCCTGTTTTGGCACACCATGATCCTGCACATACCTGGAAACAACAATATTGAAAGACTAAATGAATTCAACCACAAAACCCTAGCCTAACAACAACAAAGATCCACCATAACATATGAAGATTACCTAAGACAATACAAATCAAATAAAATCACAAGGATTATACCATCACATGTCCAATAGGGTTTGGATCTCCATTCTTCCTATCTCCATTGATCTTTCTTGACATATTTGCTCTCAGATTTTATGTGTGCACAAGACCTCAACAAAGAATGAAAATGTGGTTGCAAGTAGGCTTGATCGCATATGAAAGTTTGAATGCTAGGGTCGTCGGGTAGAATGATTAGAATGATTAGTTCAATAGTTGAATAGGGTTGATAATGAAGGAAGCATCTCCTTATATAGAAGACACTATAAGAAATGGAGGGATAAGATTGCGAGGCGTAAAAGATAAATTGTTGGCTAAGATTAGAGGGTAGGTAAAAGAAATAATAAAATAATGAGAGGGTAGGTAGTGTAGGAATTAAGAGATGAATGACACGTGTCATGGGTGGAAAAGGCTAATGAATTAATTAAATAAATAAATATTTATTTAATTAATAGAGGAAGTGGGATCAATTAAATAAATGAAATATTTATTTAATTTAGGAAAAGGATAATTTAAATAAATAATAGTATTTATTTAAATGAGAAATAAGGCTAGAAGAGGATAAATGAATTAATTAAATAAATAAAGATTTATTTAATTAATAAAAGAATTAGGCTTAAACAATTAAATAAATAAAATATTTATTTAATTAGACAGGACAATTTTAGGTGTCTACATTTTGCCCCTCTTTGAGACAATGTAGCTTGTCGCGTTGTTTCAAAGAAGATAAGATGAACTGATACAAAGTTGCCCCAAGATGGGAATGATATGCCCCCTCGAGAGATTGGATGGAAATGCCTGAAAAGATCGCAGACAATCTCTCGATAAGAAAGAAAGGGTAGAATAGACTGATTGGATAGGATAGAGTGATAGAGTCACGGGATAAAGAAGACTGACTCGAGAGACTAGGGCTAGGGTAGTCTATAAGATAGGATATGAGGGAAAAACATCCTCATTGTCATCCACACACCTAAGAGATCAGAGTGCAAAGAGAGCAGAGAGCAGTCAACAGTCAACAGCGATGGCATTGGTACACAGATTCAATCGCGTTTGCTGATTTCAAAGGCCAGCAGATGCAGGAGAGCCAGTAAGTACCACAAAACCTCTTTGTACTTTGGTGCATTAATTATTGTCATAAATACATGTTAGGTAGGTAATAAATGCACTTTAGGTATGTCAAGCGATGGGTAAAAAATGCTAAGGCACGTCTGCATTGGTGCTAAGCGTGTCTGGGTAGGCTAGGCGCGTCTGTGTTTGTGTCAGGCGCGTCTATGAATGCAGCATCATCTATGTTCAATACGAGTGCATCTATGTCTTGCAGGTGCATTTATGCAGGATAGGCGCACCTAGGTAGATTAGAGGCACGTCTGTGTGATTCAAGCGTGTCTATTCAAAGCAGGTGCCTATGTGTAGTATGTAAGCACGTTTATGTCTTCAAGGTGAAATCGACGGTTTTGTGATGAACATACGCTGTCGATTGGATAAGTTGTTGAGAGGATACACTCAAGAAGGTCCTCTAGGGAAGACTAGAATAGCAGATAGGACTAGGATCGACAATTTTATGATAGAACATATGTTGCCTATTAGGAAACTACTCAAGACGATACACTCAAGAAGAGGCCCTAGGATAGGATCAAAGTAGCACTTTGTGATGAATAGGGAATGCTACTAGGATAAAAAGCAGTACTTTGTGATGAACAAGGAGTACTAAAAAGAGCAGCACTTTGTGATGAACAGGGAATGCCACTAGGATAAAAATCAATACTTTGTGATGAACAGGGAGTACTAAAAAAGAGCAGCACTTTGTGATGAACAGGGAATGCCACTAGGATAGAAAGTAGTACTTTGTGATGAATAGGGAGTACTAAAAAAGAGCAGCACTTTGTGATGAACAGGGAATGCCACTAGGATAGAGTTCCATATGATAGATATGTTAGGCCCAATATGGAAAGCTAATGTACTGAGAGGGGAGGGGTGAATCAGTACTTCAAATCCTTTTATCAACAATATCTTTACTGTTATGCATAAACCAAAAATTGTTGTAACATAACACAAAGCTAAAACAAATAAATAACAACCATACATGATTCACTCCATAACACATATATTTTGGTTACACAGAAACTCTTGGTTAGAGAGAAAAATTGCGGTGGGGATGGCACCCACAACTTCACTACTGCAATAATAAAGGTTGCTCAGTTAGAGCTACATATTTAGCTATTTCTGATAGCTTACCCTGTTAGGAGTATCAAGATCTATTAGATCTACCTTGCTAAAGGATTTTACAACACTTAATCTAAATGATGCACCTGGTTAGAGGCTTTACAATTTATAGACTTGATTAGAGTCTTTTACCCTATTAAAGGTTTCTCTTACAACTTCAAAATTTTCAATAAAATCTTTACAACTATCTGCAACTTTACATCTGGAATGTTATAGTAGATTCTATGTGCTCAAAATAAGATTACCTTGCCTATAGCACACCTTGGTAACCCATAAAGTAACTCGGTAAACCCTTCTGTTTACTCTGTTCTTTGATTGTTCTCTGAAATCCTTCTCAGTGACCTCTGTGTCTCTATAATAGTCATAACACTTAGTGCTTTCTCATGCATCACACATGTCTTGTTTCATACACTTGTGTATATCCATGTCTCACACTTTTATCTTTAATCCATGCTGTATAAATAGATTTCTTATGTCGGTGATCTGATAAGTAGTAACAATCTCCCCTTTTGACACTAGTTGAGATGTTTGACAAAACTACTTTCAAAGTCATAACTCAAAAATCTATATACTTTACAAAATTTGACTAAACTGACAGTATATACATTAGTCAATGAAATAGTATAATCAGATATACTCCCCTTATCAATATACTGTACAAAATTCTGATTTGTATGCTCGGTGATCAATGATCAGTGTGCTGCTCTTGTTCTTTGCTTACTATTCTGTTCACTGCTCGGTTCACTGCTCTTGGATACTCTTTTCACTCTGCTCGGTATACTCCCCTTGTATACTACACTCCTTTTGTTTGATATTTTGAAGTTTTGAACACTATATCACTCCCCCTTTTTGACAAACATCAAAATTTAGTTACCATTCAGTGGTGGCAACTGGTCAAAAATGGATTTGTACTTTGTCCATGCTTCGGTGAGAGCGATAAAGAGTGCATCCTTTACACTATCCATTAAGGAATTATGTGCTTGAATATCAACCAATAATGATATTAAGCCATCTAAAGTGCTTCCCTCTTGTGTAGTAGATAGAAATTTAGCTCGGTTGATCTGTTCTTAGATGGATGAAAGATGAGGAAGGAATAATGTTTGAAGTATCATGATGTCCATCCTTATCTTGTGTTCTTCATTCCTTAGTTCCAATTGTTGAGCCATGAGCTATTGTAGCTTGGTATAAAAATTCTAAATTGAATTGGGCTCTGGGGTCAACTTATTTGAGAGATTGGTGATCTCTTTCTCAATTGCTTCAGTTTTATTTTTGATGTCTTTAATGAATAAAGAAAATGTACAAAGTTTTTGAAATAAATAAAGAATGTGCTTGAGTTGAGGGGACAACTCAGCAATAAATTTGACAAGTTTAACTTTGCCAATAGCTATAGCTTTCTGTACCTCTTCTATCATTTTAGCAGTGAGCTCCTTGTCTTTTAGCTTGCTCAAATATTCAGATGCATCGACTTCAGATGTCTCTATTTGATTGAGGAGTTCATCCAGTTGAATGTGGATAGCTGCATCTGTTGACACTATAGCTGTAGGTAGCATATCTGTTAAGAGTGTCTTTACCTTTTGAAGTACTTTGTTTTTCTTTTGTATAGCCATTTGCTTCTCTTGTTTGGCCTTTGCTTTGCATAGTTCATCGAAATCAATGAGTGCTTGCCCCTTTAATTTGGATATATCAACATTGGGCAACACTATTGGTTTTGAAAAATCAACTTTGAAACTATGCTTTTTCATTTTCTTTTCTTTACCTTTCACCGATTGAACTAAGACAATGGCTTGTGAGGCTTGAGGACTCTTGGTAGGTTGCTCGGTAGAGGCAACACTTTCATCAGTTTCTTTAGCCTCCGTAGTGTCCTTCGGTGTCTCGGTACTTGGTGTCTCAGTTTCAACATTTTTAGTGCTAGAAGGTGCTTGAGAGGGCTTTTCTTGAGAAGTACCTTATGCTATAGACTTGTAACCTTCGGTGCCTTGCTTCGTATCCTGAGGGGCTTCAGTTGAGATAGGTTGATTGACTGGTGGATAAGACTGGACTTGTTCCAAAACTGATTCACTAGATACAAGTTTTGCATATGCATTTCCTTCTATCATTTCCTGTTCAAGTGCCTCTATGTCCATGATATCTTCATCTATTTGAATGGTGTCAGTAGGGTCTTGCTCAATGACATCAAGATCTTGCTCGGTGACATCAACTATTTCAACTGCAGCTTGTTCACCAGCATCCTTGAGTTGAAAGATTGCCTGGCATTATTCTTTTGTTTCCTTCTCCACTTCAATATATAGGCCATTCATCAGTTTCAAGGCCTTTTGCTTGACTAAGAATTGTGTCTGGCAGTTTTTCAGATGATCCTTGATATCATCTACCGACATGTAAGGAAAGAGATGTACAAGACTTCTTTCTCTAATCTATTTTTCCAAGTCGAGGGCATATTGCCAATTGTTATCAATATGTGCATATAATTCTTTTGGAAGAGAATTAGAGACTTCTAATGGGACCAATCAAAATTTCAGAAGTGTGCAGATGACAGCTTCTTCAATTTGTCTCTTTTCATTAGCAGATCTAGATTCATATTTAACATATCTGAATCCTCCAAATCCACCATATTCCTTCACATTAGTACACAAATTTTCAACACTATGTACATTTACCTTCTTGCTCTTGACAAACTGAAATTTGCTTGCATCTTCAGATTCAGTGTCACTAGACTCTTTTGACAAAATGAGTCTCCGAGTAGATTTCTTGTAGGTTTTGGTTACCTTTAGAACAATAACATTCTTTGGTTTCTTACTCAGTGAGGTTGCAGATGCTCTTGTGTTAGGTCACTTTTTTGGAGGAGTCGGTGAGGCCTTTGATGTATCCTGTTTCTTTCTTTTCAACACTTTTCCCTTAGGCAATTCGATGCTCAGTGTTATAGCTGCCTCTTGGGCTTCAGATTCCTCTTCGGTAATGTCTAGAGTGCCTTTGATAGGTGTGGAGGAAGAATCTTCTCTGAATTTCTCTGATAATGCCTTTATCATCTTTGTTGCCTTTCTTGTAGCTTTGGGTACCATAATGCTCATTTTTACTTTTTCTTTTACTTCTTCATAGGTTCCATACCTCAGCTTGGTAGCATGCCTTGGTAATGTAAGGAATGCATCTATTTGTTGTTGTGTGATGTCAAAATCAATCTCGTAACCCATAGGTGGCAAAGATTGAGTTCTTGGTTCCACAACATTCACATAATAGTAATCAGTGTCTACTTCAAAACATATGTCATCTTTGTATTTCTCCACTAGCTGGGGTGGAATCCGGTACCTGTTATGCATTTTCTCTTGAAACTTACTGAAGTAATCATCCATAATATCATTAAAATTATCACTTAGCTTCTTGATGAAGTCATTGATCTGATGGGTGATTGGTCGGTGTAGTTCCCAAACAACTTTACCGACTGTTGGAAGGAACTTCTCAAAGTAGAAAAACATGCATACAAGCAGTGATCCAAACTTTAGTGTATTAGCCGAGTTGTTCTTCTTTGGCTTCCTGATTATGTTCAGATTCTCAAATAGGTTTTTCAGCAACACCTCACATAAATCAATTTTCATGCCTTTCTTCACAATTTTATATGCTAAGTCTACTGCTGCACAGGGTACACTGTTTTCCCTTTCCGATTGGAAGAAATAGTAACCTATTACTCTAATGGAAAACTTTAGTTCTGCATCAGTGACATTATTTAATTTCAGTCCTCTACAATCTGATTCTACTCTGGTCAAACTGATCAATTCCTTCTATGATATCATTTTTTGGGCTCAAGCATGATCATAAATAGGGTAACCGGTGATCAAATGAATGATTTCCTTGGTAAGCTTAAATGGTTGCTCTTCTAGCCACATGAAGTCATCATGAACTCTGCTCAGAACAAACTTGACCCACTAGGGTTTGAACACATAGGGATAGGTTAGGGCTTCAGTCAATCCATTGATCTTAATGTGCTCATACTTGCTATCCATTTTACCATCGCTGCACAATTCATCATATGTATCTTTGATTTCAACATGACCGAGTTCTTCAACACGACATTTGGTGAATAATCTCACATCCTTGACTAATAACACTCTATCTGGGATGAGTGAGAATGCAATTTTGTCATTCAGTTTAGATGCAACTTTGGGAGTTAACGAGTATTTTAGTGAGGGCTTTTCAACATTCTTGACAACAATGGGATCTTGGATCTTAGGTGCCATTGTAGATTTCAGATAAAAGATCCCTAGGGTTTGAGAATTTTCAAATGGCAGATGCTTCACACTTAGCAGATAATAACAACTTGATAAGATCGGTAAACCAGCTTAACAATGTGTTGAGATTGATGTAAATACCTTGAATTTTGCTTTGTAGGAGGTTTGATCGCCTTTGATTCGCTCTGCTTTGCTCTCTCAAAAACTTGGTGAGTGAAAAATGACCGTGAAAATTCTTTAAGTACACAATATACCTTATCAGGCTCCGTGCAGGTTAGGTCAAAAACATTAAATGCACTCGGTTCCACTAGTCTTTCTTTCCTTTTTGCGCTTTAACCGAGTAGCCAGACTTCCTTCATTTATCGACTTGACAGGCTTCCTGAATTCACTGACTTGACAAATTTCCTGTATAGTGCTTCAAAAGACTTTGATAGAATTTCAAACTTACTACTACATCTTAACTATGTAGATTTTGAATTAAGTACATAATAAAGTAGGAACTGTTAATATTTAACCTTGAGAGAATGCAGTCCCTTCATACCTTTACCGATTAATTTGGAATAGGAGCACCTAACTCGGTAGGTAAGGTGCTTTCTTCATTTGACACAATTTCCTTCTTTTTCCAAATCATCTTTAATTTCTCTTTTATTTCCTCAGTGTCTTCTCTAGGTTGATCTCTGCAATCTCTAGCCAAGTGTCCAACTTTGTGACAATGAAAACATGCCATACCAGGATTTCTCCATGATCTTCGGTTGTTCATTCCAAACCTTATAAAGCAGTTGGCACTTATATGTCCATATCTTCCACAACATTCACACCATATCCTTGTATTGTAATCCCATGGTACTACAGAATATTGTCGGTAAGGATCTATGTGAGTTCGGTAACCTCTAGTATTTGCTCGGTGTGCAGATCACATGTAGTTCTTTTGCTTAAACCAACACTTCTCGGTACTATGTCCATTTCTATTGCAGTTTTTACAAAACCCTTTGAATTTTGCCTTCTGATAATTGTTAATAAACTTTGTCCTACATTGACTAGATGTGTGACCATATTTATTGCAATTGTAACAATAACCATTGGACTTAGTGACATTCGGTTTCTTACCTTTTCTGATTTGGCACATGTTGGTAGTATGACCTTGATTTCCACAGTAGTTGCAAATAGGCTTCTTTCCTTTGATGATTCTCCTCTCTCAGTAGTATAGATTCCCTTCTCGATAGAGTCTTTTCCTTTGTAACCAAGTCCTGCATCTTTGTTGGGTCATCTTGTATTCAGTTGCTCATCCAACATCTTTGATGCTTCGTAACTCTTCTTCAGTGTTTCTTTGGATTTCTTCTCTGTTTCAAGTTCATTGGTCAACCTTGATTCTTCAAGTTTCAATGCTTGATTCTCATCATCTTTCAGATTTGCTTCACGATGTGCATAACCTAGTTGATCTGACAAATTTTGTTGAATCCCAGTCAACCTTATGATTTCATCATTATTATTAGATAATAAAGCTTCAATTTGTTGTTTCTCTCTTTCTAGATCTCCTACTTTATCCTCGGTTGTCCTCAATGCATCAATATTTTCAGTCATCTGTGTGCTGAAATGTTCATGTTCTCTTTTCATTGCTTTTAGTTGATCAGCCAATGCTTTGTTCTTTTCTTTCAATACTCCAATCATTTCTTCAGTCTCTTCAGATATACTATTCTCACATGATGTCTCAATTTGTTCCACTAACTGTTGAGAGTCCTGCAAATCATCAGATAATCTTCTTCTCACTTTCAGAGATTTTTGCATTTGCCTTTGCATGTCTGCAATCACTTGATTAGCATGATCTAGCTCTTCTTGTAGATACACAATCCTCCAAGATTTTTTATAGCCTTCCATTGATAAGATCTTTCTCTTTAGGCAGTTAAACCCTTTTCCAAGATTCAAGCTTTGATACCAATTGTTAGGCCCAATATGGAAAGCTAATGTACTAAGAGGGGAGGAATGAATCAATACTTCAAATCCTTTTATCAACAATATCTTGACTGTTATGCATAAACCAAAAAATGTTGTAACATAACACGAAGCTAAAACAAATAAATAACAACCATACATGATTCACTCCATAACACATATATTTTGGTTACACAGAAACTCTTGGTTAGAGAGAAAAACTGAGGTGGAGATGGCACCCACAACTTCACTACTACAATAATAAAGGTTGCTCAGTTAGAGCTACATATTTAGCTATTTCTGATAGCTTACCCTGTTAGGAGTAGCAAGATCTATTAGATCTACCTTGCTAAAGGATTTTACAACACTTAATCTAGGTGTTGCACCTAGTTAGAGGCTTTACAATTTATAGACTTGATTAGAGTCTTTTACCCTGTTAAAGGTTTTTCTTACAACTTCAAAATTTTCAATAAAATATTTACAACTATCTGCAACTTTACATCTAGAATGTTATAGCAGATTCTATGTGCTCAAAATAAGATTACCTTGCCTATAGCATACCTCAGTAACCCATAAAGTAACTCGGTAAACCCTTTTGTTTACTCTATTCTTTGACTGTTCTCTGAAATCCTTCTCAGTGACCTCTGTGTCTCTGTAACAGTCATAACACTTAGTGCTTTCTCATGCATCACACATGTCTTGATTCATACACTTGTGTATATCCATGTCTCACACTTTTATCTTTAATCCATGCTGTATAAATAGATTTCTTATGTCAATGATCTGATTCATTGCTTTGATCTTACAAACATGATTCAAAAAAATAACCATGCAAAATATTTCATTGGTTAGATGACCTCAAAATTATACACAATCTTTAAGTGCAATTTCCAATGTGATAATGGTTCTATGTTCCTCGATCTTGTAACACATTTTCATATGTGTGTCCAGGTTCAATGAATTTGGTAACACGTTTCACTCAGTGTATCATCTTTGCTGCTCGGTAGACATGGAATGATACTTGGTAGATAGCTCAATGCATATTGGGCTCTGTGACTACTTTCTTCTATAACCGACTGAACTGTGCATACCAACTAAATATTTCGGTAGTAGTAACTGACTAGAGTATATAGAATGACTTTGGATATAAAACTAATGGCAACTTGATAAGTAGTAACAAGATATAAGCACTAAGATAAAAAGCAACACTTTGTGATGAATAGGGAATGCCACTAGGATTGACACAGTTGATTTGTTTGAGTGTAGGAGGACCTATTGATGCTAGAGTCATGGGAGAGATTCCTTTCAACATAGAGTTTGCGAGTAGAGCTAACACTCGAGGAGAGAATAGCAATTGAGGCTATGGTCCTAGGACATATTCTGTATGTGCCTGAGTTTTGGGCAAACATGGGTTTGTTGACTATGCTAGTTGAGAGATGGTATTTAGAGACTTGCACGTTTCATTTGTCGATGGGTGAGATGGTAGTCACCTTGGAGGATGTGTATAGGATACTGAGGATACCAATCGATAGGGAGTTAGTTCCTTATGATTGAGAGGGAGATAGGGATGAACTAAGATGAGTGTTCTAGGATCTAGGACTAGAGATGAGGGCTGGACATGTGGCATGGGACACCATGACATAGACAGGATTAGTGCTATCGGCGGTGTTGGCAGGAGTGATCAGTGGGTTCCTCTATCCAGGCAAGGTGACACAAGGGTTGGCTGTGGGATGGGGGAGGATGAGCTACTATCCTTGAGAGAGATCTGTCAAGGACAGACAAATGAGATTCAAGATCTAGAGCAAGATACGGCTAGGCTCAAGAGACAGCTGAGGGGCACTGAGCGAGAGAGGGATTAGGATATTCAGCACTATACGAAGGCTGAGACAACATTGAGGGTAGGGAGATAGGAAGTAGAGGACATAGGGGAAGGATACGCCTATGTTCTGCAGGCAGGGGAGGAGATAGCCTACTGGAGAGACCTATACTATGGATTGGTACCACTAGATCAATAGGCGAGGAGCTTCCAAAGACCATCGCGGACTGCGATGACCATTGGAGGGAGAGACGGGAGATAGGCATCTAGCGGTGGAGTTATGGGTCCTCCACCACCACCAAATAGAGGGGATAGGAGAGATGATCCTGGGGCTGGTCCTTCCAGGGCTCAGACTTCGTTGAGGCCAGCCAGCTTTGAGGGAGGGAGTTCATCATAGCCTTAGAGGGCTCTCTATGTATCAGTTTTTGTACCATTTTGTATGATGACACCTTTGGGTGATTGTAGCCATATGCTTTTGACATCATTATATCATGACACTTATGATTTTGATATATATATGAGATGATTCATCCTTGCGGTAGCTATATGCATGCGTACCGATGTGATGCTTCTATATGTTTTATGATGTATGCTTCTATGTGGTGCTTATGATATGGATGAAAATATGTACATGATGAAATGTAATATTTTTGTTCTTTTATGGGTTTAATATGTTATGCAAATGTGAATGTAAATTTATGACATGCAGATGAATATGATAATGCAAATAACTATTTACATGATGAAAATGTAAAATGCGCTAATCATGTGTTGTGTGCAACATGTGATGCAATTGTGTATGAAATGCTAATATGTGGTAATGTAGGTGCAAACTACATGAAGTGCAAACATTTTTGGTGTCATTATACTCAGTCATGTGATAAAGAAATACACAAACTCAAGAAGGATGATGGAGGCCAATCAAGAAAGGGGGATGAAAGATAGAAGATATGGAAGTGAAAGAACTTCTTGTGCTATTATCATCATTGAGCTTTATTATGGCAAATAGGTTATGGAAATCCAAACATAGGTTCGATCTAGAAAGTCATTTTACCCGTTTGCATGGAGATAAGACAGTTGCAAACAAGGAATGCCCCAATTCACACTAGACTCACAGTGCCCTCATATCCTTGGACAAGTCATAGCATTACTAAGAGACAATCCAAAAACAACAAAGAAAAATTGGTGACGATACCCCATCCTCACCTTTCTAGTCAAAGACATCCTAGAGATAAAATCTCTAGTCAGAGATATCCTGGAAAAGCTAAAAGACATGTCACCAAGAGATAAAATCAAAATAAAACCAAGATTCGATACCAATATCCACTGTAGTCCTCAAGTTTAGTGTCTCTTTTCACTTGTATAAGTCTTATTTGATTATGGTCACAATGTTTACTTTCACAAAAGGATAGATAGCACTAAACCATAATGTTGTCTGAGTTTGTTGAAGGATTTGATTTGTTGAAGCCCTTTTGTTGCTGCTATGTCTCATCTGAAACTGACTGAATCCATGAAACTGATACTTTATTGCGAATAAGACAAAACTTTATTGCAGATTTGTGATGTGAGTGTTGCTTTATTGTGGATTGTACGTGAATAGACTGAAGAAAACTAGAAGAAACTATACTCCTTGAAACATGTGATGCTCTTAGTTCCACACCCATCACTAGATGTAGGATTTGCCTTAGCCACAAATAGGAGCTGATTTATTATGGATGGAAAGAGGTGAAAATGAAGGTTTATTATGAATGGCTAACCAATCTTAGGAAGATCAATAACAAGCCATGATGGGAATGGGTAAGTTTATTATGGATGTATAGGCTATGAGTGTGTACAAAGTGAAGGATGAAATGGAATCCTGAAGGAGGAAGGAGCAGTGCCGGTGACCCAATTTTCACCATGGTACTTGCCCAGGGCACCACCAAAGTGGTTTTCACCGTTGGATGAAATGTTTTTCTATTTTTCAATGTTTTTGTGTCCCAAGGCACCTGTTTGCCAGGTTTTCACCAAGTAAATATTTTTTATTTTATGGTTTTTTTGTATTTTTGAATTTTTTGATTTTTTTGTATTTTTTATTTATTTTTAGATTAGGATATGTTGAAGAGCTATTTGTAAAACCTAAAAAGGTGCATGTTGTTGATAGGATCTTCTAGAGCTTCTCCATCTGGTGTTGAAAGTTGATATGCACCAGATCCGTAAACTATTGTAATGATGTAAGGACTAAGCCAATTTGGTTCGAACTTGCCCTTCTTCTCTCTGTCTTGCTAATTCTTAGGATTTTCTTTTAGAACTAAGTCACCTACCTTAGATGTGCAAGGCTTTACCTTATGATTGTAGATGTGTTGTTTCTTGACTGAATGATGTGTAGCTTGACTGACTGTCTTCCTTGATAAAGGAACTGAGATAGAATTACTCATGTGTGGACTACATAGGCTCATATGCGTATCACCTAAATAAGTTTCGGCATCCCTGATAACAAAGTCCTTCGAGGAAGCTCCATTAAAGGTCCATGATGTATCACCATAAGGGAAAAGATGTGTGGAACAAGTGGATGAGTGATGAAGGCTTATGATTGCGAAAAGAAGTGAAAGTATCATGACATGATGGAGACTTAGGATTAACAAGTATGCCTTTTGGCTTGAAATTTTATAACTTTTGCCTTGAGTTATTTTGATTTAGGGGAGATAAACTCTTTCTCTTTTTATTTCATAGGATTTTTATCCTTGACCTTGATTTTTGTAGAGTCCAATAGCTTTAGATTTTTATTTGGACTAAAGGACTTTCCTTTATTTTTGTCTTGTAGATTTTTCTTTTCATAGCTTGATTTTTCATCCCCAATTCGTAAGGGCTTTTGTAATTCTTGTTGATCCAATTCTAGGAGAGGAGTGGATGAAATGGTAAGGCTATGTGAGTTCTTAAGAAGGTGGGTGATATGCTCAATAGATTCTTTTCTGGAACCACTCTTAGGACTATTGATATCAAGAGATGCTTGCACCACTAGAGGAGATTTGCATGTAGACTTAGTAGCCACAACACTAGGTGGTTCACACCCAATTCCTTGGAAATTGTTTATAGATTGTTCTTGTTGAATGAATACCTTAGGAGATAGTGGGAGTTGATCAACATGAAAGATATACTCACCACATCCCATGTCTTTAACCTTGAATTTTTCTTTTAGCTCTACTTGCTTTGATGTAGAAGGTTTTAATGATTCAGGATCAACATATGCTGAAGATGGAACAACTTCTCGATTGACTGGGATTGTTATTTCTGATCTAGGTCATAGATTGTTGCAATATATGAATGGATTTGGATCAGCTTTGATGGTCACTTCAACTCCATTGTGTGGGAACTTGATACATCAATGATATGTAGATGGGACTGCTCTCAACTCATGAATCCATGGATGTCCTAGCAATATGTTGTATGCGAGATCGAGATCTAGGACTTGACAAACCACATCCTTTGTAACTAGCCCAACTCTAAGAGGTAAGGTGATTGTACCCTTGGATGAACGTTCTTCATCATCATATGCCTTGATGGTGATTGCATGTGTAGAATTTATAGCCTTTTCAAAATATCCCAATTGTTTAATAATGCTCAATGTACAAATGTTTAGAACTGCTCCTCCATCTATTAGGACTCATTTTATTCGGTGTTTGTGTAGGAAGGATTCAATGTGTAAAGGTGCATTATGCGGTTGGCTTACAAAGGCGTCATCCACTTCGGTGAATGTAAGAGAATGTGGAACAGAAAGGTATCCCACCATGTCTTGAAACTGGTCCACGTTCAGATCGGTAGGGACAGTAGTGTCTCTCAAAGTTTTGTCAAGAATGGCCTAATGTGCAAGGGATATGTGTTAAAGTTCAAGGATGGAGATAAGCATGGGTGTCTTCCCTATCTATTCTACAAGGTCATACTCAAGTTTGGTTGTTGAGGAAGCGGTGTTTTTAGCTGGAGCATCTTGCAAAGTGAATTTACCTTGACGACTTGTAACATTACATTCAGAGGTGGGTTCAAAAGAAGGTCCAATGCCTTTTAGGACAACCTTGGGTCTTTGGGTAGAATTTTCAGGAATTTTATCCTTTATGATAATGGTAGAGACATAATTGTCCATTAAAATGTGATTGACAGTCGAATCATAGTTATAGGATGCTCTGGTATAGCTGGTCTGCTTATCTGTGGCTTTAGCTTTTCCCTTGTCATGTTTTGGGAATGGTTCTTTAAACATTTCATGTTCTTGATTGGATGAGTGTCCTTCAATCTCAATGTCACCTCTATCAATAAGATCTTGTATGATGTTCTTCAGTCGATGACAATTTCCTATTTTATGACCCTTGCTTTTGTGATTTCACAATATTCATCATCATTCCACCAATTTGGTTTGACCTTTGGTTCATATGGAGGCAAATCTGGAATTGTTATTATTTTGTTTGCCACTAGCTTCTTGAAAGGTGACTCAAGTGGTTCTCCCAATGGGGTGTACTTCCTTCGTGATTTGGAAGTTGTTTGAGTATTCACTTGATTGTTTGTAGAGCTTGATCTAGAAAAAATGATTTTGGGTCGTACTGTATTGGCATCAACAACACCATCATTGATTGTGTTCTTTTTTTTATTCCAAAATCTTGGCTTGCCTTTTCCTTTAAAGTCCTCTTTGTTTTCTTCAAATTTCTTAATGACTCCTTGTTCAATTAAGACTTTCTCTATTGCTAAGACTTTTTCAATGACATCCTTGAAGGTGGACAAACAAGCTTTTCTTAGGTCATAACCAAATCCCATGCCTAAGCCACTGTGTGGAGGAGGAGCATGTTCATATATGGATGGTATTGATCATACACATGTTCATATGTAGGAGGTCTATAATGATGCTGCTTATAAGGACCACTTGGTATAGAGTCATGATGAGGAATGAAATATTTGTTTTGTCCATGGATACCATACTCTACAGGCATGTCATGAGTTTGTTCTAATGTGTTGCCCCCAAATTTGACATGGGGTTTCCTTGTGTCCAAATTTTGAACATGCCTTTGGATATCCAATTGCTTTGGTGGTTGGTCCTTAACATTGGAATGTGATTGAGCATATTTTTGTACATAAGACTTCCATAATGGTCTGCGAAGGTGAGTATCATATGCTTGACCATGTGTATGTGGGACCTTGGGTTTTTGAAACAAGATGATGGTGATTTAGGCACAAGATGTGGTCCTCTATTTCCTCCACTATTAGGCCTCCTTTGATCCATTTTGAGGTGAGGTTGTTGCAAAGGTGTATTTTCCATTATTTGAGACATATCAAAATCATGAGGTATCTTGGCTCCACTTTGCGCCATTACTTGTAGAAAATATTGTCTATCTCTCCTCATTATTTCCTCAACCAATCTATTGAAACGGGGATCCATAATGGAGTCTTCCACTTCTGCTGAATGTATGGAAAAGTTGTCCATATTGTCATTGTGTGTATCATTGTTGTTTGTAGTGTCCATGTTCTCAACATTTTGAATGTTTCTATAGATGTCCATGTCAGGTAATGTGGTATGATCAGAATTGAAAAAGATATCGTTGTCGCACTCATAGCCACTCATGTTTGTGGACTCTTGAGCCTATTTAGCTTCTCTCCTAGATTTTTGGGAATGGGTTTCAACCATGAACTAGGTCTTGACCAAGGTGTTTTAGACTAGATGAAAATGGAAAAGAGTATGGAAGACCAAGATCTGGATGAAATGTAAATGAATCCGAGGTGTACTTGCAATGTCCAAAGTGTAAGATCAAGTATGTATATAGTAGAGTAGGTGTGGCTTCCAAAGAGATGATAGTTTCTCTTAATGAGGTAAGTTGACCTTGACTCCAAGTAAGACCAAATGAGACCCAAAGGTGATAGACCTTGATGAGGGACCACTTAGCAAAATGTTGTTGTATGTAGTGTGTTGACAAAGTAAGATGAGGACAAGCAAGTGAGCTTTTGACTCAAGTTTAGACAAATGTGAATATAATGCAAGGTGTAAAGAAATGTTGGACTTTGTGAGACCCAAAGGTAGGTTGAATGCTAGATGAAAATCTAGAGAAATAACTTTGGAAGCTCAATGAGTCTGAAACTAACTGCTCTTGTTTGTTGGATTGTAAGTGTTTTTCCAATTCTGAACACTGTTGGCAAATGCACACTCCAATGAGAAATTGTAGGTGATTGAAGGTATTGTCATTGATGGAAACCTTACAATCATGTGATACCGGCAGGTGGAAACAGGCACCGACACCGACAGACTCTACATCGGCATATAGAACACCGACATCGAAAAAGAAGAATACCGGCACCCTGGCCAACAACAATTTTGTATTAATGTATTTTGTAATTAATTGTAAAATCTTTTGTAAGCCAACATGGCAGATTGTAATATGACTCATATATGTATGAGATTATTGTAGATCATTAAATAATGGTAAGTAGAGGTATGATGCGAAATATGAATAGAAGGTAGCAGACCTAATATCTGAATTATTGGATAAGGGTTTATGTATGTAGCAGAGCTTAAACTGATATTGAATCTGACATAGCAGATGCTAATCTGAAGCAAAAAAGACATTGGATTAGTACAATCCATTTTTCTAAGTCAGTGTGACTTCCTTTGTATTTGAGTAGTGAGCTCTAGGCACTTGGCCTTCCTGCATGTCTAGGCCCCTATTGTAGTAATATTCCCTTATTGGCCAGTAAGAAAATATTGTGGGTCACAAATCCCACCGAGGTTTTTCCCACACCGAGTTTCCTCGTTAAAATATTGTGTTATGGTGTGCTTTTCATGTTGTGGCTCTTGTTCTTATTTGTTGCATTATTTCTGCTTTACCAGTACATAGTTATAATATGCTTTTCATGTTATAAGATAAGAAAATTCATATACCGGTCAGATACTGATTCACCTCCCCCCTCTCAGTATCTTTGGGAATCCTAACAATTGGTATCAGAGCTTGGTCCTCTATTTTCAAAAGCCTAACAACTTGAGGAAGATCTTGACATTGGTAGAGATGGAAAACTTGAGAAAGCAATTGGAAACAACTCTTTCAAACTATGATGTAGAAAAGGTGAAGAATATCAAACTTGAAGATGATATGCAGGCTGCTCAGGATATCATTCAAGCACTTAAAAATAATTTTACTATTGCAAGGAACAAGAGGAGAGAACTTTGTGAAAAGATGCAAAATGATGAAGATGAAAAGGAAACTCTTAATGATTTGGTAAACAAGCTAAGACAAGAAATCAATACAACAAAGAATGAGATGGAAGACATCACCATGAGATTTTGTAAAGAAAATGAAAATCGGAAGAAGAATGAAGAAGAATTAGTTAGAAGACTAAATGATGCTCGAAATGAAAACACAAGACTTAGTCATGAAAATGATATGTTGAAGACAAATCTGATGCATACACAAAATGATAGAACTGAACTAATGAGATAGAAAGAAATGTTGGAGAACGAACTGACAGCTGCAAATCAACACAAGGAGAAATTCAAGAAAAGTTCAGAAGAACTTGGTGACATGCTAAAGAATCAAAAACCTAATGGTGATACAAATGGACTTGGCTTTGAAATTGGTGAAAGCTCCCGTACTGCAAACAATCATGATGATAGAAAACCGGTAAGACAACCTAATGCTTACAAATTTAATGGGAAATGCTTTAAGTGTAATAAGTATGATCATAGAGAAAATCAATGTAGATCTAGAAATTATCAGAACACTAATACACCCACCGGTCAATGTTCTAAATGCAACAAAGTTAGTCATAATTCAGAAAATTGTAGAATGAATGTAAGATGTTATGTTTGTGGAAGATTTGGACACTTATCTAATCAATGCAGAACACATACCGGCATAGGATATGAGAAAGCTATTCAGAAAAACAATGTGACTTGTTATGCCTGTAACAAGATTCGACATATTGAAAAATTTTGCAGAAGCAAGTCCCCACCGGCAAATAACAAAAGTCCTAGTTTGAAAGGTAAAGAAAAGGTTGAAGAGGTAAAGCAAGAATTCTCAAAACAATGGATCAGAAAGTCAGATCAGAATGTTGATGGGAATACTCCTCCACTAGCAGAATAGAGTAACACTCCACCGGCAGGAGACTCTTCATCTAACTGAAGGAAAATCCTTGAGGGTTTAGCAACAAAATGAAAAACATGCTATTATTCCCTCGGTTGATGGTGAGAAGTTGAAATTACTTCTATACCAACAGATGAGTTAAGTTGTGACTTAACCAGCAAGAAATAAATGTGGTAGTTGGAGAAAATAACATTATAAAGCAAGTGTTTTGGCTCCTTTTTCATTTACCGAGCATTCAAATCTTCGAGAGCGCGAAAATTCCCAAGCGAAGGCATTCTTAGCGAAGAAGTGAAGCAATTCATCAAAGCATTCATCCTTAAGGCAGATTGAGGTATTTATAGCTATGGCATCTTCATCCACTCTTGAATTTATTGCAAATCCTACTATTGTTGAGGTTGTTAAGTGCCCTAGACTCGTATTCAAACTGGTTCATAAAATTGCAAAGAAAGATGATAGCATGGGTGCATTTTCTCAAATTCCTAAGGGAGTAGTATATGCTGAAGACCCTAGAATGTATATACATTGTCATATAGAGGAATTAGGTGATGATGAGATCAAAAATATGTATATGACTATGATTTGTAATGAGTCTAGAAATATCAAGCCAGAACATAAGATAGTGGAAACCCTAGGTTTTATTGAAATCCTTAGTGTCCCAGATTTTCCCAAGGATATTATAAGGATTGTGTTAAGAAGAGTTCATGGTGAATTCTTCTAGTTGGATTCAATCCATAAAAGCATGAAGGAAGTTGTCAAAGTAGTAATAGGGTTACCTTCCACCGGTAGCAGACCTGATAGAACAAAGAAAGTCTCAAATGACACATTGATAAACCTAACCAGTGCAACATTCGACAAAAGGTCTCTAAGGGTAAATGATGTAAAAGACATCAATGTCAGATTTATTAGTATGATCTTAGGTTATAAAGCTACACATGCAAATAGGTTAAACTCAGTTTCTAGCCTATGTATCAAAAGTGCCTATGATATGGTTAATGATAATGCTAGAATAGATGTATGTGAATGGCTCAAAGATGAATTGATAGACAATCTGGGGAAAATTAAAAGAGATAAGAAAGGAACATTCAGATTTGGAAACTTGCTTGTTTGTCTAATGTTGTACATAACTAAACAAGTACTCGGTATTGGTGTAAGAGATTTTGGTTTTGACATTCCGGTAGGAAAACAACTATTGGATCTATTGAGCAATATGGGAGAAAACTGGGAGAAAAACTTAAATGAATACTTTCAAGCATTAAAGGCTCAAATAAAAACTAGAGTAAGACTGTCACAAGCTATTGTGGACAAATATCAGAAAGAAATCTATTTTGTAATCAAGAAAGATGAAATCTGGATGGAGGCAGTTGTCCCTAGAACTATCTGGGTAAATGAAATGGGCTATGAGACATATGACAATATTATTGAAACTTATGCAAAAGCCCTCCTTGAAGCACCGAAGGAAACCCATTGAGAAGGTCTTTGGAAATGCAGAAATAATTGAAAGTGGAATTCAGTCTAGGAAAAGGGTAAAGAAAGTTGAAGCAACAGTGAGGAAAGGAACCCGATAGGCTAAAGAAATTAAAGAAGATGTTTTGAAGCAAATTGGTATAAAAGAAAGTGAGTTGGAAGGACTTCAACTGGAAACTCATCTTTCACTGGTTGTAACTTCCTCTAAGAGTGCTATACAAATGGTATTCAAAAGGGTAGAAAGGAAAATAAAACCCTCATCGGTACCCTCACCTACACCAAAGAGAACCAGACAAAAACGACAGGCAATAAGGACTCCAGTAAAGAAAATGACTCCTAAGAAAAAGAAGGTAAAACAAGATATTGCTCCATTGGATAAACTCTTGAGTGAAATAACTGAAGATGGAAAATTGAAGAACATCAGCAAAATATACAACACACTATCAACAGATGACAAGGAAAGCATAGAGAACAGTGTAATTTTACACTTAGATATTTATAAGAATTTTTTTATGGAAGTTGTTGATGAAATACTAAATGATCTATATAGGAGATTAGAAGCTAGAAGGTTAGCCATTGTTGAGTTGGACAAGAAAATTAAGATTGAAAAATTACTTACACTACATCCAGTCAACTCAACTAATGAAATAGATAAACTTATCAGTGAACCAAACTAGACAGTATTATCCACTGCTCACCGGCATGTAGCATTGATGGCAGGAAGATAAGCATAGAAAAACCTACAGAGTAACTGGCAGTGGATACCACTGAGAAACCGGTAGATACAACTAAAAAAACATCAGAAGAACCAGCAAAGGAAAGTACAAAGGTACAAACTGAGACTACATCTGAGAAACTAGTAGTTGAAAGCTTAGAGAAACCTTCTGAGACACAGATGGAGAAATCAGAACAGGTACAGGTTGAGGCACAAGTTCAGACAGAAACAGTGCCACCGACCAAAACTGAAAAGCCTAAACCTTTGTTTATAGAAATGCAAACACAGACTGACCTACTAGAGATCGAATCAAGCAAGGTGATTACTACAACTGGTAGCATGGCTATTGTGAAGACAGTTGGACAAACATCTAGTACTTCTATGGCACAATTCAGACCTACAAATATAATAGAGGTCTTATTGGATTCAATAATGAAGATAACAAAATGTAATGCGCAAGCCTATAAGGCTATTGATGATACAATTCCCATTCTTAAATTGATAGCACCAAAGTGCATTGTTGATAATAAGGATTCTTTAGGTCAACTAGACACATTGTCTAAGTTCATCACCGACAACATATTGACTATTGATCAAATAAATGAAGATACATTTAAGGAGAGAATGATTAAGGAAAAAGAGAAATTCTTTGAGGAAATTGTGAAGAAGAATAAAGAGAAAATGGATACCCTATTACCAGAACTTGGAAAGATAATTTTTGACTTTAAGAAACTATACAAAGACACTTGTAAAACAAACATTCTAACAGAGGATCTAGACAAGGAAATCAGAAAAGCACAAGATGAGATAAACAATATTGGTGACAATCTGATAGGTACATCAGAATCATTTTTGGAGATAGAAAAGCAAATTGCTGAGCTAGAAGAGAAAATCACGAAGTTAGAAAAGGACAAAGAAAGGATAAAGGATAAAGCAAAGGACTTGAAATGTAGACTTGGTCCAAAACTAGATTAGCTCATTTCTTTGAGAAAAGAAATATCTGAGGCTCTGGTTCCCTGACTGAAGACACCGAAAGAGAAAATGCACATACTCACCGGTACAATGCAAAGAACACAAGAGGCAATACAAGACAACAAAAGATTCAGCAGCAGTATAAACTTGATTTTGATAGATATTTTTAAGATAGTAACCCATCGGTTACAAGAATCCAGGCAGGACTCCACTGACAGCGAATGACAACCTTTGTCATTGATGTCAAAGGGGGAGTAGTGTGATGAGAAAAATGGTCAGAAGGAAGTAGAGATTATCTGCTTAAGGGGAGCATACATTTTGGACATACAGTTTTTGGCAAAGATTTTTGGACTTCAGTTTCTGGATACATTCTTGAATTTTTCTCATGAGTGTTGCCATTAATGCCAAAGGGGGAGATTGTTGGCAAATGAACACTCCAATGAGAAATTGTAGGTGATTGAAGGTATTGTCATTGATGGCAACCTTACAATCATGTGATACCAGCAGGCAAACACAGGCACCGGCACCAGCAGACTCTACATCGACATATAGAACACCGGCATCAAAAAAGAAGAATATCGGCACCCTGGCCGACAACAATTTTGTATTAATATATTTTGTAATTAATTGTAAAATCTTTTGTAAGCCAACATGGCAGATTGTAATATGACTCATATATGTATGAGATCATTGTAGATCATTAAAGAATGGTAAGTAGAGGTATGATGCAAAATATGAATAGAAGGTAGCAGACCTAATATGCAAATTATTGGATAAGGGTTTATGTATGTAGTAGAGCTTAAACCGGTATTGAATCTGGGATAGCAGATGCTAATCTGAAGCAATACAGGACATTGGATTAGTACAATCCATTTTTCTAAGTCAGTGTGACTTCCTTTGTATTTGAGCAGTGATCTCTAGGCACTTGGCCTTCCTGCATGTGTAGGCCCCTATTGTAGCGATAATATTCCCTTTTTGGCCAGTAAGCGAATATTGTGGGTCATAAATCCCACCGAGGTTTTTCCCACACCAGGTTTCCTCATTAAAATATTGTGTTATGGTGTTTTTTTCATGTTGTGGCTCTTGTTCTTATTTGTTGCATTATTTCTACTTTATTGGTACACCGTTTTAATATGTTTTTCATGTTATAAGATAAAAAAATTCATATACCAATCAGATATTGATTCACCCCCCCCTCTCAGTATCTTTGGGAATCCTAACAAACACAAATGTGCATGTATACTTCACAAACGCGGTTCTAAAATCTGAGTGCATTTTTTCCAATTTGTGAAGTTGTTGTCATGACCAAATCTGAATTCGTTTGACTATTTTTCATGACAAGAGGACACAATGTTGATGAAGACTCAATGTTTGTAAGTGTATAGACTAAAAAAAAATGAATCAAAAGAAAGTGTGTTGTTTGATGTAAAAATGTTTTGCATACACTTGAAGACACAAAAAACACAATGTTTTGATGTTTGGTCTTGAATGTTTGAATGTTCAAAATAAGAAAAGCACAATTCTTATGGTTGGCCAGGACAATAGCTATTGATCCCACATGGGGTTTCCCCCGAGGCTACTCTATTCAGAGTGGATACTTAGATGCTTGACCCCACTGGCTCCACCCTCGGCACTCACTTCTCTGGGGAAGCCAAGCATCAGTAGCCATGAAAACTCCCCATGGTGAACTTTGTATCTCTACTAAGAACCATATGTGTGTGGGTCGCTCCAGAGGTCTGACCTCCTAACCCAAAAACTAGAAGGATTTTGGCTTTCTAAAACAAAAAGGTGCTAGTAAGGGCATCCGCTTGTGTGGCCATACATGGAGAACTTTTAGCTCTGTAAATATAGAAGGCTCCCACCTAGTAGGGGTTACGCCCTACAAATGATCAAATAAATTTGATCAAATGGGTTTATGGGGAGACATAGTGTTGGTATGAACTAATCAGCACACGTTAACCATGGTTTTCACCATGGATACAATTGTTTATAATGGTTCAGAAGAGGTGGGGTTTCCTCACTACCACTTGGGTCATTCTCTCCTCACTAGTAGTCCTAATGACCACATAAGGAGACAGGCCCTCTAAAGATTAAACAAAAAGAGCCTATAGCTCAAGACACAAAAGACACTAGTTCAATTTTAGTGCACCAATTGAAGTGTTTGATAATCTATAAAAATAAGGCACACAATAAAGATCAAAAGAAAACCCTTGCCAAAATTTTGCAACAAATATTTGTTAGTAGTTTTGCAATAATACCCCTCTTGCAAGTACACAAGTTAGGTAAATTTTAGATCCAAAAGACTTTGTGAAATAGGGGCCTTCAACAATGGATTTTTTGACAAATTCAAAGATTTGATTTTCCATGAGTTGTTTTGCATCATAAAAAAAACAAAGATCCTATTAAATTTCAAGACATTTTCAGAAATGTAAGAAAATCCAAAATAATTTCTAATTTGCTCCAAAAATTATTTTTTTATGTAAAACCATAAAAAATTCATAGAAAATGCAACATTGATCCAAAAAATCTAAATTTTTTATTGGACACTTCCAATAGCCTTCCAAACCTGCATAAAATAATTCCTGCAAAATTTCCAAGCCGTTTGTGAGATATGAGCAAAATAATGAAAAACCCTAATTTTCAAAGATCCGATATTTTAGGAATGATTTTTTATCAAATTTAAAATCACAAAGAACAGATCCTATGTATTATTCTTAGAGCTTTCCAAAAATGTAACAAAATCTAAAAAATTCGCTAATTTTCTCTCTAAATTAATTTTTTTATGAAAATGCATAACAAATTCATAGAAAATTCACATATGATCCAAAAAATCTGATTCTTTTACTGAGAATTTCTGATACTGTTCTTGACCTGGAAATTTTTTTTATGTCAAACTTCAAACCCGTTTGTGAGATCTAATCAAAATAATGAAAAACCCTAATTTTTAAAAATTTGATTTTTTAGGAAATATTTTGCATCAAAATTAAAATCACAAAGAATAGATCATGTGTATAAATTAGAGAGCTTTCAAAAAGTATAAGAAAATCCAAACATTTCTCTCATTTTCTCTCAAAATTAATTTTTTATGAAAATTCATAAAAAAATCATAGAAAATTAAAATATGCTCCAATAGATCTAAATTCTGGTTTGAGAGCTGTTGATATTGTCTTCAACCTACCAAAAACATTTGGTGCAAAATTTCAAAGCTGTTTGTGAGATTAGATCAAATCTCTCCAAGATCTTGATTTTGTGTCCTAAACCCTAGTTGCACAAGGTTATTCTCCAAATTGTTTTACAAAACAACAATATAGGGTTGGAAAAACCTGCAAAAAACATAGATCTAACAAAAATCCATGTCCCATGGGGTATGCCAAAATGTTTATGGTGAAAATGGAAACAACAATATTGAAAGACTAAATGAATTCAACCACAAAACCCTAGCCTAACAACAAAAAAGATCCACCATAACATATGAAGATTACCTAAGACAATACAAAACAAATAAAATCACAAAGATTATACCATCACATGTCCAGTAGGGTTTGGATCTCCATTCTTCCTATCTCCATTGATCTTGCTTGACATATTTGCTCTCATATTTTATGTGTGCACAAGAGCTCAACAAAGAACGGAAAAGTGGTTCCAAGTAGGCTTGATCGCATATGAAAGTTTGAATGCTAGAGTCGTCGGGTAGAATGATTAGAATGATCAGTTCAATAGTTCAATAGGGTTGATAATGAAGGAAGCGTCTCCTTATATAGAAGACACTATAAGAAATGGAGGGATAAGATTGAGAGGTGTAAAAGATAAATGGTCGGCTAAGATTAGAGGGTAGGTAAGAGAAATAATAAAATAATGAGATGGTAGGTAGTGTAGGAATTAAGAGATGAATGACATGTGTCATGGGTGGAAAAGGCTAATGAATTAATTAAATAAATAAAGATGTATTTAATTGATAGAGGAAGTGGGATCAATTAAATAAATGAAATATTTATTTAATTTAGGAAAAGGATAATTTAAATAAATAATAGTATTTATTTAAATGAGAAATAAGGCTAGAAGAGGATAAATGAATTAATTAAATAAATAAAGATTTATTTAATTAATAGAAGAATTAGGCTTAAACAATTAAATAAATAAAATATTTATTTAATTAGACAGGACAATTTTAGGTGTCTACAATATCCTTGAGAGCCTTATTACTACCTGGGAAGCTATGGAGTTGGACAAGATTTCCAATCAGGATGTTGTTATGTTTTTATTAGACTTTGAAAAATCCTATGATATATTTGAATGGGGATTCATCATGATGATGCTATAAGCTTTTGTCTTTCCTAGTGAATTTTGTGAGTTTCTTCAGGTCCTCCTTAAGGATGTCTCCACTCAGATTGAGGTCAATGCCTCCATGACACAATCTTTCAAACTTAGCAGGTCCATTAGATAAGGATACCCCTTGGTTCTTTCCCTATTTGCCATTTCCTTAGATGCTCTCTTCTACTTGTTAAGAGAGGGAAACCCGTCCCCTAGAATTAGAGGGATCTCCCTGCCAAAAAGTTCAGACCTGCTTAACATATAGTTTTCCAATGGTATTGCCCTATTCCTTGAACTATCCATGGACAATATGGACTCACTAATTACTAAGATCAGAATTTTTGGTGAAGCCTTCAAAGCCAAAGTTTCTCAGTAAAATTCCACCCTGTTGGGATGGAAAGAAGAGCCACTTAATTGGCTGAGCTAATGTGGCTATCAATGGGTAGGGCCTAAGAAACAAGTGAGGTACATGGGAATCCCATTCTCTGTTTCCCCTTGCCTGAAGGATATGTAGATGTGGGTTAGAGGAAAGATTGAAGGTAAGTTTAATAAGTGGGACAAGAATTATTTATCTCTAGTAGGGAGACTTTAGGTTTTCCAAAAGATTTCGTCCTCCTACAGTGTATATTATGCCTCAATGTGAATGTTTAGCGATTATTAGGTTAATGTGATCCATAAAGCTATTAGGAGATTCTTATGGTCTGATGGGAAAGGAAATAGGAAGATGCATTATGTCAAGTAGGATTGGTGTTGTATGGAGAAGAAGGTTGGAGGGCTAGGGTTGAAGGATCTTAGAGTCCAGAGGATTGCCCTGGTTGCAAAATAGATTTTCCATGCCCTAGATGGTAACGATCCATGGAAAGTGCTTGTTAGGAATAATATTAAGATGGAAGCTCCTAAAGGGTCCAAGACCTATAAATCCCTCCCCTTTTGTTATCTGGTAGTTGGTGGTTTTCCAATCTGTATTTTAGACTCCCTTTTCTTCAAATCCATTTGGAGAGGTTGGGAATTTGTTAGGTCTAGGATTTCTAACAATTGGGCCAGTAGTAATGATCTCATTAGTGGAGAAAGATGTATCTGGTGGAATCTTTACCATAAATCTAAGCCACTTTCTCTTACTTAGAGTTGCTCTGCCAAAAGGTGGGCTAGTAAAGGTATTTGTTTTAAGGATATTATTGTTAATGAGAATCTTATTTCTTGTGATGAGATTTATAATAAGTTTGATCTGCCTGCCTCCAATAGGAGGACTTATAATATGATTTATGAAGCTTTTCATGTTTTGCATCTCCCTAAGAAGTGTACGGTTTGTGAGGATAGATTCCTTACTTAGTCATGGACTGATGGTATACTACTTTGTAATGTTAAAGCTAAATCTGTATATAATGTTTTAACTTATACTGATATCATTTTATCTCATATCAATTTTGTTTGGCACTCTGATTTCTCTATCTCCTATTGGCATAATTTACTTAGTAGGATGTGGAGTAGCCCTATGGCTCCCAAAAAGAAATGCTTCAAATGGTTGTTTATTCTTAATAGGTTGCCTATTAGGATTGAGCAGCACAGTGAAGATATTTGCAATGTTTGCATAGTGGTAGAGACTACCAGACATATATTTTTTTATTGCATTATTGCTAGAGAAATATGGCTTGTGTTTGGCTTTTCTATTCTGTTATCTATTAACATTTTGGATATTGCTTCTAGCTAAAATCATGGTGTTAAAAAGGATAGTAACCTCTTTTTGTTTATTCTCTCATGTGACATTCTTTGGTACATATGGAAAATTAGAAATGAGGACAAATTTCAAGGCAGAGCTAGTGTTCTTACTGAGTCTTTTCATAGAGTCATGTACTATTCTATTGTCATGTAGGTTACTATTGTTATGAGATTGGAGAAGAAGAAATTTCAAAGGTTCCTATTGTCATGTAGGTTACTATTACTACCTGGGAAGCTATTGCTATACTTGGGGGAGGACTAGTAGAGAGAAGACCCCTTTTGTCAATTCTCTTGATGTTCTCATGGATAAGATCCAAGGGAAAAGAGAAGTGGTTCGACAACAAGTGGCTTAGCTGGCACAGATGGGAGAAGGCAAGAGGATCATTTGGATGGAGGGACCTATGGGGTGGACAACATGGATGGATTACTAGTCCCATGATTTTATATTGTTATACATTTTTGCCAAACATTTTGATGCATAGATGGTTCTATATGATGTAACTTTTTATTTTATATGATGTAATTATAATGTATAGCAGCCATATCACTGTAAAACTATAGTTCCTCCTAGGTTTGGTGGCAGTTAAGGTTGGCTGCCTTCTTCTCTGATGAATAGTCATCTGGATATTTTGTAATTTCTCTCCTTATATTTAATTAAAAATAATAATTAACAATATTATTAATATATAATAATATTAAAATTATATTATATTAGATAAATTAGTTCTGCATAATTAATAGTAAGAAAATTAAATACATTTTGTAATAATAATTTAAGTTTTATAACTATATGATTAAATAATATATGTATTTTTAATCATAATTTAATTATTTTAATAATGTTTATGTTTTTTAGGATTTAATTGCTTGGCAATACATTTATATTGCTTGGTGATACATTTATGAAAAGTTAAAATAAAAGGGTATCCCAACACATCAATTTCATTAAGAAATGTTTTGGTCATGGCTAAGCTTCAACAAATTCAAGATCAGGAACCACTGCAAAATAGATCTTTGTAAAGTGTTCAAATTGAAGTCTTAATGTTTGGTCTCTTATGCACAATTTTTGTTGGCTTATGTAATTGGCTCTGTTGTCTTATAAATTATAAATTATCATGTTTGTTTGAAGGTCCTTTATATATTATTTCAGCTATCTTTTTTAGCTGATTATCACTTGTAATGTTGCTTTAATTCAATATAAAAAAACATCAACCTAACTTTAATGGATTTTTCTTTATCCAAGAAAACATTGAGTTTCATGGTTTTGGTAGCTTCTTGTTGAAGGGGCATCCATTTAACTTTTCTTAATGTGCAAATTGATGTTTATGAGCTCCCACTGCATAACACAAATTACAGAGTGTTTGTCATGTCAAAAAGTTGAGTGGGAATTTAAAATTGGATTGAATCCAATGCCTACCAGTTTTGAGGTATGGTGTGTTTTGTACACATCAATTTTTTTAAAATGATCCACAATAATAATCAATAAGTGGCTATTACGGTTTATATTTTTAAATAAGTAGCAATAAATTTAGTTTTTGTTTGTTAGTTATTTTTTAGGCATTTGTGATACATTCAATATATTTTAAGCTATGTAGAGAATACTGAAATAATGATTTAATAAACAATTTGATCACATTACTAAAAAAGATTGATGCCTTAATTCAGAATTCAAGCTTGAAAAAAATATAAAAAATTACCCTAAATACTTATAAACTATCACATAAAAAATATTATAAATATTTTTTATGATAAATGAGGGAGATAATTATATCTTCATCTAATCTTGGACTTACTGATGATCTTGACTCCCTCCTTCCCAATGCTACCCATTATTGATAACCATAAAAGGTAAGAAATTTGTACTAGTTATCAGCAGAGCAGAGAACATTGTTGAAAGCACAGTCAAGGCTATAGTCATAGGCACTGCCTACACATCATATAGAACACCCTCTAGCCTAGGTCAGAAACATGTCACCTCTATTGTACATATCCATTTATGTGCCCCCATCCAACTTGGATTCACATGCCCTATAATGCGTGCCAAAATACCCTAGATAAATAAACCAAAATCTATTACATTTTTTTTTCTTTTGAGTTAATCTTCACTATAATGCTAACATAACATCTAGAATACACATTTATTTCTTAAATAATTACTATATGCATGAAATACATGATCATTGTTGGTATTTTGGATGTTTTGATATGGTTTTATCATTGATGTCAACACCTATTAACACTTATCAACTCTGGCATTTTGGAGAATTGGCAATGTTCACCGGCAAGGAAGTGACTTATGCACAGTCACCGGTATCTGGTACACCGGCAGGATATATTGTTCACTGACACTTGGAATAACATGGAGAATGCTTGGTTATGTTGAAGAAATCGTTTGGACACTTTGTCTTGAAGATTTGTTCATTGGTATATTCGTGTTTGCATATTTGTTGTTACCGGCAAATAGGTCCAAGATAAGCACCGACAGGCTTATCTATTCCAGATCAGCACAACACACTATGGAGATGATTTATTATTGTTGTAAATGCATTAAGCCGACATGTTGTATCGGTTATTGTTTTACTTGTAAATTAATTTTATTGTAATATCTTTTAGAGCCAACTTACTAAAATTGGTCTTAGGTTATGGTATAAATGTAAGATCTTATTTGTAAGATCGATATGCGAATGTGAGAAGGATTGTAATTCGGTATATGTAAAAATAAGCAGAGCTATACACACAGACATCTCTTGAAGGTTGAAGGAAGGTTTTGTGAAGGCATATTAGAACTGAACCGGTACTGAATCCAACATATGAAGATTATATTTTGAGCAGTACATCATTATTGGATTTAACCATCCAATTGTAGTCAATGTGACTCCCATTTGTGATTGAGAAGTGAGCTCTAAGCGCTTGGCCTTTCTGCATGTGCAGACCCCATTTGTATACACATACTATCTACAGTAGTACCATCTGATTGTGGGTAAGGTTTCCCATAGTGGTTTTTCCCCTTATAGGGTTTCCATGTACAAATATTGGTGTTATGTGTTGTAGATGTTATTGTCTTTCTGTTTCATGCATTAATCTTTACCGGTACTACAATTAACCGATAAACTGTCTACCGGCATAAAGTTTGGTTTACCGGTATTAAGCATTAAGTTTGGTTAAGTTGTTTTTGGTTTGAATTTATTAGACAATTGATTCACCCCCCCCTCTCAGTTGTCTCTGGGACCTAACAATTGGTATCAGAGCTTAGTCCTCTTTTTGCAGAAGTTTAACAGCTTGAGGAGATCCAATGTCTTCTAACTATTTCAGGAAGGACAATCCTAAACTTGATGGAACCAACTATGGGATATGGAAGATCAAGATGGAGACACATCTAAATTGTATTGGAAAGGACATCTGGGAAGTTACAAAGAATGGCTATACTGCTCCTACTCCCGATCAGCCTAATCCACCTAACTTGGCTAAAGATGAAGAAAATGATTGCAAAGCAAGGGAAGAACTTTTGAGCGCATTATCAGATCAACAAATCATGGGATTATCAGATAGATCTACCGCTAAAGCTATTTGGGACCATTTGGAAACATTTAATGAAGGAGATTCCATAGTCAAAATTGCAAAACTTGAAAGCTTCTAGGTCAGGTATGAAAATCTGAAAATGGAAGAAGATGAAAGGATTTCTACTTTTATGGAAAGAGTAAATGAAATTTTTTTGGGTATTAAATGTTGTGAAGGAACCTTAAGTGAAGATGAAATTGTTTCAAAAGTTTTAAGAGGATTGCCACCGGCATACAAAATGAAAGTTACTGATATAAATGAGTTAAGAACAATGCCTAATACATCAGTAACTAGGGATACATTGATTGGAAAACTTTTAGCTTTTGAAATTGAGGAATTTGGTCCTATTGCTGCTATAAAGATAGATTTAGATTTTAAGGCATCAACATAATCTGCACCATCATTTGACAAATCTGATTGGAAAGCTTTTTATGCAAGAGAACTTGAAGAAAGTAGGAGAGAAAATGAAGAGCTTGAAGATCTTGAAGCACTATTTGGAAATAAAATGCCTAAAGGTCCGGTTGGAAGTAAGTATGAAGGTAAAGCACCCTTTAAATATCAGAGATACAAATTTAAGAAGAATAAAGACAAGTCTTGTTATCTTGCTGATGAAGGAGTCACTGATGATTCTGATGAGGATTCGACAGACAATTGATGGGTCTTTGTTGCTATAACAGAAGATCAACCGACACCTATTGTTACACCAGTAGAACAGGCCCTGGCAGCTAAAGTTGAAGTTAAGGATGAATGGATCATTGATTCAAGATGTTCACAACATATGACTGGTGATAAAGGTAAATTCTTGAACTTTCAAGAATATAATGGAGGTCTAGTAAGATTTGGAAATGATAAAGCTTGTTTGATCAAAGGAAAAGGTACAATATCTCTTGATGGTAAGTATAATACCGACAATGTTTACTATGTTGAAGGTTTAAAGCATAATCTTTTGAGTGTTGGTCAATTAGTTGAAAAAGGATTTCAGTTACAATTCAAGAATGGGAAATGCAAAATTATGAATAGAACTGGTTTGGAAATTGTAACCGGTAATCAAACTAGAGGTAATATCTTTCATTTGAACAACAATGAAAAGACATGTTTGATTGCACACATTGATGAAAGTTGGCTATGGCATAGGAGACTCTCTCATGTAAACTTTGATTGCATTGTGAAAATCAGTACTACTAAGGCAGTTAGAGATTTACCTAAGATTGTTAAACCTCACAATCCGGTATGTAAGGAATGTCAATTTGGAAAACAAGATAGAGCATCTTTTAAAAGTATTTTAGAAAAATCCAATAATGCTCTTGACTTAATTCATACTGATTTATGTGGCCCAGCTAGAACTAAAAGCTTACAAGGTGATAGATATTTCATCCTAATCATTGATGACTATTCTAGAATGTGTTGGGTTACTTTTCTTAGAGAAAAATCAGAAGCACTTGGGAAATTCAAACTATTCAAAGCAATGGTAGAAAATGAAACTAGTAAGAAAATCAAATGTCTGAGATCAGATCAAGGAGGTGAATTAACATCTAAGGAATTTAACTCATTCTATGAAGTAAATGGAATTAGAAGACAGTTATCAACACCCCGGACACCACAGCAGAATGGAGTTGTAGAAAGGAAAAATAGAACTATCTTGGATGCATCTAGAAGTGTGTTATCAGAAGAAAATCTACCACATGTATATTGGAGAGAGGCAGTAAGCACTGCAGTCTATATATTCAACAAAGTTCACATCAAAGGTGAAACTGGTAAGACCCCTCATGAACTATGGTTTGGTATTACTCTTACTCTTAAATATTTTAGAATATTTGGAGGTAAATGCTATATTAGAAGAGATGAGTATATTGGCAAATTTGATCCTAGAATTGATGAAGGAATATTTCTTGGTTATTCATCTAAGAGCAAGGCATATAGATGTTTTAACAAAAGATTGCAGAAAATTGTTGAGAGTACAAATGTGAAGATTGATGAACAGTTTAGAGGAACTTCAAGGTATATAGACTCTAAACCGGCAACAAAGATACTGACAAATGAACCTACATTGAACCCACCGGTATAGAATGAAGATCCAGTTACACCAGTGTCATCTAAACATTCCATTGTAACTGATGAACTACAACAAACAAAGACACCTCGGTATGTAAGATAGAACCACTCTGAAGATTAGATAATTGGGAACAAGTATCAAGGAGTTATGAAAAGAGGAAGATTGGCAAATGAAGAGGTATGTCTTATTTATCAAATTGAACCATCATCAATTAATGGGGCATGTGAAGATAAACATTGGATTAAAGCTATGGAAGAAGAATTAGAACAAATTGAGAAGAATAACACATGGACATTAGTTCCCCGGCCTAAAGACAAAAATATAATTGGAACAAAATGGGTATTCAGAAACAAACTTAATGAAGATGATAAGGTAATCAGAAATAAAGAAAGACTAGTGTGTAAGGGATATTCACAGAAAGAAGGAATAGATTATAATGAAACCTTTGCACTGGTAGCTAGAATTGAGGCAGTCAGATTATTCTTGGCTTTTGCAACACACAAGAACTATAAAGTATATCAAATGGATATTAAATGTGCATTTTTGAATGGAGATCTTGAAGAAGAAGTTTACATTGAGAAACCTGATGGATTTTCCTTGACAGATAACAAAGATATGGTTTGCAGGTTAAGGAAAGCTTTGTATGGGTTGAAGCAAGCTCCAAGAGCTTGGTATGCTAGATTGGATAAATATCTTTTGAAGATTGGTTTTTCTAAAGGTAATGCTGGTAGCAATTTATACTATAAAGTGACTAATGATGACATCTTGGTTATAGAAGTTTTTGTTGATGATATAATCTTTGGAGGAGAAGATGGATTATGTAAAGACTTTTCTATTGAAATGCAACAAGAATTTGAAATGTCTATGATTGGAGAGATAAAATTCTTTTTAGGATTGAAGATCTCATAGACTGATAAAGGTATATTCTTGAGTCAATCTAAGTACTTGAAGGAGTTACTAAAGAAATTTGGGATGGAAAAATCTAAACTGGTAAGCACACCTATGACTACAAATGACAAATTATCACTAAGGGATGAATCTACACCTATTAATCCAACTAGGTACAAATCTATGATAGGAGGTTTACTGTATTTGACACAAACAAGACCTGATATTATGAATGCAGTATGTATTGTTTCAAGATTTCAGAGTAATTATAAAGAAAATCATGAATCCGCAGTAAAAAGGATTTTCCGGTACTTACAAGGCACTAGAAATCTTGGCCTATGTTATCCTAGAGATGAAAACTTTGAATTATGTGCATACATAGATGTAAATTGGGTAGGAGATGTGGATGATAAAAAAAGCACCACCGATGGAGCATTTTTTCTTGGAAGCAGATTAATTTCTTGGTTGAGTAAGAAACAAAGTTGCACATCTTTATCAACAATAGAATTAGAATATGTTGCAGCAGCAACTAACTGTACACAGGTATTATGGCTTAAGAAAATGTTGAAGGACATAAAGGTAAAATGCAAGGAACCTATAACTATCTATTGTGATAATACAACAGAAATTGATATATCTAAGAATCCGGTACTACATTCTAAAACTAAACATGTTTCTATCAAACTGAATTTTCTGAAAGAGAATGTTGAAGCAAAAGAAGTAAAACTAGTTTATGTGAATACTAAAGAGCAGATTGCAGATATTTTCACTAAGCCTTTGCCTAAGGAGACTTTTAAATATCTCAGAGATTAGCTTGGGGTCATACCCCCACCGGTAGAGACTTAGATAGTTGATGTTTGTCATCAACCGACAGAATTAATAGAGAAATCTTTTATTCTGTCTTTGATGAGGAGAACTACTTCTTAGGGGGAGTAGTTGGTATATTGAATAAGTTGGTATTTTGTATTTGAATCTAGTTTTATATTAGCTTTGGCATTTGATGTCAAAGGGGGAGAGATTGATATGGAAAAACATAAGAAAAATACATGTTACTCCTAGGGGGAGAGATTGTTATTTTGAGAGTGATTGATTGCTCTCTGTACCTGAATTTTGGTTTTTGGTATTTGGCATTTTTGTTTTGGCACTTTGATGGTTTTTCCATCTTGCATTGCCATTAATGCCAAAGGGGGAGATTGTTGGTATTTTGGATATGTTGATATTGTTTTGTCACTGATGGCAACACCTATTAACACTAATCAACTCTAGCACTTTGGAGAATTGACAATGTTCACCGACAAGCAAGTGACTTATGCACAGTCATCAGTATCTAGTACACCGGCAGGATATATTGTTCACCGGAACATGGAATAACATGGAGAATGCTTGGTTATGTCGAAGACATCATTTGGACCCTTTGTCTTGAAGATTTGTTCATTGGTATATTCGTGTTTGCATATTTGTTGTTACCGACAAATAGGTCCAGGATAAGCACTGACAGACTTATCTATTCGAGATCAGCACGACATGCTATGGAGATGATTTATTATTGTTGTAAATGCAGTAAGCTAACATGTTGTATCAGTTATTGCATCGATTATTGTTTTACTTGTAAATTGATTTTATTGTAATATCTTTTAGAGCCGACCTACTAAAATTGGTCTTAGGTTATGGTATAAATGTAAGATCTTATTTGTTAGATCGATATGCGAATGTGAGAAGGATTGTAATTCGGTATATACAAAAATAAGCAGAGCTATACACACAGAAATCTCTTGAAGGTTGAAGGAAGGTTTTGTGAAGGCATATCAGAACTGAACCAGTACTGAATCCAGCATATGAAGATGCTATTTTGAGCAGTACATCATTATTGGATTTAACCATCCAATTGTAGTCAGTGTGACTCCCATTTGTGATTGAGAAGTGAGCTCTAGGCGCTTGGCCTTTCTGCATGTACAGACCCCATTTGTATACACATACTATCTACAGTAGTACCATCTGATTGTGGGTAAGGTTTCCCACCGTGGTTTTTCCCCTTATAGGGTTTCCACGTACAAATATTGGTGTTATGTATTGTGGATGTTATTGTCTTTCTATTTTATGCATTAATCATTACCGGTACTGCAATTAACTGATAAACTGTCTACTGCCATAAAGTTTGGTTAAGTTGTTTTTGGTTTGAATTTATTAGACAACTGATTCACCCCCCCCCCCCCCCCCACTTAGTTGTCTCCGGGACCTAATAGTCATAACCATGAAACCATATTACACAAGCGGAATATCCATTCAATTGTTAACTTAATTCCACAATTAGACCATACAATGCAAATCCATTCCCTAGGATATCTCAAAGCCACTAGTTGACATAAACCAACACATCACATAACCATTTGGAACATCATAATATAACTTACAACCTATCCATTCACTTTTCATCCAACTACATCAATTTCATTAACTCAAACTTAATTCAATCACATAGCATAATTTAATCACTTACCATATTCTTTAGATTTCTTAAGAAACAATCAAATCAAATACTACTAATAATCATTCTTTCATTCATTATAGCAACATAAGTATTATAACCATTCTCTTAGACCAATCTAGAGAAACCTTAAAGCTTCATTACACAACTCAAGACAACTAGCTCGATTAACTAAACAACATAATCCCTTACAACTAGAATATTTCCATTACTTTAAACAAAAGCTATAACAACAAATACTATCCTTCCAACTTAATTTCCCATAAACTTACACATACAATTCCTCATACAATATCAACGCAATACAAGTACAAAACTCTATCTCTTTCTTTCTAATAGATTTAAGATCTAACATTACATAAAGGAGTAACTACAACATCGATGATTATACCATATGACATTTTCCTAACTATTACATCATATCCCTTTTAATTACATCATAAGAAGATATGTAACATAAGGGTACATGTTTTCTTTCACAAATACATAGCATAGGAATGCATGATCTCTTCTACAAATATAAAGAATCATAATACATTGTCCTCTTTACCAAGTACTTAAAATATCAGCTCCAAGAATCCAATACACACATGCTAGCACCCAAGAAGAATATCCCAATCGAAGAAGGCATCAAACCACCCGACCATGTGGAACCAAATAGGAACCACCCCCCATTCTCGGAGATGACATAAGGTTCCAAATCACACTCAAGATCTAAGTTGATACCTAATAACCAAAGGATATATTAATACATCACAATAATCCAACATAGGAGTACAACATCGAAATACAACACATGGATAAATCAAAGAAATCAACCTCCAGAGGCATAATCAACAAATCAAGGCTTATGGATAATGGAAATAGGTGGGGTAGAGTGTCATCACATGCTAACCTCATTTGGCATCTATCTCTGCCTTGGAGTCACTCAAGTGAGATCAGGTTACCGCTCCAATGGTCTTCCCAATCTAGGATCCCAAACCATCTCCGTGGATCCATCTAATTGGGGCATACAACAACATATTCTTTATCTTGATAAGGTGAATTCCTAAATACCCATCCCACTAATCAATTATTTATATTGTTATCACTTGCTAATTAAACCATAAACTCTTCATGCAAATCCATAGGTCTAGACCCCCTTCCTAGAGATCTAATGCTCATAACCTAGGTCTAACACATGCAAGAGCCCACTCTCCCAAACATGGACTAGGACCATAGGGTAAAAATATAACAAAATACAAATTAAAATAAAATGAAACTCAACATGGGAAGTATCCAAGATTCTATCACAAATCTCATACAAACTAAATTATAAAGGATAACTTATGCATATTCATACAATGCCATATAACAAGAATTATTCCATAAGCTCAAAGAATCATAATGCAACAATATCAATCTAATGATATCACATAATCCTCAACAATGAGGCACAACAAATCCTCTCATTGGAGCTACATAAATTCATCCTCAACAGTAAGGAATGCATACATCTTGTTGGAGAAACTTTGCAAACCTCAATAGACAAGTGCAAAATACTTGTTGGAGCACAAGAAGGATTCAAACGCACCAAAAAGAATAGATTAGTGCCCAAGAACATCAAATATAGCAAATCAATCCTCTAGAGTGAAAATTGAATCATGAAATCAAAACTAGGAGCTTCAAAAATTGCAAAAGGAATCATCTAAACTTCCTATAGTGCTTCTATCACAGAAATGTAACTCTTGGGAAATGAAAACTTGAAGTAATTAGTCATGCCCAGATTCAAGAAGAGGTATAGATAAGGTCTAAAACCGACCTAGAAACTTGAACGGCCAATATAAAAATAGACTAGGGTTTACATAAACCTAATGAGGTCATAAAACCCAGAATTACCACTGATGATCGTATGCATAAAACTATATCGCAAAGACATCCAAACAAGTGCGTACTATAGCAAAGGGGTCTCCATACACTAAGAGAACCTAAAATAGGATATACAAGGCAATACAAGACAACACAATACAAATACCATTGCATAAATAAATCTCAAAGATTTAATAGCCCCATAAAACACATTCAAAACCTTCGTTTCCAGTCGGTGCAAGAAATCTGAAAAACAAATCTAAAAGCAAGCTCCCCAATCCTATTCCTTCAATCAATAAATGATAATAACTGAAATCTAGTTCCTATTTCCCCAAGCAATCTTTCCTAAAGACACTTGTAGACAATCTTTTCAAATTCAAATGTTGAGTGTAGAGAATCACAAAGCCAACCTAGAAAAGAAACAAAAAAGGGGAAATCTGAAGATGCAAATCCAAAATCTAGCAAGAACTTTCAAGAAAATTGCATCCAAATCCAAGGCAAAAATCCACAAGAGAAATCCTCAAAAACTCCCAAAAATTCCAACCCTCATGAATGCACAGGAACCTGAATATATTCAAAAATCAAAACCAAATCTATATTAAATTTTGACCAATCAAAATATTATATTATATCATACATTATACCTACCTTTACAAATTTTGAGCAAGGTATTAAATAAATATATTTTATTTACCTATCTCCACAACTGACCAACCAAATAAAAGGGTGGGTAGATTAATATTATTTAAAATAACCAAAGAGGTGAGTAAAAAGACAAATAATTAAATAATGGCTCATACAACCCATAACTAAGTATAATTCACAAATGACAATATAATAAACTGCCACATAAATTAAATAAATATCCATGAATAATAATATTCATCCATAAATAAAATACCAATGCATAGGCTAAATAATATCAATTAATTAAATAAAAATTAT
The DNA here is from genome assembly GCF_030272615.1 of Cryptomeria japonica. Taxonomy (NCBI): domain Eukaryota; kingdom Viridiplantae; phylum Streptophyta; class Pinopsida; order Cupressales; family Cupressaceae; genus Cryptomeria; species Cryptomeria japonica. The sequence goes on along the minus strand of NC_081408.1, from coordinate 618,373,175 downwards.
TAAATAAATAATCATAAATAAATTATAATAATAAGGAATCAAAAGACATCATAAAAATAAATAAAATAAAATAAAGTAAAATAAAATAAAATAAAACTAAAAAACCTTTAATCAACATTATATAAAAATTGAATTGAAATAAAAGTAATTAAATAATATAAAATAATTAAACCTCAATTAAACATTAAATCAAAGAATAAATTAAATCAATATTCAAACATTAATAAATCAAAAATAAATATTAAACAATTAAATAATCACACATCACCAACTAGGGATAGCATAAACTCAAACATCAACTTACGCTAAAGGGGAAAAGAACACAATTCAAGACTCTAACCTCAACTTGCGTCATGGCACAATCGACAAGGTAAACAACTTAGACCTATAGTGTGTGAGGGAAACTATGTCATCTCTGATAACTTGCCATTGGGATAGAGACATGCTTAGACCTATGAAGCCAGGTGGAGTTGATGTCTGGTACCTGCAAACCTGCATCAAGCACTAACACAACATATATGATACATGTACATCAAAATAAATAGACAAGTGATAGAGAATCGTGATGCCACATATCATATTCGCAATGAGTGATATGACACTGTCTCTACTCACAATGATAGTCACACAATATAACATCAAAACATTGCATAAAATCATAGTCATTAGATGGGGTTAGTACCATCATATCATCATAAGTTATGTAATCCACATGAACAAGATCACATCTAAATCCATGTATCATATAAATTCATCCATCCATCAAGATGATTCTACATACTAACATCCACAAGAATCATCAAATGTCATGTATCATATAGTATGTCCAGCATTATCAATCACATGAATCTCCAAACATGATGAGTCATATATCAAATAACATAAATCCACATAGGGAACTAACATCAACAATACCATCTAAGATAGCAATACAGTCATAAATAATCATCTAAGTATCCACCATATTTATATATAATTCCATCAAAATGTAAATCCAAATGCAAGTCTAGAAGGGACTCTACATCCTCCCCCCCTTTGCCTAGGCTTACTCCTAGAAGCCTGAGAACAAACAGGGGTATAACTCTCTCATCCACGTTGCATCCTCTCAAGTCATCAAAGAATCATCGTTTGAATCCCATTGGACCCTTACCGGCTCTATGTCCTGACCCCTAAGGGTGAGCCCCTGATGTTGAAGAATGAATACGGGCTCGAGAGAAAGCTAACCATCCTCTACCTGCAATTAATGCCAATCCAAAATATGTGTCACATCAAGGAAATGTGGCCTCAAAAATAGTACATGAAACACATCATGAATGCGAGACATGCTGGGTGGAAAGGATAGATGATAAGATACAGGACCAATCCTTTCCAAAATCTTGAATGGTCCTACAAAGAGAGGTGCCAACTTAGAGCCTTTTCCATATCGGACAGGGAAAACTTTAAGAAACCCCCCCCTTGGACAAGGTGTAAAAACCTAGCGAAAGTTGTATAATTCTCGAGGAAAATTTTAATTTTACGGGTGAATTTTTGCCGTTTATGAAGAAAAAAAAAAATCTCCATTGGCGAATTGTAATGTTTTTAAAACCCCAAAAATATTTGCATGGGCAAATTGTAATGTTTTTAAAACCAAAAAAATATTTGCATTGGCAATTTCAACCTATTTTCAAACCATTAAAAAAAAATATTGGCGATTTCAACCTATTTTCAAACCATAAAAATAAAATATTGGCGATTTCAAGCTATTTTCAAACCATAAAAATAAAAATATTGGCGATTTCAAGATATTAACTTTAAGTCATTAAAACACGTGGCACACAGTCATCATCTCTCTGCTTGGAAGACTGCCCATTAGGGTATCTCACGACCTAGCGACAAGCCCTTATGACTCTCTCTATCTCCAACTCGCAAGCTGAAAATGCTAAGCCTTCGTAACCTCGAGATCTAGCGACTGAGGGAAATTAAACTACCACTCTCCAATTCTCGACCACAAAATGTTAAGTCCTCGTCACTACAGCGACTTGGAGATAGTGGTAACTTTAACCCTTGTCGCATACTCGCCAACATAAAATTGTTTATCTCTTAACCGCTAGCAATTAACTCGCAAGCTCATGGCTTGATCAGGTCTTCAGACATTTAACTTCGCGAGCTGGCGATAACCATTAACCTAACCACAAACTGTCTAGTCACTAGCTCATGACCTAAAAATGCTAACATTAAACAAACATGAGAGCTAGTGACAACTGTATGAAATGAGTTATTCGCTAACTCTCGCAGCTATAATGTATGACATCAGACCAACTCGAGACCTCGCGACCAAAGCAGTTTCACTAACAATCTATATTGTTTTATTTGCTAAGCTCGGTAACATAAAATGCTAACACCCAAAAAGCCTGAGACTTCACGATGTAAACCCAAACCAACTTGTCGCCAGCTCACGGCTTGATCATGTCTTCAGACATTTTACCTCGTGAGTTAGCGATAACCATAAAACTTAACCACAAACTATTTGGTCGCTAGCTTGCGGCTTGAACACGTCTTCAGACATTTTACCTCACGAGCTAGCGATAACCATAAGGCTTGGATGTTGACTCGTTCCTGAGGGACTAGTTTGAAGGTTTCTCTTGAGTCGAGGTTGATTAGACAAGCGAGGACGACGATTTCAGAGGCATAAAAGGATTTGATAGCTTCTGAGTTAGAGATGGGAGATCACGGATTTCTCTGAGAAATAAGAGCTCAGGTTGCTTGTTGTTAGGGATTTTGAAGCAGAATTTGTCCAATCAAGGAGGAATAAAATCAGAACAAAATTGTTCACAATAGATGAGCCTTAGCAAGATACAGTGGATTAAGGATTTGATAGGCATGATGATGACTTCTAGAGTCTATAGTCATGTTGGAAACCACCAAAATGATAATTTTTCACGTGAATGCAAAATGAGCATCACCAAATGAAGTGTGAAAATGTTATAAATACAATGGAGTGGTGACTTAATTGGTAGAAGAGAAAATAAACCTTTTTCATTTTTTGAGAGTGGTTTTTTTCCTCAGAAAGGAAGATGATGTTTGAGCAGGATCATGCATGGAGTTGCACTTGTTGTGTGCTCTGTGATACCGGATGGGTGTTTTTTTGTTTTCTGCTATGTGAGTTTGTTTATTGTCAGAGGGGTTGTGAAAGTGAGAAGGATTGCCAAAGGGGGTGTGAAACCCTTTTCTTATCAAGAAAGGCCATGCATGTCACATCCTCTGCTTCTACTCTGCCACAGGATGGTAGGGAGCTTGAAGAAGGAGCCTGCAGAGGAATGAAAGAAGGATTTGTTTGGGTGGGGAGTGGTAGCCAGTCATCTTTGTGATGACATGGAAGCTGCAACCCCTCCCCAACATATTACATTTACCCTAAAGCTCCTCTTTCCACTTTCCTTGATCATGGGCATGACGGCTCGAGCTCATCTTTCCATTTTCTCTATTCTTGGGCATGAAGGCTTCCTCCTCTATTTGGAAATGATCTGTTGGATAGAACGTAACATCTCACATTCCATCCGAAGGCATCAGGGTGATAATGGCATGGCTCAAGCAGTTTTGCAAGTTGTATAGTCATTGGGGTTCCTTTTCTAGTTCCAATAGTGATTCTTCATTCTAGACTCTAGGTGAAGGGAGCAAGTTGTATACTGTATAGTCATTTAAATAGCAAATGAAAAGCATTTAGTGTCAAGCTTTATGTAGGTTCATGAAGGAGTTATATATAAATTATTAAATTTATTGTGTATGATTGTATCTCTTTCAAATGATCAGAATCATGAGATTTAACTTTTTTCATTTGTTGCATTGTTAGGGTGTATGTAATTTTTCATTTAAATTTTCTGTTAGTCTAGAATCATAATACATATTAAGGATTCACCTCATTGTAATTGGTGGGTGGATTATAGACAGTCATAGAAGTTCTATGACTGTCTATAATCCGCCCACCAATTACAATATATATTACATAAACATCCATAGCATATAAAATCATAAGACTCAAGAGTATTAAGAATGAAAGTATTACTATTAATCACCACAATAGATAGGAATACATTATACAACATAATTAGTAAAACTATTAAACACCACAATAGATAGGAATACAACATATATTACATAAACATCCATAGCATATAAAATCATAAGATTCAAGAGTATTAAGAATGAAAGTATTACTATTAAACACCACAATAGATAGGAATACATTATACAACATAATTAGTAAAACATCAAGACAACAGACCGGTGCCTTATCCTAGGGCATAGACTCTAGAGTCACTTTAAACTTACAATTCAAGACAACCTGATAATAAAATTCAATAATGAATAATGCCATTACATACACAACCCAGATTCATATGTAAACTGAAAAACCCTTGACCATTCAATTCACAGTGAAAACATTAATTCAACACAAAGACAATTATGTGAAGATCTCAAACTACAAATGATATTGATATTATATTCATAATGATATCAGAAAGTAAATTCACAATGCGATTCAAGTTTTCAACTATGCACTTATCAAATTCTTGAACAGTTGAGCTATTATAAATTTATAACTATATAAGAGTTTTCAAGTTCAACATCAATAAAAGTGGCCAACTGGCCATCCCTCTCTACCGATCGAAAATAAAAAGATTACTGTGAGCAATCTTGGGTAGCAACCTCAACCTGATATTTCTTCTTTGCCTTTGGCTTTAGCATGGCTTGCCACCTGTCCACCTCTTTGTCTGTTGGCCAACTGAATGCCTTTACCTCTTCCAACTTTGCAACTAAATCTGTCCATCTGGCATCTGTAACTGCCCTGGACTCAACAATAAATTTTGCATGGTCAAACTCAACCTTGAACAGTGAATCAAGCAGACCGTTAAGGAAATCAGCATCAACCTGTTCATTTACATGCTTGATTATTTCTTCTTACTCCATAATCAAATCAAATTCGCTGGTCCAATCAGAAACTGATTTCAACTATCCATTACTACCATAAATTGAAGGCACCAATTTACTATAACCTTCCCCAAATGTCTACAATTTTTCATTTATAAGCACATCCTTCCCTGTGAAAAATGCATAAGCTGCATTCATTATCTCCACCATGTCTTTGGTGTCACTGATCTTGGGAGGGAACTCGTCACTATACATCATTGCAGTATCTAGCTTATCCATTAATCTTCTTCTTCCTGACCAAACATTGAACAAAGGTCCAAGAAAAGCGACAGCCTCTGAGGATGTTTTACTTGCCTTTTTCAAAGAAATGTGCAAATTATGCACTACCATCAATTTTCCTTTCAATACATTAATCCTGTGTTTCAGAATTCCTAACACAACAGAGATAGCCTTGACATTTTTTTCCTTTTCAAGCTTTTCAATTTTCCGTGTGTATTCCTCCATTTTTGTTGTCACATCAGCTAGTATTTCTTGTACTTGTTCTATAATCTGTATTGGAGGGGGCTCATTTGCAATTTTTTCTTTCAAATCCACTAACTCTTCCTCCAGAGTGCCCTTCTTCATCAGTGTCTCTTCATATTTTTTATTCAATGTAATCAATTGGGTATATGTTTTTGTGTATCTTCTTGACAAATCCTCTATTTTTGATAAATTCATGAAAGAAACTTGAGTAAAAAAAGAGGCAATCTCTGTGTCAGTTGTGTTTTGCAAGTTCCAGATCATCCTGTCATCTTTCTTTTCTACTTGGATATTTAGAAGGTGGGGCTTTTGAGTGGAAGGGGCCAAAGACCAAGCAGCAAGTATCTTTGACTTAGGATTAAATCCTGATCCTCTTATTACATCTCCAATTTCAAATTTAGTTTTGAACATTGGATCCTCTTGCTTCCTAATCTGATCAATAATAAAAGTAGACTGGATATCCCAGTTAGGCATCATAATCATACCAATACTCTTAATCAAGTGTCTTGCCTGTTCCACAGATATTTGCTCCTTGTCATGATCATATTGCTCCAGTGCCTCGATGATCTCCTGTTTCTTTTCTTCATTTGCTTCCTCTATGATCAGATTTTGTCTTAATTGTTTTTGTTTCAATCTTGACAAAAAACTTTTAAATTCATCTGACTTAATAAAGTCATCATCTTTCATGAATTCATTTGACAACATCACACTCTCATCAAAGCCTTGAGCAAGGGCTTCGTTTGTTTCTCCCTGTTCTTCATTCTGCCCTGCTTCTTTGAGATGTGTCCTTATTTGATGAAAGTATTGTCCTTGTTCTATAACAATTTCTCCAGCAGGGTCTCTCCTCACAATTGTACCGACCTCACTGGTTTTTTGTTTCTTTGTAGCTGGGGTAGATTGAACTTCATCCCCACTCTCTACATCATTAGCATGAGCACACACACTAAGTGGCCTCTTTCCATGTGAAGAATGTACATCTTGGGGGTCTTGCTGCTAAGCAACCACTTTGGAATCTGGAATTGGAGGCATTTGTTCCATCAGAGTTTCATATAAACTCAACATTTTGTTAATCCTCTCTAGGTACGGGCTATCAGGGCAAAAACCTGAGAAACTAGGGTCAGCAGCCTTCAATTCTGCTTCAACTCTCATCAAATTTTTCCATTTTCTTCTCCTTTCTTGTACTTCATCTTTTCTCAGCAAATTTCTAACCACATCTTCATCATCCAATGGTTCATGGTCCTTTATTGCGGCCCAAGGTGTCATTTTTGGCATTGCAATTTTAATAAATTGTTTAGGATCACAAAATCTAGACACAGGATTAACCAACCTATATTGTTTAAGGAAATTGTTTACTTCATCAAAGAAACTCCTACCAATGGTAAAATCAGATGCAACCCAAAGCTTAGGAAGAAAAGAACCCTTCCTATGTTTATCAAGGTATTCTTTTTCAACTAGGGTCAATTGCCAGATAAACTCCATAAAAGCAATCCTAATTGGAACAAACTTTGGTAAAATATGGGGAGGGTGAGGACACCCATAGACTCTGATCATAGAAAAGTTATCAAAAAAATAAAAGTCCCCCCAGTTATGTGAAATAGACTAGTTTGGAACAAACTGGTAAGGTCTCAAAACTCTCCTAACATCAATTGACAATCGTTCCCTAGTTATTCCTAGCATTTCCATAATTGGCGAAACAATCCAATTTTCAAAGAAAAGGAAAGAAGAATGGGGAGAACTACTATCCCAAACCTGGGTCCATCTTTGTATTGGCATTAAGACACTGAGTTCTTCTTTGAAAAGCTCCAATTCTTTATCCAAGAACTTAACATTATAGAACAAGATTAAATGCATCAGCAATGAATAATGCTTGAATGTAGGGCTGGGTGCACCACTCTGAATTTCAACTAGAGCATTATGAATGTTTTCAACCACATAGCCCACATAATCATAATCTTTGTTAACATCTGGGTGTTGAATGTCCATGGCTAGCATTAGTAATTCAGCTGACACTGTTGAATCTCTATCAAAACCCAACACTCTGCATAATCCATAAATTGTACAATGCATATAATGGTGGAAAGTTGTGATGTCAAATGGTGGTTTGATACTCTCTGGAATTATAATCAGCTTCCTATCCACCCTAGGCATGTATCTAGGGATTGCATGCTTCTTGATAACACCTTTGTATTTGTCATAATCCTCTGCAATCTACTCCAAATCTATATCTGTACATGCAGAACCAGTAATCTAGAAAGCTTCAACAAAGCTAGCTCTGTTAATTGAAACTAGGGCAAACTGGTTCTTTCTTCTGATTACCCTAGATACTAGGCAATAGCGTTTGGCCAACTCTTTGATCAAATCCACATCAACATACACATCTGGCACAATTAACTTTGCCATATTTGAATCCCAAGGGTTTGACATCGGGACACCCTTAACCCTATTATTCCAGAAATAATTAAACAGAGCATAACCAGTCATATTAGGCGTGGTAGGGTTTCTGCATTGGCTAAATAAATCTCTCCATGCCAAATGATTTGTATTCAAAGAAACAGAAGTCCCTGGCATCAAATCTACAAATTCCTCTTTGTATTTCTTAACCATCATTTCCTCAGTGGCACTGGCCTTGGAACCTCCAAGTTCTCCTGCTCCACTTGTCATGGCCTTGGGCTTGGGCTTGGGCTTGGAACCTCCAGTAGCACTTGTCGCCTGGCTCATTTTAGCTGCAAGAGAAAAAATTAACCAATTTTCTGAAATTTTCTGAGTTCTCACACCCAACACTTCGAATTCTCCAACATTGTTGCAAAGCTCAATTCACTGGATTACCTCAAAGATAGAATGCATTAATGCAATTATACAAAATGTCAGCTCGATCATGCAATTTATGGTATTTACTATTTGGGCGTCGTCGCTTCTCTCAAGTCTCATTAATTGCCACACTTGCATGAACTAGCTAGTAGCTACAGTCTGTGGCATTAATTCAAACTTCAAACTAAAGTACTCGAGTGAAATTTGAATTCATGCCCTTATATTTGATTGGCGATTGGCATTCAAAACTTTTACAGAACCCAGCAAACAAGTCCACGTGTTAGCGAGTTAGCGACAATGCTGCCAAATTCTCTTAATCACAAGCTCGCAACCCCTTTTATGAATCCTCAAAGAATCTCGCGAGTGAGCGATAGCTGTTGATCTAACAAAACAACTTATTTCATCGCAAGCTCACAACTAGAAACTTAACTTGACTTAAACCCTTGCAATCCCGTAATAAGAAGACACTTAACCGCCATCGCATGCTCGCAACATTTTTTGACTTAAGACTTACAAACCCATGAGCATGCGATGACCACAAAATCAAACCAAAACTAAACAACTTCAAAACCTGCGAGCAAGCGACTTAACCCCATCGCATGATGGCAAATTAAAATGACCTAACTGCGAACACCTCATGACCTTGCGATAACATAAAATCACATCTAGTCGCAACCTCACAACATAAAATGGTATTTGGGAATGGGCGCCGTCATTAATGCAATTGTACAAATGTCAAAATCTCATCTATATCATGCAAGCCATCACTTCTCTCAGGTCTCATTAATTTAATAATTACCACACTTGCATGAACTAGCTACTGTGGCATTTGATTGCGATTGCCATTCAAAACTTTTACAGAACTCGACAAACAAGTCCATGTGTCAACCCCCCATCTTTAATCGCACACTCTCAACCGGTTATAACAATTAGGAAAGGAACCGGCGAGTTAGCGACAATGCTACCCCTTTTACGAATCCTCAAAGAATCTCACGAGTGAGCGACAGCCGTTGATCTTCATCAAGCCCTTCAGTCGCAACCTCGCAACTTTATTAGTAATATTCTTTCTTTACCTGCGAGCAAGCGACCACTGCAAATCTAACAAAATAACTTATTTCATCGCAAGCTCGCAACTCCAAACTTAACTTGACTTAAACCCTTGCGATCCCGTGACAACAAGGCACTTAACCGCCATCGCATGCTCGCAACACTTTTTGACTTAAGACTTACAAACTGGCGAGCATGCGATGACCACAAAATCAAACCAAAACTTACCTGTCGCCAGATCACAACTTAAAATGCTAAACAACTTCAAAACCTATTAGCAAGCGATGAAACCAACTAAGCTGCGATACAAACTACATTGCATGATCGCAAATTAAAATGACTTAACCACAAACACCTCGCGACCGTGCGACAACATAAAATCACACCCAGTCGCAAACTCGTGACCAAAGCGATTTCATTAACAATCTCCACCTCGCTAACATAAAATGCTAACGCTAAAAAAAAAAGAGACCTTGTGATTTAAACCCAAACCAATAGGTCCAACACCCGCTAACTCGCCACTTAAATTGTTAAACATGAAATTTATTTGCGAGTTAGAGATGAAACATTAAACATGTCTGACTAACCGGTTTGACCACACTTAGAGATGAAACATTAAACATGTCTAACTAACTAGTTTGACCACACTTGACGATGACATGGACAAATAAATAGAGGACAACTCAGATTTTCAACGCATGACAACTTCGGTTTACTAGCCAACAGTAGAAAGGTTCTAGGAGTAATGGTTATGCAGTATGAATAATTTTATGGGTCTTGTGACACAAATTGTTGCATTTCATGTTCAACATAATGTGGAACCAAATACCAATTTACTAATAATTTAATTGTTTAGTAATAATTCAAATTCACATTTTAAAATATGAAATAAGTATCCGTTCTACTTCTGATTCACAAATTGAAGGAATACAATATCAAAAATCATCAATGACAACTATAGTATTGCAATTTTGCAAATTGAAATTGTAATATGACTCAAGAACTGTAGTATAATTATAAATACCTATAAATTGACTGCTAATTCACTTCAGTGACTCAGTCCGACTGTCCGAAGCTTCTATATCCCAAATGGACTCAAGATCCGGAAACTGACTAGTACTAACAGGTTCATCTTCATTCTGAGTTGGGTATTCAAAAATGTCTTCATCTTCATGCTGACTCTGAGTCTGCGGTCCATCATATTCATTTGTCTCAGCACTAGCACTAGCAGTAACACCACCAGCTTTTAAAGTGTTGCACACCCCTCGTCTTTCACGCATGGAATTCTAGATTGCCAGTACCCTATCATATGGAAAATCTCTAACATTATACTGGGTTACAAACAACCTCAAGCAAGTTTCCAAATTCTTGTCTAATTTGTTTCTGATCTTTGATTTCAAAAGCCCTAATGCACTAAAAACTCTCTCATCTTCCACCGACCCCAATATCATTGTTTGACATAAATCAACAAGTTTCAAATATTCTGGTATTGCAATACACAATGCTTCACTTTGATCTATCCTTTTCCAAAGCCTTGTGATTGATCCAGGTTCAAATGGATTCTCCAAGTTAACCAACTGCTATTTCATAACCAATGCAAACTGTTTGCATTGTTTTCTAAGATGATCTGAATTTAAAATTCCTTCTATTGGCTGTCCATTACAATATGCATCTTTTGAAAATGTCGATATCAATTCCTCTAGTTTTTTATGATATATCTTTGCATCATTTGGATTATCTCCAATTGAATGCCAAAATTGAGGATACACACAACCCATGGCTTCAAGTATTTCTTCTCAAGGGAATCTTTCATGAATCTCAGTTGAAAGTTCATATGCAATAGACTTCAAATTATCACTAACAGATTTAACAATCCTGTCAAAATCTTCCTTTTTAACTGGTAGTGCTCTGCCTCACTTGCCCATCTTAGATTGGTGCATTGGTATCTGAAATCCTTTTACAAAGACATAGCTCATTTTTGGTATTGAAATGTAAAAAAATTTCAGCATGATTCAAATCTATAATTATCTGCCACCTAAAAAAATTTGGGCTTCGCCCTATTAGATCTGAATATAGACCATCTAGGCTCAAGCATGTCATTTTACGTAGAGTGCTATACTCATTGATATACATAGTTCTATCTTGGGCTTTCTTAACAAGTTTGTTCATTGAATCCAGCATGGGGAGAAGACTAGATAAAGTTAACAGAGTCTCTATATCACTTAACTTATGTAAGAGATCAGGAGCTTTGTCTATTGTGAAGCGTTGCTCATACATTAGACCGATCAAAGATTGATATTCTATTAGAACTTGTTCCGCTGGTCCATGCAAGGAGATCCATCTGGTCTCAACATCCCTGAGAAGCTTGTTTCCTCCTATTACCCCCTTAGCAAAAATCTGAAATTCTGCAAAACGTTTAGGACTTCGGTAGAAGTATGAGTGGATCTCATGGACCAGATCTTCAACTTTTGACATTGTAGGGAAATTGCTTACAATTCTATATGCTAAATTCATTCGATGGGCCATGCAGTGAATACCAACCATGTATGGTGCAATACTAGTTTGTAATCTTGCACAAAGACCGGTCCTTTGACCTTGCATTACTGCAGCTCCATCAGCTCCAACACACACCAACTTCTTGGCAATTGTCAAGTCATCCATACCAGCAATTTCATTCAAAGCTTTCTTAACTTCCAAATATAAATTTTCTACTGTTGAATTGCCCCTCATTTTATGAACACAAAGTAGATGAGCTCAGCGGATGTGTTCTTTTATAGTATAGACATGCATACAAACCCAAGCAGTGTTATCTACCGCAGTAACTTCATCTATGGATAATGAAATGAAATTTGACTCTTTTACACTCTCTTGTAAATTTTGCTTTTCCACCTCAGCGAGACAGTTTGCCATTTCCCATCCAGCATTTATTGACCAATGTGACATAGGATAGTGAGGAACATTCAAAAAAGATAATAAATTACTAAATTCTGGGAAATCTTTCATAGGATGCCCTCTCGACATAATATGAAAAATAACACTCATCTGAAAAGTCTTTGCGAGGTTTGCATCTTTCGCTGCATGTTCAAGCCCAACCTTGATTGTATTTCCAAATCCACTATTACCAATCATTGTTGTTTTGTCATTGTGGTCATGCTCTTCATATTCCACAGCATACTTAACATGAAGACATTCTTCCTTTGATTTCCATCTTACTACTCGTGTTTCCTTTCCGTCTATGATCTATTTTTCATAAACCTTACCAATATGCTTTTCTATGGTGTCAAGCTTTAGCTGCATCTTCTTCTCTCTTTTTGTTTTCCAACTACAAATCTTACACCTGCATTCTGTTGGTTGTTCTTCATTGTTTGGGACCAGTTCAATGAATGGGTACTTTGCTACCCAATCAATCTTAAAACTCCTTGTCATCTCCCACTCTCGCCCTAGTTTTACTTTCCTTTTTCTTTTCTTCCTACCAACATCATCTTCAGTACTAGCATTTGCATCCGAGTGAATTACCTCATTGTGTGTATCCCTTACAACATCTTCTACCGTGTCAGTATTGCCATCTTAATTTGATGCATTTAACTCAATGACAATCCCACCTTGTGGTGGTGGTGAGCTATTGTGAATGGCTTCTACAACTACAGAAGTTGATGGACTAGAAATTTTGCCAATTCCAAAGAAAGACTTTATGGTAATATCTTTAAGTTTAAGTTTTGGGCATTTTGATGGCCTCTCAATCCCTTCAGTTTCACCACCCTGAGGAGTCTTATCCTTTTTTGACATCTCAATCCCTTCACCACCCTGAGGAGTCTCAGTCTCACCCTTGTGTGACATCTCAATCCCTTCACCACCCTGAGGAGTCTCATCCATGTCTGACTGTGACATCTTGAGTCTTGACCTCTCACTATGAATTAAAAGTTAAAACTAATACTATCAAGTATGAAGAAATGATTACTCACCTTTATGCCTTCTCAATTCTCTGAATCAGGAATCAGGAATGCCTGGGCCTGTGTTGCAGGATTGTAACTCTGGCCCTCCACTCTACAATGTGAATGAACTTCGACTTTCCAGCTCAATTTGCGGAATGTGAATCGAGACTCGAGAGCTCCCAATTTACTAATCAGACACGAACAAATTGTAAGAAAGAGTGTATCTATAGCAATCCATGATTGCATTTTTGGTGAATTGTGCGGGGCCGGGGCGTCGCAATTGCCAATAAACATTTAATTTAATTGCATTTTTGGTGAATTGTGCGGGTGTGCAATGAAAATTTAATTTAAGCGGGGCAAAATGGCCCAATGGGTCCTCGAATGCTTATAATGTTTTAATTGATATTGGCGAATTTGGCCGACGCGTGCAATGAACATTTAATTTACCATTGGCGAATTAGGTCCTGGGTACGTGGTCGTTTTACTATTGCTAGCGAATAACGGAGGTGATCTAATACCCGTGTTCGAGTGATTTCAGGTGAATATTATTGGCATGCACGTCGGCGATGTGTGGTCAATGGCGAAGCTAGATTCTATAGTGCACCGTTAACCCCAAAATTCTGGGCAATTTGACCACGATTTTGCCCTAGACAATTCGCATGAAATTTTCCAATTGGCGAAGAATCGCCACTAAAAAACTCTCTGATATCGGATATGACTCTTTTGTAGATGCACTCTCAAAAATATCTTGTCACCCACTAAAAACTAACAATCAACCCGATGAGCATCTGCATATTTCTTTTGTCTCTCCTGTGTTGTTGCCAAATGTTCTCTAATATGCCTCACCTATCACTCCATATCCTACAACATCTCTGAACGAAGAAGCACTCTATCCTCTAATTTGTTGCAACTCAAGGGCGTATGACATGGATGACCATATAATTCCCCAAAAGGAGACACACCAATAAAATGATGATAACCATTATTATATGAAAACTCAACCAAATGAATGTACTCCTCTCATCTAGACTGTTAATCCATGATGCACATCCTCAACATATCCTCCAACACCTAGTTAACCCTCTATGTCTGGCCATCTGTCTATAGATGATATGCTGAACTGAAGTTTAGGTGTGCTCCTAAATCATGCTGAAGGGCTCTACAAAATGCTAAAGTGAACATTGGATCACGATCTGATGATCCATTGAGGAATACCATATAATCTCACTATCTGCTCCATGAAAATATGAGCCACTGGCTCTATTGTATAGGATGATATGACCGCAAGAAATGAGCCACCTTGGTCAACCTATCAATGGTGACCATAATAGCATTGTGATGATGTGAAGACATAGGCAAACCAACAATAAAATCTATATATATGATGTCCCATTTCCACTCTAGAATTAGGTTTGACTACAACAAACCTGTTGGATGTCGGCGCTCTACCTTCACCTACTAACACTCCAAGAAACATGACACATTATCTACTATGTATCTCCTCATGCCAGCCCAATGATACAACTAGCACAAATCTATGTTCATCTTCTTGACACCTGGATGTGCCAAGTAAGGTGCATGATGATCTTCTAATAGAATCAATGCTCAAAGACCATCTCAAGGTGGAACATTGATACATCCTAAATGTCGAAGAGGACCATTAGAATTCAATGAATAACATGTATACCTTCCCTCCAAATGCCTCCCTAAAGCAATATCCGCATTGACTTCCTAATACTAAGCATCTGATGGAAGTCCACTGAGAATACGACTCCTCAAATCAACACTGAGAGATAATGTTGACACCCCATGCCTCCTGTGGCTCAATGCATCTGCTACAACATTCTCCTTACCCTGTATGTACTTCACCTTTAAGTCATACTCGCACAAAAACTCCATCTAATTCCCATACCTGGCATTCAGATTCAACTACGTGAAGATATATTGCAAATTGTGATGATCGTTATGCAACTCGAATCGATGCTAAAGAAGAAAATGCTTCCATCCAACCAATGCATGAACAACTACCGCTAACTCTAAATCATGAGGGGGATAATTCAACTCATGATCTTTGAGTTTATGCGACTCATAAGTGTTGGTGTAAATAAATATTCATTTTGGATATTATTACACTTTACTTAAGTTAACTTAAGATAATGCATCTCTTCGTAGTTTGGATTTGAGACACTTAGGGAAGTGTGCACATAGGGATAGAGCTTGTAGGAGAAATTCCACCTTTTGTGGTCTTATTTTGCTGTTACACTCCACATTCGGTGGATCATCCACCTCTTGTGGGATATTATATTATTTCTCCTACCTACCCCTAGTATTTCTTACCTACCCTTGTTTCTCATTGAGCCACATGTCATATTTGTGTGCTCATACATCCATATGGCCTTGCCTATATAAGCAGGCCTATATTCATTGTATTGGTTAATCCAGTTGATCATTTGCATATTGATGAGAATACAGTTTGTTCTTGTCATTATATTGTCTCTTTTTATGCTTTTCATTGTGCCCTTGATCTTGGCAAAATCCTACATGGTATCAGAGCTATTGGGGCTTCATTGATTGGTTTTTGGAGACATCGTGGAAGGCTTCTATTTTCGGATTTAGGGATCTTCATTATTTGGGGGTGTCATACAGCGATTTGGACATCACTGTTGAATCCAGGAGACCGTTTCCATAAATTTCGACTATAAAGTCGACCTATTTTGGTGAGAAATTTTTTTTCCCCATTTTGGCTATTATCGTACGGATTTCAAAAAAAAATTTCAAAAAAATTATTTTTCAAAAAAAAAAAAATCGAAAAATAAAAAAAAAGGCGATAAAAAAAAAAATCAAAATTTTTTTTTTTTCACTATTTTTTGGGGGTCCACAGACCCCCCCATACTCTGCGTGTGCTACAGGTCGCAGGCATACCTGCTGTCGGAGCCGCTGCTGCCCGTACTCATCCTTAGGCCCCGCTCACCGATTTCGGCTTCCACCACGCCCCACCGCCACCGCGACTCGCCGCCACTGCCACCGACAGCTCTGACCACCTGTCGGCCCCCTCGGCTCCCGGCCTGCCGCCGGCGACCTCGGCTCTTGACCCGTCAGCAACAACTCCCTCCTGTTAGTGACTAAACCGATGAACCTGTGCCCGCCATGTGGTAGGCGGCCACTGGCCCGCAGTCGACCTCTGTACGCCCAGTCACAGAGCCACGTCATCTGTCCGTACAATCAGTTAGCCTGCACAGTCAACAGTCCGTACGGTACGAACGCCCAGTTAGTAGGGAGGCGAAGTTTTCACGACGGTCATACGGCCATCAAATTTAAGACAGTGAATTTCTAACATCAATGCCACATCAGCAGTTTTTGAAATTTTTTAACCCCTCTCCATTGAGCTTTTTAGTTTTACAATCCAACTTTGAAAGGCCATATCTTGCTCATTTTTGCTCTTTTTTTGGTGCAATTTTTTTTGAAATGGGCTAAAATTTCATGATCTTTGTAGTGGTGTAGTTATTTTCTGATTTTGGTGCACTGGTTTTTCAAAAATTTTGGATTCTCTCAGCTGTACCTGTCCAATCCTCAATTCTGCAACTTCAAAGGCCTCGTTTGAGCTCATACGACCTCCTTTTCAGGTGTCATTTTTTTTGAAAGTGCATATTTTTTTGTCTACTTTCATAATCTATGATCAAATTTTAGAGATTTTTAGTGGACATTGTACTTTCAGATATTGGTCTTATTTGGCCTATTAGGTACTTGTAAATTGCTTGGATCTTAGTTAGATCTCTTGCATTATCAGTTTGAGTCTCTTTTGACCTTATTGAGGTAGTTGTAAAATTATAATCAGAAGTCCACTTTGCCATTTTTTGCAAGTGGCCCATTGTATATGCACTAATTATAAAGTGCCAAATCATCACTTTTGGGGGGGTTCTTTGATTGAGTGAATTTTGGGGGGTGTCTTGTGTGATTGTGCCTCTCTTTGTGCTCTTTCCATTTTTGTTGCAATGAGTCCTAATAAATTTTTCACCTTTAACTCCACATAATTATGCATCATGGAAAATTAAAGTATGGAGTAAATTAATGGAAAAGGGTCTCACACATTACATAGATGGAACAATAATAGCACCACCTGATCCTAAGGCTGATCCAAATGCTCAATTAGAATGGCTCACAAAGAATTGCATGGCTCTTGGAACTTTGCGCAAGTATGTATCAGATGACCTCATTTTTCACATTGAGAAGTGTAAAACAATCAAAAAGGCTTGGGATATGTTTCAGAAATTGTATGGTCAAGTTGATGAAATCAGAGGCTATCAGATTGACAATGAGCTCACCAACTTGGATCCCAAGAGTTTTGATACAATCCAAGATTATGTCACCAAAGCAAATGAGCTAAGAGCAAAGCTTAAGGATTGTGGAATTGACAAAAAGGATGCTCAGTTGATATTCAACTTGTTGGACAAGCTTGCACCAAAATATGCAGCATTTGTGTCCAGCTTCCAAACTCATCGTTTGATAGTGGGGAGCTCCTATGTTATGCCTTCATTTGACGCTTTCACAGAAATGTTGATATTGGAACAATCTAAGTTGTTGAACATGGGGCTTCTCAAGTCTTCAAAGTCCAAAGCTTTGGTGGCTAATCAAGGGAATCAAGGAAGTCAAGGCAAAGATTCCAACAAGAAGAAGAAGCACTCTCAGTCTAAGCCACACCAGGAAAAAGGACAATCATCCTCTCCATCCCAAGGCAATTTTTTATCCTCTTCCAAGAAGGGGACACCACCTAAGAAGGATAAACCAACTTGTGCATATTGCAAGAAGTATGGTCATGATGAGCATCGATGCCACGCAAAGCAAGTTGATGAGTTAACTAATCTTCTTAAGAAAAACAACATCAACTTGCCATCCGCCTACACAAAGAAGGACTCATCTCCTTCCTCTTCCTCACAATCTAAGGGAAAAGGGCAAGCATTTGTGGCTACAACAGGTTCTTCACAACAATGGATACTTAACTCGGGTGCTTCATATCACATGGGTTCTACAAAGGAGCAATTTTCTTCATTGGAGCCATCTAAGGTACCTCACATTTACATAGG
The DNA here is from genome assembly GCF_030272615.1 of Cryptomeria japonica. Taxonomy (NCBI): domain Eukaryota; kingdom Viridiplantae; phylum Streptophyta; class Pinopsida; order Cupressales; family Cupressaceae; genus Cryptomeria; species Cryptomeria japonica. The sequence continues at coordinate 618,354,883 of NC_081408.1, read as the reverse complement.
TGATGATACACAAGTAGAGGTTGAAGGGAAAGGTTTAGTTGACATGGATGATGGAACATTTGAGAATGTTCTCTATGTTCCTAACTTGTCTACCAACCTTCTCTCCATCTACCAAATCACTCACTATGGGAATGGGAAAAAGGTTGAGTTTACACCAGATTCAGTTGTGGTAAAGGAACTTGATGATGATGCCTTGGTAGCAGTGGGACAAGTCAATGACAACTCAAGGCTTTATTCATTCTCCCACTTTGTGCCAAGTTCACCTTCTAGGGCCTTTCTTACTCATTCAAATTCAGAAAGTAAGCTATGGCATGAGCGGTTTGGTCACCTCAACTACCGCTATCTTCAGCAGCTCAGCACTAAAGACATGGTCACAGGTCTACCTTGAATCAGTTTTTTAGAGGGTGTATGTTCAGGTTGTTCCATGGGCAAGCATCCCGAAGAGAAGTTTGATAAGGGGAAAGCTTGGAGAGCTTTGGAAGTTCTTCAACTTGTTCACAGCAATGTAGCAGGTCCATTTCCAGCACCTTCATTTAGTAAGGCCTACTATGTTCTCACCTTCATTGATGACTACTCTCGCTTCACTTGGGTCTACTTTCTTATTCATAAGAGTGAAGTATTTGATAGATTTCAGGACTTCAAGACTCGTGTGGAGAATCAATCAGGGAAAGTGGTCAAGATTCTTCGCACAGATAATGGAAGGGAATATGTGAACAAAAGACTTGAGGATTTTTATACATTTGAGGGGATTGATCTTCAGCATTCTATTGCATACACTCCACAGCAGAACAGGGTTGCAGAACGCAAGAATAGAACTCTCAAAGAAATGGCTAGTTGTATGATACATGCACGTTATCTTGATCTCGCCTTTTGGGCAGAGGCTATGAATTGTGCCACACACATCCAGAATTGGGTTCCTCACAAAGCTTTGCAGGGTATTACTCCTTTTGAGGCTTGGGCTAGTAGGAAACCAATTGTGAGACATTTCAGAGTCTTTGGGTGTCCAGCATGGGCTTGCATACCTCCGCAGAAATGCAAGGCATTGGAACCATAGAGTCGACCTTGCATATTTGTTGGATATCCTGAGGGTGTTAAGGCATACAGATTGATGGATCTAGAGACACATGAGGTGTTCATTGAGAGGAGTGTTCACTTTGAGGAAAGCTCTCCTAGCTTAGCCTCTCTACCTCCTCCACCTTCCTCCATTGTGGATAGTGATGTTAGTGATTCAGATGATGAGACTCCTTCAACTCCGACTTGCAGGGTTACACCTCTGCAGGGTCCACTTGAAGTCGAGGAGCCTCATTCTCCACCTCCACCTAGACCTCGTTGGGCTCGACAGACACTTGAGTCTGTGGGTTCTCTTGTTGGGGATCCTTCAGATACACAGAGAACTCGATCATAGCATCAGGATCTTCCACATGCATTCATTGCTACCGCTTCCGATCCACAGACATTTAGGGAAGCATCAGGGGTTCCTGAGTGGGACCACGCTATGGAGGAAGAGTATAGTTCCTTGATGAGGAACAACACCTGGGATCTAGTCCATCTCCCTAAGGGGAGAAATATGGTTCGATGTAAGTGGATCTATCAGACCAAGTTTGCAGTGGATGGTAGTGTGGATAAGTATAAGGCTCAGCTTGTTATGAAAGGTTTCTCACAGGTTGCAGGTGTTGACTATACTAAGACCTTTGCACCTGTAGCCAAGATGAACTCCATTCGTTTGACACTTGCTATTGCTACAGCTCATGGTTGGGCTGTACATCAGATGGATGTGAAGAGTGCTTTTCTTCATGGTGATCTTGATGAGGAGATTTATATGGAGCAGCCACAAGGTTTCATCCAGGATACTTCCTTGGTTTGCAGACTAAGGAAATCTCTCTATGGCCTTAAGCAGGCCCCCAGGGCTTGGTATGCCAAGATGGATTCCTTTCTTCTCTCCGCAGGGTTCACCAGGTGTCATTCCGATCCGAATGTCTACATTTTGCAACAGGATGACTCTCACTTGATACTTGTGCTCTATGTTGATGACTTGATCATTATAGGGAGTGCTTCATCCATCATTAGCAGGGTCAAATCTGCCTTGCATGATAGATTTGCTATGACTGACTTGGGTCTTTTGCACTACTTTCTCGGGATAGAGATTTCACAGTCACCTTCCAGGATTACACTATCGCAGTCCAAGTATGCTCTTGATCTACTTGCACACTTTCATATGGCTGATTGTAAGCCTACTTCAACTCCCTTTCTTTCAGGAGTCAAGCTTGAGGCTCAGTGTTCTTCTCCACCAGTTGATGCCACTTTGTATCATCAGCTTGTGGGTAGTCTCATCTACTTGACTCATACACGCCCTAATATTTCATTTTCAGTTGGCATCGTTTCCCACTTCATGTAGGAACCACATGAGCTTCATTGGAAAGCCGCCAAACGCATCCTTCATTACATCTAGGGTACACATCACTATGGGATTCACTATGTAGCAGGCATAGGACTTCACCTGGTTGGTTACATAGACTCCGATTGGGCTGGCGATCTTGATGATCGTAAGTCTACCTCTGGTTACAGTTTTCACCTTAGTTTGGGCCCCATTTGTTGGCAGAGCAAGAAGCAACATGCTATTGCTCTCTCTTCGACTAAGGCTGAGTATCGAGGCGCTATTAATGCAGCGACTGAGACCATTTGGCTCCAGCAGATCCTCACAGAGTTTGGATTCACCACTCCACGGCCGACAGTTCTACATTGCAACAATCAGAGTGCTATTGCAATCTCAAAGAACCCGGTCCAGCACCAGTGGACCAAACACATTGAGATCCATATGCACTATATCTGAGAGCTCATCTAGGAGCAGGTCATTGATTTGCAGTATTGTCCTACAACAAAGCAGGTTGCTGACATATTCACCAAACCTTTCACCGAGAGTAAGTTCTAGCAGTTGTGAGCTCTCTTGGGGGTGTGAGATGTGTCATTAGGGGGGTCAGCTGACTTCTCCTTCCTCTCTTATGGGGGGGACTTTTTCCTCTTTGAGGTTTTGTCCTTCTTCTTTGAGAGTATTTTGTACATTCATCTCTCTTTTGGGGGGGAGTTTTTTCCCACTGGGTTTTCTCCCTTTCTCCGTTTGTGAGAGATTGCATTGCATAGTTTTGCTTGCATTTTCATATTGTACATGGGTACCTATCATGGCCTAGTAGCCGGGACCCATCTTGCATTGTTGACTTGAGTCTTCATTCCCCTAAGTTGCACTTAAGGGGGGGTGTTGGTGTAAATAAATATTCATTTTGGATATTATTACACTTTACTTAAGTTAACTTAGGATAATGCATCTCTTTGTAGTTTGGATTTGAGACACTTAGGGAAGTGTGCACATAGGGATAGAGCTTGTAGGAGAAATTCCACCTTTTGTGGTTTTATTTTGCTGTTACACTCCACATTCGGTGGGTCATCCACCTCTTGTGGAATATTATATTATTTCTCCTACCTACCCCTAGTATTTCTTACCTACCCTTGTTTCTCATTGAGCCACATGTCATATTTGTGTGCTCATACATCCATATGGCCTTGCCTATATAAGCAGGCCTATATTCATTGTATTGGTTAATCCAGTTGATCATTTGCATATTGATGAGAATACAGTTTGTTCTTGTCATTCTATTGTCTCTTTTTATGCTTTTCATTGTGCCCTTGATCTTGGCAAAATCCTACAATAAGCAATCACATGTCCATCCTCCATGAGAACTTCTCTAAGACCCTCCAAAGAAGAATCTATACATACTACCAAATCACCCAAAGGATCTAGAAATGCTAAGATAGGTGCACTGGTCAAACGCTCCTTAAGAATTTGAAACAGTCTCACATCGCTCTACCAAAATGAACTTCTTCCCTTTCCTCTGAAGAGAAGTAATAGGATGAGCGATCTTGGAGAAATCATGAACAAACCACCAATAATAGCCTACAAGACCCATGGAGCTATGAACCTCACCCACATTGGTGGGTGCCAACCAATTCACAATTGCCTAAATCTTATATGGATCAACTGCGATACCCTCTCTCAAAATAACATGACCATGATATTTCACCTCAGACTAATAGAACTCGCACTTCACTGCATTGGCGTACAACTGATTCTCATAGAGACACTATGAAATTTGCTGCATATGCTCCCCATGCTCCTCCTCTATCCTTTAATAAATCAAAATGTCATCTAGAAATACAAGAACAAATTTGTTGAGATAAGTCCTGAACACTCCATTCATCAAACTCATGAAAACCAATGGAGCATTCGTCAACCCAAAAGGAACCACTGTAAACTCATAATGACCATACCTCATGCGAAAAGCTATACGATGGATGTCTACCTTATGAATCCCCAACTGATGATACCCAGACTTGAGGTCTATCTTAGAAAGGACCTTCACATCCTTAATTTGATCGAACAAATCATCAATCCTTGGGAAAGGATAATGGTTATTCACCGTCACCTTATTCAACTATCTATAATCAATGCACAACTGAAGAGACCCATCCTTCTTCTTCACAAACAATGCTGGTGCACCCCAAGGTGAAACACTAGGTCAAATGAATCCCTTCACCAACAACTCCTCTAGTTGCAGTCTCAACTCACCCAACTCTTGAGTGGTCCTCTGATAGGGAGTCTTAGATATAGGCTCTTCTCGTGGAATCAAATCTATCTTGAAATCAATGTCACGCTTAGGCAACATACCTAGAATCTAACTAGGGAACACATATAAGAACTCCTCCAAAATAGGGTGACAAACAAAGACATCATCTCGATTCTCACCCTCATCCAACTCATCCTCTAACTGTAAAAAAATGACAACCTTTGTGTACACAACGCTTCATTGGCATCACGAAATTCATGCGAATAGAAATAGGTCACTGAATGCCTACTACCTCCACACTCTTCTCGCTATCATCCAAGCATTGCACTCTCTTACCTCAATAGTCAATCGTAGTCTGATGTGACTCAAGCCAATCCATACCTAACACCACTCCATAGAATCCCAAAGATAAGACACAAAGATCCACCATGGTAGAGAGCACACTCAAATCGAAAACACAACCATGCAGAAGGGAATCCACAGCCACCTTGGATCCTGTGGCCAATTCAACCTGCCATCTATCAGCCTACTTTTCCATAGAAAGTCCACATCTCTACTAAAGAAGGAGAAATAAAAGAATCAGAAGCACCAGAGTCAAACAATATTGAGCAAGAGATACCACCTATCTCACCTATAGTCTCAACAACGGTGCCCTGATGCTCGACTTGACAGTTATCAACTATCGCAAAGACATGATGGGATCTACCAACATCACCAACTATAGGCTCTAAAGTTGTTAGCATCTATCCTGACATCTGTGTAGATATATGTGGGAAATGATAGACATAATGACCTAACTGTCCACATGTGAAACAACTCCCTCTAGTGAAACCTCGAGCAATTGGAGGGGCAAAAGACTATTGCACACTACCTCTACTGGACTACTGAAAACTCTGCATTGGTTGGGAGGGAACCAATCACCTATCATGTTGCCTACCACGATCTTTGTCCTACTGAGATCTAGCACCTCAAGAAATACTCTGACTCTATGTGAACTTCTTCCAAGCTCATTGTCTACTCTTGAAAGCCGAAAGACGACTCCTAGCAAAACCTAAACCCTGTGACTGAGCACCTCTCACATCTACTCCTATAGTTGGAGCATTGACATAGACAACTTCTCCTCAATCAGTCATGCATTCTCCATAGCTATCTCTATAGAATTGGGCTCAAGAACCTGAACATCACCATCGATGCGGTCATTAAGACCTCTAACAAAATGTTGCACAAGCATCACATCATCATCCACTATCCCAGAATACTACCTAAGCTCAAAGAATCTCTTCTCATACTACTCCACTATCATGTTCCGCTACCTCAAATTGTAGAACTCGTTAGCCCTACGTTATCTCCAAAGATCCGACAAGAAACATGCACGGAAACACTCAAGGAACAACTCCCATGATACTGTCGCAATATCCAACTGGAGCTTCTACTCCTCTGTATGCCACCAAGTGGAAGCAAAATCTCAGGGATGCATAATCGCACACCTATCCTTGGTGTTACTACCATACGAATGCATGGAAAAACACCTACATAATCAAGAAACCAAGTCTCCACCTCCAATCCACTACCAGAACCATCAAAAGTAGGGGGATGAGACCTAAGGAGATCTCTCATATGTCCAGCCGCAACCATATCCTGATCCACCATAGTATTTTCTCTCCTATGAAGTGAGTGTGAACACTCCCTCTCATGCTCTTGATACTCAGCTCTATCCTCTTATCCAGAAGGATGAGACTCCTCCTAATGATTCTCCTCTTGCCCTGGTCCTAAACACTCAAGAAGATTCTAAAGTGCAGTAACCAACTGAGGAATCGCATCACCACCTCGCTGCTCCTTCTCTTGTTGCTGCTCCTCATGGTGTGACTCTGCAGAACCCTTGGGATGGGTATTTCAATGAGTACCCATACAACCATCATGACCATGGCCACAACCTCTACCTCTAGCAGGCATCTTGTCTAACCAAGGCACAAAAAGATATTATAAGAAAGAATCTAGGGAAACTAATGCAAAATAGTAACAAGTGGGGATAAATTGTTGGGCTATCCCATGCTAATGTGCTAAATCTCACAATGGGATCATATGAAACTAGAGTACCGAGTTTATGAACATGGGCTCTAATACCAGATGCAATGCTTGCCAAAATACCCTAGAGAAATAAACCAAAATCTACTATTAATTTTTTTCTATTCTTTTGAGTTAATCTTCACTACAATGTTAACATAACATCTAGAATATACATTTCTTGCTTAAATCACTACTATATGCATGAAATAAACGATCATAACCATGAAACTATAATACGAAAGAGAAATATGCATTCAATTGTTAAATTAATTCCATAATTAGACCATACAATGCAAATCCATTCCCTAGGGTATCTCAACGTCACTACTTGACATAAACCGACACATTACATAACCATTTTAAACATCATAATATAACTTCCAACCTATCCATTCACTTTTCATTCAACTACATCAATTTTATTAACTTGTAGACTTAATTCAATCACATAGCATAATTTAATCACTTACCATATTCTTTATATTTCTTAAGAAACATCAAATCAAATACTACTAATAATCATTCTTTAATTCATTATAACAACAACATAAGTATTATAGCCATTCTCTTAGACAAAACTAGAGAATCCTTAAAGCTTCATTACATAACTCAAGATAACTATCTCAATTAACTAAACAACATAATCCCTTACAATGAGGATTTTCATTACTTTAAACAAAGGCTATAATAGCAACTACTATCCTTCCAACTTAATTTCCCATAAGATTACACATACAATTCCTCATACAATATCAACACAATGCAAGTACAAAAATCTCTCTTTCTCATAGAATTATGATCTAACATCACATAAAGGTTTAACTAAAAAATTGATGATTATACCATATGAAATTCGCCTAACTATTACATCATATCCCTTTTAATTACATCATAAGAAGATACATAACATAAGGGCACATGCTTTCTTTCACAAATACATAGAATAGGAATACATGATCTCTTCTAAAAATATAAATCATTATAATACATTGTCCTCTTTACCGAGTACATAAAGATCAGCTCCAAGAAAAATAACATGATGAAGAATCTAAGAATCCAATCCATGCATGCTAGCATCCAAGAAGAATATCCCAATCGAAGAAGGCATCAAACCACCCAACTATGTGGAACCAAATAGGAACCACCCTCCATGCTAGGAGATGACATAAGGTTCCAACTAACCCTCAATACCTAATTTGACACCTAACAACTAGAGGATATAACAAGTCATCACAATAATGCAACATAGGAGTACAACATCAAAATGCATCACATGGATAAATCAAAGCAATCAACTGCTAGAGGCACAATCAACAAATCAAGGCTTATGGATGGTGGACACATGTGGGGTACAATGTCATCACATGCTAACCTCATGTGGCATTTGTCTCCACCTTTGAGTCACTCAAGGGATATCGAGTTACTGCTCCAACGGTCTTCCCAATATAGGATCCCAAACCATCTTGTTGGGTCCATCCAGTTGGGGCATACAACAACATATTCTTTATCTTGATTAGGTGAATTCCTAAATACCCATCCCACTAATCAATTATTTACATTGTTATCACTTGCTAATTAAACCGTAAACTCTTCATGTGGATCCATAGGTCTAGACTCCCTTCCTAGAGATCTAATGCTCATAACCTAGGTCCAACACATGCAAGAGCCCACTCTCCTAAACATGGACCAATACCATAGGGTAAAATTATAACAAAATACATCTTACAATAACATGAAACTCAACATGGGAAGCATCCAAAATTCCATCACAAATCTCATACAAACTAAATCATAAAGGATAACTTATGCACATTCATACAAATGCCATATAACAAGATTTATGTCGTAAGACCAAAGCATCATAATGCAACAATGAATACATCCTCAAAAGTGATACTAACACATAAATAGGGAAACAATATGAATCAAATGATATCACATAGTCCTCAATAATGAGGCACAACAAACTATCTTGCTAGAGCTGCATAAATTCATCCTCAATAGCAAGGAATGCATACATCTTGCTGGAGAAACTTTGCAAACCTCAACAGACAAGGGCAAAATACTTGTTGAAGCACAAAAAGGATTCAAACACACCACAAAATCAGAGAGCAGTACCCAAGAACATCAAATATGAAAAATCAAGCCTCTGGAGTGAAAATCAGACCATGAAATGAAAACTAGGAACTTTAGAAAATTGCGATAGGAACTATCTGAACTTCCTGTAGCGCTTTTGTCACATAAATGTAACTCTTGATAAATGGAAACTTGAAGCAATTAATCACATCCAGATTTGGGCAGAGGTACAGTCAAGGTCTAAAACTGACCCAGAAATTTAAAGGACCAACATAAAAATAGACTAGGGTTTACATAAGCCTAATGAGGTCATAAAACCAAGAATTTGGTTACAATCAACGATCATATGCATAAAAATATCTCGCAAAGATATCCAACAAGTGCATACCATAGCAAAGGGTCTACAAACAATAAGAGAACTTGAAATAGGGTATACATGGCAATACAAGCCAACACAATATAAATACCATTGCATAAAGAAATCTCAAAGATTTAATAGCCACATAAAACACATTCAAAAGCCCCATTTCCAGCCAATGCAATAAATCTGAAAACAAATCTAAAAGAAAGCTCCCCAATCCTTTTCCTTTAATTAATATACAATAATAACTAAAATCCAATTCCTATTTCCACAAGCTATCTTTCCTAAAGGCACTTGCAGACAATCTTTTCAAATTCAAATGTTGAGTATAGAGAATCATGAAGCGAACCTAGAAAAGAAGCAAAAAAGGGGAAATCTGAAGACGCAAATCCAAAATCCAGCAAGAACCTTCAAGCAAATTGCATCCTAATCCAAACAAAAACTCCTGAAGCAAAATCTCCAAAAACTCCTGAAAATTCCAACCCCCATGAATGCATAGGAAGCTGAATATATTCAAAAATCAAAACCAAAACTATATAAAATTTTGACCAATCAAAATATTCTACTATATCATATATTATACCTACTTTAACAAAGTTCGAGGAACATATTATATAAATATATTTTATTTACCTAACTCCCCAACCGACCAACCAAATAAAAGGGTAGGTAGATTAATATTATTTCAAATAACCAAAGAGGGGAGTAAAAAGACAAATAATTAAATAATGGTTCATACAACCCGTAAAAGTACAATTCACAAATAACAATATAACAAACCACCTCATAAATTAAATAAATATCCATGAATAATAACATTCATCCATAAATAAAATACCAATGCATAGGTTAAATAATATCAATTAATTAAAAATAACAATTATTAAATAAATAATCATAAATAAATTATAATAATAAGGAATCAAAAGACATCGTAAAAATAAATAAAATAAAATAAAGTAAACTAAAATAAAATAAATATAAAACTCGTTTAATCAACATTATATAAAAACTCAATTAATATAAAAGTAATTAAATAATAAATAATAATTAAACCTCAATTAAACATTAAATCAAATAATAAATTAAATCAATAATCAAACATTAATTAATAAAAAATAAATATTAAATAATTAAATAATTACACATCACCAACTAGGGATAACATAGACTCAAATATCAACTTACGCCAAAGGAGAAAAGAACACAATTCAAGACTCTAACCTCAACTTGCACCATGGCGCAATCGACAAGGTACACAACTTAGACGTAGAGTGTGTGAGGGAAACTATGTCATCTCCGACAACTTGCCATTGGGATAAAGACACACTCAGACCTGTGAAGCCAAGTGGAGTCGATGTCTAGTATTTGCAAACTTGCATCAAGCACTAAAACAACATACATGATGTATATACATCAAAATAAATAGACAAGTGATAGAGAATCGTGATGACATATCATGCTCGCAATGAGTGATATGAGATCGTCTCTATTTACGAAGATAGTCACACAATATAACATCAAAACATCACATAGAATCATAGTCATGAGATAGGGTTAGCACCATCATATCATCATAAATCATTTAATCGACATGAAAAAGATCACATATAAATCTATCCATCCATCAAGATGATTCTATGTACTAACATCCACAAGAATCTTCAAATGTCATTTATCATATAGTATGTCCAACATCATCAATCACACGAATCTCCAAACATGATGAGTCATATCAAATAACAAAAAACCACATAGGGTACTAACATCAACGATACCATCTAAGATAGCAATATAGTCATAAATAATCATCTAAGTATCCACCATATGTCTATATAAGTCCATCAAAATTCAAGTCTAGGAGGGACACTACATGCCCCCTGTCTTGCCTTTCTGAACTATCGTGTAGTGGAATCTCCGAGTCTCTACTGCTTGGAAAGGGAATGGAGGTGATCACCCTGCAGGGAATTTGGGGAGAGATGCCAGGGTTGCAGGAGCCCCTCCCTTTTTTCAATAATTTTTAAAAATTCAAAAGCCCCACATTAACATAATTAAAATTAAAATAATATAAAATAAAAAATAATATAATATTATAATTAAAAAATAAATAGATTTATTATTTATTTTTAAAACATTAAAAAATATTTTAAAAAGATAAATAAAATTAATAAAATAATATTAAAAATTAGAATTAATATAATATTAATAAATTATAATGATTAAATGAAAAGTAAATTTATAAAATAAATAAAATTAAAATAATATAATATTAGCTTCTTGTAATTTGTTTTAAGATTGTTTGGAGTATCCTTAAATCTAGGAGATTATCATCATTAGGAGAATATTATTTATTTTGATTGGAACTTGTTTGAGGAGCAAAAACATATATTTAGAAAGGTAAAATTTTGATTAATTTGGATCCAAGACTAACCTGGATATTTCTTGACATGGTTGATTTGATATACTAGCTGGGGAAACATCACTACATGTTTTAAGATAAGATGAAATAATGGAAGGCTCATTCTAATATTAATTTTTTTTAGTATCAATTTATATTTCTATATTACTTTTTACTAACATCAATTATTTATTATTTAATTTATTATACTCATATTAAGAAACGCATCTATACAAAATTAATCACTTGAATACTTATTAAAGAGAACCAATAATAAACATATTCTTTCACATAACATATTAAACATAGGGGAGGATTTGTAATGAAATCATGTCTAGTATACATATTGAATTAGTAATTTTTCATGATATTGATGATAATTAATAATTAAAATTTAAAGTATCAATTAATAATAATAATAAAATTATTTTAATAATGTTTGTTATTGAATAAATAAGAGTCACATAATGGTAGGACTTATTTTTCGTTTATCTTTATAATTTATTTATTTACATAATTTTTAAATTAATAATATTACAATCATATTATTGAATAAAAAATTATTTAAGATTTTAAAATGATAGTTTGTTAGTTCTAAGAGATTTCCACAATCCATCATATAATAATCAAGAGTGCATTTCTAGATTCGATTGTGTGTAAGATTTTTGCATCAACTTTTCGGATCACACTCTGTGATCCATCATCAAGATGAAGAGAGCCACTCTTGATTATTATATGATAGTTTGTATTAAAAAAATAAAAAAATAATTTTAATAAAACATATATATATATATATATATATATATGTGTGTGTGTGTAATAAAAAATATAAACATTTGAAAACCCTAGCCATCCCCATCCTCATCTTCGGGCGGCAGGCAGGGGTAATCTTCTGGCAGAAAATCATGCGAAGCCCAAGGCGGCATGGAAAACGGAGCGGTGACCAATTAATACTGTCTATTCTGATATAAATATCATCAAAATATACATCTTGTTGTATTCAAACTAGTAAAATATATTTTATATAAACAATATATTTTAGAGTGTAAATAGTAGAAGAAATGTTTATGTAGTGAATTTTTCAGAAATTAAAATTAAAAAGAAAATTACTTATTCTAAATCAAACTTATTAAACATAAAATTAAAAATTAAAATTATAGAACTTTCCTTACAAACTCTGTTGTACTGCTTGCAAACTCTGCCCATGAAACGTTCTGGACGTAAGATAGAATGTCTGGTTCTTTTTATAATGTTGGATAGCTAGTGTGCCCTTATACTTGGTTAATGTACAATTTCCCATTTATCTACCCTATATTTTTCTCAGCGGCAGGTGATAGATAGGGCAAAAATTTAAGGAAAAATGGATGTAACTGTCACAGATTCGATGCTTGTTAAGCCTGTAAATCCCACTCCACATCACCAACTGTGGTTCTCAAATATTGATTTTGTTATGGTTAGATGCCATTCTCCAATTGCTTATATTTATAGAAGGCCTCCCAATGGAGATTCCAATGTGGCTCAAATACTGAGAGACGGGCTTTCTAAGGTGTTGGTGGATTTTTATCCAACAATCGATGATTTTGAGGATTTCACCTCCCCTTCACAACTCACAACTTTGGTTCCCTCTGCCACTTATGATAATGGTATCACTACATCATCTCTACTTATGATTCAGGTAAATTTAATTATAAGGTTTATTTTGAAGGAACTGTTATTTTGAATGGTTTTATTCATAGATGAAATGACTTAAATCATACAGGCTAAGTTTATATTTCTAAACTTAAAAGTATTAAACATTCAACTGACATTTTCTAGACTTAATATGTTGTTTAATGTGTGTTGTCACACTAAAAATACACTTCTAGATTTAAAAATGTTAAACAAATTAACTAAAATTGTTTGTGGGTATTTTGACAATGTCGTTTTTATGGCCTTGCAGGAGAAATTGTATCCAATCCTCTGTGGTACAGTGCTGAAAAGATTCACGAGTCGATAGCCAAGATGGATGATGAATATCTAAGATCTGTGTTGAACTTCCTGGAGTTACAGCCAGATTTAAATGCTGTTGTTAGAAGGAATGATATGTTTAAGTGTCCTAATTTGTGTATCAATAGTTGGATGGTTTGCCCTTTTGTGATGCAGATTTTTTTTTGGAAACGCCAAGTGTGATGGGACCTGCAGGACCTCCTTCAGAAGGACACTGCCACATTTTGTCAATCCCTACAAATGACGGGAGTGTGTCAGTTTGCTTGGGATTACTGAGTAATCATCTGGTGAAATTTGGCAAGCTACTTTATGAGTTTTAACATATGAACCTAGTAGTCTGATAGGATTTGATTCAGTTCTGTAGGGATTGGGTGGGATGAACCATAATTTTCTCTTTGTTTGTTTGATTGTTTGGATTGAAATCTTGTCCATTTGATTATGACTGATATTTAAAAAAAATTGGCAAGCTACTCGATGAGTTTTAAAATATGAACTGTAGTAGTCTGATAGGATTTGACTCCGTTCTGTAGGGATTGGGTGGGAAGAATCTTACTTGTTTGATTGTTTGGATTGAAATCTTGTCCGTTTGATTATGATTGGCCTTTACAAAAAATGTTTGACATCCCACAATATTCATATTTATGAATGAAATGTTTATTGAATCAGGAAGATCAATTGTTGGATATTCAATAAAGTACTGATGATATACACCTATTGATTCATTGCAATTACACAAAAAAATCTTTTGAAGAGATGATTTCATGAACACTATCTTAGATAAATTGGAATTTCCCTTAACTAGGAGCAATGCAGTAGTTAGCTAATCAACCTTTTTTAAAATCATAATCAATTAATTGATTTTTTATTTAACAAATAACAGTATTATTAATACACAATAATATTAAATTCATTTTATATTTGATTCTCTGCAAAAGGGGAAGGTTAGTCATGATAACAAAACACAAACAAGAAGAAAAGCCAAATTGTTAGTGTCAGAAATCATAAACAAAATACTTTCTTACACAAGCATATCAAAAGAGATACCAAAAGCATGAGAGAATATTTAACTAGGAAAGTAAATATGATGAGACATCTCCAAATGCCTCCTAACATGCTCTTAGCTCCTTCTCCCTTGTTCCCCTCCTCTCCAAGTTCCAAACTAGTGTAGCTCTCAACAACTTTTTGCACTATGGATGCTTATGGAGGTTTGAGATTGAAGTATTTGCTCTAAATGTGAATAAAAAGATAATACTAGATGCTATTGATACTAAAATGATTTATTTTAAACCAAAATGACAAGATATTAGTGATTTATGCTAAATGCTCTCTAGAAATGCCTATAGATTAAATGCATACAAGTTTTTAGCATTATGGCTATGAATGCTAAATGCTTGAGGATTTGAAAATGAGGAATGTGAGCTCTATTTATAGGTAAAATGGAGCAATGGATGGTTGAGATTGAGTAATCTCAACAAGGGTCAAGATTGAATGATATTCAATCCATGTGAGAGCTTTCAACCCAATCCCAGGATGACAAGTGTCAATATGAGATAGGTTGAGAGGAGAGGGAATAAGCATTAAATGCTTGACATGACATGGGAGTCAACTTGGGGGTTAAGGTCAAGGTTGGGTTGAGTGAATAAATTCTTTATTCAAAGAATAAAGCTTTTATCCAATGGATAAACTATTGTGCAAAGGCAAAAGGGATAACCATGGTCAAATCAATAAATGCTTGAGGAGACACATGAGTGCAAGTTGAATTAACCATAAATGGTTATGTAAGAGCCATTAATGGTCATGTAAGAGCCATTAGTGGTTTGGAAGACTTTGGAGGTTAAATTGTTGAACACACAAAGCATTAAATGTTTTTCAAAGACTTTGAAGTCTTTGAGAAGTGACTCCAAGTTGCTTAAGAATGTGACAATATTTAGGGGATGGATTAGGTTAATTAGGAAGGGTTGAGAAGATTCTAGAAGGGGGTTTAGGAATGCAAGTGGATTTGGTGGGTGAGGGAAAATAGGATTTTAATAAAATAAAATTCATTTATTTCAATTTGTGTGTGCAAGTTGCATTTGTAGGAAAATGCAAGTGGGGGGGTTTTTAATGATTTAAATAAATGTTAATTTATTTAAAAGAGGAAAAAGGGGATTAAATGAAATAAATATGATTTATTATTTAATTGATTGTGAATTTGGTATAGTGAATTAATTAAAATAAATTGAATAATTTATTTAATTAATAGGAGAATGTTTTGAAGATGAATTAATTAAATATTAATTTAATTAACTAATGGCTAGTGGATTTTTAATCAAATAAATAGCAAATATTCATTTAATTAAATTGGACAGATTTATGTGACTACAATATTAAATAAATTATTTCTACATAATTAATAGTAGGAAAAAACAATTATATTTTATAATAATTTAAGTTTTATAATTAAATGATTAAGTAATACATGAATAATTAAAATAAATTAATAGAACTAACTTTAATGTTCATGTATTTTCAATCATAATTCAATTCTTTGAATAAAGTTTATCTTTAGTATGTTTTTTATAATTTAATTATTTTATGTATTAGATTGTGATAGGATTGTTAGCATTATGTGAACCGGTATGAGGACATAATGACATTGTGTGTTGTCATTGATGTCAATATGATGAAGTTGATGTCAATACGATGAAGAGAAGAAGAACCAGTATAACACTGTGAACTGACATTCACTGTGAATCGACATTTGTGCCAAAGTGAAGTGGTGTGTTTGTTTAAAGATGAACCGGCATAAGGTTATGGGAATCGGCACATGGAAGCGATGTATGACTACCAGTTGGTGGTCTCAACTTCAAGGTTATCGGTTGGAGTGCTCCAAGTTTGTGTGGCTCAACCAGTGACATTGTGTGATAAGTTAGCATTGTAAAGAAGAATAGATCATGTTGCCATGTAAGCCTATGTGCGTGAAGGATCTTGCATGAGGGAGATTGTTCCTATCTGCCTCGGGAATGTGCGAAGTCTGTAAAATGGTGATAATGTGTGATGGGTTATCAGCCGCCATACAATCGGTGGAAATGGACGATGGAGAATATCTTGAGATTGGATCAAGACTATTGCATTTAATGTAGTGTTCTCAATGGTCAGGATTGAACCATTTGAATTCCTTAACCTAACAAGTTTAGGGTTTAGGGTTTATGCTACCGACCTGTCTATTGTCCTATAAGGTCGATGTTGTGGTTCTTCCAGAGGTTGTTGGCAAAAGTTGTGTGTGTGTATCTAAGAGAAGAGATACATGATTTTTGCCAGACCAAAGGAGAGAAGTCATATCTGCAGAGTGTAAGTGCAGAAGGTTGAAAGGAGCTTAAGTGGATCTGCATTGGCATTGAGTGTTATTATCAAGTCATTGATATACCTATTGATCTTTAACCACTTCAACAGTTGTGAAATCCCCTAATAGGGTAGCCTTAATCGACTTGTTGAAAATCCTTTAACAGGGTAACTCAAAGCTATTGAGTCATTGATATCCTTTAGCTATTGAGTTCTTAAAATCCTCTAACAAGGTAACCTTTAACAGGGTTTAACCCTTAACCGGGTATTGTAGCCATCCCTTAACCGGGTGATCCCTAATAGGATCAGTTCCTAATAGAACCTATTGTATCTGTCTTTAACCGAACAAGGCTCCTAACAGAGCGAACTTCTAAAGAGTTAAAAAACAAGCTTGTGGGTATTTATTCCCACCATGGTTTTTCCTAGTTGGGTTTCCATGTGAAAAATATGTGTGTCAAGTGTGATGCTTTCTTCATGTGATGATTATGATTGTTTTCTATTAAGCGGTGATGCATGTTGATCTTGCAGTGGTATGTACATCTGAGATGGTAGATTACCTACTCATGCATTAGGGTGAAGTGGAAATGAAGTGTTAGATTTAATGTGAAGATAAGTGTCAACCGATCTATGCTTGTTTCAGTTATTTTGAGTTTTGCCGGTTGAACTTTGTTCAAGAACCGGTGTTACTGTTTGTCTATCAATGCACAACGTCTGCTGACAAACCAGTTTAAGTTTGTGTTTTTGTCTGTACTGATTCAGCCCCCCCTCTCAGTACCAGTTTGGTAGTAGTTGTTCATCATTAAGTTATCAATTGGTATCATAGCATCCTCCAGGTCCTTTGTGCTATAAGCTTAGCTGCTTGAGGTAAAGATCCCAGTCTAATGATGAAGAGGGAAGGTCCAAAGTTTAACAGAAAAAACTTTAGTATATGGAAAGATAGAATGAAGATATTCATCAGAAGCATGGGTGCTCAACACTGAAGTTATGTTGAGAATGCCTATGTTGCCCCTACCGGTACTCTCACCAATGACCAAAAGAGAGAAATGCAAGAGAATGGGCAAGTCATGGAAGCCCTAATTAGTAGTTTATCTGATATTGAGTTCATTTATGTCCAAGATAAGGTAAATCCCAAAGAGGTATGGGATACTATTGAAAATATCTATGGCGGTGATGAGCATGTAAAACAAGCTAAGGAAGAAAGCCTTAGAGGGAAGTTTGAAGACATGCGGATGGTTGAAGGTGAGACCATTCAACAGTATGGTATAAGAATCAAAATCGTTGTTGGAGATATCAAGAGTGCAGGTGGTAAAATGGAAGATTCCACTATGGTAAGCAAAGTCCTGAGATCCCTATTGCTAGTCTATGCAATAAGGGTTGTTGCTATTCAGGAGCTGAGATCAATAGACAAGACTAAGGTATCCCTAGACTCCATCATTGCAAAGTTGACAACTTATGAGCTAAATAGTTTTGATGGTAGTGTTCAAAAGACTGAATCAGCTTTTAAAGCTTCTATTGTACCATCCAAAAAAGGAAAAGAAGCAAGTACCAGTGCTGAAACAAGACAAGGCAGAGTAATGGATGATGAGGAATTTCTAATGGAGTTTGAAGCTCTTCTTGCAAGGAAACTCCCTAAAGGAATCGGTAAATACAAAGGTAAGCTTCCTTGGAAATGCTTTTCTTGTAACCAGATAGGACATATTGTTGTTAACTACCCTAATGGAGACAACAAGGACAAACCAGAAAGGTTCAAGAAATTCAAAGGAGGAAACCGGAGAAACTGTTTTGTGGCAGTTGATGAAGGTGTCACAGATGAGGAATCAGAGGATGAAGAAAATGAAAACATTGTGTTTGTTGTTGTCAAGGAAGATGTGTCAGACAAGAAGGCTCTTGTCTCCCGGTTTGATAATTCCAATGAGTGGATCATTGACAGTGGTTGTTCTCACCATCTAACTGGTGACTGAAGCAAGTTTCTATCCTTGGAAGAATATGATGGTGGTGTGGTTCGCTTTGGAAATGATGCACCATGCATGGTCAAAGGCAGAGGGTCCATCTCTCTGAATGGAAAGAGTAGTGCTAACAATGTATATTGGGTTGATGGTCTTAGACACAACCTTATGAGTGTTGCCCAACTGAATGATAGTGGTCTCACTCTGGAATTTAGGAATGGAGTGTGCAAAATCAAAGGAAAGAATGGTGAACTGGTGGCCACCGGCATGTAGACCAAAGGTAACTTATTTCAGTTGAATGCAAATATAAGTACATGTCTTATGGCTAAATTTGATGATAGCTGGATATGGCATAGGAGACTCTATCATGTAAACTTTGATAACATTGCGAAGGCTAGTATGATCAAGGCAGTTAGAGGTGCTAAGAAAACCAGATAATACCTTGTGTAGAGAATGTCAATTGGGGAAAATGTCTTCCTCAACCTTTAAAGGTCAACCTTTCACTACTGACAATTTGCTTGATCTTGTGCATACTGACTTGTGTGGTCCTATGAAAACTAGAAGTGTGTAGGGTGATAGGTACTTCATGATTCTCACTGATGACTACTCAAGAATGATGTGGATCACATTCTTGAAAGATAAGTTTTAAGCTTTTGGGAAGTTCAAAGCCTTCAGAGCATTAGTGGAGAAGGAAAGTAGTAAAAGGATCAAGTGCCTGAGAACTGATCAAGGAAGGGAATTCACTTCCGGTGAATTCAACAAGTAATGTGAAGAACATGGCATCAAGAGGCAACTATCTGCTCCCCAGACTCTACAATAGAATGGCCTAACAGAGAGGAATAACTAGACTATGGTTGAAGCAACTAGAACCATGTTGATTCAAGGAAAGGTAGCTCACACTTTTTGGAGAGAAGCGGTGAGCACTGCAGTCTACACAATGAACCGGGTACTCATCAAGAAAGGTAAGGATAAAACGCCTTTTGAGTATTGGACAAGTAAGACACCTATTGTTAGCTACTTTAGAGTGTTTGGTAGCAAATGTTACATCAAGAGGAGTGAACACCAGAGTAAGTTTGAAGAAAAATGTGATGAGAGAATATTCCTAGGGTATTCTACCAAGAGAAAAGCTCTCAAGTATTTTAATAACAGGACTCAGAGAATTATGGAAAGTATTAATGTAAGAGTTGATGAAACCTCTGAGAAAACTGAGGAAACCAACAGTGAGCAAGTGGTAAATGAACCGGTTGTAACCTTCTGGGAACCAGTTGTTAGTCAACCAAGTACCAGTAACAGTGTTCCTACACCGGTAGATGCAGATGCTGATACTGATGGAGATGAGGATGAAGAAGAAAAGCAAGAGGAATCTGTTAAGACCATTCCTTGGTATGTTAAGCTGAATCATGATCCTAACCAGATCATAGGAGATAAGGATGTTGGAATCCTTACAAGAAGAAAGGTCAGAGAAAGCTCATGTTTGATCTCTGAATTTGAGCCTAAGTCATTCAAAGAGGCACATAAAGATGAAGACTGGATCAAGGCAATGGAAGAGGAACTTGACCAGATAGAGAAAAATGGTACATGGTCTTTGGTACCCAGACCAAAGCATAAAAATGTCATTGGTACCAAATGGGTTTTTAGAAATAAGCTGAATAAGGATGGCAAGGTGATTAGAAACAAAGCTAGACTAGTGTGTAAAGGGTATGCCCAAGAAGAAGGAGAAGACTATGGAGAAACTTTTGCACTAGTAGCCAAATTGGAAGGAGTTCGTATGCTTCTTGCATATGCAGCTTTTAAAGGATTTAAAGTGTATCAAATGGATGTAAAATCTACATTCCTAAATGGTGTACTTGAAGAGGAGGTGTATATAGAGCAACCAGATGGGTTTTCCCTATCAGAAGACAGTGACATGGTGCGTAGGCTACATAAAGCCTTATATGGTCTAAAGCAGGCACCTAGAGCATGGTATGAACGTCTGCACTCCCATCTTGTGAAAATTGGATTTGAGAGAACAAGTGAAGATAGTAATATCTACTTGAAAATTGAAGGAGATCAGATTCTTATCTGCGAGGTATTTGTTGATGACATTATCTTTGGTGGAGATGACAAGATGAGTCACAAGTTTGCAGATGAGATGAAGGAGTTTGAGATGTCACTCATAGGGGAGATTAAGTTCTTCATTGGATTGTAGATTCAACAGATGAAAGATGGAATCTTTATCACTCAGTCCAAGTATGTCAAAGAGGTGTTGAAGACCTTTGGCATGGAAGATAGAAAATCGGTTGGTACACCGATGGTGACCGGTTGTAAACTATACAAGGAAGATGACTTAGCATTGGTTGATGAGAAGGAATACCGATCCATGATTGGTAAGCTGCATTATGTAGTGCACAGCAGACCAGATATTGCACATGTAGTTGGCATTACTACAAGGTTCCAAAAAAGTCCAAGAGAATCCCACTTGGTTGCAGTCAAATGGATTCTTAGGTATCTAAAGGGAACAGTTGACTATGGATTGTGGTACCCATATAGCAATGATTTCAACCTGAAAGTATTCACAGATGTTGATTGGGCAGGTAATGTGGATGACTGGAAGAGCACAACTGGTGGTGCATTCTTTCTCGGTGGTAGACTGGTCTCATGGATGAGTAAGAAGCAGAGTTGTATCTCCCAGTCTACAGCGGAAGCAGAGTATGTTGCAACTTTCATGAACTGTACTCAGACAATCTGGATGAAGCATGTATTAAATGGCTTCAAAGTTCCTGTATCTAAACCGGTAAGCATATTCTGTGATAACACAAGTGCTATCAATATTTCAAAGAATCCGGTTTTACATTCTAGAACCAAGCACTTTGAGCTTAAATATCATTTCTTGAGGGAAAAAGTTCAGAACAAAGAGATTGCACTAGAACATGTTTCTAGTAAGGAGTAGTTAGTAGACATATTCACCAAGCCTCTCCCAAAGACTACATTTATGTATTTAAGAGGTGAATTAGGGGTACTGCCCCTTCAGGAGGTGAACTAAAAGTATTTGCTCCACATCAGTCAGGTATTGCATAGTCATTTCTTTTTGGACTGATGTGTTGAAGGATGATACTCCTTAGGGGGAGCAACATAATGGAATAGGGAAGTTTGTGCCTCCACTTTGGCATTGTTGTCAAAGGAGGAGAAGATGTGAAGTGGAGAAGATATCTGCAGAAATTGGGGGAGAAGATGTGAAGAGGAGAGATATCTTTGTATATTGCCATCAATGCCAAAGGGGGAGACTGTTGTCATTATGTGAACCGGTATGAGAACCGATATGAGGACATAATGCAATTGTGTGTTGTCATTGATGTCAATATGATGAAGTTGATGTCAATATGATGAAGAGAAGAAGAACCAGTATAACACTGTGAACCGACATTCATTGTGAACCAGCATTTGTGCCAAAGTGAAGCAGTGTGTTTGTTTAAAGATGAACTGGCATAAGGTTATGGGAACCGGCACATGGAAGCAGTGTATGACTACCGGTTGGTGGTCTCAACTTCAGGGTTTTCGGTTGGAGTGATTCAATTCTGTGTGTCTCAACCGGTGACATTGTGTGATAAGTTAGCATTGTAAAGAAGAACAGATTGTGTTGCCACGTAAGCCTGTGTGCATGAAGGATCTTGCATGAGGGAGATTGTTCCTATCTACCTCGGGAATGTGCAAAGTCTGTAAAACGGTGATAACGTGTGATGGGTTATCAGCCGCCATACAATCGGTAGAAATGGATGATGGAGAATGTCTTGAGATTGGATCAAGACTGTTGCATTTAATGCAGTGTTCTCAATGGTCAGGATTGAACCGTTTGAATTCCTTCACCTAACAGGTTTAGGGTTTAGGGTTTATGCTACCAAGTTGTTTGTTGTCCTATAAGGTCGATGTTGTGGTTCTTCCAAAGGTTGTTGGCAAAAGTTGTGTGTGTGTATCTAAGAGAAGAGATACGTGATTCTTGCCAGACCAAAGGAGAGAAGTCATATCTGCAGAGTGTAAGTGCAGAAGGTGAAAAGGAGCTTAAGCGGATCTGCATTGGCATTGAGTTCTATTATTAGATCATTGATATACCTGTTGATCTTTAACCACTTCAACAGTTGTGAAATCCCCTAACAGGGTAGCCTTAATCAGCTTGTTGAAAATCCTTTAACAAGGTAACTCGAAGCTACTGAGTCATTGATATCCTTTAGCTATTGAGTTCTTGAAATCCTCTAACAAGGTAACCTTTAACAGGGTTTAACCCTTAACCGGGTATTGTAGCCATCCCTTAACCGGGTGATCCCTAATAGGATCAGTTCCTAACAAAACCTGTTGTATCTGTATTTAACCGGATAAGGCTCCTAACAAAGCAGACTTCTAAAGAGTTCAAAAATAAGCTTGTGGGTATTCATTCCCACCGTGGTTTTTCCCAGTTGGGTTTCCACATGAAAAATATGTGTGTCAAGTGTGATGCTTTCTTCATGTGATGATTATGATTGTTTTCTGTTAAGCAGTGATGCATGTTGATCTTGCAGTGGTATGTACATCTGAGATGGTAGATTACCTGCTCATGCATTAGTGTGAAGTGGAAATGAAGTGTTAGATTTTATGTGAAGATAAGTGTCAACCAGTCTATGCTTGTTTTAGTTATTTTGGGTTTTGCCGATTGAACTCTGTTCAAGAACTGGTGTTACTGTTTGTCTATCAATGCACATTTTCTACTAACAAACCAGTTTAAGTTTGTGTTTTTGTCTGTACTGATTCACCCCCCCCCCCCCCTCTCAGTACCGGTTTGGTACTAGTTGTTCATCATTAAGTTATCAAGGATATGTTTATGAAAAGTTAAAATAGGAACAACACATCCACGTAATTTTGATAGATTTTTCTTTATCCAAAAAAGCACCGAGTTTCATGATTATGGTGACTTCTTGTTGATGGTTCTTAATATGCAAATTGATTTTTATGAACTCCCACCTGATAACCCAAATTAGGGAGTGTTTGTCATGTCAAAAATTTGCATTGGAACTGCAAATTGGATTGAAATCGAATCCCTACCAGTTTTGAGGTATGATGTGTTTTGTAGAGATCAAAAAAGTTTAAAATGATGGAGGATAATAATCAATAAGTGAGTATTAGGGTTTACTTTTTTAAATAAGTAGCAATAGATTTAATTTATGTTTGTTAGTTGTTTTTATGCATTTGTGACAGATCCTACATATTTTAAATTACATAAAGAATACTAAAATAATGGTTTAATAAACAGTTTGATCTCATTACTACAAAAATTAGTACTTTAATCTAGAGTTCAATCTTGAAAAATATACAAAAATTACTACAAATATTTATAAATCCTCACATAAACAATACATTTTAATGACAAATATTTGAATTGGAGATAATTATATGACTTGAGTGGAGGACAATTATGATGACCTTGACTCCCTCCTTCCCACTGCTGCCCATTAATGAACTATAAAGGACACGTCTATTCTGACTCCAAAACAGTAGTACGGATTGATCACACTGTACGAAATATCTATTTTAGAACCAGAATAACTTCGACCGACTATAAAAAAATAGGAAATCCATACTTTCTGTCAGCACAACAGAGAACATTGTTGCAAGCGCAGTGAAGGCTGTACAACTGGTGTACAACTTTTAATTGTCTTTCTTTCTTTACTAATCAATGCACATAGAACAACTTTAATTGTCAAGATCTTAGCATGGATTCAGTGTATCTGAGTCTGACGGGATAGTATTTATCGATGGTGGTAAAATTGAATTGAAAGTTATATTCAGTGTATCTGAGTATAACATGTGATGTGCGTTGAGTTGTGATAGATGTGTTTTTTAGGGTGTGTTGGTGTATGATGTGAGCCCGTTAATGGTAATACTGTCTATTCAGAATGTACATTTTGTTGTATTCATTAATTAGTAAAAGAAATGTTTAAATAGTATATTCTAGGATATAAATAGTAAAGGAAATGTTTATGTAGTGAGTTGTTTGAAAATTAATATCTTTAAGGAGACAATTATGTTTATAAATAGATGTGTATATCTAGACAGGAAAATAGTAGCAGTACCTTAAAATTTGCAATATAATTAACACTTTAGTAAAAAGAAAATTTGCTAACTTCTTTATAAGTGTATTACTATTTGAAAATAAAGCTCTATATCAATTCCTGATTAACAATCAGCAAAACATAAATGTTTTTCCATTAATAGTAAAAAGATAACTGTTGTGTCAAATTCTATACAATAAAAGATATAATTTACCTTAGAAAATAGAAAAGAAACTCGTGTGACACATGAAGCTTGGAAATTAGATTGAGAATTTTCTAACAAGGTCATCGTAGAGATACTAGAACTACCACACAAAATCAACTCAGTGATCACCTACACAAAATAAATTTAGTTTCGAATTACCCTTGGGCCACTAGAGTCGCAAGCTTGATACTTTAAGCTTAATAGAGCTTAATGTTCACTTATGTTTAAGTTTAAAGGTCACATCATATCATGTTATTAATTTAATTTTATATATTAATTATCATATTTATATATTATTGTTGATATTGGTACTTTATTTGAACCCAATTTATTTGTAAGCTCTAGCCCTAACCCTAAATCAACACTAATTAAGCCATAACTATAACACTTATGTAACATTAATTGTAATAATTTCATAGATATAACTGTAGAGTAAGTGTTTTTGGCTCTGCAACTTTCTTGTCATGTTTTCGTTTTAATTTCTCACATGATGCATATTGTTGGGGGTACCCTAACCCCCTACCTTCTGCGCTTCCTAAGCCTCCTCTGTAGTATCTTTCACATGGGGGACTGTCTTTAGAGAATGTTATGGTTCCCCTAGGTCATATTGGCACCTCTTCAATAGTGGATATGCCTTTGGGTATGAATTTAGAGAATATTATATTTCCCTTGGGTCCTACTATCACCAACTCGGTAGTGGAAATGCCTTTGGGTACTATGGTTGATCCCTCTTTGGTGGTGGACAAGATTGTCCCTTCCACTACTGTTGAAGGTTCAAGGTTCATGTCTGGTAGGGATGTTGGCAATGCCCCTTTGGGTGATGTTCTTTTTGGTGAAAGAAGTTGATTCCACTATTGCAATTGAAGGTTCAAGGCTCATACCTTCTTTAAATTTTCCAAATAGCTTGACACCCAAGGGTTGAATGAATGTGCTTGATGGGAATACGATGATCCTTGGTGAACCCAAAGCCTCACTAAAATATCTTGCTACTGATGAAGGGACCTCAATTAAGTTGTCGAACTATGTTATGGATTGAATATATTGGTTGGCATTTTGTTTTCTTTATGTCCAACTATTGGTATGGTTAGGAGTTGGACCGGCTAGAAATGGAAACTCAAAGGTAAAATCACTATAAGTGCTATGTCAAATGGCCTCTTTTTGTTCAAATCTACCATTGGGAGGTTCTTGTTGTATTTATCTCGAGGGGGCCATGGTCATATGGTAAACAACAACTATCTTTGTGTAGATGGAAACTGGGGTTTGACCTTGCTATGGACTTGAGAAGATCAACTTATGTTTGGGTTTTCCTACCTAGTTTGTAGCTTGAGTTTTGGGATGATGAAAACTAGATTGCCAACTCATTTGGCAACTTTGTTGCTATGGATGGAGTCACCTCTACTAAATCAAGGTTAGTTTTTGCTCATTTGTGTGTGAACATTGATATTAACAAAACACTCCCTACTTCTATCTCCCTTTAGTCTAAGCTGGGTAAATGGACTCAACCCATTTTTTATGAAAATGCTACAACCTTCTGCCAAGAATTTTTCAAGCCAAGTCACCTTATCTTTGATTGTAAGGTACCTAATGAGCCACCTCAAAAATTCATGGGTCTGTTTCACTAGCTCCAATTAAGTTGGATCTTGCTAGGACAAAGGATGGTCATTTGAAGATTGTTGACGATCCCAAAAGACTAGAGGAACCTACTAAGATAATGGATGGGTCTTTGAAGATTGCTAACAATCTCCCTCAACAAATGTTGGAAGGATCTATCTACACATTTATAGATGAGATCCTTAAGATCATGGAGACCCCTCCTAAACAAGCTGATGTTATTATTGAACTCAAGTAGTTGTCCATAACTGAGACTTTGGATAGGTTTGTGGATTGTTTAGGCCCTTTGGAGGAGGGCAAATTTTCCCTTGCCTCTACCCCAACCTAGAATCCTAGTTCCTTGGAGTCTCCAATTACTAAGGCTCCATCGTATAGGAACCCTGGTTCCTTGGACTCTCCAAAATCTTGGTGTTGTGTGTTGTGTGGTTAATTTGTTTATCTATTATTGTTGCAATTTATCAGTTTGTGTTTTTGAGTTTAATTTGTTGTGATCCGGTGAAGACTGATTCACCCCCCCTCTCAGTCTTCCTTCTTGATTGTTACTAAAAAAATCCATTTTCTTTCTCAATTTAGACTTCCTCTTCAAGGTCATTGTTAAAAAAGGATGACTTAACATCCATCTGATATACCTTGAAATTCTTGTAAGCAACATATGCAAGCAACAATCTAACAATTTCAATTCTAGCTACCAAAGCAAATGTCTCCTCATAATCAATTTCTTCCATCTGAGAGCACCCTTTACATACCAATCTTGCTTTGTTTCTTACCACTTCACCAAATTCATTCAGTTTATTTCAAAACACCCATTTAGTGCCAATCACATTCTTGTCTTTAGGTCTCGAAACAAGTTCCCATGTGTTATTCTTATCAATCTGATTCAACTCTTCTTCCATAGATTTTATCCAATTCTCATCTTTACATGCTTCTACAACATCTTTAGGTTCAATCTTGGAAATCAAACATATTTCTTTAGTAGCAATCCTTCTCCTAGTCATCACACCTTTATTTTTATCACCAATAATCTAAATTTTTGAATGATTCAATCTTACATACCTTGAAGTCTTTTGATTGTTCTAATTCTCAGGTTCTTGAACTTCTTCACCGGCAACAACAATATCCGGATTAATTGTCTCTACTGGAGCATTTTGTTTTAAGATCTCAATCTACACAAAATAACATCTTGATCATCAAACTCATATCTACATGCTCCGATCTCCTTTCCATGACATTCATCAACTTTTACATTTGCACTTTCCACTATCTTATTTTGTCTCTTGTTGTAACACCGGCAGGCCTTGCTCTTAGTAGAATAACCCACGAAGATTGCTTCATCACATCTTGCATCAAACTTTCCTATATCCTCATCTCTCTTGATATAACACTTTCTTTTGAAATTTCTAAAATATCTAATTGTAGGAGCATGACCAAGACATAACTCATTAGGACTCTTACTAGAATCACCTTTTATATGCATATGGTTGAATGTGTAAATAGTAGTGCTAACAACTTCTCTCCAAAAGGTTTGTGCAACATTTCCTTCAATTAGCATAGTCCTTGCAACATCCAAAATGGTTTTGTTATTCCTTTCAACAACTCCATTCTGCTTAGGGGTTCTAGGAGCAGATAACTGTCTTCTAATTCCATTCCTCTCACAGAATGAATCAAACTCACCAAATGTAAATTCTCCTCCTCTGTCAGATCTCAGGCACGTCAACTTCAACCCTGTCTCAGTCTCCACCTTAGCTTTGAATATCTTGAATTTTTTCAATGCTTCTAATTTCTCCCTTAGAAAGGTCACCCGCATCATCCTAAAATAATCATCAATCAAAAACATGAAATATTTGTCACTCTGTATGCTTCTCACTTTTGTAGGACCACACAAATAGTATGGACAAGATCTAACAATCCATTAGATGATTACAAATTTCTCTTGAATGTAGTTCTTATTATCTTTCCCAACTGACATTCTCTACATACAAGATTAGATGGATTCACAATTTTAGGCAAATCTTTAACAACTTGAGTAGAGCTTATCCTTATCATACAATCAAAGTTAAGATGACACATCCTTCTATGCCACAACCAACTTTCATCAATCTGAGCAATCAAACAAATTTTCTCAGGTTAGCATTCAAGTGAAAAATATTACCTTTAGTCTTAGTCCCTGATGCAATCTCTATACCAAAGGCATTTAGGATCTTGCATTTACCATTCTTGAATTGCAAATCATATCCCTTGTCAACCATCTATCCAACATTCAAAATATTATGCTTCAAACCTTCAACATACAAGATGTCATCATTATTATACTTACCATCAAAAGAAATTGAACCTCTATCATGGATCACACAAGCTTTATCATCTCCAAATCTCACTATACCACCATCATACTTCTCCATATTCACAAATTTTCTTTTATCACCTGTCATATGATGTGAACAACCGATGTCAATCACCCATTCATCTTTCTCTTCAATCTTAATAGCCAAAGCTTTCTCCTAAACAATGCAGCTTGTAGGATTTATTGGTACCAAATCATCTTCTGAATTCCCATTTTTAGACTCTTCATCAGTCACACCTTCATCATCAGCATAATAACATCTCTTTTGATATCTAAACTTTTGGTTAGGCTTGTAGGGCTTATCATGCTTATCATTCTTTTCATATGTATCATTCTTTTCAAATTTGTCATGCTTATCATACCTAGACATTCTTTCAGGACACCTAGAAGCAAAATGTCCTATCTTATTACAAGAGAAACATTTCAAAGGTAACTTTCCATCATAGTTACCAGCTATGTTAGGCAATCTTCTATCAATAAGGACTTCAAGCTCATCCAACTCTCATTCTTTCTCTTCCATCTCTCTCTTTTCTCTTTCATATCTAGAAACCCAACATGAACTTTCTCCCAGATCATACTTTTTTTTCCCACATACAGAGGCTCTGAATGCAGTCTCATATTTTCCATGTGATTCTCCAAACTCACTCAACTCAAAGGCAGCAAGCTTACCAACCAATGTGTCCCTTGTCACGGTAGTCACACTTCAGATCTCATCAATATAAACTACTTTAGGCTTGTAAGCAGGAGGCAAATATATTAGCACTCTAGCAAGAATCTCATCTTCTTCAAGAATTCCACAGGCAAATTAAATACCTAAGACATGTTCATTCACCTTAGCCATAAAGGTAGATATGTTATCATATTCTCGCATCTTCAACACCTCATACTTTCCTTTCAAACTCTATAACTTAGCAACTTTGACATGCTTATTTCCTTCATACAAGGTTTCTAACTTCTCCCAGATCTCATGTGCAGTCTGCAAACCCATCACATTTGTCATTTGTGAATCGGTCAAGGCACTCAGCAATGCTTCCTTAGCTCTTATGTTATGTTCAACATCCTTGATCTCAACAGTAGTAATTGGTCCATTATGAGGAACATTATAGGTATTCTTTGTAATGTTCCAATACTCTTCTCCAAGACACTTCAAATGAACTTCCATCTGGTCCTTCCATACAATGTAGTTATTTCCCTCAAATCTCAAACTCTCCTTCTTAAACACATAAGTTGCCATCCTGGATCTCCTCAAGTGCTCAAGCTTCTTTTGGAGGATATAGCTCTGATACCAATTGTTGGCAACAACAATTAAGGAAAACTAAGAGGTGGGGGGGGTGAATCAATTTTCACTGGTTTATACAATTATAGAACAATCTCATATCTAATAAACTGCAACAATAATAAAGATGAACAAAGTAACAACAACACACATAACACCAAGATTTTTACATGGAAAACTCGGTTAAGGGAAAAACCATGGTGGGAACCTACCCACAATAAGATGATACTCTGCAGTAGTATGTGTAAATATTACAATGGGGAATACACATGCATTTAGGAACACTTCCTAGAGCTCACTGCTTAAAATACAATGACCCAGAAGGCCTCAACCCTTAGGGAAGGTTCACTACCTTACAATAATATTCAGACTACAATCCGGCTAAGATGAATTGAATGAATAACATCTCCTAATGCTTGATGACAATTCCGGACAAGCACATTTGTCTTCTCTGCAACATTTTTCTGCTAAATACACCACACCAAAAGATGAATTCACTTATTCACACATATACCAGTCTCTGATAATGTAGACACAATCACCATACATAAATCTAACACCTATTTATACAATTCATCAACCCCGACTACAAGGTCAACTCAAACCCTCAACACCTAATAACAAAATTACATCAAACAATACATAAATAAACCACCAAACCAATACAATGTCATAGATGACATAGCATGGACCCAAATCAAATCCTTGAATATGCATCACCGCTAAAAATCTTGCCAAGATCAACCGCAACACGCTACACCATCGAAAATACTGCATAGCACGAAGAATATCACCAAACCCATAAGATCTTCAATACCGCACATAGTGATCAATGCAGACCACCAAAACAAATAGGACACGATCAAGAAAGACCAACAAGCACATTGGAACTGTTGGCAACAACAATGAGAGAAAAATGAGAGGGGGGCTGAATTAGTTTTCTACGGAATCAACAAAATAAACCATAAAAATAGATCTGATAAACTGCAACAGTTTCAAAGATAGGAAAGTAGATACCACAACACACAACACCAAGATTTTGATGTGGAAAACCTGGTTAAGGAAAAAACCATGGTGGGAACCTACCCACAATAATATGATACTCTGCAGTAGTATGTAAAAATATTACAATGGGGAATGCATCAGCATTCAGGCACACTACCTAGAGATTTCTGCTCAAAAGATAATGATCTGGAAGGCTACAATGAAGTCTCACTGGCTTAAAAAAAGATTCAAACTATAATCCAGAAGGAATGAACTGAAAGAATAACATCTCCAAATTCCTAATGACAGTTCTGGTTAAGTACAATGTCTTCTCTACAACATCAATCTCTGCTAAATCACAATGTCGAAGGATGAATCACTTGTTTGCACATGCACCACTCTCTGATAATGCAGACACAACCATGATACTTAAATTACATGACATAACACAATACAAAGATCGACCATCGGACCAATATAATGATATAGATGACATAACATGGTCCTAAACCAAATATCGAAATGCTCAACTCCACCGGAATTCATGCCAAGATCAACCGCACCATGCTACACCACTAGGAAAAACTGCATAACATGAAGAACATCACCGATTCAGCAAAATCACCAAGAACATGCACAACGATCAATGCAGATCATAAAAAAAATAGGACATACTTCAGAAACACCAGCAAGCACGTTAGAATCAGTAACAGTTGTACCAATACCACTTATCAAATCTTCATCGATCAACATTTGAAACTCAAGAACACTCAAATAACAACAACTGTCACAAAGAAAAGATAATTTATGAAACACCAAATCACGAACCATCTGAAATGAAGATACATAAGACCATCCCAAACAATCTCCCAAAATATCAGCTCAAGATCTGATCACACTGGAATATACCGGAGGAAATACTGAACTCTATAAAGCACTGATCAGATAAACAAACTGCAAAACCGAACCATCTGATATGATCAATTAAGCTTCCTGGATTACCAAAACCAATACAGATGAATATAATTACACTAGAAATACTCCATACAGCAAACCATGATCCCAATAAACCAATCAGCAATCACTAGAGCAGGAATATGTTGACATCAATGACAACAACATATCCTAGGAGCAACAATGCCCAATAGGAACCATCCACAATAGCTGCACCAACACCACTTAATCAAATCTTCATCGATCTACATGCTAACACTCAAAAACACTTAACAACAACAATTCGGACTAGAAAGATAACTTGTGGAGCACCAAATCACAAACCATTTGAAATGAAGATACACATGAACATCCAAAACACACTCCCAAATCCTCAACTTAAGATATGATCGTACCAGAGCACTGAAAACTAATCTTCATATGAGAATCCTCAACTCGATCAAATCACCACATAGAATCATGGAATCAATAAAGAATGAAGTATCTCTAGTTGATTCAACATCCCAAACAAATAAACCAACTAGATCAACTTTCTACAATCACCAAATCACCAAAACACAGGAATATATTGACGTCAATGACAACAATATATCCTAGCAGCAACAATATCCAACAAAAGGTTAATTTCATCCCGAATATTATATCTCAATCCATTGAGATATCAAGCCATCTTTTC
Organism: Cryptomeria japonica; assembly: GCF_030272615.1. NCBI lineage: Eukaryota > Viridiplantae > Streptophyta > Pinopsida > Cupressales > Cupressaceae > Cryptomeria > Cryptomeria japonica. The sequence continues at coordinate 618,322,009 of NC_081408.1, read as the reverse complement.
AAGGTCATCTTTAATATGACCAAATCAATGGTCAACCTATAAAATTCTTCAATATAATCCTTAATTGACATTTCTTTTTGTTTAAGATTTTGCAATTTTAAAAAAATATTAAGTTGGTGATCTTTAGGCAAGAATTTACCTTTGAGTTTGGCTATCATTTTGTCCTAGCTCTTGATCCTAGACTTTAGTTTCTATCTCCTTTCATCTTGTACTCCATACTACCAAAGGGATGCATGAACCTTCAATTGAATTATTGCAAATTCCACCTTCTTGTCACCAGCGACATTTTTGTACTCAAAATATTTGTTCATTGTACTAATCAAGTTGATCAGCTCCTTAGCATCCAAGCTACCTTCATACATGAGAACCTCCAAATTTTGTTTCAAACTCGCTCCCACAATTACTCTGACAATTTTTGTTTCGAATCCATCTACCTCAAGTTCTACCTCTTCTTCTTGAGGTTCTTCCTCTCTGTCACTAACATATTCCATGTCAACACCTCTTCATTGTGCAAGTTTCATTACCTGCAATTGTGCCTGAATATGTCTCATTTCTTCTAGAATCACTATATTTGTAGTTGTTCTTCCTCAACCTCATCCTCTTCCTTTAACCTTGAATGCCATCTCTTGGAAAATAAGGTCTTCTCTTACATTAACAGGGGCTCCTTCATTTTCAGATACCAATAATGGTAAAGGACTGAAACACAATCTTCTCATACACAAAATTGTTGATCCTTAACAATGAATTACAAAAATTTCAAATAATATCTCAATGCCTCAAGCCTTTTATCTTGATTAGTTGGTATCACTTTCAATGATCCTCCAATAGTAGGAACTCTTCATGTGGAATTGTTTTCTAGGCAACGATACAAAAATGTCACAAACCCTATTTTTCCACAATTATTTAATTAGGAAAATAATGTTTATTTTTCGCAAATGAAATTGGAATTGTTAATGAAATAAGATAGGAGATCGAATGCACCGAAATGATTTATATACAATTGAATGATTAGTAATAATTTTTATTGCAAAATTGGGATTGTCATTGCTAATGAGCAACTAAGTGCAAGTGAATACAGGAACTGGTGAACGCTGATGAAGGCGAGAACATGGTTCAGGTAGAGTTGTCTTAGCTCTTGTATTTCGTTAGAATAAATGGAATCTCTCACACACCACATTAGGATTTATAATTTAAATCTTGAAAAGATGGATGATTTAAATAACCTTATTTGAGTGTTTGTTTAAATTGGAATGATGAATTTGGAATGAGTACAAGATTGATTTAAATATGTTTATACATGTGCATTTATTGCAAGATTTGAGTGGTGATTGAACTAAATCCAAGTTGCATGAGTGAATGTGAAATATTATGTCTTATTTTAAAGTATGATTGTTTTGTTAATGGGTTAGATATGAATATTGATCGTAGGTTTATACGTTCTTTATGTGCAGATATGTATAAATGTATGAAATATCGTACTTATGAGTTTACTTTGGTAATTTGATAATAGTATATCATATATATGTATATGAGATATTGATTCAATCATATACATATATATCTATATAGTTATATCCAATTATCATGAAATTTGATTACTTCATGAATTTTGTTTTATCTATATAGAATCATTTGAGATTAAATATATATATATATATATATATATATATATATATATATATATATATATGTATCTGATAACTAATGATAATTCAATCATGGACTTATAAATACGTATGTAATTATCGAACATGTAAATATATTTGTGGAATTAAATTATTTTATGAAAATCTATATTATATATATCTAATCATAGGAACGGTTTATTAAAAAACATGTTAATGTTAACGTTATATATATATATATATATATATATATATATATATATATATATATATATATATATATATATATATATATAACCATTCGAAATCGACTTAAATTGAAACCTAACGACCGAAAAGGGTGGTTTAATAAATGCTAAGTGAATGTGAGGGAGGTTGATAGTAATATCGACCACTCCCCATATTCATAGGGAGGGGTCGGTATTACCACTGACCACTCCTCCCTTTTATTTAAACACCAACCACGTTGTAGAACAATATGGTAGTAGGCAGGTTTAGAGGAAGTTGCATGAATTAAGGCAGGCATGGTATAAAGGGAGTCGACACATCTCCGACTACCCCCCCCCCCCCCCTCTACCATTTAAACACGCTTCTTACCATTGTCACCACAACAGTACGTGGTGAAATCCACGAGTTACCAGCCCACGTAAACCACAATATAAGGTATGAGAAGTGGGAGTCAAGATTGGCAGTTCCACGTAGCAAGTAGATAATCTTACCACATGGTAGAGTCAAAGTATAATAATGAGTATGCAACAGTTGGGTGTATTTACTAATAAGTCATAGTCGACTTGGCATGATAGGAATTTAGAAACCGTTTGCAATGACATGTGCAGTTTGGTGTCACGTAGTAGACAACAAATAACATTGCATGGAGAACACATAAGTGTTCAAACCCAATTAAGACTGTTATGTTGCAATTTAACCATGTGTGGTGTCATTTAGAATCAATCCACCACTAGGAGAGATAGCCTGTATATAGGAAAGAGGGTGGGTAAGTGCACAAAGTTGTGTCCACTTAGTGTGGAAGTTTTACACTTAGAAAAAAAAAAGGCAAATCTCACGGAACGCATGAGAAACAAAATCGGATCCCGAGCCAAAATTTGAAATGGGATCCCGTTTAGCTTCAGGATCCCGAGCCTAGATCTAAGAAATGGGATCCCATTTCAAAAACAAAACGGGATCCCGTTTCCTTTAAAAAAACAAAATTAATTTTTTTTTTTTAAATTTAAAAAAAAAAAAATTTAATAAAAAATACAAGCTATATATGCATGAAATATAAAATTTATATATAAGTCACATTTCTCTTTGTCTTATTTTTCCTTTCTATCTCACTTTGTCCCCTCTCTCCCAAAATCTAAAACTATGTCTCTACCTCTCTCTCACGTCCTTAACCCTTTACTCTTTATCTTCGCTATCTCTATACACCTCCCCTTACCCCCTACCTACCTATATATTTCTCTATTTATACATCTCTACCTCTCTCTTAACGTACCATCTCTCTCTCCCAACCAACTTATATTTCTCTACATATGTCATAATAGGTCCTACTAAGGGGTCTTATGTCATAATAGGTCCTAGTAAGAGGTATAATGTCTTAATAGATCCTCTTAAGGGGTCTTATGACATAATATGACCTATTATGTCATAATAGGTCGTATTTTGTCATAATAGGACCTATTATGTCACAATGGGACCTATTATGACATAATAGGTTGCATTATGACATTATAGGTCCTATTATGTCACAATAGGTCCTATTATGACATAATACCCTTTAACAAGAACTAGTAAGGGGTATAAAGTCATAACAGGTCTTCTTAAAGGGTTTATGATATAATATGACCCATGATGTCATAATAGGACCTATGATGACATAATAGGACCTATGATGACATAATAAGATCTATGATGATGATAGGACCTATTACATCATCATAGATCTTATTATGTCATTATTAGTCCTATTATGACATAATACCCTTTAACAGGTCCTACAAAGGAGTATAATGTCATAATAGTTCCTCTTAAGGGGTCTTATGACATTATAGGACCTATTATGACATAATGGGTCATAATATGTGATAATTGATCTTATTATGTCATAATAGATCCTACTAAGGGGTCTTATGTCATAGTAGGTCATGTTAAGGGGTCTTATGGCATAATAGGTTGTATTATGTCACAATAGGACCTATTATGTCACAATAGGTCCTATTATGTCACAATGTGACCTATTATGACATAATATGTCGTATTATGACATTATAGGTCCTATTATGTCACAATGTGACCTATTATGACATAACATGTCGTATTATGGCATTATAGGTCATATTATGTCACAATAGGTCCTGTTATGACATAATACCCCTTAACTCTCTCTAAAAGTACCATCTCTCTCTCTCAACCAACTTATATTTCTCTACATATGTCATAATAGGTCCTACTAAGGGGTCTTATGTCATAATAGGTCCTAGTAAGAGGTATAATGTCATAATAAGTCCTCTTAAGGGGTCTTGTGACATAATAGGCCGTATTATGACATAATAGGTCGTATTATGTCATAATAGGACCTATTATGTCACAATGGGACCTATTATGACATAATAGGTCATATTATGACATTATAGGTCATATTATGACATTATAGGTCCTATTATGTCACAATAGGTCTTATTATGACATAATACCCATTAATAAGTCCTAGTAAGGGGTATAAAGTCATAATAGGTCCTCTTAAAGGGTTTTATGACATAATATGACCTATGATGTCATAATAGGACCTATGATGTCATAATAGGACCTATGATGACATAATATGACCAATAATGTCATAATAGGACCTATTGCATCATCATATATCCTATTATGTCATTATTAGTCCTATTATGACATAATACCCTTTAACAGGTCCTAGTAAGGGGTATAATGTCATAATAGGTCCCCTTAAGGGGTCTTATGACATAATAGGACTTATTATGACATGACAGGTCCTCTTAAGGGGTCTTATGACATTATAGGACCTATTATGACATAATAGGTCCTATTATGTGATAATCAACCCTATTATGTCATAATAGGTCCTGCTAATGTCTGTCTTATGTCATAATAGGTCCTAGTAAGAGGTATAATGTCATAATAGGTCCTCTTAAGGGGTCTTATGACATAATAGGTCCTACTATGACATAATAGGTCCTATTATGTGATAATCTATCATATTATGTCATAATAGGTTCTACTAAGGGGTCTTATGTCATAATAGGTCCTAGTAAGAGGTATAATGTCATAATAAGTCTCCTTAAGGGGTCTTATGACATAGTAGGACCTATTAGACATAATAGGTCGTATTATGTCACAATAGGACCTATTATGTCACAATAGGACCTATTATGACATTATAGGTCCTATTATGACATAATACCCCTCAACTCTATCTAAACATACCATCTCTCTCTTCCAACCAACTTATCGTTCTCTACATATGTCATAATAGGTCCTACTAAAGGGTCTTATGTCATAATAGGTCCTCTTAAGGGGTCTTATGATATAATAGGTCGTATTATGTCATAATAGGACCTATTATGTCACAATGGGACCTATTATGACATAATAGGTCGTATTATGACATTATAGGTCCTATTATATCGCAATAGGTCCTATTATGACATAATACCCCTTAACATGTCCTAGTAAGGGGTATAAAGTCATAATAGGTCCTCTTAAGGGGTTTTATGACATAATATGACCTATGATGTCATAATAGGACCTACAATGACATAATAGGACCTATTACATCATCATATATCATATTATGTCATAATTGGTCCTTTTATGACATAATACCCTTTAACAGGTCCTACTGAGGGGCATAATGTTATAATAGGTCCTCTTAAGGGGTCTTATAACATAATAGGACCAATTATGACATAACAGATTCTCTTAAGGGGTCTTATGACATTATAGGACCTATATGACATAATAGGTCCTATTATATGATAATCGATCCTATTATGTCATAATAGGTCCTACTAAGGGGTCTTATGTCATAATAGGTCCTAGTAAGAGGTATAATGTCATAATAGGTCCTCTTAAGGGGTATTATAACACAAAATGACATATTATGTCACAAAAGGACCTATTATGACATAATAGGTCCTATTATGACATTATAGGTCCTATTATGACATTATAGGTCCTATTATGTCACAATAGGTCTTGTTATGACATAATACCCCTTAACAAGTCCTACTAAGGGGTATAAAGTCATAATAGTTCCTCTTAAAAGATTTTATGGCACAATATGACCTATGATGTCATAATAGGACCTATGATGACATAATATGACCTATTATGTCATCATAGGTCCTATTATGTCATAATCAGTCCTATTATGACATAATACCCTTTAATAGGTCCTACTAAGGGGTATAATGTAATAATACATCCTCTTAAGGGGTCTTATGACATAATAGGACCTATTATGATATGACATGTCCTCTTAAGGGGTCTTATGACATTATAGGACCTATTATGACATAATAGGTCTTACTAAGGGGTCTTAAGTCATAATAGTTCTTATTAAGAGGTATAATGTCATAATAGGTCCTTTTGAGGGGTCTTATGACATAATAGGACCTATTATGACCTATTATGACACATTAGGACCTATTATGTACCGATGGGACTTATTATGACATAATAGGTTGTATTATGAAATTATAGGTCCTATTATGTCACAATTTATAAGATCTTCTAAAATCTAGAATCTGTATTATAACTCCTAGAGATCTGAAACCATTCTCAAACATCCTACTAATATATACATAAAATATAACTTAAAGTATAAGAAAGGAAAAGACAAAGGGAAATGTGACTTAAACTTAAATTTTATATTTCATGTATATATAGTTTGTTTTTAAAAATAAAAAATAAAAAAAAAGGGAAACGGGATCCCGTTTTGTTTTTGAAAGGGGATCCTGTTTGCTAAACATTTTTTTAATTATTTTAAAAAACGGAACGAAACGGGATCTCGTTTTGTAAACGGGATCCCGTTTCTAAAAATTTCAACTTTGGTTCGGTTGTAGCTTCGGTTTTGGCTTGGGAAATGGCTTGGAGAGCTGACCCTTAGGCTTGGACCTGGTTTGACCTGCAACTTGAAGGCCAAATCAATCTTCATATAAAATAATGACTTAAAAAATATATCTGAACACCAAATTTTCAGAATTTTTTTAAACAATGAAAACCCATTATAGTAGAGACTGTCTAGATTCTAAATATGTAATTTTTTTTAAAAATTGATAAATATTTTTATTTTTAAAATAATTACTAATGAAAGAGGTCTATAAACTCGAAATAACATGGTTTTTTAGTTTTTTAATAACTTTTTTGTTTCTAAGTTTTTTGAAAAAAAAATTATATGGCATCAAACTAGAGACAATTCTATACAGTTTAAAAAAAAAAAACCAAAAAATGTTGAGTTTAGGTCAAATTATGCTTGCCGTACACAAGAATTTTTCAAAACAATGATTATGCCCGATAAAAAATTAACAAAAAAATATATGCAGAAACAAATTACAAAAAATTATTCTCATCAAAGGTGAGTGAGTTATAGATCTTTTCCCAAAAGGATTTATAAAAAAATATTCATTTAGGTCAAATTATGCTTGCCGTACACGGGCATGGTATGGTCCTGAAAAGTGACTTTTAAACTATAGGTTTTAGTAATGCCTATTCAAACTTCAATTTTAAGATCTAGGTATTAAAATAAATTACATATTTGGAAAGTCAACTTCGAGCACTACATTTTATATTACTAATTTTTTTCAAGATTCATTCTTTAAGTGCCTCAAATATTTAGGTCAAACGGGATGAAACCGAAAAAAAAGGGAAAAAACTTCCACTTTTTGGCCAAAAAGTGGACACAACTTCTTGCACTTACCCGGGTAGATGACAACACTATATAGACCATTGAGTTGGAAGAGAAGAGAGGGATAGATGCAGCGAAGGATTAGAGAATGGAATGTAGAAGAGAGAAGTACTGGAGATTTAGATGTGTTTAGAACCAAGTCGTAAAAGATCGATGATGATCATCTTAGATTTAGAGTTGAATTTCAGAGGAAAGAGTGGCAGACATGCCAGAGGAACAACGAACTTCTTAAGAACTTGGTGTGATAGAAAGAAGATAATAATTCACCGAGTAGAATTAGTTAGAGGTAGGCTCTGTTCTAACAAAGTTTGTTGTAGAAATCTAAAGAGAAAATGTTCTATTTTGATTAGAATTAGACAAAATTAGAGTCATAGTTTTAAGATTTCTGATTATGAGAATTTTGTCGAATGACATCAAAATACGTTCTTTAGAAAATTATATTCTATACATAAATGTCTTAAGGAAAGATATTCGAAAAGATTGGTGATAAACATAAGTGAAATTCATAGAAATTAGACCACCAAATCCTCTAGAAACAAAGTAAGAGGATAGAGTGATTGTGTGTACAAAACTTGTGAATTTGAATAAAAAAGAAGATGAAGTACTAGGATAATGAATTATTAAACATTGAAGCTTATTTTCAATTTGAGTAGAAAAGACTTATACTTTCAAATTAGATCCTTGCATGAAAAGTAAAGATGGTTATCAGGTGTCTCATTTGAAAAGCCATATAGATAGGTGCTTTATGAATTTTCATCATGTTAGATTGTTGTTATGGAAAATTAGTAAAATTAGTGAGTAGAGTTTTTAAATCATGAAAAGTCATATTAATATTAAACTAAATATGTTGTTCGGGAAAAGAGGTAAATAAACCAAGACACATGAAAAGATAGAGAGCTTAGACGATATAAGCTTAGAATTCTAAACCATAAGAAATGGAATGCATGACAATGATTACGCTATTTAAATGTTTTGATAATTGAATAAAAGAATGTGTACTCATTTTATTCAATTTCTATGTAAAGATACATACATGTGTTACACCTTCTTAATATTTAATTCTTGTCTTTAAATTGCTTGAAAGATAGAAGCGAAAGATTGTTTCTTTTTGGATGTATATTTGTTTATCCATGAAATATTGCTTCCTATCATATAGGATTGGTTGTAACAAAAGATTGATTATTTCTATTTCTATTCAACGAAAGATTGTCTTCTTTATCACTATATTTTTATCCTACAAGAAATAGAAAGCTAGAATTGAGAAGCGAAAGATTGTCTTCTGTGTATATTTATTCTAGAATTATATGAACAAAGCTAGATAGGCTTGTGTTTGTGGAAAGTTACCTTCCAGGATGGGTGCCGAATGTGGATTATAGAGAGAGAGCTTTCTTTTTCCAAACTATATTATTTGCTATGCATGGCATTATACTCGGCTGAGTAATCAATTGAATAACCATTGAAATAGATGGAGTTCTTTTATTTATCCACTCTACCACATACTTGATTGATCTTGGTTGTTTCTTAATAGAATTAGAAAATTGAAAATGCATGTATCATCTAGGCATGCACCAGATTCCATCTTGTCTTTTGAATTCTTTTGCTAAGCAATTCATGCAGGGTCAGGTATTCTTGATTGACTAAGAATTCCAGGGAAGTGTAGGCTTCAAGGTTCGGCGGAAAAAGCACATGAATCTTGTTCTCGTCTTCATGCTAAAGATTGCATTGAAGATATCTTGGGTTGCAAATCAAATGACGCATCTCACCCTTTACTTTGTATTATTTTATTGAACTTACGACAACTTGAAATGTCTAAGTATTGTATGATTGAGATACTACTTATATCGATTTATTGAATGAAGAATCTTTATCTTTTATAGAAAATTTCGTGTTTATTACGATATAAATAGAATGATCAAATGAAGCTATGGAAGGAAAAGTAGAATGTAATAGACTTATTAAAGGAATTATGAGTTTATTTAAGAATAAAGAGTTTTTCAACTATTATTAAAATTAGCACAATTTACATCTTTACAAAAATCATTGAGAACTGTTGACCAATCGACCAATCTTCAAACAGTGTCTATTCCATATCATAAGAATGAACATACCTCTAGAGTCTCACAACTTCATAACACATGTGACTTTTCTTCTCAAGGCAATGATAACAACTCTGACAATACACCATAGGCAACTATTCTACAATGCCAGCTTTGAATATTATTGGGGATCTGCAAATCGCTTAAGCTCAATCTCCTTCACAACAAATTATAAAAATCCCTCTTGCCACAATTACAGATTTGCATTGTTGCACACTCATGCACCATGGATCGGCAAACTCCAAGAATCGATCACTTTCAAATTCTCCAAGTCAACTGTTCATAGCTTCTATCACAACAACAATTTATAGTAGTGCAGAATTGATTTTCCACTGGCAACGCTCACGAAGATCAGATATATATGGATATCCTTTTCACTAACCGTAGAAAACAACTCTGGCTCTGATACCAAATTGATGCATAGCTGCTCATTAAAACTAAGATTCTACACACTGTACCAACAATCGACATAAAACCAATAAATATGCTATTGAAAATGTATATGCCAGTACTGAGAGTTATATAGATTACTTATTTCTATGGACACTCTGTCTTGTCTTGAGGCTAGAACATTGCCTCCTTTTATACACAAAAATAGGCTAATTCAACCCAAAAACTAATATGATCAGTATCCTCTTATTTAAGAAATTAGTTCCCAAAATTCCTCTAACCCAATTTTCTTTAGCTAAACAAAAATATTTGAAAATTATTGAAAAACATACTCCTGAGTCTAGAAATATCTCGACCAAACAATATTAAAATTACACATTAGCATGATGCACCAACATCATTTTATATCCAATACAAAAAGATCAATAGTCGAACACCAAAAATCATTTGTTGACGACCCAACAAAAACACGAGGCCTGCTAGCACAATGGCCCAACAAGGGTTTGAACCTTAGTGATCACTTCACCAACAAAGTGTTTTAACCACAACACTACATGTCCGAAGACATAAATGACACACTTATAATGGATGGCTATGATATATTTATTTCACTTGTTAATGAACATATTTATGTCCTTTTTATATAACATTTATTTGTTCTAATGTGTTCTTGATCCATTTTAACCAATATTTGATAATAAAAAAATTAATTACAATTTAATTATTTATTTACAATATATAATATAAATATGTGGCAAGACTAGGTATTATAAGCACAATTGGGTGTACAACTATTGAACCTGTACAACTACTATTTGTAAAAATGTGACTTGTATTACAAGTGGGTCAAAAAATTAAGTTAGTATTGAATAAAACGTGACACGATCCTACAGATCACTATTTGCATACAAGTGGTTATATAATTGGAATATAAATATATATTTGCATTCACCTAGATTTAGAGATGGATAGTAAATGCAATATGTATGATTACTCATAGCTGATTTAATATGTACTCTATTTTATATGTTATAAAAATAATTTGAAAAAAAATAATATTTTTAATATTAATGTTTGACTTTTAATTGACAAGGGGTGGGAGCCAAGGTGTCATGTAATGTCCTAAATACTGGACACCTCCATCAAGCCCTCCTTTATACTTGGTTGAAGTACAATTCCCTTATACTACTTTTGTTTATATTAAACCAAAGCAAAAAGATTACATATAAAGAGATAACGAGCAATGATAATAGAATGAATAAAATATTGATTACAAAGCTCACCAGCACTAGAATACATATTTACAACAATAACACAAATCTGAACTACTCATATCATAGGCAATAGGTATTGTAACCTTCATGCACTGTATTGCATATTTACATTGAATAGACCTATGACCAAACTAAAATTGGAGAGCTTGTTCCTTGATTTGGTAAAGCTGCTCCATAACCTAAGTATTCTTCTTGCATAGCTTTTAGGACTATGAAAAAAGAAAAGCCACCTAGAGGAGTATGTTAGATTAAAGCCTCAAAATGCCAATTTCATGGTGATAATTGTTTGGATTGTTTACAATTTCCCATTTATCTATCCTAAATTTTTCTATCACATACTATCACTAACTCTAACCCTAACCCTAACCCTAATTTTCAACTAAAACCCATCATAATTGTTATTCTCTCATGATCATAATCCTAATTTTAACAATAGCTCTAGCCCTAAACATAATCCTAACCTTAACTCTAACCAAGATTTAAAATCAAACCCTAATCCAATATACTATATACTTAAATATAATATGTATTAAAAATATTGTTCAATCTTTTATACATTATACATTTAAAAATAATTATTGTACACCTTAATATATATGTAAATATAAAATATAATATATATTATACACTTTAATAACTATAAAATAACATTACACTTTCAAAATAAAAATATAATAATATTATATTTCTTATATAGCACTTTATTAATATAATATTACTAATAAAACTCTAAAAGTAATATTATAACTAAAAATAATTTAAAATAATAATATAATACATTTCAAATATTTCAAATTAATATTAAGAATATTATTTTCAATAAAATATAAAATAATATTATAATAATCAAAACAAAATAAATTAATAGTAATACTATATTATAATATTATTACCTAAAAAAATAATAGAAAATAATAATATTACATATTAGTACAATAAAACTTAATAATATAATATTATATATTGAATTTTTTTAATGTTTTTCACGTTACATCACTACATCTCTCCTTATGATTCAGGTAAATTAAATTACAAGGTTTATTTGAAGGAACTGTTCCACTGAATTGTTACATCTTTTGGATCTTTTTTATATTAATCTTTTTTTTAATAAGCTCTTGAATTTACTAGAGAATTACATTTTGAACATCTACAATGACTTTTGTGCCTCATGGAGTCTAGTATTGTAAGTTTTAGTTTTAGAAATTTGTTAGGGTAGGAGTCTTAGATATGTCCATGTTCAATAGTTAGATGTCATTAAATCAATTTGTTGTCAATATTAGATTCTGGTCTCTAAAAATTAGTTATGCTTCTTAAGATTATTAAATGTATTGGATTTATCCTTTATAAAATAATATGCATCAATTTTTTCTTAAATAATATTCTCTTGTATTCTCTTGTTTTTAACTTTTATTTTGCTATAATCATTAAGTTGGATGATATTTACAGGTGGTCTCTTAATGGAACATAGTTTCATTTTATAGAAATAAGATAAATATTTCATATTTTTAATGTGGATGATGTGTAAAATTTTATATTTTATAGAGATAACTACACATCGAACATCTACCATCATGTATTAGTTTTTGAATTTTTTTGGAAGTAAGAACCAAATTAGACATTTAATAGAGTATGAATGATTAGACCTATTGTTTCGTTGCAATAGACAAATTTTTCTTTTGAAGAGATGATACCATGAACATTATCTTAGTTTAATTTGATTTTTCCTTAACTAGGAGCACTGCACTACATCATTTGTTTCTTTGTTATCATAATCATTTAATTATTTTTTTTAATAACTAAAATGTACAATAGCATTAAATTCATATTATATTAGTTTGGTATAATTAATAATAGAAAAAATAAAAAATATTTTGTAATAATGTGAGTTTTATAATTAGATGATTAAGTGATATATGAATAATTAAGTCTAAATTAATAGAATTGAGTTTAATGTTCATGCATATGCATTTCAATTAGAATTAATTCTTTTAGTAATGTTTATGTTTAGTATGTTTTTAGTATTTAATTGTTTGGTGGTACATTTATAATATTGTATGTATTAGATTGTGGTACATATGTTTATGATTATGTTATCCATTTTTTTAGTCATACTTGTATGGATCATTTAATCAATAGTACATTAATGGATGATTTAGAGAAATGCTTGGTTAATGTGATGTCATTTTGTGAGTTGTATAAGACTAATTAGAGTATTGCTTGTACATTATTGTGAATAGTTCTTCATGTTATGTCATAGATAAAATTATTAAATTATTAAATTAAAGATGCGTATTTTTATCATGCTTTATAATGTTATGCATGTCTTTTTTTCCATGTATAAAGACATGATATATTGGTCTAATTATATATTTGATTTATGATCTTCATAGTTGGATATGATGTGAATCACAAGATTTATATAGGGGTATGGCCAATACAAGGTTTGTGGAGGAGAATGTCATGGATATCACTTAACCATCTCACTTCATCTTGTGGAAGTTATGAGATATTATTTTTTGTGTATTTTTTATCTTTCAAAGTTAAAAGCCCATGATCCTATTAAAAAAATCAACATCTAGACTTATGGATAAATGTTAACCTAGACAAATAAGAATGAATCATGATGAGAATATATATTATAAGATGATTATTAGAAACTTGGAAGGTGATCCAAAATATTTAAACAAGACAATTAAAAAGAAATAAAAGTGACACATTTATACCTCTAGAAAACCATCCTTTTTATATACAAATGTCCTAAAATTTTTGTTACTACATGCTTAGTATAGTAGTTCACAATTGAAGACCTATATAGAACTCTAATAATTAGACAAGATGTCATATAAACCTCAAAAATATGAAACAAGTTTACATTCCTTGAACTTCCTTAAAATTTACATTTACTACGCGTAATTAATAATTCATAAATGAAAAATTATTTAGTAGTTGTAATATTGAATCATTTATGTGGGAAAGATCCAAAGTATTCATATTAGTTCCTGTCATGACATGGAACTATAGGCCAAGTTGTTTAAATAATTTTATTTAAACCAATCAAAACTTTTTTATTATTTTTCATATAATCAAGCTTTATGTATATGAATAGTTTTTTATGCCAAGTAAATAAAAATCTAAATTTTTCCTCTATTTTGATTGGTCGTATTTGAAATCCCAACATTTTTTAGAGGCATTATAAGACTGTTTCTAATGACACACATATTAACTTATTTAGCCAATTTTTGGATTGCAATGACAACTATTCTATTTTAGGAGAATGTGGGTGCTTTTCTAATGTGATGCACTTAAAAATCACCTTAAATTAACAACACTTCAATCAAAACATATGTGAGTAAATATTATATTTATATGTTCATTTTTAAATTTATATATAATATTTAACATTTTTCTTTTCTTAGTATTATTATTTATATAAATATTTTGAAAATAAAATTAAACATAAGTGAAACTATAAATATCAAAGTATATAATGAAGTTTTTTGATGAATTTAATATTTTATTTTTAGACCACACAAAATTCAAAACTCTCAAAATAATTAATAATATTAATAAAACTAAATATTCATGTACCAATATATAATAAATAGTTTGATCACATTACTAAAAAGATTGGTACCTTAATTCAGAATTTAACTTTGAAAAAAATAAAAAAAATCTACAAATATTTATAAACCTCTAATAAATAATATATATATATATTAATGATAAAATATTTGAGTTGGTGAAAATTATATCTTGATTTAATCTTGGCTGAGCATAATGTACAATAGATGTTGAGATTGGATTGCTAAACGACTCAAACCTCTCCTCTGCACTTTGGTTTCTAAGGAGCAAGGTGGTTTCATTGATAGAAGATAGATCCTTGATGGAGTTGTGATAGCAATGGAGGCTATTCATTTGTTGGCTTCCTCTAAGGAGAAGCCTATGTTTATTAAACTTGACATGGCCAAAGCTTATGATAGGGTGAGTTGGGATTTCTTATAGAAGATCCTTTTGGCTTTTGGTGTTTGAGAAGAGTGGGTGAATTGGGTTCTTAGTTGTGTGACTTCTACCTCTTTCTGAGTTCTTATTAATGGGGAATCCTTAGAACTGTTTAGTGCTTCGCGGGGGCTTCGGCAAGAGGACCCTTTATCTCCCTATTTATTTATTCTCATGGCTGAAGGTCTTGGCAGATTTCTCACTTCCCAAGTGAGACATGGTCTTATTCAGGGCTAGAGTTGGAGTAATGTTCTACCTCCCTACTCTCATCTTCAGTTTGTGGATGACACAGGTTTGATGGGCATGGCCAGAATCAATGAGGCAGTGAATTTCAGGAGAGCTTTGGATATCTATTGCAAAGCCTCAGGTCAGAAAATTAATGAAGATAAAACATCCATATATTTCTTTAATACTCCTCGACTTATTCAGAATAGGATTGCCAGGATCCTCACATTTCAGACAGGGTCTCTTCCTTTGTTGGACCTAGGGATTCCTTTAGATTTGGGGGTTTAGCACAAAGATTTTTGGCAAGGAATTTTGGATAAATTTTGTTGCAAGGTTAATCATTAGACTTACAGGTGGTTATCTTCCACTGGAAGAGTGATTCTTCAGAAGACTGTGGTGCAAGCACTTCCCATTTATAGGTGTTTTGTGCAGGCTCCCCCCTCCAGCTTTGTGAGAGAGTTTGATGCTCTTGCCCATCAATTTATTTGGTTTGGTAGTTTTCTTTCTTCTAAGTGGAGTTTAGTTAAATGGGACTCTGTTTGTAGACTGAGACATGTTGGGGGTCTTGGCCTCAGATCTATTGCTATGGTTAGCAAGGCCTTGGCGGTTAAACTGTATTGGAGGTGGTATAACAGCCATGATCAGGACTGGGCCAATATTTTAACCCACAAGTATCTCCCTGGTGCTAATGATCACGAGGTGCCTCATCTTAGTTTAATGGGCAGGGGCTCTTGTGTCTGGGATACTCTTAAAAAAGGTGCCCAACTTATTAAAGATGGCCTTTTCTAGAATTGTAATAGAGGCTCTGAAGCTCTTTTTTGGTAGGACTCTTGGGATGGTCACCCTCCTATTCTGTCTAGTTATCCATAGCTTCAACCTCTTTGCAACATTTTCACTAATACTGGATGGGTTAAGGTGGAGAATTTTAAAATGGTTAGGCGCATTGGAGAGGTTGAGGTGACTTGCTGGAGGGATCCTCTTGAATGGCCCTTGGGTGGCTCTAATGAAGATCATGTGGTGTTGGTTAATATCTTGGAGGGTAGGTTATGTAGCTCCCTCAAGGAGAGAGATATTTTGGCTTGGGCTCCTAACCCAAAAGGAAAGTTTTCTATTACTAAATGTTATGTTCATCTTGATAGGCAATTGCATGGCCTGATAGATGTTCCCTAGTGGAAGAAGGTTTGAAATAGCTTCTCTTGGCCGAAATGTAATTTTTTCTTATGGCTAGTTGCTCAGAGGAAATGCCTCATGTGGGAGAATTTTCATAAGAGAGGCTTCTAGGGACCATCTATCTGTTATCTTTGTATGCATAATGAGGAAGGCTGCTCCCACTTGTTTTTTCTATGCCCTTTCTCTAGGGAGATTTGACACAAGTGGTGGGAGGCTTGGCAACATGCTTGTTTTCATGCTACCTCCTGATGCCCTCCTAAATGACACAAGGTTAGTCTAAGATCAAAGAACACAAAAACATACAAAACATTAGTGTTAGTCAATCTAAAACTAAACATATGAAGGCATTCCAAAAGAGACACAAAGAGACATGCTAATATATCTAATAAGTAAAACAAAGATCATGAGACATCTCCAACTACCTCTTAGCATGGCCTTAGCTTCTTCTCCCTTGTTCCTCTCCTCTCCAAGTTCCAAAATAGTGTAGCTCTCAGCAGCTTTTTGCACTATGGATGCTTATGGAGGATTGAGATTGTAGTATAGCTCTAAATGTGAAATAAAAAGCTAATACTAATGCTAAAATGATGTATTTTAACCAAAAAGACAAGATGTTAGATTGCTTATGCTAAAATGCTCTCTAAAATGTCTATAGCTTAGATGCATACAAGTTTTCAGGATCTGGATTATGAAGGAATGGGTTCTATTTATAGGAAAAATGGAGCAATGGATGGCCAGGATTGAAAGGTTTAATCAAGGGTCAAGCTTGAAAGTTGGGGATCCATGTGCACAATTTGCACCAATGAAATGGTGACAAGTGTCAACATAAGATTGGGTTGAGAGAAGAAGTTGGAGGCATTAAATGCCTGAGGAGACCTCATGGTTATCTATAAGGTAAGGGTCAAGCCTAAATTAGGATTACCCACTGGATTAGGAGTTAATGCAAGGATAAACATTTGTGCAAATGATTAAGAGATAATCATGGTCAAAGCATTAAAGGCTTGATGAGACCCTTGGGTTGGGTAGAGGTTGAGTCAAAACAAATGTTTTAACCATGTGGGAGGGTTTGAGGTAACCATTAATGGTTATTGGAGACTTTGGGGATTAAGTGGTTGAAGGTTGAAAGCCTTCAATGGTTATCAAAGACTTTGAGCCATTTAGTGGTTGAAGGTTGGAAGCTTTCAAAGGTTATCCAAGACTTTGAGACATTTAGTGGTTGAAGGTTGAAAGCCTTTAATGGTTATCAAAGACTTTTAGGCTTTGAGAAGTGACTCCATTTTGCTTAGGAATGTGACAATAATTAGGGGATGGATTAAGTTAATTAGGAAGGGGTTAGAAGAATCTAGAAGGGGATTAGATTTTGCAAGTGGATTTGGTGGGTGAGGGAAAATAGGATTTTATTAAAATAAAAATTCATTTATTTCAATAAATGTGTGCAAGTTGTATTTGGATAAATATTCAAATAAATATTAATTTATTTAAATGAGAAAAAGGAAGATAAAGCATTAAAATGCTTGAAGACTTTGAGGGGAACCATTAAAGGCTTGAAGACTTTAAGGAAAACCATTAAAGTCTTAAGAAGACTATAGAAGGAAGCCATCAAGTTTGAAGACTTTAAAGCCATCAAGTTTGAATACTTTAAGGGAAACCATTAAAGGTTTCAAGTGGGTGAGGATAAATAGGATTTTAAATAAATAATTTATTTAAAATAGTTGTGCAACTTGCTTTTGTAGGAAAATACAAGTGGGTGGAGGATAAAGGTGATTTAAATAAATTATTTATTTAAAATAATTGTGCAACTTGCTTTTGTAGGAAAATACAAGTGGGTGGAGGATAAAGGTGATTTAAATAAATTATTTATTTAAAATAATTGTGCAACTTGCTTTTGTAGGAAAATACAAGTGGGTGGAGGATAAAGGTGATTTAAATAAATGATTTATTTATTTAAATGTGAGAGGTGGGATTTTGGGGGATTTAAATAAATATTAATTTATTTAAATGTGAGAGGTGGGATTTTGGGGGATTTAAATAAATATTAATTTATTTAAATGTGAGAGAAGATTTAATTAAACAAATATGATTTATTTATTTAATTAATGGTATGAATTTGGTTAAGTGAATTAAATCAAATAAATTGAATAATTTATTTAATTAATAGGAGAAGAGGGTTAAGATGAATTAATTAAATATTAATTTAATTAATTATTAATTGATGGTTAAATAATCAAATAAATACTAAGTATTCATTTAATTAAGTGGATAGATTTATGTGACTACATTTGCCCCTCTTTGAGACGGTGCGATTTATCGCGTCGTTTCAAAGAAAGAAAAATAGGTGTGAAGAAATGCCCCATAAAATGTAAATTTAATGGGTGGTATGCCCCCTCGAGAGATGGGCCGAATTTTGTTTTGAAAAATCGGGCGATCTCTCGAAAAAGAATGCAAAGTGGAGGGGAGGTAGAATAGAAGAAATTAGAACTAATGATGAAAGAATGGGAGAAAATGGAGTGAATATGAAGAAACAACAAGCCAGCGAGTACCCTGAGGTCATGCAAGAGATACATAGTAGATGTAGTGTGGGGTTTGGATTGATGTTATACAATTGATCAAAATTGGTTGGACAATCTGGTGCAATCGATTTAATTGCCCCGGTCAAGTCAAAGCGTGACAGTTGATGTCAGTTGGTCGCTTGGAGATGATAAAGTCTGAGTAAGTGAATCAAAGTGACCTGATGTGACTTAGACAATTGATGTAATTGCCCGATGAAGTCAAGGTATATGAAGCAAAATACTCGTTGAGACGTAGACAATTGATGTAATTGTCCGTTGGATTGTGTTTGATTGGTTGATCAATTGATAGTATGTGCGTGTGATGGATGGTTGTGGGGAATCATGGCAGCCCCGTTGAGACTAGGTCATTATGATAAATGCCCGTTGAGACCCGAAGATACTTGATCAGAGTATCTGTTGATAGTCTAGGTGTGTGGGAGTCGATGTACCTATGCAGATAGAGTAACTTTCTTGACTTATTGGATGACTTAGGATAGGAAACACAATCCCTCCTATTTAGAGATGGATGGTGATGAACGTGGCTTGATTAGGTTGATTGGGACATGATGTAGGGTATGTGATGGTGATTATCGAGATGGGGAGGGTGGGGGGGGGGTTCAATGTTAGATAGAAGAAATGGAGGACCTATTACATTCCTATGGAAGAAGAGGAAAATAGAGTATCCATTGTCATTACTATGTATGAATGATATGCAGCTATTTATGAATGTATGGATGGATGCAATGCAATGGAATGCAATATATACAAATGAGAAGGAATGATGATCTATGGTGCTTTATTTTTCATCATTGAGCTTTAAAATGTTGTAAGAAAATACAAGCAACTTGACATAAAGATTCAAGATGACCAGAGTATTTCTTACATGGATTTTGATATAGCAAGTTAATACAAGCAACTTGATATAATGGATCAAGTTGACCAGAGTATTGCTTGCGGAACAGACAAGGATTATCTCTGTTCATGCATGACTTGGATCGTCCTCCTTGATCTTAGGCTGATCATATCCTGAGACAAGTGCATACCATACTAAGAGATAAAAACCTTTATCCAGTTTGGATGAGGTAGGAAGAACCAAAGGAAGAGCATTGTACCTGCAAATAAACAGTATATACATAAAGAATAAAGAATAAGGATCCTTGGTAATGGTGCATGCCCATATGGTTGAGGTATACGCTATAGTCAGCAAGCCGTAATGATCTATGACATTTGGCATAAGATCACGTAGCTTGGTGAACTTCCCACGTAGACACCATTAGTACATGCCCCAGAACTTCATCGGAAGTAATGCGCAAACGATACAAAATAATGTTGAAAGATCCCGATACAGATAAACAAATGATTGTACTCATAAATCAACCAAGTATTTGATAGCTTAACATAATTTTCTTGTCAAAGAAAACGTCATCTTGTCTTTGTTTTGATAAGGAAGGATGCATCCTTGTTTAAGACAGTTTGGATTGTTGATGTTGATTGTGTTGGTCGAGTGATAAGTGGTCATTGTGTGAGTAGTTTGTCAATGTTTATTTTGGTATCTGCATGGATGGGTATGTACAAGGTGTTGCCATGTTTTTGTGTGATTTTTGATGTTTTCTAATGTTTTTGGATTTTGAATTGTTTTGAATGTTTTTGGTATTTTTGCGAGATATTTTTGAATGTTTTTGGATTTTTGATGATTGTTTGAATGAAGAACTTAATGAATCATAAGACAATGTAGAATCCACTTCCATCAATAGGTTAAAGGCATTGCCCCTAGTTTTAGACATGACTATGAAAAAGCGGGATGCAAGATGTATGGAGTACTATCATAATTGCAGAGGAATAACAAGCCATGTTTTTTGGATGGATGGATGTATGTATGAAGTAGATGTGATCGCAACAAGTCTGAAAGACAATGGAGCCATAGCCTTTACGAGTGGCGCCTGTTTGCCAGGTTTTCACCATCGTACTTACCCAAGGTGCCACCGGAGTGGTTGTTCACCGTTTGGATGCATGATTTTTCTTTGAATGTTTTTGTATTTTCTTCAGGACATTTTCTGAATGTTTTTGGTATTTTCTGATATGTAGGGGAGCCTGATGCTCTGTACACCTTAGGTATAAAACCGTTTGAGGTGCATGCTATTGATTGGATCTGCGAGTGTTTCTCCGTCTGATGTAGCCAACTGATATGCCCCAGACCCGAATACAGCAGTGACAACATATGGGCCGAGCCAATTTGATTCAAACTTGCCTTGATGTTCTCTGTTTGGTTGGTTGCGAGGATTCTCTCGAAGAACAAGATCACCTACCTCAAATGTACGAGATCTAACTCGGTGATTGTAGCTTCTACTCATGCGCTGCTGATAGGCTTTGAGGTGATTGTATGCAGCTTGTCGCTTCTCATCAAGTAACTCTAAGTCCTGAAGACGTGAGACTCTGTATGCTTCATCATCGATGAGATTATGCAAGGAAACTCGTAATGATGGTATCTCAACCTCAATAGGTAAGATAGCTTCTGCACCATAGACCAATGAATAAGGAGTTGCACCTGTAGGGGTTCGAATGCTAGTTTGATATGCCCATAATGCTGGATTCAATTGAACATGCCAATCACGACCGGCATCATTGACTGTCTTCTTTAGGATTCTCAATATGTTTTTATTGGATGCTTCAGCCTGACCATTGCCTTGTGGGTAATAGGGGGTGGAAAAGCGATGTTGGATATGAAATTTCTCACAAAGCTCATGGACATCCTGATTTTTGAAAGGAAGACGGTTATCTGTGATGATGGACATGGGTACACCATACCGGCAGATGATGTAGTTGAGGATGAATGAGGCGATCTGCTTGCCGGTGACTTGGGTAAGTGGAACAACTTCGATCCACTTTGTGAAATATTCGGTGGCGGTAATAATGAATTTATGGCCATTGGATGAAGATGGATGAATCTTACCCACAAGGTCAAGGCCCCATTGACAAAAAGGCCATGGTGTTGTGATTGGTTGCAGTTCCTATGCTGGTGCATGTATCAGGTCACCGTGAACTTGACATTTCTTGCATTTCCTGACAAAGTAGTAGGAATCCTTTTCCATAGATGGCCAATAGTATCCAGCTCGCATGATCTTCTTGGCTAGTGATGGACCACTTGAGTGAGTCCCGCAAATTCCTTCATGTACCTCTTCCAAAGCCTTTGTTATCTCATCTTGTTCTAGACATCGAAGGAGAGTACCATCAAGACTACGTCGGTATAGGGTTTCGGCAATAATGGTATATCGAGCAGTTTGGCGAATGAAGGTTTTTTGTTGGTTATTTGATTGGTTGGGAGGAAGGGTATGATCACGGAGATAGGTGTAGAACTCACCGTACCATGGGGATTTAGAACCAACAAGGCGACATATCATTTCAGATTCGGGGATATCACAAGCGGGGATCCAAAGTTGTTCTACCAAGAACTCGTAGCGTGTTGAATTTTGTGGAAGATCTAGGAGAGATGCGATGATAGCCATGGCGTCAACAGCTCGATTATGATCTCGTGGTATCTGCTCAAAAGTGATAGTAGTAAATGATGTCTTTAGAGTGTCCACCATTTGCTTATATGGCATGAGTTTATCATCTTTGGTCTGATATTCATCTGTTGCTTGTCGAATGACTAGTTGGGAATCGCCATATACTTGTAGTTCTTGTAATGTCCATTGTACGGCTAACCTGAGTCCTGTGATCAAGGCCTCATACTCTGCTATGTTGTTTGTGCATGGAAATGTGAGCATGTAAGACTTCGGGATGCTATCACCTTGAGGTGTGATAAACAAAATGCCTGCCCCTGAGCCGTGCCTAGTGTATGAACCATCAAAATATAGTTTCCATGGTTGTACTTCTGTGATCATGAATATCTCTTCATCTGGAAAATTGGAAATGAGGGGATGATCGCCTATGAGTGGTGCATCGGCCAACTGATCTGCAATGACCTGCCCTTTGATAGCTTTACGGTCCACATACTCGATGTCAAATTCACTTAGAATCATTACCCATTTGGCCAAGTGACCTGTCAATGCTGCTTTGCTGAGTAAATACTTGAGTGGATCAATCTTTGCGATGAGTTGTACCTTGTGTGTCAATAGATAGTGTCGCAATTTAGTGGCTGCTAAGATTACTGCTAGGCAAGCTCGCTCAATAGGTGTGTAATTGAGTTCATAGCCAACCAGTGTACGAGAGATGTAGTAAACAGCACACTCTTTGCCTTTTGCATTATGTTGTGCCAATAATACACCTAATGCTATACTTGTCGCTGAGATATAAAGTAACAACGGTCTACTTGGATCTGGTGGCATCAACAATGGTGGATTCATGAGATAGTCTTTAAGCATCTGAAATGCTTGTTGGCATCTGGCATCCCACTAAAAGCGGATGTTCTTGTGTAGAAAGTGTGTGAATGGGTGACACTTATCAGCCAATTGTGCAATGAATCTTCGGATGGATTGAAGCCGCCCTTGTAATGTCCTTAGCTGACTGATATTCTTTGGAGGTGGCATGTCCATTATTGCCTTAACCTTTGCTGGATCGACCTCAATGCCTTTGCTTGAGACAATGTATCCTAGAAGCTTCCCGGAGGTCACTCCAAAGACACATTTCTTTGGGTTGAGTCGAACATGATATTGTTCCAGTCTATCAAAGATTTGATCTAAGATGTGGAGATGTCCTTCTCTAGTAAGTGATTTTGCTAGTAAGTCATCCACATAATCTTCCATCATAGTATGCATCATGTCATGGAAGATGGTGGTCATTGCTCTTTGATAGGTCGCTCCTGCATTCTTTAGACCAAAAGGCATTACATTCCAGTAGTATGTGCCCCATGGACATGTGAAGGCTGTCTTATGTTGATCTTCGGGTGCAATCTTTATCTGATTGTAGCTGGAAAAGCCATCCATGAGTGAAAGCATCGCATGTCCTGTTGTTAGATCCACTATGATGTCGATATTTGGTAGGGGAAAGTCATCCTTAGGACATGCCTTATTCAGATCTCTGAAGTCAGTACAAATGCGGATGCCCCCTTTTGGTTTGCCAACAGGCACAATGTTGGAGATCCATTCTGCATAATCAATTGGCCTAATGAAACCAACATCTAGGAGTTTCTTGAGTTCTATTTTGACTAGCACTGCAATCTGGGGATGCATCTTATGAAGCTTCTGCTTGACAGGTTTGGCTCCTTCTGCTACGGTGAGGTGATGCATGACTAAATCAGGATCAAGCCCAGGCATGTCTGCATATGACCATGCAAAGTTGATCTGACGCTTCTGGAAGAACTCTATAAATTTAGGTTGTTCCTCTGGAGTGAGAAGAGATGCCAGATGTATGAGATGAGGATTTTCAGGAGTCCCCACATTGTATTCTTTGGTTTCCTCGATGAGAATCGTTGATCGTTCCTGTTGTGCACTATCAGGGAGAATGTCAAACCCTTCATCCTCAGGCACCTCAGAGAGGTTTTCACCATTGGATACGCTCTTTCTTTTTACTTTTGTCGGATCAAACAGTGCCACAGTGTGGTTTTCACTGGAAGATCCATGTTTTATTGTTATATTTTTGCAGCTGAAAGGTTTGGCATCCACCCCAAAGTATGCTGCGCTATTTAGTTCTATGGCGAATCCAGCTTTGTGATCCCCGCTTGGTAGGTTATCCCTTAATTCCAAAAAGTCAATGATGGCCTCATCGTTTTGGAAGAGGTCAAGACATGGAGGATTTGATTGGTTCCATTTGATGAGTTCAGGGTGGATAATGGGCATTACTTCATCGATTAGGTTAAGTGCGGGAGATGTATCAGTGAGGGTTAAGACATTATGGTGAAGGTCGTTAATGGTACTCTCCCTGTCAGAATCAGGCATAGGATGAGACATAGGGTCTTTGGAAGATGTTTCCAGCTCAGGTACCCAAGTGGTCTTTATCTGTGCTTCTCCGTAAACAGGGATGTCTTTGTGTGGCGGAGGTGGTGATGTGTCTTCCTCATCTGAAGTGTTAAGCTGTACAGAATCAAATTCCCACTCATGTGAGTCGGTCTCTGAATCACTCTCCAGCATCCGATTGCTATACCATACTGGGATGTCTTTGGAGTTAAACACGGCAGGTGTGATTGGTTTATGTATCTTTGTAGTGATCAGTGCTGCAGGAACTGTGATGGGGATTAAAGGATTTGTTACTGGAAGTATCGACAGTGTTGATTTAGTGGCTTCTGTTGGAATGGCTGGTGCCATAGATGTTGCTGTAGGTTTCCATACAGTTGTTGCTACAAATGGTGTTGCTGATGGGATTACTGGTTCGTTTGGTGGGATGAATGATATTGATGACGGTTGCGGTGGGGTTGTGAGCCTCGATGGGGCAGTGGGGATAGTGCTTGATGGTGCTTTGATTATGAAAGGTGTCCTCTTTGCAGTAGGTGGGCAAAATGGTTTGCTGGGTTTTCCTTTGAATTTGAGTTTAGGAAGGATCTCTTTTTCAAAGCCTAGGCCTGTATTACCTTTGGGCTTGAATTCTGGTAGCAGAGGTTCATGTCGTCCTTGTTTGCAGTATCCCAAAGTACTCTGACCATCATATCCCATTCTTTGCATAATGAGGAGGCCTTTGCCATACTATTCTATAGGAAGTGTAACTCGCGGTTTATCAGTGGTGATGGGATCTTTATAGATCCATTCCGCTAGGTCTTCATCTTGTGTCTCTTCCTCTTGACTCTTTCCAAGGACGAAAGGCATCAAGGCACATGCTGGCGTGATCAGTGGTTGCTGAAGTAACTGCTGTGGTTTACCATGTGTTCTAGGAGAAGTGGGCATTTGTCCCACACAAAAGAGTTGACTCAAGTTGTATTCTCCAGGACCTTCCTCTGCTACTTTCATCTTAAGCTTTTCTTGCTTGGGTATAGGGGTGTTCGAACTGGCAAGAGAGGCGGGACTTACATATGATGTGGAGGAAATGGCTTCCCTATTATTAGGAACAGTAATTTCTGGTTGATGGCTGATATTATGGCAAAATGCAAAGGGATTTGCATCGCCCAGGATTGTGATCTCTGTACCGTTATGTGGGAACTTGATACATTGATGGTAGGTAGATGGAACAGCTTGCATGGCATGTATCCAAGGTCTCCCTAATAATAGATTATATGGCAGAGGAAGGTCCAGAACTTGACAAATTATGTGCTTTACCACAGGACCCACTCGGATTGGTAGTACCACAGCTCCTTTGGATGAACGCTCTGCATCATCATAGGCCTTGATGGTGATCTTCTTGCGAGGATCCACTGATTCTATTGCATATCCCAATGCTATGACCAACTGTAGTGTACAAATGTTTAGGCCTGCTCCATTATCTATCAAGACTCGCTTGATCCTATGTTGGTTGATAAAGCCTTCAATGTGTAGCGAAGCATTATGAGGTTGTTGGAAAGAAGAGTTGTCACTTTCAGAAAAAGTGAGACAAGGTGATGACTTTAGATTTCCAACCATGGCTTGAAACTGGTCCGTATTCAGGTTTGCAGGGACTGACGCCTCTTGGAGTGCTTGATCCAAGATAGTTTTATGAGATGGTGATAGGCGCAAAAGCTCTAAAATGGATATAAGCGCAGGGGTTTTGTCTAATTGTTCCACAAGATTGTACTGCTTTGGGACGGAGGTGGTGCCTTGTGGAGCTGCCTTGATGGTGACCTTGCCACGACGTGTAACAACATTGCAATTTGAGGTGGGATTTTTGAAGGTTATGGTTGCAATTTGTTCACTGGCATCATACAGGTGATTTACAGTATAATTATACGCAGCCTGCGTATAATCAGTGGTATCAGTGCCTCGCCTAGAAGTGGAAGGACCCCTTTGATCTTGTGATGGAAGTGGATTCTTGAACATCTGATGATCATTATTGGTTGTTTTTGGGTCATGTCCTTCAACTTCAATTTCTCCTCGATCAATAAGATCCTGAATGAGATCTTTCAATCGGTGACAATTACTTATCTTGTGTCCTCTTTCTTGATGGAACTCACAGTGTTCAGTATCTCTCCACCATGCCAGTTTGACCTGAGGCTCATAGTTTGATAGCTTAGGTAGAGTGATCAAATTTTGAGAAATGAGTTGTCGCAACACTGTTTCAATGGGTTCCCCTAAGGGAGTGTATGTGCGTTTTTGTTTTTGCTGACGAGGTCTAGGTTCATCATGAGACGTGATGCGACCTTGATTGGAAGGAACATTTGTGTTATTCTGAGGGGGAGGATTTTGTCCTGCAAACCGAACCACAGGTTGTGCATTTTGGATAGTTCGAGCATCCACAACCCCATCGTTGACGATATTCTTATTCTTGTTCCAGAAGTTCGGTTTATCACTATTGAAGCGCGGGCGAGGACCATCTTTTGGTTCATTAAAGATTTTGATGAGTCCTTTCTTGATGAGTGCCCTTTCACATTTTATACCTTTGGTGATCATATCGTTAAAAGAGTCCGTGTCTTTGACATCCAGGTGAAATTCCATTTCTTCGTTTAAGTTGGAAATGAAAATTTCCACTAGTTCTCGTTCAGGTAACTGAAGAGAACGTCTGCTAGACATTTGGCGCCATCGTTGCAGGAATACTGAGAATAATTCACCTGGTTTTTGTTTGGTGTTGCATAGATCAGCCATGGTGATGTCATGTTCAATGTTATAAGAGTAATGAGATAGGAACTTCTGGATGAGTTCCTCAAATGTTCTAATGCCACCTGGTAGTCGGGAAAACCATGATGTAGTTGTTCCTCCCAAGCTTTAGGGAAAGAGGCGCATTAGGTGTGTGTCTTCATAAGCCACTTCAAGACAAGCGGAATGAAATTCTCGGACATGATCACGGGGATCCCCCTTTCCTCTATATTTTTCAAATTTGGGTGTTTCGAACCCGCGTGGAAAGGGTGGCATATAAAGATTCCTATCAAAAGGATAGGGACAGATGTCATTGAGTGAGAATTGGTTAATCTTGACACCACTATGAAGTTGTTGGGAAAGATTCTCGACTTGTTGCCGCAACATCTCCATTTCATTTGGAGGAGGAGGTGGTGGGTTACCTCGAGGGATGTTATATCTGATGGGATCTCTACGCCTTTCCTCCTCATGGCGACTTTGTCTTTCTGATGCTTGTCTTAATTGGGCAAGATCAAAGTCTGAGGGGAGTTTGGCTCCTTCTTGAGCGAGTTTTAAGAAGTGAGCATCCGCATTGCTCCTTAGTATTTCATCAAATAATCTGTTAAAATGAGGGTTATGCTAAACCCTTTCGATTGTTGAAGGAGTGGGAGTACTTGGGTTTTCGTCATTCACATTTCCTCCAAGTGCTTCTTGAAATTCATTGAGGTTGTCCTCTTCTTCCTCAATTTCTATTTCCCGTTGCCTTGATCGTGATCGGGTTTGAGCCATTTTGTTTGCAAGTTTGTTTTGAAGTTGATTGAAGATGATGATGAGTTGGTGATGAAATGAAAGATTGATGGTTGGTGGATTGTGTTGTATGTGGATCTCTAGCACTCTAAGGTAGATGTAACCGAAATTCTTTCTTTGAATTGCTTGTTTGTTTTTGAGGAGTTTGGATGTGATAAGGTGTAGAGAAATCTGAGATGTGTTACAGATTTTGACTACCTAGCAATGAGAGGATTCACTCATGAACTAGTTTTAACCTGCGTAGATGTGTCTCTTAGGATGAGCTTATCCTAGATGTAGAAACAATCTAAAAAGTGATGTGATGTGTTTGATTTCAAGCAATATCTAAAAGAGAACTTGGGACAAGAACCTCTTAATGTTTTGAGAGTTGGGACGGATTGATGATGGAGTGATGATGGATGAGAAAGATGCTGGATGTTTTGTTTTTCAACTTTCAATAAAAACTTTGCGTTACAAATGGGACAAACTCTACCTCTTCCCTTTCGGGCGTTGGTGGCACTTCTCGAGCTATGTTGTAGGTGATACAGATGTTGGGGAAAAAGTTGGGATTAATCTTTCCTCCTTGATTTTTGTGATAACTCAGAGCTCTATATTGCATAAAAGCTCTATGATTCAATGATTCTAAATCAAACTCGTTTGTTTTACCTTGAAGGTATAGACGCATGCGATGTAGAAAGACTCTATGGGAGACAAAGATTTGTCAATTGATATAGAAGAATTTCCTCCTTTTGATTAATGCCTTTGAGCTCAATGGTCTCCTTTTCAAGTTGATATTCTGATGACACTTCTTCTTTCGCAAGATGTGAAGAATGGTCATAAAAGTTGTGACTTTGTGTTTGCACTTTGTTTTTGGTATTTTTGGTTGTGTTGACAGATGTTGGATGAATACTTTGTTTTTGGGATTGATTTTCTGAATTTTCTTTGACAAGAAAACAAAGCAAGCACACAAACACAAGAATGTTGCCTCAAAGGCACAAATGAGTATGGGTCTAGATCAACCCAATCCTTGGACTTGTTTTTGACCCTTCCTTTAGATGTATTTTAAGGTGTATTTCCAAAGCCTGAAGTCGGCTCAATTTGCACTTGGTCTTTAAAATGAACACACTTCAAACACTTTTTATCCCTAAGGTCAAATGGCCAGTTGTGATAAATTTAGCCCACATCTTGATATTTCTTCGACTTTGGTACTACATACCTTATGAATCCCGCCTTGGCACGTAAGGATGTGATATACTAAGTCTTGCATGAGCATAACAAATAGATGATCCCTATGATGGGGGAGTCACCACTTTTATCAAGCCACAAGTGACTTTTCAAAAAGCTATGTTTCTACTCAAGGAAATATGTATGGTGAGTATCTTGGGAGCAAAACCATCTATGCTCTTGCACTAAATTATATCTCAAATATCCTCAATCAATAGAACGGGTGGGCTACTACTTAAAAGTGTTTAGTCATGTTCGATGTTTTTGGACATAAGTTCATTCTGCAGTGACTCACTTAAGAGCCTTGTAACTGGTGGTGGGGCCCATTTGTCCTTTCGGCCAGTTACATTGTAGGAACAGCTATACCCAAAGCTACAGCTTTCGCTCTCACCTGATTTCTATAGCGGCTCGAAGGATTTACCGCTCGAGGTCGTTCCCAAGAGTATCGATCTCTTGGGAGGCCTCTCTTAAAAAAAGATAAAATTTGAGCGTTACTAACACTTTTCTCTTGCACCTAGGACCACGAGAGCCAAGGGAGAGGATAGTGTGTGTTAGAAGTAGGACCACTCGACCAACTCTTTGCACAAGTGTGCCAAGCACAAAAAACACTTGTTCTTTTTAATCTATCATTGCAATGTGATCTAACTATTTGGAGATGTTGCTCCAACAATCATGGTGTTCTTTTTAATTTTCAAAGGCAATTGTTTGAGTAAACTAGAATTTGAAAATCCTGGTCAACTTAATGAAAAATACGTTTGCATGAAGTAAAATTGCTTTAAAAATGAGACAAGTTGATTGTGAATTTTATTTGCACCAAAAATGGAAGTGTGGATTGTGAGTTTTATCTTGATGCAAGAAATAAATTTTTCCTTGTTTATTTTAAGCACCAAAACGAAGTTTGTTTCCTAACTTGCAAAAAAAATAAAGTTGTTTTTGTATAAGTTTGTGGTTCTTTTTAACTTGGAACAATGAAATTCTTTTTAAGAGCCCCAAACAAATATGTGATTCTTTTTTTAAAAGCCCAAAGTTGAAATGTGAAGTTAATTTTAAACCAAAATAAAAAGTGAATTCATTTTTAAAACCAACTTCAAAAAACAAGTTAGTAAAAAAATATAAATCTACTTTTTAATCTAATTTAAATCTGCACAAAAGAGAAAAATAGTTAGTAAAATCTGCCTATTTGGTGGGCTTCTACAAGCCTAATTTTTTTTTTTTTTTTGGTTACAAGGTGATTTGTACAACGTTTTGTTACAATAGCGCTAGTCTGTGTTTGAACAGAGGCACTATTTAACACAAACGCACTAAAAGAAAGGGAAAGACAGAGAAGGAAAAAGCACTGAAACAGGGTGAATAGTGCCAAAATAATGTCAAATGCACCAAAACAGTGTCAAAAGCGCAACCTGTGTGACATTTTCAACATTCAAACATGTTATTGGTTTAAAAAAAAAAAAAAGTTGATCTTTTTGGTGTTTGGATTCACGTCGGGTTCACCAAATGATGCCCTCCTAAATGACACAAGGTTAGTCTAAGATCAAAGAACACAAAAACATACAAAACATTAGTGTTAGTCAATCTAAAACTAAACATATGAAGGCATTCCAAAAGAGACACAAAGAGACATGCTAATATATCTAATAAGTAAAACAAAGATCACGAGACATCTCCAACTGCCTCTTAGCATGGCCTTAGCTTCTTCTCCCTTGTTCCTCTCCTCTCCAAGTTCCAAAATAGTGTAGCTCTCAGCAGCTTTTTGCACTATGGATGCTTATGGAGGATTGAGATTGTAGTATAGCTCTAAATGTGAAATAAAAAGCTAATACTAATGCTAAAATGATGTATTTTAACCAAAAAGACAAGATGTTAGATTGCTTATGCTAAAATGCTCTCTAAAATGTCTATAGCTTAGATGCATACAAGTTTTCAGGATCTGGATTATGAAGGAATGGGTTCTATTTATAGGAAAAATGGAGCAATGGATGGCCAGGATTGAAAGGTTTAATCAAGGGTCAAGCTTGAAAGTTGGGGATCCATGTGCACAATTTGCACCAATGAAATGGTGACAAGTGTCAACATAAGATTGGGTTGAGAGAAGAAGTTGGAGGCATTAAATGCCTGAGGAGACCTCATGGTTATCTAGAAGGTAAGGGTCAAGCCTAAATTAGGATTACCCACTGGATTAGGAGTTAATGCAAGGATAAACCTTTGTGCAAATGATTAAGAGATAATCATGGTCAAAGCATTAAAGGCTTGATGAGACCCTTGGGTTGGGTAGAGGTTGAGTCAAAACAAATGTTTTAACCATGTGGGAGGGTTTGAGGTAACCATTAATGGTTATTGGAGACTTTGGGGATTAAGTGGTTGAAGGTTGAAAGCCTTCAATGGTTATCAAAGACTTTGAGCCATTTAGTGGTTGAAGGTTGGAAGCTTTCAAAGGTTATCCAAGACTTTGAGACATTTAGTGGTTGAAGGTTGAAAGCCTTTAATGGTTATCAAAGACTTTTAGGCTTTGAGAAGTGACTCCATTTTGCTTAGGAATGTGACAATAATTAGGGGATGGATTAAGTTAATTAGGAAGGGGTTAGAAGAATCTAGAAGGGGATTAGATTTTGCAAGTGGATTTGGTGGGTGAGGGAAAATAGGATTTTATTAAAATAAAAATTCATTTATTTCAATAAATGTGTGCAAGTTGTATTTGGATAAATATTCAAATAAATATTAATTTATTTAAATGAGAAAAAGGAAGATAAAGCATTAAAATGCTTGAAGACTTTGAAGGGAACCATTAAAGGCTTGAAGACTTTAAGGAAAACCATTAAAGTCTTAAGAAGACTATAGAAGGAAGCCATCAAGTTTGAAGACTTTAAAGCCATCAAGTTTGAATACTTTAAGAGAAACCATTAAAGGTTTCAAGTGGGTGAGGATAAATAGGATTTTAAATAAATAATTTATTTAAAATAGTTGTGCAACTTGCTTTTGTAGGAAAATACAAGTGGGTGGAGGATAAAGGTGATTTAAATAAATTATTTATTTAAAATAATTGTGCAACTTGCTTTTGTAGGAAAATACAAGTGGGTGGAGGATAAAGGTGATTTAAATAAATGATTTATTTATTTAAATGTGAGAGGTGGGATTTTGGGGGATTTAAATAAATATTAATTTATTTAAATGTGAGAGGTGGGATTTTGGGGGATTTAAATAAATATTAATTTATTTAAATGTGAGAGAAGATTTAATTAAACAAATATGATTTATTTATTTAATTAATGGTATGAATTTGGTTAAGTGAATTAAATCAAATAAATTGAATAATTTATTTAATTAATAGGAGAAGAGGGTTAAGATGAATTAATTAAATATTAATTTAATTAATTATTAATTGATGGTTAAATAATCAAATAAATACTAAGTATTCATTTAATTAAGTGGACAGATTTATGTGACTACACCTCCTTAATTGACTTTTGGGATAGCTTGGGCAGACCCCCAACAAAGACCTCTTTTCTTCAAGTGGCCCGGGCTATTGTGCCAGCCCTTATTATCTGGAATTTGTGGTTGGAAAGGAATCATAGGGTCTTTTGTGATTCACATATAGGGAGTCCTCAACTATGGTAGAAGATAGTTAATTGGCTTCAGGAGGCAATCTTGGCTAAGTACAATTTGTCTGAAAATGTTGATCCGGGTGATTATGCTATTGTAAGGAATCTACAATTGGAAAACATTAAAATGGATCGTGCTGCTGGAAATAGATCTCAACATGCGAAGCAATGGATAAGTAGAAATGGAAGGTGGATTCCTCCTCCTGTGGGAAACTTAAAAATTAATACAGATGGCTCTTTCCATGGGAATCCTTGACATGTAGGTATTGGAGATATAGGTAGAGGTGATGATGGTTTTGCAGTTTTTTTCTTCTCTATTTATATTGGGTAGCACTCTAACAATCTTATGGAGGCCCTAGCTATTAAGATTATTGTTGAGTGAGGTTGTTCTTTAGGATGAAGGAATATTATTTGTGTGTTTGATTCTTAGATTGTTGTGGACATGTTGAACAAACAAAATTTGAATGATGTGAGTTGGAAATTAGCTTCTGTGGTTAGACAAATTTTACAATTGTGTAATACATTGGAATTTGTCTCCTTTTGTCATATTCCCAGGGAGTGGAATAGAGTGGCTGATTGTTTGGCCGAGTGCGCTTCAGAGCATATTGATGGTTGGGATTTTAGTGGAAGGGATGGTCTACCTCCTAACTATCTTGAAACTTTAGACAGGATGATGCAAGAGCACTTAGTGGTGTAGGATCAATTTCCCTTTTATGTTTGTTTCCTTTTCATTGTCATTTTTGAGGCCCTTCGAGGCTCCGGATGAGCCTAGTTTTTGGTGTAATTCCAAAGTAGCTAGCCTTTGATGCAACGTCATATTTTTGAGGGCTTTCCCAAAAGGTATTATCATTGGAAATCTGATGGTCAAATCTAATGCTACAGTCACTGGACCTTGTAGTGGTGGTGTCGGTGGTTCTTTTAGGATCCTTTTAGTTTTTGTTGTTGTCTTGGTGGGCCTAAGGCCTGATCTTTGTATTTCTATGATTTCTAAATAAATATTTACCCCTATTTTAAAAAAAATAGATGTTGAGATTGACCTTGAGCCTGGAGGGAAAAATTACTGATAACTATAAAAGGCAGAGAATTCATATTTGTTGCCAGCATAGCAGGGGAAAGGAGTGTTGGATATGGTTGGTCATTCCTGCTGCTAGGATATGTTGTTGTCATTGATGTCAACATATTCCTATGATTTATTCTAGTGTGATTGGGAAGATCTTATGATCTAGTTTGTAGTGTTGTTTTGCTAATCACTGTTTTGTAGAGTTTGGTATATCCTCTGGTATATTCCAGTGTGATCAGATCTTGTGCTGAGAATTTTAGATATTTCTTGGGATGGTCTTGTGTATCTTCAATTCAAATGGTTCATGATTTGGTGCTCTGCAAGTTATCTTTCTTCGTGACAGTTGTCGATTGGTTGTGTTGTTGAGCTTTCAAACGTTGATCAATGAAAATTTTATAAGTGGTATTGGTGCAGTTTTTCTTGATGATTCTAATGTGTTTGTTGGTGTTTCCTAGTTGTGTCCTATTTATTTTGGCGATCTGCATTGATCGTTGTACAATTTTTTGGTCATTTCTATCAACCAGTGATGTTCTTCATGTTATGTGTTTTTCCTGGTGGTGTAGCGTGTTGTAGTTGATCTTGGCGTGATTTCCAATGGAGTTGAGCATTTGGCAATTTTATTTAGGTCCATGTTATGTTGGCCATTTAGAGAAATTGATTATGTGTTGCACTGATGTTTTGTCATTGATGTCAACACTAGATGTTTGGATGCTTTATTGACACCCTTCTAGCCCTGGTAGGTTGAGTGGTTTCTGGCTGGTTTGGATCCGGCATAATCTGGTAGTCTTCAGTATGGTTTGGTTATGAAATTGGCTTATTCATGATACTCATGTTCATATTTAGTAAGTTGGTTTTGGTCTGGTGATTAGATGATATCCTGCGTGCTTGGAAATTGGGCTTGTGGTTCTAGCGAGGGTTTCACCAGTAGAGCTTTTGATGAAGATCTTTGATGATATGCATAAGTGGTGTTGGTGCAGCTTTTGGATGTTGTTGGTGATCATGTTTCAAGACTTGGTGGATGGAGATCATTTCTTTAGCGTGTGGACCTATATTGGGTCCCGGTTGATGTAGGTTATGGACTGACTTAAAGTAACATACGAATTGGTCCTCTCGATGTGTTTCTAGGATGTCTTATGTGTTGGATATTATTTGTTTGGTCTAAGGCCGACATGTTTTGTAATTATGTATTTGGTTTATTGTTTGGTGGCCGACCTAATTATTTATGGCTGAGGGTTTATATATATATATATGATGTAAGATCTCATTGTAGATCATCATAGGTATAAGGTCAGGGAATGGATATGGATATGTAATGTGCGAATAATGTAATATCATTCAGGCAGAGGATTTGGTTGATCATTGGAGATCGAATTGGGTTTATGTAAGAGGATTTAGTCCTTCGGTATTGAGCTTAACCAAAACTGTACTTAGGCATAGGAGATGTTATCTTTGTAGTTCAAACACTTCTTCCTGATTGTTGTCTAGATTTTTATGTAGTTAGTGAGACTTCTTTTGTGATGAGAAGTGCGCTCTAGGTTGTTGGCCTTCCTGCAAGTGCAAGATCCTCAATTGTAATTCACATACTTGCTACATAAGTATTATCTGACTGTGGATAGGCTTCCCACTGTGGTTTTTCCCTTTACTGAGTTTTCCACATATAAATATTGGTGTCATGTGGATGGTATTTATTATGTGATTATTGTTTATGCTTAATTGGTTTAACTGCTATTCTGGTATTTGGTTTAAGAATTCCAGTATTAATGTTTTAATTGCTAAATGTTATGGTATTTTGTGACAACTTATTCACCCCCCCTCTCAATTGTCTTCCGATTATTTGAACTGTCTAACATGTTATGCTATGTAAATCATTATATTGGTCTGGTGGTTGGCCTTTGTATCGGGTGATGTATTTTTGTAATTAAAGGTTTGAGGGTTTATCCGACCTTGTTGTCAAGGTTGATGACTTGTATATATAGGTGACATATTCATGTAATTTGGGTGTCGATATAATGTCTATATTATCAGAGAGAGGTTTATGTGTGAACAAGTGATTTATGTTGGAATCCAAGAACACTGAGAGGGGGGATGAATAAGTTTTCTACCGGTATAAGAATTTCTGAACTTATTGTTGATCAACCAGATGACGAAACATAAAATTAAAGTGCATCAACAAATGAACACAAGAAGCAATACCATAACACCAATATTTATATGTGGAAAACTCAGTAAAGGGAAAAACCAGGGTGGGGCTAGAACCCACAATATCTATATAAATGATCAAGGTATACAAATATTACATAGAGGGGTATGCACATGCATACAGGCTTACCGCCTAGAGTTCACTACTCAAATACACATATATGTAAGTCTCACTGACCTACAAATCATTAAATTATGATTTATGACATTATTGAACTTAAATGAAGTATTTGACCATGCTGGATAAGTTTTAGTTGTAGCTCTGAGTTCTTCAACTAAATTGATGGTACTGATACTTTGTTCTGCTACCAGCTAGGATTGCGCATGTGCAACTATGCACATATGTTATCATTTTCTCAAAAATTTGCATACGATCAATCTCTTACTCTATCACATCTCAAATCATATCATGTGAATGTGTGTAATCCATCGCTAAGTGATCTCTCTTATATACCCTTATAACTTGTTCATCATGTCGACCTTCATAATGAAAATAAACCTGTCGAATTCTTTGCGGATCATAAAGTATATTAAAAATTATCCCGATGATCTTATTTGATGTTGGCCTGGCATGCTACCTTCAATTCCTCAAAGGACTTAATCGGGTCCCATAATATGAATTACCAGTATCAAGAATAACCGGTTAATAAGTGTAAACCATAGGGTGTATACCGGTTGGCCTTAACTAGACAAAATGAATTCGAATGAAGAGATACCATCTCTTGAAGATGAGTTACCATCAATGACACCCCAAAAATGCAATTCACCTCAGAAGGTGACTACTAGATGAGTGTCAATTGCCAGCAATCTCCCCTTTTTGGCATTGATGGCAACACTCATGTGAAAAATGATATTATCTCTGAGTGTGCTCCCCCTTTCCTGTACATCCATGTAGCTATTTACATTTGTACTCTCCCCTTGTGATATTCATTCATTTTTCACTGTACTCCTCCCCCTTTGACATCAATGACAAAGTTGGGTGAATATATACAAGAAGAAATATGTACAAGTCATTTATATATATACCTGTCTCTATACATATTTCAGAACGTCTACATACAAAGTCTTTAAGAATGAAAAGTAAGTATCCCATTATTTCTTAAGTGAATCTAGAATGGAGTTGAACCCATTCAAGAGACTAGAATATCACTCAATATCTTGGGATTCAGTTGGATCCTCCTGCTACATATTTGCTATACACTCTATTTTATGACAAAGCAGGTTGTCTAACTGGGGACCTATAAAATTCTGAAGCTCTATGGCTCTCCTTATCATACTGTCCCTTTCCTTTTCTAACTTTAATATTTGATCCATGACTACCAAAATTGGACCTTTAAGAGAACTAGTTAGGTTTGATGCTAGATTGTAAGCATGTGAAATCTAAAGAAATTGGCCTTTATAATCCATAATCCGTTTGTCTAGGGAGGCAATGAGCTTTGAAAAATCTAGAAAAGTTTTATATACTTTACCTCCTTCCGCTAAGGCTTCATCAATAGACTGTAGACATGTGTGAATTTTTGCCTTCTCAGTTGATATCATCTGCAAAAATGTTTGTTTCCTAGCCTCAACAAATTTGTCTTTGGCCTCAAGTGCAGAAATTTGAACCAAAGAATCATATAGTTTAGGGATGTACTTAATTATTTGCTGAAGTTGCCCTGAAGAGCTTGAGCTCTCTTCTTCTTGAAATTCTGGTACAAGCCAGCTCAAAATATCAAAAGAGGACTGTATCAATTCCCTATCCTTGGATTGTTCTTGGGCTAGCTCCTGACTTGCTTGAGCTTGTCAAAACTGATGGAAAATCTTGACATTTTCCCTTTAGCTTTTGATAAACATGTGTCAGTTGCTAATCCAAAAGGGAAATCTAACTCTACCTAAAGCCTTGGTCTTTAGCAAAGGTCTTCAGGGTGTATCTATTGGTTCCTTATCTACTGAAGTTTGCACCTCATGTGCACCAGTGGCTTCACCACTTGGTGCACCACTATCTTTTGGTGCTTCCCCTGATTCCTTTTCTTTTGTGTCTTTTTCTTTTTCAACCTCTTCCTCTACATCCTATACATTTGTTTCCGGAGGATTCTGAGTATCTTCAATGTCAAAATTTGACTCATGAGTTGGTGGAGTAGTAACCAATGGATCATATTTCACATTTTGTTCATCTTTCCTTTCCATTTCCTTATCCTTTGGTAATTGAATGTTTTGAGACTATTAAAAGTTGGGACTTAGCTCATATCCTTTACTCAAAAGAATTCTTACCCATATATCTATTGTTTCTTTCTGGATCTCTTCATATATTTCTAGCATTAAATTGTTTATCTAGTGTTTAGGCTTGAATTTTGTTAAACCTATCTCATTTATTAAATTTGCAACCTCTTGTGGAGTAATGGATGGACAAATATTAACCAATTTGGTTTCCTTCATCTGTTTGGCTAGATTATGTGCATGTAATTTTCTTGTTTCTAATCTATCATACAGTTCCTTGGGCAAAATTTTCTCCAATTTTATTAATGTTCTAGTAAATGTATTAAGATATAATACAATGGCCTCTTCTAACTATTTATTATCCTTCTCATCAAATTCATCATAAAATACAAAAAATATTTTTCAGATTGCCATCATTAATAATTTGATCTATAATTTCTTGAGCATCTAACCTCTTTGGCTTACCGGTTCTCCTTTTAGCTTCCAGTTTAGATTGCTCATCTCCTTTGGACTTCCTTTTGTGTATGATGGAAATCTTACAAATCTTCTTGCATTGCTCCTTCTCCATTTCCTTCTTTTGATCTGCCTTTTTATCTCTGGAGGGTTGTTTTCTGACAACTCTTGCAGAAACACCTTTCTTCTTAGGAGCTTGTTTGATTTCTTCTTCTGACCTTGTCTCCCCTGAAGATATTGCAACATATTTCCCTTACCTTTTTTTGTTTTCTTTTGTGAGATTTTGCCAAGATCAAGGGCACAATGAAAAGCACACAAAAGAGACAATTTTTTGACAAGAACAACTGAATTCTCATCAATATGCAAAAGTGATCAACTGGATTAACCAATATAATGAATATGGCCCTGCTTATATATGCAAGGCCAAATGGATATGTGAGAACACAATCATGGCATGTGGCCCAATGAGAAACAAGGGTAGGTAAGAAAAAGTAGGGGTGGGTAGGAGAAATAATATAATATACAATAGGTGGATCGCCCACCAAATGTGGAATGTAACAACAAGATAAGACCACAAAAGGTGGAATTTCTCCTATAAGCATCATCCCTATGTGCACACTTCCCTAAGTGACTCATATCCAAACTATGATGAGATGCATTATCCTAAGTCAACTTAAGTAAAGTGTAATTATATCCTATAAGAATAAATAATTACACCA
Source organism: Cryptomeria japonica (assembly GCF_030272615.1). Taxonomy (NCBI): domain Eukaryota; kingdom Viridiplantae; phylum Streptophyta; class Pinopsida; order Cupressales; family Cupressaceae; genus Cryptomeria; species Cryptomeria japonica. The sequence goes on along the minus strand of NC_081408.1, from coordinate 618,281,919 downwards.
ACACCCCCCCTTAAGTGCAACTTAGGGGAATGAAGACTCAAGTCAACAATGCAAGATGGGTCCCAACTATGAGGCCATGATAGGTACCCATGCAAATGCAAGCAAACCTATGCAATGCAAGAGATCTAAACTAAGATCCAAGCAAATTACAAGTACCAAGTAAGCCAAAAAAGACCAATTTCTGAAAGTATAATATCCACTCAAAATCACTACAAAATAATGACAGATTATGAAAGTAGATGAAAAAATATGCACTTTAAAAAAAAATGACACCTGAAAAAGAGGTCGTATGAGCCCAAACGAAGCCTTTGAAGTTGCAAAATTGAGGATTGGACAAGTACGGCTGAGAGAATCTGAAAACTCTAAAAAAATTGTTCAACAAAATCAGAAAATAACCATACCACTACGGAGAGCACGAAAAATTATCCCAAATAAAAAAAAATTGCACCCAAAAAGGAGCAAAATTAAGCAAGCTATGGGCCTTCAAAGCTGACCCAAAAAATCAAACTGCTCAATGGTGAGGGGTTTAAAATTTTCAAAAAGGTGTTGATGCAGGCTGATGTTAGCACTTTACTATGTTAAATTTGATGGTTGTATGCCCATCAAAATACCGTCGCAACCCCCTTCCTGACCGTACGGATAGGGTGACGTGGCATACTGACTATTGTGCTGACTGTACAGATGCTTACATGTTTGTTGAGGTACAACTGTTGTGGCCAGTGACGTGTCTGATCTGCAGGGCTTGCATGGTGCCATGTGGGGTAGCGTTGTCCGCGTGGAGGTTGCGAGTGTCGAGAAGCTGTCGGAGCCAGCGAACTGTTGCAAGTGTTGTAGGGCTGGCGGGAGGTACGGAGGTTGACGACAGTATGGTACCTGAAGACTGTGTAGGGTATGAAGCATGGGGGGGTGGGGTCACAGTACCCACCCCAAATATATAAAATATGATTTAAAAAAAAAAACTTTTTTACAACCCCTTTTTTTTTATTAAAAAAATTTGTGAATTTTGTAATAAGAAAATTAAATTTTCGGAGATAAAAAAATATATCTATTTAAAAAATAAAATAAAAATCATACCGTACTACCCAAATTGGGTAAAAAATTTCTCCAACACCCAAAATTCTACTTTCGCCAAATATCGACAAGTTTATACTCAATTTTTATGGAAACGGCCACTCATACGCAATGGTGAGGTCAAAAACTCTTTTGGATGCCTCCAAAATGCGCAATACCTCAGATCCAAAATTAGAATCCTTCCAAGATGTCTCCCAAAACCAATCAATGAAGCCCCAATGGATCCGATACCATGTGAGATTTTGCCAAGATCAAGGGCACAATGAAAAGCACACAAAAGAGAGACAATAGTTTGACAAGAACAATTGAATTCTCATCAATATGCAAAGGTGATCAACTGGATTAACCAATATAATGAATACAGGCCTACTTATATAAGCAAGGCCAAATGGATATGTGAGCACACAATCATGACTTGTGGCCCAATGAGAAACAAGGGTAGGTAAGAAAAAGTAGGGTAGGTAGGAGAAATAATATAATATTCCACAAGAGGTGGATCACCCACCGAATGTGGAAAGTAACAACAAGATAAGGCCACAAAAGGTGGAATTTCTCCTACAAGCATCATCCCTATGTGCACACTTCCCTAAGTGTCTCATATCCAAACTACAATGAGATGCATTATCCTAAGTCAACTTAAGTAAAGTTTAATTATATCCTATAAGAATAAATAATTACACCAACATCTTTTCTTTGCTTCCTTAGGCTTAGGGCTAGCAGGCTCGCTGGATGGTCCTTCTGATTGTTTAGGTGGTTCAGTTGTGACTAGGACAACATTAGGTGTGGCCTAAGTTTATTTCTCTACCTCTCTCTCCTCTTTTCTCTTCTTTCTCTGCTCTTCTTTTCTTTGGGCTTCAAGGATTTTGACCTTTTCTTCTACTTCTGCCCTGTCATGACCCTCACTAATTAGTTGCTTAGCTGCAACTCTTGTGATTTTCTTTGTGATGTTGGGTGTAACTTGTACCTTATGGAATTTTAATCCCTTTTCCCATGTAGTGCCAATTTTTTCTTTTTTTTCATCAACTGGAGCTGTGAGTAGATGTTGTGCATATCCATCAAGTGTGGCTGCATCTACCTCATATCCCATTAGCATAATCCAAATTATCCTAGGCTGAACTGGTTCCATCATGCATTCATCCTTATTAACCATGAAATAGATTGTGTCCTTATATTTCTCCACAATTTCTTTAGGATTCCTTACCCTACTCTTCATCTCTTCTTGAAATGTTTTGAAAAAGGCCCACAGGTTAGCCTTCTACTGCTTGTCTCCCTATCAGTCTAGTATTTGTGTTATTTGAGTTGCAACTAGTCTTTCAAATGCCCATTTAATTCTTCCATAACCAGGTACCATATTCAGAAAGTAAATGGTTAATCATATACTCAGAGAACCATGTTGGAATGTATTCTTCTTGTCTTGCTTGATCTTTCGAAGGTTGGTCATCAATTCCTTGACCATCACACTACATAAGTCATAGTGTGCATCTTCTCTCACCATCTGATAAGCAATGTGAATGTCGGTTCCGGAGAATGAGTTCAATTAGTTAGATTGGTAAACGTTATAGCCAATCACCATTGCGGAAAATTCCATGTATCAGGATCCCTGATATCAAACCAACCCACATTGATCTTCCATCATATGTTTCCCTGGTGAGTTTGCATACATCTGTGTTTGATAAATGTTGAAGCCCTGGTACATCTGCAACCTTCTAGAGGCATGTGATACTCTTGATCACTTCTTCTGTTATCTTGTATGGCCGATCCAACCATAAGAATTCCCCAGGAATTCGGCTAAGGATGTACCTCACCCATTCATCTTCGTCAAAGGATGAAAAATCTATGAATTGGGTAAAACCCTTATTCCTCAATTGTGCATAATCTAGTTTGAGTTGATTATCAATGATAAGGTGATCTGTGAATACACAGGATATTTCATAATTGTCGATTTCTTGGATATTACAATGATTATATGCCCTAATGTCTTCAGTGTGAAGAACACCATGACATACACTAGAAAATGCACCCAAAGGATCACCCAGAAGTGATTTGTAGGATGTTTCTTGAATTCCAGGCATGGGCGGTTCTTGATTTCAACTACCATGGGAGTATCAACATTTGATGAGGATGCCATGATAAACTTTGATGGTTTTAGCAAACAAAAAATACCTTGATATCTTTCAGAATGATGAAATGCTCTTCGGATCTAGATGCTTGCACAAATCACCTTAGGACTCTTGATTGCCTTTGAAAACACTCTTCAGTATACTCGATCGTTGTGTGAAGAAATGATTTAACTTTTCCCCTTTCTATCACCATTAACCCAAATTTTTAATTGTCATAAATGTGACGAGAGAATCTAACCGGATCACATAATTTGCATGTAGGTTCTTGTAAACACTTGAATCTGCTTGAGTATCCATCCGCATTCATAATTCCCTAACCTCGAACCTAATTTGGGGTTTTTGCATGATCTTCAATGATTGCGTACCCCTAAGGCAAAGTGCCTTAGTTACCGGTTGAAGTTCCAGTTTCCGGTGCAGGACCTGTTTGTTCTACCGGCTGATCTACTGATTGTGTTTCCGATTTCCAAACCCATATATTCTCATGTTGTTTTCTGATATCTTCAACCTTTGTCTTTCTTTTCTCATCTAAATTTCCATTAGCTACTAGAGGATTCTTATTCCTGTAATACTTAGCAATATGTCCAATCTTGTTGCATGCATAACAGGTAATATTGTTGTTCCGAATTGCTTTTCTATACCCTTGATTTTCTTTTGATCTGCATTGGTTAGCCATATGTCCATATCTACTATAATCATGACATCTGACATTTCTAATACTTTTACATTCCACTGACTTATGACCATGCTTATTACAGTTAAAGCATTGACCAGTGAAAGATGCATTGTTCTGATTATTCCTATTTTTGTACTGACTTGCTACATGACCATATTTATTGCAAACAAAACATGTACCATTGAGTTTATGACCATTAGGTTGTCTTATTGGTGATCTCTGGTTCTGGTTGTTTGTATTGTTAGCATGATTATGCTTTTGACTGGATGATTGATCTTGTTGTGCAGTTCCAGAGATTTCTCGTACTTCATATCCAAGACCTCTCATGTCATTAATATATCTCCAGCTTTTCAACAATTCATCAAGTCTTGTGGAGATGGTCTTAAACTTGTCTTTGCACTCATTTTCAATGACCAAATCATCTCTCATGATTATGATTTGTCTTTCAAGTTCCTGTTCATTATTGCTAGATTGAATCAATTCAAGTTTCAACATATCATTGTCATGTATCAGTCTGTTGCATTCATCTAATTTATCCTTCAATGCTTGAGCTAGGTTTTCTTCATTCTTCTTTTTATCTTCAATCTCCTTGCACATTCTCATAGTTAGGACTTGCATTTCATTTTTCAAGGTAGTATTCTCCTAAGTGAGTTTTTGACATTGATCTTTCAAAGCATCTTCTTCATCACTACTTTGATTTTGCAGTTATCACAGACTTCTTTCCTCTTTGCTTGAGTAGTTGATAGCTTTCCTTGTAATGAAATGATGTATTTTTTGTCTTGCCTTAGTTCATTCTTTAATTTATTTCTTTTCTATTTTTTATCATCAAGATCCTCAAGAGCAAGTTGGACTTGTTGTTGCAAACTGGTTTCCATTGATTCCAAGTTCAGGATCTTCCTCAAGTTGTTAAACTTCTTCTAAGGAACTAGGGTCTGATGCCAATTGTTAGAATCCATGAACACTGAGAGGGGGGAGGGGGGGGTGAATTGGTGTTCTACCGGTATAATAATTTCTGAACTTATTGTTGATCAACCAAATGGAAGAATATAAAATTAATGTGCATAAACAAATGAACACAAGAAGCAATACCATAACACCAATATTTATATGTGGAAAACCCTGTAAAGGGAAAAACCATGGTAGGGTTGGTACCCACAATATCTATATACTTGATCAAGGTATACAAATATTACATAGAGGGGTATGCACATGCATACAGGCTTATCGCCTAGAGTTCACTACTCAAATACACATATATGGAAGTCTCACTAACTTACAGATTATTATATAATGATTTATGACAGCATTGAACTTAAATGAAGCATCTAACCATTTTGGATAAGTTTAGGTTGTAGCTCTAAGTTCTTCAACTGAACCGGTGATACTGATACACTGTTCTACTACCGGTTAGGATTGTGCATGTGCAACTATGCACATATGCTATCAGTCATTCACCAATTTGCATATAATCAATCTCTGGCTTTATCACATCTCAAATCATATCATGTGAATGTGTGGAAACCATTGCTAAGTGATCTCTCTTATATATACCCTTATAAATTTTTCATCATGTCATCCTTCATAATGAAAATAAACCTATCGTCTTCCTCCTGGATGGTAAAGTATATTACAAATTACCTTGATAGTCTTATTTGATGTCGGCCTGATACACTACCTTAAATTCCTCAAATGACTTAACTAGGTCCCATAATATGAATTACCAGTACCAAGAATAACTGGTTGACAAGTGTAAACCATAGGGTGTATACCGTTGGCCTTAAGTAGACAAAATGAATCTAGATGAAGAGATACCATCTCCTAAAGATGAGTTGCCATCAATGACAACCCAAAAATGCAACTCACCTCAGAAGGTGACTACCAGATGAGTGTCAATTGCCAACAATTTATCCTTCAGTGTTGAGTTTGAGGTGAGATTGGTGTTGTAGGGTAGACATCTGTGCTTAACCGGAACTGTAATTAGGCATTTGGAGATGTTATTCTTTCAATTCATTTCTTCTAGATTGTAGTCCAAATCTTGTTGTAAGTCAGTGAGACTTCCGTGAGGGTTGTAGCCTTTTGGGCTGTTATATTTGAGTAGTGAGCTCTAGTGAGTGTTCCTAAATGCATGTGCATTCCCCATTGTAATATTTACCCATACTACTACAGAGTATCATCTTACTATGGGGAGGTTCCAACCGTGGTTTTTTTCTTAACTAGGTTTTTCACATCAAAATCTTGGTGTTGTGTGTTGTGTTGTTAATTTCATTATCTGTTTTATTACTACAATTTATGAGATCTCTACTTTGTGATTACGTTTAGTATTCCGGTGAAGACTGATTCACCCCCCTTCTCAGTCTTCCTTCTTGGTTGCTGCTAACAATTGGTATCAGAGCTAGATCCTTTGATAGAAATTTAACCACTTAAGGAGATCCAGGATGGTAGCTCAAGGTGTTATCTTTAAGAAGGACAACCTGAGATTTGATGGAAGTAACTATGCTATATGGAAGAAGTAGATGGAAGTGCATTTGAAATGTCTTGGTGAAGATTACTGGAAGATTACAAAAAATACCTGTATTGTTCCTCAGAATGGACCATCTACTCCTGATGAGATCAAGGAAGTTGAATACAATATTAGAGAGAAGGAAGCATTTCTTAGTACCCTGACTGATTCTAAGATGAAAAATGTGATGGGACTTCAGACTACTCATTATGTCTAGACAAAGCTTGAGGTTCTGTATGAAGGTGATAAACAAGTGAAAGTTTCCAAGTTGCAAAGTTTAAAAGGAAAGTATGAGACATTGAAGATGGGAGATGATGAGAACATACACTCTTTTATAGCTAAGGTGAATGATCTTGTCCTAGGTATCAGATGTGCCAGTGGAATCATTGATGAAGATGAAATTGTTGCTTAGGTGTTGAGATCTTTTCCTTCTTCTTATAAACATAAGATTGCTGCTATTGATGAGATCTAGATTGTGATTGCAGTAACAAGAGATATGTTGGTTAGAAAGATTGCTTCATTTGAGCTGAATGAGTTTGGTGAATCACATGGAAAGTCTGAGACTGCATTTAGAGCATCTGCATCTATATCTAGTAAGAAGAAATATGATCCTGATGAGTGCAAAATATCTAGATATGAGAGAGAGAGAAAAGAGATGGAAGAGAAAGAAAGAGAACTAGATGAACTTGAAGCCTTGATTGCCCAGCAATTGCCTAAAGGTGTCAATAAGTATGATGGAAAGTTGCATTTGAAATGTTTCTCTTGTAATAAGATAGGACATTTTGCTTCTAGATGCCTGGAGAGAATGGCTAAGTATGACTGACATGACAAGTTTGATAAACATGATAGGAATGATAGATATGAGAAGCATGAGAAGTATGATAGGCCTTACAAGCCTAAGTGGAAGTATAGAAATCAGAAGAATTGTTACTATGCTACCGAAGAAGGCATTACAAATGAAGAATTAGAAGAAGATGAAGTTGTATTCCTTGCCATTAAGGAGGATGGACCTGTACCTGTTGATTCCACTAGCTGTACTATTGAGGAGAAAGCTTTAGCTGCTAAAGTTGAAGAAAAAGATGAATGGGTAATTGGCAGTGGTTGTTCATATCATATGACCAGTGATAAAAGCAAATTTGTGAGTATGGAAAGGCATGATGGTGGAATAGTTAGATTTAGAGATGACAAAGCCTGTGTGATCTGTGGGAGGGGTTCTATTTCTTTTGATGGTAAGCATAACACTGATGATGTCTTGTATGTTGAAGGTTTGAAATATAATATTTTGAGTGTTGGAAAGATGGTTGATAAAGGTTATGATCTACAATTCAAGGATGGAAGATGCAAGATCTTGAATGCCTCCGGTATAGAGATTGAATCTGGAACTAAGACTGAATGTAACATTTTTCATTTGAATGCTAGTGAGAAAAGTTGTTTGATTGCTCAGATTGATGAGAGTTGGTTATGGCATAGGAGAATGTGTCATGTAAATTTTGATTCAATGATTAAGATTTGTTCTACACATGTTGTTAGAGATCTACCTAAGATTGTTAAGCCTGCTAATCCTGTATGTAAGGAATGTTAGTTGGGTAAGCAAACAAGGATTTATTTCAAAAGAAAATAGTATACATCAGATGGACTGCTATATCTTGTACATATTGACCTGTGTGGACCTACTAATGTTAGAAGTGTGCAGGGTAATAGATATTTTATGCTACTAATTGATGATTATTCTAGGATCATGTGGGTTGTCTTTTTGAAGGAGAAATTAGAAGCATTTGATAAATTCAAGATATTTAAAGAAAAAGTGGAGATTGAAACTAGATTGAAGGTGAAGTATCTGAGAGCTAATAGAGGTGGATAATTCTATTATGGCAAGTTCAATTCATTCTGTGAGAAGCATGGGATTAGAAGACAATTATCTATTCCTAGAACCCCACAATAGAATGGAGTTGTTGAGAGGAAGAATAAAATTGTCTTGGATGCTGCAAGGACTATGCTGATTGAAGGAAATGTTCTGAAGATTTAATTGGAGAGAATCTATTAGCAGTTCTATTTTACGCATTCAATAGAGTTCACATCAAAGGTGATACTGGTATGACCCCTTATGAGCTATGGTCTAGTCATGTTCCTACTGTAGATCAAGAAATTGAAAATCATCAAAACAATAGCAATTAGGACAACCACAAAACCTAAAGCTGCTATGAAAGCAATCCCAATCCAATCAATGAAGACATAAAGACAAGATATTCAAATCAAATGAAATCAAAGCAAACCGACGCAGATATCTCCTTCATGTGGCTCCATTGTTCTTCTTTCACCTTCAAATTTGATGTGGATCTCACCTACAAGTGCAAAATGCAAGTGGAAAGCAAGTTGTTGAGAGATGAAATTCGCAGCATAAGGTTACTCGAAAATGTGATTGATCTCCCCTTTCATTGAAGAAATTCATCCAATTTATAGACAAATTGGAGAGAGGACAAGATTAGCATGAAGAGATTTGAAAGGAAATTCAAATCAAGAATGGCAAAATTATGACAAATGTATGACAATTTCTATGCAAGGTGTATGACAAATTATGAAAAATTATGACAAGTTGCTATGCAAGATGTATGACAAATTATGATAAGATTGAAATAGAAACTAGGAATTAGGAGAAATTAGCAAATTAGAAAATTGAGGAAAAAGATGAAATAGAAATTAGGTGAATTAATTAATAGGTTTTCATCCATTAATTAATTCATGAAACAGACCTAGGACTAAATAAATAGATTTATTTAACTCATAAAGAAGAAGAAAAGGATTAAATGAACAAATCATAAAACCCTAGAAATAAGAGGACAAGGAATTAGGTCAAGACAACAAGAAATTAATGTAGGTTCGATCATGATTCTGATTGACAAAGGACCAATGTTGATAAATGATTGAGATTGGTTGAAAACAATCAATGACAAATTAACCAAGACTGACAAGGAGATCAAATTGATAGGCGCCAATTGACGAGGAACAATGACTAATCAATCCAAATTGACATGATTGAAAAGGACAAGGATCGATGACGAATCGATCACAAAATGACAAGATTGACAAATTGATAATCGCAAATGATTACTAACAAGCTAAAGATGATTGAAAGATTGACAAGAGGACAAAAACCCTAATTCTATCATCGATTAGGATTGATGATGTCCAAAATGATGATAAATGAGCACGGACCATGATGCGACAGGATAAGATCGACCAAAATCATGACTAAAGATTGTTATCGACAAGACCTAATTCGAAAGTGAGAAAAATGAGGAATGTAGAAGAAGGACTCGATGCTTGCAAATGATAAAGACCAAGTGCGCAACATAGAAGAAATGTTAATCCGATGCAAGAACCCTAAAACAAGGCAATGCGCAAATGTTAAAGTATGACTCCACAAGTGTTGACCATTTTTAGATGTCTACATTTTGCCCCTCTTTGAGACAATGCGATTCTAAGCGTTGTTTCAAAGAATAATAATGAAAATGCCCCAGATAATAAAAATGACATATACATGCCCCCTCGAGGAATTGGCTAGAAAAATCCAGAAAAGAGGCCAAGTGATCAATAAGAATGACAAAAGATGATAGGTTCGAACGGATCAAAAATCGAAGGTCGGATGCAGAAAGGACAAGCAGTGGAAGGCACAAAAGACCGTGACCATCATAAGATGGAGAGCATGCACGTCCATCTAGGTACTGACAAAGATCTATATAGGAGACAAGGAGAAGGAAAAGAGTCCATTTGCACTGGCCAAAGTGGAAGAGTTGTTGCTCGAGAAAAAGGACCCTTGCAGAGAGATGGTGAAAATTCCAATGGTAGATCACCTTGGGGAACATGTACGCATCTACAAATGATCAAATGATGCGGGAGCAGCAGTATGTAGCTCAAAAACCCATATGTTCAATTTCGTGAATTTTGCTTGATTGCGGGACATTGCGGGGCCCACATGGGAGGGAAAAATGCAGATCTGCACCTGTATGGGCTCATTCTGCGCTTGTGTAGAGATGTTCTATGCCTGTGTAAGGTACACAAACACAACTTGATGTTGCAAAAGTGCAAGACAGTGTGCACAAGCGCAATTGTGCACTTATGACCGAACTAGACCGAACGGACTGCTAAGACTGACGGAAGAAATGTTAGTAAGAAGAAATTAGACAGAGGATAGTTAGAGATGAAGGAAAAATTGCTTTCACAAATGCACATAAGTAGGTGAGAACCTTTATTTATTGTAGCAAAGCAAATGCAGAGCATCATGGAATTGAAGGCCAGAGCTGAAACACAACCCCTTTTGCAAAAGATAGACACATCGCACACAAGGACTGAGTGAAGCATCCTAGGGTGCATATATCAAGGGTCGAGGTCTGTGCGGCATTCAAAAAGCGACTGTACTTATCACAGACACCCAATGATATAGTTGCCCTAGTTTGTGACAAGCATTCCACAAACAACAAACACAACAAAAAAAAGAAAGGGACCATGAACCATCTGGTCACTCTAAATCACTCAGTGACATCATCAAGCAACATAGGAACATGATCAAAGCCAAAGATAAATCAGTAAAAAGATAAGACGCACAAATTCAACCAAGTCAAACAAACAGTCTGATCGTCATTGTCAAAACTGGAAAACAAGAATGATCTTGCTGTCTGGTTTCAGGGAATGCAGTACCCCGTCGAAGACAGGACACAGTCTGGTTTCGAGTATACCACACCCTGTATAAGACCCATGATAATGTTGAGAAGGACCAATGATAATGTTGATGCTATTTGAATTGATGTGACAACTATGATCAGGTTGAATGCTTGCTTGGTCGAACAGTTCATCTATTAATGCGTGATTTCATTAAAGCACAATGTTTGATTGAGTGTCGTTGGATGTATGCTCAGCGATCTGTCTATGCACAAAGGGGACCATTTATTGACAAAATGCAAAATGCCAAAGAAATTGTTTTTGGATTTTGATGTTTTTCACTTTGTAGGAATTTCGAGTTTTTTACCATTTTTTTGTTCATTTTTCAGGACTTTATTTGACTTTTTAGGGATTTTTTCAGGACATTATTTGATTTTTAGGGATTTTTTTCCAGGACATTATATGATTTTTTAGGGATTTTTTCAGGACATTATTTGATTTTTGTGGATTTTGACATTTTAGCTAAAAATGAACACATGATTTTTTTGATGTTTGTGAATGTTTTTTAGGATTTTTTTCAATTTTTTTGATTATTTCAGAACATTTTTCAATTTTCATGATTTTGCCCCCAATGTCTAGCAAGGAAAGGAATATGATAGGTGAATAAATAGGCTTTCTGAAATGCTGGTGGATAGAGGGAAGACAAAGGCCTTTTATCATGGAGACAATACGGATGCAATTTTCAAGGGCTATTGCGTGATGGGACAAGAGATTGGATATGACAATGTAAAGCAGTGACATGGCATGAGGGACATGTCAAGAGGTTTTTGAATCCATGTTTAAATTTTAGGTCCTTATGTCAGATCAAGATCAAGGAATGAAAAAGAGTGTATGGATAGTGATAAGATATGGATAGGATAAGCAAGACCAAGAATGGATAAGGGACATAGACTAAAGGTTGGGATAGGCTAAGGGATAGTGGCAGAAAGTTGCAATAAGCCAGGGAATATGGCTGAAAGGTTATAATAAGCAAATGGATAAAGACCAAAAGCTATGATGGACTAAAAGCTGCAAACAAGACGCATGATGCTCATGAAGATCCTCAGCCTTGTCAAGATCAAAGGTGGAAAGGGAAACTGGACATGAGGGACAATAGGATATGAAGGGTAATGATAGGGGTTCGATAGGATAATGGAACAATGAAGGACAAAAGAATATGATAGGATAAAACCTATCCCCAAGTACGGTATGCAAGAAGTTCATAAATTACGCATGACACCTATTTGCCAGGTTTTCATCACAGTACTTGCCCAAGGCGCCTGTTTGCCAAGTTTTCACCAGTGGATGAATTATTTTTGCTTTACTTTCTTCTTTTGTCTTTTTTTTTCTCACTTATTTTTTTGTATTTTGAATTTTTTAATAGAAGATGGACACATGATAGGGGATGGAAGAAGGACTCAAGCGTCTTTTTTTTTTGGATAGTAGCCTTGAAAAAAATGGACCATGACCTTTAAAAGTATGCTCAAAGATGTTGGTAGGATAAGGACATGGAAAAAGAGATGAAATTCAGGCAAGGATTTATGCAAAGGATGGGATCAAAGGGATCAAAGGATGGAAAATATGCATTGGATAATGGATAGGGTATTGGAAGAATTGGGCTTCACTGGATGGAAATCAAGGCAAGATCAACATTGGAACACACCTTGACGGGTAGTGGATTGATGGAGGAAAAATGGATCCCAGATTGTGAGATTTGGATGGAGGAATATCTTGGGATTTTGGGACATAAGGGCCCAAAATGGATGAAGAAGGTGATGGAGGAACAAATTTGAGAGGGTTGGATGGAGGAATAGCAACTTTGGATGCCAAGTTGGATGTTTCTTTAGGCTTTTGTGCTTCAAGGAGCCACTTAGGGATCCACATGGTTTTTGATTTTTCATGCTTTTGTGGTTCCTTCAAGTGCATTGCCAACACAAGGGATTTAGGAACCCATATATATTTTGACTTTTGTTTTTGAGCAATGGGCCTTTGTGGCCTTTTGGATTTTTCCTTTTCTTTTTGGATCATATTTTTCTTTGCTTTGACATGTTGATTAGATTGGACATGTTGATCCTTGAATACATGTGGATTTTTAGACTTATGACTTTTATGCTTGGCATCCAAATTGCTTGGAGGGGGAAAGGAATGCATGGATGGATAGGAATGAAGTGGAGGTATTTTGCATGGATGAAAGTTACTCAAATATGTGTTCCTTTGTTGACCTTGCATACAAGACGCAGGGATATTATAAGGACCTAAGATGGATGGAAGGGATAAAGGGGAAGGGATATGTTTGGATTTTGAAGGGATGTTGGATTTAGTAGGGGTACCCATGTCTTGAGGAATTTCACTGAGGCCACGACCCTTAATATTTCTTTAACATGAAGGGATTCTTGCTTATGGAGATCTACTCCTTTGCCTTTATGAATATCTTGACTTGTAGGATACTCTTTTCTTTGGGAAGAAGACACGAGTCCATTATGAGGTGGATATGATACGAGAGAAATAATGAGATCTTGAAGTGGATCAGATTGGACCAAAGTGGAAGAACCCATTATGCATGTCGAGGGTTCATGAACATCTTGCACTGACACGTTAGAATCATGAGGGGGATTAGGATCATGAGGGGGACTAGGATTGTGTAGTGGACATGGTTCAATGACAGGCTCTTCAAGAGATGGAATGGGAGAAATAATGAGATCATCAAAAGAAATGAGATCTTGGAGTGTATATGGAGCATTAAGACAAGGAGATGGAGGAACAAAAGGATCTTGTGGAGGATTTAAAGGAATAATTTGATCTTGGCAAGGAGGAAGATCATTGGAATCCTCTTTAAAGGTGCTTTGCTCTAGACTTTTAATGGGATCATCATAAAGGATGGAAAGGATATCTTGATCTTTCTTAGGAAGTGGAATGCCAATGGGATTTGAAAGGACATTGTGTTCTTGGATAGAATTGATAGGAATAAGTGAATCATTGTGAGTGTCTGGGGAAATGGGATCTTGGTCAACAATTGGATGGGATGATAAGGTTTTGGGATCTTGATCTTGATCTTTTTTAAGACATGTTTCTTCACGCTCTAAATTATCCTCTTGACATGGGGTTGGACTTTGGGTATGCATGGGTGATTTTGGCAAGGGATTAATGCTTTGGCACGAAGGGGATGGAATTTGAATGGGACTCTCTAAAAGAGAAGCATTTGATGGTATTAAATCTTGCATTTCTAAATAGTACAAGGGATTTGTATAAATGAATTGATTAGCATATATTTTTGTGGCAAAAAATCCTTGGGAGGATGCATTATTTGATACATCATTTGGAGGTGATGGTGTAAATTGCTCTTGTGAAACTTCAAAATATGATGGAATGGGAGGGGAAGTGGAGGCAAATTGAGGGTCAAATTCTTGATGGATGGATGAGCCATTGCTAGACATTGGTGTATGATTTTGATCATCCTCAAGAAAATCACTTAGGACTCCCTTTAAGATTTGTCTAATAAGGCCACCTTTCTTTGGAGATGCATTTGAATCCTTGCGAGGTTTTGACATGATTGGATTTATATATTTAACTTTCTTGGCAAGAATTTGGTCTTGGTTTGATCTCAGGTTTTGATATTGGACGTGGTTCAATTGTTCTGACATGTTTGAAACTTGGGTTGGTGTGTGCTGCAAGCTTTGTTTTTGAATGTTTGGTTGTAGTTGTTGACATTGATATTCCACCATTGGTTGAACCATTTGTTGACATTGTATAGTTGGTTGGACATACTGTTGAAATTGGACCATTGGTTGTGTCTGTTGGAAATGTTCGAACTATTGAACAATTGGTTGTGATGGTTGAAAATGTGATTGATAGTAAACACCTTCTTGTTCTTGTTGTGGAGGCACATAATGTTGTTGTCTCTTTTCTTGAAATTGTTTCATCATCTCTATTTGTGAGAGGAGAGATGGTATGTTTGATTGTTCGATAAGAGATCTTACATCAATTGGCTCAAAGTTTGGGTTTGGACCTTGAAATTTTTGAAATGTTTTGGACATTTGGGATCTAATCTTCTCACTATTTTTCACTTTTCGTTCCAATATCTCCTTTTCTTGAGCTAGTTTCTCCTCTAGTTTTTGTATTTGGAGACTTGTTTCATCGTAAAAAGTTTGACCAATATTGCCTTGTTGTTGGGTTGGATATAGTTGTGAAAGAGTTTGTTCCTCATGTAATGTTTGAGTTTGAATTTCATGTTGCAGGTTTAGTTGATTCCAGTCAAAAGGTGCATTTTCCCTTGGCATTGGTGGAACACTCCCATATCTTGGTTTCATGGGTACAAACACTGGCTCATATAATGGAGGTGGTCCAAGTTGAACCATTCCATATTGTGGTAATGATGTGTTTGACGAACCTTCAATTTGTAATGTTTGACTAGGTTGAAACTGTGAGTTTGATACGTTGTCAATGGGTTGATATGTTTGTTCGCCCATCTTCTTAGATTTTGACCTTGTTTCAACAGGCATGTCACTATGCAAATGCAATATCTTTGGGATTTTTTTTTATTTTAAAAGGATGATGTATGATATGCAACTAAATGCAGCCTAAATAGATGAAAATGTAATCTATGGCAAGAATGCAACCTATGTTTTTTGTTGTTTTTCAAGGTTTGGACAAACTTTTTGGAATGCAAACCTAAAGACTCAACCTTGGGAAGTTGAAATGAAGCCAAGACCTTAAAGGACAAAGGACCAAATGACAATAGGACAAATTGACAATGTCTCACCTATATGCTTGGATACTAAGCTAGGTTTGACAAAAATGATATTAATGAAAGGACAAATTTTAGACAAGGTCAAGACTCCCTAACAACAACTTAGGGTATCATCCAAAGTTTTGATTTTTTAAGTTTGACAAACCAAATTTTTGAGACTAAATGCAAGAAGGCAATGATTATGACAATGACTTAGGATATGACATGAAAATGATCTAAGGATATGATATGACAAGATGAAGCCAGGACAAGATGACAATACAATGATAAGGATATGCGAAGACCAATGACTTGGAATATGCAAAATGCAACCTAGGCAAGACCTAATTTTAGCATGACAAGGATAATGCACAAATGTCACCTAAATGGAAATCTAGCTTAGATATGACAATGAAATGCAAACTTAGGGAAATGATTTTGAACCTAAGTGCAAAATGAGGATGCTTGCAATGAAAAGGACTAAAATGAAGGGAGATGACAATATGTCCTAGGACCTAAGTTGGACTATGCAAAACCTAGCCTAAAGTGACGTGTTGAAACAAAGATATTCAATGTTTTGACAAGCCATGTTCAAATGTTGGATGAATACTTGGACAAATTTGGACTTTTGTTTGGATTTTGTTTTGAATTGAAGGTTGTTGATTTTGAAAACCCAAATTGATTATGAGCACTTTTGAAAGTTTGTTTTTGATTTAACTTTTGACAATCATGGAAGACAAAATGTATGTTTGACTTTGACTCAAGACAATCAAGCACATTCACAACAAATCCTATGGCTGGCAAGGGCAATATCTGTTGAATCCTCTAACCATAAAATACAACACTCAATCGGATAGCTAGACGCTTGATAGCACTGGCTCCCCCTTATAGTGCACTCACTTCTCAGGCATACCAAGCTTCGAGTTCAAGGGGCATCACTTCCCAAGAACTTTCTAACTCTAACTGAGGAGTACATGAGAGGTGTCTTTGGCATGCACGTATCACAATGCCTGAGCCAATAGATAGAAGGATTTTGGCATCTAAAAACAAGAGATTCTAGTAAGGGCATCCATTCGGGTGGGTATTGATCCGACGAATAAATCGTCGCAATACCATTCTAGCACCCGTTGTCTACAACTTTCGTTGCATCCACAGTTATTTAGAGTGGTTCGGAAGAGCCTGGATTTAGCCCATCACCACTTTGGGTCGTTCCCTCTCACCAATGCCTATGCGAAGTGCCAGGAAAATCGGGAGGTAGGCCCAGTTCTAAGGGTTAAAACATGCAATCAAATTAAAAATAGACAAAGCATGCATGGTGTTCATTAACCTTTAAGAAATGAAATGTGCAACTACTTTAAAAATCGCAAGCAAGATGTTTTAATGAGAGTCTTTGACCGCATCCTGAATAAGATTCATTAGTAGTTGCATTTTTAGTCTTCGTCACACGTAACGCCAAGATGCTGCACAAAGAATTAGTACCAAAGAAAAACTAGAATGCAAGAAACAGAATGAAAACAAACAAATTTGCGAGTAAAAACAACTGATTTCACCTTTGTTTCTGGCCTTGCACAGGTGTAGAATGCCTCAACACAGGCACAGAAAACTCAAACACAGGTGCAAAAAACTCAAACACAGGCACAGACAACTCAAACACAGGTGCAATAAATGTCAACACAGGCGCAGAAGTGTCCAGAAAGCTCCGAGTCACCCTGTTTCTTGAGTTTTTCACCTGCAAACAACTCAAAAGCACTCAAAACATGGTTAAGGGGTTAGTTCATGTCGGGTTCACCAGAATGTAGATCAGGAAATTGAAAATCATCAAAACAATAGCAATTAGGACAACCAAAAAACCTAAAGCTGCTATGAAAGCAATCCCAATCCAATCAATGAAGACATAAAGACAAGATATTCAAATCAAATGAAATTGACGAAAACTGACACAGATATCTCCTTCATGTGGCTCCATTGTTCTTCTTTCACCTTCAAATTTGATGTGGATCTCACCTACA
This sequence comes from Cryptomeria japonica, assembly GCF_030272615.1. Lineage (NCBI taxonomy): Eukaryota > Viridiplantae > Streptophyta > Pinopsida > Cupressales > Cupressaceae > Cryptomeria > Cryptomeria japonica. The sequence continues at coordinate 618,264,125 of NC_081408.1, read as the reverse complement.
AGTGCAAAATGCAAGTGGAAAGCAAGTTGTTGAGAGATGAAATTCACAGCATAAGGTTACTCGAAAATGTGATTGATCTCCCCTTTCATTGAAGAAATTCATCCAATTTATAGATAAATTGGAGAGAGGACAAGATTAGCATGAAGAGATTTGAAAGGAAATTCAAATCAAGAATGGCAAAATTATGACAAATGTATGACAATTTCTATGCAAGGTGTATGACAAATTATGAAAAATTATGACAAGTTGCTATGCAAGATGTATGACAAATTATGACAAGATTGAAATAGAAACTAGGAATTAGGAGAAATTAGCAAATTAGAAAATTGAGGAAAAAGATGAAATAGAAATTAAAGGTGAATTAATTAATAGGTTTTCATCCATTAATTAATTCTTGAAAGAGACCTAGGACTAAATAAATAGATTTATTTCACCCATAAAGAAGAAGAAAAGGATTAAATGAACAAACCATAAAACCCTAGAAATAAGAGGACAAGGAATTAGGTCAAGACAACAAGAAATTAATGTAGGTTCGATCATGATTCTGATTGACAAAGGACCAATGTTGATAAATGATTGAGATTGGTTGACAAAAATCAATGACAAATTGACCAATATTGACAAGGAGATCAAATTGATAGGCGCCAATTGATGAGGAACAATGACTAATCGATCCAAATTGACATGATTGAAAAGGACAAGGATCGATGACGAATCGATCACAAAATGAAAAGATTGACAAATTGATAATCACAAATGATTACTAACAAGATAAAGATGATTGAAAGATTGACAAGAGGACAAAAACCCTAATTCTATCATCGATTAGGATTGATGATGTCCAAAATGATGATAAATGAGCACGCACCATGATGCAACAGGATAAGATCGACCAAAATCATGACTGAAGATTGCTATCGACAAGACCTAATTCGAAAGCGAGAAAAATGAGGAATGTAGAAGAAGGACTTGATGCTCGCAAATGATAAAGACCAAGTGCACAACATAGAAGAAATGTTAATGTGACACAAGAACCCTAAAATAAGGCAATGCACAAATGTTAAAGTATGACTCCACAAGCATTGACCATTTTTAGATGTCTACACCTACTATGAGATATTTCAGAGTATTTGGTAGCAAATGTTATATCAAGAGAGATGAAGATATATGAAAGTTTGATGCTAGAAGTGATGAAGGTATCTTCTTGGGATATTCTACAAAGAGAAAATCCTACCGATGCTACAATAAGAGACTGAGAAAGATAGTAGAAAGTACAAATGTGAAGGTGGATGATAACCTTGGGAAGGAGATCAGAGGATGTGGTTATGATGATGGACAAAATATTATTTTAGCCCCTATTCAACCTAAAGAGCCTAAAAAAAATGATCTGGTAGAGACAGTTAATCTAGATGTTGATGTTGCTAGTGAAGGAGTGCAGGAACCTAAGAATCAGAACAATCAGAAGACTCTGAGGTATGTAAGACTTCAAATCATTCTGAAAATTAGATTATTGGTGATAAGAATAAAGGTGTTATGACTAGAAGAAGGTTAGTTGCTGAAGAAGTATGCTTGATTTATAAAGTTGAACCTAAAGATGTTGCTGAAGCCTGTAAAGATGAAAACTAGATGAGAGCTATGGAAGAAGAACTAGATCAAATTGAAAAGAATAAATACATGGGAACTTGTGCCTAGACCTAAGGATGAGAATGTTATTGGTACTAAATGGGTATTCATAAATAAATTGAATGAAGCTGATGAATTTATCAGAAATAAAGCTAGATTGTTCTACAAGGGATACTCACAACAAGAAGGAATTGATTATGAGGAGAATTTTACTCCGATTTCCAAACTTGAAGTTGTTAGACTATTGCTTGCTTATGTTGCTTATAAAGATTTTAAGGTATATGAGATGGATGTCAAATCTGCCTTTTTGAATGGTGATCTTGAAGAAGTTTACTTTAAGCAACCTGATGGATTTTCACTGTCAGATGATGGAGACATGGTTTGTAAGCTGAAGAAAGCTCTTTAAGGATTGAAACAAGCTCCTAGAGCCTAGATGCTTGACTAGATAAATATTTGTTGAAATTAGGATTTAGTAAAGGTACTACTGACAGTAATCTGTACTTTAAGATAGAAAATGATAATATCTTGATTGTTGAAGTCTTTGTTGATGATATTATCTTTGGAGGTGATGATGACTTGAGCATGAAGTTTTTTGGGGATATGTAGAAGGAATTTGAGATGTCTATGATTGGTGAGATGAATTTTTTCTTAGGTTTGTAGATTGCATAGACTGGAAAAGGTATATTCATATCTCAAACTAAGTATGTGAAGGAATTACTGAAGAAGTTTGGGTTAGATGACTCCAAACCGGTTGGAACTCCTATGGTGATTGGTTGTAAATTGTTTAAGAATGATGAATCTCCAAAATCTAATCAGAGTTTGTATAGATTTATGGTTGGTGGATTTCTATATCTTACACAGACTAGATCGGACATTATGCATGTTGTGTGCATGGCTACTAGATATCAAGCTGATCCGAAAGAGAGTCATGTCACTCTTGTTAAGAGGATAGTCAAATACCTGAAGGGAACTATGGATTATGGTTTATGGTATTTGAGGAATGATGACTTCATGTTATGTGCCTACGTTGATGCTTATTGGGCTAGTGATGTTGATGAATGGAAGAGTACTACTGGTGGAGCATTCTTTTTGGGTAATAATTTGGTTTCATGGGCTAGTAAGAAACAAGATTCAGTGTCCTTATCTACTATTGAAGTTGAGTACATTGTTGTTGCTAGTAATTGCACTTAGGTAGTTTGGATGAAGCAAATGTTTAAAGATATCAGAGTTGTTTATGATGAGCCTACTGTTATATACTATGATAATTCTAGTACTATTAACATGTCAAATAATCTGGTGAAAAATTCAAAGACTAAGCATGTGTTAATCAAATATCATTACTTGAGAGAGCAAGTTAGTGAAGAGAAGGTGAAGCTGGAGTATGGATCTACAAAGGAACAAATAGCTGATGTTTTCACTAAACCTTCGCCTGCAGATACATTGTCTACTTGAGAGACAAGTTAGGGGTATCCACCCCTCCTATTGAGAACTAGATGCATTAAGTTGCATCACTCCGATGGATTTTAGAGATTTATCCTCTTATCTGAATTGGTGTGTTGGTGTTGCTCCTCTAGTGGAGTAGTTTGGTTATGTATTTTTGGGGGAGAGATTCATGTTTCTGTTTTGAGGAGAGAGTTTTGTTATATGTTTTGAGATCTATGGCATTTCTGTCAAAGGGGGAGAGAGATCATGTGAAAAATTGTTTTATCTATCCTAATCTTAGGGGGAGTTTGCTGGAGATATCTTCTTTCTTTGCATTGATTGTTTTTCACATTCATATGTTGCCATTAATACCAAAGGAGGAGATTGTTGGATATGGTTGGTCATTGTTGCTGCTAGAATATGTTGTTGTCATTGATGTCAACATATTCTTGTGATTTATTCCGGTGTGATTGGGAAGATCTTATGATCCAATTTGTAGTGTTGTTTTGCTGATCACTATTTTGTAGAGTTTGGTATATCCTCCACTATATTTCGGTGTGATCAGATCTTGTGCTGAGACTTTGGGACATTGCTTGGGATGGTCTTGTGTATCTTCATTTTATATGGTTCATGATTTGGTGCTCTGAAAGTTATCTTTCTTTGTGATAGTTGTCGATTGGTTGTGTTCTTGAGCTTTCAAACATTGATCGGTGAAGATTTGATAAGTGGTGTTGGTGTAGTTGTTCCTGATGATTCTAATGTGCTTGTTGGTGTTTCCTAGTCATGTCCTATTTGTTTTGGAGATCCGCATTGATCGTTATGTGAGTTTTTAGTGGTTTTTATCAACCAATAATGTTCTTCGTGTTATGCGGTTTTCTTGGTGGTGTAGCATGTTGCGGTTGATCTTGGCATGATTTCCAGTGGATTTGAGTGTTTGGGAATTTGATTTAGGTCCATGTTATGTTATGTAAATAATTATATTGGTCGGGTGATTGGTCTTTGTATCAAGTAATGTAATTTTATAATAAGAGGTTTGAGGGTTTAGCCGACCTTGTTGTCAAGGTTGATGACTTGTATATATAGGTGATATGTTCATGTAATTTGGGTGTCGATGTAATGTTTGCATTAGCAGAGAGAGTTTTATATGCAAACAAGTGATTTATTCTTTGATGTTGAGTTTGAGGTGAGATTGGTGTTGTAGGGTAGCCATTTGTGCTTAGCCAGAATTGTAGTCAGGCATTTGGAGATGTTATTCTTTTAGTTCATTTCTTTCGGATTTGTAAAGCGGAAAATCGAACCCTAGGTGTTTCCCCCACTCCAAGGAGAGAGAAAGGAGGTCACTAGGATTGACGGTTTTCACTTAGGAGGGACTTTACATTCAAAAGAGGGGTTGAAACCCACAAGATCCAATCCCACACAATGCAAGACTGGATTCTAAATGAGTTTCAAGGGTTGAGACATCAAGGATACCCTCTTTTGTAAAGAATGTAGATAGAAGGATTGAACTAGGAGTACATGTAAAGTAGGAAAGATTCTCTTATAAACGGAGATAGGGATACAGGATGAAGCTGCGGACCTAAAATTAGCAGTAAAATGTTGAGATGATGCTGTTCTGCAAATTTGAGCGAAAGTTGACGGGACGATGGCACCCGGAGTGCACACGGTCCTCCGAAGAATCCGCGAAACGAAGGGGGATCTGTTCGTCTCTGCACAAGGATTCCAGATCTTCAATTACAGCCGCATACCTACAACCTACACACAGAAAAGAGAGGACGATTGGGGGGTTAGGGATTAGGGGTTTGCCTTTAGGTCAAACCCTGGTTTTGGAATTAACCAAGAAATGAGAATGTTGTAAATGTAAATGTTTGTAATGTAAACAAGTACTGATACCTTGTTGTAAGAATGTTTGTATTCTTACATGTGAAGGTGTAATGATGTTGTATGTTGTATGTTGTAGGTGATCTCCTCTTCAATGGTTGAATCCTTGTCTTGAATGCAACACTTAGCCTTGAATGGAGACCTAGAATGCTCAATTGCTTGAAGGAATGCTTGAATGCTTGAATGTTTGAATGTTTGAATATCTCTTCTGCCTCTTGCACACATATGTTTTTCCTCCCTTTTCTAGGAGGGGAAATGTAGTTTATATACTTGTCAATTAGGGTTAGGAGACTGATTTTTCTGACCTTAGGCCGACCTAGAAGCATTATTTTTCGAATTGCAAACTTAAAGACCCGATGCCCAACAAGAGACCGGGCCCAAAATAAGGCCAGGGACCAGGGCGCTGGGCGCCATGGTCCCACCTCCTAGGACAACAGGGTGCAAGGAAGGATCAGGCCAAGGTGCAGAATATGCAGTTTTTGATGTCGCAAACAAGTTTCGGGGTCTCCATTCAGGTTCAACATTGCACTGCCATCGTGAAGACCCAAATGCAGTCGAAATTGCAAGTGTCGCAATTTTAGGACACTACAGGATTGTAGTCTGAATCTTGTTGTGAGTTAGTGAGACTTCCCTAAGGGTTGTAGCCTTCCAGGCCATTATATTTGAGTAGTGGGCTCTAGGCAGTGTGCATTCCCCATTGTAATATTTACACATACTACTGCAGAGTATCATCTTACTGTGGGTAGTTTCCCATCGTGGTTTTTCCCTTAACTGGGTTTTCCATGTCAAAATCTTGGTGTTGTGTGTTGTGTTGTTAATTTGCTTATCTATTTTATTACTACAATTTATCAGATATGTGCTTTGTGATTAAGTTTGGTATTCCAGTGAAGAGTGATTCACCCCCCCCCCCCCCCCTCCCCTCTCAGTCTTCCTTCTTGATTGCTTCTAACAAGGAGCCAATAGCCATTATAGGACCAATAACCATCATATTTTTATCAAGCTTACCCCCCATTAGTAGACATAGTAGGAGCCAAAAAAAATGGTAATGGAAGGTCCATTAATAAATATCACATGCACCAATAGTGGTGCATTTTTTAGCTTTTTTTACCACAATTAGCTCATTACTGGGACATTTGTGCACCACTACTGGGGTATTTATCCACTACTACTGGGGAATTTGTCCACTACTACTGGCTATTTTGAATTATCTACTATTGGCACAAAGGTGATCATGTATTGGACCACACTTTGAAATGTGTACTTTTTGATCTTTGTGCACATAAAAAATTCCACAACATGCATCGTTACTACCCACAAGCAAAAACAATAGATTTAAGCAGCTAAGTCACACACAAAGAGGACGAAAAAAAAAATCATCGAAATCAAATGAACCATTTAGGAGCTTAAGATGCACGAAGTTAGCTATTGCGACTACTGACTCCTTTCCCCTAGAAAACATTGTTGCAAGCGTTGTCAAGACTATACAAACTTTAATTGTATTTCTTTCTTTATTGAATCAATGAACAAATAACAACTTCAATTGTCATTACTAGTACTATTCACAATAACTTAGCATGCATTACAACTTACAACTTTAATTGTCTTTATGAAGTCTCAAACATGTACAATTACAATCATTGTGTTTCCATAGTTGATCATGGTATATGATTTGAATTTATTGTATATAAATTTTTATTATTATTATTTATACATAGAGAACTTTAATTGTCATTACTTGTCTTATTGACAAAAACTTAGCATGAATTAACTCTTAACTCTTACGGTTATGAAGTGTTTGTGACTATGATGGGATAGTTCCGAATTCTTAATTTGGTGTTTCTAAATATTATGGTTGAATTGAAATTTATGGTTCATGTTCAGTCTACATCAAATATGTGATGTGCACAGAGTGTTGGTGTAATTACGTGTGAGCCTCGGGAATGCTGTTGTAGACTCTATGGCAGTGGTGCGAAGGTTTCAGAATGGCTTACGATGTTGGAGGAACCTCAATTTGCTGCTAATAATCACCAAGGTGATCTTGGAGACTAGAAAAACCAAGTCCAATGATGAACCCATATAACTATTACTAGATGAAGAGAGCCAATTTTCAAATTTCAAATTTAGAAGGGAAACCCACCCATCATGGGTTCGGTCTGCCATGTAGCCACAGATGGCATTGTCATTGCCTTCAAAAGGGGCTTAATAATGATGATAGTACTGATATCAGGAATGGTAATTTCCTAATTATCATCAGGATGGTGTTTATTGGCAGCAATAAAGGCAACATCTAGGATAGGTCATATCTCATTGGCTAGATTGAGGGTTCACACAAGTATAGTAGATTTCATGAATGCAATATCTACTTAGGCACAATTTGCAATAATCACACCATTTATTGCGTGATATTATCTCAGGATTGGCTAAGTTTTTATCATAACTCTACTCTTGCTTTGGTTCGGCTTTGTGTTTCTACTGCCCTGTTTCTCCTCTGCTTTGCTAATCTTGAGGAAATGACCATGGGGGTGATAGGCTAAGACTGGAACCCGACAAAACTGACAATTTTAAAGCTAAGTCGGCGGTGTGGTTTGTCTGTTCGAAAGGCGAGATCGACAAATTTATGGAAAGCATGAAAGGCAACGATGAGAGATTGTCTAAGTAGTTCGTGGCTTCTTGGGAGGATAGAAGGGTTACCATGGGGGATATCTCCTTTGAAATAAATGAATAAGTAATTTCTCAAGCAACGGGTGTGTCTATGGAGGGGAGGAAATGGAAGAAACAAAGCCGTATTTCGGATACCACTAGCATGAACCAGTTTTTTCGTGAAGGTGAAACCCAGTGAAGAGGGTGGGCGACTTCAACCGAGAGAAGCTTCTACCACCGTGGGATGAGGTCTATTATATCATTATGAAATACTTCACTCTGGAGGGTATTGGTATTTTGGATATGTTGATATGGTTTTTCCATTGATGTCAACACCTATTAACACTTACCAACTCTGGCACTTAGAAAATTGGCAATGTTCACCGACAAGCAAGTGACTTATGCACAGTCACCAGTATCTAGTACACCGACAGAATATATTGTTCACCGGCACTTGGAATGACATGGAAAATACTTGGCTATGTCGAAGACATCGTTTGGACACCTTGTCTTTAATATTTGTTCATTGGTATATTCGTGATTGCATATTTGCTGTTATCGGAAAATAGGTCCAGGATAAGCACTGATAGGCTTATCTATTCCAGATCAGCATGACATGCTATGGAGATGATTTATTATTGTTGTAAATGCATTAAGCCAACATGTTGAATCAGATAATGCATCGGTTATTGTTTTACTTGTAAATTATTTTTATTGTAATATCTTTTACAGCCAACCTACTCAATTGGTCTTAAGTTATGGTATAAATGTAAGATCTCATTTGTGAGATCAATGTGCGAATGCGAAAAGGATTGTAATTTGGTATATGTGAGAATAAGTAAAGCTATACACACAGACATCATTTCAAGGTTGAAGGAAGGTTTTGTGAAGGCATATCAAAACTACACCGGTACTGAATCCAACATATGAAGATGTTATTTTGAGCAGTACATCTTTATTGGATTTAACCATCCAATTGTAGTCAGTGTGACTGCCATTTGTGTTTGAGCAGTGAGCTCTAGGCACTTGGCCTTTCTACATGTGCAAACCCCCTATTGTATACACAAACTATCTGCAGTAGTATCATCTGATTGTGGGTAAGGTTTCCCACCGTGGTTTTTCCCCTTACAGGGTTTCCACGTACAAATACTGGTGTTATGTGTTGTGGATGTTATTGTCTTTCTGTTTCATGCATTAATCTTTATCGGTACTAAAATTAACTGATAAACTATCTACCAGCATTAACTCTGGTTTATTGGTATTAAGCATTAAGTTTGGTTAAGTTTTTTTGGTTTGAATTTATTTGACAATTGATTCAGCCCCCCCTCTCAGCTGCCTTCGAGACCTAACAATTGGTATTAGAGTTGAGTCCTCTTTTTGTAGAAGTTTAACAACTTGAGGAGATCCAATGTCTTCTAACTATTTCAGGAAGGACAGTCCTAAACTTGATGGAACCAACTATGGTATATGGAAGATCAGGATGGAGACACATCTGAATTGCATTGGAAAGGACATCTGGGAAGTTACAAAGAATGGCTATACTGCTCCTACTCAAGGTCAACCTAATCCACCTAACTTGGCTAAAGATGAGGAAAATGATTGCAAAGCAAGAGAAGCACTTTTGAGAGCATTATCAGATCAGCAAATCATGGTATTATCAATAGATCTACTTCTAAAGCTATTTGGGACCATTTGGAAACATTGAATGAAGGAGATTCCACAGTCAAAATTGCAAAACTTGAAAGCTTCCGGGTCAGGTATGAAAATCTGAAAAAATGGAAGAAGATGAAAGGATTTCTTCTTTTATGGAAAGAGTAAATGAAATTGTTTTGGGTATTAAATGTTGTGGAGGAACCTTAAGTGAAGATGAAATTGTTTCAAAAGTTTTAAGAGGATTGCCACTGGCATACAAATTGAAAGTTACTTCTATAAATGAGTTAAGAACAATGCCTAACACATTAGTAATTGGAGACACATTGATTAGAAAACTTCCAACTTTTGAGATTGAGGAATTTGGTCCTGTTGCTACAATAAAAATAGATTTAGCTTTTAAGGCATCAACATCATCTGCATCATCATTTGAGAAATCTGATTGGAAAGCCTTTTATGCAAAAGAACTTGAAGAAAGAAGGAGAGAAAATGAAGAACTTGAAGAACTTGAAGCACTATTTGCAAGGAAAATGCCTAAAGGTCAAGTTGGAAGTAAGTATGAAGGTAAAGCACCCTTCAAATGTTTCAACTGTAACAGGATTGGTCATATGGCTTCAAGATGCCCTGGTAGACATGCAAGATTGAAAGAAGAAGCTAGAAGAACATACAAGCCTAACCCTGAATATCAGAGGTACAGATTTAAGAAGAATAAAGACAAGTCTTGTTATCTTGCTAATGAAGGAGTTACGGATGATTCTGATGAGGATCTGACAGACAATGGATGGGTCTTTGTTGCTATAAAAGAAGATCAACTGGTACCTACTATTCAACCGGTAGAGCAGACCCTGGCAACTAAAGTTGAAGTTAAGGATGAATGGATCATTGATTCAGGATGTTCACATCATATGATTGGTGATAAAGGTAAATTCTTGACTTTTCAGGAATATAATGGAGGTCTAGTAAGATTTGGAGATGATAAATCTTGTTTGATCAAAGGAAAAGGTACTATATCTCTTGATGGTAAGCATAATACCGACAATGTTTACTATGTTGAGGGTTTAAAACATAATCTTTTGAGTGTTGCTCAATTAGTTGAAAAAGGATTTCAGTTACAATTCAAGAATGGGAAATGCAAAATTGTGAACAGAACTGGTTTGGAAATTGCAACCGGTAATCAAACTAGAGGTAATATCTTTCATTTGAACAACAATGAAAAGACATGCTTGATTGCACATATTGATGAAAGTTGGTTGTGGCATAAGAGACTCTGTCATGTAAATTTTGATTATATTGTGAAAATTAGTACAACTAAAGAAGTTAGAGATTTACCTAAGATTGTCAAACCTCACAATCCGGTATGTAAGGAATGTCAATTTGGAAAACAAGTTAGAGCATCATTTAAAAGTATTCTAGAAAAATCCAATAATGCTCTTGACTTAATTCATATTGATCTATGTGGTCCAGCTAGAACTAAAAGCTTACAAGGTGATAGATATTTCATGCTAATCATTGATGACTATTCTAGAATGTGTTGGGTTACTTTTCTCAGAGAAAAATCAGAAGCACTTGGGAAATTCAAACTATTCAAGGCAATGGTAGAGAATGAAACCGGTAAGAAAATCAAATGTCTGAGATCAGATCAAGGAGGTGAATTTACATCTAAGGAATTTAATTCATTCTATGAAGTAAATGGAATTAGAAGACAGTTATCAGCACCCTGGACACCCCAATAGAATGGAGTTGTAGAATGGAAAAATAGAACTATCTTGGATGCAGCTAGAAGTATATTATCAGAAGGAAATCTACCACATCTATATTGGAGAGAGGAAATAAGAACAACAGTCTACACATTCAACAAAGTTCACATCAAAGGTGAAACTGATAAGACCCCTCACGAACTATGGTTTGGTATTACTCCTACTCTTAAATATTTCAGAATATTTGGAAGTAAATGCTATATTAGAAGAGATGAGTATATTGGCAAATTTGATCCTAGAAGTGATGAAGGAATATTTCTTGATTATTCATCTAAGAGTAAGGCATATAGATGTTTTAACAAGAGATTGCAGAAAATTGTTGAGAGTACAAATGTGAAGATTGATGAACAGTTTAGAGGAACTTCAAGGTACATAGACTCTAAACCGACAACAGAGATACTGACAAATGAGCCTACATTGAACCCACCAGTATAGAATGAAGATCTAGTTACACCGGTATCATTTGAAAATTCCACTATAACTAATGAACAACAAAAAACAGACACCCCGGTATGAAAGATTGAACCACTCTGAAAATGAGATAATTGGGAACAAATATCAAGGAGTTATGACAAGAGGAAGACTGGCAAATGAAGAGGTATGTCTTATTTCTCAAATTGAACCAGCATCAATTAATGAGGCATGTGAAGATAAACACTGGATTAAAGCTATGGAAGAAGAATTAGAACAAATTGAAAAGAATAACACATGGACATTAGTTCCCCGGCCTAAAGACAAAAATGTAATTGGAACAAAATGGGTATTCAGAAACAAACTTAATGAAGATGGTAAGGTAAACAAAAATAAAGCAAGACTAGTGTGTAAGGAATATTCACAGAAAGAAGGAATTGATTATAATGAAACCATTGCATCGGTAGCTAGAATTGAGGTAGTCAGATTATTCTTGGCTTTTGCAGCACACAAGAACTACAAAGTATATCAAATGGATATTAAATGTGCATTTATGAATGGAGATCTTGAAGAAGAAGTTTACATTGAGCAACCTGATGGATTTTCTTTGACAGATAACAAAGATATGGTTTGTAGGTTAAGGAAAGCTTTGTATGGGTTGAAGCAAGCTCCAAGAGCTTGGTATGCTAGATTGGATAAATATCTTTTGAAGATTGGTTTTTCTAAAGGTAATGCTGACAACAATTTATACTATAAAGTGACTAATGATGACATCTTGGTTATAGAAGTTTTTGTTGATGATATAGTCTTTGGAGGAGAAGATGGATTATGTAAAGACTTTTCTATCAAAATGCAATAAGAATTTGAAATGTCTATGATTGGAGAGATAAAATTCTTTTTAGGATTGCAGATTTCACAGACTGATAAAGGTATATTCTTGAGTCAATCAAAGTACTTGATGGAGTTACTAAAGAAATTTGGTATGGAAAACTCTAAACCGGTAAGCACACCTATGACTACAAATGACAAAATATCACTAAGGGATGAATCTACACCTGTTAATCCAACTAGGTACATATCTATGATAGGAGGTTTACTATATTTGAAACAAACAAGACCTGATATTATGAATGCAGTTTGTATTGTTTCAAGATTTCAAAGTAATCCTAGAGAAAATCATGAATCAATAGTAAAAAGGATTTTCCGGTACTTACAAGGCACTACAAATCTTGGCCTATGGTATCTTAGAGATGAAAACTTTGAATAATGTGCATACACAGATGCAAATTGGGCAGGAGACATAGATGACAGAAAAAGCACCACCGGTGGAGCATTTTTTATTGGAAGCAGATTAATTTCTCGGTTGAGTAAGAAACAAAGTTGTACATCTTTATCAACAATAGAATCAGAATATGTTGTAGCAACAACTAACTGTACACAGGTATTATGGCTTAAGCAAATGTTGAAGGACATAAAGGTAAAATGCAAGGAACCTATAACTATCTATTGTTATAATACAATAGCAATTGATATATCTAAGAATCTGGTACTACATTCTAAAAGTAAACATGTCTCTATCAAACTGAATTTTTTGAAAGAGAATGTTAAAGCAAAAGAAGTAAAACTAGTTTATGTGAATACTAAAGAGCATATTGCAAATATTTTCACCAAGCCTTTGCCTAAGGAGACTTTTGAATATCTTAGAGATCAGCTTGGGGTCATACCCCCACCGGTAGAAACTTAGACAGTTGATGTTTGTCATCAACTGACAAAACTAACAGAGAAATCTTTTACTCCGGCTTTGATGAGGAAAGCTACTTCTCAGGGGGAGTAGTTGGTATACTAAATAAGTTGGTATTTTGTATTTGAACTTGGTTTTTGTATTTCTTTGGCATTTGATGCCAAAGGGGGGGAGATTGATATGGAAAAATACATGTTACTCCTAGAGGGAGAGACTTTATCCCTTGGGGAGAAATTGTTATTTTGGAGAGATTGATTTCTCTCTATTTTTGAATTCTGGTTATGATCTCTTTTGGGAGATTGTTGGTTTTTGGTATTTGGCATTTCTATTTTGGCACTTTGATGGTTTTTCCATCTTGTGTTTCCATCAATGCCAAATGGGGAGATTGTTGGTATTTGTGATATGTTGATATGGTTTTGTCATTGATGTCAACACCTATTAACACTTATCAACTCTCGCACTTAGAGAATTGGCAATGTTCACCGGCAAGCAAGTGACTTATGCACAGTCACCGATATCTGGTACACCGGTAGGATATATTGTTCACCCGCACTTGGAATGAAAAATACTTGGCTATGTTGAAGACATCATTTGGACACCTTGTCTTTAAGATTTGTTCATTGGTATATTCGTGATTGCATATTTGTTGTTACCGACAAATAGGTCCAGGATAAGCACCGACAGACTTATCTATTCCAGATCAGCACGAAACGCTATGGAGATGATTTATTATTGTTGTAAATGCATTAAGCCGACATGTTGAATTGGATATTGCATCGGTTATTGTTTTACTTGTAAATTATTTTTATTGTAATATCTTTTAGAGCCGACCTACTCAATTGGTCTTAAGTTATGGTATAAATGTAAGATCTCATTTGTGAGATCAATGTGTGAATGCGAAAAGGATTGTAATTCGGTATATGCGAGAATAAACAGAGCTATACACGCAGACATCATTTGAAGGTTGAAGGAAGGTTTTGTGAAGGCATATCAAAACTACACCGGTACTGAATCCAACATATGAAGATGTTATTTTGAGCAGTACATCTTTATTGGATTTAACCATCCAATTGTAGTCAGTGTGACTCCCATTTGTGTTTTAGCAGTGAGCTCTAGGCGCTTGGCCTTTTTGCATGTGCACACCCCCTATTGTATACACAAACTATCTACAGTAGTATCATCTGATTGTGGGTAAGGTTTCCCACCGTGGTTTTTCCCCTTACGGGGTTTCCACGTACAAATACTGGTGTTATGTGTTGTGGATGTTATTGTCTTTATGTTTCATGCATTAATCTTTACTGGTACTGAAATTAACTGATAAACTATCTACCAGCATTAACTCTGGTTTACCGGTATTAAGCATTAAGTTTGGTTAAGTTGTTTTGGTTTGAATTTATTTGACAATTGATTCACCCCCCCCCCCCCCCCTCTCAGTTGTCTCCGAGACCTAACAAAGGGAAGGTATAAAATATTTTACTATTACCACTTCCCGTTCCTTAACCACCTTAGAAACAAGGATTACATCTCCATTCTGTTTTTCCTGCTTCATTCGCTGGATTCAAATGTTAACGATATTGCCGAGGCCAACAAAAAAGGAAAAAGCTTCCCCATTCTGCACCAAGGCCTCATCCTTCGTCTCTACAACTTGCACCTAGGCCTTTGCCCTCCCTAAACAATCTTCATCCAGAATGTGGCTAAAACTCATCCCCTAGTTATTGCTACTGTTAAACCCAATACAAGCCCTCCTCGGCTACCTGAAATTGGCTCCTGTAGTAAGAAAAATAAAAAGTGCCCTCCTGAGGATGTTGGAACCCCTAAGAAAGTTAGAATTTAGGAGATTGATTCCGATATGGAAATTACTGATGAGGCCAACACTCCCCGCCGTTCTGTGAGAATGGCCTCCAAACCCCCTGAAAAATTGCTAAGAGACCTCTCCTCTTCCCATGAAACTAGGAATTCCATCCCCTCTGAGAATGTGGCCCTGTTTCAGTCTACCTCGACCCCCCACTCTTTTAGCTCCACCCATGCCTCTGAAAGCCCTAAAAATTCTATGAGTCCAAAGGCTGGCCCCAAATCCCAGACAAATTCTCCCTCCCTGACTCTCAAGTTTGAGAAGATGATGGTGGTGGAGGAAGTGAGTAGCATAAAGGAGGAAGAAGGTAGCATCCTAGTGGAGTTGGGTAAGAAACTGAAGGGTTTGTTTGATAATGTGCAAGAAATCATCAATAGAATGGAGGCAATGGAAAACAAGTTGCAGGACATCTCTAGGTTTGATTTGAACATGATGCATTGCTTGGCGACCACTCTATGTCTATTGCAGGAAAGTTCTACCAAAGGCAAAAGCCAGGAAGATGATGACCACAGGGCCCTTTTCAAATTCCTTACCAAGGAATGGGCTAGGAAGCTCCTCCCCAAGAGGAGCCATGGAAAAAATAAATAGTTTCTTTCTATGTCTCAAATGTCCGATTTTTTGTTCGGTCCTAGTAGCCTTTGGGTTGATAGTTTTAATTTTTGTTTATATTTGAACTTATCTACCTGTTGCCCTGCGTGGCAAAAGTTTAAAATGTTTATTAAGACTTTTATATATCTATTGAACTTACGTAGAATGATCATAGTTTTTGATAGAGGAAACTAAGAGGGTTGTAATTTTGCTGATGTTTTTCCCGCTGACAGTTGGCTTGCCACTGTTTCTTTGTTCTATTCCTGGGTCAGCCCCCTTGTTTTGGTTGCTTTTAATATCAAAAACATTGTTTATTTAGATGTCAGAATGTACATTTTATTGTATTTTCTTTGATTTCCATCTATATCAAATGGAAATGTAATTTTTATGTTGATAGTTAAATATATTTTAAACAAGTGTCACATAGTGGCTATTATTTGTCATTTAATATTGAAATATAAATAATAAATATAATAAAATAAGTATTTGAGATTGTAATTTTATTGTAAATTAGAATTATACACATTGTGGCTTAAAATTAAATGTATTGTAAATTGATTTTAATTTTGATGGATTGATTGAATATTCCATTATCTTTAGAGGAGAATTCTCATATTTGATTTCATACCTAAACTAAAAATTATTTCATATAATATTTTGTCAAATAAAATTGTTAAATTTTTTTCTATTAATTCAAATAGTATAATATTTAATAAAATATAATCCATTAAATATAAAATAAATATAATTTATAAAATTATTTTATATATAAATAAAATTAAATAACAAATATATTTAAATACATGAGTTTATTATCTTATATTAAAAAGATATCTAACATTTACATTTTATAAAAAGCATAAAATAAAATATGTAATAGTAAATATAATTATAGTATATATTTTATGTAAAATGTAAAAAATTAAAATTGTATCAACATTTGCAACTACAATATCTAACATGTTATTTGCTTTATTGATGAACACTTCCACCAACTCTAGACATAAAATATGATCGACATATATTATAAATACAAATTAATATATATATATATATATATATATATATATATATATATATATATATATATATATATATATATATATATATATATATATATATATATATATATTGTAATTATGCATCTATTTTATATATTAAATTCATACTATATTAACTATTATATGACTAACACCTCTCTAATTAATTCACTATTTAAAATATAACATATCAATTAAACATAATTATTAGATTATTTTAAAATAAATTTGCATTACTATTACAAGTATAACATTGATTTATTAAACGAATATTAGATATATTATATTTTATATCTAGCAATATTTATTATTTAACTATGTATCTATTTTATATATTAAATTTATAATATAATTATATTAAATATTATATAACTTTCTAATTAATTTATTAAGAATAAAATCAAAATAATCATAATATTATTTTAAAAATAAATTAAACTATTATCACAAAATAAAAAATAAAAAATAAAACTTCTTATCTTCCTATATCCTTTGGTTCATTTGGAAGAAGAGAAATGAAGATAGATTTCATGGCATTGACAGAGGTCTTACTGAGTCTTTTCGTAGACTCACCTATTTTAATATTGCTTCTCAGGTTTGCTTCTTGATGAATGTGCAGAGACATAAGCTACTCAGGTTCCTCAAAGATAGACATGCAACTATATTTGTACGAGTGGAAGAGGCTCGCAGACAACCTGACATCTTTTGAGGAGGCTCTCCATAAGTTGCAAGAGGAGATTAATAGCAATAAGATACCTGCTGCTGATCGCATCACCATGCTTGCTCAAATCCAAGATCGTAAGAAGGTGATCTGGATGGAAGAGGCTAAGGGTTGGACTACTTGGGTCGAATCCTTCGACCACATTTTACATTAGTTCTCTGCTATCTTTTCTTTCTCTATTGTTCCTTTTTGGGTCTTGGACTCTTCAGTGATGTACTTTTGATACTCTCCTTTGTGACTTTGGTGGTTGAGGCTTAGCCTCCCTTGATTCCAGCTCTTGTAATTTTTTACTCTCGATTTTTAATACAAAAAAAACTAAAACTTCATATTTGCTTGTAGTATATTAATTAAATATAAATTATATTTATGTGAAACAACACAATCATTTTTTTCAATAATAAATAACAATTAGTAATGTAATTTGTAACTAACAATTTGTTTTGGGAAACATGGTTTTGGAGAGAACATAAACTAGTTGAACAATAATTTATTTATGTAGTTGTTTCTTAACTTTTATGGCAACTCGCCTATAAAATAGTTAAACAGGTTGGTCTTAAATATCCGTGTATAAGAGCTCAATTGCATTTGGCCATTGAGTGTCAAGAAAAATATATTTTAGAATTTAAAGAATTGTAATAGTTATAATCTAGAATTTCACTAAAATCTTTAAGGTAATTGATTTTGTGGATGTATTTAATAGTTTTCTTTCAGTTATATGTTTGCAAAAGTTTAAAATATATGGCGAGCCCATCATTTATTAAAATTCAATAATTTCAATAATGAAGGCAAAATGCATTATGCTATTTTATTGAAATGATATATATATATATATTCTGGTATAAATATTTTTTGTTAACATAAAATAGGCATAATATTATTAGTAGTTGAGTTGATTTACTATGTTAGTTTGTTCTATTCTATAATTAGAACACATATGAATATTAGGTGAAAGTATATTTTAAATTCATTAAATGTTTTAAACTTGTAATCAAGATGAAAGACGTGTTTAGTAAAGTAACTCATACAATATCAATAGAACACTTATTTCTTTTAAATCTAAATTGACAAAATACAATTTAATTTTCAATCTCAAAGATCGATCCAAGACAGGAAAGAGATGCAATTAATGATGGGCGTAAATCTACCTTTAGGATAGATTTCTTAGAGGCTTGAGAAGACATTTTTTTCAATTCTTTTTAGAGGGAAAATCCCGAGTGTACAAAGATGACCACAAAAGGGTCAGTTTGAAGTGATGTGAAGTTGGTGGAATGAAATTGTTGCAGAAGAAGAGAAAATAGAATAAGATGAAGAGTGAATGTTGAACATATTGTGCAGGAAGGAAAAAGTGCAGAGGACATAACAATAAAGTGTGGAAAACACAGTGGCAATTCAAATTGAGTAAACTCAAGAGAGTGAACAAAGGACAAGGCGTGAGATCAGAGTGAGAAGATAAATCCAACCATTGAGAAAGTCTGAGTTACAACTTTGGGAAAAACGAGGGATGCTACACCAGACGAAAAACAACAAGGGAAAATGAAGATGGCTAGAGGAAATGGATTTCCAGATCCATATAGAAATATACAAAATTTTAAAGTAGAAACTCCCCCCTTGGTAAATTTTGACAAATATGATGAAATAGAAACTATGAGAAGCATATATTCAATGAGATCATGGGTTCAAAATTATCTATGTACGTGTTCATCCTATTGATGCAATTCGTCAGGTCTTGAGGTCAATGATAGGAATGGCTAAAAGAGTCTAGGATAGATCATCGTGTCTGGATGACCATTCCGAAGGATTTTTCCTTAGCATCTTGTTGAGTTGTATTATGTCCTAGGCAATATTTGAATAAAATCCTACAACATAATTTACCAATCTAAGAAAACATTGAATCTCTTTTAGATAAGTCACCTACAAATTGGAAATTCGCATTAGGATGCGTTGTTGTGCCTCCATTCTCCCCCTTGGAAGAAGATGAATGCCAATGAAAATAAGAGATTCTTGAGCGAAATGACTCTTGGTCAAGGATTAACAACAAGACCATATTGTTGACAGAGTTGTAGAAACTGTCGAAGATGGTTAGGATTTGCATTGGGGCTTTGGTTGAAGACTAGGATATCATCAATATAAGGAAAAATGAATTTGTAATGTTTGAAAAATAACATCCATATGTTGCTGAAAAATAGAAGGTGCAATCTTAATATCGAATGTGAGTACATTCCATTCATACAAACCTTGTAGTACTGAGAAAGCAGTCTTGTAGCGATCATTAGGATGGATAGGGACTTGCCAGAAACCTTTTGTCAGATCAAACTTAGAATAGATATTACTACCTTGTATAGTTTGCCATATGTGATCTTTCCCTGGAAGAGGATGTTGATTATCCTCTAGGAAAGTGTTAAGAGGCTTATGGAGGCACAACAACACATCTTAACGTGAATTGCCAATTTGGAGGTGACTAATCTAAAAGAGCTTCAACGTTCTCTTGGATAGGTAAATTATGTTGCTGGATTTTATTAAAATATTTCCTAGGATAGAATTGTAGCCTATTTTTTGCTTTCAGGAAAAAAATGGTCTAAAATATCCATTTTAGGTCACATGCCAAAGTTTTGAAAGGTTTCAAATGTTAAAAAGGGAAAAAGCTATGTTTTATGTCTTGTGAAGATGTAATACAAGATAAAGGTGCAAAAATAAATAAATATTTCAAAAGCTATGAGTTTATTATTCCAAAAAGCAAGTTGAATGGTTTTGGAGGTAAAATTATCTTTGTTTTATAACTGACCATGAGTAAATAAAAATAAGATAGAGCTAACATGAGTTCGAGCTCCTACATGGAAGGAGGGAACCCTAGTTTAATATGCTGTGTTATAGTCCATGAAGGCCAAAGAGTTTGTAGATTAAAATACCAATAATGCAGCAGTAGCAAAGGGTTCCCAGAGAAAATGGACATATACAGATCTGCATGCCATTCATAGCCGCAACAAGGGTTCCCATCTTTAGCTCATGCATGCATTTCTCGAATGGAGACAAAAGAGTAGCTATTCATTCAGCATGTTTTCAGTTTCAATGGAGTCAGAGAGCCGATCTCATAGATTGAGCATAAAAAGAGGATTCTAACTCAAGGAAATGCGTGGAGAAGCTCTCCTTTGAGCCATGCAAATATCATACACATCTTCTATTTTAGAGCAAGTTTGTTCAACCGTCATGATTTCTCTATCTTTTGGTACAAAGTAGAAAGGTCTTATTGTATGTATGTATCTGTAGAAATATTTCTTTTAGTTTTTTAATGACTCAAGTCATGCCAAAAAAGAATGTGCAATGGCAATGTTATTTGTGTTTCTTCTAAAAGATTTCCCTAAAATCCCAAGGATACTGATAGCAGCGGTTAGAAACAAAAAGAAAAGTCTCATAGATTGACAGTGATACACATAACATATAGAGCAGTTTTTGACAGAGCGAAATTCTCCCTAGACACTATTTTCTTCCTTGTTTAGACCAAAATCCTTGTTCCTTGGACATAGTGGGGGTAGAATGATGTACCCTTTCCTTAGGAAGTGATTGAAAGTGAAGGAGATGGAAGATTTTGTCTAAAATATGAATTTCGCTCCTGACCCTTCCAAAGGGTCCAGAGCGAATTTCTTCAAAGCACCAATTTTCTCCTTAGATGAGGTCAAAACCTTGGTTCCTATGGCATATATGGAAGTGGAGTGATGTATATTTGCTTGGAAATGCAGATTGGAGTTCAAGAAATGAAGGATCAAGCCTAGAATATGAATTTCACTCCTAACCCTTCCAAAGGGTCTAGAGCGAAATCCTCAAAACCTTCTCTTTTCTCCCAATTTTGTATTGAGCCAAATGTTGATTGGGGTGATTTGAACTTGAAGATACCCCTAGACATGCATTTGAATGTGTTGTGAGTCCAAAAAGTAAGGATTCTAAGTTAGAACATGAAAATCACTCCTGACACTTCCAAAGGGTCCAGAGTGAAATCCTAAATAAGTCTTGTCCTTGGCCATCGTTTAGAGTGAATTTCTCCTTTCAGGACACGAGTGTTGTCTTCATGAGAGAGGAATCCAAAGGTGAACATCATGGAAAAGAAATGTAATAAGAAGGTAGAATTCAACCTAAAGGAAGAAAATCGCTCCTGACCCTTCTAAAGGGTCCAGAATGAATTTCTTCACCAGACACTATTCCTTGGTCCAATCTACAAGCTAGTGCATTCCCAATCAATTTGGAAGCCCAAAGACTTGTTCTTAATGACATAAGGGATGAGGAATTAAGCTAAGTGAGGGAAAACAAGCAATCATTAATTTCTCTCCCGACCCTTCCAATGGATCTAGAGCAAAATTCTCAAAATCACCTAATTTGCTCATTTTTAAGGCCAAGATATGGATTCCTAGGCCTTGGTGGAGAGAAGTCTAATATATTTTTTCCTTAAGATGAAATTTGGAGAAAGAAAGGGATGGATTTGTGTCCCAATCATGAATTTTTCTCCTGACCCTTCCAAAGGGTCCAGAGCGAAATCCTTTGAAATGCCTATTTTTCACCTTGTTTGAGCTGGGCAAAGGGCTAGTTGTGGGATCACAAGGGGAGGAGGTTTGAAGGTTAGGTCCAATATTGTGAAATATTGAAAATGAGGTCTAATTGAGATAAAACTCAAATTTCTCTCATGACCCTTCCAAAGGGTCCAGAGCGAAATTCTCATAGGGCCTGTCCCTAGAGAGGTTCCTAAGCGAATTCCATTTTGATGACTTCTTGTTAATGATTTGAGGTAAGAAATGCAATGTTGGATAAATTTATCATGTGTACTTAATCATCTTTTGGTTTGTTTTGCAGATGGAGGAGGACTAAGCCACGACAAGGATGACCTACTCCAGTCCCTTCATCATCAAGGACACTCCAAATGCATGGAGGAGGACTTCAAGTGTTCGAGAAAAGTATTGAGAGATTTTGAGTGTTCAAGGATTTCCAAGCTATCCTCAAAGACTCCATTCTGCCACACAATGGAACCACATGATGACAGAGAAGAATTACCTTACAAGCACTTCAAGGTGAAGTAATGCTACCAGAGAAAAAGGAATGGCTTGACCGTGAGAGGGCTTCATAAAGCACATGGGAGTCAAAGGGGTACATCATTCATCGCATCAAGGACAAAGGAGGATCATAGAAAATTAGTGCAAGGGTACATTAAGGAAGCAGATAGTTTCAGAAGAGTTAATCAAAGATAATCTTCTCATCAAATATCAAGAGATACAAGCAAGTACAAGACAAAATGGTGTCCCAGTCACCGTTCCTCTAGTCAGACAGGTCCACCTCAGCATGTCCAGATTCAGTGTACCTAAATCAACAGTGATGGCACAAACTTTGGTGTACCTACCCCTGCTTCCTATTGGTCCACACTCATTGAATGCAATTTTCTCATTGGCTAAGGAGTTTGTTATAACAAACCCTAATTATGGTTTTCCATCTTGTAATCCTAGCCATTGATTGTAAATCAATCAGAGCCATTGAATTGTAAAGAGATCCCTATATAAAGCTCTGACTGTACATTTGTAAAGGTTAATAGTTGGTTAATAAAGGCTAGAATAGCTAAGAGTTAGTAGCTAGAATAGTGAATAGAATATTAGTTTGAGTAGATTAAGAAGAGAAGGCAAGAAATTGTTGCTTCGATTGTAAATGAACTCCATTTTCATTGAAGTTATGGTGAAATGTGTCATTTATTTACAATATGCATGGTCTCTTGTTTAATCTTCATTTTAGATGATAGATAATTAGATTGAGTGAAAGAATTTATTAAATGTACTCGCGCGGAATCCACCTAGTCCAAACCACTAGCCTCTTACTAATTGTAAATGTGCCTTGCATGGTGAATAGGCATAGAATGAACTTAATCTCGAGTCGTTACACGTCTGTTGTTCATGCATTATCTTGAATGGTGATCAATGTCGGATGGTGCATGATTTGAACATATTCGAAGCATCCCTTAGAAGATTGCACTGAGTTGGTGTTAAATTGTTCAGCCTAATGGTAAGACTCAGCCCAGTAGGACTCCACCTAGTCGTTCATCTATCTTCTCACATTTTAGGTCTTAGAGTAGACTTTCTGAGCCTTTCATCTTTTGATATTTCTTTATCTTCTAGCCAGTTGATAGGACTTGAGTTCCAGGAAATCAGATGCTCAGGCATTCGGATGTAAGTCCACTTGTGAATCTAGCATAATCACATCAGACCAAATTGAGCTTATCCACAAGTAGAGAACCTACATATAAGAACCTTGGAGTTGCCTCGATTGATCTCTAGGCAAAATCTTTAGCATTCGAGGAAACTTTGTTCAAGAGAGGATAAGATACTTTGGTATTTTATTCTGTGTTTGCATGTGCATGGAAAACACATCAATAGTAACCAAGTTTAATTCTTGGTTAGGGTAGCGTATAATACTTTTTCTTTTAGTTTTTCCCTTCCTCTAAGTGTTGATGCACATGCTTCAGAAGAGTTTTCGACTTTGCAGTTTAGTTGGTATATTTTGTTGTTGTTCAATGCTTCTAAAAGTTGAGAGAAAGGTTTGAATCTGAGTTTTGTCAAGAGCCAAATGTTAACTAATAATCCTAATGGATTGCTTAAGGCACTAGTCTAATGTGTTTAGCAAGAAAACACCCCTGAGAGCTCGCCAAAATGTTGCCTATTTTTTGCTTTCAGGTAAAAATGGTCTAAAATATCCATTTTAGGTCACACGCCAAAGTTTTGAAAGGTTTCAAATGTTAAAAAGGGAAAAAGCTATGTTTTATGTCTTGTAAAGATGCAATACTAGATAAAGGTGCAGAAATAAATAAATATTTCAAAAGCTATGAGTTTATTTTTCCAAAAAGCACGTTGAATGGTTTTGGAGGTAAAATTCTCTTGTTTTATAACTGACCATAAGTCAATAAAAATAATCTAGAGCTAACATGAGTTCGAGATCCTACATGGAAGCAGGGAACCCTAGTTTTATATGTTGTGTGTTATAGTCCATGAAGACCAAAGAGTTTGAAGATTAAAATACCAATAATGCAGCAATAGCAAAGGGGTTTTTTACGTAAAGGATGACTTAGTCAAAGAGAAAATGGACATATAAAGATCTGCATGCCACTCATATCCATAACAAGGGTTCCCTTTTCATCTCATGCATGCATTTCTTGAATGGGGACAAAAGAGTAGCTATTCATTCAATATGTTTTCAGTTTCAGTGGAGTCAGAGAGCCAATCTCATAGATCGAGTGTAAAAAGAGGATTCTAACTCGAGGAAATGCATGGAGAAGCTCTCCTTTGAGCCATGCAAATATCATACACATCTTCTATTTAAGAGCAATTTTGTTCAACTGTCATGCTTTCTCTATCATTAGGTACAAAGTAGCAAGGTCTTATTGCATGTATGTATTTGTAGAAATCTTTCTTTTAGTTTTTCAAAGAATCAAGTCATGCCAAAAAAGTATGTACAATGACAATGTTATTTTTGTTTCTTCTAAAAGATTTCCCTAAATCCCAACGAAAGTGATATTAATGGTTAGAAACAACAAAATAAATCTTAGAGATCCAACAACATTAAAGATCGTATTTGTTTCTCTTTTGTTCCTTATCAAAAGCTATTACAAACATAGAATAGAAGGACCAATAAAGAACAAAAGTAAAGACAATAAGTTTGCAGCTATGAGGGAGCACTGGTATAATAGAGATGTGATGATATTTGAGACAACATATAGGTCTTAACAGTGTAGTTTCAGAAGAATAAATCATAGTCATAGAAGCATGGGTGTGCAATCATGCTATTTAAAGACATATTGATAGTGATTAGTAGACCATATAGAGCATTTTTTGACATGGCCTTAGAATTATCTATTGCAGTACAATCAAAAGGACAAAGATCATAGCATGCACCCAAATAAAGGTCACATGACATATAGGGCATTGGATAGAAATTTTATTATTGCACCAGTCTTCAAGAGGAGTGAGAATTCTGAGACATAAGAGTAGTCTTAGACCTATTAAGTGACAACAATATATACATCCCTATTATAGTCATAATCAAATACACCAATTGCAGACCAAAAGTATTTGAATCTCTCCAAGAGAATGACATTTCATGACCCTAATAGCAATGAACACAAAGGCTAAGTTGTGCAGGTCAAAGTATGGAGAGATCAGCCGAAAAGTACATTGATCATAGTTACAATGAATGAAAATGGTTAAAAGCATAGTGAATGCCAAAGCCAAAGGGCAGTCCTTTATTGGGAGTTTGAGATTAAAGACATCAACAATGGTAGGGTAAGATGACATAATGAAGAAAAAGCATCTCAGCTCAGGTATCAAACACAAGGTTGAAAGGTCCTATAGCAGTGAGAAGGTCAAAAGAATGTATAAGATAAGTGGAAAACAGTAAGCCACAAAAAATGAGTGAGTCACCATCAATCACAACATATGATTCACAGTCGCAAGATAAGGGGTTCACAGTATTAGAGTAGACATCAAACTTATTAATCATCACAATTAAGTCATGATACTTGGTCAAAGAGCAGTGAAGTCATCAAGTATAAGGTCCTAGATGCAGTCCAAAAAGATATAGCAAATATATTGTGCATCGGCAAATGGACAATGGGTCTTGTACATGTTAAGGAGACAGCCTTCTGTGTTAGACCAATGAGCATGATACTCTCAGAATAATGAATACAAGAGACACTTTTCTTGGTTTGAGTCATAGAGGCAAATGAAAGAGCAGACCAAAGGAATATATTGTCAAATCATAAGGACAATGTCAAGAGATACTCAAGCAGTCAAAAGACTTTTAAGACAAAGGACAAGAATGAAGGCCTCCTTCTACAATCATTGGTCATAGATGTTCAAGATACTAGTATATCACTAAGACAAGACAGTCCTTATCTGCTACAAGAACCAACACATGCCTTTTCGAGAGTTGCAGACTATTAAAGGTCAATACACAGGGTCTTAATGTTGTAGCAGTCATTAAATATAGTTTGCATGGAGATATCATGCCAGAGAAACCCCAAGACCAAATTATAGACATTAAGGCAAGCCTAACAGAGCATACTGAGCGCAAAGAACATACATGAATAAGCCCTCTACAGCACCATCTAGAACTCTAGGACAATGACTGAAATAAGACAGTGATTTGAAGACAAAAGGCCCAATTCACAGTCAAGAGACAACACAACAATATCAAGAGAAGCCCTGGCTAAGAATAGGGTAGATCCAAGAAGAATCAACTGATGGCTAAATATAGAGAGTAGCCCTAGGAGGTATGTTATACAAAGCTTCAAAACATACCACATATCTCAATCCAAGGAGCATCTACAATAGTAATCAGTCAAGTAGTGAAAATACAGTTAAGTTAGAGATAAAAGGAATATGTATCAAGGCACAAGATACTCCATCAAAGCACAAGATTTTAAATGATAAGTCCTTAAGAAGCAATGCCAGGGTTGTATGGAAAGATATCAAAGGCCAGTCTAGACTTAGGGTAAGTAATAACAATAATAGGGCATGCACAAAATATCAAGCTATGATCAAGTATCATGATACAAATCTATTGGATAGCCTTGCAAGATGTTGAAAGTACACGTGGTATCCCAAGCATCTAAAGGTCACATACACTGTTTGATACTTCCAGTCACACACATACAGTGAGAAAAGATGAAAATATCAGATCACAGTAGCAACAAATATGGAATAGTACAAAGTGAAAAGATTAGTCTTATCAAGAAGCAGATGGGTGAAGGGAAAACACAAGACTATAACAATGAGGTCACATAGGAAGTACAAAACAAGAAAATTCAGTCATTAATACTCCAAACTTTATTGGAAAGACAAATACAGTGAGGAGAGCATGTCATGTATGCTAAGAGCCTAAGACAATGAAAGGTAGCCCAGCTAATAGAAAGTAAAAAGGACTGTGCATAGGTTGAAGAGAATGTTACAGTGGTCAAAGGCAGATAAGATAGTGAGAAAGGTTTTACACAAGGTACCCTAGGATTTGAAGAATCAAGGATAGACAATACAATGGGTGGAGTCCCTAATTATAGATATTGAGAGCTCATAATAGTGAACAAAAGTCTTCAAGAGAAGACCTTATTCAAATATGATCAGTAGAGCACTGTAGTATGATATTTTAGGCTCTCAAAGGATGATCAATAGCGCAAATGATCAAAATTATTATTTGTATCGGTCATTATGGACAGATTACAGTCCCTTTCTATAGCAGTCCTCAATATTGTGGGAATCCTACACTCAGAAAAGCAAGTAATAAGCTTCAATTTCAAACACAGGCTTGTATGTTTTAACATGAGTCGATATCTTCATACAAGTTGTCAAAAGTAGCTAAAAGAAAAGCCTATGCCTAGAGTGAGTTTGGCTTAAAGATCAATTAGAAACTTTTTGAATGTAGCCACTAAAGGATATGATCAATTAGTGGAGTCATCTTTACCAGTAGTGGCATATCAGGTAAAGATACAGTTAAGTAATCATTCAAATAGTTAAAGGGGAGATGAAGGAGCCAAGTGGTCATCTTTGAGTTCATTATCAGTTTGATGCCCAAAAAGGAGGGATTTTGGAGCAGATCCAACAGTTCTATTTAAGTTTCAAAACTCCACATGGATGCAGTATCAATTGAGGAGCACTTTGGGCCCACAAACACTCAGTTAGAATCAATTTTGACCTCTTTTATGCATGTCTTCTTCTCAAATTCGACCCCAAGCCTTCAATCATGCAAAAAGGGAGATAGAACTAAGATGTGAAGACCACAGTTCGAGCTAAAACTAAGGAGGCAAAATCAGTTGCAACTTTCAGTTCACAAAGGCCTCCTTTTTCTATAAGATCTTCTTTTCTTTCTTCTTCATAGTTAGTTTTTTCTTCTTTGCCCTTTTCTTTTCAGCTAGGCATGAATATTGTAGCTCATAGAATCATTTTTAGTTGTAAAATTCCTTTATATTTCAATAATAGAAAGTAGTTTTCCTTTTTAATACTTCGTGTATTGTGTTGAGCAATTGATTTGATGATATTTTTGTGATTCTTTCTTCGAATCCTTTGATGTTGTCTCTTTTTAACAGAATTAATGCAAGACGATGCATAGTAATACAGGTTATAGGGGTAAATGCACAAATTTCAGTCCCAATCCCGCAGAAGTCTGCGGGTTGGAAAATAAACCTGCTAGAAATGGGTGCCCGAGCCATAAAGAAACGGGCGCCCGTTTAGCAACGGGTGTCCGAAGCTAAACGGGCAGCCGTTTATTTCAAATCGGGTGCCCGATTTGAAAAAACGGGCGCCCGTTTTTAAAATGTATTTTTTTTTTTTTAAACCATTTTCTATCATTTTTATTCTTTGAAAAATGGGTAGGCGTTTCTGAGGAGCACACGTACCCATCTTTTTCAACCCAGCTGACCCCCCTAGACCATTTTTACCTCCTTCTAGGTATTTAGTTTTATTTTTTATATTCTATTTTATTTATTTTTATTGTTTTTCATAAAAAAATGTTAATGTATTGTTATTTTTTAATTTTTATGTTTTAAAGTTCGAAAATCATGTTTTATTTTATTTTATTTCATGTTTAAAATAGTTTTTAGTTTTCAAATATTGCAAAAAACATGAATAGTAAAAACCTTAGGAAAAAAAAAACAAAAAAACGTAAACGAACAATAAAAATTAGACACAAAAAATAGACAATAAACCCTGAACAGAAAAACAAACACTAAACCCTAAATAGAAAAAAACAAACAAGTCCCAGGAGAAATTTGACTTTCTTGGTTGATTAACCCTAAACCCTAAACCCTAAATTATAATCTTTATTTAAAACCCTAAACCCTAAATTATAATCTTTAATTAAAACCCTAACATTTATGTTATCAACCACCTTAAGCATTCCTAATGGTGGCTATATTTAGTGTCAGAAATTTTAACGTTTTCATGTCCTAAGCAATTGAGTTAGACACCATGGATTAATGTTCCTTTTATAATTGCTTCACATCAAAAAACCCATCCTTATCCTTCTGCCCCACACCTAGATTGGTCACCAAATCAACCTCTATTGTTGGCCCACCATGCCACCTAAAATTCAGCCAAGCATCCACCCAAGCCATCTCTTCCTCTTTACTTCCTAATCATTTTAATATGAACGCTACCAAGTTCGACCAAAGAGACCTCTCCACTACATCCCATATTGTACTAACTACTCTTTCCTTATCCTTGAAAACTCGCATGTTCCTTTCTAGCTAGATAGGCCAAATGATGATGATAGCAGTTTAATTCCGAATGAACCACAAGATAGAACTAGACATATTAAATTTCAAATAGTCCAAAATATTAGGGAGATTATGTGGCATCGTCCATTCAATCCCTCATCTTTGCAAAAATGAATTCCATATTATTTTTGCAAATTCACATTGCACAAAAGGATGGTCATAATCTCACTAATTTCCTTACATAAAACACACTTGAAAGAACCCCAATGCCCCATAAGTTGTAGTAAGTATTATTGGCCATTACATTTAATTTTCAAACTAAAAATTGTGAGATATGCATTATAACTATTGTAGACAAGGTTGACATGGAAATATCCATAACTAAAATGGTTTTATTATTTTCATTAATAACAAAAGGAAAAATATGCCGAGCTAGATGCATACCAAACTATTCAATTGAATTGGATTTTCAAATTTTGAAGTGATTAATTTGTCCTATCAACCCCGTTAGATTTGATATGTTTGAGTAAATTCAAATCGCAATACCTAATTATAGGCTTGTCAATTACCCTCTTCACTCAGTAGTTTTCTTTTATATCTAATTAGATTCTTGGAAAAGAATTAGTTTTAATCATTTAAGTATGAATTCATTAGTTTTAATTATTATTAATTTATTATATATAAAACAACATTAATAATATACATAATAATAATATATTTCTAATAATAATATTAATTAAATATTTATAAATTATATTATATACTATTTTTTATTAATGATCTCATATTTAGATTAATAATTGCGACCAAATAATCAATAGAGAAACCATTTTACAAAAGAATCATAGTTATCCCAAATAATCTAATTTAGATGAGTTATGTATTCTAATATATGACAAATTTTCTTGGATAGGTTTCATTATATAAACCCCACTAAATTACTTAAAAATTTACACGTCTATATAAATTTATTTTGCCAAGTATATTTTAAAATAAAAAAACTGATTATATATTTATATGTGTATGTATCATTTTACATTTAGAATGAATTGATTCTAAATTTTTTATGATAATTGCTTGTATTTCATTACCAAATGTTTATTCTAATTGATATAATTGATGTACATAATTAAAATATATTTTGAAAATTATTTAATATGTAAATAAATTATTTAATATGATATAATAAATTTCCTCTTAAGTATCACCATTGAAGTGTATGTGATCTTCATCTAGTACAAATGGAATGAAACAATAGATACAATAGGATCCTCTAGGAATGGAGAGATATGAGGGTCTCCATGGATCTCCTAAAGTCTATTCCAAAGTGTGTGGGGGTAACCAATATCCAATGCAATACACATAGAATCATGATCTTGATAAGTTAGATCAAATCACTCCTACATAGTCAATGATGTTACACCAAGATTATATAATTTCTAGTGTTTCTAGTTTAGGTATGACTCCATACATAAAAGAAAAATGATTACACCACCTTAAAACTTATCA
The DNA here is from genome assembly GCF_030272615.1 of Cryptomeria japonica. NCBI lineage: Eukaryota > Viridiplantae > Streptophyta > Pinopsida > Cupressales > Cupressaceae > Cryptomeria > Cryptomeria japonica. The sequence goes on along the minus strand of NC_081408.1, from coordinate 618,233,073 downwards.
AGATACCATTTTACAAAAGAATCATAGTTATCCCTTTCTAATTTTACCACAAAAGGATGAATAGAGAAACCTATGATACCACCTCAAATAAAACCTTAAAAGATCAATAAAATCAATACATATAAAACATATCAAACAAATTCATCTCATGTAAGACGGTCATTTTCAAGTGCCAAGATGTCCAAGTAAATGACTAGAATGTGAAATCACAAAAAATGGTCATTTATTCAAGCTTCAACTTAGTGTAGTACTACTAGTTGTGATCACTAAATCATCCAATGATTCTAGAAAATAACACAACAAAGTAGTACATGTATTGACAAGTTCATAGATATAACTTATGACTTTAACTTATGATTGTTTTTATGATTTTGATGGAACTTATAAGTTAATTCATCTTTAGATGTTAAAAAGTATTGTTTGAGTTGCATGGGCATTATGATGTTTTATTTTGTAGAATTCTTCTTATACTTTGATTTAAGTGGATAATATTTCTTAAATGAAGCTTATTATTACCCACCTATTAATAATATTATAGATCTATATGTGAGTTTCCTTTTTTTATATTTAAGTTACTAAATTGTATTTAATTATAAGTTTTTTTGGAAGGTGAAATGTAATTTAAATAGTTTGTAATTGTAAATTTTCATGTTCAATGTAATTGTAATTGTAAATTTTCAAGTTTGTAAATTTTCATGTTTGTATATATGCAGATTATTTTCACATGATGGATGAGTTTGAGATAGATGAGCTATTAGGTCTAGTACCACCTCCACCTCCACCTCCACCTCCACCTCCACCCGATCAATTGAGACAAACAATTAGGACAAATATTGATGCTTTGATTAGAGATATTCATACTATTAGGCGTGAGCCTCATCCACCTCCTCAGTTGTTACGCCTTGCAGATAGTATGCAAGGCATTGTACAGTCTGTGCAGGCATTAGATAGTGAGCTAGATAGCTATCGTAGTTGGTGTGAGGGATTGCGTGCATTTTACGCTAATGGCCTCACATACAAACAAGTTAATGACTTAAAAATAACAAAAATAGATTTGAAAAAATATTTTGTGAACCCTAAGACGGGTGAAGAGATAGATCCGAAGAAGCCACGGATCTCTATTCGATGGTGTAGGCACCCGAGCATTGCTAGCCACTTTTGGGAGTGGTGGTGGATGGTCTTTGACCATCCACCACACTCCAATCATGAGGTCGCGATGTATTTTTTGAAGAAATTATGGGCGGAATTTCAATTGGGCAAAAAGCCCAATTACTTTGATATTAGATCATTTCAGGGGGTTGGGAGAGGCATGCCCCAGGATAGGCCAGGAGAAAAATTGAGCGACAGGGTTAGAAATCATGTGCGCGATGATCCATTGGTTCCTCTTCCATCACCAGTTGTTCCAGCACCTGCCCATCATTGAGCAGTGGATTCTGCTCTAGGTTCATTGAGTGCCCTGTAGGGCAATTTGGTATAGCAGTTGCGGGAGGTGAGGGCTGGCCCCTGCTTAGCACATGTTTGCACGAGCTGTGGGGATGTATGTAGGGGTCCACAAAGTGAGGCTGCCCCTGGAGGAGATGGTGATTTTGATGATGCTAATGCCGCCCATGGTGGTTATGATGATGTCAAGGAAGCTGCACATGTTGATGTCGTCTCTTCATATGTTGATCTCCTGTGGGCAGATGATGATCAGCCTACAGAGGTACAAATTTATTTGTATAATTTACAATGCAATATTAAATTCCTTATATATACACATATGAACCATAACATGAGTCAATTTTTTCTGAACAAAGGATGGATCATACCACATCATTGAGGAATCGACAACATGTTACCTCAATACCTAGAGATTTTGGTGCCCCATTTACGGTATGCACTTTCATCTAGATACATTGTATTGATATGTACATTTAAAATAAACAATAAATTTTTTAATGTAATGATTTACATATGATATGTTTTTTCAATTTTGTAGGGTGCTTCATGTAGCATTGAGGTGGGTAGTTCTTCACGTGACCCATGGACCATTGAGGCTCAGCCTCATATACCACTAGTATGTTTTTCATCCATTAATTTGAAGTGTTTACATGCTTACTAATTTAAGTACAACTTTGATTCATGTTCGTTATTTTTTGCAATTGTAGGCTTCTAGATTGTTTGATGGCGCATCACATGTATGCCTTCGACCATTAGTTACTTTGCCTGCATCACATGTATACTTTTATGTGATAATCTTGTAGTATATATATATATATATATATATATATATATATATATATATATACTTTATAATTTATGTATATATACAAGTTTGATTCATGCTTTATATATGTTGTTTAGGCCCACACCATTACCAATATTGGTATGGCTATGGGGTTGAACCAAATGCAACCATTGGCATTATCATTTGAGGCACGATGATTAAAAAAATAATTTCTAATTTGTTTATACTTTGTACCTGGCTTTTATAGGGATTATCAAAATTGATGTAAAATGTTTTTTTTTGCAGGACTTGGCTATGACCACTTTTCTTGTTCATGATAGTGGACCTCCACGTACCAGTGAGGGCATTGTAGAGCACGGTCGTATGGTAATTTTTTTTAAATTTTTTAGTATTTAATTACTTTATAAGTGAATTATGCAAGTAACTTCTTCTCATGTTAAATCTTATTCTCATGTAAAATCTTTTAATAATGTATAGGAGGGTGCAGACACTGATACTGCACAGGAGGGTGGAGTCACTAATACTGCACAGGAGGGTGGAGACACTGATATTGCACAAACACAGGATGGTGCATCTCAGGACCACGTGCAGCAGGATGATTCATCTCAGCCACCTTCACGTGGAGTGAAGAGGACTACAGATGAGATGCACACAAGTTCTTAGATTGTATATTTTAGATCATGTCATGTTATTGTATTGTGGACTTTTTATGATGACACTTGTTATGTTATCTGGGGACTTGTTATTATGTGATTATATATAGGACTTGTTGTTATGTGTTACCTGATTATATATAGGACTTTTTATTATGTCATTTCCTTGTTATTAATATTACAGGTCGTGTTATGTGATTTGGCGCACTCTAGTGATTATATATGTGATACATTGTTTTGTTATTATGCTATTTGGACTTGGTTTAATGTCATTTCCTTATTAAATTATTATTTCAAGACTTGTTATTATGTCATCAGGAATTGTTATGTGATTGTATATAGGACTTTTTATTTATGACTTGTTATGTGATCTATTTATGACTTTATATATTAACATTGTGATTGATCATCTTATAGTGCAATAGTTTATAATTCAATGTGCACAAAATAACATTAAGAATAAGATAACTAATACAATGTTGTTTATGAAACCAAAATTGTATCAAATGTAGACAAATACAATGTTAAAGGGACAAAGAAAAACAATTATCATGATTAAATATTTAAAAGAGTTCACACAAGTATCGACCTATTAATTATAAATGAATCTCATAGAGGAATCCAATAGATTGATGGAACTAAGGCTAACCAAATTATTAGGAAGCTACAAACATAGTATCGACTTTCCTCTTAAGTTGACCACACTATAAATATAGATTTGTCATACAATGATAAATATAGAGTCAGGTCATATTTAAGACATAATTCTATCTTTGAACTTACAATTAATCTATGAAGAGATTACGATAAAATAAATATATCATAAAAAATTAGAATTCAATTGTAACACAATTACAATGTGCACAAAATAGCATTAAGAAGAAGATAACTAATACAATGTTGTTTATGAAACCAAAATTGTATCAAATGTAGACAAATACAATGTTAAAGGGACAAAGAAAAACAATTATCATGATTAAATATAAAAGAGTTCACACAAGTAACACAAACTTACATGCATATAAATTTGATTCAACCTAATTTACCATCTGCACCCTCTCTCTTCTGCAATGCGTCTATGATTGCCTTATGCTCTTCTACTGAAAGTGTCCACAATACCTTATTAGCAGGTCTACCTTTGTATCTTTCTAATTTGATGTTTGTTGCCACCACCAAATGAGAATAGTGTATAATCTTCTTTTCTGATTGGTAGTCTTCATAAGCCAATAAGCCATTCCTTCTTGTTAAGTATTTGCGTAGCCATGTACCAACCACCACAACAGACCCAACTGGATACTGAAAACCATCATCATCTACTTGATCACATATCAACTTTTTCTTAGGTTCTACACATCTAGCTAGCCAATACTCAACTTGCTCATCATTATCCTCAGGTGCAACAACAACATACACATGTCCTATAAAACAAATTTAAGTACAATGTGTAGAAATAAAACTTGTTAGAATTTATAATTCAAATATGTAATCAAAAATTATATGACAATACATAAAAATATATAATTTAAAGTTATAAACAATAAATTGAATTAAATTACCAGGTTGTATGAGGTCTGAAACACGATCATAATCTTCTGATGCAAATGCATGATCGGGGTCTTCATTTCTTCTAACATCTTCATATTGTGTCTCAGTAGGTGTTAAGGATTTGTGTCGCCATTCTTCGACCCATTCCATATTCTCTCATTCTTCCCATTCACCTGCAATACAAAATTGACAAAAACATGCAAGCTCTCTAGTCCATATAGTCCAAGTGTTAGAATTAGAACTCTTAAATGAATGCCATCTAGCTGACCCATTTATTGTATCACAATCATATCTTGGAAGGATATTCTCCTCTTTAACTAGCCAGAAAAAACGTCTAATTGTAGAGTTTTGACTTGATCCTGTGGATAAATTTGCACTACACCAATCCACAATTGCACTTGCATTTTTAAATTTAGCCTTTTCCTCGAATTTGAGTTGCTCTTTGCAAAGGGCTCTCTTAACACATGCACCGACACCGTCATGTTCTCCTTTCCCATGTCCAACCTCAAAAAAACTCCAAATGTGTTCGATATTAGTTTTCTTATGAATCCTACTCAACCAATAAAACATTCTAGAATTCTTGAATTGCCCTATGCAATTATCAGACCATATTAGATATTGTGTCATCTGAATTTCTCTCTCCCTCAAATTTTGAAAAAAGGTCTTGAAGCAAAACTGGACAAACTCAGATGAGTGTAATTTATTATCACTCATATAGAAATGGTACTCTCTCAAAATTTTGTGATCCTCTTGTGTACTATCTGGTGCATGCCTATAGACAATATGGACAAAAATTGATACCTGCACTGAATTGTAGTATTGTGATTGTACCTCACCTTGTGGTGCAAGCGTGTAGTTCTCTGCAAAGTCAACAACCGAAAGTATACTACCAACAGGAAATGTATCCTTACATATTTGAAACTGACCATCGAGCCATCTAGCATTTTGAGTGTGTTTAACATATTTAGGTATGATGTTACTCTTGAATTCATTCATAAATGCATGAACACTAACTTTTTCAGTGATTAGATTGCATCGTTTTCCAACCTTTTCATCCTTCAGTGGATACTCAATACTTTTAAATCTTTTAACATCAATTAATTGTTGTCCAAAATCATTTGAAACATTTTCATGCAAACATTCATCCAACAATGCAAGATTGCCACATATATCACATACACCATAAACACATGCATTGAAAAGAGAATTTTGTTCATTTAGTGGGTTGCAAAACAAACTTGAAATAAACTCCTTTATAGTTTCAGGTGGTATATTTATACAAGATTCTTAGAACATTCCATTACTATGCATGGTAACACGTATATATCGAAATGCATCATAATGGTAGCGAAATTGAGCATGAGTTTTGCAACAACATGTGACTCTTTCCTTGTTAATTCGAACATACCAAGGTTTACACTTTTCAAAAGACCTTTGACAAATGCTAATAGTCAACACCTTATCATCCAAAATTTTTTTATACAATTCAGTTTGAGTCATGTCCAATAGGTGTTTTGGATGTGGATCATGAATTTTTGACCCAACTCTTAAATTAAGAACATCTCTAACATTAGGTGATACTCTCGTATTATCGTGCCAGAATTTTTCGATCAAATTTTTGACTTCGCCAGTAAGTTTCATATCAGACCTTGGTAGTCTACCACTAAAAGTCCACAATTTGTTTGCCGGATCACTTTCAAAATTAACTCTTCTTTTTACATCTCTTGACAAAGATTTGCGATGAATATTAAGATATCCACTTATGTTACTCATCATTGTTTTATTAGAAGTTGTTTGGCTTACTAAAGTTGTTGTTATTGCCCGTCGTGCCGTATTTTTATCTTTGGAACGATTTTTATTTCCAATTGTATCAAAGGCGTTGGCAACAGTCGATACAACTTGTTTTAAAGACTCCTCCTTCTTCTTGGGTTTGACATAAAATCCTGACTTCTTCATCACTTTTCGCATTTTAGTCATTTTAATTAGTTGTACCATTAATTGACATTGAAACCCAAATTTCTTATTATAAAAAAAATGTCTAAACAATCTATTTGTATGTGTCCTAATCTGTCTCCATGAAACCAAGCCAGGAAGGTTGTCTAGTACATCACTTTTAATTTCAAAATTTTCATTCATTTTATTATCTTTCAAACATGTTTCATTTTCAATTGGTGTTTCCATGTCTACATACACATTATTGGTTTTAGTTGTAGGTGGATTTTCAATTTCATTTGGAGTTTCAAATTTGGTTTCAATTTCAATTTCAAGTTGAGATCTAGTTTCATTTGGGGTTTCAATTTGGATTTCAATTTCACTTTCAACTTGACTTCTAATTTCATTTGGGGTTTGATTTTCAATTAGAATTTAATTTAATAAGTAACCTGCTTCTACTAAATCACCAATTTCTTCATGAGAAAAAACATAGGGTTGTGAAGACATACATGTATCCAATAATGGATTAGAAGATGCACCTGAATTAAATGGTTCTATTGTGTTTCCTTCGTCAGCATTTATGGTCTCATTGATGTTCTCCTCTTCTAAAACGATTGTGGAACTTGAAGCTCCTTGTCTCATTCTTGATCTTCTCTCTCGTTGACGCATTGCCTCCTCCCTATTTGCTGCTATCTCCTCAGTTGTCAGAACCTTCTTTTTCCTCTTCCTGCATTGATTTGATCCCATGGCTACACCAAAATTTGAATTTGAATCAATCTCCTTACCAAATCGACAATAAGAAAAACAAAGAGAATGATTAATCAAAACATTCTCTTTGCAGATCGTACCTGTCAGCCAATGATTGAAAAATCATTCAATCATTGGGATTTGTGCTTGTGGGCCAGATTCTAGCCCAAGAGATCTTTTCAGAAATGGGCACCTGTTATTGAATAAAACGGGTGCCCGTTTTTGAAAATGGGCGCCCGTTTCTCTTTCAACGATATAGAGTGAAACGGGCGCCCATTTTTTGAATTTAAAAAACGGGTGCCCATTTTTTAAAATTAGTGGCAGGAAACATTCCTTAGCTTTGTTTTTTGCTTCGGGATAGGCTTGGTCTCACCAAGCCTATGCTTGGACCTCCAAAAAAATGACTAAGGTAAAACAACATCAGATTTCTACCTTGGCCTAATTTTTTGAGGGCCTTTCTGATTGAATTTTTTGACAAAACGAAAACCCATTAGAGTTTTCGAAGTCCTGATTTCAAAAATGCAAATTTCATAGTGATAAGATTACTTTTACTATTTTTGTATTATTTATTAATCAAAAGTGGAACCTAAACCTAAAATACCAAGGTTCACTAAAACTTTAATAACTTTTTGGTTTTTAGGATTTTAGAAAAATAAATTATATGGAATCAATCTACATACAATTCTTTTGAATATTAAAAAAAATAAAATTGAAAAATATGAAATTTTCATCAAATTATGGTGGTCGTACACTTGATGTTTTGAAAATATACTTTATTGTCAGTTAAAAATTAATAAAAAAAAATATATTCAAAAAAAAAAAAGAAAAAATATTCTCATCAATATTTGGTGTCTTAGGTATCATTTCCCAGAAGGATTTGCAAAAATTCATTTATTTGCATCAAAAAAGGGTGGTCGTACACATGCGTGGTATGGTCTTGAAACAGACATTTTGAAAAACTAGTTTTTAAACATGCCTACTAAAAAAGAATTTCTACCATGTGGGTATTAAAATAAATTACATATTTGAAAAGTAGACTCTGAGCACTACATTTTCTATTACTGAAGTTTTTTGAGATTCAATCTCTAAGTGCATCAAATTTTGACATCAATCGACAGAAAATTTGAAAAACAGAGAAAACACTTCCACTTTTTGCCCAAAAGTGGGACTCAACTTCTTCCAGCCACCCATAGATTGTGTTCAACTAGTATTGGTAGTTTAAAGTTTTGAGAATACTTTATTTTCCTTTAAGCAAGCTATGAAATTAGCCCTTTTCTATGAAATATTGATGTATTACTTATTTAGTTGAATGGTCATGAATGAGGTATTCTTTGTTGAGATGTATTGTGAGTCAATATAGTTGATTAGGTTTCTTAGATATTTGGTCCATCACCTCTTAGGATAGGTTTCCATTTAAAAATATTCTTACTATCTCTTTTCCCATCATGTCAAGTTTGCAGGAGATTCATCATAAAGGAAGCCAACCTATAATCTGGAGGTCTACTTTCACCATAGGCATACCCATAGGCTTGAAAGTATTCCCATGTTTCACAAGATTGTTGAGCTTTCAGTTGAGCATACATGGGTGCAATCTTGGTGACAATAGTTTTTGACATGCCCGGTGGGACTATTGAACTATTATAGTACATAGAAGACCACTTTGAATGCTATTTTGGTGTGAGAAGTAGTGATTCCAACTTTTGGAGGCGAGATCTACACACACTTGGCAAATTTGAGATCAGATCTTGTGGATTTCATAGACATTTAAGTACTAGTATGTTATAAAATAATCTATTATTCCAATTTCCAGCTCTTTGAATTATTATAAATGTCAATTTTTCATGGAAATACTTATTATTACCTGTAGACACCTAGAATTGTCATGTCTAATTAAATAAATATCTTTATTTATTTAATTATTTTAAGCCTAATTCTTCTATTAATTAAATAAATCTTTATTTATTTAATTAATTCATTTATCCTCTTCTAGCCTTATTTCTCATTTAAATAGATACATTTATTTATTTAAATTACCCTTTTCCTAAATTAAATAAATACTTTTATTTATTTAATTGATCCCTATTCTTCTATTAATTAAATGAATATTTATTTATTTAATTAATTCATTAGCCTTTTCTACCTATGACACATGTCATTCATCTCTTAATTCCTACACTACCTACCCTCTCATTATTTTCTTATTTCCTCTACCTACCCTCTAATCATAGCCGACCTCTTTTACACCTCTCAATATTATCCCTCCATTTCATATAGTGCCTTCTATATAAGGAGATGCTTCCTTCATTATCAACCCTCACGAATGTATTCTAACCACTCGACTATGCTTTCGAACTTGCATATGCAATCAAGCCTACTTGCAACCACATTTCCTTTCTTTGTTGAGCTCTTGTGCACATATAAAATCTCAGAGCAAATATATCAAGCAAGATCAATGGAGATAGGAAGAATGGAGATCCAAACCCTATTGGACATGTGATGGTATAATCTTTGTGATTTTGAGTTATTTGCATTGTCTTAGGTAATCTTCATATGTTATGGTGGATCTTTGTTGTTGTTAGGCTAGGGTTTTGTGGTTGAATTCATTTAGTCTTTTAACATTGTTGTTTCCATTTTCACCATATACATTACCCTCTATACCATGAAAATGCAGCTTCTTCACCTCCTTATCAGTCATATCCTAGTATCCATAATGTTGGTTTTAGCCCAAATAACTCTGTTGCAGTAGCAAAACAACAAGTTTATCTTGCTTACCACCCACCCAGTCCTCCTCAATCTTCTTGGTAGCTTAAGCAAGCCTATAACTAGTCTCAAGAAGCCCCTAACCAACTCCAAAATGAAGATTTTGGAGTTAATGAAATAAAAAGTATATTGCAAGGCATCACCGAATAGATGGAGGAGATCAAGATCCAACATAAACATAATGAATTATCTTTCCAAGATTATCTTAGTGAACAACATGATGAATGGGCTCATCAAGCATATTTTCATGAGCAAGAAGAGTTGGCTCATCAAGAGCAATCTCATAAGCGGTACTTGGTTGCACAACATCGGTGGTATGAGGAAAATATTGCAAAGAAGTTAGCTACACAAAAAAGAGGAATATGAATGCAAGCTAACAACTGCAAAAGAAGAGGTAATAAAAACTTTTCTTGATATATTACAAAAGGTACCTATACAATTTTCTCCTTCTCTTTCAATGCAAAAAAGATCCCTATGTTTAACACCATGTGCTTCATACAAAATGAGCCCATACATGAACATAATCAACCTGGAATTCCTCAAGAGCAGTCTCTTAAAGAACCTATCTTCCTTCCAATAGCCCAACAAACTACTCAAGTTGATCTAGTGAGTCCTATTTTATCCCTTGAAAGATATTGTATTGAGCATAACAAGTCCGAACAACAAAGTATAGAGCAAGAAAATGATCATCAGGATGAGGTTTTTTCTGATTTGTTTAAAGAACTTCCATTTTCATTGAAGAAGAGGAAGTTGTACTATGTTTAATGCTAGTGAATCAATAGGAGCAACAAAATGAAGATCAAGAAAAAGAGGACTCATTTTGGCATGACCTTGAGCTTTTTGTTGTAAATTTAGATGTCAAGCAGTCATTTGTTGAAGAATTAAATCAGGGGCAACAAGTTGTTGAAAATGTAATAGTTGTTGATTCTTAGATTAAAGTTGATTTTTTTTGTTGAGCTTCCTTTGTTTATTGCTAATGATGAAGAGAACATATATACACTAACAAATGTGGCGAGTTATGATCAGCAAGATAATGTAAACGAGATCGATAGGGTGTTGATCCATGAGTGTCAAATAGAGGACAACGTTATTGAGAAGGTTCAAAAGGTTGATATGAACACAAATGTGTTTCAAATGGGACAAAATGGTAAGCAAGAAAAGGTGATGATTCAAGACATAGTTGATAAAGAAGAAACCAACAAGGAGAGCTCAAATTTCATTCACAGAAGGGGCTATCCTATAAGACATCTTTCTAGATTGGAGGCCAAGAAGACAACACAAGACAAGCTTAACCCCCAGAATTAAGTCTCAATAGAAGAACATCATTCCCAGCTAGCCTATGCCCTTTGAAAAAGAAGTGTGTATGAGTAAGATGGAGAGGTAATCCATGTTATTTGCATTATTGAAGCACTATTGTAGCCTTGTGTGAAGAACCTCCTCATTCTTCATCTCTTTTTAGTTGTTTATCACCAAGTAATGCATCTAAGTTAGATAGAAAGGGATGTTATTTCTCAAAACTAGTTAATGGTTTTGTGTAACTGTTGTGAAGTATTAACACATCGTCCCATTGCAAATGGGGACCCCTACTTTTTGCTTTCTAGGGTAGTTTAGTTTGATTGTTTGCCTAGTATTGTTTATTAACCTTTGCATTTTGAGAGTTGTCAAGGTGGGAGCAATGTGATTGAGGGAGAACTTTGAATGTTTGAGTAGTGTCTAGGGAAAATTCACCAATTTCACTCCTGACCCTTCCAAAGGGTCCAGAGCGAATTTCCTTACACCTTCTTTCCTAGTCCTAATTTGCATAAGAAACCTTGTCCTTCTGGTGGTATGAAAAGAGAATTGATGTTTGCAACAAGGAGAAGTGATGAAAGGTGAGGAATTTGGACATGATTGCAAATTTCGCTCCTGACCCTTCCAAAGGGTCTAGAGTGAAATCCTCCTTATTGCTTATTTCTTCATTAAGGACATCAAATAGTGGAATTGAATGGAATGGAGAGGATTCAAGAAGATAAGTCTAAAGCATGATAAGTGGAAAAGGTCAAGAAACTTGAGCTAATCATGAATTTCACTCTTGACCCTTCCAAAGGGTCCAAAGTGAAATTTCACAAAGGACCTAAGATTTCACCTAAGTCATCGGTTGGTTGGATTGATTTGTAAGGATATGGCAGGAAATGCATCAAAATGTTGATTCAAAGGCGAAGTCAAGTCAATTTAAAGGTTAATTAAGCCTAGAATAGAAATTTTGCTCCTGACCCTTCCAAAGGGTCCAGAGCGAATTTCTCCATAAAACATTCTACCTTGACCCAAACTAGGAACTAACTCATTCCTAGGAAATGTGTGAGATGAATTCATTATTTAAGCCTAAGGGTGAATTTCGCTCCCGACCCTTCCAAAGGGTCAAGAGCGAAATTCCCATAACCTCTATGTTCCTCCTTGTTATGGCTAGGTTTTTTGACTTCTAAGGCATGGTTGGAAATATTTTGATGTGTTCTTTCCTTTGACAAGTGGATTAAGGAAATGGAGTGATTAAAATCAACTCAAAACATGAATTTCACTCCTGACCCTTCCAAAGGGTCTAGAGCGAAATCCTCAATTTGGTCCTCTATTTTGCCTAAGACATTGAAAAGACCTTGTTTTGAGCTAAGTGGATGGCACATTAACTTGATTGTGGTGAGGAGAGATGAGTTTGATCAAGTTTGAAGGTGAATTGAATGGAAGACACCGAAATAAACCTAAAACAAGAATTTCGCTCCTAACCCTTCCAAAGGGTCCAAAGTGAAATTCTCCCTAGGCACTATTTTCTTCCTTGTTTAGACCAAAATCCTTGTTCCTTGGACATAGCGGGGGTAGAATGATGTACTCTTTCCTTAGGAATTGATTGACAGTGAAGGAGATAAAATATTTTGTCCAAAATATGAATTTCGCTCCTAACCCTTCCAAAGGGTCCAGAGTGAAATTCTTCAAAGCACCTATTTTCTCCTTAGATGAGGTCAAAACCTTGGTTCTATGGCATATATGGAAGTGGAGTGATGTATATTTTCTTGGGAATGTAGATTGGAGCTCAATAAATGAAGGATCAAGCCTAGAATATGAATTTTTCTCCTGACCCTTCCAAAGGGTCCAGAGCAAAATCCTCAAAACCTTCTCTTTTCTCCCAATTTTGTATTGAGCCAAATGTTGATGGGGTGAATTCAAATTGAAGATAACCCTAGGAATTCATTTGAATGGGTTGTGAGTCCAAATAGTAAGGATTTTGAGTTAGAACATGAAAATCACTCCTGACCCTTCCAAAGGGTCCAGAGCAAAATCCTAAATAGGTCATGTCCTTGGCCATGGTCTAGAGCGAATTTCTCCTTTCAGGCCTTTCTGATAATCAAGCGAGTGTTGTGTTCATGAGAGAGGAATCCAAAGGTGAAAATAATGGCAAAGCAAGGTAAGAAGAAGGTATAATTCAACCTAAAGGAAGAAAATTGCTCCTGACCCTTCCAAAGAGTCTAGAGCAAATTTCTTCACCAGACACTATTCCTTTCTCCAATCTACAAGCTAGTGCATTTCCAATCAATTTTGAAGCCCAAGGACTTGTTCTTAATGACTTAAGGGATGAAGAATCAGGCTAAGTGAGGGAAAACAAGCAAATCATTAATTTCTCTCTTGACCCTTCCAAAGGGTCTAGAGTGAAATTCTCAAAATCACCTAATTTGCTCATGTTTAAGGCCAAGATTTGGATTCCTAGGCCTTGGTGGAGAGAAGACTAATATATTTTTTCCTTAAGATGAAATTTGGAGAAAGAAAGGGATGGAGTTGTGTCCCAATCATGAATTTCACTCCTAACCCTTCCAAAGGGTCCAGAGCGAAATCCTTTGAAATCCCTATTTTTCACCTTGTTTGAGCTAGGCAAAGGGCTAGTCGTGTGATCATGAGGGGACAAGGTTTGAAGGTTAGGTCCAAGATTTTGAAATATTGAAAATGAGGTCTAATTGAGCTAAAACTCAATTTTTTCTCTTGACCCTTCCAAAGGGTCCAGAGCGAAATTCTCATAGGGTTTGTCCCTAGAGAGGATCCTAAACGAATTCCATTTTAATGACTTCTTGTTATTCATTTGATGTAAGAAATGCTATGTTGGATAAATTTATCATGTGTAAATAATCATCTTTTGGTTTTTTTTGCAGATGGAGGAGGATCAAGCCATGACAAGGATGACCTATTCTAGTCCCTTCATCATCAAGGATACTCCAAATTCATGGAGAAGGATTTCAAGTGTTCGAGAAAAGCATTGAGAGATTTGAGTGTTCAAGGATTTCTAAGCTATCCTCAAAGACTCCATTCCACCACACAATGGAACCACATGATGACAGAGAAGAATGACCTTACAAGCACTTCAAGGTGAAGTAATGCTACCAGAGAAAAAGGAATGGCTTGACCAAGAGAGGGCTTCATCAAGCACATGGGAGTCAAAGGGGTACATCATTCATCGCATCAAGGACGAAGGAGGATCATACAAAATCAGTGCAAGGGTACATTGAAGAAGAAGATAGTTTCAGAAGAGTTAATCAAAGATAAGCTTCTCATCAAATATCAAGAGATACAAGCAAGTACCAAACAAGGTGGTGTGCCAGTCACCATTCCTCTAGTTAGATAGGTCCACCTCAGCATGTCCAAATTTAGTGTACCTAACTCAACAGTGATGGCACAAACTTTGGTGTACCTACCCCTGCTTCCTATTGGTCCACACTCATTGAATGTAATTTTGTCATTGGCTAAGGAGTTTGTTATAACAAACCCTAATTAGGGTTTTCCATCTTATAATCCTAGCCATTGATTGTAAATCAATCAGAGCTATTGAATTGTAAAGATCTCCCTATATAAAGCTCTGGCTCTCCATTTGTCAAGGTTAATAGTTGGTTAATAGACATTAGAATAACTAAGAGTTAGTAGATAGAATAGTGAATAGAATATGAGTTGGAGAAGATTAGGAAGAGAAGGCAAGAAATTGTTCCTTCGATTGTAAATGAACTCCATTTTCATTGAAGTTATGGTGTAATGTGTCATTTCTTTGCAATATGCATGGTCTCTTGTTGAATCTTTATTTTAGATGATAGATAATTAGATTGAATGAAGGAATTTATTGAATGTACTCACGTGGAATCCACCTAGTACAAACCACTAGCCTCTTATTGATTGTAAGTGTGCCTTGCATGGTCAACTGGCATAAAATGAGCTTAATCTCAAGTCATTACATGTCAGTTGTTCATGCATTATCTTGAATGGTGATCAATGTTAGAAGGTGTACGATTTGAACATATTTGAATCATCCCTTAGAAGATCCCACTGAGTTGGTGTTGAATTGTTCAGCCTGATGGTAAGACTCATCCCAGTAGGACTCCACATAGTCGTTCATCCATATTCTCGCATTCTAGGTCTTAGAGTAGAATTTTTGAGCCTTTCATCTTTTGATATTTCTTTATCTTCTAGCCAGTAGATAGGATTTGAGTTCCAGCAAATCAGATCCTCAGGAGTTCAGATGTAAGTCCCCTTGTGAATCCAGCATAATCACATTAGACCAAATTGAGCTTATCCACAAGTAGAGAACCTACATATAAGAACCTTGGAGTTTCCTTGATTGATCCTTAGGCGAAATATTCAGCATTCGGGGAATCTTTGTTCAAGAGAGGATAAGATACTTTTCTATTTTATTCTGTGTTTGCATGTGCATGAAAAACACATCAATAGAATTGGCGCTAGAGGGAGGGGATGATCATGATGAACACTTGAGTAATTGAAATTCAGATTTTATCAAGTCATATTTAGAGGAATTATCCAAAACTTTTACCCTCTCTTTCATGCTCAATAGAATTGAAGTAGAAAGGATGGCATGAAGGCGAATGTGAACTCTTGAATCCAAGGAAGATCATTGGAGAGCCTTTTCTCAATGCTCACTAGAGCTGGTACAAAGAAAGGAGGTGATCATTGGGTCATCAGTTGGACTTGCAAAAACAAGGAAGCAAGCTGGAACTAGTTGAGCGTTCAAGTTGAATATGAGATATTCAAGATCTCTCTTATTCCAGAAAATCCAAAAAAAGTAAAAACCAAAAAATCCAAAAAAAGTGAAAAAATAGAAAATCAAAAAAAAAAATCAAAAAAGAAATATTTCTTGATGGAGTGACAACAATTTCACAAGGATCAACAAGTTGATTTTCCTCAACTTTGGTGGAGATTGAACACACAACTTTATCCACACAGATTGTCCAAGTTTGCAAGGTTAGGGCAATGTCGAATCCATGAGATAGATGAACATGATGAAATGCATTGCTTGAAATACTTATCAAGGATGGAATTGACAATGTAGGGAAAAATATTCTATCAGGATATCCCTAGGCCAGAAGCAGAAGAAAGAAGTTTCAGTGTCCCAGAGAAAAAGGATCCTCTTTCAAGCTTCTTATGGATGATTGAGAGTCAACTTATTTTGAATGGTGAAATGCATTTAGAAGCTATATTACTACCATTGTGGTGTAAAATTCATAACACACCTCACTCCGATTTTACTTGCTCATTGTGTGAAATGGCCATCAACCAAGTCAGATATTAGTTTGGAATGCATGTCTTATTTGAAGAAGAATGCATCATGAACAGATCGTGGAGTGCACATCTCGTAGCTGAATTCAGGAGAACCTATGAACAAGACATTGCTTCGGCACCTAATTGTGAGAAGAGCCAGTTGCAAGTTGAGGATGTAAGCCCCCTTAATGATCAATGTGAAGTAGTCAATGATAGATCTATACACCTTGTACCAAAATAAGAAAAAAATTCAACAAACCTTCAAGAAGATGAATCATTCCTCAAGGGATTTTCATTTATGATACAAAAGGAGATCCTTGAGATTGAATTACAAGAGGTTTTAAATAGCATTCTCAAAGAGGACAATCAAGTTGAGATGTTGAATGAGGAAATACAAACCATCATAAGTGAGCTCAGATATGAAGAAAAATTTGAGGGGTGCACAGAGACACCATTATCATCATGATATTTGGGGGAGCACTGAAAGATCTCATGGAAGAAGTAAAAATGGAATCACGGTAAAAAAAGTTTCAAGATAAGAAAGTTACTGTGAGTGATATGGTCCTTCATCAACTCAGACCTCCAAAGATAATGCTTGAGAATGAGATGCTACCAGAAATTGTATTTGATCAATTAGAGGAAATATTTGAAGCTCAATCTATCAAGGAATCATTAATTTTCGAGGATACGCTTATAAAATTTCATGAGGGTGCATGGTTCATGCAAGATGTCACTATGAAACTAAAAAAATTTGAGCTATTCGAAGGGGTGCTAGGCTTGTTTCAAGTCGAACATCCAAATCAAGATCAACATGTCATGAATCCCTGTGGAATGGTACATCATCAATGGTGACCTCTTGAAGTAGCTGGTAACCTTGATTTCAACAATACACTTCCATCTGAGCTCAAAATACACCAAGTTGCTTCCTTCCTTAATCCTAGTTTTGAAAGTTATTATGATTTTGATTATGGGGGTTTTGGGAAAACAACTTGCATTTGGATTGATCATGGTCCTAACAAATTATCTCAGTTGATCATTTTAAGTGAAAACTTGCTTGAGTCTGGGAGATGCATGGTGAGAGCTTTCTTTTCCATATTTAAAGATGAATTTGCTCGACTGAGAACCATCACTTTTGTCATGCTCCTGTTGCACAATCTGATAAATCATGTAAAGTCATGTATATACTTCACTTATTTGAGTCGTGTCAAGTCTAGGAGTCTTCTATATAGCTTTAGATTAGGTTTTTCCTTCATGTGTTTTAAGTTAGGGGTCTTTTGAGCCTTGTTCTTAATTTGCCTTGAGTCATTTGACTCATGATTCTTTAGTGGCTCAGGTAGTTAGTTTGTTGACTTTTGGTTTTCTTTAGTTAGTTTTCTTTGGGTCGGTCTGTCGGTCGATTTGCTATCGGTTGGTTTAGTTTAGGTGTCCTGAGTGGGAGCCTCCATTTTGTGAGAAAGGCATCTATGTTGTTTCTCACCCACTGGCAACATCTTGGATCTTATGTTAGACTCATTTCTTAGATATCTATTCATGGAGTTCTTTGAATCCGAGGTTGTTCCTATTTGGCTCTATCATCTGATCAGGACTTGTACTTGACTTAGAAGGGAATCATTTTCTGTGTCTTGATGCCAACATCTATTGATTACTATATCTTTACACATTAATAGACTCTGAGTCATTATGGTTTTCAAGTGAAGCTGTGATTAGTCAAAAATCTAAAATCTTGCTTTAGCACCACCGCAATTCTCAAACCCTAGTAAACTTCACTGCTTATGAGCCAAAGGAATTGACGAAATGAAAGAGAAAAAAAAGAAAAAAAAAAAGGAAATGAAATGAAATGAAATATCAAAATTGGCTAATGGGAACATGTGAGTAACTCCATCGGGGCTATGGATGCCCGGTTGGCAATGGAGCAATGTTTGTGAGATTGCGGTGATAACCTCATCGAGACTATGGACATCTAGCTGGTAGCAAGGCTTTATCTAGGATGCTTATGAAGTTTAGACATATTATGTAGCCAATCATAGGGGAACCTGAAGGTCATAGTTGTCTTGTCGAGAGGAATGAATACACTTGCACAACATGGGTAATCAAAGACTAAGTGTCTTGATCTAGTTAAGGATTCTCCATCCACTTTGACTACATTTTCTAATCTCTTGATAAGTTGTGTTGAATTTTTCGGAGGTTCTAAGTGTCGATTGAGTCTTTATCTCTGAAATGTTCAGGAACATTTATTCGAGGTGGCGCTAGATGTTGTGACATATTCATACTTTGAATGTTTGAGTAGTGTCTAGGGAAAATTCACCAATTTCACTCTTGACCCTTCGAAAGGGTCCAGAGAGAATTTCCTTGGATCTTCTTTCTTGGTCCTAATTTGCATAAGAAACATTTTCCTTATGGTGGTATGAAAAGAGCATTGATGTTTGCAACAAGGAGAAGTGATGAAAAGTTAGAAATTTAGAAATGATTACAAATTTCGCTCCTGAGCCTTCCAAAGGGTCCAGAGCAAAATCATCCTTATTGCTCATTTCTTCATTAAGGACATTAAATAATGGACTTGAATGGCAAGGAGAGGGTTCAAGAAGATAATTCTAAAGCATGATGAGTGGAAAAGGTCAAGAAACTTGAGCTAATCATGAATTTCGTCCCTGACCCTTCCAAAGGGTCCAAAGCAAAATTTCACAAAGGACCTAAGATTTCACCTAAGTCATGGGTTGGTTGGATAAATTTTCAAGGATATGGAAGGAAATGCATCAAAAGGTTGATTCTATGGAAAAGTCAAGTCAATTTCAAGGTGAATTAAGCCTAGAAAAGGAATTTCGCTCATGACCCTTCGAAAGGGTCCAAAGCAAATTCCTCCATAAGACATTCTACCTTGACCCAAACGAGGAACTAACTCATTTCCAAGCATTATTGAAGTCAAAGCACTTGTTTGGAGAAGGAAATGTGTGAGATGAAGTCAAGATTTAAGCCTACGGATGAATTTCGCTCTTGACCCTTCCAAAGGGTCCAAAGCGAAATTCCCATAACCTCTATGTTCCTCCTTGTTATGGCCAAGTTTTTTTACTTTTAAGGCATGGTTGGAAAGATTTTGATGTGTTATTTCCTTTCAAAGGTGGATTAAGGCAATGGAGTGGTGAAAATAAACTCAAAACGTGAATTTCGCTCCTGACCCTTCCAAAGGGTCTAGAGCAAAATCCTTAATTTGATCCTCTATTTTGCCTAAGACATTGAAAAGATCTTGTTTTGAGCTAAGTGGATGGCACATTCACTTGATTGTGGTGAGGAGAGATGTGTTTGATCAAGTTTGAAGGTGAATTGAATGGAAGAAGCATGAAATCAACCTAAAACAAGAATTTCGCTCCTGACCCTTCCAAAGGGTCCAGAGCGAAATTCTCCCTAGACACTATTTTCTTCCTTGTTTAGACCAAAATCCTTGTTCCTTGGACATAGTGGGGGTAGAATGATGTACCCTTTCCTTAGGAAGTGATTGAAAGTGAAGGAGATGGAAGATTTTGTCTAAAATATGAATTTCGCTCCTAACCCTTCCAAAGGGTCCAGAGCGAATTTCTTCAAAGCACCAATTTTCTCCTTAGATGAGGTCAAAACCTTGGTTCCTATGGAATATATGGAAGTGGAGTGATGTATATTTGCTTGGAAATGCAAATTGGAGTTCAAGAAATGAAGGATCAAGCCTAGAATATGAATTTCACTCCTAACCCTTCCAAAGGGTCTAGAGCGAAATCCTCAAAACCTTCTCTTTTCTCCCAATTTTGTATTGAGCCAAATGTTGATTGGGGTGATTTGAACTTGAAGATACCCCTAGACATGCATTTGAATGTGTTGTGAGTCCAAAAAGTAAGGATTCTAAGTTAGAACATGAAAATCACTCCTGACACTTCCAAAGGGTCCAGAGTGAAATCCTAAATAGGTCTTGTCCTTGGCCATGGTTTAGAGTGAATTTCTCCTTTCAGGACGCGAGTGTTGTCTTCATGAGAGAGGAATCCAAAGGTGAACATAATGGAAAAACAATGTAATAAGAAGGTAGAATTCAACCTAAAGGAAGAAAATCACTCCTGACCCTTCTAAAGGGTCCAGAATGAATTTCTTCACCAAACACTATTCCTTGGTCCAATCTACAAGCTAGTGCATTCCCAATCAATTTGGAAGCCCAAAGACTTGTTCTTAATGACATAAGGGATGAGGAATTAAGCTAAGTGAGGGAAAAAAAGCAATCATTAATTTCTCTCCCGACCCTTCCAAAGGGTCTAGAGAAAAATTCTCAAAATCACCTAATTTGCTCATTTTTAAGGCCAAGATATGGATTCCTAGGCCTTGGTGGAGAGAAGTCTAATATATTTTTTCCTTAAGATGAAATTTGGAGAAAGAAAGGGATGGAGTTGCATCCCAATCATGAATTTTGCTCCTGACCCTTCCAAAGGGTCCAGAGCGAAATCCTTTGAAATGCCTATTTTTCACCTTATTTGAGCTGGGCAAAGGGCTAGTTGTGGGATCACGAGGGGAGGAGGTTTGAAGGTTAGGTCCAATATTGCGAAATATTGAAAATGAGGTCTAATTGAGATAAAACTCAAATTTTGCTCATGACCCTTCCAAAGGGTCCAGAGCAAAATTCTCATAGGGCCTGTCCCTAGAGAGGTTCCTAAGCGAATTCCATTTTGATGACTTCTTGTTAATGATTTGAGGTAAGAAATGCAATGTTGGATAAATTTATCATGTGTACTTAATCATCTTTTGGTTTGTTTTGCAGATGGAGGAGGATTAAGCCATGACAATGATGACCTATTCCAGTCCCTTCATCATCAAGGACACTCCAAATGCATGGAGGAGGACTTCAAGTGTTCGAGAAAAGTATTGAGAGATTTTGAGTGTTCAAGGATTTCCAAGCTATCCTCAAAGACTCCATTCTGCCACACAATGGAACCACATGATGACAGAGAAGAATGACCTTACAAGCACTTCAAGGTGAAGTAATGCCACCAGAGAAAAAGGAATGGCTTGACCATGAGAGGGCTTCATAAAGCACATGGGAGTCAAAGGGGTACATCATTCATCGCATCAAGGACAAAGGAGGATCATAGAAAATTAGTGCAAGGCTACATTAAGGAAGCAGATAGTTTCAGAAGAGTTAATCAAAGAAAATCTTCTCATCAAATATCAAGAGATACAAGCAAGTACAAGACAAGTTGGTGTCCCAGTCACCGTTCCTCTAGTCAGACAGGTCCACCTCAGCATGTCCAGATTCAGTGTACCTAAATCAACAGTGATGGCACAAACTTTGGTGTACCTACCCCTGCTTCCTATTGGTCCACACTCATTGAATGCAATTTTCTCATTGGCTAAGGAGTTTGTTATAACAAACCCTAATTATGGTTTTCCATCTTGTAATCCTAGCCATTGATTGTAAATCAATCAGAGCCATTGAATTGTAAAGAGATCCCTATATAAAGCTCTGACTCTACATTTGTAAAGGCTAATAGTTGGTTAATAGAGGCTAGAATAGCTAAGAGTTAGTAGCTAGAATAGTGAATAGAATATTAGTTTGAGTAGATTAAGAAGAGAAGGCAAGAAATTGTTGCTTCGATTGTAAATGAACTCCATTTTCATTGAAGTTATGGTGAAATGTGTCATTTATTTACAATATGCATGGTCTCTTGTTTAATCTTCATTTTAGATGATAGATAATTAGATTGAGTGAAGGAATTTATTGAATGTACTCGTGTGGAATCCACCTAGTCCAAACCACTAGCCTCTTACTAATTGTAAGTGTGCCTTGCATGGTAAATAGGCATAGAATGAACTTAATCTCGAGTCATTACACGTCTGTTTTTCATGCATTATCTTGAATGGTGATCAATGTTGGATGGTGCATGATTTGAACATATTCAAAGCATCCCTTAGAAGATTGCACTGAGTTGGTGTTAAATTGTTCAGCCTAATGGTAAGACTCAGCCCAGGAGGACTCCATCTAGTCGTTCATCTATCTTCTCACATTTTAGGTCTTAGAGTAGACTTTCTAAGCCTTTCATCTTTTGATATTTCTTTATCTTCTAGCCAGTTGATAGGACTTGAGTTCCAGGAAATCAGATGCTCAGGCGTTCGGATGTAAGTCCACTTGTGAATCTAGCATAATCACATCAGACCAAATTGAGCTTATCCACAAGTAGAGAACCTACATATAAGAACCTTGGAGTTGCCTGAATTGATCCTTTGGCAAAATCTTCAGCATTCAAGGAAACTTTGTTCAAGAGAGGATAAGATACTTTGGTATTTTATTTTGTGTTTGCATGTGCATGGAAAACACGTCAATAGTAACCAAGTTTAATTCTTGGTTAGGGTAGCGTATAGTACTTTTTCTTTTAGTTTTTCCCTTCCTCTAAGTGTTGATGCACATGCTTCAAAAGAGTTTTTGACTTTGCAGTTTAGTTGGTATATTTTGTTGTTGTTCAATGCTTCTAAAAGTTGAGAGAAAGGTTTGAATTTGAGTTTTGTCAAGAGCCAAATGTTAACTACTAATCCTAAGCACTAGTCTAATGTGTTTAGCAAGAAAACACCCCTGAGAGCTTGCCAAAATGTTGCCTATTTTTTGCTTTCAGGTAAAAATGGTCTAAAATATCCATTTTAGGTCACACGCCAAAGTTTTGAAAGGTTTCAAATGTTAAAAAGGGAAAAAGCTATGTTTTATGTCTTGTAAAGATGCAATACTAGATAAAGGTGTAGAAATAAATAAATATTTCAAAAGCTATGAGTTTATTTTTCCAAAAAGCACATTGAATGGTTTTGGAGGTAAAATTCTCTTGTTTTATAACTGACCATAAGTCAATAAAAATAATCTAGAGCTAACATGAGTTCGAGATCCTACATGGAAGCAGGGAACCCTAGTTTTATATGTTGTGTGTTATAGTCCATGAAGACCAAAGAGTTTGAAGATTAAAATACCAATAATGCAGCAATAGCAAAGGGGTTTTTTACGTAAAGGATGCCTTAGTCAAAGAGAAAATGGAGATATAAAGATTTTCATGCCACTCATATCCATAACAAGGGTTCCCTTTTCATCTCATGCATGCATTTCTTGAATGGGGACAAAAGAGTAACTATTCATTCAATATGTTTTCAGTTTCAGTGGAGTCAGAGAGCCAATCTCATAGATCGAGTGTAAAAAGAGGATTCTAACTCGAGGAAATGCATGGAGAAGCTCTCCTTTGAGCCATGCAAATATCATACACATCTTCTATTTAAGAGCAATTTTGTTCAACTGTCATGCTTTCTCTATCATTAGGTACAAAGTAGCAAGGTCTTATTGCATGTATGTATTTGTAGAAATCTTTCTTTTAGTTTTTCAAAGAATCAAGTCATGCCAAAAAAGAATGTACAATGACAATGTTATTTTTGTTTCTTCTAAAAGATTTCCCTAAATCCCAATGAAAGTGGTAGTAATGGTTAGAAACAACAAAATAAATCTTAGAGATCCAACAACATTAAAGATCGTATTTGTTTCTCTTTTGTTCCTTATCAAAAGCTATTACAAACATAGAATAGAAGGACCAATAAAGAACAAAAGTAAAGACAATAAGTTTGCAGCTATGAGGGAGCACTGGTATAATAGAGATGTGATGATATTTGAGACAACATATAGGTCTTAACAGTGTAGTTTCAGAAGAATAAATCATAGTCATAGAAGCATGGGTGTGCAATCATGCTATTTAAAGACATATTGATAGTGATTAGTAGACCATATAGAGCATTTTTTGATATAGCCTTAGAATTATCTATTGCAGTACAATCAAAAGGACGAAGATCATAGCATGCACCCAAATAAAGGTCACATGACATATAGGGCATTGGATAGAAATTTTTTAATTTGAAACAATCACTAGTAAGGAGGGACCTCAAAGAGATCAATCTGGACCGGTCAACAAGAGTAAACACAACGGAAACAAAAAGATATGATGGAGGCAATAAATAACAGGTTAATTTATTGAATGAAATTTGATTACATCCAATTGGTAACAATTGCATTACAACATACCGACTTATAGGCCTGGTAGAATGGGTCACAACCGGGACCTTGAATCAAAAGATCTATCTTCCATGTATATTCTAGCTACCTCATTCTCTAATTGATTCTAATTGTTCGAATTATAATGCATAATTACAAGTATATATATATATATATATATATCAATCCAAATGATCCAGTCAGCCCAAAAAGGATAAAAAAGAACAAGACCTAACATGAAAATAACAAAGGTCAGTCTCCACCAAAAGATTCCTCTGGAAAATTCAAAGGATGAAACATAGAAAGTTGGCCACATGCCAAAAAATAATGAAATAAATGCCCAAGGCTTTGCAAGCTTCGAAATGGGTTTCGATAGATCACCAGAATAGGTCTCAAGCAACCGATAACAAAGAAACAATCGGTAACAAGAAACTGTCATGGAAACCAGAAGTGATATCTTGTGGGAAAGTGATCCAAATGCGATGTGGTATGAAAGCAAGAAAGATGATCAATTATTCAAGTAGAATCCAACTCCACAGGATCCCGTGAGCCAAAACCAAGACACACAGAAAGGAAAACTGAAATTGCAAACAAAAAGAAAAATAGAAAGGAAAATGTTTTTGGTTGATGCAAGATTGATGTGAATCGGGGATGCTATTGCATCAGACATACAGGGTTATTGAAAAAGTGAGCCTCTCACTTTGCTGGGGTCAAAGAAAAACTAAGGCAGTCTACCTCTGCCTGAGAAATCCAAGTTGAATCTAGAACTGGTCTGTCCTTCCACTTCACAATATATTCCTTATATTGACTACTCCGGGTACTATGCCCAATCCTACTGTCCAAAATCTCTTCAATCTAATCCGGTTCCTTCTGGGGCAACTGTCTCTCCAAGTCTACAACACTTCCCTTACTGAATTCTAGTTCATGGTACTCATGAAGATCTGCAATGTTGAATATGGGTGAAATACTTAGACTATTTGGTAGCTCCACTTCATATGCATTTCTAGAACTGAACTTCCTCAAAATCTTATAGGGTCCAAAATTCTTCATCTGCAACTTATTATAAGTTCCAACCAGGAATCTTTCTTTTCTCAAATATACCATCACTTCATCACCAACTTCAAATTCCTTGTCTCCTTCTCTCATCTGCCTTCTCCGTATGTTTGTTGTTCATGTCTTCCAAATGTTGTTTAACCTGAATATGCAATGCTGCCATGTGATCCGCAAAATCTTCTACTTCTGAACTCTTCTGGTCTTCACTACTAATGTCTCTCAATTCTACTATACCTCTTGGGTGTACTCCGGTAACAATTTCAAAAGGTGTTTTTCTAGTACTTTTATTCACTGAATTGTTGTAGGCAAACTCTGCTTGTGCAAGGATCAAATCCCAATTTTTGGTTTTATCTCCCACTAAACATCTCGACAAATTTCCCAAACTTCGGTTAACAACTTTTATCTATCCATCGGTTTGTGGATGAAAAGTAGAACTGCAATTCAAATTTGTCTTCATCTTCTTCCAAACTGTTCTAAAAAAATAGCCAACAAACTTAGTGTCTCTGTCTAAAACTATGCTCTTAGGTAATCCATGCAATCTCACCACTTCCTTGAAAAATAGGTTTGCTATATGAAATGCATATGATGTCTTCTTACAAGGTATGAAATGAGCCATCTTCAAAAATCTATCCACTACCACAAATATAGAATCATTCCCTCTTGGTGTCTTAGGAAATCCAAGTACAAAATCCATGCTTATATCCTCCCAAGGTCTTACCAGTACTATTAAAGGTTTATTCAATCCCACATTCTAACTACTACCTTCTTCAACTTGACAAACTCTACAACTCTACACATATCTCTTAACATCCTTACGAATCTAGGGCCAAAAGTACTATTCACTCACCAATACAACAGTTTTGTCAATGCCAAAATGTTCAGCTAGTCCTCCACTATGTTTCTCCTTTATTAGGTTTTCTCTCATGGAACTCTTAGGTATGCACAACTGAACTCCCCTGAATAACATTCCATCCTAAATGAAGTAATCCAACTATTTTCTTCTATCTACCATAATTGGTTCTCTACATGCTTTCCAAGGTTTTGCAAAATCTGGGTCTCCATCATGCAAGGTCTTCAAATCTTCAAAACCTAATGTTGTCACTCTCATCTCTATCAGAAAATTCCTTCTCCTACTCAATGCATTAGCAACTTTATTAAATTTTCCACTTCTATGCCTCAACCCATAGGTGTAACTCTACAAAAATTCTACCCATCTCATATGTCTTTGATTCAAATTACTATGATTGTTCAAATACTGCAAAGCTTAATGATCTGTATACAACACAAACTCTTGAGGAAATAAGTAATGTCTCCATTTCTTCAAGGCTTGAACTATGGCATAAAATTCTTGATCATACACTGAATAGCTCTTCCAAGAATCATTCAATTTCTCATTGAAATAGGCTACTTCTCTCCCTTCTTGACTCAAGACTGCTCCTATTGCTGTTCCACTTGCATCACAATCCACTTGAAATACTTTATTGAAATCCGGTAAAGCCAACATAGGTTGTGTTAGCCATTTGAAGGAATTGATTATCTGTTTCACTGATGTTTTGTCATTGATGTCAACACTAGCTATTTGGATGCTTTACTGACACACTTCTGGTCCCGATAGGTTGAGTGGTTTCTGGTTAGTTTGGATTCGACATAATCTGGTAGGCTCCGGTATGGTTTGGTTATGGAATTGGCTTATTCATGTTACTCATGTTCATATTTAGTAAGTTGGTTTTGGTTTGGTGATCAGATGCTATCCTGCTTGCTTGGAAGCTTGTCTTGTGGTTCAAGCGAGGGTTTCACCAACAGATCTTTTGATGAAGATCTTTCATGATATGCATAAGTGGTGTTGGTGATCATGTTCGAGACTTGGTAGATGGAGATCATTTCTTTAGCGTGTGGACCTATATTGGGTCCCGGTTGATCTAGGTTATGGAGTGGCTTAATGTAATGTGTGGATTGGACCTCTCTATGTGTTTCTGGGATGTCTTATGTGTTGGATATTATTTGTTTGGTCCAGGGACGACATGTTTTATAATTATGTATTTGGTTTATTGTTTGGTGGCTGACCTGATTGTTTATGGTCGAGTGTTTGTATATATATGATGTAAGATCTCATTGTAGATCAATATAGGTATAAGGTCAGGGAATGGATATGGATATTTAATGTGCAAATAATGTAATATCATTCAAGAAAAGGATTTGGTCAAACATTGAAGATTGAATTGGGTTAATGTAAGAGGATTTAGTCCTTTGGTATTGAGCTTAACCAAAACTGTACTCAGGCATAGGAGATGCTATCTTTGCATTTCAAACACTTCTTTTGGATTGCAGTCTAGATTTTTATGTAGTTAGTGAGACTTCTTTTGTGATGAGCAGTGCACTCTAGGTTGTTGGCCTTCATACAAGTGGAGGCCCCTCAATTGTAATTCACATACTTATTGCAAAAGTATTATTTGACTGTGGGTAGGCTTCTCACAGTGGTTTTTCCCTTTACCGAGTTTTCCAAGTATAAATATTGGTGTCATGTGGATGGTATTTATTCTATGATTATTATTTATACTTAATTGGTTTAACTGCTATTCTAGTATTTAGTTTAAGCATTCTGGTGTTAATGTTTTGGGTTTCGGTATTAAAGTTTTAATTGCTAAATGTTCTGGTAATCTGTGACAACTGATTCACCCCCCCCTCTTAGTTGTATTTCAATTATTTTAACTGTCTAACAATTAGTATCAAAACTTTGGTCCTCTCTACAAAAAGCTTAACCACTTGAGGAAGATCCTATGGTGACTAACAGTTCAAGTTCATTCAGTTCATCTTGAGCTATCTTTCAGAGAGATATCCCTAGGCTTGATGGAACAAATTACACAGTATGGAAGATTTAGATGGATCCTCATTTGAGATGTCTTGGCAAGGAGATTTGGGAGATCACATAGAATGGTGTTACACCTCATAATTCGGCATCTGGCAATCCTCCTCTAGAAAACTTGGATAAGGAGCTAGAGAATCCCTCGTGTGTGCACTTTTTGATCAACAAATAATGGGATTGACTGACAAATCATCTGGAAAGGCTATATGGGATAAGTTGGAGACTCTTAATGAAGGTGAGCCTACAATGAAGATTGCTAAACTTGATGGTTACTGGGTGAGATATGAAAACCTGAAGATGGAAGAAGATGAAAGGATTACTGCATTCATGGAAAGGGTAAATAAGATTATTATGGGAATTCAATATTGTGGTGGAGCTCTAAGTGAAGATGATATTGTTTCTAAAGTTTTGAGAGCCCTACCACCTGCTTAAAAGATAAAGGCTACTACTATCAATGAGTTGAGAACAATGGCTAATACACATGTCAATAGAGATACCTTGGTTGGGAAATTATTTGCTTTTGAGCTTGAAGAATTTGGACCTTCTGGAGTTGTGAAGACTAAACCTTCTTTTCATGCATCTGCGTCAGCAACCGGTAAGCAAGATTGGAAATCTTTATATGCAAAGGAATTGGATGATATGAAGAGATAAGATGATGAGTTTGAGCAACTTGAAGCACTATTTCCTAGAAGAGTACCTAAAGGATCAGTAGGAAGTAAGTATGAAGGAAAAACACCTTTCAAATGTTTTGCATGTAATAAGATAGGTCATTTTGCATCTACATGTCCTGAAAGAAATTCAAGATTTGAAGATAGAGTTAGAATATTTTTTAAGCCTAACCCTAGATATTAGAACAAGTATAAGTATAGGAAAAACAAAGACAAATCATGCTACATAAAAGATGAGGAAGGCATTACTAATTCTGATGATGAATTGACCAAAGACTCTGCTAGTGGTTCTGGCAATGGGAAGGAATGAGTGTTCTTGGCTATCAAGGAAGATGTTCTGACACTGGAAGAGAATGTACCTGAAGAGAAGGAACTTGCTGCTCAAATTGAAGACAAGGATGAATGGGTAATTGACAGTGGTTGTTCACATGATATGACTAGAGATAAAGGGAAGTTTCTATCTTTGCAAGAATTTGATGGCGGTCTAGTTAGATTTGGAGATGACAAAGCATGTACGATCAAAGGAAAAGGAACTATACCATTGGATGGTAAGAATAATACAGACAATGTTTATTATGTTTAAGGTTTAAGGCATAATCCTTTGAGTGTAGGAAAATTGGTGGATAAGGGATTTCAATTATAGTTTGGAGAATGCAAAATCATTAACAGATCTTGTTTGGAGATTGCGGTCGCTACATAGACAAAAGGTAATATATTTCATTTGAATTCCGGTGAGAAGACATGTTTGATTACACAAATTGATGAGTATTGGCTATGGCATAAAAGGTTGTGTCATGCAAATTTTGATTGCATTGTGAAGATCAGTTTAACTAAGGCAGTTAGAGATATACCTAAGATTGTGAAGCCCTATAATCCGATATGTAAAGAATGTCAAATGGGTAAATAGGTTAGAACCTCTTTTAGGAGTATACAAGATAAATATAATGATGTTATTGATCTTATTCATACTAATGTGGTCCTGCTAGAGTTAAAAGTTTTCAAGGTGATAGATATTTCATGCTAATCATTGATGATTATTCTAGAATAATGTGGGTCTCTTTTCTAAGGGAAAAATCTAAAGCATTTGCAAAGTTTAAAATCTTTACGAATAAAGTGGAAACTAAGACAGGATTAAAGATTAAATGTTTGAGGTCAGATCATGGTGGAGAATTCAAATCCGGTGAGTTTAATAACTTTTGTGAGAAGCATGGGATAACAAGACAATTTTCTGCTCCCCGGACACCTCAGTAGAATGGAGTTGTGGAAAGGAAGAATAAAACTAACTTAGATGCTACTAGAACAATGATGATGGAAGATAGTCTACCTCATATCTACTAGAGAGAATCAATGAGCATAATGGTTTATACATTCAAGAGAGTACATATCAAAGGAGAAACCGGTAAGACACCTTATGAATTATGGTTTGGCAATACACCTAAAGTTAAGTATTTTAGAATCTTTGGTAGTAAATGTTATATCAAGTGAGATGATATCATTGGCAAATTTGATCCTAGATGTGATGAAGTCATATTTCTTGGTTATTTTAATGAAAGCAAGGCATAAAGATGTTATAACAATAAATTGCAGAGAATTGTGGAAAGTGCTAATGTCAAAGTGGATGAGCTAAATAGAGGTCAAATCAGAGTTTATGAGAAGGAACCATTGATGGAAATGATTATATCTGAATCAGAAGCATCTTTACCAGAACAGAGTGTTGAACCAGTTACTCTGATAGTATCAAAAAATTCTACAATAATTGAAGAACAAAGAAGAGGAATAGAGAGTCAGAAGACTCCTAGGTATGTGAGATTGAATCATTCAGAAGATTGGATCATTAGGGATAAGAACAATGAATTAATGACAAGAAGAAGATTGACAATTAATGAGGTATGTTTAATTTCTCAAATTGAACCAGTATCAATAATTTAGGCATGTAAAGATGAATATTGGTTGAAAGCTATGGAAGAAGAATTAGATCAGATTGAAAAAAATAACACATGGACTTTGGTTCCAGACCTAAAAATAAGAATGTTATTGGAACTAAATGGGTTTTTAGGAGTAAATTGAATGAGGATGGTCTAGTTGTAAGTAATAAGGATAGATTGGTTTGTAAAGGATATTCTCAGAAGGAAGAAATTGATTGTGGAAAGACTTTTGCACTTGTAACTAGGATTGAAGCTTTAAGATTATTTCTTACCTATGTTGCCCACAAAAACTACAAGGTTTATCAGATAGATGTTAAGTGTGCATTTTTGAATGTGGATCTTGATGAGGAAGTTTATATTGAGCAACTTGATGGTTTTTCACTATCAGATGATACAAACATGGTTTGCAGGTTAAGAAAAGCTTTATATGGATTGAAACAAGAACCTAGAGCTTGGTATGAAAGGTTGGATAAATCTCTTTTGAAGCTTGGTTTTACCAAAGGTAATGTTGAGAGTAATTTATACTATAAGATCACCGATGATGATATACTGATTATTCAAGTATTTGTTGATGACATGTTATTTTTGGAGGTGAAGATAAGTTGTGTAAGGAATTTCCTAACAATATGAAGAATGAATTTGAGATGTCTATGATTGGGGAGATGAAATTTTTCTTAGGTTTGCAGATTACTCAAACTGATAAAGGTATTTTCATCTATTAAACTAACTATGCTAGGGAATTGTTGAAGAAATTTGGTATGGGAGATTCTAAACCAGTAAGTACTCCTATGGTTACAAGTGAGAAATTGACAAGAAAAGATGTTGTTTCACCGGTAAATCCTATAAGATACAAATCTATGATTGGAGCTCTTCTTTATTTGACTTGGACTAGGCCTGACATAATGAATTCCGTTTGTATTGTATCAAGATTTAAGAGTGATCCTAGAGAAAATCATGTGAGTGCGGTGAAGAGGATTTTCAGGTATTTGCAAGGAACAATTGAATATGGTTTATGATACCCTAAAAATGATGACTTTACATTAAGTGCATATACAGATGCAAATTGGGTTGAAGATGTTGATGACCAGAAGAGCACATCCAGTGGAGCTTTCTTTCTTGGAAAGAAACTTGTTTCATGGATTAGCAAGAAGCAGTGATGTACATATTTATCTACTATTGAAGCTGAGTATGTTGTTGCTACTACTAATTGTACACAAGTTTTATGGATGAAGAAAATGTTGAAGGATATAAAGGTGGATTGTAATGATCTGGTAGTTATTCACTGTGATAACTCTGTTGCTATTGATATGTCAAAAAATCCAGTATTTCATTCTAAGACAAAGCACATATCTATCAAATACACATTTTTTAAAGAAAAGGTGGAAGCAAATCAAGTTAGACTGGTTTATGTGAACACTAAAGAGAAGATTGCAAATATCTTCACCAAAACTTTGCCTAAGGAATCATTTGAGTACTTTAGAGATAGATTGGGAGTTTCTGCCCCTCCGGTAGAGACTTGATTGATGCGGTTTCACATCAGTCCGGTATGCATTATCAGAGATATTTTTCATTCTGACACTGATGTGGGGATACGACTGCTTAGGGGGAGTAGTCATCTTTGTGACTCAATGGTTTTTGATTTTGCTTTGATATTTTTATCAAATTTTTGGCATTGATGTCAAAGGGGGAGAGATATTGATGAGAAAAAGAAAAACTTGAGGAGTTGTACACAATAGGGGGAGAAATATATGTATAATTCAGAGCTTTACAGAGATATCATTCACAAGGGGTGTTTGGTCTTTGTTTCACAACTTCATTACTACATCTATAAGTGGGAGATTGTTGGTTGTCTTCCATTGGGGGAGACTTGTTTGGCATTTCTTAGTACTTAGATGTTTTTCACATCTAGTGTTGCCATCAATGCCTAAGGGGGAGATTATTGGCCATTTGGAGGAATTTATTATGTGTTGTAATGATGTTTTGTCATTGATGTCAATACTAGCTATTTGGATGCTTCACTAGCACCCTTCTGGTCCCTCTATGTTGAGTGGTTTCTGGTTAGTTTGGATCTGGCATAATCTGGTAGGCTCTAGTATGGTTTGGTTATGGAATTGGTTTATTCATGATACTCATGTTCATATTCAGTAAGTTGGTTTTGGTCTGGTGATCGGATGCTATCTTGCTTTCTTGGAAGCTTGGCTTGTGGTTCTAGCGAGGGTTTTGCCGACAGATATTTTGATGAAGATCTTTGATGATATGCATAAGTGGTGTTGGTGCAGATCTTGGTGGAGATTCAGGATGATGTTGGTGATCATGTTTGAGACTTGGCAGATGGAGATCATTTCTTTAGCATGTGGACCTATATTGGTTCCTAGTTGATCTAGGTTATGGACCGGCTTAATGTAACATGTGGATTGGACCTCTCGATGTGTTTTCGAGATGTATTATGTGTTGGATATTATTTATTTGGTCTAAAGATGACATGTTTTTTAATTATGTATTTGGTTTATTGTCTGGTGGCCGACCTAATGGTTTATGGTCGAGGGTTTGTGTATATATGATGTAAGATCTCATTGTAGATCAATATAGGTATAAGGTCAGGGAATTGATATAGATATGGAATGTGCGAATAATGTAATATCATTCAGGCAAAGGATTTGGTTGATGATTGGAGATTGAATTGGGTTTATGTAAGAGGATTTAGTCCTCCGATATTTAGCTTAACCGGAACTATACTCAGGCATAGGAGATACTATCTTTGCAGTTCAAACACTTCTTCCATATTGTAGTCTAGATTTCTATGTAGTCAATGAGACTCCTTTTGTGATGAGAAGTGTGCTCTAGGCTGTTGGCCTTCCTACAAGTGTAGGCTGCTCAATTGTAATTCACATACTTACTGTAGAAGTATTATCTGATTGTGGGTAGGCTTCCCACCATGGTTTTTTCCTTTATTGGGTTTTCCACGTATAAATCTTGGTGTCATATAGATGGTATTTATTATGTGATTATTGTTTATACTTAATTGGTTCAACTGCTATTCCAGTATTTGGTTTAAGCATTTCGGTATTAATGTTTTGGGTATTGGTATTAAATTTTTAATTGCTAAATCTTCTGGTAATATGTGACAATTGATTCACCCCCCCCTCTTAGTTGTCTTCCGATTATTTGAACTGTCTAATAGGTTGCTCAGTCACTTTCTACTTTAACAATTTAAAACTTTTGTTTTCTCTAGTGATCCACTTGAAATCCTTCCAATATCCTCTCATGGTCTTAGTCATAGGGTTACAAACTGAACTGAAATTTTTGATAAACTTTCGGTAAAAAACTAGCCAACCCATGAAATTATCTTACCTCTCTAATGCCTTCTGATGTAGGCCACTCAACAATGGCTTTCACTTTCTCAGGGTCCATACTCAAACCATCCTTAGATATCACAAATCCTAAATAGACTAACTCACCCTTCATGAAAGTACACTTCTTGATATTGATCAACAACTTTTCTTCTCTCAACCTCTACAAAACTTGTCTTAACTATGACAAATGCTCCTCGTTTGTCTTACTGAAAATCAAAATATCATCCAAATACAAAATAACAAACTTATGCAAGAATTTCTTTAATACCTCATTCATTAACCTCATGAAAGTACTCAGTTCATTAGTCAATCCAAAAGGCATCACCAACCATTCATACAGTCCTTCATTTATCTTAAATGTTGTCTTCCACTCATCACCTTCAGTGATCTTGATCCGATGATATCCACTCTTCAAATATATCTTTGTAAAGTATATTGCTCCACTTAAACAGTCGATTATGTCATCCATCCTAGGCAAAGAAAACTGATATTTCATTAAGATCTTGTTTATTTCTCTTGAATCAGTACACATCCTCCACTCTCCATTATTCTTACGTGCTAATACTATTGGTACTGCACAAGGGATCAAACTCTCCCTGATCAAACCTTTCTTCAACAACTCCTACACTTATCTATTTAGTTCTTCATTCTCTGTCGATGTCAGCTGATGTGCAGCTCTGTTAAGAAAATTAGCTCTAGGAACCAAGTCCATGCAATGACTAATACTTCTTATAGGTGGCAATCCATCAAGTACATTATCTGAAATGATGTCCTCATATTCTATCAGCAAATATCTTATCCCTTCCAGGTGTTCTCCTTCCAGTTCTGGTCTCTCAGTCTTCTTAGGAATTAAGGCAAAAGACACATTCTCATGTCTCTATCCATCCATGAATTTCCTTCTATCTACTAAACAAATTTTAGCATTCGTACAAACTTCATTCTTCAAAGGTTCCTCCAAACATAACAAGGTTTGATTCATCCCATTGGCCACAATACTAGTGTATGTATTCTTCCTTCCATCATGTATTGCATGTCTATCAAATTGCCAAGGTCTACCCAACAAAAGATGATAAATATCCATAGGCATAATATCACACAAAACTTCATCATGATAATTCCCAATTTTTAATTTCACCAAACATTGTTCACTTTCTAACAACTTATGTTCATCTTGAATCCATGCTATCTGGTAAGGCTTAGGGTGTTTCAACCTCTCCAATTTCAACTTATTCACCATCTCTTTTGAAACAAGATTATATCTCTGCTCATGTCTTTTGTTCAATTTCTCTTTAGCCTTTAGAGCATACTGGTAAGCCTCTTCAACACTCTCTAATTTGATCATATTGAGTTCATCTTGTATAAACATCTCCAATCTTTTCAAATATCTTGAAATTTGTTCAACTTTATCATCAACATGTGTAGATGTGATGTTCAACTTGTAAAATGCTTCGGTATACTCCTTCACACTAGA
Source organism: Cryptomeria japonica (assembly GCF_030272615.1). NCBI lineage: Eukaryota > Viridiplantae > Streptophyta > Pinopsida > Cupressales > Cupressaceae > Cryptomeria > Cryptomeria japonica. The sequence continues at coordinate 618,197,304 of NC_081408.1, read as the reverse complement.
TTCCTTTTGTCTCAAATTCTACAACTTCCAGAACAAATCTACTTGATAATTCATCAGCACAAACTTTGATTTTAACTTAGCAATAATCCGATCCCATGTCTTAATATTTTCTTTACCTCTTCTCTGTCTATAAACTTCCAAATTCTCCCACCAAAGAGATACATGACCTTTCAACTGGGTACAAACATATTTCACCTTCCTCTCTTCTGTAGTGTTTTTAAAATTGAAATATTTCTCCATCTCCGAGACCCAATCCATCAAATCATCTAAATCTAACTTCCCATCATATTCCAGTGGGGTAAAATGGGGTTTAGTGTTTTCCCTACTCCAAACCCTTAAAAACCTTTCTTCATCCAGATCAACCGCTGGTAGGTTTACTTATTCTGTTGAGGCTTCTTCTCTTTCATCTTCAATATGTCGGCCTCTTTCCTGGGTTGTCTCCATGACTTCTAACCGGGCTTCTATTCCTTGCAACATCTCCATCATAGTAGGTTTTTCATTCCCACGTGCTCCACCATTCCTATTTCCTCTTCACGTCATTGATTCATGCTAGTCCTCTGTAATTGCAGGTCGGATCCGCAATCCGTAACCCTACAACAAGAAATTCAGGACACACAACCTCCAGAATGAAACTTCACTCTGATACCACTTGAAGCAGGCACCAATAAGGAGGGACCTCAAAGAGATCAATCTGGACCGTTTAGCAAGAGTAAACACAATAGAAACACAAAGATATGATGGAGGTAATGCAGAACAGGTTGAATTATTGCATGAAATTTGATTATATCCAACTGGTAATAACTGGGTTACAACATACTAGCTCACATGCTTGGTAGAATAGGTCACAACCAGGACCTTGAATTGAAAGATCTATCTTCTATGTATAGTCAATCTATCTCATTCTCTGATTGATTCTAATTGTTTGTATTTTAAGGCATAATTACAAATATATATATCGATCCAAAGGATCCAGTCAGACCAAAAGGGATCAAAACCCAAAGAACAAGACCTAACATGAAAATAACAAAGGTCGGCCTCTGCCAAGAGATTCCTCCAAAAATTCCAAAGGATGAAACATAAAAGGTCAGTCAAATGCCAAGGAATAATGAAATCAACGCCCAAGGTTCCGCAAGCTTCGGAATAGGTTCCAGTAGATCACTAGAATAGGTCTCAAGCAACCAGTAACAAACAAACAACTAGTAATAAGAAACTATCATGGAAACTAATAGCGATATCTTGCTCGAAAGTGATCCAAAAGCAATGCGGTCTGAAAGCAAGAAACATGATCAAGTCTTCAAGTAGAATCCCACTCCATAGGATCCGGTGAGCCAAAACTGGGAGACACAGAAAGGAAAACTGAAACTACAAACAGAAAACAAAACAGAAAGGAAAATGTTTTTGGTTGATGCAAGATTGCTGTGAACCGGAGATGCTCCTGCATCATTATTGCATCAGTCTTCAAGAGGAGTGAGAATTCTAAGACATAAGAGCAATCTTAGACCTAGCAAGTGACAACAATATACATGCCTATTATAGTCATAATAAGATACACCAATTACAGACCAAAAGTATTTTAATCTCTCCAAGAGAATGAGATTTCATGACCCTAAGTTGTGCAAGTCAAAGTATGGAGAGATCAGTCCAAAAGGACATTGATCATAGCTACAGTGAATGAAAATGGTTAAAAGGATAGTGAATTTGCCAAATCCAAAGGGAAGTCCTTTATTGGGAGTTTTAACTTAAAGACATCAACAATGGTAGGGTAAGATGACATAATGAAGACAAAGCATCTCAAAGGTCATCATTGGCAGACCTACAGGCAGCCTTAGGTATCAAACATAAGGTTGAAAGGTCCCGTAGCAGTGAGGAGGTCAAAAGAATGTATAAGATAAGTGGAAAATAGTAAGCCACCAAAAAATGAGTAAGTCACCATCAATCACAACATATGATTCATAGTCACAAGATAAGGGGTTCACAATATTATAGTAGATAGTAGATTTTTTAATCCTCACCATTAAGTTATGATAATTGGTCAAAGAGCAGTAAAGTCATCAACTATAAGGTCCTAGATGCAATCCAATAAGACAATAGCAAATGGACAATGGGTGTTGTACATCTTAAGGAGACAACCTTCTGTGTTAGACCAATAATCATGATACTATTAGAACTATGAATACAAGAGACACTTTTGTTGGTTTGAGTCACAGAGGTAAATGAAAGAGCGGACCAAAGGAATATATCGTCAAATCATAAGGATAGTGTCAAGACATACTTAAGCAGTCAAAATCATTTTAAGATAAAGGACAAGAATGAAGGCATCCTTCTACAATAATTGGTGCTAGATGTTCAAGATACTATTATATCACTGGGATAGGACAATCCTTATCTTGGTGCTAAAAGAACCCACATATGCATTTTGGAAATTTGTAGACAATTAAAGGTCAATATACAAGGTCTTAATATTGTAGTAGTCATTAAAGATAGTGTGCATGGAGAGCATGATAGAGAAAACCCAAGACAAAATTATAGGCATTGAGGTAGGCCTAACAGAGCATACTTAGTGTAAAGAGAAGACATGAATAAGCCCTCTAGAGCAGCAGCTAGAACTCTAGGACAATGACTGAAATAAGACATTGATATGAAGACAAAAGACCTAATTCACAATCGAGAGACAACACAACAATATCAAGAGCAGCAATGGCTAAGAATAGTGAAGATCCAAGAAGAATCAATTGATTGCTAAGTATAAAGAGTAGCCCTAGGAGATATGTAATACAAAGCTTCAAAACAGACCACATATCTCAATCCAAGGAGAAAATACAATAGTAATGAGCCAAGTAGTGATAATATAGTCAAGTTAGAGATAAAAGTAATATGTATCAAAAGATATATCAAGGCACAAGATACTCCATCAAAGCACAAGATTTTAAATGATCAGTCCTTAAAAAGAAGTGATAGGGTTGTATGGAAAGATATCAAAGACCAGTCTAGACTTAGGGTAAGTAATAGCAATAATAGGTAATGCACAAAAGATGAATCTACGATCAAGTATCATGATACAAATCTATTGGATAGCCTTGTAAGATGCTAAAAGTAAACGTGATTGCCCAAGCATCTAAATGTCACATACACCATTTGATACTTCCAGTCACACATATACAGTGAGAAAAGATGCCAATATCATATCATAGTAGCAACAAATATGGAATAATACAAAGTGAAAAGATTAGTCTTATCAAGATGCAGATGGGTGAAGGGCAAACAAAAGATTATGACAATGAGCGGACATAGGAAGTACACAACAAGAAAATTTAGTCATTAATACTCCAATCTTTATTGGAAAGACAAAATATAGTGAGGAGAGCATGTTGTTAGTCTCAAATTTTGATTTCCCTTCTATCCTTCTTGTAAGAAATAAAATAACTCTATTTGTATATGAAGAGATCAGGGAAATAGAACTCAAGAGTAACATATAACAAGGTTTTGAGACCTTCTACACTTTGAACTTATCCAAAGTTCAGGTGGGTATACCTTCTGTGAATATTTTCACACTTTAAGATTGAGATCCATAGTAAACCAGTGCTAAAAAACCCATGGATTTCATCACCTCAATGAAACTGAAACACTAAAAGAAAAACTTGTATTCATTTTCAGCATTGATCTTCAAGAAAGATAGAAAGAATCCCACAATTGGATACCAATGCCTTATCTTGGGCTACAGAGTCACCCAAATCAAATTAAAGCTCCAAAACTAAATAACCTCATATGTTTCATCACCTCGGCCTTATGTTAACCCCATACATTCCTTACATATACATGAGTTTTAAAATGAAAATCGTTCATCAAATTCAAAATGAGCAAACAATTGATTTACTGATAGAGATATTTCATGCATTTTTAATTCCTCTTCCTTGAAGAGAAAAGCTAGAAACATATCCATATGACTACCTTACAATCTATGTTCAATCAAATAACCCTAGACTATTCAAATGAAACCAGAAAATTAACGAATGCACACCAGAAGACAACACATATTTAGGCCTAAAAAGTATTGATCTATATCTTTATATTCATTTTGAAAACATTTTTTCCATGACTCAAAGTGTTCTTTGTAAAAGCTAGAAAAACCTAGATATATTTCTGCAGAGTTTCTTTACAAAAAATTTTGTGATGCTTTTTCTATTAGTCCTGGTATCCATACTTGTGATCAGAATATTATTTCCTATATAATTGGGCTTTTCTCTTCACACCTGCCCTTTCTTCTGAGAGTATGTTCATTTCTTTTATGAACTCATAAGTGGATCTAAGAATATCATTTGCCTCTGCATCTACACTAGATGAACACATAAGCTCTAACTCCTTACCCCTACGTATCCACTTATTAAGAATTGGTTCCAAAGTGGTTTCATCTTCTCTTAATTTAATCAAAATATTCAAAATCCTCTTCATAGAAATATGTACGACAAAGGCCCTAACTGAATCAACAAATTTCAAAATTGTGGCTTTTACCTTCTCCTCATACATACTTGCAAATAGGGCTTGAGCCTATTTAAACTTTTCCAACTCATGTTGAATAGTTTCAGCTGATTGGAAGCTAGAAGACATAGGAGAAGGGGGATATTCTATGATAGGACTTGTAGGTGGAGGTCTTGCTAGAGAAAAATCTATCATTAGAGTAGAGGACTCACCTTGATGGCGTTGTCCTGCCAACTGACTCTGAAGTCTAGCAATGATGCTATCTCGGTTAGCTATCCATTCTTTAGCCCCATTATAAGCCTTCAAGATTGTTTCCAATTACAACTACAAATTAGCTTTTTCCTTTGTCTCCTTTTCTGCCACTGCTACAATGAATTTTGTAGTTTCTAAAACTATGCTAGCAGCTTCTACCACCCCTGTATCTTGGACCCTTTTCACAATCATACCTCCTAGGAAACTAGAATTTGAGGCATCTTTTTTTCTTCTATTTTCATCCTTTTTCAAAGACCACATGACTAAAGCAGCATCATCTTTGCTTAATGTCACTCCTTCCATAGGCTTGGTTTATTTCTTGACCACTTCAAGTACTAGAGCATCATCTATATCCCACATAGGGAGGATTAAAACACCAGCCTTTAATACCATCTCTCTTCCCTTTTTAGGAGTAATGTTCATGAATTATTCAATCATTTCTTGTTTTACCTCTTCCTCCACTAGAGTTACATCTTTGTGAGGCTGCTCACTCTTCCTTTTTTCACATCTTGCCTTAAATTGTTCCATGTTTTGTTTCCATACAAACTGCATGAAGGCCCCTATTGTAACAAAGTTATTGTCAGCCAGTAACTCCTCATTGGCTTGCTTAACAGTTGGGTCTAGCTCTTTACCTTTGAACTCACCTTCAGTCAAGTTCATCTTAGCACTAGCTAGCTCTTCCGACATCCCCTCTTGTGTTTCCTCATATGTGTAGGCAATCTCCCTGAGACTCCCTAACTGTAACAACTGTTTGGCCACCGCCTGCTCATCTCCTATGTGGATAGGGGATTGAGATGGAGAATACAAAGGCTTGCCGATTTGCACTTCCTTCCCTACTCTTTGCCTTTTAAGGGAGTCTTGAATGCCAATGATATCTTCAATTGCTCTTTTCCCTCTTGAAGTAGAAGGCTCACCAGTCACTGGCATCATCACACTATATTTTGATTTCTTGTGCATTACATAATCACTAGGTGGGATGGCCTTAGCAAAGACAGGCTTAGCTAGAACTAATCTAACCCTGTCAAGATCATCTCTCATTATAGCCTTCCTCTTTTCTTTCAAGGTTTGCATGAGGTCTTCAAAATAAAGAATTAAGAATTTGATTTTTTCCTCAAAGGGATTAAAACTAGAAAGAGGGTCATAACTACTATCAAATTGATGAATGAAATCAAGAGCTCTTTTGTATGCCACCCACTTCTCTTTCCTCAATTCTTACTCATCCAAATTGAATTCATTCCTAATCAGATCTTCAGGGAAATGAAATTGGTACGGTCTACCTTTACATACTACTCTCTTTCTAAACATGCCATTGAAAAAATCTTCAGGGTCTGCAAATCTTGAAACTGCAGTAGACAACCTATATGGTTTAAAGAATTCTTCAAAATACTTCGAGCCACCTTTGGTGATCACAAAATGATGAGCCATGGTAATAGTTTGGAAAATAGTCCCTTTACCTCTATTTGTCACCTCTACCTGTTGCACACCTCCAATCTACCTTAAGACTTCTGCAATTCCTATCTTCAGTGGGACTTGATAGGGCAATAAATATGGAGTGCCTATGAAACCATAAACTCTGAAAACTATAGAAACAGGGTACAAATACATATCACCCCAATTATGAACAATCTTAATACCTTCAGCAAACTCCTTGGGCCTGAGGAATTCTAAGAGAGCCTTAGGGATCCTAGGGTTTTTTGCACACAAGAGAATCCTAATTTTAGATGCAAAGCACCTATCAAACTTTAGGTAACTGGCATCTTCTCTATCCTAGGACAGAATGGTGCTCCATAATTACACTGGCATCTCTTCATCATCTTTTTCCTTTACTAGATCCATTTCACTAGCAAAATAATCAGCACCTTTGAATAAAAATATGTGGATGAGAAGGGAGTACCATACAAAAGGCCCATCCACCTTACCATTTTTTATGCCTACTAGCCCTTCATGAATTGCATCAGTGAGGTAAGGCGCATAATTAAATGTTACTGCCAGAGAGAGGTTGAGAATCTGTGCAATCATCAACATATAATGGGTTGGCATGTTTCTCTCAGCATCTTCTCCAAAAATCTAACAAAGCACCAAATACATGCCCTTAGCCCTTAGAGTAAACTAATTCAGGGAGAAAGGTTCCATGGTACTAGGGCCTACAATAGTTAACCCTCCTATCTTGACAAAAAAACCTTTTAGTGGGCCACTCCTAAGGTGATCCCTTTCTACATTGTAGACTTGTGCTAGTGTCTCAAAGTTGATAGGCTCTAAATAATTGGACACTTCACTAAGCTTGAAAACCTTCCTGAACTCATCATCATTAATCTCAATTAAGGCTGCTCCCTTTGTATTTCTGATACATTTGGCTACAGGGTCATAATTTTGTGCAATCAGGGTCAACAAATCTATATCCATGAAGACCCCTGGGACTATAAGCTTTCCCACATCCAATTCCCATATACTATTTAATGGGGTAGGGGAATGTCTTTGACCAAAAACTACCCTAAAAAGTCCCAGGCCTGACATCCCTATCTGTGGATCCCTCAACCAATTGCTTTTTTCATATAGATCATCTCCAATTCTTAAATGAGGGTTTTTTGGCACCAATTCTTTAGCTTTGGCCCTGACATTGGTAGACATAGTTAGTTGTTCTAGGAAGTCATCACATATATTCCTATCTTGGTAATTTAACTTCCCTATGAAATCCCTTCTTGGCGCCATCCCGTTAATGCAATTATCAATTTAGATTTACGCAAAACTTTAACGAGGCAATTCACACAGTAACACTGATTTTCAGACTGCAACTAGCAAGAAAAACATAAAAACCTATTACCTGCCTGAAGAAACACGCTTTGCACCAACTCCTCTGCAACAAACCTGTCAAAATGATGCTAACATTCAATTGATGTGGACCTTAATACAGTAGCTTGGCATTGAATTGAGAAGTTAATCCTGCATGCTTTGGCCATCACCTCAGAATTGAATTTGCAAATTGAATTCAAAACCGAGCTCCAACGAATCACAAGCCTTCTGATTTTTTCTTTGTTTTATTGTTTTGCCATTTCCCAGAGTTTAGAGACCACACATGTTTCCTTCGCGAAGCAACGATGATCATCAGATCGTTGGAAACTTACACTGCCTTTACTCCTTCCGGTCCTTCTATATTAGTGACAGGCCCTACCTTCTTTTCACAAATTCATGGACCTTAAACCTTGTGTACTTTTACCACACGAAACAATGCCAGCCATCAGATCATCATCTACTTGCTCAATCTTTACTTCCTACAGCGACCACTAGTCTTCTTAACTAACCGTGCACAACTATGATGGCTAACGGTTTTCCCCATTTCATGAAGGCTAAACTATAGGCATCTTCAAGCTGCAAAACAATGACAACCATTGGATCCACTTTGAGATGAACACCGTTTAACGTGCTCAAAGCTTTAAAGTGGGCCCTCAGCTTGGAGATCACTTGCTTTGTTTCATCACTGGCTAATAAATGTCATGTGGCAGTTGGCTATTCACTCAGATAATTCCATCGATTTCCATTCTAAGGCCACCACATGTTTTACTTTACCATTTTCAACATAACCGCCAGTTAAATCAAGGTGGGCCCTCAACTACCCTTCGGAGCCACGTGCATCTGACAAGTCACTAATTCTTTCCATGGAGAAACCCATATGTCCTACCAAGTCATCCTCCATGTTTTTGCCACATCATTTCGCTATTTCACAAACATTAATCTTTGTTTGATTTGAGGTTGCGAATCCACGCGAGCTGTCTGATTAACTTCTACTTAATCAGTCTTTAAAAACTACGACTTGCTTGTCCTTTGGGCCCACTGACCTTTTCGCTACTTTGCGGACCTTAAATCTCAGGCAACTCTTCTTCATGAAGCAATGACCACCGTTAGATCTTAGAAACCCACTCGTCTATTACCCTTGCCATGATCACCTTGCCCAGGCCCTCCACCTTTTTGCTACTTCACGAAAGGTAAAACACATGTATCTTTCGGCTACGAATCAATGCCCATCATTGATCTTCTTTGAACTAATTGTCCTTTAACCAAAGAAACTGCTTGCCTCTAGGAACCGCCAACTCTTTCGCTATTTCGCAAAAGGTAAATCACGTGCATCTTGGGCTAGCAAAGCAACGTGAGTCATTAGATCCAATACAAGATGCAATCTTTTAATCTGACGGACAATCCTATGGTCGGGCCTGCTTACCCTTTTTGCCATTTTGCGAACACTAACTTGCAAGCATCTTTGCTTGGCAAAACAATGACAATGATAGGATCAAAATTGACTTGCACAATTATTAAGGAGCTCGATAAAGATTAAGACCGAACATAGGTAAAGGCATAAAAATTGAAAATATTTAAAAGACTACCTAGGGAAAATCTAATGGGGGACACTTTTCATGAAAGACCGACCCTTCCTTAAGTGGAAAAAGGTAATGCAAGAATCAAACACGAGGGTTTTTCAAAACATAGGAAGAGTTAAATCTTTTAAAACCTTAAACCCTCTTTGACCCAAGAAACACAAAGGCAACAAGGCCATGCCAAACACATTTTTGCAGATTTTTAGCCGACTATGGGACAAAAATACCCAATTTTCTAAACAGTGATAACAGTAGCTCTGACTAGGGATGGTTGATTGCAAGATCAACACAAGAATTCAGAAACTCTGGAGAACAGACCAAACACAAGCCCAAAAACAAGCAACAAAAGAAAACCTAGATATATACAGACTAAGACCTACTATGCATGGACTTAAGAGAAGTAATGCTTTAGGAATTGTCCATGCACTAGAAATTCTTGTACCTCACTATTCATTGTTTGCAGAAAATATGAGTCTTTTCCATTCATATTACAAACAATAGAAGGGCCCACCCATAATGATTCAAAATTCTTATGTTTCCCTTTGTCTTTCCCTCTTGCATTCCATTGAAGAACCATGTCACCTATCTGAAACTTCCTCAGTGTGGTCCTTTTATCAAACAAATATTTGGATTGCAGCTGGATTTTCAAATTCCTCTTATGGGCCAAAGTTCTAATTTCTTCTACCTCCACCATTTGAATCATTCTATCTTCCATAGGTTTAGATAGCTCCATATCCCCAGCTTGCAGGAACTTGTATACAGGAAGTAAATTATTAACTAGCACCCTAGATTGCATGCCATAAACTAACTCAAAAGGTCAGACACCAATTGCTCTCTTGATAGTAACCCTGTCTACCCAAAGGGCTAACTTTAACTTTTGGTCCCAAGACATTTTGTTCTCCTCAAGGATTTTCTTAATATTGTTCAGAAGGCTCTTATTGCTGGATTCAGCTTGCCCATTACCCTGAGGATGGTATGGTGAAGAATAGGACATAATTATTCCATGACTGGTGCAAAACTCAATGAACTCCTCTGATCTGAAGCTCATGGCATTATCCATTACTAGTTTCATAGGAACACCGAATCTGGTTATAACATTATCCATTAGGAAGTCAATAACAACCTTACTCATGGCTCTCCTAGTGGGTATAGCTTCGATCCACTTGGTGAAATAATCAGTAGCCACTATAATCCACCTATGACCTCTTCCTGATTTCTCCACTATTTATCCAATAAAATCAATGCCCCATTGGACAAAAGGGGCTTCCACAGTGACCGGGTTGAGGGGTAAGGCTCCCTCATACTTCAATTTAGATGAAATTTTTTGACATGGGTCACATGTCCGAACATGTTCATGGGCATCTTTGAACAAAGTGGGCCAATAATATCCAACCTGGACTATCTTATCATCTATTGTCTTGGCAGAATAGTGACCTCCACACACTCCATCATGCATTTTAGTTAACACTCTTTCAGCTTGGGACTTGTCTAAACACATTAACAATGCCCCATCTTTGTTACACTAGTACAAATCACCCTGAATAAGGACATACTTCTGAGCCTTCAACTTCAATGTTCTTCTCTGATTGTGAGTCATCCCTTAAAAATATCCTATCTCTGAGTACCATGGCTATGTCTCAACACTTGTGACTAGGATGTCCTTAACTTCAATATTATTCACCTCAACATCAAAAAGATTTGATTCAGCCATTAGCTTAGCAAGACCTAAAGCTCTTACCAATTTAGTAATCTTAATCTCTAAATCAAACTCCTGAATTTTGGTTATCCATCTGCATCTTTTACCAATGACCTCAGACAGAGACAAAATGTCTTTGACAGTCGCATGTGGGACATAAGCAGTTACTTGTGCATTTACAAGATATGGCCTAAATGCTTTAAGCGCCTTGACCAAAGCATATTCTTGCTTCTCCATAATTTAATATTTTAACTCTGTAGCCTGTAAAGATTTGCTATAAAAAGCTATAGGATGTTCATATCCTTCATTATCCTTTTGTAGAAGAACTACAACCACTGTATGATATGAAGCAAAAGAAAACAGAGAGAAAGGCTTACTGTAGTCAGGGGACTTCAACACTAGTGCCTCCTGAATTGCATTTTTATTTCATCAAAATCCTTTGAAGCTTCTGCATCCCAATAGAACTTTGTATCCTTCTTAAGCAATTTAACAATGGGCTTGACTATCTCTACAAAATTTGCAATAAATCTTCTAACAAAATTTATCTTACCCAAGAAAGACTGGATACCTTTAACACTTTTTGGCTTAGGTACATTTTTTATGGCTTCAATTCTCTCAAGGTCTATTCTAACCCCTTCCTTGGAGACAATATGCCCAAGCAGCTTCCCTTCAGTGATAGCAAAATGACACTTCTTCGGATTTAAGGAGACACCAAATTCTAGAGCCTTTTTGAAAACCTTTTCCATGTGCCTATAGTGGTCATCTGCCCTTTTGGAAAAACATGTTAAATCATCTTGATACACTACCATGATAATGTTAATGAATTCCTTAAAATCTACGTCCATTTCTCTTTGAAAAGTAGCTCTAGCATTTTTCAAACCAAAAGGCATTCTTACATATACAGATGTTCCCCAAGGGGTGGTAAAAGCAGTCTTGAATTGTTCAGATTCTTTCACTAACACCTGGTTATATCTTGAGAACCCATCCATCATAGATAATAGGTCACAGCCAGTTACTCTCTGCAACATTGCTTCCATATTAGGAGAAGAATAATTATCTTTTAAAGAAGCAACATTCAGGTTCCTAAAATCAACACAGAGCCTTATGTCCCCATTCTTCTTCCTAACTGGGACCAAATTAGACACCCATGATGAATGCCTTATAGGATTAATGATTCCCCCTTCCCTCAGCTTAGTTAATTCTTTCTACATTTTAAATTCCAATAGGGGGTTAATAGGTCTTTGTTTCTATCTAAAAGGCTTAGCACCTGGAAGCAAAGGGACTTCATGCTAAAACAGATCTTGTCTATATGCCTTCAGATCTTCATAAGACCAAGCAAAAACATTCTTATATTTCTTCAATAAATTAATAAGGTTAACTCTAACATGAGGAGACAAATTTTTTCCAATATATGCCAACTTGGGGGATGATTCAGTCCCTAAGTTCACTTCCTCTAATTCATCTAACTTGGCGGTTGACTGCTGATGCAAATGACTATCACTGTAACTGAACATGCCTTCCAATTCTACTAAACCTTTAGGTATTTCATTAGTTTCCAACTGAACCATGTCATTTCCAAAAATAGTTTCTCTATCTTCAACCACTTCTACCAATGCATTGCAATCAATTTTTTGTCCATCATAGTCATCAATGCATTGTATGAATCTGAGAATGTCTTCATCATCAACAAACACTTGCCAATTATACACATTATTAGGAATGGCTGGCCTATCTTTTATCTCAACTGTGGATATACCAGTTAATGTTATATCATCATTTTTTAATGCAACATTTTCTAAGAAATAAGCCATGATATTCTTTGACCTTTCTATCCAATTAATAGAGAATGCACTAAAATGTTCAATCACATCCCAAACTGCATGTTTGTATCTTTTCAAACAATCATTTTCGATGCATACTTAGATCTAACCTGAGAAACAACCAACTTTGAATCCCCTAGTACTCTTAACAACTGAATCCCATGCCTTTTTGCAACTTCAAGCCCCAATAACAAGGCTTCATATTCAGCAGTGTTATTTGTACACTGAAAGGCTAGCAAAAAGGAATATTTGAAGGTCATACCTGATGGGGATACAAAAATAACTCCTGCTCTAGATCCTTCTTTGGAGAAAGCTCCATCAAAATACATGTGCGACAAATCATGCTATTGAGATTCCAATTCAGTCACAATAGGATCAGTATTCTTCAATTGAGGTAAAATTGGTTGTATCCTAAAATTGTCAAGATCCACATCAATCATGTAGTTCAACATACTAGGGTCTATCTTCTCAATTAACCTAGGGGCATGTGGTTCTCTATACAACTTGACTTGGCTTCCATTGATTGGGATAGTAGCATATGACAGATCCAACTAAACATTTCCACCTACAGCTACAACCCACTATCTAGATAACAACATGCCATAGTGAGGTTTTGTATCAGTTACTATGACATCCATCTTATATGTTGCTTCAGGGAATGCTGCTATTTTTACTCGCACATCTTTCATTGTACCTATCATTGGAACTTCTTTGTTATCCATAGAGTAACACTTCCCAAACACTATACTTACTGACAACCCCAACTCTTTCATGACACCATATGGCATCACATTTGTAGCTGCACCAGAACCTATCATACAGTTTTTAATTAACCAGTTATTTACTAAAAAAGTAACATAAAAAGGATCAACCTGTGAAGGCTCTTGTGTAATAGTCGTTCCAACATATACCTCTAGGGTTCACAGCCCATGATCCTTTTCATCCTTAATTGAACCTGAAGGCAAAGTTGTGCTACTGTCAGATATCTTAGAAAATAAAGATAAAGAAGCTTCTCTATGTTCCTTTATTTTCAATAATTCTATCAATGGGACTATGACCTTCATCTGGGTAAGAGCCTAAGTCATATCAAATGTAGAATTATTAATTGATTCAGTATTGGTCTTGACTTTCTCTGTCTTAAGTTGACTTGCCTTTTTCATTGTGGCAGTTCCTTGTATATCACCAGCAACATCATTACCCATACCCTTGGCTACATCGTTAGTTTGGTTATTATTTTCTTGACCATCTTGAGGCAAGGTGGCATTACTTGTTGCCTTCTTCTGGAATACTTCTTTTATGAACATTGAGCCATGTTCACCTTGATCCTTATCCTTCTTACTACTTCTCAAGTTGTAATTATGCTTGGCCTTGGCTATGGCAGCCTTAGTAAGATTTCTCACTTCTTCATCACTAGGTCTTCTGAGATGAACTTCTTCATCTTCAATTGTTACCATGTTCAAAGTGGGATGCCAATCAAGCATCAATTGTCCTTAGTAAGACCTTTTAATATTTAGCACATACATTCACTAAGTTCACTTTGTAATGACTCATCATCACTTTCAATAATAGTTTCAAACATATTAATATTAGGCTCAACCTCTTATCTCATGGATTCTTCAAGGGCTTGAGCTACAACCCATTGATGAGGAGAATGTGGTCCATCACAAGCCATGCACCAAGGATCTAGGGTATCTTGGTTCTGAGTGTTTTTTGGCTTCTCATTTTGAGGTTTGCCATCTTTCTAGGTTGTGTTGTAAGGCATGTCATGCAATCTAGGAGGTCTATCTTGTCAATCGTAATGAGGCTTATCATTTTTACTCACCTTGGCAGTAAAATCTTTCATGGAAATCACTTATTTCTCTATTTTGTCTTCCTCTTTAGCAACTTTATTGGGTTGTTGTTTTGATTCTTGCCACAACCTACCATCAGTTCTCCTTCCCACCTTTCCAGATGCTTTCCTATTGCTTTCCATATTTATAGCAATTCTAAAAGCATCCCTCAAACTGTGTGGGTTTTTGTCCCTAAGAATATAGGCCATTTTAGAATCGAAAGCATTATAATAAGTGTTAAGACACATATTATCATCTAGTCTCATTACTTGATATAACCTATGCAATTCTTTCTGAAATCTAGCATTGAAATCTGTGACAATTTCATTATCAGACTTTCTAATATTATTAAACTCATTGCACATGAAGCCCACATTTGTTTTGTCACCATCAATTTTGCTTTTACCTCCTTTTCCTTATTTTCTTCCTTTTGTGCCCTTAAGGAAATTAAATGATGGAATTTTCTATTCAAGACCTCAATTTCTTGGGATACCTTATCTTCGTCAGGGAACATTTCTTCATAATCTGATACATTAACTTGGTCAATATCAATTAAATTGATATTTCCATCTATTGTTTAGTGTATAGAGTCCATCTTAATATTTGAACTGTTCCTATCTTTCCCAGATAAACTAAAGTGAGATATCCTCTGATTTAAAATGTGGACTTCCTCATTACTACCAAACAACCCAAAATGGAAACCCAAAACATCTTGATCAGACTCATGGGAAGAAGAATTCAAATTGGCATATATGGGCTTTCCAGATGACTTACTTGCATGAATTTGTTGCTCCGCTGCAATATCTTCTAACTGTTCTAGAATTTCTTCTCTTTGTCCAGCATATTTGTCCTTCCACTCCTGGAACACATCATCACTCAGCCAAGAGAAGCTAACAATCTTCTTCTTCATCCCTTCTAGCCTTTTCCAAGTGACCCTTAACTGCCCAATTTCTGTTTCTATGAAACCATAATGTGACTTTACCTTTTCAATCTCCTCAATTGTCTTGACAAATAAGGACGTGTCATCAGTGTTGATGATTTCATTAATGCTTTGGGACAATTTGTGGTCTAGCTCTTCTAGCCATGCCTTCTCCCCTTTTAACTGAGTCGGACAAACAAAACCCCCTAAAAACAACTCATACTTGTGATCAGAATATTCTTTCCTATATAATTGGGCTTTTCTCTTCACACCTGCCCTTTCTTCTGAGAGTATGTTCATTTCTTTTATGAATTCACAATTGGATCTAAGACTATCATTTGCCTCTACATCTGCATTAGATGAACACATAAGCTCTAACTCCTTACCCCTAGGCATCCACTTATTAAGAATTGGTTCCAAAGTGGTTTCATCTTCTCTTAATTCAATCAAAATATTCAAAATCCTCTTCATAGAAATATGTATTACAAAGGCCATAACTGAATCAACAAATTTCAAAATTGTGGCTTTTACCTTCTCCTCATACTTACTTGCAAACAGGGCTTGAGCCTGTTTCAACTTTTCCAACTCATGTTGAATAGTTTCAATTGATTGGAAACCAGAAGACAGAGGAGAAGGGGGATATTCTATGATAGGACTTGTAGGTCGAGGTCTTCCTCGAGAAGAAGCTATCATTAGAGTAGAGGACTCACCTTGATGGTGTTGTCCTACCAACTGACTCTGAAGACTAGCAATGATGCTATCTTGGTTAGCTATCCCTTCTTTGGCCTCATTATAAGCCTTCAAGATTGTTTCCAATTTCAAATGGAGATTAGCTTTTTCCTTTGCCTCCTTTTCTGCCACTACTACACTGAATTTTGCAGTTTCTAAAACTATGCTAGTAGCTTCTACCACCCCTATATCTTGGACCCTTTTCACAATCATACCTCCTAGGAAACTAGAATCTGAGGCATCTTTTCTTCTTCTATTTTCATCCTTTTTCAAAGACCACATGACTAAAGCAACATCATCTTTGCTGAATGTCACTCCTTCCATAGTCTTGGTTTCTTTCCTAACCGCTTCAACTACCAGAGCATCATCTATATCCCACTCAGGGAGGATTAAAACACAAGCCTTTAATACCATCTCTCTTTCCTTTTTAGGAGTAATGTCCTTGAATTCTTCAATCATTTCTTGTTTTACCTCTTCCTCCACCAGAGTTACATCTTTGTGAGGCTGCTCACTCTTCCTTTTTTCACATCTTGCCTTAAATTGTTCCATGTTTTGTTTCCATACAAACTGCATGAAGGCCCCTATTGTAACAAAGTTACTATCAACCAGGAAATCGTCACTGGCTTGCTTGACAGTTGGGTCTAGCTCTTTACCTTTGAACTCACCTTCAGTCAAGTTCATCTTAGCACTAGCTAGCTCTTCTAACATCCCCTCTTGATGTTTCTTCATATGTGTAGGCAGTCTCCTTGAGACTCCCTAACTGCAACAACTGTTTGATCACCGCCTGCTCATCTCCTATATGGATAGGGGATTGAGATGGAGAATACAAAGGCTCACCGGTTTGCACTTCCTTCCCTACTCTTTGCCTTTTAGGAGAGTCTTGAATGTCAATGACATCTTCAATTTATCTTTTCCCTCTTGAAGTAGAAGGCTCACCAGTCATTGGCATCATCACACTATATTTTGATTTCTTGTGCATTACATAATCACCAGGTGGGATGGCCTTAGCAAAGGCAGGCTTAGCTAGAACCAATCTAACCCTATTAGGATCATCTCTCATTATAGCCTCCCTCTTTTCTTTCAAGGTTTGCATGAGGTCTTCAAATTAAAGAATTAAGAATTTGATTTTTTCCTCAAAGGGATTAAAACTAGAAAGAGAGTCATAACTACTATCAAATTGATGAATGAAATCAAGAGCTCTTTTGTATGCCACCCACTTCTCTTTCCTCAATTCTTGCTCATCCAAATTTAATTCATTCCTAATCAGATCTTCAGGGAAGTGAAATTGGTGTGGCCTACCTTTACATACTGCTCTCTTTCTAAACATGCCATTGAAAATATCTTCAGGGTCTGCAAATCTTGAAACTGTAGTAGACAACCTATATGGTTTAAAGAATTCTTAAAAATACTTCCAGCTACCTTTGGTGATCACAAAATGATGAGGCATGGTAATAGTTGGGAAAATAGTCCCTTTACCTCTATTTGTCACCTCTTCCTCTTGGACACCTCCAATCTACTGTAAGACTTATGCAATTCCTATCTTCAGTGGGACTTGATAAGGCAATAAATATGGAGTGCCTCTGAAACCATAAACTCTAAAAACTGTAGAAACAGGGTACAAATACATATCACCCCAATTATGAACAATCTTAATACCTTCAGCAAACTTCTTGGGCCTGAAGAATTCTAAGAGAGCCTTAGGGATCCTAGGGTTTTCTGCACACAAGAGAATCCCGATTTTAGATGTAAAGCACCTATCAAACTTTAGGTAACTGGCATCTTCTCTATCCCAAGACAAAATGGTGCTTCATAATTGTACTGGCATCTCTTCATCATCTTTTTCCTTTACTAGATCCATTTCACTAGCAAAATAATCAACACCTTTGAATTAAAACATGTGTATGAGAAGGGAGTACCATCCAAAAGGCCTATCCACCTTACCATTTTTTATGCCTACTAGCCCTTCATGAATTGCATCAATGAGGTAAGGTGCATAATCAAATGTTACTGCCAAAGAGGGGTTGAGAATCTATGCAATCATCAACATATAATGGGTTGGCATGTTTCTCTCAACATCTTCTTCAAAAATATGACAAAGTGCCCAATACATGCCCTTAGCCCTTAGTGTAAAAAAATTCAAGGATAAAGGTTCCATGGTACTAGGGCCTACAACAGTTAACCCTCCTATCTTGACAAAAAACTCTTTCAGTGGGCCACTCCTAAGGTGATCCCTTTCTACATTGTAGACTTGTGCTAGTGTCTCAAAGTTGATAGGCTCTAAATAATTAGACACTTCACTGAGCTTGAAAACCTTCCTAAACTCATCATCATTAATCTCAATTAAGGTTGCTCCCTTTGTATTTCTGATACATTTGGCTACAGGGTCATAATTTTGTGCAATTAGGGTCAACAAATCTATATCCATGAAGACCCCTAGGACTATAAGCTTTCCCACATCCAATTCCCATATACTACTTAATGGGGCAGGGGAATGTCTCTGACCAAAACCTAACCTGAAATGTCGCAGGCCTGACATCCCTATCTGTGGATCCCTCAACCAATTGCCTTTGTCATATAGACCATCTCCAATTCTTAAACGATGGTTTTTTGGCACCAATTCTTTAACTTTGGCCCTGGCATTGGTAGACATAGTTTTTCTTCTAGGAAGTCATCACATATATTCCTATCTTGGTAATTTACCTTCCCTGTGAAATCCATTCTTGGCGCCATCCCGTTAATGCAATTATCAATTGAGATTTATACAAATCTTTAACGAGGAAATTCACACAGTAGGGTGAACTCACAAAGCTGGTTCCCACTTTTTTGTACATCTTGATTTTTGCTGAAATCATAGATTTTTTATAAAATATAATGATTTAAGCTTTAAAAGGTCCCATTTTAAGTAATTAATTGAAGAGAGTTAAATCCAAGGTTCTTAGATTAAAATTTCTTGGATAGAACCTCTCTACTTCTAAATCATACTTGCAATGGAGTCTCCTTTGCATCTATCAAATGCTGAAAAAAAACCAATTTTACATTAGCTTTTGGGGGGTCAAATTAATTCATTTAAAAGTTTTTTTTTAAAAAGTATTTAGTCCTTATTATAAGCTTTCCAAATAGTATAACTTTTAATATATTTAATTTCATTAATATATTTTTATTTTATTTCTTATGAATGTAGGTTTTTCACCGAACATGAACTTCTTTGTTCAATGCATTGGGAAAAATAGTAAACTAATTCAAAAAAAATCTGAAAAATATCTATGCACTAGGTATTGATGTTTTCTTTCTAACAAAAAAAAGAAAATTGAATTTTGATATATATAGAACAAGTTATGTGTTCAAACGTACACCTATATCTAAATTATAATTACTCTAACTTCAGAACTTCATAAAATGAAAAATATTCAGCATATCACTATCAAACCAACTGCATGCCCTGGGTATTGATGTTACAAACCAAAATTCAAAAGAAGTAAGTTTTTATCATTTATAGAAAAAAAATTATGCGTTTCAGGATACACATCACTCTTAAAATATGTTGTTTGCTATAAAAAATTACTTTTTGAGGGAGATGGAAAAATCAATAAAATTTTATTCAAACAAATTTGAAAAAAATATATTTAGAATCTAGAAACAAGATGTTAAAAATCACTAGTTTATATCATCTTCAAATTCTTCAATGGTTTAAGAGTTATAGGTGCCGGAAAGTGAAGGTTTTTTTCAAAATATTCATATAAGTGTCAAAGTTGGTCAAAAAGTGGGAACCAGTATTATGAGTTCACCCAGTAACACTAATTTTCAGACTGCAACTAGCAAGAAAAACATAAAAACCTGTTTCCCACCTGAAGAAACTCACTCTACACCAGCTCCTCTGCAACAAACTTGTCGAAATGATGCTAACATTCAATTGATGCAGACCTTAATACGACAGCTTGGCATTAAATTGAGAAGTTAATCCCGCATGCTCTGGCCATCACCTTAGAATTGAATTCGCAAATCGAATTCACAAACGAGCTCCAATGGATCACAAGCCTTTTGAGTTTTTCTCTGTTTCGTTGTTTCAACATTTCGCAGAGTTTAAAGACCCTGCACCTTTCCTTCGAAGCAACAATGATCATCGAATCCTTGGAAACTTACACTGCCTTTACTCCTTCCGGTCCTTCTGTATTAGTGACGGGCTCTACCTTCTTTTCGCTATTTCACGAACATTAAACCTTGTGCACTTTTACCACACTAAACAATGTTGGCCATCAAATCATCATCTACTTGCTCGATCTTTACTTCCTACAGTGACCACCAATCTTCTTAACTAACCGCACACAACCATGACAGCTAACGGTTTTCGCCATTTCGTGAAGGCTAAACTGCAGGCATCTTCAGGCTATGAAACAATGACAACCATTGGATCCACTTCAAGATGAACACCATTTAACGTGCTCAGACCTTTAAAGTGGGCCCTCAGCTCGGAGACCACTTGCTTTGTTTCATCACTGGCTAATAAATGTCACGTGGCAGTCGGCTATTCACTCAGATAATTCCATTGGGTTCCATTCTAAGGCCACCACGTGTTTTACTTTACCATTTTCAATATAACCACCAATTAAATCAAGGTGGGCCCTCAACTACCCTTCGGAGCCACGTGCATCTGACAAGTCACTAATTCTTTCCACGGAGCAACCCATCTGTCCTGCCAAGTCATCCTCCATGTGACCACCACATCATTTTGCTATTTCATGAATATTAATCTCTTTTTGATTTGAGGCTACGAATCCACACGAGCCGTCCGATTAAATTCTACTTAATCAGTCTTTAAAAACTACGACCTTCTTGTCCTTTGGGCCCACTGACCTTTTCACTACTTCGCGGACCTTAAATCTCATGCAACTCTTCTTCGCAAAGGAAGGACCACTGTTAGATCTTAGAAACCTGCTCATCTATTACCCTTGCCGTGATCACCTTGCCCAGGCCCTCCACCTTTTCGCTACTTTGTGAAAGGTAAAACACATGCATCTTTCGGCTGCGAATCAATGCCCATTGTTGATCTTCTCTAAACTAATCATCCTTTAACCAAAGGAACCGCTCACCTTTGGGACCTACCAACTCTTTTGCTATTTCGCAAAAGGTAAATCATGTGCATCTCGGGCTAGTGAAGCAACATGAGCCATTGGAATCAATACAAGATGCAGTCTTTTAATCTGACGGATAATCCTCTGGTCGGGCCCACTTACCCTTTTCACCATTTTGCAAACACTAACCTACAAGCATCTTTGCCCAGTGAGACAATGACAACCGTAGGATCAACATTGACTTGCACAATTGTTAAGGAGCCCGATAAAGATTAAGACCAAACATAGGTAAAGACGTAAAAATTGAAAATATTTAAAAGACCACCTAGGGAAAATCTAATGGGGCGACACTTTTCATGAAAGACCGACCCTTCCTTAAGTGAAAAAAGGTAATGCGAGAATAGAACACGAGGGTTTTTCAAAACATAGGAAGAGTTAAATCTTTTAAAACCTTATACCCTCTTTGACCCAAGAAACACAAAGGCAACAAGGCCATGCCAAACACATTTTTGTAGATTTCTAGCCGACTATGGGACAAAAATACCCAATTTTCTAAACAGTGATAACACATGTCATGTATGCTAAGAGCCTAAGACAATGAAAGGTAGCCCAGCTAATAGAAAGTAAAAAGGATCGGGAATAGGTTGAAACAATGGTCAAAGGAACATAAGATAGTGAGCAAGGTTTTACATAGGGTACCCTAGGATTTGAAAAATCAAGGACAGACAATACAATGTGTGGAGTCCCTAATTATAGATATTAAGAGCTCATAAAAATGAACAAAAGTGTTCAAGAGAAGACCTTATTCAAAGTTGAGCAGTAGAGCACTGTAGTATGATATTTTAAGCTCTCAAAGAATGATCAATAACACAAATTATCAAAATTATTATTTGTATTGAGCATTATGGACAGATTACAATCCCTTTCTATAACAGTCCTCAATATTTTGGGAATCCTACACTCAGAAAAACATGTAATAAGTTTGATTTTAAAACATTGGCTTCTATGTTTTAAAATGAGTTGATATCTTCATACAACTTATCAAAATTAGCTAAAATAAAAGCCTATGCCTAGAGTGAGTTTGACTTAAAGATCAATTAGAAACTTTTTAAAAGCAGCCACTAAAGGAATTTTGCAATTAGTGGAGTCATCTTTACCAGTAGTGGCATATTAGTTCAAGATATAGTTAAGTAATCATGCAAATAGTTAAAGGGGAGATGAAGGAGCCAAGAGGTGGATCTTTGAGTTCATCATTAGTTTGATGCCTTAAAAGGAGGGATTTTGGAGTAGATCCAGCAGTTCTATTTAAGATTCAAAACTCCACATGGATGCAATATCAATTGAGGATCACTTTGGGCCCACAAACACTCAGTTAGAATCATTTTTTACTTCTTTTATGCATGTCCTCTTCTCAAATTAGACCCCAAGCCTTCAATCATGCAAAAAGGGAGATAGAACTAAGAAATGAAGACCACAATTTGAGGTAAAATTAAGGAGGTACAATCAGTTGCAACTTTCAGTTCACAAAGGCCTCCTTTTTCTATAAGATCTTCTTTTCTTTCTTCTTCATAGTTAGTTTCTTTTTCTCTATCCTTTTCTTTTCAACTGGGCATGAATATTATATCTCATAGAAGCATTTTTAGCTATAAAATACCTTTATATTTCAATAATAGCAAGCAGTTTTCCTTCACAATACTTTGTGTATTGTGTTGAGAAATTGATTTGATGATATTTTAGTGATTCTTTCTTGGAATCCTTTGATGTTGTCTCTTTTTAACAACATTAATGCAAGAAGATGCATATTAATATAGGTTATAGATGTTGGCAATTTGGAGGAATTGATTATGTGTTGCATTGATGCTTGTCATTAATGTCAACACTAGCTCGTTTGGTTGTCTATCGAGTTCTGGTAGAGTGGTTGGATTGTGATGTTGATCTGGTGATCATCTTTGATAATCTCCAGTATGTTTAGATTGGTGGAATTGGTTTGGTTTGGTCATTCATGTGCGTGTCACATTCAGTTGGTTCTGGATTTGGTGATCTAAAAGCTATCATATGTTCTAGTAAGCCTTTTGGTTACCAGTAAGGATTTTATTGACAGAGCTTTGTTGAAGATCTTTTGATGGATTCGATAAATGGTGTTGGTTCAGCTTCTAGAAGGTTCTCAGGATGTTGATGGTTATCATGTTCATCTTCCAGTTAATTGGTGGTGTTGCATTTGGCTTATGGTGACCTATTTTAGGTCTGGTGCTATTTTGTTAGGTTATGGACCAATTTATGTAACGTGTTGGTGGATGCTCCCGATGTGTTACCAGTTGGATTTATTGTTTGATTAATGTTGTTTCAATCTTAGGCCAACTTGGATTATAATTGGTTTGCAGGTTTATGGAATTGATTTATCGTATTATCTTTTAGGTGGTTGGCCTAATTGTTTAGGTCTAGGGTTTGTATAAATATGATGTAAGATCTCTTTGTAGATCATCAATCATGGGTTATAGGATTATCTATGTGAGAATAAAGTTGTAATCATATGCAGAGGTTTTGGTCGATCATAGGTGATTGAATTGGGTTTGAATAAGAAGTTTAAGACCTTTAGTATTGAGCTTAACTGGAACTGTACTTAGACATAGGAGATGTTATTCTTGTAGTTCACTCTTCTTTCCGGATTGTAGTCCAAAGATTTATGTAGTCAGTGAGGCTCTTTTATGATGAGCAATGTGCTCTAGGCAGTGTACCTTCCTTCATGTGTACACCCCTTTATTGTAATCACATACTTACTGGAGAAGTATCATCTGACTATGGGTAGGGTTTCCCACTATGGTTTTTTCCTTTATCAGGTTTTCCACGTACAAATCTTATGTCGGCATTCCACACTCTATGAGAATATGGTTGATGTTGTCATTGATGGCAACTGACTGGTAATAGGTTTCTACATAGGCACCGGTATCACAGACATCATACACTGGCAGACACTGGCACCGACAGGCACATTCACCGGCATCGAGATTACATTGGCAATGATATATACCAGCTCTCAAGCTAACATGAGACAAAAAAATTTTTATATGATTTATATTGTAAATGTAATTAATTATTTGTAAGTCGACATGATGTATTGTAAAGACTCATATATGTATGAGATCTTCTAGATCATTTTGTAATACAGAAGGATAGGTTATTATTATTGGCATATGTAAAGATAGTGAAAAGTTTTTGTTAAGGTATCTGACTAAGCTTAAACTGGTACTGAACCAAGCATTAGAGATGCTATTTTGAGCAGTACATTGTGTAGATGTATAAAAATGACCATATTCCTAAATGAATATTTTATGTTCATTTCTCTATTTAATTAAATCCAATTTAATTAAATTATCCACATTCCTCTATTTAATTAAGTAAATTACTCAATTTATTTAAATTAAATTCACTATACCCATTGAATGAATAAATCATTTTATTCAATTAAAATCCCCCCTATCCACTTTAATTAAATTCAAATTTAATTAAATAGTTATCCTAAATTAAATAAATCTAATTTATTTAATTACAACCAAATTGAATGAAATTCATTAAATTCAATTAAAATCCTATTATCCCTCCATCCACTTGCAAAATCCTACATCTCCCACTTGCCTTCCTAAACCCCTTTCTAAATCCCTTCTAGACTCTTGTAATCTCTTCTAATTAGCCTAACCCATCTTCTAAACTTTGTCACATCCCTAAGCAAGGGGAGGTCACTTCTCAAATCCTCAAAGTCTTTGATAACCATTAAAGGCTTCAAGCCTTCAACCACTTAATTCCTCAAAGTCTTTGATAACCATTAAAGGCTTCAAGCCTTCAACCACTTAATTCCCCAAAGTCTTCATAACCATTAATGGTTAACTCAAACCCTCTTACATGGTTAAAGAATTTCTTTTAACTCAACCTTCATCAAACCCAAGGGTCTCATCAAGCATTTAATGCTTTGACCATGATTATCTCTTAATCATTTACACAAGGGTTTATCCTTGGATTAACTCTTAATCCAATGGGTAATCTTAACTTAGACTTGACCCTTACCTTCTAGATAACCCTAAGGTCTTCTCAGGCATTTAATGCCTCCAACCCCTTCTCTCAACCCAACCCTATGTTGACACTTGTCACCATTTCATTGGTGCCAATTACAAACATGGATCCCCAACTTTCAAACTCAACCCTTGATTAAACCTTTCAATCCTGACCATCCATTGCCCTATTTTTGCTATAAATAGAGCTCTCATTCCTCCATTTTAAATCATCCTCCAACTTTGTAGTATCATACTTATGCTCAAATACATTCAAGCTTTCATATCTCATTTTATGCTCATCATTTTAGCCCCTTTTAAATTAGGAACTAGTCTAAATATGCATGTTTAGAATAATTTCTTTATCATTTTAGCTCAATCATAGACTAATATATTATGTTAGGATAGTATTTATACTAACCTTGTCATCTTATAATCTAGTTTATTGCATTTCTAGAATCATGCATAGCTTAGGATGCATCTCATACTAAAATCTATCAAAGCATCCCTCATTCTTGCATTTGCCATCGCTAAACCATTTTGCTCAGTGATCTGAGAGCAAAACATTGGTTTGAGGGACATTGTAAGATAGAGAACCATGGGACCAACCTTGCGAAGCTGAGTAATACATCATTACTCCATAGCTTGTACCAAGAAGTCCTTTGTGTGTGTGTGGACAGGTATTTTGGAACATATTTTCACATATTGAGTTCTATCGACCCGCTTTTCCCGCATACACATTGTATTGGATTTAATTATCCATTTTGTAGTTAGTGAGACTCTTCTATTGAGCAATGAGCTCTAGGTTGTTGGCCTTCCTGCATGTGTAGGCCCATGTTGTAAGTAATATTTATTCATATTGGCTAGTGAGTAATTATTGTGGGTCACAAATCCCACCGAGGTTTTTCCCACACTGGGTTTCCTCGCCAAAATATTTTGTGTTATGGTGTGCATTTATGTTGTCTTTGTTATTTCTCTTTGTTGCATTATTTCTTGTTTACTAGTACATTAATTTAAGTTGCAAAGTTATAAATAAGTTTAAATATTCCATAAACCGGTTAGAAACTGATTCACCCCCTCCTGTCAGTGTCTTTGGGACTGTCATTGCATCTAAGAATTGGCATCAGAGCCTGGTCCTCTACTTACAAAAGCCTAACAACTTGAGGAAGATTCTGAAACTGATACTGATGGAGAGTTTGAGAAAATAGTTGGAAGGAGCTCTTGAAGATTTTGATGTAGAAAAAATGAAGAATATCAAACTTGAAGATGATCCGTGGACTGCTAAGGAATTCATTAAAGGACTTCAGGAGAACTTGGTTATAGCACAAAACAAGAGGAAGGAACTTCATGAGCAAATGTAGAAACATGATGATGAAAAGGAAACTCTTAGTGATATTGCAAATAAGTTGAGGCAAGAGAACACTAACATGAGGAATGAAATGCAAGGTTTAACCATGAGGCTATATAAGGATATTGAAGATAGAAAGAAGAATGAAGAAGAATTGACTAGGAGACTTAATTATGGAGAAAATAAAAATTTGAGACTTCGTCATGAGAATGATATACTAAAGAAAGATCCGATTCACATGCAACATGATAAAGATGAGCTTAGGAGACAAATTGGCATTCTGGAAAATGAGTTGATCACTGCAAATGAACACAATGATAAATTCAAGAAAAGTTTAGAAAATCTTGATGACATGCTGAAAACACAAAAACCTTCTGGAGATACAATTGAACTTGGATTTGAACATGGAGAAAGTTTCAGGACTGCAAATAATCAAGATCACAATAAACCGGGAAGACAACCTAATGCTTATAAATTTAATGGGAAATGTTTCAATTGCAACAAATTTGGTCATAGAGAAAAATAGTGCAGATTTAGAAATAATCAGACTACAAACTTACCCATTGATCAATGTTCCAAATGCAATAAAATTGGTCACAATTCAAAAAATTGCAGAATGAATGTGAAATGCTATGTTTGTGGTAGATTTGGACATTTATCTAATCAATGCAGAACAAAAATCAGTCAAGGATATGGAAAAGCTATTTAGAGGAATAATGTAACTTGTTATGCATGTAACAAGATTGGGCATATTGCAAAATTTTGTAGAAGCAAGACTATACCGGTGAACAATAAAGGATCTAATGAGAAGGGAAAAGAAAAGGTAAATGAAATAAAGGAAGAACTTTCAAAACAATGGATTAATAAAAGAGATCAGAGAGTTGATGAATCTATCTCTGTACTGGTAGGAGATTCTTCATCTAACTAAGGAATAATCCTTAGGGGGTATGGTAGCAAGCTGAAAATCGTGCATTCTACCCTTGGTTGATGGTAAGAAGACACATTTCTTCTTTACCGATAGATGTGTTAAGATTTCACTTAACTGAAAAGCATTTAATGCGGTTTTTGAAGAACTTTTTGGTTATAAAGCATAAAAAAACCCTCATTTTCAATCCACCAAGCATTCAAGAATTCAAAGAGCAGGAAATTGAGAAAAGGCATTCTAAGGCGAAGCAATAAAGCATTTTTCAGGCATTCCAGGATTTCAAGAAAGAGGTATTTAACTTTTGAAATGACATCTTCATCTTCTGCACCTGAGTTAATTGCAAACCCTACTGTGGTAGAAAACATTAAGTGCTCTAGGCCCATTTTTAAGATCATCCCTGAAATTGCCAAGAAAAATGATTCTATCAGAGCTTTTTTGAAAATTTTGAAGGGAGTCACTTTTGCTGAAGACCCTAGAATCTACATTCACTGCAACATAGAAAATTTAGGGACTGATGATTTGAAAAACATGTACAATGATGTTATTACTAATGAGAAAGGTTTGATTAAACCAGAGCACAAGATTGTAGGAGACTTAGGATTTGCTCAAATACTAAACATAACTGAATTTTTGAAGGAGGTAGTCTATCTTATACTAAGAAGAGTTCATGGAGAGTTTATGTGGCTTGATTCAGTTTTCAAAATCTCTAAGGAAGCAATCAAGGCAGTTAATGGTTTACCCTCAACTAGTAGTAGGCCCGACAAAACTAAGAAGATACCTAACAAGGGTGTTATGGACCTAACCGGAGCTACATCTAATAATAGATCTCTTAGGGTTAATGACATTACTAATGCAAATGTGAGATATGTGAGCATGGTACTTGGCTATAGAGTAACTCATACAAATAGATTAAACTATGTTTCCAGCTTATGTATTCATAGTGCATATGAGATGGTTAAGAACAATGCTAGGATTGATATCTGTGAATGGCTTAAGGATGAACTAATTGATAACCTGAAGAAGATTAAGGGTGACAAGAAGGGGACATTTCATTTTTGAAACTTACTTGTGTGTTTGATTCTTTACTTCACCAAAGAGATACCCTGCATTGGTCATAAGGAATTTGGATATGACATTCCAGTAGGAAAACAAATCATGGAAGCTATCATCAGTATGGGCTCTAACAATGAAAACATTATACAAGAATACTTCAAAAACTTCCAAACTAAGATGAGAGCTAGAGAAAGGTTACCACAGAGCATAGTAGATAAGTATGATAAGTAAATTTGCTTTTTAATCAAATGAGATGAAACATGGATGGAAGTTGTTACTCCTAGAACTATTTGGATAACAGAAATGGGATATGAAGTTTACCTGAATATTCTTGAAGCATATGCTAAAACACTTCTTGATGCAGCTAAAGAACCATCTAAAGAAATTTTTGGTAATGTTGAGACCATTGAGCGTGTTGTCTCTATGCAGAAGTGGAGAAAAAGAAGAGAAAAGTTTATCAGAGATGCATCCAAGATGGCTAAGGAGGTTAAGGAAAATGTAATGAACTTGAGTGGTATATCTAATAGTGAACTGGAAGGACTGAAACCGAAAGCTCATGTTTCACTGGTTGTCACTTCTTTGGATATAGATAGTGGAAAAGCAGCTGAGTTCAAAAGAGTAGAGAGGAAGAAGAGAAAACCCTCACCTGTACCTTCTCCTTCACCTAAAAAGGCAAGGACATTAAGGAAAAAGCAGCAAGCTGTAAGGGAGCCTAAGAAGAAACTAACCCCATAGAAGAAACAATAAACTAAGACACCGAATACCCTTACATTGGAGGAACTGGTAAATGAGATAACACAAGATGGTAATCTTTGCAATGTAAATAAATTGTATCATTCATTCAAAGATTCTTACAAAGACACTATAGAGGCTAGTATAATTTTGCATTTAGACATCTATAAGAAGCTTTTGATTGAAGTTGTAGATCATCTGTCGAATGACTTGTATTTAAGGTTAGAAGCTAAAAGAATGTCAATAATGGAATTAGATAAAAAGTTAAAGGTTGAAGCATTATTGGCAATACATCTTGTAAATTCAAAAGAGGGAATTGATGAACTAATTTCTGAAGAAAACCAGTTAGTTTTTGTAAGTGGACACCAGCAGGTTAGCCTGATGACTAGGAGAGTGAAAGAAATTGTTGATGAAACTGCGGACAAATGAGCCATATTCTTTGTTGAAAAAGAAAAGAAAGAGGAAAGGGAGAGATAGAAAATGGATAAATCTTTTGCTAAGGTATACCAAAAGGACAAAGGGAAAAGAAAAGTTGGTAGTATACCTATTATAAAGGTAATAGATAACATTCCTGCACTAATAACTTCAGATACGCCGGTACATACAGACAATCAACTAGATAAGGCAACTAAAGAATTTACACATGATGACACTAACCCTGATTCTGAAATTCTTTTCACTATGAATGTAGATACCCAAGATATTAATGTTGTTGTGGATAAAGAGACTATAGAGGTTAAGGCAGATGATGCTAAGAACAGTGAGATCTTTGTCACCAACACACACTATTGACTCTCAGAACACTGAGATATCAACACAAGCTAAGCAACCAAAGATTGGGAAACCGATAGAGGATAACGTAACTAACACTAAGAAACCAGAGACAGAGAAACTGACAGTTGTAGAGGTACTTATACAGACTAAAAAACCAAAAGAAGTAGAGGTAATAACACAGACAGAGAAACCAGTTGAAAATATAAATAAAGAGGAAGCAATTGATGGAAATAAGGAAGAAATAGTGTAGGTAATTGGGCAAGTATCTGTTAAAAGGAAATCTATTGCAAAACCAAGCACATCTGCTGGAGAATTTAGACCCACCAATGTAACAGATGTTCTATTGGATTCTTTTAAGAGGATAACAAATTGCAATGCCTTAGCATTTAAGGCTATTGATGACACTTTACCTATTTTGAAGATGATTGCACCAACCTGTAAGATAGATCACATTGAGGATTCATTAGGTAAATTTGACACATTGTCCAAATTTATTGCTGAAAATGTTCTAACTATAGATAAGTTGAATGAGGATACTCTAAAGGAAAGAGTAGATAAAGAGAAAGGTGAATTCTTTGAGAAAACCATGAAAGATTGTATTGAGCACATGGATTCACTATTACTGGTACTTAACAATTTTTGAATATAAGGAGTTGTATAGAGAATCTTGCAAGCCTTGCCACCTGACTGAAGATATTGATGAGGAAATTAAGAAGAGACAAAAAGAGATAGATGACATTGTAGATAATATGATAGGTTCTTCGAGACTTATCTCAGTTTTTGAATAGGAAATGGCAGTTTTTGAGGAGAAGTTAGAAAAACTTGAGAAAGAGAAAGAAAGAATAAGGTTAAAGGCCTAGGAACTAAAAAGAAGACTTGGTCTAGGATTGGATAGTCTTATCACTCAGTGGGTTGAGCTATCAAAGGCAAAAATTCAAGGAGAACAATCATTGGAGTAGTAGATGCACTATCTGACCGGCTTGATCCAGCAAACAAAAACCATTCTTTTTGACAATAACAAATTCATGCAGAGCCTGAATCTAATTTGAGGAGACATTTTTCAACTTGTACATAACCGGTTACAAGCTATGAGGTAGCATTTTTGTATTCTTTGATTCTTTTTGACATCCTTTGCCATTGATGTCAAAGGGGGAGTAGTATGGAGAAAAATAATACACAAAGGAGATCACTTGCTCAGGGGGAGCACACTCTTTTTGGGATTAGATTTTGGATTACATTTTTGGATAACAGTTTTGGATTTTTCTCATGAGTGTTGCCATCAATGCCAAAGGGGGAGATTGTTGGCATTCTACACTCTATGAGAATATGGTTGATGTTGTCATTGATGGCAACCAACCGGTAACAGGTTTCTACACAAGCACCGACATCGCAGACATCATACACCGGCAGACACTGGCACTAACAAGCACATTCACCAGTATCTAGATTACACCGACAATGAAGTATACCGACTCTCAGGCCGACATGAGACAAAGTTTTGTTTATATGATTTATATTATAAATGTAATTAATTATTTGTAAGCCGACATGATGTATTGTAAAGACTCATATATGTATGAGATCTTATAGATCATTTTCTAATAGAGAAGGATAGGTTGTTATTATTGGCATATGTAAAGATAGTGAAAGGTTTTTGTTAAGGTGTCTAACTGAGCTTAACTGGTATTGGACCAGGCATTAGAGATTCCATTTTGAGCAGTACATTGTATTGGATTTAATTATCCATTTTGTAGTCAGTGAGCTCTAGGTTGTTGGCCTTCTTGCATGTGCAGGCCCATGTTGTAATTAATATTTATTCATATTCGCTAGTGATTAAATATTGTGGGTCACAAATCCCACTGAGGTTTTTCCCACATCGGGTTTCCTCGCCAAAATATTTTGTGTTATGGTGTGCATTTATGTTGTCTATGTTATTTCTCTTTATTGCATTATTTCTTGTTTACTGGTACATTAATTTAAGTTGCAAAGTTATAAATAATTTTAAATATTCCATAAACTGGTTAGACACTGATCCACCCCGCCCCCCCCCCTCAGTTTCTTTGGGATTGTCATTGCATCTAAAATCTTGGTGTTATGGGTTGTGGATGCATGGTATTTGGTTTATGATTTATGTTTGTGTTTAATTGATTTATCCGTTATTCTGGTAAAAGTTTTTGTGTGCTTAAAGTTTCATAATTTGTTGACAAGTGATTCATCTTTCCCCTCTTAGTTGTCCACCGGTTATCCTAACAATTGGTATCAGAGCTTGGTCCTTTGTGCAGAAGCTTAATTACTTGAAGAAGATCCTATGGCGAGTAATAATTCAACTTCAATTGCTTAGTGGAGGGACAACCCTAGGATTGAAGGAACAAATTATAGAGTATGGAAGCTTTGGATGGAGACTCATCTGAGATGTCTTAGAAAAGAGATTTGGGAGATTAATGAGAAAGGCTATACTCCTTATGATCTGACATTTGGCAATCCTCCTCTAGCAGACTTGGATAAGAGCATTGAAAATGACTACAGAGCTAGAGAAGCCCTTTTGAGCACCCTTTCAGATCAGCAATTAATGGGATTAACAGACAAATCATCTGCAAAAGCTATATGGGATAAGTTGGAGACTCTGAATGAAGGTGAACCTACTATTAAAATTGGTAAACTTGATGGTTACTAGGTGAGATATGAGAACCTAAGAATGGAGGAAGATGAAAGAATTGCTTCTTTTATGGAAAGAGTCGATGAAATTATCTTAGGAATTCAATGTTGTGGTGGATCTTTGAGTGAAGATGAGATTGTTTCTAAAGTATTGAGAGATTTTCCATCGGCTTACAAAATGAAGGATACTACAATCAATGAGCTGAGATCAATGCCTAACACTTCTGTCAATAGGGATATTTTGGTTGGAAAGTTATCTGCTTTTGAGCTTGAAGAATTCGATCCTCAAGGAGCTGCAAAGACTGAATCTTCTTTCAATGCATCTACATCATCAACCAAAAAGAAGGATTGAAAAGAACTATATGCAAAGGAACTAGAGAATATGAAAAAAGAAGATGAAGATATTGAGGAACTTGAAGCACTATTTGCTAAAAGGGTACCTAAAGGTCTGACGGGAAGTAACTATGAAGGAAAATCTCCTTTCAAATGTTTCACATTTAATAAGATAGGTCATTTTGCATCTAGATATCCTAAGAGGAATTAAAGATTTTAAGAAAAATATAGAAGATCTTTTAAACCTAACCATGAATATCAGAACAAGCATAATTACAGGAGGAACAAAGACAAATTATGCTACTATGTTGATGAGGAAGGTGTAACTGATGATTCTAATGATGAACCAACAAAAGATTTCTCTAGTGGATCTGATAATGGAAAGGAATGGGTATTCTTAGCTATCAAGGAAGATGCTCTAGAACCTATCATTCAAAATTAAGAGAAGGCCCTTGCTACTAAATTTGAAGACAAGGATGAATGGGTGATAGAAAGTGGATGCTCACATCATATGACTGGAGATAAAAGGAAGTTTCTATCTTTGCAAGAATTTGATTGTGGTCTGGTAAGATTTGGAGATGACAAAGCATGTATGATCAAAGGAATAGGAACTATATCATTGGATGGTAAGCATAACATTGATAATGTCTATTATATAGAAGAAGGCATAATCTTTTGAGTGTAGGACAGTTGGTGGATAAGGGATTTCAGTTATAGTTCAAGGATGGAAAATCAAAAATCATCAACAGATCTAGATTGGAGATTGCAACCGGTACTCAAACTAGAGGTAACATCTTTCATTTGAACTCTGGTGAGAAGACATGTTTGATTGAACATATTGATGAGAGTTGGATATGGCATAGGAGGTTGTGTCATGTGGATTTTGATTGCATTGTAAAGATCAGTTCAAGTAAGGCAGTTAGAGATATACCTAAGATTTTGAAGCCTCATAATCTAATATATAAGGAATGTCAAATAGGTAAGCAAGTCAGAACTTCTTTTAAGAGTGTATACACATAAAAATGGCTATGAGCAATTAAATAAATATTTTATATTTATTTAATAATTACTCTTCTATTAAATAGTTAATTTGAAAAGATTAATTTATTTAATTCATTTCATGTCCCTCTATTAATTAATTTAATTGAAAATTTTTATTAATTAATTCGTTATATCCTTTTCTTCTAATCAATTAATTAAATATATAATATTTAATTATTCTTCTATCCTATAGTCTCAAATATTAAACAATTTGTTAATTATTTAATTCATTTCCAACTCATCTTTCCATCTCCATTTCATCTTTCCTTTGCCAACTCATCCATCTGGTGGCTAAATAAAATAAAATAAAATCATTTATTAGCCACTTATCTCCAACTTCCAAAATAAATGAAATATTGTGTACGTACACATATTTCCTAACCTTCTTCTATATTCTCTCCAAAATCCCTATATCTTAGTAGCACTTGAGTCCACTTGTCCTCTCATTCCTACATCTTCTCCAACTATCCTATATACTCTCAAGCCTTCAACTCAGTCAAGGTGAGATGAGTGACACTTGTCTTCTCCTTACCCTTTCTCTCAACCTTCAACTTCTTTCTCAGAGCCATCTAATTTGCAAGATTCGATCATGACTATTGATCTCTGCCACCTAAGCTCATGCACTCAAAAATCTATAAAAAGAGGTCTCCTAAGCCATTTTGAAACTAATAGACTAATAACTAATCATATAGTCATTCTAGGAGTCCTTATCCTCCATCTATGAGTTTGAGTTTGAAGCAATTATTAATTTTAGAATTCTTATCATAGCTTAATATCATGTTAGCTTAAATCATTTGCACATGCATATCATAGTATCAGTTAACTATCAGTCCATTCTTCATATGCCATCTTGGAAGCTACCAATGCTTGTCTGAGAGCAAATCATTTGCAACCAGGAACAATGGAGTTAGGACACAATGAGACTTAAATCATGAAGGTAATATTGTTTTTATTTTATATTCATTTCATGTAGTTTCATTGGTTGAGTTTGGATTTCCTGTAGTATTTCCTTTGTACTTTGTGAAGCTAATATGTTGCAGGTATTATTCTTAAGATGAAATTCAAGTCGACACATTTTGGTGCCCACCGTGGAGCTCAAGCCTCTCACTTATCTTTCTAATATCCTGTCTTATTCTTGCAGAACTAATTTAACACTTTTTTAAGTCAGTTTCACGCATCTATGAACTTTGACAGTGCATTTGTTAATTAGGTTAGCACCTGCTTTCAATAGAATAATGCTTTTAATCATGAATTTAGGCATTCAATTAATAGGTTAGCGCTTTTTTTGCATGGGTTAGCACTTCTGTAACACATGTTAGCACTTATGTAACATAGGTGAGCGCTTTTGTGATGCATGTTAGTGCATTTGACAGATAGTTTAGCGCATTTGACAATTGTTTTAGCACACATGTTCTTTGTTCTGGTGCATTTGAAACAGAGTGCAAAATTTGTAATCAAATCTTCTATTTTCTCTTTCTTATACTTTAAGTTATATTCCATATATATTGTCAGGATGTTTGAGAGGGGTTTCAAACCTCTAGGAGTTATAATGCAAAATCTAGTTTTTGGGAGACCCTCCAAATTTCAGACTTAGTCAAATTTCAGGGCATTTCAGAATCAGGAGTGAAAAATTTGTAACCATGATTTGAAATTAGGCTTGTGGAAGCCCACCTAAGGTTTTGGATTTTCACTAACTTTTTTTTTTTTTTAGGTTTCTAACAGTTTCTTGCAGCTTTGGAGGAGTTAAGTTAGGATTTAGTGATTTCTTTTCTAGCTTTTTCAAAAGTTGGTTAAAAAGAACTCCTATTTCCTTTTGGGTAAAAAGAACTTCATTTTTCAATTTGGTCTTCTAAAAAGTACCTCACTTGTTTTTGGGCTCTAAAAATAATCACATTTGCAAGGTAAAAAGAACAACAAATCAAACATTTACTTTCTTGCAAAGTTGGGATTCACACATCAAATTTTGGGTTCTAAAAAGAACAACAATCTTTCACTTTCTTGCAAAGGTAAAAAGAACAATCAATCTTATTTTTTGCAAGTTGAAAAGAACAATCAACTTGTCCATTCTTACAAAGCAAGTTGTTTTTTTGCAATGATTTTCATTTTGTTGACCAGGATTTCCAATTCCTAGTTTAGAAAATCATTTTCTATGTGGGGATAAAATAAACACCATGGTTGTTGGAGCAACATCTCCAAATAGAGGATAGATCACATTGCTATGGAAGGTTAAAAAGAATACTTATACTCTATGTCTTGAAAGTAGTAGGCATATGCTCTACCCTTAATTGGGTGACCAAAAAGCCAAACCCACTCTTTTATGCTTTCTTTACGGTTAATCAATTAAATCCTTTAGAGGGCCCGCCTTCCCGAAGCCTTGAGGGGGGCTAGTGAGAAGGGTACGATCCAAGTGGGAAATAAATTTATCACCAAGTTTACCAACCCACTGTAATAAAATGTGGAGGCTGATGAAAATCCCCTCCAATGGAAGTGTGTATTTGATAGCCTTCCCCTAGTATCCTTGTGATGCAAAAAGCCATTGTTCTAAAGGTTGGGAAGCCTCTTAATTGAGTTTATCATTTTCCTCACCAAATGGAATCCTTACTACAAACCATAGAAGTAGAGCTTTGAGCCGAGTTAGTTGCCATACATTGGCAATATCATAGTGCAAGGGTGGGGAAGAATCCACCCCCAAGATTACTCACCATATA
Organism: Cryptomeria japonica; assembly: GCF_030272615.1. Lineage (NCBI taxonomy): Eukaryota > Viridiplantae > Streptophyta > Pinopsida > Cupressales > Cupressaceae > Cryptomeria > Cryptomeria japonica. Next base: position 618,160,535 of record NC_081408.1, on the reverse strand, counting down.
TCTCCCAAGATAACTACTCAATTGAGGAGCAATTCTATTTGGGTTAGTTTCTGGAAAAGGCAAAAAAATGGGCATCCTCTAGGGGGTGACAAGGCTATTTGAGCTGATTGAGTATCAAGACTAGTGGGCTATGATATTGTCAATGACCTTTGAATAAAGAGTCTACTTGATATGTTTTATTTGTACTCAAACCAGTGAAAACATCGGGGATTTGAAAACATCCTCAAAAGAACATACACTAAATGTTTAGCAATGGGATGACCATTGTCTTCATGTGTGCTATGTATTCTTATCACAAATGATCAAACATCTTGCAAAATATCAATCAAATAACTCAAAAATTAGTTCAAAGAAGGAGAAATCATAAGTGGAGAAGTTTTCAAATCCTACAAAGCATCTTTTGAGGTGGTTATCAAATGTTTAAATTATCTTTAGGCAAGACTTTCATCCAACAATATTAGGGGAGTATCAAACCAAGTGATCAAGATTTTATCATCCAACTATCTCAATGACAGTAATACCTAGCTAGGTATTCAAATTAGTCAAATCAAGTTTCCATGTTGAGAGACTTTATCCATATAATTTGATGTACTTTGTTATAGGGGCCTATCGAACAAACCCTCTATTTGACTTAGTGAGCTTGAGTATCTAAAATGAAGTATCCATCAAGTCAATAACATCAACCTATCGAAACTTAAACTTTGATCACTCATGACACCATCGCTTGTCGCTTGAAAAAGAAAAAGCTTATTCAAAGGAAATGAGTCCTAGCCTAAATCAAGATCAAGATATCATGGCTCTCCAATATAATCCCTTTTTTTTATCAAGATCCTACCTATCAAGAATCTTATGATGATCCCCTAAGATTTTGGTATTCCATCCACGATGATCCCCTTTTATCACAAGAGCAGAGTCCCATTCAATATCCACCTCCTAAGAAAGAGCATGATATCCATTCCATCTCCTTCACTAATCTAATTCAAAATCAAGAGAAAAGCACAAACTCAAATGATCCTATTCCAAGTCAATATCAAGATCAAGGAATCCTTTCATCCTCCATATCCATTTTAGGTCCTTTTGTTCCAAAGTCAAGGTCTTCATCCTCCAAATCCATTTTAGGTCCTTTCATTCCAAAGTCAAACTCTTCATCCTCCAAATCCATTTTCGGTCCTTTCGTTCCAATTTCAAACTCTTCATCCTCCAAATCCATTTAGGTCCTTTTGTTCCAAAGTCAAACTCTTCATCCCCCAAATCAATTTTAGGTCCTTTCATTCCAAATTCAAACTCTTCATCCTCCAAATCCAATTTAGGTCCTTTCATTCCAAAGTCAAACTCTTCATCCTCCAAATCCATTTTAGGTCCTTTCATTCTAAAGTCAAACTTTCCATCCCTTCCATCCATCTTGGGTCCTTACTTCCCTCCATCCACCATTCCATCACCTCAAATGATCCATAAGAAAGATCAACAAAGGCACACATCTTTGAACTTGTTTCAAACATCTATCTACATATATTTTCAAAACTATTCTTCCATCATTTCCTTTATCTATTTTTGGTTATTATGTCCCAAAATTCAATTTTACTCCATCTCTTCATCACTTCTCAAGTTGTGTACCAACACTCATCTTGAATACATTTCCATCTATCCTTGCACAAATCTTCAAACATTCTATCTATTATCCAACACCTCTTTTCTATCCTTCCATCCCTTTCATTCAATCCTTTGCATAAATTCATCATCTGTGAAATAGACATTTGTGTCATTTTTTCACATGCTTGCCCATGCTCGAATCTCATGTTCAGTCCTTTTCCTAGATATCTATTCATGAAACACTTCAGAATCTGAGGTTGTTCCTCTTTAACATTATCTTTTGGTTGGGATACACACTCAATCCATAAAAGAACCACTTATCATATCTTGGTACCGACATCTTTTGATTACTATATCTCATACACTTAATCAATTGCTCTAAATCATTGTGATCTCTTAGTCGAAGACATGGCTAGTGAAAAATCTAAAATCTTGCTTTAGCGCCATAGTAATTATCAGACCCATGTAAGTTTCATTACTTACAAGAAATGCAATCAAAATAAGATTAAAAAAAGACAATATCAAAAGATCCAAAGCATGATCAAGAAAAGAAATATCCAGAAAAGAAAAGAAAAAAAATGAAATATCAAAAGCTTGGCTATGGGAATATGCAAGTAACTCCATTAGGGCTATGGACGCCTAGCTGGAAATGGAGCAACATTTGTGATATTATAACAATAACCTCATTGGAGCTATGGATGCTTGCTAGCAGCAAGGCTCTATCCAGGATGCTTTTGAAGTCAGGGTAACTCATGTAGCTAGCCATCATGGATTCTAAAGATTACAATGATCATATGAGCCAGAATGAACCCAAGTGCACACACATGGGTGATCAAAGACTAAGTACCTTGATCCAGTTTGGGACTCTTCTTCCCTTTTGAGTCTATTTCCTAGTTGCTAGATATTTTTGGTTGAATTTTTTGGAGGTTCTAAGTGTGGGTTGGGTCTCTATCTTTGAAAAGTTTAGGAACACTTATTCAGGTGGTGCTAATACTATGAAAATCTTACATATCACCTCTTTACAAATGGAGACCTCTATACCTGGGGTCAAAGTTTCATCAACTCTATTCTTTATACCACATCTCTCATTATTCTTCCTCCAGTATCCATTACCCTATCTGAATTCATCAAGTGCTATCTACAATCTTGCTTCATGCTAATCTATACCATCTATCCTAACTATTCATTTCTCCCATCATATATCACTATCTATGATCTTGTTTCTCCTATCCATATCCTATCTCCATCTATATCCCCTTTTCCATCCTTGATCTTGATCAAAACTAAGGACAAAAACATGATTTTAAAAATCTCTTGACATGTCTCTTCATGTTCCATAATAAGATGCATCCATCTTTCACCCATCCATATTCAACTCAACAATTCATCCATTCCTTTTATTGCTATACATTGGGGCAACGAAATACATCTTTCTTCTAACCCAAAAACTCCAATAATAAAAAATAAAAATAAAAATAAAATCAAAAGAGAAAAATTGAAAATCAAAGCATGAGCGCATGGCCCATCCATCAAATCAGATCAACAATAGGAAAACTCTTGAAGTCTGCAATCAAACTGATCATGTGTCTTGTTAATCAATTCACCACTCTAAATATATCAACATCAACATGTCTTATATAGGGATAGGTAGACTCAAAACCAGACATATCAGTATTATACAAGGTACTCACTTGTTGAAACCAAACATTCTTATCAATCATCAAATAAATCAAAATAATGACATAGATCAGTATGACTGTTGGATTTTGTTTTGGGTAGTCTTATCTTTATCAATTGATGGTAAGACATGTTTCATCTCTCACAAATCAGGAAAGACAAAAAAATAAAAAACAAATCAAAATGTGCAATAAAAACAAGTGGTGAAACCTCGTAAACAGGCACTATCTAAAAAAAAGTGAGTTCTTTCATCTATGAGATCGCTTTGCACACCTATCCACTCCATCCTATTCACATCTATCGCTTCCATCTATCCTAGCTCATCCATTTTATCTTTCGTATTCATTGCTTTGAACCATTAGCAGGAAAAATGCAGCTTACCAACAGTTATCAATCTTTGACATACTTTTTGTAGTCACGGTCTTAGATTTTATCAGAATCAATCAATCTGCATTATATCCCACCATGGTTTGGATCTTGATCAATTCATACATCCATAACAAAGTTTGTTTCCATTGGGGGAAAAATTCTAATTCATTTTGCTAAGGTGATCTTTTAAAACTTTCAAAATCCAAAGCATTCAGAAAAATTAGAAAACCAAAACACCCAGGGTTTTGAAACAAATAACGAGAAACAAAGCAATGAAGATCAAGGCATTTTGTAACAATGGAACTGTGAAACTCATAAAACAAAGAATCAACCAGCAAGTAATAAAATATTATCAAGGATTATTCATCAAGATGATTATATCAGTTAATGACCATGAGAACATGTGAATCACATACAAGATTCAATGCTTATATCTTGATTTTATTGCTAATCATGTGCTCTATGCAACTCAAGGATGTCCATGACTAGAGAAGCTATGATGGGGCATGCTTATTTTTCTTTGTTTTTTGTATGTGGTTTATCTCTTATTAAGGTATGTACTTGTCTAAGGATATGATTGGCAAAAGATCAAGGAGGACATTCTGAGTCATGCATGAAAGGGGATAATCCTTGTTCGTTCTTCAAGAAATACTCAAGTCATCTTGATTCATCATATAAAGTTGCTTGTATAAACTTGCTATATCAAATTCCATGTAAGAAATACTCATGTCAACTTGAATCATTATGCCAAGTTGCTTGTATTTTCTTACAACATTTAAAAGCTTAATGATGAAATCAAGCACTATTATAAGACAACATATGAAGAATGGAAGTATCATTTTAGTTAGATCATTTTAGATTAGCTCATTATTCATCTACATTATAAGCATTTCATTCCATTCAGAGATCAACGGTCATAAATAAAGATTCAGTATACTTGGACAAACAAAAACAATTTCCATTTGATCATTGTAGGTTCATTTATCTTTAGAATCATTTAAATTATAATCATTCATTTCTATTAGTTGCACTCAAAAATCTAGATCTCTTGCTCCCCCCTAGATGAATCAATACATCTAGATCCTCCTCCAACATGATATCAACAAAATGTCAGTTCTTGATCCAATCAATCACTTTGATCAATCAATCAGCTATCCTATCCGCTCACTTGAGATTTCTATCAATCTCTTTGACCACATTTTACTGATGCTCATTCATCATGAGGTTACGCATTTAGTCTATCCAATCTTGAGTTTACATCATTGACGTTCATCAATCATGAAGTCAATAAAACTCTATCAATCATCAAATCAAGAAAAACATCAAAGTAATCAAAGAGCGGACATTTTCATCAACTAAAGTTGCAGAAATTTCAATCAATTATCATGAGATCAATCGTTCAATCCAAAATTTTCAAACAATTTCACGACCAATATCCCGAGCAGGCACACAATTAGGATTTTTATTTTCATCAAGTGCATTATCGAGACTTGATTTAATCTTTGAAACAATGTTGTCTCAACATCATTTCAAAGAGGGGCAAAATGTATGCACATAAAAATGGCTATGATCAATTAAATAAATATTTTATATTTATTTAATAATTATTCTTCTATTAAATAGTTAATTTGAAAAGATTAATTTATTTGATTTATTTCATGTCCTTCTATTAATTAATTTAATTGAATTTTTGTATTAACTAATTTGTTATATCCTTTTCTTCAAATCAATTAATTAAATATCTAATATTTAATTATTCTTCTATCCTATAGTCTCAAATATTAAACAATTTGTTAATTATTTAATTCATTTCCAACTCATATTTCCATCTCCACTTCATCTTTCCTTTGCCAACTCATCCATCATGTGGCTAAATTAATTCAACAAAATAAAATAAAATAAAATAATTTATTACCCACTTATCTCCAACTTCCAAAATAAATGAAATATTGTGTACATACACATATTTCCTAACCTTCTTCTATATTCTCTCGAACATCCCTATATCTTAGGAGGAGTTGAGTCCACTTGTCCTCTCATTCCTACATCTTCTCCAACTATCCTATATCCTCTCAAGTCTTCAACTTAGTCAAGGTGAGATGAGTGACACTTGTCTTCTCCTTCCCCCTTTCTCTCAACCTTCAACTTTTTGCTCATAGCCATCCAATTTGCAATATTCGATCATGACCATTGATCTCTTCCACCTAAGCTCATGCACTCAAAAATCTATAAAAAGAGGTCTCCTAAGCCATTTTGAAACTAATAGACTAATAGCTAATCATATAGTCATTCTAGGAGTCTTTATCTTGCATCTATGAGTTTGAGTTTGAAGCAATTAGCAATTTTAGAATTCTTATCATAGCTTAATATCATGTTAGCTTAAATCATTTGCACATGCATATCATAGTATCGGTTAACTATCAGTCCATTCTTCATATGCCATCTTGGAAGCTACCATTTCTTGTCTGAGAGCAAATCATTTGCAACCAGGAATAGTGGAGTTAGGACACAATGAGACTTAAATCATGAAGGCGATAATGTTTTTATTTTGAATTAATTTCATGTAGTTTCATTTGTTGAGTTTGGATTTCTTGTAGTATTTCATTTGTATTTTATGAAGCTAATATGTTGTAGGTAGTATTTAAAAGATGAAATTCAAGTCAACACAAAGAGTATACAAGACAAATCTAATGATATTCTTGATCATATTTATATTGATTTGTGTGGTCCTGCTAGAATAAGAAGCTTTCAGGGTGATAGATATTTCATGCTAATCATTGATGAATATTCCAGAATGATGTGGGTTACTTTTCTAAGGGAGAAATTTGAAGCCTTTGAAAAGTTCAATATCTTTAAAGCTATGGTTGAGACAGAGATAGGGTTAAAAATCAAATGCTTAAGATCCGTTCTGGGTGGTGAATTCACATCCGGTGAATTTAACAATTATTGTGAGAAACATGGCATAAGGAGATAGTTGTCTCCACCCCAGACACCTCAGCATAATGGTGTCATGGAAAGAAAGAACAAAATAATCCTAGATGCAGCTAGATCTATGATGACAAAAGCTAATTTTCCTCATATCTATTGGAGAGAAGCTATGAGCATGGCAGTATACACATTCAATAGAGTTCATATCAAAGGAGATGATTCCATTGGAAAGTTTTATCCTAGATGTGATGAAGGGATATTTCTTGGTTATTCAAATGAAATAAAAGTGTATAGATGTTATAACAAAATATTGTAGAGAATTGTGGAGAGCGCTAATGTCAAGGTGGATGAGTAGTATAGAGGTCAAATCAGAACTTATGAAAGAGAACCAGAAGTGAAAATGATCATAATTGATCCAATAGTACCTACACTAGAACAAAATGTTGAACCAGTTACCCTAATAGTATCATAAAATTCAACAGTAACTGAAAATCAGAGCAGAGAAACAAAAAGTCAGAAGACTCCTAGGTATGTAAGATTGAATCATAGAAGATTAGATCATTGGAGATAAGAGAAAAGGGGTGATGACAAGGAGAAGGTTGGTAGCCGAAGAGGTATGCTTAATTTCTCAAATTGAACCGACATCAGTAGTTGAGGCATGTAAGGATGAATGTTGGATGAAAGCTATGGAAGAGGAATTGGATCAGATAGAAAAGAACAACGCATGGACTTTAGTTCCCCGACCTAAAATGTAGAATGTTATTGGAACTAAATGGGTTTTTAGGAATAAATTTAATGAAGATGGACAAGTTGTGAGGAACAAGGCTAGATTGGTCTACAAAGGATATTCTCAGAAGGAAGGAATTGATTATGATGAAAAAATTTCTCCAGTAGCAAGGATTGAACTTGTGAGATTATTTATTGCTTGTTCTACCCATAAGAAATACAAGGTTTATCAGATGGATGTTAAGTGTGCATTTCTAAATGGAGATCTTGAAGAGGAAGTCTACAGTGAGCCACCTGATGGATTTTCTCTTTCAGATGATAATAACATGGTTTGTAGATTGAGAAAAGCTTTATATGGATTGAAGCAAGCCCCTAGAGCTTGGTATGCTAGATTGGACAAATATCTTTTGAAGCTTGGTTTCACTAAAGGTAATAATGACAATAACTTGTATTATAAGATCACTAATGATGACATATTGATTGTTGAGGTCTTTGTTGATGATATCATTTTTGGAGGTGAATAAAAGTTATGTATGGAATTCTTTGATAATATAAAGAATGAATTTGAGATGTCTATGATTGGAGAAATGAGAAATGTGAGTATGCTAGAGAGTTGTTGAATAAATCTAGTATGGAAAATTCTAAACCAATTGGTACTCCTATGGTTACAAGTGATAAATTGAAAAAGAAAGATATATCAGCTCTAGTAAATCCTAAAAGGTATAAATCTATGATTGGAGGTCTGTTATATTTGACTCGGACTAGACAGGATATGTGCTATTATGTTAGGTTATGGACTAGTTTATGTAAACTGTTGGTGGATGCTCCCGATGCATTACCAGTTGGATTTGTTGTTTGATTAATGTTGTTTCAAGCTTAGGCTAACTTGGATTATCATTGGTTTGTGGGTTTATACAATAGATTTATTGTATTATCTTTTAGGTGGCAGACCTAATTGTTTAGGTCCAGGGTTTGTATAAATATGATGTAAGATCTCTTTGTAGATCATCGATCATGGGTTATGGGATTATTTGTGTTCGAATAAAGTTGTAATCATATGCATAGGTTTTGGTTGATCATAGGTGATTGAATTGGGTTTGAGTAAGAGGTTTAAGACCTCTGGTATTGAGCTTAACTAGAATTGTACTCAAGCATAGGAGATGTTATTCTTGTAGTTCACTCTTCTTTCTGGATTGTACTTTGAAGGTTTATGTAGTCAGTGAGGCTCTTTTGTGATAAGCAGTGCACTCTAGACAATGTTCCTTCCTGCATGTGTAGTCCCCTTTATTGTAATCACATACTTACTGCAGAAGTATCATCTGATTGTGGGTAGGGTTTCCCACCATGGTTTTTCCCTTTACCGGGCTTTCCACATATAAATCTCAGTCTTATGTGTTGTGGATGCATGGTATTTGGTTTATGATTTACGTTTGTTCTTAATTTATTTATCTTCTATTCTAGTAAAAGGTTTTGTGTGCTTAAAGTTTAATAATCTATTGACAACTGATTCACCCCCCCTCTCAGTTGTCCACTAGTTATCCTAACAATAGATTGTTCTCAGCTAGTATTGGTGGTTTGAAGTTGTGAGAATACTTTATTTTACTTCAAGCAGGCTCTAAAATTAGCCCCTTTCTATGAAATATTTATGTATTACTTGCTTAGTTGAATTGTGATGAATGAGGTCTTCTTTTTTGAGATTTATTGTTATTCAATATAGCTGATTATGTTTCTCAGATATTTGGTGCATCACCTCTTAGGATGGGTTTCCATTTCAAAACATTCTTCCTATCCCTTTTCCCATCTAGTCAATTTTACAGGAGATTCATCATGAAGGAAGATGACCTATAATTCAGAGGTCTACATTCACCATAGGCATACCCACAGGCCTGAAAGTATTCCTATGTTTCACAAGATTGTTGAGATTTTAGTTGATCATACACAGGTGGAATCTTGGTGACAACAAGAATAGAACTCAACAAGTTGCTTAGGAAAAATCCTCCAAAATGATCCAAACATGATGAATATATTGACAAAATCAAAAGAAAATGTTCTTCATTACCACCTTTACGCCTGGTAGGTAATGGGGATAAGATCATAGAAACAGATACAAGAGAAAATGTTTGGGCAAGCATCCTGAAAGAAAAATCTCCACAAGGTAAAGAATAAATTATAAGGTATTTTTTAGATAGTTTTAAAGGTAGTGAGTTAAATTATCATAGTACTCATAAAGAAATTCTTGCTATGATAAATTCCTTGAAATCCTTTTATATATTTGTTGCTGATAAAAAATCTCTAATCAGAAGTGATCGTCAAAACTTAAAAGGATTTTTTAAGAAGGAATCTAGGGACAAAGTTACCTGAGGTCATCTATTAAGATGAGCTCAATTTCTTAACACTTTTGACTTTGAAATTGAACATTTACTAGGAAACAAGAATGTGTTTGCATATTTTCTCTCTAGAGAAGGACATCAACAAAACGGAAATGCTCAAGAAATGCAAATTAGAGAGGAGCGATGGTTTGAATAAAGTTGTCCTAAGTTCAGTAGCAATCCCTTTAATCAAAGAGACAGGTAGAATTTTGATTAAGAAAATGATTATCTATTTGACAGATACCAAATGATTTAGGCTAAGCAAATGTTAACAATACCAGGGATCTAGAACCAAAGTGGCTTCTTCCAAATATCAATAGGCATGGAACCCATGGATGAATAGGTTAAGAAATATCTACTACTTTCAAAAATCCAATTCTAGATACCTATTCGCTTTTTGAATCCTCATATTCAAAGACTAGAACAATGGCTACATCAAAAGAAAGGGATAGAATTCATTCATGATATGTTTCAAGGAACCTATCCATATGAAAATATTCATTTTAATTATGTTGGATATCTAGGAGTATTATAGAAGTTAACATTTGGATCTCTTCAACATAGCTTAATCAATAGATATGTTTGTCAACATTATGATCCATATGAAAAAAAACAATATTTCAGCATTGGACTTATGGAGTACGAATTAGGAATTTGTACAACAATCAACACCCTATCTAGCTGCATAGAATAACTTATCGGTTAGAACACATAGATCTAGGAGCTGCAATAAGAGGAATACATGGACTATGTAAAACAAAAACACTATGAATCATGTGGAAAGAACTAGATCAACCTATACATCCATGTTCACTAAATGATCCTCATGATGACTTGAATTATCCATAATGTATTCATGGCATGACCGATAGTGACTAATGAGTGAGTCTTTCACTCATCAAAGTTATTAGTCTCTTTGCATGAAAAGACTGACATGGACCATGCCATGGTAAAAGGGGTAAGGTTACCACCATAGTGTAACCATATGTTATGCTTCTCGTGATAAAATTTTTTCCTATCATATTTGCTTTTGGCTGTAAAGAAACACTCCACATGTAGCAATCCCACATGTTTGTCTGTTAATCTTTCCTTGTTCATGAGATATTGGGGTCCACCTAGAGGAATCCTCATAGTGGGCATCTCATCTAGGAAAGAGTTGTTGCTTTCTGTGTTTCAGTTTTTGATTGGAGGATTTCAAACTTCATTATACCCTTGTTCATGAAAAGGTGGTGGGATTGGTCTATAAAAGGTGCATGCTTTCTTATAACAAGAATAATGAGAGTGGAAAGTGAAAATGCCAATTTCCAAGAAGTCCTATGGAGTCTTAGGATTGTATCAAAGTGAGTACAAAAGTATGTTTTGTTGGTATTATTGATGTGTTGCATTAGTTTTGTCATTGATGTCAACACTTATCCTTCAGGAGATCTACATTGTTGATTTGGCACTATGGTTATATTGGTTTACTGTTGAGCCAACACATTGTGTTCATTGGCAAGTTCAGTGACTTATGCATAGTCACTGGTATATTATTCACCAACAAGATATATGGTTCACTAGCACTAATGATGACTTGTTATCATCTGGAGATCACTTAGTTATGTCGAAGACATGGTTTGGATACTTCGTTTTGGTGTTTTGGTTATTGGTCTAATTGGGTTGACATATTTGTTTTTACCGACAGATTGGTCTAGGTTATGGACCGGTATGTATTCTAGATCAACACGACACATTGTGGAGATGATTCACTGATTGGATATTGTTGTAAATGCATTAAGCTGACATGTTGTATCACATCAAGACTTATTTGTAATTGATTTTATTGTAATATTTTTAGTGAGATGACCTACACAATTGGTCTTAGGTTTTGTATATATGTAAGATCTCATTTGTGCGATGAGATATGGGATATGGTATGTAAGGTTATGGTATGCTATTGTAACATGGTATGTGTGAATATTGAAGATCATATGAGCAGACCATAGAGAAGGTTCAAGGAAGGTTTGAAGGTGATTATCAGAACTTAACCGGTGCTGAATCCAACATTGGAGATGCTATTTTGAGTAGTACATTATTCTAGGATTTAACCATCCTACTGTAGACATTGTGACTCCCATTTGAGCAGTGTGCTCTAGGCGGTTGGCCTTTTCTACACATGCAAACCCCATTTGTATACACATAATATCTGCAATAGTATCACCTGATTGTGGGTAAGGTTTCCCACTATGGTTTTTCCCCTTACAGGGTTTCCACATCAAAATCTCTATGTTATATGTTGTGGATGTTGTTTCTCTTTATGTTTCATGCATTAAGCTTTACTGGAATTGATATTAACTGTTAATCTGTTAACTGGCATTAAGTTTGGTTTACTGATATGAAATATTAAGTTTGATTAAGTTATAATTGGGTTTAAATTTATTGACAACTTATTCACCCCCCCTCTCAACTGCCTTCTGGTTCCTAACAATTGGTATCAGAGCCAAGTCCTCTTTTCGTAGAAGCCTAATAGCTTGAGGAGATCCTATGGCAACAAACATTTTTAGGAAGGACAATCCTGAACTTAATGGAACTAACTATGGTAAATGGAAGATCAAAATGGAGACACATTTGAATTGCATTGGAAGATACATATGAGAAGTTACAAATAATGGCTATGTTGGTCCTACACCGAATCAACATAATCCACCAACCTTGGGTAAATCAAGAAAATGATTGCAAAGCAAGAGAAGCACTTTTGAGCGTATTATCAGATCAACAAATAATGGGATTATCAAATCGATCTACTGCTAAAGCTATCTAGGATAAATTGGAGACATTGAATGAAGGAGATACCACTGTCAAAATTGCAAAACTAGAATGTTATTGGGTCAGGTATGAAAATTTGAAAATGGAAGAAGATGAAATAATTTCTTCTTTATGGAAAGAGTTAATGAAATTGTTTTAGGAATACAATGTTGTGGTAGATCCTTAAGTGAAGATGAAATTGTTTCTAAATTTTTAAGAGCATTTCCACCGACATACAAAATGAAAGTAACTACTATTAATGAGTTGAGAACAATGCCTAATACATTAGTATCTAGAGATACCTTGGTTGGAAAAATTTCAACATTTGAGCTTGAGGAATTTGGTTATGTTGCTAAAATTAAGATAAATTTAGCCTTCAAAGCATCATCATCCACAGTATCATCATCACCATCTGACAAATCTGGTTGGAAAGCACTATATGCAAAAGAACTTGAAGCACTATTTGGAAGGAAAATGCCTAAAGGTCCAGCTGGAAGTAAGTATGAAGTTAAAGCATCGTTTAAATGTTTTAACTACAATAAAGTTGGTCATATAGCATCTAGATGTCCTAATAGACATGCAAGATTGAGAGATGAAGATAAAAGAACATATAAACCTAACCCTGAATATCAGAGATATAGATTTAAGAAGAACAAAGATAAATCTAAGTGTTACTATGCTGATGAAGGAGTTACTGATGATTCTGATGAAGAACCGACAGACAATGGATGGGCTTTTGTTGTAATAAAAGAAGATCAACCGACACCAATTGTTCCATTGGTAGAGCAGGCCCTGGCAACTAAAATTGAAGAATAGGATGAATGGATCATAGATTTTGGATGTTCACATCATATGATTGGTGATAAAAGTAAATTCTTATCTTTTAAGGAATATAGTGGAGGTCTAGTAAGATTTGGCGATGATAAAGCCTGTTTAATCAAAGGAAAAGACACTATATCTTTGGATGGTAAGCACAATACTGATAATGTTTATTATGTTGAAGGATTGAAGCATAATCTTCTGAGTGTTGGTCAATTAGTTGAAAAGGGATTTCAGTTACAATTCAAGAATGGTAAATGCAAAATCATGAATAGAACTAGATTAGAGATTGCAACCGATAATCAGACTAAAGGTAATATCTTTCATTTGAACAACAGTGATAAGACATGCTTGATTGCACATATTGATGAAAGTTGGTTATGGCATAAGAGACTTTGTCATGTGAATTTTGATTAAATTGTAAAGATTAGTTCAACTAAGGCAGTAAGGGATTTATCTAAGATTGTGAAACCTCATAATCCAGTATGTAAGGAATGTCAAATGGGAAAGCCAGTTAGAACAACTTTTAAGAGTATTTCTAAGAAATCCAATAATGTTCTTGATTTAATTCATACTAACTTGTGTGGTCTGGCAAGAACAAGAAGTCTACAGGGAGATAGATACTTTATGCTAATTATTGATTATTATTCTAGAATGTGTTGGGTTACTTTTCTCAGGGAGAAATCAAAAGCTTTTGGAAAATTCAAAATATTCAAGACAATGGTAGAGAATGAAACTGGTAAGAAAATCAAATGTTTGAGATCTTATCAAGGAGGAGAATTTACATCTAAGGAATTTAATACATTCTGTGAAGTGAATGTAATCAAAAGACAACTATCAGCACCCCAAACACCTCAGTAAAATGGAATTCTAGAAAGGAAGAACATAACTATTTTGGAAGTAGATAGAAGCATGATATTGGAAGAAAATCTACCTCATGTGTATTGGAGAGAAGTAGTGAATACAATGGTTTACACTTTCAACAGAGTTCACATCAAAGGTGAAACTGGTAAGACCCCTTATGAACTATGGTTTTGTAATACTCCTACTCTTAAATACTTTAGAATATTTGGAAGAAAATTCTATATTAGGAGAGATGAGTATGTTGGTAAATTTGATCCTAGAAGTGATGAAGGAATATTTCTTGGTTATTCTTCTAAGAGCAAGGAATATAGATGTTTTAATAAAAGATTGTAGAAGATCATTGAGAGTGCTAATGTGAAGATAGATGAACACTTTAGAGGAAATTCAAGGTTTGTAGATTCTGAACTGAAAGTTGAGATGATCATAAATGAACCTATACAAAGTGCATCGATACAGAATATGGATCCAGTCACACTGGCATCATCAGAGAATTCCATAGTGATTGAAGAATAACAACATGTGAATAAACCCAGGTATGTAAGACTGAATCACTCAAAAAATCAAATAATTGGGAATAAGTATCAAGGTGTTCTAACAAGAGGAAGACTTGAAAATGAAGAGGTGTGCTAATTCCATAGTGCTAATGTGAAGATAGATGAACACTTTAGAGGAATTCCTTAAGAATCCATTATTGAAGCTTGTCAAGATGAACTAAAACAAATTGAAAAGAACAATACATGGACATTAGTTCCCCGGCCTAAAGACAAAAATGTAATTGGAACAAAGTGGGTATTCAGAAATAAATTTAATGAAGATGGTAAGGTAATCAGGAACAAAGCAAGATTAGTTTGTAAAGGATATTCACAGAAAGAGGGAATTGATTATAATGAAACCTTTGAACTGGTATCTAGAATTGAGGCAATTAGATTATTTCTTGCACTTGCAGCTCATAAGAACTATAAAGTATATCAGATGGATGTAAAATGTGCATTTCTGAATGGCGATCTTGAAGAGGAAGTTTACATTGAACAACCTGATGGATTTTCATTGACAAATGTTAAAGATATGGTTTGTAGATTAAGGAAAACTTTGTATGGATTGAAGCAAGCTCCTAGACCTTGGTATGCTAGATTGGACAAATATCTTTTGAAGCTTGGTTACACTAAAGGTAATGCAGACAACAACTTATATTTAAAAGGGACTAATGATGACATCTTGGTTATTGAAGTTTTTGTTGATGATATCATGTTTGGAGGAGAAGATGGATTGTGTAAGGACTTTGCTAACAAGATGCAGGAAGAATTTGAAATGTCTATGATTGGGGAGATAAAATTCTTTTTAGGATTGTAGATTTTACAAACTGATAAAGGTATATTCATATGTCAAATAAAATAATTGAAGGAACTACTGAAGAAATCTGGTATGGAAAACTCTAAACTGGTAAGTACTCCTATGACTACAGCTGATAAATTGATATTGAAGGATGATTTGGCTCCTATTAATCCGACAAGATACAAATCTATGATTGGAGGTTTACTGTATTTGACACAAACAAGACCTGATATAATGAATGAAGTATGTATTGTTTCAATATTTCAGAGTAATCCTAAAGAAAATCATGAATTAGCAGTAAAAAGGATTTTCTGATATCTACAAGGAACAACAAATCTTGGTTTATAGTATCCTAAAGATGAAAATTTTGATTTATGTGCATACACCGATGCAAATTGGGTAGGAGATGTAGATGATAGAAAAAGTACCACTGGCGGTGCATTCTTTCTTGGTAGCAGATTGATTTCATGGATAAGCAAGAAGAAGAGTTGTACATCATTATCAACAACAAAATCAGAATATGTTGCAACAACAACTAATTGTACTCAGGTATTATGGATTAAGAAAATGTTGAAGGAAATAAAGGTAAAATGCAAAGAACCTATAATCATTTATTGTGATAATTCAACAGCAATTGATATATCAAAGAATCCGATATTTCACTCTAAGACTAAGCATGTTTCTATCAAATATAACTTTCTGAAAGAGAATGTTGAAGCAAAAGAAGTAAGATTGGTTTATGTGTATACTAAAGAGTAGATTGTAGATATCTTTACTAAGCATTTGCCTAAGGAAACTTTTGAATATCTCAGAGAGCAACTTGGGGTAATACCCTCACTAGTAGAGACTTAGATAGTTGAAGATTGACATCAACCGATAGAAACTAACAGAGAAATCTTTTTCCCGGCTTTGATGGAGGAGAGCTACTTTTTAGGGGGAGTAGTTGGTTGTATTAGGTTGTTGAATTAGTTGGTTGTGTGTTCTGGTATTTTTAATTGCTTTGGCATTTGATGTCAAAGGGGGAGAGATATCTATGGAAAAACTTTGTATTGAGAGACATTA
Source organism: Cryptomeria japonica (assembly GCF_030272615.1). Classification (NCBI taxonomy): domain Eukaryota; kingdom Viridiplantae; phylum Streptophyta; class Pinopsida; order Cupressales; family Cupressaceae; genus Cryptomeria; species Cryptomeria japonica. Next base: position 618,144,018 of record NC_081408.1, on the reverse strand, counting down.
TTCATTGGGGGAGAGTTATTTACTCTTTGTATTCTAGTATTGATCTATTCTGGAGATTGTTGGTATTCTATTTTGTCACTTAGATGTTTTTCCATCTTGTGTTGCCATCAATGCCAAAGGGGGAGACTGTTGGTATTACGGATGTGTTGCATTAGTTTTGTCATTGATGTAAACACTTATCCTTCTCGAGATCTACATTATTGATTTGGCACTATGGTTATATTGGTTTACTATTGAACCAACACATTGTGTTCATCGACAAGTTCAATGACTTATGCACAGTCATTGGTATATTATTCACCGGCAGGATATATGGTTCATCGGCATTGATGATGACTTGTTATCATCTAGAGATCACTTGGTTATGTCAAAGACATGGTTTGGATACTTGGTTTTGGTGTTTTGGTTATTGGTCTAATCGGGTTGAAATATTTGTTGTTACCGGCAGATTGGTCTAGGTTATGGACCGGTATCCATTCCAGATCAACATGACACGTTATGGAGATGATTTACTGATTGGATATTGTTGTAAATTTATTAAGCTAACATGTTGTATCGCATCAAGACTTATTTGTAATTGATTTTATTGTAATATTCTTAGTGAGCCAACCTACATAATTGGTCTTAGGTTTTGTATATATGTAAGATCTCATTTGTGAGATGAGATTTGGGATATGGTATGTAAGGTTATGGTATGGTATTGTAACATGGTATGTGCAAATATTGAAGATTATATGAGAAGACCATAGAGAAGGTTCAAGGAAGGTTTTAATGTGATTATCAAAGCTTAACTGGTACTGAATCCAACATTGGAGATGCTATTTTGAGTAGTACATTATTCTAGGATTTAACCATCCTACTGTAGTCATTGCGACTCCCATTTGAGTAGTGTGCTCTAGGTGGTTGGCCTTTCTGCATGTGCAGACCCCATTTGTATACACATACTATCTACAGTAGTATCATCTGATTGTGGGTAAGGTTTCCCACCATGGTTTTTCCCCTTACAGGGTTTCCATGTCAAAATCTCTGTGTTATGTGTTGTGGATGTTGTTTCTCTTTTTGTTTCATGCATTAAGCTTTACCGATATTGATATTAACTATTAATCTATTAACTGGCATTAAGTTTGGTTTACCAGTATTAAGTATCAAGTTTGATTAAGTTATAATTGGGTTGAAATTCATTGACAACTGATTCACCCCCCCCTCTCAGTTGCTTTTTGGTTCCTAATATGTTCTTCCCTTACATGGAATCAAAAACGCAGACCTTGCTTAAGTCATGAGCTTAACTATCTTGAATAATCTGTATAGTCTGCATGTCTAAGTGCATGATTTAAGTAATAGAAGATGGTCTTGCTTCTATCTCACATCTTGTCAAAATATGGTATCAGAGCCTATAAGGAATCTTGCTTTCCAACTTTTGCATTAAAGTGAATACAAAATTTCTCATTGCATTTCTTAATCTGTTTATCCTGATCTGCATCTTGAATCCATAATGGTATACAACTCCTTGTATTGACTCTCCTTATTATCTCTCACAAATCTCAATGTTCTCACTGTAATTCCTAATTGAGTTGACCCACTTTGTTTAGCCATATCATAGCGTAGTTAATGGGCAAATTCAGGAAGAAAGACTTGTGATTCAAGTGAGGATTTGAGCTCAAGTTCAAGCATACTAGAATTATAAAGCCATTTCCCAATCATTAGGATTGAATAGATGAACAAAATGCTGAGGCAAGTTTCACTCACTTCTTTGCACAATCTGAACAAAATTTCTCCATGCAAGCTTCTTCTTCAAATGCTTTAGAAGATGATAATGATAGATTTATTGATATAGAATTTAGAGTCCCTATAATAAAAGAAACTAATATTTATAAAGATATACCTAAGGGTCTTAGGGAATTTTTTTTTTATAAAAGTACTAGTTGTCGTATGTAAAATTCATCATTAAATTAACTAGAAATGCAAGGGAAATCACGAATCCCTATCTAATTAAAGAATTCTAAATAAACCAATGAAATAACACAATCAAACAATAAGAATATAAAATCTATCAATAGGAATATAAAGTCTTATCTGTTCCTTTCTTGTGTTGTCCATTTGGTACACTGGCCTTCTTAATCAAAACAATAGGAATATAAAATCTATCAATAAAAACTCCATATCCCATCATTGCAGATTGCTTCCATTGCTCTTCTTCTCTTTGTGGTATGGTGGCTCTGAAATATCACCCTGGCAACCTACAAATGACACAAAGATTCGAAGTTCATGATTGTTGAAAATGGAGATTGAATGCTCAATTTATAGATTTTTGGGGAGGATTGATTGAAAGGTGGAATAGATTGATCAAGAGGTGGAACTCGAGTGAGCTCACATGCTGATTGATAGTTGAACCGCTGATTTGGAGGTGGAACAAAATTGATTGAATAGATAAATGAGTTAACTAATTGAGAAAAAAGTTGATTGAAGATGAAAAAGAATGATTGGAGGAAATAAAGAGGATGAAATAGTTAACTGATTGAAATCTTATTGAGAGCTTTGTTTAGAAAAAGCTAACTAGAAGATATAAATAAGAATTGAAAAGATAATTGAATTAATTAATTTAGCATGTGTTTGCACTTTAACTTAGATTTTTAATTTAATCTTTGCATGAGATTTAATTCAAATATTGAATTTATTTTAAATTCAATTTGTTATTTGAATATATTTAGAACTTGACTTTGATTTTCAAATTGATCTTTGAAATCATGCACATGTATTAGAAATTGGAAGAAATTAGAAGAATTAGATATTTGAATGATTTAATGAAATTAAAAGAATTCATGAAATTAGAAGAATTATTTAGTTAATTAAATAATTTAAAGAAACTATTTAATTATGTAGAAATGGACTTTAATTAAATAATAAAGATTATTTAAATTGAAGGATTAAAATCATAATTAATTAAATAAATAATATTTAATTAATATTAAGAAAAAAGGTTTAATGATTAATTGAAGATAGAGATAGAAATTGAAAATGAATTTAGTTAAATAATAAAGATTATTTAAATTGAGGATTAAAAATCACAATTAATTAAATAATAAATATTTAATTAACATTAGAAAATGGTTTAAATGATTAAATGATGAAGAAATATGAAATTAGAAGAATAAGATTAATTACCTTAATTAAATAATTAAAGAACTATTTAACTAATTAGAGGAATAATTAGTACATGATCAATGACACATTTTTAGGTGTCTACATTTGCCCCTCTTTGAGACAAAGTCAATACGACATTGTTTCAAAGAAAATAAAAAATTTCCTGCCCCAGTATGCCCTGGTGACGATGTATAGTGTTAATATGCCCCCTCGGAAAAGGTGGTTGAAAAATTCAGAAATTGAGACCATATTTTTTATATCATTATAATGAGCAATCGTGTGAAGTTTCATGTGATTTCGAGATTGTTTGAGTAGCCTACAAGTTCGTTGAAGTTCATGGGGACTACGGGCATCAGAATGGAAAAAAACCCTAATTTTGAGCTATAAATAGTGAGTGTGGCCTTTCATTTGCTCATTTGCATTGTTTTGAGTTCTTGGAGAGCATTGTGAGTCTTTTGCTTTCCTGTGAGTATTTGATCATCATGGTTGGCTATAGGGCATGAGTGAGTACGTTCATATTAGAGACCTCCAGTGACTAGCGACATGGTATGCTTCCAAATTTTTTACCTGTTTTTGTAATTTTTTCAAAAAAAATCTTTAATTTTTAGCCATCACGCGTATGATTGTTGATTTTCATGCATTAGCCATAAGTGTTACACAAACTCCTTAAGTGTACCGCAAGAGTGTAAGTGTCATGCATAGGTGCTTAGTGTTATGCATTCCTCTAATTGTTACGCATTGGTGTTAACTTTTATGCATATGCTCTAGTTGTCACACATAAGCTTTAATTGTACTACAATAGTGTTAAATGTTATGCATAAGTGTTAAACATTACGCATTCGTTGTAAATTTAATTTTTTTTTGTCATGCGTTTGATCAAATTTTTATCATGGCATCCGAGATCTGACATTTTTAATGTTTTCTCTGTGCAGGAGAATATTGGAGTGTTATATTGCAAACAGAGTAGACCTAGCGGACTTGATCTTTGATTCGAGTTACTTGATGAGGAGGTTGCACATATCAGACATCTTGGATTATATCATGTTGTACATTTGCTAGAGATTATGGCAAATAGGGCCTTGATTATGTCGTTAGTGGAGTGGTGGCATTCTGAGACATGTTCCTTTCATCTTCCTACTACTGAGTCATCCATTACTTTAGAGGATGTTTGGCGTAACTATATATTCCCATCCATGGTGCGAGAGTTGTATATGATCACGATGATGGAGTCGCTGGACTGTGTGCCGTTTTTGAGTTTGAGGAGCAGGATTTATAGATCAGTGGTCATTATGATATCCCTTGGGATCTCTTGGACTATGATGATCTTACTATAGTATTATGCAGTATCGTAGGTGGTTTGTTGATTCCTGATAGACGAGACCATGGCTTTCCAGTTGGATGGCGTAGAGTGCTCCATGATATGATTATTCATAATCAAGCATATGCTTGGGGTCCTTGTCTATTAGCCATGGTTTATTATCAGATGCACAACACTGTATACTTGGGATACCGATCGATCAACTGTGGTGTGACATTGCTCCAAACTTGGGCTTGGGAGCACATTTCTATCTCGAGGCTAGTTATTCATGTTGACTTGCACATTGAGAAGCCATATGCATATAGATATACACCTTGTATTAGACATAGGGGTTTAGGTAACACCTTGTACTGATGACATCAGCTTGATATCTTGTAGTATTTTATTTGGAGACCATATTTAGATTGCCCTGGTTGGGCAGATGATGCACAACACTTGCCTTTCTGTAGATAGCATATATATCTAATTGAGAGGACTGTTGAGACATAGAGGATCATTGAGATGTACCTTCCAGGATGGGTACTCAGATAGTTTGGAGAGGTACAGGTGACACTTGTTGTTACAACATACTTTGCGTGTGTTTCTCATGAGGTTTCTGATTCGGGTGTGTGCATACATCCACATGTGGCAGTTACTGAGTTTGATATTCTTTAGGTATTATAGTGGGGTTGGAGTGCAAGTACGACAGATCTAGGGACTACTCTTGAGTATGATGCATGGTGGGCAAGATATAGGCCTATTCCACTAACTGATCTGACTATTTTGATTATAGTGCAACATATACGACATTCTAGACAATGACTGAGGATTGATATGGGGAGAGGAGGGGAGATGACAGAAAATGCTTTAGAAAGAGATGAGAAATTAGCAAACTATCAATAAACAGATGAGATGAAAAAGAGAATGATTGATTCACGAACCTGTGTCATTGTTTATTACACAATATATATTCATCAATGAGCCTTATTATTGAACAATGGAGCTTATCACATCAGGGTATAAGGAACCAAGATGTAAAGATATCCCATTGAAGAAACAAACACGTAGCAGACAAGGACTGAAACCCTCCATTCTAGGAAATACACTAGGGGTCAAGGTATGTGTGGCATTCACAAGATGAATGATCCTATCACAGACACCCACTAGAGCAATTTCCCTCGAATTTCATTGGTTCACACTACAAACAACAAACAAAGAAAAATATAATGCCCATCATGGCTCCTTTAGTCACTTGTGGACATCCTTGAGTAGCATAGAAACATGATCTATCACCAAATGATAAAAGATAAAGACTAACCTTGACAAAATTCAACAACTATACCGATCTTGTACCTTTGTTCTCAATTGTTTGAAGTGATAGTTGATAATGTCTGATCTCATAAAGTTGCGGACCCCGTTTAAGATTGACCTATCTGATTTTGAGTGTACCCTCTTCTGTTTAAGACAAGATAATGATCACTTGGTATGGATATGATACGATTGATAAGACAGTTTGATCAATTGATTACAGATGTTTGACTTGATAGTCGTATCCTTTGTTAACTTCATGCGAAGCGTTTGCTAGATATCTGCTAGGGTGTTCGATTCTTGCAAGACATTTTATTGCAAGTTTTTTGATTGATTTTTTATTGTTTTTGGATTTTGTGGATTGATATTTGAATGCTTTTGGTTGATTTTTTTAGGACTTTTTTTTAATGTTTTTGGTTGATTTTTTAAGGACCTTTTTTGAATTTTTTTGGTATTTTTTATGTTTTCCCAATGTTTTTGGATTTTTGAAAGATTTTCCAATGTTTTTGGATTTTTTGTTACTGTTTTTTACTATTTTTGGATTGATTTCAGGACTCCTTTTTTCTTATTGATTTTTTCAAGACTTTTTGCAATTTTTAGGATTTTTTCAGTTATGCCCCCAATGTGTAGACCTGTATGACATGATGATATGCAAAATGCATGTGGAGACCATGAATTTTTGACATGACCTATGTTAATGCAATATGCATGATGAATATGCATTTCCTATTCAAACAAGGATGATTGTGTTTGTTTAGCATTTTGTAATACACCAATTGAATTGGAGGCACGAAATATTTAATAGATAAGCAACCAATCGATCCTTAAGGTCCCTTGGAACATCCAAATTAACACACTTAGTGACTAGGATTTACAAATGGAGACACGAAAAACTTCCCCATTGGTTCTTGAAACTTTGATCTTCTTTTGCCCATGTGTGTGCAAATGAGTTAATTCCCATCCTTGTGTTCACTAAATATCCTTAGCATCCTATATGACTATCTAAATGGATTATTCTAACTTCAAAAGCATCTTGAATAGAGCCTCGCTGCGAGAAAGCTTTTAGAGCTTCAACAAGGTTATAGACTCTAATTTATCAAATATTGCTCCATTGCCAACAGGCATTCATAGCCCTGATGGAGTTACTTGCATGTTCCAATAGTCAAGCTTTTTGTCGCACTTTGTATGCATGATATTTTAGTTATATATCATTGCTCTTTTTCCTTGAGATGAATATTTGGCATAGCACTTTTTCTTTTTTATTTTCTTGCCTTGACTTGTAAGTAATGAAACCTACTTGAGTGTGACAATTGCAGTGGCGCTGAAGTAGAATTTTAGATTTTTCACTAGTCATATGATCTACTAGTGTCTCGAATGAATCAGAGATTTTGTTAATGTGTTTGAGATATAACAATTAATAGATTTTGGGTTAACAAGTCTCAAATAGTGAAATCACTTCCCAAACATAAGTAAAGCGTCGTCACAGGGTAATGTTGAAAATGTATGACCTTAGGACCTCAAAGACTTTATTTTTGAATATCTAATAAAGGAGGTGACCCTTGTTTCTCTTGAATGCAAACAAATGATGAACTTGGGCAATTGCCTTGTTTTCTTGATGCTGCTAGATGTAGAAATTATATGCCATGAAATTTGTGAATGTGATGTGCTTGGAAAATAACTATATGCAATGGATTGTTTTTTAATATAATGATATGTAATGCAGAAAGCAAAACCTAAACTAACCCAACCCTTAGATATAATATCGTTTAAGGTTTATGATGTTCATAGGGTCAAGTAGTGGATCTCCCTCCATGGTAGCCAAATTGTATGCTCCATTTTCTATAACCCTTGTTATGATAAAAGGACCTAGCCAATTAGGTTAAAACTTCCCTCGCTTTTCATGTTCTCCTAGGTTCCTTTGGTTCTCCTTGAGAAATAGATCTACCACTTCAAAATTCCTTGGGCGTACTCATTTATTGTAACTCCTCAATCTATTCTGGTTGTTGGCATTTTGCATATAGATTGCATTAATGATATGTTGTCATTGATGTCAATTGAACCGATAATGGTATTCATGTTATTGTTGATATTGTTGTTTTTGATATTGGCTAGTAACCGGTAGGAAGAGCTTTGTGGAAAATATTGTAAACCGGTATGTTAAGTTTGTGAGTTGAACCAGTAAACCAGTGTAAAGGGTTAAACCTTTCTATGCAATGTAATCGGTAAGCCATATTAGTTGTTAAACCCTAACCGATCGAGTTTGTTGGTGCATTATCTGATGAGTAGTAATGATGGAGACATGTGTGAACATTGTATGAGGATAAGTTTAGATTGTTTTGGCACATTTGTTTATTGTCTAGGGAAGGTGAAAAGTGGATTGCATTTAATGCATAGCACGTGATGAGTTATAAAGTCTGATGAAGCGGTGGTCATGGAGCGGTTGGAATTTTCTAGAAGAATGTGAAGAGGTTGTTATGATTTCTAATGATCAAGATTTTACCGACTTGTTTGTAATCTTGATGATGAGAATTAGGTTTTTGTTGTGTTACCGACCTAATTGATTTGTATTTAAGGTCGATGAAGTTGTTTGTAAAAGTTGATGGCAAGATTGGCAGAAACTTGTTGAGTGTATAGTTGCCTAACTGGTGAATAGGTCTGCACTTTGAGTAAAGGCAGATTGAAGCTTAAAAGGATCAAATCAAGCAAATGTAGTCCTATTCAGACAGATCAAGAAAACCTATTATTTTCTAACAATTACAATAGATGTGAAATCCCTTAACTGGGTAAGCTCTAACAAGCTTGGTTACTTATTAAATTGTCTAACAAGGTGGTCCATTATCTTGGATTCTTAAATCCTCCAGCGAGGTTACTCCTAATAGGGTATTGCGCTTTTCATCAAGGCATATTTGTAAATCCCTTAACTAGGTGATTCCTAACTAGAATTAGTTCTTAACAGGACTTATTGTAAAGATTTAACAGGCTTGGCTCCTAACAGGGTGAACTTCAGAAGAGTTTAGATAGCTATCCTTGTGAGTCTCATCTCACCATGGTTTTTACCTATTTGGGTTTTCACGTATAAATATTTGTGTCAAGTGGTGAATGTTTTTATGGTTATGATCTTATTTATTGATTTGATTAACTTCCGATAAGGCATGATAACTAGAAGCATTAAGAGATGAATATGTTGAGATATGATTAAGCATTGTTGATGTTTACAAGATTGGAGTTGTTTACTATTAAGTTGTCATAATAATTAAACCGGTTGATGTCAAGTATTCTTATGAATAATGATCATGATGAAGAAAGAAGGTCCGAAGTTCAAAAAAGATAACTATAGAATATGGAGTGACAGAATGAACATTTACATCAAGAGTCTTGGTAGTCAGTATTGGGATCATATAGAAACTAAGTATATTACACCGACTGGAACCCTCACGGATGATCAAAAGAAAGAACAACAAGAAAATCATCAAGCATTAGAGGCTATTATCATTTCCTTGTGTGATGCTAAATATGTAGATGTTCATGGTCTTGAAACTGCATATGAAGTATGGAAATTTTTTGAAGAGATTTATAGTGGTGATGAACTTGTTAAGATTGCTAAAGAGGAGAGTCTAAGAGGAAAGTTTGATGACATGAGAATGTTTGAAGGTGAGAATATCCAGTAGTATGGTCAAAGGATAAAAGAGATAGTTGGTGAAATAAAGAGTGCAGGAGGGAAAGTGGAAGATGCCACAGTGATCAGTAAGGTATAGAGAACCCTACTATAGATATTTGCTATTTGAGTTGCAGCTATTCAGGAGCTGAAATCCATTGACAAGACAAAGGTATCTCTTGACTCTATTATTGGCAAACTTACTGCTTTTGAATTAAATGGCTATGATGGTAGTGTACAAAAATCAGAATCTTCATTCAGAGCTTTTGTCTCTAACCCATCTGTGAGAAGAAGTAGAGATACCAGCCATAGCTATGAATCTAGATCCAGCAGAGATGATGATGATGAAGACAGCTTAGTGGAACTTGAAGCATTGTTGGCAAAATTACTTCCTAGAGGCACTGGTAAATATAGATGTAAGCTACCTTTAAAATGTTTTGCATGCAACAAGATTGGTCATATAGCAGCTAATTTCCCTAATGGTGAAAATGAATACAAGAGAGACAAATTTAAGAAATATAAGGGTAAAGGCAAGATAGATTGTCTTGTAGCTATTGATAGTGGTATTACTGATGAAGAATCTGATGATGATGCTAGTGAAGATATTGTGTTTGTATCTATTAAAGAAGAAATATCATATTAGAAGGCACTAGTATCCAGGACGGATAACTCTGATGATTGGATCATTGATAGTGGTTGTTCACATAACATGACCGGTGATCGGAGAAAATTTCTTTCCCTGAAGGAATTTGATGGCGATGTTGTCAGATTTGGCAATGGCTCACCATGTATGGTTAAAGTTAAGGGAGTTATTTCTCTTAATGGGAAGAGCAGTGCTGACGATGTCTATTGGGTTGAAGGCCTAAAGCACAATCTTTTGAGTGTGGCACAACTTAATGATAAAGAATACCCACTGGAGTTTAGAAATGGTATGTGCAAAATCTTTGACAATAAAGGTGAATTGATTGCAACTGAGAAACACACCAGAGGTAATCAATTTCATCTTAATCCTAAAGTTAGCAATTGTTTGATTGCAAACATATATGATAGTTGGCTTTAGCGTAGGAGATTTTGTCATATAAATTTTGACAATATTGTTAAAGTGAGAAAGTCTAAGACAATAAGAGGTATGCCTTAGCTAGACAAACCGGTTAATGCTCTTTTTAAAGAATGTTAGTTAGGAAAGATGACTTCTTCAATTTTCAAGAGAAAGTCCTTCTCAATAGAGCACTTGTTAGATTTGGTTCATACAGATCTATGTGGACCAATAAGAACAAGAAGCATTCAAGGTGACAGATATTTCATGATCTTCATTGATGATTGTTCAAGGATGATGTGGGTCACATTTTTGAAGGATAAGAATGAAGCTTTTGGTAAATTCAAGGCATTCAGGGCCTTAGCTAAGAAAGAGAGTGGTCAAAAGATAAAATGTTTGAGAACAGATCAAGGCAGTGAATTTATTTCTAAGGAATTCACTAAGTACTATGATGAGAATGGTATCAAGCGGCAGCTTTCTGCACCAAGGACACCACAATAGAATGGTATAGTAGAGAGAAACAATCGGTTAGTGGTTGAAGCTGCTAGGACTATGTTGATACAAGGAGGTGTAGCGAAAACATTTTGGAAAGAAGTTGTAAGTACAATTGTCTACACAATGAACCGAGTTCTGGTGAAAAGAGGTAAGGACAAGACCCCTTATGAATACTGGTATGGGAGATCACCTGATGTTAGCTATTTAAGATATTTGGAAGCAAATGTTTTATTAAAAGAGGTGATTACATAAGCAAGTTTGAAACTAAGAGTGATGAAGGCATATTTCTTGGCTATTCCACCAAGAGTAAGGCCTAGAAATGCTTCAACAACTAGACATAGAGAATTGTTGAGAGTGTTGATGTTCGTGTAGATGAATGTCCTGAAGTCTGTGAAGGAACCAGTTCAGAGAAAAAGGATGAAGATCCTTGCATTTTTCTTTTGGAACTTGAAATTGTTAAATCAGAAATTGGTAAAGCAAATCCTGATGTACTTGTTCAACTAGAATAAATAAATTCAGAAGAAGATAATAATGAAGAAGTTGAACTTGAAGAGAATGATCATGTTATTCCTAGGTACGTGAGACTGAATCACAGTCCTAAATAGATTATTGGGAATAAGGATGCTAGAGTACTAACTAGAAGAAGAATAAAAGAGAAATCTTGCATGATCTCCACCTTTGAACCTAGAAGTTCTAAGGAGGCATTTGGTGATGATCATTGGGTTAAAGCTATGGAGGAGGAATTAGATCAAATTGAGAAGAACAACACTTGGACCCTAGTACCCTGACTGGTAAACAAGAATGTTATAGGTACTAAATGGGTGTTTAGAAACAAGTTAAATGAAGATGGTGTTGTAGTTCGCAACAAGGCAAGAGTAGTCTGCAAAGGTTATGTGCAAGAAGAAGGAGAAGACTATGGAGAAACTTTTGCACCAGTACCAAGACTGGAAGGTGTTAGAACTTTACTTGCATTTGCAGCTCATAAGAAGTTCAAGGTATACCAGATGGATGTCAAGTCTGCATTTTTGAATGGGATATTGGAAGAAGAGGTTTATATAGAGCAGCTTGATGGTTATGCATTGACAGATAAGGAAGACAGGGTATGCAAATTGTATAAAACTTTGTATGGATTAAAGCAGGTGCCCAGAGCATGGTACGAATGGCTTCATACACATCTGATGAAGATAGGCTTCTCTAGAACCAGTGACGATAACAAAATCTATCTCAAGTCTAAAGGAGATGAAATACTGGTTAGTGAAGTATTTGTTGATGATATTATATTTGGAGGTAATGATGACATGAGCAATAGTTTTATAGATGAAATGAAGACTAAGTTTGAGTTGTCATTAGTAGGGGAAATAAAAAATTTCATAGACTTGCAGATACAACAAATGAAGAATGGTATTTTCATTACTCAATCTAAGTATGTGAAAGAGGTTTTGAAGACTTTTTGTATGAGTGACAGTAAACTAGTTGGAACTCCAATGGTTATAGGTTGTAAGTTGTCCAAGGAAGATGCATCTAAGTCTGTAGATGAAAAGGAATACAGGTCAATGATTAGAAAATTACACTATGTTGTTCACAGTCGACCAGATATTGCCCATGCAATTGGTATTGTTCCTAGATTTCAGAAGAATCCAAAGGAAGTACATCTGATGGCAACCAAGATAATTTTTAGATATCTAAAAGGTACTGTTGACTATGGGTTATGGTATCCATATGGTGGAAATTTTGATTTGAAGGCATACACAAATGCTGATTGGGCAGGAAATATTGATGACCAGAAGAGTACTACTGGTGGAGCATTCTTTCTAGGAGGAAGGCTAGTATCATGGAGTAGTAAAAAGCAGAGTTGTACTTCAGAATATATTGCTGAAGCTGAGTATGTAGCAGCTTATATGAATTGCACACAAGCTATTTGGATGAGACACATTTTGGAAGGTTTTAAGATGAAAATCTCAGAACCAATAAAGATTTTATGTGATAATACAAGTGCAATAAACATTTCTAAAAATCGTGTTTTGCACACAAGGACTAAGCACATTGAATTGAAGTATCACTTCTTGAGGGAAAAATTTCAAAGTAAAGATGTTATCTTGGAGCATGTTTCTACCAAGGAGCGGCTTGCAGATATCTTTACCAAACCTTTGCCTAAGACTACTTTTGAGTATCTTAGAAGTCAATTGGGGGTTTTCCCTCTTCATGAAGTTAGTTGAACGTGATGTTGATTGCATCAGTCCTTGAATTACTTGTAGAATCTTACATGGATTGATGAAGAAGTGGATGTATTCCATAGGGGGAGCATCAAGTTGCAGTATGTTGTTGATGCACAATGAGAGCAGAATTACATGTTTTTACTTTCACTTTGGCATTGTTGTCAAAGGGGGAGAAGAATTATGTGATTGAGGAGATGAACTATGTGTTTGATTAGGTGAACCAGCGACAGGCTAAAGACAAATAGAGCAAGGTGAATACTTGGTAATGTAAACCATGATTCTTATTCACCAATCTCAACAACAATTAGAGGCATTGATATTTGTATTGTCATCAATGCCAAAGGGGGAGATTGTTGGCATTTTTCATATATATTGCATTAATAATATGTTGTCATTGATGTCAATTGAACCGGTAATGGTATTCATGTTATTGCTAATATTGTTGTTTTTGATATTGGCTAGTAACCGGTAAGAAGAGCTTTTTGGAAGATGTTGTAAACTGATATGTTAAGTTTGTGAGTTGAACCGGTAAACCGGTGTAAACAGTTAAACCTTTCTATACAATGTAATTAGTAAACCCTATCAGTTGTTAAACCCTAACCGATCAAGTTTGTTGGTTTATTATCTGATGAGCGATAATGATGATGACATGTGTGATCATTGTATGAGGATAAGTTTAGATTGTTTTGGCGCATTTTTTTGTTGTCTAGGGAAGGAGCAAAGTGGATCTCATCTAATGCATAACGCGTGATGAGTTACAAAGTTCAATGAAGAGATGATCATGGAGCAGTTGAAATTTTCTTGAAGAATGTGAAGAGATTGTTATGATTTGTAACAGCTAAGATTGTACCGACTTGTTTATAATCTCGATGATGATAATTAGGTTTTTGTTGTGTTACCGACCTAATTGATTTGTATTTAAGGTTGATGAAGTTGTTTGTAAAAGTGATTGACAAGATTGGCAAAAACCTGTTGAGTGTGTAGTTGCCTAACTAGTGAGTGGATCTACACTTTGAGTAAAGGCAGATTGAAGCTTAAAAGGATCTAATCAAGCAAATGTAGTGCTATTCAGACAAATCAAGAAAACCTGTTGTTTTCTAACAATTACAATAGAAGTGAAATACCTTAACTGGGTAAGGTCTAATAAGCTTGGTTACCTCTTAAATCCTCTAACAAGGTGGTTCATTAGCTTGGATTCTTAAACCCTCCAGCGAGGTTACTCCTAATAGGGTATTGTGCTTTTTATCAAGGCATATTTGTAAATCCCTTAACCAGGTGATTCCTAACCGAAATTAGTTCTTAAACAGGATTTATTGTAAATCTTTAATAGGCTTGGCTCCTAATAGGGCGAACTTCAGAAGAGTTCAGATAGCTATCCTTGTGAGTCTCATCTCACCGTGGTTTTTACCTATTTGGGTTTTCCACGTATAAACATTTGTGTTAAGTGGTGAATTTTTTTGTGGTTATGATCTTATTTGTTGATTTGATTAACTTCTGATAAGGCATGATAACTAGAAGCATTGAGAAAAGAATATGTTGAGATATGATTAAGCATTGTTGATGTTTACTAGATTGGAGTTGTTTACTGTTAAGTTGTCATAATAGTCAATCCAGTTGATGTCAATTATTCTTATGAATATTGATCTTGACTGTGATATGTTTACTTTGTGTGATTGAATTTGAGTTTGGGAACTTTGTATCAGTTTTTTCAGTATACTGATTCACCGCCCCTCGCTCAGTATTCTACCGGATCTTAATTAAGGTGACCCTATAGTGAAGATTTCTAAACTCGATGGTTACCAGGTGAGATATGAAAACCTAAAGACAAAAGAAGATGAAAGGATTACTGCATTCATGGAAATGGTAAATGAGATTGTTATGGGAATTCAATGTTGTGGTGGAACTTTGAGTGAAGATGAAATTGTTTGTAAAGTTCCAAGAGCCCTACCACAAGCTTACAAGATGAAGACTACTATTATTAATGAGTTGAAAATGATGGCTAATACATCTCTCAACAAAGATACCTTGGCTGGGAAATTATATGCTTTTGAGCTTGAAGAATTTGGACCTTCTAGAGCTGTGAAAACTGAACCTGCTTTTCATGCATCTGCATCAACAATCGGTAAGCAAGATTGGAAAGCTTTATATGCAAAGGAATTGGATGATATGAAGAGAGAAGATGATGAGTTTGAGCAACTTGAAGCATTATTTGCTAAAAGAGTACCTAAAGGACCGGTAGGAAGCAAGTATGAAGGAAAAGTGCCTTTTAAATGTTTTGCATGTAATAAGATTGGTCATTTTGTATCTAGATGTCCTGAAAGGAATTCAAGATTTGAAGAAAGAGCTGGAATATATTTTAAGCCTAACCTTGGATATTAGAACAGGTATAAGTACATGAAAAAATAGAGACAAATCATGCTACATAGCAGATGAGGAAGGCATTACTGATTCTGATGATGAATAGTCAGAAGACTCTACTAGTGGTTTTGGAAATGGGAAGGAATGAACGTTCCTGGCTATCAAGTAAGATGTTTTGGTACTGGAGAAAAATGTAGCTAAAGAGAAGGCACTTGCTACTAAAATTGAAGACAAGGATGAATGGGTAATTGATAGTGGTTGTTCACATCATATGACTGGAGATAAAGGGAAGTTTCTATCTTTGCAAGGATTTGATGGCAGTGTTAGAATCAATGATAGTCCCAAAGACACTGAGAGGGGGGGGGGGTGAATTAGTGTCTAACCAATTAGCAGGATATTTAAACTTATTAAGAACTTTGTATCCAAAAATAGTGTACCAATAAATAAGAATTAATGCAGCAAATAAGAATAATAGAGACAACATAGAGAACACACCATAACACAAGATATTAACAAGGAAATCCGATGTGGGAAAAACCTCGGTGGGATTTGTGACCCACAATATTCACTCACTGGCCAATGAATAAATATTACTTACAATGAGGGGCCTACATGTGTAAGAAGGCTAGCAGCCTAGAGCTCACTACTCAACTACAAAACAAAAGTCTCACTAACTTACAAAATGGATTATCAAAATCCAATACAATGTGCTGATTTAGATCAACATTAACTATGCCAGGTTCAGTACCGGTTTAAGCTCAGTCTATAACCAAAAACCTCCATTGTCAACTATATCACCTTATACAAAATATTATCTATATTCTCTCACTCTCATCATATTTTCTCATGTGTCCAAATGACCTATAAGATCTCATACATATATATGAGTCTTTTACAATAGTTCATATCGGTTTATACAAGAGATAATTACATTATAAAACAATAAACAAAAGTTTATTCCATGTCGGCTTGAGTGTCGGTATGCATTATTGTTGCTGCCAGTGTATGTAGAAGTCCATTGTCGGTGTCGGTAACTACCAGAGGGTTGCCAGGTGATTGCTAGTTGGTTGCCATCAATGACAACATCAACTATTCTCATAAGAGTGTAGAATGCCAACAATCTCCCCCTTTGGCATTGATGGCAACACTCATGAGAAAAATACTTAATATGATCTATGTTACAATTTGGTGCAATCAATTTAAGAATAGGTACAGTATTATCAATTGCCTTGTAGGCCAATGCATTGCAATCTATTATTTTGTTGATTGAATCCAATGTTGTAATTTTGGATGTGTTGATATGGATTTTTCATTGATGTCAACACTTGTCAACACTTATCAGTACTTGGAGATTTGGTTATGTTCACCAACAAGTTAGTGACTTAAGCATAGTCACTGGTATTTGGTTCACTGACAGGTTATATTGTTCACCGGCACCTGGAATTTTTTAGAGACTACTTGGTTATGTCGAAGACATTGTTTGGACACTTTGTTTTGGTGTTTCATTTATTAGTTTGATCGGGTTTGCATATTTGTTGTTACTGAAAAATAGGTCCAGGTTATGCACTGACAAGCATATCTATTCCAGATCGGCATGGCACATCATGAAGATGATTTGTTATTATTGTAAATGCATTGAGCCGACATCATGCATCGTATATTGATTCATTTATAATTGATTTCATTGTAATATCTCTTAGTGAGCCGACCTACTCAATTGGTCTTACATTATGGTATACATGTAAGATCTCATTTGTGAGATTGAGATAGCATAGGATAGGATTGAGAAAAAGGATTGTAATGTGGTATATGCAAATATAAGCAGAGCTATACTCACAGACATCATTCAAGATTGAAGGAAGGTATGAATAAGGCATATCAGAGCTAAACCGGTATTGAATCCAACATATGAAGATGTTATTTTGAGCAGTACATTATCATTGGATTTAACCATCCAATTGTAGTCAGTGTGACTCCCATTTTGTGGTTGAGCAGTGAGCTCTAGGTAGTTGGCCTTTCTGCATGTGTAGACTCCATATTGTACACACATACTATCTGCAGTAGTATCATCTGATTGTGGGTAAGGCTTCCCACTGCGGTTTTTCCCCTTATAGGGTTTCCATGTACAAATATTTGTGTTGCGTTGTGGATGTTATTGTCTTTCTGTTTCATGCATTAATCTTTACTAGTACTGCATCTAATTGATAAAACTGTCTACCAGCATAAAGTTTGGTTTATCAGTATTAAGCATTAATTTTTGGTTAAGTTAATTTTGGTTTGAATTTATTGGACAACTGATTCACCCTGCACCCCCCCCCACTCCCTCTCAGTTGTATTTGGGACCTAACAATTGGTATCAGAGCCTAGTCCTCTTTTTGCAGAAGTTTAATAGCTTGAGGAGATCCAATGTCTTCTAACTATTTCAGGAAGGACAATCCTAAACTTGATGGAACTAACTATGGCATATGGAAGATCAAGATGGAGACACACTTGAATTGCATTGGAAAGGACATATGGGAGGTTACAAAGAATGACTATGTTTATCCTACTCAAGGTCAACCTAATCCACCAACCTTAGGTAAAGATGAGGAAAATGATTGCAAAGCAAGAGAAGCACTTTTGAGTGCATTGTCAAATCAACAAATCATGGGATTATCAGATAGATCTACTGCTAAAGCTATTTGGGATAAATTAGAAACATTGAATGAAGGAAAAATTGCAAAACTTGAATGCTTTCGAGTCAGGTATGAAAATCTGAAAATGGAAGAAGATGAAAGCATTTTTGCCTTTATGGAAAGAGTAAATGAAACTGTTTTGGGTATACAATGTTGTGGAGGAACCTTAAGTGAAGATGAAATTATTTCAAAAAATTTAAGAGCATTGCCACTGGCATATAAAATAGAAGTAACTTCTATAAATGAATTGAGAACAATGCCTAATACATCAGTAACTAGAGACACTTTGGCTGGAAAACTTTCAGCTTTTGAACTTGAGGAATTTGGTCCTGTTGCTACTATAAAGATAGATTTAGCTTTCAAGGAATCATCATCTGCTCCATCATCATCATTTGATAAATCTGATTGGAAAGCCTTTTATGCAAGACAACTTTAAGAAAGCAGGAGAGAAAATGAAGAACTGGAAGAACTTGAAGCACTATTTGCAAGGAAAATGCCTAAAGGTCCAATTGGAAGTAAGTATGAAGGTAAAGCACCCTTTAAATGTTTTAACTACAATAAGATTGGTCACATGGCATCTAGGTGACCTGATAGACATGCAAGATTGAGAGAAGAAGCTAAAAGAACATACAAGCCTAACACTGAATATCAGAGATACAGATTTAAGAAGAATAGAGACAAATATTGTTACCTTGCTGATGAAGGAGTCACTGATGATTCTGATGAGGAACCAACAGACAATGGATGGGTTTTTGTTGCTATAATAGAAGATCAACCAACACCTACTTTTCAACTAGTAGATAATGATGAATACAAAGAGGGGGGGTCAATTAGTATGCCAAAACTTTTCACACATAAACATTTTGCAAGATAAATAGTAAACCGGTAAAATAGTTTAGCAGACAAACCGGTTAGTACACATGCAAACCAAATAGCAAATAGAGCATTTACCCATAGAAGCACAAACACCATAACATAAGGAATTTTGACATGGAAACCCAAATGGGAAAAACCATGGTGAGATGGAACTCACAAGTAACTATCTGTAGAATAGGAACCAGATCAGTTAAGGTCTTACAATGTTCTTTACCAGAATAGATCCTGTTAGGAATCTCAATCTCTATTAGGAGATAAGTCTGATTAAAGACTACCTTGCTAGAGGATTTTAGATCCACAGATGCGAACCACCTTGTTAGAGGATTTACAGAAGGCTTTTGGGCCTACCCAGTTAAGGGCTACAGACTTGTCAAAGATGTGAGTAATCAACAAGTATATGATCTATCAGATAGCACAACTTGCTTGGATAGATCCTTGATAGCTCACTTCTAATGCATTCCAGCATTACTTCAATATTCTACACATTCAGACTCTCTATCTCATCAATCACCTTAAACCCTAGCAATAGCATTGACCACAACAACTCTAACACAATAACCTCAACTGTAGCTTCAACTACAACAACAACCTCAAAAACCCTAGACATGATGTCCTTATAAAGGAATCTGATTTCATGTCGGTCCAATAGGATTACAATACAATTTCCTAGGTTCAATGCATCTAGACATGTTCTTGTAACATGACACATAGAGCACCATTTTAGTGTCGGCACCGTCAAACAATCGGTGGATGGTAACTCATCACAAAATTTTGGTTGGTAACTCATCACAGAATGCCAGTTGGTAACTCATCATAGAATGTCGGTTCATACAAAATACCGGTTGCCGATTTGTCAAAAATGAAGACTAGTAAAAATGTGTTATTCCGCTTTGATCCCTCATACCACTTAGGATCCAAGAACCGCTTAGCATCGTCATGCCGCTTCAGACCGGAAAACACATTCTGCAAAACATCAATAGTCTAAAGACTATAATACAGCATACTAGTTGGAACAAATACTGGTTGTGATCTAACTCATACATATAAAGGAGATCTCAATGCAAGTGTGTGTCCATCAATGACAATCACAACATAATCATCAAAAATGCCAACAATCTCCCCCTTTGGCATTGATGGCAACCCTTAGGAAAATAAAATTTTGACATCTAAGTGTTTTACAACAAAATCATGCCATTAGCAAAATTGATCCCCCTAAGTATATACACTATCCCTTGAACAATACAATGTATAACAATTTTGCATACAAAGCATAAACATTGAGATATTCAGAGCATATATCAAAATTTTCATTCTCTCCAAAATAGAAATCTTCTCCCCCTTTGCCAACAATGGCAAAATACCGCTGAACAACCCTGTTTCCATTGAAAGAAAAAAAATAAAAGTTTATGACAATAAGGAATAGTACTTGTGAAAAATAGATTTATAGTCCTGCAAGAATTGCTTCATGGATAGAGACTAGGACTGAAGTAGGGAGGTGGCCACTTCTTTCTTTGTTTGCATCTGGGAGACCTGTTCTTCCATGGCATCAACTGTGCTCATCTCCTGTGTAACTATCAAGGCATCTAGGTTCAGATAACACTTCTGAAGAATTTGCAATCATGGGAGTAGAACCAGTTGGAGCTCCTACAAATCTCTAGACCATGTGCTAATCTCTTGCTCCATTTTGGTTGACTGGATGTGAAACCCGTGAACGGTTTGCCCATAGGTTGCAAAGGAATCATAAGGTGGCTTAAATGTGCTCAAGTAAGACTGTAAGTCTGTTTGAACCTTTTGCTTTTGAGCTAGCACATCATCGTAGAATAGATGGGGTTGATAGATTTTGCTTAGTAGCAGATTTCCCTCATCCAAAGCATTCCTTATATCCTTTTGGTCTTTCAACAGTTCAGACTGGAGTTCATTCAACTTCTTCACCAGAGAAATGTTAAGAGCCTTTTGATGCTCTTTCTTGACATTCACCTCAGCTGCTTCTTCCAGGCTCTTCACCTGATCATCCACTACTGTACATAGTAGCTTAAGATTTGCTAGTGATGATTCAGTTTTGGGAAGATTGGTACCGAGGATCAAACCGGTAGGGGTGTCTATAGCCGCTTGAATTATATCTTTCTCCTTTTTCCTTCGAATGATTTCAAGGTGCTCTTGAGCAACCTTGATGCTTTGCATCATCTCCGATTCACTTGCAGACTAGAGATCGATAGGACTGGTGATATTAGCTGGTTTGGCTTGACTCTCGGTTGCCTCCGGAGTCTCCATCTGTGTGCTCTTCACCTCTTCTGCTACCTTGTCCTCTTCCACTTTCTTTTTCTCCACTTTGCTTTTCTCCGTTGCCTTGTCTTCTTCTTCCTTCTTCTTTTTCTCTGCTTCCTTCTTCTTTTCTTGTTCCTTGTCTTCCTCTTCTTTCTTTTTCCTCTCAGCTTCCTTCCTCTTCTCCTCTTCTTTCTTTTTCCTCTCAGCTTCCTTCCTCTTCTCCTCTTCTTTCTCTTCCTCTTCCTTCTTCTTCTTTTCTTCTTCCTTCCACTTTTCCTTTTCTTTATCTTCCTCTTCCTTCTTCTTCTTTTCCTCTTCCTTCTTCTTCTTTCTTTTTCCTCTCATCTTCTTGCTTCCTTTTCTCTTCATCTTTTCTTTTCTCCTCTTCATCTTTTCTCCTCTTCCTCTTTCCACTTTTTCTCATCTTCATCCCTCTTCTTCTTCTCTGCCTGTTCCTTAGCTTGCTCACTGCCCTGTTTGGCCTGTTGCACCTGTTTTGTTCCCTCAGAAGGTATGTCCTGAGTGACATCTTCTACGTCCAGGGCATCGACATCAATAGTTTCGATTGGTTCTACAACTAGATTTCCTTCATCATCAAATGCTTCATGCGGTTTGGATATAATCGTTTCTTCTTCTGATTGTCGATTGGCCAAACATGTTTTGTGAGTCTGGATAGGAGTTTTCATAAATAGATAGGTGTCCTTTTTAACGTCAGCAACTCTACCTTCTAACAGTCAGAGTCTTCTTTTTCTAGTGAAGAAGAGTCCTTTATTTTGGTCAATAACATCATACAATTCAGAATTTGACAGGTTGGGAAAGTACTGTGCAAAAACTTTTTCCCTAATTTCCTATTCTTTCTCTATGGCAATGTGCCATCTATTATTTAATGACATATATAAAGAATCTGGTGTTTGAGACTTAATCTCTAAGGGCGACCGGTCATTACTACATAGATACTAAATTATTTCCTTTTCAACCGCTTCCTTTTCATCCTCATTAAAGTCATCGAAATACTCAAGTAAGTCATTTAACACTTTTCTCCTAATATTATTTATTGTTCTTTGACAATGTGTCAAAGGTTTATAGGAGGAGATATCTATATTTACTGGTGCTGAAGATGCCGGTTCACTCTGTGTCTTCTTTCTTGTCTGTCTCGCCTTTTTAGGCTGCTCCTCAAACACAGTTTCTTTTGAGTCCAAAGAGTTGCTTCTTGTCTTCCTCTTTCTCTGGAACACTTTAGTTGATGCAGCTTCCAGTTTCTTCTTAGCAGGTGACCGCTTGGTCACTTTTGGTGTTGCAGTAGTAACCGATGCAGATGCTGCAGGCACTGCCTTTGCTTTCTTCTTTGCCGGTTCCTTTTCTTTCATTGCTGGTGGTTCCTCAGCTAGTGCTAACCTCTCTAAGTAGGTGCTCGTTCTCTTCACCTTACAATCAAGTAGTGAGGCAATAAGGGTAGAGGCATACCCTTCCAGCATGTCGTACATCACCTCATAGCCCATTGGCTCCATTTCTTCCATTCTAGGCTCAACAACCTCCATTATACATTTGTCTACTTGGATGGTGAAGCATATATCGTCTTCATATTTCTTGATGATGTCTCCTAAGATCCTCACTCTTTGGCTCATCTTCCTTCTGAACTCATCGAAATACTTGTTCAGAATATCAGGGTAACTGGTTCCAAGTGCTTCAATGCTTTCCTTGATTTGCTTGGTTACCGGTTGGTCACTAGACCACTGAACATCTCCTACTCCTGGGAAGTAGCCTTTAAAATAGAAGAACAACCCTACTAGTAGTTGTCCAAACTTGAACCTAAGTGCATTGTCCTATTTGATTAACTTTAGATTCAGCAGGAGTTGCCTCTGCATATTGATGCACAAATCAAATGACGCATCCTCCTTTATCATCCAGTAAGCGACATTTACCATTGTAGTAGATACAAAGTTGATTCTGCTGGCTGAGAATGTCCAGTAGCCTATCACCATGCAGGCATACTTAACCAGATCATCCTTGATTGAATTTATAGTCATGCCCCATGAGTCACTCACTGAACCGGTGAGCTTGGACATCTTAGTTTTGCTAACTGTCCTTAGGGCTGGTACTTCCCCTGTGTTGCAGAAACTGGTGACTGCATGAATTGCCTATGGTGTGATATCATGCATCCTCTCTAGGTACATCTTGTCACCATGGACTCTGCTCAAAATGATCCTAATATGATCCTCTGTAAACTCCTCTAGAAAGTATACAACATTATGGAGTTTCTTCTTCTCTAAGATACTATATTCCAGTTTGATTTTCTTATCCTTTCCACAAAATAGACCTAGTTGGGAGTGGCTGGCTAGAGACCCTAGGTCTTCAATCTTGCAATCAATATAGTCAGAAACTCCCTCTTCTACTATTACTCCAGCTGGAACTTGTGATAGGGCATTATACTTTGACTTTCTTTGAATGAAACTTTCAGACTCAATGGATGCACTAGAACTGGTATGAGATGCAGAAGCCATTGTAGAATATTTTAAGAACTCGAGAAATACCTTTAAAACATGAATTTAGGGCTTTCTGATTCTCCTTTTCTCCACACCCCGTCGGTTGCTGAATCACTCCTTTATGTTCTCCACTTGACCGTTTGCAATTTGAATTTGATTCTGCTTCGCGATTTGTCAATTTCTTGAAATCTTAGCTCAAATCACCTTTTCATCACTCTGCTCTTTGAAAAACTTTTCTTCGCTCGAAAACTGATAGTGAGAAATGATTTCAAAAATTCTTTTAAACATAGTCCTCACCTACCATCATTAATGCTTCTCCATTAGGGCATAAAGCTTAATTTGCCTTTTTACCATTTCTAGTCTTCTGTCAAGCGACAGGTATCATATACCGGTTAAGGTCTTTTGTCGGTATAAACTGGGGGTTCAAAAAAATTTCGCTATTTGCTCCCCCTAAGCCTTTTGAAGCTTAGTTTGCCAATTCTGATATTTCTACACTAGGTACAGAAACCAGTTCCTCTTCCAACATTGTTGGTTTCTTCCTCCATGTTTTGTTCATGTCTGCTTGAATAGTTTCAACATCAATATTTCCTTCCAGAGTGACTGGTATATCATCAGATATGTTCTTTCTTGACCTACAAAATCTGGCAATGTGACCCAGTTTGTTGCAATGATAGCAGACCAATCCAAGTGCTCTCCAAGGTCCATTGTTCATGTTTCCTTTCTTCCTTCTACATGTTGCAGTAGTGTGACCATGATCATAACAGATCATACAATTTGCTCTCCATCTAGTTTCCGCTTGATGCCCACTACTTCTTGGCTGATGATTGAAGATATTAAACCAGTTGTGGTACTAGTTCACAAAAGGTTTAGGACCAATTCCTTGGGTCCTTTGAGGATATCTTCCAGAGTTATTCATCATAGACCTGCATTCAAAAGCTCTATGCCCAAACTTGTTGCATGCATGACAATGACCATTGAACTTATTGGATCTAGGTACATTGTTAATAAAGTAAGGAAAATTATTGTAGGCTTTGCTCCTACATACATTGGCAGTGTGTCCTTCCTTAAGACAGTTAAAGCAAACAGGTTTGAATTTTTCCTTACCTTTTCCTTTGAATGTCGGTTGCTTCTTTGATGCTTCAGCATTTGTTCCTGAGGTCTCTCCTTCCTCATGACTAGAATAACCAAGTCCATCAGTATTCTTGGTAGGTTTGGCAGATCCAAGCTTTTGCTCTAGCTTGACAGTACTCTTGCTGAATTTAGCAAGTATTTCCTTTGACTCAGAGAGTTCCTTGGAAATAGCAGCATTTGCTTCCATCAAGTTTTCATTCTCAGAGATGGTTGTGTTTAGTTCTCCTTGCATATCCTCCTTTTCCACTTTGCTTGCATGGAGTTGAGCGGTTAAAGCACTGATCTCTTGCTTCAACTTGGGAATCTCATGATCTTTATCCTTCACCAGATCTTCAGCCTTCCTCTGGATTTCAAGCTCTTGACACATTCTAATAGTTAGTCCTTCCAATTCCTTTCTTACGTTGGAGTTTGATTCATTTACCTTTTCTACTTCTTGAATTAGGGCTTCCATATCCACTTCATCAGAAGAACTATTTTTAGATAGCTCCATCAGTTTCTTAGCATGTTCTTTCCTTTTTTCTTGAGAGGCCTTATACTTTATCATAAGCTCATCATAGGCTTGCTCAGACTGAGTGAGCCGATGAGTAAATTCCCTCAGTGTGTATTCCCCCATATCTCTTTCCAAGTGGTTAAAATTATAGAAAGGTAGGCTCTGATACCAATTGATGAATACTAAGAGGGGGGGTAAATTAGTATGCCAAAACTTTTCACACATAAACACTTTGCAAGATAAACAGTAAACTGGTAAAACAATTTAGCAGACAAACCGGTTAGTACACACGGAAACCAAATAGCAAATAGAGAATTTACCCACAGAAGCACAAACACCATAACACAAGGAATTTTGACGTGGAAACCCAAATGGGAAAAACCACGGTGAGATGGAACTCACAAGTAACTATCTGTAGAATAGGAACTAGACCAGTTAAGGTTAGACCGGTTAAGCTCTTACAATGTTCTTTACTAGAACAGATCCTGTTAGGAATCTCAATCTCTGTTAGGAGATAAGTTCAATTAAAGACTACCTTGCTAGAGGATTTTAGATCCACAGATGTGAACCACCTTGTTAGAGGATTTACAGAAGGCTTTTGGGCCTACCCGGTTAAGGGCTACAGACTTGTCAAAGATGTGAGTAATCAACAAGTATATGATCTATCAGATAGCACAGCTTGCTTGGTTAGATCCTTGATAGCTCACTTCTAATGCATTCCAGCATTACTTCAGTCTTCTACACATTCAGACTCTCTCTATCTCATCAATCACCTTAAACCCTAGCAATAGCATTGACCACAACAACTCTAACATAATAACCTCAACTGTAGCTTCAACTACAACAACAACCTCAAAAACCCTAGACATGATGTCCTTATAAAGGAATCTGATTTCATGTCGGTCCAATAGGATTACAATACAATTTCCTAGGTTCAATGCATCTAGACATGTTCTTGTAACACGACACACAGAGCACCATTTTAGTGTCGGCACCGTCAAACAATTGGTGGATGGTAACTCATCACAAAATGTCAGTTGGTAACTCATCACAAAATGTTGGTTGGTAACTCATCACAGAATGCCAGTTCATACAAAATACCGGTTGTCGGTTTGTCAAAAATGAAGACTGGTAAAAATGTGTTATGCCGCTTTGATCCCTCGTAGTGCTTGGGATCCATGAACCGCTTGGCGTCGTCATGCCACTTCAGACCGGAAAACACATTCTACAAAACATCAATAGTCTAAAGACTATAATACAACATACCGGTTGGAACAAATACCAGTTGTGATCTAACTCATACATATAAAGGAGATCTCAATGCAAGTGTGTGTCCATCAATGACAATCACAACATAATCATCAAAAATGCCAACAGAGCATGCCTTGGCAGCTAGAATTGAAGATAAGGATGAATGGATCATTGATTTAGGATGTTCACATCATATGACTGGTGATAAAAGTAAATTCTTAACCTTTCAGGAATACAATGAAGGTCTAGTGAGATTTGGAGATGATAAAGCTTATTTGATCAAAGGAAAAGGCACTGTATCTTTTGATGGTAAGCACAATATTGATAATGTTTACTATGTTGAAGGTTTGAAGCATAATCTTTTGAGTGTTGGTCAATTAGTTGAAAAAGGATTTCAGTTACAATTCAAGAATGGTAAATGCAAAATCTTGAATAGAATTAGTTTGGAAATTGCAACCGGTAATCAAACTAGAGGTAATATTTTTCATTTGAACAATAGTGAAAAGACATACTTGATTGCACATATTGATGAAAGTTGGTTATGGCATAAGAGACTTTGTCATGCAAATTTTGATTGCATTGTGAAAATCAATACAACTAAGGCAGTAAGGGATTTACCTAAAATTGTCAAACCTCACAATCCGGTATGTAAGGAATGTCAATTTGGAAAACAAGTTAGAGAATCTTTTAAGAGTATTCCAGAAAAATCCAATAATGTTCTTGACTTAATTCATACTGATTTATGTGGTCCAAAAAGAACTAGAAGCTTACAAGGAGATAGGTATTTTATGTAATCATTGATGACTATTCTAGAATGTGTTGGGTTACTTTTCTCAAGGAGAAATCAGAAGCACTTGGGAAATTCAAGCTATTCAAGGTGATGGTAGAGAATGAAACTGGTAAGAAAATCAAATGTCTGAGATCAGATCAAGGAGGTGAATTCACATCTAAGGAATTTAATACATTCTATGAAGTGAATGGAATCAAAAGACAACTATCAGCACCCTGGACACCCCAGCAGAATGGAGTTGTGGAAATGAAAAACATAACTATTTTGGATGCAGCTAGAAGTATGTTATCAGAAGAAAATCTACCTCATGTATATTGGAGAAAAGTAGTGAGTACATTGGTTTACACATTCAACAAAGTTCACATTAAAGGTGAAATCGGTAAGACCCCTCATGAACTATGGTTTGGTAATACTCCTACTCTTAAATATTTCAGAATATTTGGAAGTAAATGCTCTATTAGAAGAGATGAGTATATTGGAAAATTTGATCCTAGAAGTGATGAAGGAATATTTCTTGGCTATTCATCTAAGAGCAAGGCATATAGATGTTTTAACAAGAGATAGCAGAAAAATTTTGAGAGTGCAAATGTGAAGATTGATGAATAGTCTAGAGGAAATTCAAGGTACATGGACTCTGAACCGACAATAGAGATAATATCAAATGAACCTACAATAAGTACACCGGTACAGAATAATGATCCAGTCACACAAGCATCATCTGAAAATTCCACAATAACTGAGGAACAACAACAAGCAAGGACACCTTGGTATGTAAGACTGAACCACTCTGAAGATC
Source organism: Cryptomeria japonica (assembly GCF_030272615.1). Taxonomy (NCBI): domain Eukaryota; kingdom Viridiplantae; phylum Streptophyta; class Pinopsida; order Cupressales; family Cupressaceae; genus Cryptomeria; species Cryptomeria japonica. The sequence goes on along the minus strand of NC_081408.1, from coordinate 618,115,755 downwards.
AGATAATTGGGAACAAGTATCAAGGAGTTATGACTAGAGGAAGACTGACAAATGAAGAGGTATGTCTTATTTCTCAAATTGAACCAGCATCAGTTAATGAGGCATGTGAAGATAAATTTTGGATTAAAGCTATGGAAGATGAATTGGAACAAATTGAAAAGAATAACACATGGATATTAGTTCCTTGGCCAAAAGACAAAAATGTAATTGGAACTAAATGGGTATTTAGAAATAAACTTAATGAAGATGGTAAGGTAATCAGAAATAAAGTAAGATTAGTGTGTAAGGGATATTCACATAAAGAAGGAGTTGACTATAATGAAACCTTTGCACCAGTAGCTAGAATTGAGGCAGTCAGATTATTCTTGGCTTTTGCAGCACACAAGAACTATAAAGTATATCAAATGGATATTAAATGTGCATTTCTGAATGGTGATCTTGAAGAAGAAGTTTATATTGAACAACCTGATGGATTTTCATTGACAGATGACAAAGATATGGTTTGCAGGTTAAGGAAAGCTTTGTATGGGCTAAAGAAAGCTCCTAGAGCTTGGTATGCTTGATTGGATAAATATCTTTTGAAGATTGGTTTCACTAAAGGTAATGCTGACAACAAATTATATTACAAAGTGACTAATGATGACATCTTGATTATAGAAGTTTTTGTTGATGATATAATCTTTGGAGGAGAAGATGGATTATGTAAAGATTTTTCTAATAAAATGCAACAAGAATTTGAAATATCTATGATTGGGGAGATAAAATTCTTTTTAGGATTGCAGATTTCATAGACTGATAAAGGTATATTCTTGAGTCAATCTAAGTACTTGAAGGAATTACTAAAGAAATTTGGCATGGAAAACTCTAAACCAGTAAGCACACCTATGACTACAACTGATAAATTATCATTGAAGGATGACTCAACACCTATTAATCCGACTAGATACAAGTCTATGATAGGAGGTTTATTGTATTTGACACAAAGAAGACCTGATATTATGAATGCAATATGTATTGTTTCAAGATTTTAGAGTAATCCTAAAGAAAATCATGAATCAATAGTAAAAAGAATTTTCCGGTATTTGCAAGGCACTACAAATCTTGGCTTATGGTATCCTAGAGATGAAAACTTTGATTTATGTGCATACACAGATACAAATTGGGCAGGAGATGTAGATGATAGAAAAAGCACCACCGATGGAGTATTTTTTCTTGGTTGAGCAAGAAACAAAGTTGCACATCTTTATCAACAACAGAATCAGAATATGTTGCAGCAACAACTAATTACACATAGGTATTATGGATTAAGCAAATATTGAAGGACATAAAGGTAAAATACAAGGAACCTATAACAATTTACTGAGATATTATGGCAGCAATTGATATATCTAATAAATTGGTACTTCACTCAAAAAAGAAACATGTTTCTATCAAATTAAATTTTCTAAAAGAGAATGTTGAAGCAAAAGAAGTGAAATTGGTTTATGTGAATACTAAAGAGCAGATTGCAGATATTTTTACTAAGCCTTTGCTTAAAGAGACTTTTGAATATCTCAGAGAGTAGCTTGGGGTTATACCCCCACTAGTAGAAACTTAGACAATTGATGTTTGTCATCAATTGGCAGAATTAACAGAGAAATCTTTTATTCCGACTTTGATGAGGAGAGATACTTCTTAGGGGGAGTAGTTGGTATTTTGTATTTAAATCAAGTTTTTGTATTGCTTTGGCATTTGATGTCAAAGGGGGAGAGATATCTATGGAAAAACACATTCTCCCTTGGGGGAGAGATTGTTATTTTGGGAGATATTGATTACTCATTGTATCTATATTTTGATTTCTGGTTAATGATCTCTTTGGGAGATTGCTGGTTTTTGGGTTTTGGCATTTCTATTTTGGCACTTTGATGGTTTTTCCATCTTGTGTTGCCATCAATGCCAAAGGGGGAGATTATTGGTATTTTGGATATGTTGATATGGTTTTTTCATTGATGTCAACACTTGTCAACACTTATTAGGACTTGGAGATTTGATTATGTTCACCGGCAAGTCAGTGACTTATGTAAAGTCACCGGTATTTGGTTCACTGTCAGGTTATATTGTTCACCGACACTTGGAATGACTTGGAAACTACTTGGTTATGTCAAAGACATTGTTTGGACACTTTATTTTGGTGTTGCGTTCATTGGTTTGATCGGGTTTGCATATTTGTTGTTACCGGCAAATAGGTCCAGGTTATGCATCGACAAGCATATCTATTCCAGATCAGCACGACACATGATGAAGATGATTTGTTATTATTGTAAATGCATTGAGCTGACATCATGCATCGGATATTGATTCATTTATAATTGATTTCATTGTAATATCTCTTAGTGAGCCGACCTATTCAATTGGTCTTAGGTTATGGTATAAATGTAAGATCTCATTTGTGAGATTGAGATAGCATAGGATAGGATTGGGAAAAAGGATTGTAACAAGGTATATGTGAATATAAGTAGAGCTATACACACAGACATCATTCAAGATTAAAGGAAGGTATGAAGAAGGCATATCAGAGCTAAACCAGTACTGAACCTAGCATATGAAGATGCTATTTTGAGCAGTACATTATCATTGGATTTAACCATCCAATTGTAGTCAGTGTGACTCCCATTTTGTGATTGAGCAGTGAGCTCTAGGTAGTTGGCCTTTCTGCATGTGCAGACTCCATATTGTACACACATACTATCTACAATAGTATCATCTGATTGTCAGTAAGGCTTCCCACCATGGTTTTCCACATACAAATATTTGTGTTATGTGTTGTGGATGTTATTGTCTTTCTGTTTCATGCATTAATCTTTACCGGTACTGCATCTAACTGATACAACTGTCTGCTGGTATAAAGTTTAGTTTACCGGTATTAAGCATTAAGTTTTGGTTAAGTTAATTTTGGTTTGAATTTATTGGACAACTGATTCACCCCCCCTCTCAATTGTCTCTAGGACCTAACATCCAAAAGTACCTCTATAACATTGGTAGGTCTGAATTCACTTGTTGATGTGCCAGATGTCTGACCAATTGCTTTTATTACTTATGTGCTTCCATCAATTGTAACCATTTTACTTATGATTTCCTTTGGTGGATCAGTCTGGGTTTGTATCTCAACTTGCAAGGGTTTCTCAGATTGTTTTGATGTCTCAGTGATTGTCGGTTTCTCTGTTTTAGTGTGTACCTCTGCCTCAGATTGTTTTCTTGAAAGTTTAACTGCTGGTGTCTCGGTCTTTAGTGGCCCTATGCTAGCATCTTTACCTTCAATAGGTTTTTTAGTGTCTAACGGTTTCTTTGTTTGGGTTGGGATCTCAACCTCAATAGTTTCTACCGGTTTCTCTGCCATGTTGCCACTATCAACATTGTCTTCCTTAGTCTCTGAACTATCCTTATCCACATTCATGGTAAAAAGTATCTCAGATTCAGGATTTGTATCATCATGTGTAACACCTTTAGTGTCAATAATTGGTGGATCATCTATGTGTATCGGTGTAGTATCCAAAGGTAGCGGTAGATTGTCAGTGATCTTGATGTTTAGAATTCCTCCAATCTTTCCTTTTCTCTTGTCCTTGTCCTTCTCATACACTTTAAATGTCTTTTTCGGTCGGTTCATTTCCTATTGTTTTTCCTTCTCCACAAATAATATATCCCAATTATCAGCAGTCTCATCTGAAATCTCTTTTACTCTTCCTACCATCAAACCTACTTATTGGTGCCCACTAGCAAAAACAGATCTGTTAGTGTCAAAAATTAATTCATCAATTTCCTCTTTTGAATTTATAGGATGTACAACTAGAAGTTTTTCAACTTTTAGTTCCTTATCTAATTCCATCACTGCTATCCTTTTTGCTTCCAATCTCCTATAGAGTCCATTAGGTAAGTCATCCACAACTTCAATTAAAACCTTTTTATATATATCCAAATCTAAAATTATATTGTTCTCAATGCTTTCCCTGTCAAAATCATTAAATGTGTTATATAGTATGTATACATTAGCCAAATTTCCATCATCAGTTATCTCGTTTAGTAAATCATTCAAAGATGGGGTAATAGGTTGTTGTTTCTTCTTTGGTGTGAGTTTCTTGGGCAGTCCCCTTACTATCTGTTGCTTCTTTCTTGGATTCTTTGCTCTCTTAGGTGAAGGAGAGGGTACCGGTGAAGGTTTTATCCTCCTCCTTTCAACTCTTTTAAACTCTGTTGGTTTCTCACTGTCGGTTCTAGAAGATGTGTCAACTGGTGAAATATGTGCCTCTGGTTGAAGTCTTTCATGCTCACTAGCTGATATGCCACTAATTTTCATTACATTTTCCTTAATTTCCCTAACTTTCTTAGAAGAATCTCTAATAAATTTTTCTCTTTTCTTCCTTTTCTTCAACAAATTTACATATCCTTCAATAGTCTCAGCACTACCAAAGACTTTTTCTGATGGTTCTCTTGGTCCTTCCAGTAAAGCTTTAGCATATGTCTCCAAAATGGTAAGATCTACTTCATATCCCATTTTAGTCACCCAAATAGTCCTAGGGAGTACAACCTCCATCAATGTCTCATCTCTTTTGATAACAAAAAAAAATTCTTTTTTATATTTGTCAACTACACTCTGTGGTAGCCTTTCTCTAGTTCTCATTTTAGCTTGGAAAGTTTTGAAGTATTCTATTATGTTGTTGTCTCGAGCAGTTCCCATGCTGGTAAAAGATTCTTGTAGTTGCTTTCCTACTGGTATATCATATCCAAAGTCTTTAAGTCCTATACCGAGGATCTCCTTAGTGAAATACAGTATCAAGCAAACCAAAAGATTTCCAAAGCGGAATGTCCCTTTCTTATCTCCTTTAATCTTTATCAAATTGTCAATCAGTTCATCTTTTACCCAATCACAGACATCTATCATTACATTGTTGTTAACCATCTCATAAGCATTGTTTATACAAATACTAGAAACTGAATTTAGCTTGTTAGCATGTGTAGTATTGTACCCTAACACCATACTTACAAATCTCACATTGATGTCCTTAATATCATTCACTCTTAGTGATCTATTGTCAGATTTTGCTCTGGTTAGGCTCATCACTTTGTTGTTAGGAATCTTCTTAGTCTTATTAGGTCTGTTGTCGATTGAGGGTAAACTAGTTACTGCCCTAATTGCTTGCCAGGTTATTTTGCAGACAAAAATTTAACCATGAGAATTCTCCATGTGCTCTACTCAATACAATTCTTACTACTTCCTCTGGAAATTGAGGAATGTTCAGAATTTCCACAAAAAACTAGAGTTTCTATAATTTTGTGTTCAGGTTTAACAACACCATTTTCATCAATTCTTTAGAACCTAGTTCTTCTATATTGCAATGTATATAAATCCTAGGGTCTTCTGCAAATGCTACACCTTTAGGATTCAAAAATGCCCCTATAGAGTCATCTTTCTTAGCAATTTCAGGAATTATCTAAAATATGGGCCTAGGGCATTTCACATTTTCCACAATGGTAGGGTTCAGAATAAACTTGGGAGTAGAAGAAGAAGCCATTTAAAAATACCTTTTACTGCTTGAAAATATTCTTAATGCCTGAAGAAATCACTCTGCACCTTCGCCTTGAATGCCTTTGCTCAATTTTCATGCTCTTTGCTAATTTGAATGCTCAGTGAGTCAAAAATGAGTGAAATCAGCTGATTTATAATAACATTTCTTCGACCAACTGCATTAAATGCTTGTCGGTTAAGTGAAAACTTAACACATCTACCGGTAAGGAAGAAATCTATCTTCTCACCATCAACCGAGGGTAATCTGCATGATTTTCAACTTGCTGCAATACCCCCCAAAGGGTTACTTTTTAGTTGGATGAAGAATCTCCTGCCGGTGGAGGATTACTCTATTCTACTAGTATAGAGACAGTTTCATCAACTATTTGATATCTCTTCCTAATTCATTGTTTTGAAAATTCTTTCTTTACCTCATCTACCTTTTCTTTGCCTTTCAAACTGGATCCTTTATTATTTGCCAGTGAAGTATTACTTCTACAAAATTTAGCAATATGTCCAATTTTGTTACAAGCATAACAAGTCACATTATTACTCTGAATAGCCTTTCCATATCCTACATCAGTTTGTGTTCTGCATTGATTAGATAAATGTCCATATCTTCCACAAACATAGCATTTCACATTCATTTTGCAATTTTCTGAATTATGACCAACTTTGTTGCATTTGGAACATTGAGCAGTGGGTGCTTTAATATTCTAATTATTTCTAAATCTACATTGATTTGCTCTATGACCATATTTGTTGCAATTGAAACATTTTCCATTAAACTTATAAGCATTAGTTTTTCTTACCGGTTTGTTCTGATCTAGATTGTTTGCAGTACCAGAACTTTCTCCAACTTCAAATCCAAGTCCATTAGTATCTCCATTAGGTTTCTGACTTTTTAGCATGTCCTCAAGCTCCTCTGAACTTTTCTTGAATTTGTCTTTTTGTTTATTTGCAGTAGCCAACTCATTTTCCAGAATTCCCTTTTGTCTCATAAGCTCAGTTTTATCATGTTGCATATGAATCAGATTTGTCTTCAACATATCATTTTCATGACTAAGTCTTAGATTTTCATTTCCAGCATGATTGAGTCTCCTAGTCAAGTCTTCTTCATTTTTTTTCTTGTCTTCAATATCTTTACATAACCTCATAGTCATATCTTGCATTTTATTCTTCATATTATTGTTTTCCTGTCTCAACTTGTTTGCAAGTTCTTTGAGAGTTTCTTTTTTATCATCATCTTTCTACATCTTCTCATGAAGTTCTTTCCTTTTATTTTGTGCTATAGAAAAGTTCTCCTGAAGTTATTTAATGAATTCCTATGCAGTCCTTAGATCATCTTCAAGTTTGATATTCTTCAATTTCTCTGAATCATAATCTACAAGAGCTCCTTCCAATTGTTTTCTTAAGTTCTCCATATGTACCGATGTTGGAATCTTCCTCAAGCTATTAGGCTTTTGAAAATAGAGGAACAGGCTCTACTACCAATTGTTAGAATCAATGACAGTCCCAAAGACACTAAGAGAGGGGGGGGGGGGGGGTGAATCAATGTCTAACCGGTTAGCAGAATATTTAAACTTATTAAGAACTTTGTATCCAAAAATAGTGTACCGATAAATAAGAATTAATGCAGCAAATAAGAATAACAAAGACAACATAGAGAACACACCATAACAGAAGATATTAACGAGGAAACTCAGTGTGGGAAAAACATTGGTGGGATTTGTGACCCACAATATTCACTTATTGGCCAATGAATAAATATTTCTTACAATGAGGGGCCTGCACATGCAGGAAGGCTAGCAGCCTAGAGCTCACTACTCAACTACAAAATAGAAGTCTCACTGACTTACAAAATGGATTATCAAAATCCAATACAATGTACTACTTCAGATCGGCATCAACTATGCCAAGTTTAGTACCAGTTTAATCTCATTCTATAACCAAAAACCTTCGTTGTCAACTATATCACCTTATACAAAATATTATCTATATTCTCTCACTCTCATCATATCCTCTCATGTGTCCAAATGACCTATAAGATCTCATACATATATATATGGGTCTTTTAAAATATGCAATGTCAGCTTATACAAGAGATAATTACATTATAAAACAATAAATAAAAGTTTATTCCATGTCGGCTTGAGGGTCGATATGCATTATTGCCGCTATCGGTAAAGTGCTTGTTGGTGTATGTAGAAGTCCATTGCCAGTGCCGGTAACTACCAGTGGGTTTCCAGGTGATTACCAGTTGGTTGACATCAATGACAACATCAAGTATTCTCATAAGAGTGTAGAATGCCAAGTGGCGGTCTAGTTAGATTAGGAGATGACAAAGCATGCATGATCAAAGGAAAAGGAATGCTATCACTAGATGGTAAGAACAATAATGATAATGTTTATTGTGTTGAAGGTTTGAGGCATAATATTTTGAGTGTAGGACAATTGGTAGATAAGGGATTTCAATTACAGTTCAAGGATGGAAAAAGCAAAATCATTAAAAAAAGTGGTCTAGAGATTGCAACTGGTACATGGACAAAAGGTAATATATTTCATTTGAATTCCAGTCAAAAGACATGTTTGATTGTACAAATTGATGAGAGTTGGCTATGACATAAAAGGTTTTGTCATGTGAATTTTGATTGCATTGTAAGGATCAATTCAACTAAGGTTGTTAGAAATATACCTAAGATTGTGAAGCCCTATAATCAGATATGTAAAGAATGTCAAATGGGTAAACAGTTCAGAACCTGTTTTAGGAGTATACAAGATAAATCTAATGATGTTCTTGATCTTATTCATACTGATTTGTGTTGCCCTACTAGAGTTAGAAGTTTTCAAGGTGATAGATATTTCATGCTAATCATTGATGATTATTCTAGAATGATGTGGGTTACTTTTCTAAGGGGGAAATTTGACGCATTTGAAAAGTTTAAAATATTTAAGGCTAAAGTGGAAACTAAGATAGGATTGAAGATTAAATGTTTGAGGTCAAATCATGGTGGAGAATTCACATCCAGTGAGTTTAATAACTTTTATGATAAGCATGGTATAAGGAGATAATTTTCTGCTCCTCGAACACCTCAACAGAATGGAGTTGTGGAAAGGAAGAACATAACTATTTTAGATGATGCTAGAATAGTGATGATGGAAGCTAATCTACCTCATATCTATTGGAGAGAAGAAGTGAGCACAATGGTTTATACATTTAATAGAGTACATGTATCAAAGGAGAAACCGGTAAGACACCTTATGAATTATGGTTTGGCAATACACCTATAGTTAAGTATTTCAGAATCTTTGGTAGTAAATGTTATATCAGGAGAGATGATATCATTGGAAAATTTGATGCTAGATGTGATGAAGGCATATTTATTGGTTATTCTAATGAAAGCAAGGCATATAGATGTTATAACAAGAGATTGTAGAGAATTGTGGAGAGTGCTAATGTCAAGATCGATGAGCTGAATAGAGGTCAAATCAAATTTTATGAGAAGAAACCAGTGGTGGAAATGATTATATTTGAACCAGTAGCACCTTTACTAAAACAGAGAGTTGAATCAATTACTCTTGCAGTATCAGAAAATTATAGTAACTGAAGAACCGAGAAGAGGAAAAGAGAGTCAAAAGACTCCTAGGTATGTGAGATTGAATCATTCAGAAGATCAGATCATTGGGGATAAGAAAAATGGAGTAATGACAAGAAGAAGATAGGCAACTAATGAGGTATGTTTAATTTCTCAAGTTGAATCAGCATTAGTAATTGAGGAATGTAAAGATGAATATTGGTTGAAAGCTATGGAAGAATAATTAGATCAGATTGAGAAAAATAACACATGGACTTTGGGTCCCCGTCCTAAAAATAAGAATGTTATTGGAACTAAATGGGTTTTTAGGAATAAATTGAATGATTATGGTCAAGTTGTAAGGAATAAGGCTAGATTGGTTTGTAACGGATATTCTCAAAAGGAAGGAATTGATTATGGAGAGACTTTTGCACCTGTAGCTAGGATCGAAGTTGTAAGATTATTTCTTGCCTATGCTACCCATAAAAACTACAAGGTTTATTAGATGGATGTTAAATGTGCATTTTTTAATGGGGATCTTGATGAGGAAGTTTACATTGAGAAACCGAATGGTTTGCAGGTTAAGGAAAGCTTTATATGGATCATCAAAACAAGCACCTAGAGCTTGGTATACAAGGTTGGAAAAATATCTTTTGAAGCTTGGTTTAACTAAGGGTAATGTTGAAAGTAATTGATATTATAAGATCACTGATGATGATATACTGATTATTGAAGTATTCATTGATGATATTATTTTTGGAGGTGAAGATAAGTTGTGCATGGAATTTTCTAAAAATATGGAGAAGGAATTTGAAATGTCTATGATTGGGGAAATGAAATTTTTCTTAGGTTTGTAGATTACTCAGACTGACAAAGGTATTTTCATCTGTCAAACTAAGTATGCTAGGGAATTGTTGAAGAAATTTGGTATGAGAGATTCTAAACTAGTAAGTACTCATATGATTACAAGTGAGAAATTGATAAGGAAATATGTTTTTGCACCGATAAATCATACAAGATACAAATCTATGATTGGAGGACTACTTTATTTGACTTAGACTAGGCCTGACATAATGATGATGTTTGTATTGCATCTAGATTCTAGAGTGATCCTAGAGAAAATCATAAGAGTGTGGTGAAAAGGATTTTTAGATACTTGCAAGGTACATAAGAATATGGTTTATGGTACCCTAAGGATGATGACTTTACTTTATGTGCATATATAGATGCTAATTGGGCTAGAGATGTTGATGACTGGAAAAGTACTTCCGATGGAGCTTTCTTTCTTGGAAAGAAGTTGGTTTCATGGATCAGCAAGAAACAAGCATGTACTTCTTTATCTACTGTTGAAGTTGAGTATGTTGTTGTTGCTTCTAACTGTACACGAATTTTATGAATGAAGCAAATGTTGAAGGATATCAAAATGCATTCCACTAGATTGGTAGTTATTCACTATGATAACTTTGTTGCTATTGACATATCAAAGAATTGGGTATTTCATTCTAAGGCAAAGCACATATCTATCAAGTATAACTTTTTCAAGGAGAAGGTGGAATAAAATGAAGTCAAATTGGTTTATGTGAACACTAAAGACAAGATTGTAGATATTTTCAGTAAACCTTTGTCTAAAGGCCCATTTGAGTACCTGAGAGACAGGTTAGGGGTTTTTGCCCCTCTGGTCGAGAACTGATTGATGCTTTTTGGCATCACTTCGGTATGCATTATCAGATATATTATTCATTTCGGCATTGATGTGGGGATGCTACTACTCAGGGGGAGTAGTTAACTTTGTGATTCAATGGTTTATATTTTTACTTTGATATTTTTGTCAGATTTTTGGCATTGATGTCAAAGGGGGAGACATATTGATGTGAAAAAGAAAAACTTAAGGAGTTGTATACATTAGGGGGAGAGATATATGTGTAATTCAGAGCTTTATAGAGATATCATTCACATGGGGAGTTTGGTCTTTGTTTTAGAACTTCATTGCTATATCTTTTGTGGGAGATTGTTGCCTATCCTCCATTTAGGGAGACTTGTTTGGCATTTCTTGGTTCTTAGATGTTTTTGACATCTAGTGTTGCCATCAATACCAAAGGGGGATATTGTTAGCCATTTAGAGGAATTGATTATGTGTTGTATTGATGCTTTGTCATTGATGTCAACACTAGTTGTTTTGAAAGCTTTATCAGCGCCCTTCTGGTCCTAGTAGGTTGAGTAGTTTCTGGTTGGTTTGGATCCGACATGATCCGGTATGCTCGGTTATGGTTTGGTTATGGAATTGGATTATTCATGATACTCATGTTCATATTCAGTAAGTTGGTTTTGGTTTGGTGATTGGATGCTATCATGTTTGCTTGGAAGCTTTGTTTGTGGTTTTGGCGAGGGTTTCATCGGAAGAGATTTTGATAAAGATGTTTGGTGAACTGTATAAGTGGTGTTGGTGCAGCTTCTAGTGGAGGTTCATGATTTTGATGGTGATCATGTTCAGGACTTGGGGAATGGAGATCATTTCTTTAGTGTGTGCACCTATATGGGTCCTGATTGATATAGGTTATGGATCGACTTAATGTAACATGTGGATTGGACCTCTCAATGTATTTCTGAGATGTCTTATGTGTTGAATATTATTTGTTTGGTCTAAGGCCGACATGTTTTGTAATTATGTGATTGTTTTATTGTTTGGTGGCCGACTTGATTGTTTATGGTTGAGGGTTTGTATATATATGATGTAAGATCTCATTGTAGATCATCATAGGCATATTCTCAGGGAATGAGATATGAATATGTAATATGTGAATAATGTAATATCATCTAGGCAGAGGATTTAGTCAATCATTGGAGATCGAATTGGGTTTATGTAAGAGGATTTAGTCCTCCGATATTGAGCTTAACCCGAACTGTACTCAGGCATAAGAGATGCTATCTTTGCAGTTCATTCCTTCTTCCAGATTGTAGTCTGGATTTCTACATAGTCAGTGAGACTGTTTTTGTGATGAGGAGTGTGCTCTAGGCTGTTGGCCTCCCTGCAAGTGCAAGCCCCTCATTTGTAATTCACATACTTACTGCAAAAGTATTATATGACTATGGGTAGGCTTCCCACCGATGTTGTTTCCTTTACCGGGTTTTCCAAGTATAAATCTTGGTGTCATGTGGATGGTATTTATTCTCTGATTATTGTTTATACTTAATTGGTTTAACTTCTATTCAGCTATTTGGTTTAAGCATTCTAGTATTAATGTTTTGGGTTCTGGTATTAAAGTTTTAATTGCTAAATATTTTGGTAATATGTGACAATTGATTCACCCCCCCCCCCTCTCAGTTGTCTTCCGGTTATTTGAAATCTCTAACAATTGCTATCAGAGCTATGGTCCTCTCTGTAGAAATCTTAAGCACTTGAGGAAGATCCTATGGAGACTAAGAGTTTAAGTTCATCTAGTTCATCTGGAGCTATCTTTCAGAGAGATATTCCTAGGCTTAATGGAACAAATTACACACTATGCAACATTCATATGGAGACTCATCTGAGATGTCTCGGTAAGAAGATTTGGGAGATCACACAGAATGGTGTTACACCTCATAATCTGACATCTGGCAATCCTCCTTCGGTAAACCTGGATAAAGATCTTGAGAATGATTGTAGATTAAGATAAGCCCTCTTGTGTGCACTTTCTAAACAATAAATAATATGATTAACTGACAAATCATCTGGAAAGGGTATATGGGATAAGTAGGATAATTTTAATGAAGGTGACCCTACAATGAAGATTTATAAACTTGATGGTTACCAGGTGAGATATGAAAACCTAGAGATGGAAGAAGATGAAAGGATTATTGCATTCATGGAAAGGGTAAATGAGATTGTTATAGGAATTCAATGTTGTGGTGGAACTCTAAGTGAAGATGAAATTGTTTCTAAAGTTCTGAGAGCCCTACCACTAGCTTACAAGATGAAGGATATTGTTTTTAATGAGTTGAGAACAATGGATAATACATTTTTCAACATAGATACCTTGGTTGGGAAATTATCTACTTTTGAGCTTGAAGAATTTGGACCTTCTGGAGCTATTAAAACTAGACTTGATTATCATGCATCTGCATTAGCAACCGGTAAGAAAGATTGGAAAGATTTATATGCAAAGGAATTGGATGATATGAAGAGAGAAGATGATGAGTTTGAGCAACTTGAAGAACTATTTTCTAGAAGAGTACCTAAAGGACTGGTAGGAAGTAAGTATGAAGGAAAAGCACCTTTTAAATGTTTTGCATGTAACAAGATTGGTCATTTTGGATCTAGATGTTCTGAAAGGAATTCAATATTTGAAAAAAGAGTTAGAAGATCTTTTAAGCCTAATCCTGGATATCAAAACAAGTATAAGTACAAGAAAAACATAGACAAATCATGGTACATAGCAGATGAGGAAGGCATTACTGATTCTGATGATGAACTAACAGAAGACTCTGCTAGTGGCTCTAGCAATGGGAAGGAATGGGTGTTCCTGGCTATCAAGGAAGATGTTCTAGCACTGGAAGAAAACATACCTGAAGAGAAGGCACTTGCTACTAAAATTGAAGACAAGGATGAATGGGTAATTGACAGTGGTTGTTCACATCATATGACTAGAGATAAAGAGAAGTTTCTATCTTTGCAAGAATTTGATGGCAGTCTAGTTATATTTGGAGATGACAAAGCATGTATGATCAAAGGAAAAGGAACTCTATCACTTGATGGTAAGAACAATACTGATAATTTTTATTCTATTGAAGGTTTGAGGCATAATCTTTTGAGTGTAGGACAATTGGTAGATAAGGGATTTCAATTATAGTTCAAGGATGAAAAATGCAAAATCATTAACAGATCTGGTTTGGAGATTGCAACTAGTACACAAACAAAAGATAATATATTTCATTTGATTTTTGGTGAGAAGACATGTTTGATTGCACAAATTGATGAAAGTTGGCTATGGCATAAAAGGCCGTGTCATGTGAGTTTTGATTGCATTGTAAAGATCGGTTCAACTAAGGCTATTAGAGATATACCTAAGATTGTGAAGCCCTATAATCTGGTATGTAAAGAATGTAGAATGGGCAAATAGGTCAGAACCTATTTTAGGAGTATACAAGATAAATCTAATGATATTATTGATCTTATTCATATGGATTTGTGTGGCCCTACTAGAGTTAAAAGTTTTCAAGGTGATAGATATTTCATGCTAATCATTGATGATTATTATAGAATGATGTGGGTTACTTTTCTAAGGGAGAAATCTGAGGCTTTTGAAAAGTTTAAAATATTTCAAGCTAAAGTGGAAATTGAGATAGGATTAAAGATTAAAGTGCAAGAGTAGATAGGAACTATAGAAAATAAGAAAAAATTGCAGATTTTTGTAGACTAAATTCAAGATTTTATGTCAAGAGTAGAGCAATACAATCTATCTAAAGGTCAATTTTATGCCATAGAAGTAGGTTAGAGAATGCAAGAAGAAGAAGAAAATAATGAGTATTGACCCAATTAGATGACAACCCTCAAAGCATTCACTATTTCTCAATGACGTAGATGCTCTTCCATTATTTGAAAGGTTGGGATGGATACACTATTTCCTATGAATAATTGTATATAATGATGAAATAATGGAATAATTTGCACCTACCTTTTCAAATAATGAAGCAACTATCAAAGTACTAAGGGTGGAAGCATTTCAAGCTATTAGAGCTGAAGCAAGGGGCCTACCAAGAATAGGGGAGGAGTTTCCAACATCCCTATATCTCAAGACAATGAGGGTATAATTTAATTACCTAAATGAGCCTTTAAGCTCAACCAATCAAGGTACCACTTGACTATCTCTTTCACCACTTTGGCAAGTTGTCATTGTATGTGTTATCGGGTGTTTTACCCACAATGGGAGGCATTACATGTTATATAATATTCATTAAAATTTTCTAAGTCATTTGAGGCACAATAAACTAGTTAATGTGCCCAATTATTTACATCACATGTTGACTACCATGACAATAAAATATATGAATGAAAGGAAGTATACGTCTCTATCCCACCATTGTCTAGTTGTTCTATTAATTAATAAAAGTTTATCTTTACAATTTCCCAATGTAACCTAGGAAGAATTCAAGACATGGGACAATATTCATAGTAGGTTATTAAGAAATGCTCCAGAGTCAAGGACAAATGAAGGGGAAACAACTATGAGAATTGAGGTGGAACAAGTAGCTGAGGATGAAATAAATGAAATCCTCATAGGCGAAACCTCGGGAGTGAGAAAGGATAATTTAGATGCTTCTTCCTCACCCTTTCAAATCCCTATTTTGCATGGAGAAGAGAATTTAGAACAAAAAAATGTCAGTGATAGTGAGGCAATGGCTTCACTTGTACCATCACTGCACACACTTACAACCTCTATAAAGCTTACTACTTAGGAGAATGTGAGACTTCAAGGCCTACAAGATAGTCTAAGAAATAGAAAAATAAATAAAAAGTTGATTCCAAGGAAGCAAGATTTGCAAAGATGTTCCATTCATCTTAGAAAAAAGAGATCCTCGATACAACAGGAAACCTCAATACAAGAGGCTTTTCATGTAGAAGATATTTATTTTGAGAGAGAAAATATGTTCAAAAGTAGAAGGGATGAGGATAGAGCTGCAAAAAATCATGAAACGGAGCCTAAGAGGGAAAAAGAATAAAGGAAACTTGGTCAACATGGTTCTAACCAAGAAATGGAGGATGAAGATCCTTTCAACCTCAGGAAAATACCAACAAGACCATTCAATCCTATGGAGCAGGGTATTATTCCCCCTATGTATGAATTTCATGAGCATGGTGAAGAATAATTGCGGATTGATATTTCTATTGGTCCTGAGTATAGTCTCTAAGGCAAGGAAAAAGTAGAGCTATAGGAAGCTCTAGAGAAAGTCAAACTTTTTAGAGAAACAACTAGCAAAATACAAGGAAAGAGAAATTGGATTAAAGAAAGAGTGAAAGAATTAGAAATGCAGTTGACTACGCAACAACATGAAGGAATTGGATTGCAGAACTTAGCCAATATATATATTATGTAGTTGCAAATGAAACAATATCATGTTGTTACTAGGAAGGTCACACCTGCACCATTGACTATAGTTACATTGGGTTATGCCTTATGGAAGAAATAGTTAAAAGTTCAATTGTATAGATTGCAATAGGAAAAGGAAAAATAGCTTCTCAAAGAGAGGTATGAGGTAGAATTAGAAGAGAAATTTGTAGAAGTCAAGAAATTGACCATTAATTTGGCACAGTGGCTGATTTAGCCAATAAATTGAGAAGTTGCCACCCTCTTGCCTAGGTATATGCACTTATAATAAAAAAATTTCTATTTCCAAATTAATCAGTTGTTAAATAATTTGTCAATTTATCTTGTATCACAACAATCATTTTTAATTACATTGTACAAAGTTGATTCAAACACACAAGACCAAATGTGTGAGTTCTACCCACACAATCTAGCTATTCCCTATAATGCCACATGGAATCCTTTATACTATATGGGAGACCTACAAGTCAAGATGCTCACATCCTATCTTAGGAATGAGAAAGAGCAAGGGGAACTTCATTAGAAATATCATGAAAGGGAAAATACACATCCATTAAAGATAAGAGTTAAGTGTGAGGAGCCAAATGAAATAGAAATCAAATGGTTAATAAACCGGAGGTGATAGAAAAGATTTATAAACTTAGAAGATAGGACTATTAGAGGTTCAAGGCATTTATGCATGGGACAATAAGAGAAAGACCTTGGGCATATTTAGCATAGTTGGATAGAATCACCCTAGGAAATTAGACAGAGAGAACTCCATTGTTTGTATCACTTCATTTCCCTAGAGCTCAAATCTAAGAGATACATGAGAGTTGAAGAAGTTAGAGGGGTTGTGTGGTTTCCACTAAAATTCCTTCCTCCACTCCTTTACCCAGTGCCACACTGGATAGTAAATCAGACTATTAATGCAAAGAAATAATAGGAGCATTGGAGAAAAAATATTGATGACAAAGGCTTCTATTCAAACAAGACTTCTAGAGTAACTTAGACCATATATTATATACTAGATGTTTTAGGTCTTAATCTTAAGGAATATTTTTCTTGAATATAAGAAAGGGGTAAATTTGGGGGATGTGATGAGATTTGTTAATATGTGTGTTTGTGTGTGTGTGGTACATTGATATGGATATAAAATGTATTTTGATTAATGAAATGTTGCTATGGATGCTTTAAATAGTTAAAATATCATTCCAGTTAGGATTTTTTTTCCTAAAGTCAAAATCAATGTACTTTTGCAATTTTAGTTGAATATATGATGCAAATAATATAGATTGTGTTCATCATGAGATCTTGAGTGCAATCATTTTTTGATTGTTCTAAGCACAAGTTAAGAATGGTATAATGATTATTGTTTTGTAAGATAAGTATATTGTAGTTCCTCATATAGACTACATTCGACAAGTAAGGGCCACTTGAGGTAATGCGAGCCTCCCTTTCTTTTCCATTATTTAGTTTCTTAAATGAAATAATTGAATTATTAATTTTTGGTTGTAATTTTATGTTCGTAAATACTATTGTAGTTAAGAGTCCAGTTGCAACCAACTTCTATTTGTTGGCTATATTAATAGTTGTACCCATAGCCACTATTGTGTAACTCTAACAATCACTTGCAACAACTGTTGTATTAGCTAGTTTCTTGTTAAAGCATTTTTTATATTTTCATTACTTGAATTTTCTCCTTTCATGCAATGATAGAAAGATTAGGAATCTTGTGTTGTACATACAGTGTTATTTCCATCTTTGAAGAAATATCCCTGGTCGATAATTAAATGAGCCTTCACTTAGGAAATAAGGTTACCTCATTGAACACCTCAATTGGGTTGTGTGAATGACATATTGCACCAAATTAATAGATATAATTGAGACTGATCATACATCTATATATAACTAAAATTATTTTTCCTAATTGAACTTAAGAAAGTGTGAATGAAATAGATGTGCAAACCAAAAAACCCCTTCTTAAGTGCGACCTAGGGAGAAATATGCAAGAGATGCAATCAGTGAATGAAAATGAAATATGCAATATGAGATGCATTATGGGTCCTAGAAACATTTCCATGTTAGTTACACATGTACAATTCAATTTCAATGCAAACAAATCTCTTACAAAAAAAGAAAAGGAGAAAACCATGTGAGACAAAACTCCTCTTAGAAAAATAGATAATGCGAATCATATACAAGTGAGGAATGGAGTGATGTATGGAGGTCTCAAAACCAATAGTTCTCCCTTTCCAAATTTATCTTTATAATTTATTCTCTTTGTAAGATTTTATCCATTCTTATGATATTGGGTTGTCCTAAGGAAGCTAAGTGAAACATGCTCATATTCACTACAAAACTCATTGATTTATATAATGACCCATTTATCCACCCTTAAAACACATGACATTTACTTTTCTTTTTTCATTATTTCTCTCCCACATCCTCCTCTATTAGAAAAAAAGTATCTCCTACAAGATCCTTGTGAATAGTAATATTAGCAGTTAAAGTATATTTCATTCTACATCTATAGTAATACTTGTATTTTATTAATACGTATTTAGTTGGTTATTGGTTAAAAATTATTGGAAAATATGAGCTTGGATGCAGAAGGGTTATTTTACCATTTTTCTCATGTTATCCCTCTATGGATAGTTACTTCATCCTTAGACATATGTTAAATGGTGAAAAATAAGTGTTCACAAGTTAATGCATATAAACAAGGAACTAGGCCTATTTCCCAAACATTTCATTAAAGGAGAGGTTAAATCTACTTGTCTCAATCACAAATATAAGAAAAGGAATAAGAACAAGAGAGATTCGAGTCTCCTTTGTTTGAGTTAAAAATGAGCTATGGAAAGATGTAAATTGAATGCTACATTTAGGGCTAAAGGTGTAAAATTGACATAAATTAACATGAACAGGTAGTTTCGGATTTGATATGTACTCATAAACATAGATCTAAAATAAAGAAGATGAGAAGAAACTATTTATAAATTCTAAGCCTAAAAGTGCAGGACAAGGATACTTTGGGACCATGTCCTTAAAATGTTAGATACAAATAATAGATATATTTTTGGGATCACAATGTGTAGACACCCAAAAATGGTCAACGCTTGCGAAGTCATACTTTAACATTTGCGCATTACCTCATTTTAGGTTTTTGCGTCGCATTAACATTTCTCCTATGTCACGCACTTGATTTTTATCATTTTGCGAACATCGAGTCATTCTTCTATATTCTTCAAACATCTCGTCCTCGAATTTGGTCTTGTCGACAACATTATCCAGGCATGATTTTGATCGATTTTATCTTGTTGTATCAATGTGCGTGTTAATTTGTCATCATTTTGGACATTGTCAATCCTAATTAGGGTTTTGTCCTCTTTTCAATCTTGTCATCTTGCGATCAATTTGTCATCGATCGTGGTCATTATCAATCTTGTCGTCGTGCAATCCATTTTGTCATCGATTCTTGTCTTCTTGTCGATCTTGTCATTTTGCGATCGATTTGTCATCGATCATTGTTTGTCTCAATTATGTCAATTTGGATCAATTTGTCATTGTTCCTCGTCAATTGGCGTATTTTATCAAATCATTTATCACATTGGTCATTTGTCAATCTAAAATCAAATCAAATCGAGTCAATTATCTTTCAAGACCTAATTCGTCTTCCAGGGTTTTGTGATTTAATCATTTAACCTTGTGTGTCATTTCTTCCTCTAGGATTAAATAATTTATTTATTTATCCTAGGTCTTCGTGTCGCAATTAAATGTTTCATTTAATTGGCTAATTAATTATTCTTCTCTTTATGAATTAATTAATAAATGAAAAATTATTAATTAATTTCCTAATCTTTCATCAATTATTCCTCTTATTATAAATTAATTAATAAATGAAAAATTATTAATTAATTTATCTAATTTTCCTAATTTTTCATTCCCTCTTTGTGAATTAATTGATAAATGAGAAATTATTAATTAATTCACTAAGTTCCTATTTTCCTCATTTTCTAATTTCCTAATTTCATTATTTTCCTAATTCCTAATTTACACCTATTTTCTAATTTTCTAATTCAAATTCCACCTAATTAACTTGTCTCTAGTTCTCCCTATTTTTGTGCTTCATGCGTCATACTCTTGACATAGAAATTTGTCATAGAACTTGTCTTGACATAGAAATTTGTCATAGAACTTGTCTTGACATAGAAATTTGTCATAGAATTTGTCTTGACATAGCAATTTGTCATAAAATATGTCATAAGCCTCTTTGCATAGCAACATGTCATAACTTTGCTATTATTGATTTGAATTTCTATTCGAATCTATTTCATGCTAATTTGTCCATTTCTCCAATTTCTCTATAAATTGGATGATTTTCAATCAAACCAGATCCTAATTCCTATCAAACTACCGAACTTTCGCTTCTAGTACTCTTGAGTTTTTCATCAATCTTGCTTTCAATTGTGAGTGCACTTGTAGGTGAGATCCACAAAGCCATTGAAGAGGAAAGAACAACAATGGAGCCGCATGGAAGGAGTATTCAATTCATCATCTGGTTTGCATAATATTTCATTTTGAGTGCTTTGTTTTGATGCCTCTATTGAGTGTGCTTAGAATTAGGTTCATTTCAATGAGTGTTCTTTTGATTGAGTTATCATGTCTTGTGTTTTGATTGATCTACTTATCTTGTGATGATTCCTAATTTCTACGCTACACAATGAAGTCCATAATGATCTCCTAAATACTCACTAGAAATTCATTAGACATAGGTTTGTGGGGCAACCTTGTCCTCTACTTTTCACTCCTACAAAAGCTAGATTTGATTATGTCTATCTACTCTACCTAATTTTGTAATTGTAACTTCTGAACATGTAACCTACACACAAAAGAAGAGAGATTATGTTGGGGATAGGGTTTTGCCTAGGTCAAAACCTAAGTTTGTAATTAACCCTATAATTGAAATTAAAATTGAAATGAAAAGGAAGTGCAAAGCATTCCTTTTGAGGGTTGAGGCTAGATTTGAATCGACTTGTTGAAATTGGAATGTTATACCTTGATAAATCTTGCCTTGAAGTTTTCATGTAAGAGGTTGATGTTTTCATGTAGGAATCTAGCATTTCTTCATTATTTTTTCCTCATGGATGGCATCTTGAATGCTTGAAGTCTTTATGCTTGACCTCTCCTTCACTACCATGATAATGCTTGATTGCTTACTCACTTGAATTAAATCTTTCTCTTCAAAAATTGAATTAGAGAGATGTAAGAAGTATGTGTTGGTTTCTCCAAGTGGTTTCTCAAGTTTCTTTATGAATTAGCCTTCTTCTTTCAATGAGAACCTAATATCATTGGCCAATTAACGAGAATTATTCCATGGAATGGATAATTATCCTTCACTTCAAGCTTTGCAAAACCTAGGTGGGTCAGCCTATTACAATACTAATAGATATTTTAATAACTTAGATGAGTATTGCATGACAACAGATGATTCTAAATGATATGGAAACAAAATACAAATGAGAAACCTAAGAATTGCAGAATTGGCTCTATTATGCTATTTAAATGAATTGTTTCTTCTTGAGAACAAAATCCTTTAACACAATCAAACAATTAAACAAAAAGAAAATATTAATTTGAATTTAGCATGGTTACTGAATATATATCTACACTAGTTCGTTATTCCTGGGCAGAGAGTCATATTTTTGACATACCAACGGGGTCTACAGTCCTACTCCCAAATATAAATGCCTCACGGATATATTATCATATTTTCACAAGAGTCATTCTTTAATGATTACTTAGTTATCCAAAATCCATTGCAATGTATAACTAGAATTTAATTTCTTTCTTAAAAAAAATCTAATTACCACATCACACATCCACAAGAAATTTGCAGAGACAACTCCATTCGCCCTTGAAAAATAAACTATACAACCAAAGGACAATTGACATGAGACAATTGAATAGAACATTTTCATTTATATCTCTGTATATGTAAAAACTTAATTCATCATAAAAAGAAACTCCATATCAAGAACAATATTCATAAATCACTTCAAAGATATTTTTTTAGAACCCTTACAAAATGGCCCTGAAATCCCTTTTATAGAAATAAGGGAGTAACAAAATATTTAAGCCAATCAATGCCACATATCACCATTCTGTTTCTACACCATAAAGGGAAAATAACAACATATAGAGAAAAACATCAGAAATGAGAAAATATCTAGCCTCATAACAAATTATAGTTCAAACAGAATCATTACTTTTGCAATTGCACTACTTTTGACAAGTTATTTAAAAGTCGAGAAACAATGTTGAATAGGTTACAATGGAATGCATGAGAGTAAGAAATAAAATCAAACTAATAAAACTCACTTCCCTCATGAATTAATTCTTGCTATAAAATAAACTTTGACAAGAGTCTAAGTGAGCATTATATGTTGGGTTCACTAAAGAAGCATTCACTTTGTTCCTAATCCTGACACTGAATTCCAGTTGATATAAATTGTTTAATTGGACTTGTAAATCCTCCACCACCTTGTCAGCATCATCGATAGCCTTGTCAAGTATTTTGTGGAAGAGGCAATTCCCAAGCTCTATCTTTCATTCTTGTTTTGTTCTCTGCTCCCCATTGTCTTTTATGAAAGAAGGAAGAGGAGTACCCTACAACTTAGTAAATATATTCAATGCCTTTACAACAGGTCGGTGGAATCTACGATGCTTTTTGAATAGCTCATCAACTTCAGATGATGTTGATTATAATTCATTCAACATACCTACCCATAATTCTACACCTTGACCATGAATAGACTTAGAAAACTCACTCAGACAATAAATTATTTTCTACTTCTTAAACAAGTGTCTTATGGTAAGTTTTAGTTGAATTTCCACTGTACATTGCCTTTTTACAACTTGAGACAATTCATGATGTCTCATCCAAGTAAT
The DNA here is from genome assembly GCF_030272615.1 of Cryptomeria japonica. NCBI lineage: Eukaryota > Viridiplantae > Streptophyta > Pinopsida > Cupressales > Cupressaceae > Cryptomeria > Cryptomeria japonica. The sequence continues at coordinate 618,092,629 of NC_081408.1, read as the reverse complement.
TTGTAAATAAGGCAATAACTACTCAAATCTGCTTTTGATGAAATTTTGAGCCCACACAAACTTGCTCATTTTGAGGTCTTTCTTTAGATACATTACTTCTTGTTGCAACCTAAGTACCTGTCTTTCTACTTCTTCCCTCTTGTTCCTCTCAAATATGAGGCTTGTTTGCAATTTTGAAACTGTAGCCTCATCCTCCAACATAAGGCCCCTTCCTTTTGAATTCCCAATGCTTCTCTTAAATCATTGTTATCCGGAGTGAGCTTTGAAATTTTCTCATTTTGCTCCTCAACCTTGGCCTGATTGAACAAGGCATTATTCACATTTAACTCTACTATATCACTAGCAGAAACATCCTTAAGCCTATAAACCACAAATTGACCCATGATTTCATTTGGATCACTAATCAATTTTGGCCTTTTACCTTCAGGATACAAACACCAAGTTGACAAAGTTTTGTTTGAGGTCTTGAACTCTGAACCAAAATAGAGCTTATCATATCCTTCATCAGAAAGATCATAATCAAATTTTAGGTTCCTCCTTAAATCATCAAAGACAATTCTAAATGACATATCAATTCTTGGAATAGTTAAACAACTGACCTCTTTCAACAATTGTCTTCCTCTTTCTGGAGTCATATGCTCAAATTCCTCTTTTAGCCCTTCATATAACTTCCTATTATATTCCTCTCACTACTCATTAGGAATTTCCAATTGGTGTCCAACTATTTCTAATCCCTTCCATTTGTACATAAACAACCTAAACTCTTAGGAGTGTATAAATTCATCATTAGACAAGAATGTTTCTGAAGCCTTCCTTCTTACATCCTTAGTCAGAAAACTACTTATCTGGATTACGCCATCATTGTGCTCATTACGTGGGATGTAAGGCTGCAACCTCACTTTTTGATTCACTTCCATTTCCTCTTGTTGATCACCTCTTTCATCAACCTCCTATGATAGTGCAATATTTGAAGATGGTGTTGGAGACATTCATGCTAATGGGGGTTCTTCCATTGGTCCTTCCACTACATAAATTGATGGGCGTGGGGAGGGAGGTGGAGAAATATAAAAATTGGCCAGAAGGATAGGGGCATCATGGATGATCCTTTCCATTCTCTATACTCTACTAAACTCATCTTGAATGATATCCTGATATGAAGGGTCATCTAGTCTCCTTCTACTCTCAACTTTTTGCAGTTTGAAATAGGCTGACCTCCTTGCTTTAACCTCCTCATGAGAATTCAAATTCCTCATAAAATACTCGCTTAGTTCAAATTCATGCTCAACCTACCCCAATGTTACTTCCCTTTTCGCAGAATTATAATACCCATCTGGGTCAAATTCTCTATCTTTTAGCTTCATTGGCAAATGAAGAGACTTGAGCAATTCAATAGCTTTCTCAAAACCTTTGTTTAAGTTTATCTCAGAGTCACCAATTTCAAGGTATGGTGGGAGAATATACCCCTTTTCATTAGTCCTGAAGGGGGCCAAGGCTTAAAACATCTGCCATACTATCTCCAGAGTAGCTAATCGGTTTGGTACAATAAATGGCAAAATATGTGGCATTCCACTGAATCCATAAATCTTGATGTATGTATACTCCACATCCATGTACCAATTGGCCCTATTATGATCAATTCTCACTTTGAGTTCATCTTCTTTTCCTTTTGGCCTCAATAAATTCATGAATTGATTTGTTAATCAAGGAAGCTCTATGCCACATGTAATATAAATCCTTTTGACAAAGTGTTTCTCAAATATCAGAGCCTGTGAGTGTTCATATCCATTATCCCAAATAGAGGTCCACAATTGAACTATAACCTTAATGCTTTTTTGGATGGGTCTAATATGGAGGGCTTGACTCCACACTTTATACTTCTATTTGTGGAACAATAACATGTGCATTAACAATGAATACTATTTGAACATTACTCTGGTACCACCCTGCTAGATTCTCACCAGTGAATTATGAATTGTATCTGTAATAAACTGAGGGTAATTATATGTCCTATAGTTGGTCTCACTTTGGACATCATAGCTGAGAAACATTATCTCTTGAGGCATCAAAGGGTTTCCACTGTACTTTGGCACTAGACATATTGTAAAAATATGTCATCTCAAAATATTTGTAAAATAGGTCAATCTTATAAAGGGGATTTTTCAGTCCTAGTAAACTGCTGCAAGTTACCCTTATACCTTGGTTTGTGGATAGGTAACCATTTTCTTCTAAAAAGACCCTCCGTGGCATCATATTCTACTTTCAAACCTTCCAAATCAATAGTTGTGGTACAATCTCTACAATCTTCTAAATCAAATACTTCCATTATTTTATCTTTATTGATGTTTAATAGTCTTCCATTTACAACTCCAATGTATCGACCTTCAGGGTTATAATAATTTTCTAGGGCTTTGATCAAGTCTACATTAACAAAAACATTCAGGACAACTAGCCTAGCCAAACCTAATCTCCAGGGGTTACACTCTGGAATTACAGACTCTGATTTCATAAAGAAAAATTTGAAGATATGATTTCCTCTAACATTGAAATAACTCTCTTTACAATCAAATTTCTTGTCAAAAAACTTTGGGACACCAGCTCCTATCTAAGGTCTATACGACGACTTGGGCAACAAAGAAATCAAGTCATCATGGAGGTTTTTCTCTTTCTTCTTTCTCTTTTCCTGAGGTTCTCATTATTGTAAAACTCTAAAGGGAGAAGACATTTTACAAATTCACAAATATCTCACCCTAAGTCCGCTTATGGATCCAATTAGGGCTACAACTACTTACCTACAATTATTTTCTAAAGGAACAAGGAAAACATGAGACAAAACTGTTAGGATAACTGGTGAACAACTGGGAGGGGGGGTGAATAAGTTGTTAACAACTTATATCAATTAATCCACTTAATAACTTTAAACTGGAGCATATAAACATTAAGTACCAAAATAATAGAAACAGATACCGATAAGCAATGAAACTTAACAATAAAAAAGATAATCAACACAATGCAACCATACCACATAACACCATGATTTTTACATGGAAAACCTGGAAAGGGAAAAACCATGGTGGGAAGCCTACCCACAGTTAGATGATACTTCTACAAAAAGTATGTGATACAATCAGAGGCCTGCACATGCAGAAAGGCACACTCCCTAGAGCATAATGCTCATTACAAAAGAGTCTCACTAACTACATAGAGGTTATAACCACCTCAAGATAAATGGAATACAATCCAAAATAATGAACTGCCAAAGATAGCATCTACCATGCCTGATTACGGTCCCGATTAAGCTCAATACTAGAGGCCTTTAACCTCTTCCTTAATCCCAATTCGATCATCTATGATCGACCAAATCTCCTTCGCATATGATATTGCATTTCAAGACCACCACACATTTTCCTCATGATCTACAATGAGATCTTACATCATTTTATACCAACCCTAAGGCCTAAATCAATTAGGTCGGCCACCTACAAGATATTACAATAAGATCATTACATAAATCCATATTACAATGATATGCCATGTCGACTTAAGACCAAAACAATAATAACCAATCCATAGAACATCCCGAAACATCCCAGTAACATGTGGAGTACACGTTAACATGATATTGGTCCATAACCTAGATAGGTACCAGACCTATTCTAGGTCCACCATGCCAGAGCAATGTCTTCAAGCAGTTGAAGCACAATCAAAGAACATCTTCAGCATCCTGCAATCCATGTAGGAGTCGTACCAACACCACTTATGCATCTTGTAAAGATTCCTCAATGAAAATTATGTCAGTTAAACCTTAAAGCAATGTTGGTATGGCTTTACAAGAGTGTATGATAGCATCCAATTAGCAAGTCAATACCAACTAACCAAAATGAGCTCTAGGAACATGTAACACATAAAATCAAACATACTCCATTGATCCAAACATGTCAGAAGTGTCCAACAGATAGTCTCTTCTATCGGTAACACTAGATCTTCTACTAGTAACCAAAACCTATCTACTGGTAACCAACCATTACATCTAGTGTTGAGATCAATGACAAAACATCAATGCAACACATAATCAATTCATCCATAATGACAACAATCTCCCCCTTTGGCATTGATGGTAACACTAGATGTGAAAAATATCTAAGTACCAAAAATGCCAAACAAGTCTCCCCCTATGGAAGATGACCAACAATCTCCTAAATATCAATAACTCTCCCCCTATGAATAATATCTTTGTAAAGTTCTGAATTTATTTTTCACATCACTATCTCTCCCCCTTTGACATCAATGCTAGAAATATGACACAAATATCAAAGCAACACATAATCAATTCATCCATAATGGCAACAATCTCCCCCTTTGGCATTGATGGTAACACTAGATGTGAAAAATATCTAAGTACCAAAAAATGCCAAACAAGTCTCCCCCTATGGAAGATGACCAACAATCTCCTAAATATCAATAACTCTCCCCCTATGAATAATATCTTTGTAAAGTTCTGAATTTATTTTTCACATCACTATCTCTCCCCCTTTGACATCAATGCTAGAAATATGACACAAATATCAAAGCAAGAATATAAACCTTTGAATCTCAAAGCTAACTACTCCTCCTTAGTAGTAGCACCACTCATCAGTGCCAGAATGAATAGTATCTCTGATAATGCATGTCGGATTGATGACAAACTGCATCAATCAAGTCTCCGCTGGAGGGGCAAAAACCCCTAACATGTCTCTCAAATACTCAAATGATTCCTTAGATAGTGGTTTAGTGAATATATCTGCAATCTATTCTTTAGTGTTCACATAAACCAATTTGACTTCCTTTCCTTCTACCTTGTCCTTCAGAAAGTTATACTTTATTGATATATGCTTAGTCTTAGAGTGAAATACCGGATTCTTAGACATGTCAATAGCTGTAGAGTTATCACAGTAGATAACTACCGGTTCACTACAATTTACCTTTACATCCTTCAACATTTTCTTCATCCACAAGAATTGAGTGCAATTAGTTGCTACTGCAACATACTCAACTTTTGTAGTAGATAAAGAAATGCATGACTATTTTTTCTTGATCCATGAAACCAGTTTCTTTCCAAGAAAGAAAGTTGCACCAAAAGTGTTCTTCTTGTCATCAATATCTCTTGCCCAATCTGAGAAAGTATATGCACATAAAGTGAAATCATCATTTCTAGAATGCCATAAGCCATATTTTGTTATTCCTTACAAATACTGGAATATCCTCTTTATTGCACATTCATGATTTTCTTTAGGATTACTTTGATATCTTGAAACAATACTTATTGCATTCATACTATCTAGTCTAGTCTGAGTTAAATATAGAAAGCCACCAACCATAGACTTATACCTTGTTCGATTTACCAGTGTAGAAGTATCCTTGTATTGGCATTGTGTTGTCATTGATGTCAACCGGTATCACTGACATTCATATCAACTAGTAAACAAGAGGCTATTGGCATTAGAGTTTGATGACAACTGGAATAGAAGAAGGAACGATATGGGAGAAGAGTTGATGTATTGTCATTGGTGACAACTAGGTGACCATCTTCATGCAGAAGGAAGAACCAACATGTACCGGTATGCTATAAGTCTAGTAAAGAGACCACTCCACTCTAAAAAAGGGTTGTTGATATGGTGTTGCATACAACCAGGATGAACAAATTACATGATGAGCATTGGTTATGCTGAAGTGGCGGACTACTGTTTGGTTCACATCAACACCAGAGGAAAAGTAGAATTATGAGTAGGCCACTTGACTGCTAGTGTAAGGATAACTAGAAGGTCTCCCACTGGATGAAGAAGCATTCCCAAACTAGGTGATAGGTTGACAAAGTATGTTCCCTCTATGTGTAGGATGACATACATCATGTGGATGATGTATCCTCCCCTCAGTAAAGTCACACTTGTACTGATAGAATGATTCCCTGAGATAGGTAGCTGATTGAATGCAGAGACCAATTGTACAAGTGGAAGAATGGGGAGTTGAGATGGTGTGTTTGTCATTCATCTTGACAAACCAGATGAGAGGAGAATAGGTTTGATGGAGAAGAATGATGGTGAGTTTGCAAGAATATACATGGGATACTGGGATACTGAAGGAAGGTTGATGCATAACAGGTGGAGTGTGATGACTTGGTGTCATCAATGTGTCTCGCCGACAAGAAGGAAAGTATGTTGCCCACTGCCACACATTTACCAAAATCTGCATTGGTGATAGTTGACATGTTATGTCAACCAATGAAACATTAGAGAAGAGACAAGGAAGATAAGGTTCTCACCTGATAAAGATGGAGTTCATTTAAGGTTGATGACATGGTGTCATCAAGAGTGGTTACTGGTATGAAAGCCCACTGATAATATGGACAACATGCAGGTGCAGAAGACTCCTACGTGTTGAGAATGTGCATGTTTTGGATTGACATGTCTGAAGACCAATTTGAGTGTTCCACCGATAGTTCAGCACAGTACAAACATGGTGAGGTAACTGGTAGAGTATGAGACACTGACAAAGTGGTGAAGTGCAGACATAAGAGTTACATCGAAAGATTAGAAAAGGTCATGAAAAGAAGGACAACTGGCAAGGTGGTTAGTGCTGGTAGGGTTGGTGAACCGGTATGGGTGTACCAGTTATGTGTCTAGTCAGTGACCAAGGTAAACTGACAGAGTACTGTGATGCCATGCAGAGCTAAGGTGAAAAATGTGCAGAGGACCATGATGTCTGGTGTAAAAGAGGTAGTTGTGATTGGTCCAACATTAATGGTGACTATGAAGCTCAAGGTAGAGTTGTAGAGGTGTGCGGCTTGAGATCCAAGATAGATTGATTGTCTAGATAGGAGTTGGTGAAGGGAACAACTAACCCATTTATGGTGATTGACTAAGATGTGCCGATAGACTAAAAGCAGATTGCCAAAGATGGAAGGCATGATCAAGAAGGCGTGTTAATGGTGAAGGTGTACAGTTGTCTATCGGGGAGACCAGATCGAGCAAGATCTGATTGGATTTGTTTCGCCTCGAGGATGATGAGGAAACCCTAATGACTTAAGATTTTGAATTAGGTTTTTGTGGGAAAACTAGACTATAAATATGCAAGCCAAGGACATAGTTAAGTGTTGTTGTATAGAAGAATACTGTGTTGCTGCAAAGTGTATTACAACTGCATATGAGAGAAAATCAGCCAAGTTCTCATTGAGTATCTGAGAAGAGAGTAAGAGTGAGGGAGAACCTGGTTGAATTGTTCAACTGGTAGAAGATTAGAGCCGGTAGTGTCCATATCAGTGGAATAGAGGTGAAGGAAGTTGCATAGTAGGTAGACATAGAACCAACAAAGAGTAGTACCGGTGAAGAGAAGAGTAGTGAGGAGGAGATTCAGTAAGAGTGGAACATAAGAGAGGTGAACCAGTAGAGTTTACTGGCAAGCAAAGCAATAGATTAGAACAGCATAAGAGTGAGTCGGTGGAGGAAAGAAGGTATCTCACCAACAGAGTAAGGTATAACAAATGCTTGCAAGATTCACTTGTAACAAGATAACTACTTTTGTAATTGATGTTTTATTGTAAACAATAAGTTTTATCTTGGTGCAGGTGATGTAGCTCCTTTGGGTGTATCCTATAAACAAGTTAGGAGTTGGTTCCCCTTGGGTTGGTGCTCCTTGGGTTGGTGCCCTAAACATTGTAACAGTTTTTGACTGTGAGGCTGGATTGGAGCAGTAGACTCCAACAATATTGCTCATCGAGGTTTTTCCCATCTTGGGTTTACCTTGTACATGCTAGTGTTATATGATGCCCCTTGTGTGTGTTTTCTTTTGATTTGGTCTCCTCATTAACCGGTATGCACACATAGGATAGTAAAAGGGAAAAGTTTGAGAACCACTAATTCAACCCCCCCCTTAGTGGTGTATTGTGTCTAACAATTGGTATTAGAGCCTAGGTTCCTAGTCAGACGAGCTTTCTCTAGCTTGGGTAGATTGTGGCTTAAGGACACATTTGTTTATTTAGTATCAATCCCTGCTCCAATGTTTAATGGATCTAACTATGCCATTTGGAGTTGTAGAATGGAAATCTACCTATCCTCCCTAGGTTATGATGTTTGGATGGTGGTTGTTAATGGTCTCCCTAGGAATGTTAGCCCTCCCACCAGTCCTGAAGAAGAAAGAAGATACAAATGCAGTGATGAAGCCATGAAGGCTATTTTCTGTGGACTCACCTGTGATGTTCCCTCACAAGTGGATAAGTGTAAATTGACAAAAATTTTGTGGGACTGACTAAAGAAACTCTATGGAAATGAACCCTACACCACTAAATCAGCTTGTGAGAGTGAGAAGAACAATGCAATAGATACATGTGTAGATGAAAGAGTTAGTTTATATTGTTTCAGTAACATTGGTGATGTAGAGACTCATCTCTTCATGGCCCATGAGATAGAAATTGAGAATTACACATCAAAAGGGGATAATGCAGATCGATCCCATAGATATGATGCATTTGGAAGCAACCTTGAAGATGATGAAAAGGGAGGAGACAAGGTAGATAGATCTAGTCAACAAGATCTATTTGGAAGTGATGATGAAGAAGAAGAAGATGCAGAAGTAGATCTTGAGTGTGAACTGGTATTTGCTCTAGAAGAGCTACAAAATGTTAGAAATGAATTTAAAAACTACAAAAGATCAGTTCATGAGGATTGTAGCCAATTGAGAACCTACCTTGAAGAATTAAACCAAAAAGTTGGTTTATTGATCACTCAACTAGAAGAGGCAAAAATATTGACTGATGACTTGAAATTAGTCTTGGACTCCAAGGAAAGTGTAATGGAGATTCTAAGGAAAGAATACAAGATGTTAAAAAATGTTGCTATTATGGAACAAAACTGGTTGGTCAATAGTCTTCAAGAATCAGAGTTAGCCCTTGCCAATTTGAAAGCACAAGTGGTTGATGCTAAGAATGTGAATGTGGAATCCAGATCGGATTCGGATACCAACAGGTGTAGGTGCAAAGTGTTAGAGCAAAAGGTGGAGACTAAAGGAAAGGAGTTTCATGCTCTCAAGGATGAAGTTCCAAAGCTCACATTAGAGTTGGATAAGTGCCAAGATGAGCTTAAACTGAGAAAGAAATATGATGGTGGCACTAAAGCCTTGGATAGGATGTTAATCCTACAAAAACATTCCAAGGACAATGGAGGATTAGGATGTGGTATCGGTGAATGCTCTACAAGCAAGGAGACCTCCCACAAAGATATTCAATTGGTCTCCTCAAATGAAATGGCAAAAGCCAAACCTTCAAAGTCAGAGATACTCCAAGAAAGAAGGTTGACCTGTCTTCAACCGGTGAAAACACGAAGAGGAAAATTGGTGTTGCATGGAGAAACAATGTAGATCTTAAAGGAAAAGGAAAGATGAGGGAATATAGTGTCACTGGTAGTATGAATAGGAGAAGACCTCCTATATGTAGAAGACAAAGAAATGTTGCTACCACCAAGTCAAGACAAGCATGGCAAAATAAGGGATCAGATGGAATATCTACAGAGCATGGACAACCCAGGATTCATCCCCGAAGAAGGAGAAACAAAGTGGCCAAACCAATAAAATCACCTCATGTTTTGCAGAATAAATTTGTAAGTAATAAGCCACCTTTCTCTGGTTATTGCTTTGTATGTAAGGGATATGGCCATAGGGCAATTGAATGTAGAATGAGGCCTAGGAATAGATAGGGTATTCCTCCTAGAAATAGCATGATAGTTTGCAAGAGAAGCAATGCATATGGGCATAAGGTTTCAGAATGTAGAAACATGCATATGCCCACTCCTGGTTATGCTAATATGAATCCATTTGCTGCTCCTAGAAATGCAAATGTTGTATGCTATGACTAAAATGGATTTGGCCATAGAAATTATGAATGTAGGAAGAAGAACTCACCTTCCTATGGCAATTGGTGGAACCATCCTAATCAACTCAAAGGAAGTTATAGGACATATGAGAAGCAAAGACCTGCATGGAATAAGATGAAACGTGTTCCTACACATGCAAGGAATTCAAGGAAACCGGTAACTAGCCAAAATGGCATCATTAGAAAAGGAAGAGAAAACTGGTATGCTAGAAGGTTCCCTAATCATGAGGTTGGGATGGATGTTGTGTGCTACTATAGCACTACTTTCGGTTGTAATGGAGAATCCAGAAGTGTAAGGATCAATCACCAAAAGAAGAAGAAATCTGATCCCCAAACTGAAAAGGGGAAGAAAAGTGAGATCAAGCAGACATGGAGGAAGAAATGGGAAAATAGGACCATGGACTGACATTGTGCATTAAATGCACAAGTGCTATCTCCTATGGCTTAAAGGAGATGCAGGACTTGGGGGGAGTTACATATTGACCAGATCATTCACCCCTTAGTTGAATGTAGATAAGGAGATGAACAAGTTGTTGTTGGTAAGAGGAAGACAATATGATAGTAGTATGTGTGTAGTTACCGCCTTAACTACACATCGAAGATGGTTTACTACTACGAGTGAAATGAATGGTAGCAGAGGAAATTGGAACTGGGAAACAAAGGTAAAGAGGAAAGTGTCCCGGTAGAAATAAGAGACCGGTATGTGCAACATGTTACCAGCATGGATGTTGATAAGTGTTGCAGGTTATGTAAGTCAATGCGCTGAGGAATCATTGCAGTAACTCTGATATCCTGGATGGATAAGGTTATGTCCTAGGTGATATTGAAAAGGACCTAAATGACTTATGGTGGTCTGGTAGTTGATCTTATGTGCATACATCTTAATTGGTCAATAGGTTGGATATGTGACCTGCTAGTTGGCATTGTGGTCATGATGATGGATGTCACAGGTATTGATGTGAGTCCCGGTTTGGGATCTAGCCGATGAGAAATAAAGAACAAAGATCTGAGGTTCAGGGGGAGCTCAGAGCTATATCCTCATATTGATATCAAATATATTGTACATAGAAGTAGATGCTCAAAGAAGGAGAGAGACCGGTGTACCTGAGCTTTCCATCTCAAATGTTGGTGTTTGAGATAATGTTGTGCATAATCTTCAAAGGGGGAGATGCACCTGGTAAAAAGGGAGAGTAAGACTTCTGTTAGTACCTGGTAGATACGAGGAGGAATGTTATCCTGACGGTACCCTTTGCCATTGTTGTCAAAGGGGGAGAAAGATATTATAGTATACCGGATACTACATGTGTTGACATCAATGCCAAAGGGGGAGATTGTTGGTATTGTGTTGTCATTGATGTCAATCGGTATAGGATGTTACCAATATCATTGACATTGATGTCAACTAGTGAACAAGAGGCTATTGGCATTAGAGTTTGATGAATACTGGAATAGAATAAGGACCAGTATGGGAGAAGAGTTGATGTGTTATAATTGGTGACAACTAAGTGACCATCTTCATGCAGAAGGAAGAACCGACATGTACCGGTATGCTAGAAGTGTTGTAAAGAGACCACTCCACTCTAAAAAAGGGTTGTTGATATGGTGTTGCATACAACCAGGATGAAGAGATTACATGATGAGCATTGGTTATGCTGAAGTGATAGAACACTATTTGGTTCACATCAACACTGAAGGAAAAGTAGAAGTATAAGCAGGCCACTAGATTGCTAGTGTAAGGATAACTAGCAGGTCTCCCACCGAATGAAGAAGCATTCCCAGGATAGGTGATAGGTTGACAAAGTATGTTCCCTCTATGTGCAGGATGACATATGTCATGTGGATGATGTATCCTCCCCTCAGTAAAGTCACACTTGTACTAGCAGAATGATTCCCTGAGATAGGAATGTGATTGAATGTAGAGACAGGTTGTACAAGTGGAAGAACGAGGAGTTGACATGGTGTGTTTGTCATTCAGCTTAACAAACCAGATGAGAGGAGAACTGATTTGATGGAGAAGAATGTTGGTGAGTCTACATGAATATACATGGGATACTGGGATACTAAAGGAAGGTTGATGCATAATAGTTGGAGTGTGATTACTTGGTGTCATCAATGTGTCTCACCAGCAAGAAGGAAAGTATGCTATCCACTGGCAGACACATTTACCAAAATCTACATTGGTGATAGTTGACATGTTATGTCAACTGGTGAAACATCAGAGAGGAGACAAGGAAGATAAGGTTCTCATCTAATAAAGATGGAGTTTGTTGAAGGTTGATGAAATGGTGTCATCAAGAGTGATTACTAGTATGAAAACCCACCGGTAATATGGACAAGGTACATGTGCAAAAGACTCCTACATGTTGAGAATGTGCATGTTTTGGATTGACATGTCTGAAGACTGGTTTGAGTGTTCCACTAGAAGTTCAGCACAGTGCAGACATGGTGAGGTAACCGATAGAGTATCAGACACCAGCAAAGTAGTGAAGTGCAAACACAAGGGTTACACCAACAAATTAGAAAAGGTCATGAAAAGGACAACCAACAAGGTGGTAAGTGCTGGTAGGGTTGGTGAACCGATATGGGTGTACCAGTTATGTGTGTGGTCAGTGACCAAGCTAAACTGACAGAGTAGTATGATGAAGAGGATACCGACTGTGATGTCACGTGGAGCTGAGGTGGAAAATGTTCAAAGGACAATGATGTATGGTGTCAAAGAGGTAGTTGTGATTGGTCCAACATTAATGGTGATTGCGAAGCTTGAGATAAGAGTTGGTGAAGGGAACAGCTGAGCCATTTATGGTGATTGACTGAGATGTGTTGACAGAGTGAAAGCAGATTGCCAAAGATGGAAGGCGTGATCAAGAAGGCACATTAATGGCAGAGGTGTAAAATTGGCTGTCAGGGAGATCAGATCAAGCATGATCTAATTGGATTTGGTTTTCCTCGAGGATGATGAGGAAACCCTAATCACCTAAGATTTTGAATTAGTTTTTGGCGGGAAAACCAGACTATAAATATTCAGGCCAAGGACATAGTTGAGTGCTGTTGTATAGATAAATATTGTGCCGCTGTGAAGTGTATTACTTTTGCATGTGAGAGAAAATCAGCTAAGTGCTCGATGAGTATCTGAGAAGAGAGTAAGAGTGAGGGAGAACATGGTTGAAGTGTTCAACCGATAGAAGAGAAGAACCGGTAGTGTCCATATCGACAGAGAAGAGGTGAAGGAAGTTGCAGAGTAGGTAGACATAGAACTGATAGAGAGTAGTACTGGTGAAGAGAAGAGAAGTGAGGTGGAGATTCAGTAAGAGAATAACAGAAGAGAGGTGAACCGGTAGAGTTTACCAGCAAGCAAAGAAGCAGATGAGAGCAACAAAAGAGTGAGTTGTTGAAGAAGAGAAGGTATCTCACCGACAGAGTAAGGTATAAGAAATGGTTGGAAGATTCACTTGTAACAAGATAACTACTTTTGTAAGAAATGGTTGGAAGATTCACTTGTAACAAGATAACTACTTTTGTAATTAATGTTTAATTGTAATCACTAAGTTGTATCTCGATGCAGGGGTTGTAGTTCCTTTGGGTTGTAGCCCATAAACAAGTTAGGGGTTGGTGCCCTAAATCAAGGGTTGGTTCACCTTGGGTTGGTGCCCTAAATCAGGGGTTGGTTCTCCTTGGGTTGGTGCCCTAAACATTATAACATTTTTTTATTGTGAGGTTGGATTGGAGCAGTAGACTCTAGCAACATTGCTCACTGAGGTTTTTCCCATCTTGGTTTTTCTTTGTACATGCTAGTGTAATGTGATGCCCCTTGTGTGTGTGTTTTCTTTTGAGATGGTCTCCTCATTAACTGGTATGCACACATAGGATAGTAAAAGGGAAAAATTTGAGAACCACTTGTTCAACCCCCCCCCCCCCCCCCTCAGTGGTGCATTGTGTCTAACACCTTCATAGATAATTTCTCACTTGTCACCATACAAGTACTTACCAGTTTAGAATTATCAATACCAAACTTCTTCAACAATTCCCTTAGATACTTAGTTTGACAGATTAAAATGCCTTTGTTAGTTTGAGTAATCTGCAAACCTAAGAAAAATCTCATCTCACAAATCATGGACATTTCAAATTTATTTTTCATATTATTAAAAAATTCCATGCACAATTTATCATAAATTACTATCAGCATTGTCTTTAGTAAAACCAAGCTTCAAAAGATATTTATCCAACCTTTCATACCAAGCTCTAGGAGCTTGTTTAAATACATATAAAGCTTTATTCAATCTACAAACCATATCTTTATCATCGGTCAGTGAAAATCCATCAGGTTGCTCAATGTATACTTCTTCCTCAAGTTCACCATTCAAAAATGCACATTTAACATCCATTTTATAAACCTTATAGTTCTTATAAGCTGCATATGCAAGAAATAGTCTAACAGCTTCAATTCTAGCTATAGGTGCAAATATCTCACCATAATCAATTCCTTCCATTTGAGAATATCCTTTACAAACCAATCTAGCCTTGTTTCTTACAACTTGACCATCCTCATTCAGTTTATTCCTAAAAACCCATTTAGTTCCAATAACATTCTTATATTTAGGTCAGGGAACCAAAGTCCAAGTTTCATTTTTCTCTATCTGATCTAATTCATCTTCCATAACCTTTAACCAATGTTCATCTTTACAAGCTTCAATAACAGGTTCCAGTTCAATTAGAGAAATAAGAAATACCTCTTCATTTGCCAGTCTTCTTCTTGTCATAACTCCCTTGTTCCTATCTCCAATGATTTGATCTTCAGAATGATTTAATCTTACATACCTTGGTTTCTTCTGAACTTCAGGTTCACTGCTCTGATCATCAGTCACAACTGAATTTTCTGATTGTACTAGTGTAACTATCTTAGTTTCTTGTACCAGTTGAGGCATTGTTGGTTAAGTTATGATCATTTCCACTGTCGGTTCCCTTTCACATGATATAGATTGATTTTTGTATTGCTCATCCACTTTCACATTAGCGCTCTCCACAATTTTCTGCAATCTTTTGATATGACATCTACATGCTTTGATTTGAATTGAATAACCAAGAAATATCCCTTCATCACATCTAGGATCAAACTTCCCAATTGAATCATCTCTTTTGATATAGCATTTACTTCCAAAAATTCTGAAATATTTAACAATAGGTGTATGTCCAAACCATAATTCATAAGGGGTCTTACTAGTTTCACCTTTGATGTGAATTGTGTTGAATGTGTAGACTATTGTACTCACTGCTTCTATCCAGTAGATGTGAGGAAATTTGGCTTCCATCATCATAGATCTTGCTGCATCCAATATGGTTATGTTATTTCATTCAACTACTCCATTCTGCTAAGGAGTCTGACGTGCAAATAGTTGTCTCCTAATTCCATTTCTCACAATAACTATTAAATTCATGAGAAGTGAACTCACCGCCTTGATCTGATCTTAGACATTTGATTTTCAATCCAATTTTTGTTTCAACCTTTGCTTTAAAGATCTTGAATTTATAAAAGGCTTCAGACTTCTCCCTAAGAAAAGTCACCCACATTATCCTAGAATAGTGATCAATAATCAGCATGAAATACCTATTGCCTTGAAAGCTTCTAGTCCTTGCAAGACCACATAAGACAGTGTGAATAAAATCAAGCACATCATTAGATTTATCATGTATTCTCTTAAAATAATTTCTAACTTCTTTTCCTAATTGACATTCCTTACATACCGGATTATGAGGCTTCATAATCTTAGGTATATCTCTAACTGCCTTAGTTGAACTAATGTTAACAATACAATCAAAATTAACATGATGCAACCTCTTATACCATAACCAACTCTCATCAATATGAGCAATCAAACATGTCTTATTACCAGTGTTCAAGTGAAAGATGTTACCTCCAATCTGAATACCGATTGCAATCTCCAAACCAGTCTTGTTGATGATTTTGTATTTTCTATCTTTAAACTTAAGTTGGAAACCATTGTCCACCAATTGACCAACACTCAAAAGATTATTCTTTAAACCTTCTACATAATAGACATTATCAATATTATGCTTACCATCCAAAGAAATAATACCTCTAGTTTTGATCATACATGCTTTGTCATCTCCAAATCTGACTTGACTGCCATTGTATTCTTGTAGGGATAGAAATTTTCTTTTATCTCCAGTCATATCATGTGAGCATCCACTATCAATTACCCATTCATCCTTATCTTCAACTTTTTCTACCAGGGCCTTTTCTTCATTCATGATAGCTGGTTCCAGTTCATCTTCCGTTAAAGCATAGAACACCCATTCCTTTCCATTGTCAAATCCACTAGCAGAGTCTTCTATTGGTTCATCCCCAAAGTCATCACTTAATCCTTCCTCATCCACTATGTAGCATTGTTTACTTTTCTTGAATCTATATCTGTTCTGGTTAGGCTTAAATGATTTCTTAACTCTTTCCTCAAATCTTGCATTCCTTTCAAGACATCTAGATGCAAAATGACAAATCTTATTACATGAAAAATATGTAAAAGGTGATTTTCCTTCATACTTACTTCATGTTGGTCCTTTAGGTACTCTTCTAGCAAATAAGGCTTCAAGTTGCTCAAATTCTTCATCTTCTTTCCTCATATCTTCCAATTCTTTTGCATATAAGGCTTTCCAATCACTTTTGCCAGTAGATTATGATGCATGAAAAGAAGGTTCAAACTTTACAGCTCTAGAAGATCCAAATTATTCAAGCTCAAAAGCATATAATTTCCCAATAAGAATGTCTTTGTTAATTGAAGTGTTTGCCATTATTCTCAATTCATTAATTGTAGTTGCCTTCATCTTGTAAGCCGGTGGAAGGGCTCTCAAGACTTTGGAAACTATTTCATCTTCACTTAGAGATCCTCCACAACATTGAAATCCCATAACAATCTCATTTACGCTTTCCATAAACAAAACAATTCTTTCATTATCTTCCATCTTCAAGTTTTCATATCTTACCCAGTAACCATCAAGTTTAGCAATTTGACAGTAGGATCACCTTCATTTAGACCTTCATTCAGAGTGCAATTTATCCCACATAAACTTTGCCAATGATTTATTAGTCAATCCCATGATTTGTTGATCAGTAAGTGCACACAAGAGGGATTCTCTAGCTCTGTAATCATTTTCAATATTCTTGTCCAACTCTACAGGAGTAGGATTGTTGGATGCCGAATCATAAGGTGTGTATCCTTTCTTAGTGATCTCCCAAATATCCTTGCCAAGACATCTAAGATGAGTCTCCATTCAAATTTTCCACATCCCATAATTTGTTCCATCAAGCTTACGGATTTCTCTTTTGAAAATAGTTGCCGGTGGATTTGAAGTGTTAGCTGCCATAGGATCTACCTCAAGTGGTTAAGCTTCTACAAAAAGAGGACCAAAGATCTGATACCAATTGTTAGGATAATTGGTGAACAACTAAGAGGGGGGGGTAAATATTAAGTACCAGAATAGCATAAATAGATATCGGTAAGCAATGAAACTTAACAATAAAACAAATAATCAACACAATGCAACCATACCACATAACACCATGATTTTTACGGGGAAAACCCAGAAAGGGAAAAACCATGGTGGGAAGCCTACCCACAGTTAGATGATACTTCTACAGAAAGTATGTGATATAATGAGGGGCCTGGACATGCAGAAAGGCACATTGCCTAGAGCGTACTGCTCATTACAAAAGAGTCTCACTGACTACATAGAGGTTATAACCACCTCAAGATAAATGGAATACAATTCAGAATAATTAACTGCCAGAGATAGCATCTACCATGCCTGATTACAAACCCGGTTAAGCTCAATACCAAAGGCCTTTAACCTCTTCCTTAATCCCAATTCGATCACCTATGATCCACCAAATCTCATTCGCATATGATATTGCATTTCAAGACCATGACACATTTTCCCCATGATCTAAAATGAGATCTTACATCATTTTATACCAACCCTAAGGCCTAAACCAATTAGGTTGGCCACCTAAAAGATATTACAATAATATCATTACATAAATCCATATTACAATGATATTCCATGTCGGCTTAAGACCAAAACAACAATAACCAATCCATAGAACATCCTGAAACATCCCGATAATGTGTGGAGTACACATTAACATGATACCGGTCCATAACCTAGATAGGTACCAAATCTATTCTAGGTCCACCATGCCAAAGCAATGTCTTCAAGAAGTTGAAGCAAGATCAAAGAACATCTTCAACATCCTGAAATCCATGTGGAAGTCACACCAAAACCACTTATGCATCCTGTCAAGATTCTTGAGTGAAATCTCTGTCGATTAAACCTTAAAACAATGTCGGTATGGGTTTACAAGAGTGTATGATAGCATCTGATTACCAAGTCAATACCAACTGACCAAAACGTGCTTCAGGAACATGTAACACATAAAATCAAACATAATACATTGATCCAAACGTGCCAGAAGTGTTCAACAGATATTCTCTTTTGCCAGTAACACTAGATCTTCTACTGGTAACCAAAACTTGTCTGCCAACAAAAATCAATGCAACACATAATCTATTAATCCATAATGCCAACAAAAACTGACAAGATTTTGTTCGCTTGAATTAGACTATGTGGTAGCTAAATCTCTTTGTAGAAAACATGGCTCCACTCTACCACTCTGAACTAAACCTTTTTTGAGCTCTACAATTGGGAAATTGAAATTAAACAATGGATTTAACTCATTAGTCTTTTCCTTATCAATGCGGTTTGTGTGAATTATGATGGTGCAAATGGGCCTTGTGCTGCAAGTTTGAATATGGACAATTGACCTCAAAACATCAACATATGGCGGCGAAATTTAAATCTCCCTACCTGAGGAAATCACTTTTGACCTATCACATTGCTATCCCAACTTGGGACTCAAGTGAACAAAGAAAAAACCTTCATCAAGTTTTGAGTGAACTGCCATGATATCAATTCTTCACCACATCAGACAAAAACTCAACACGTATTGAAGAAAGATCACAAACATGGCCCACCTTAGAAAAATTTAAACATATGAATTTAATATTAGTTTCTAAGTCATCACGCAGGGGGGCAAACCTAAAGGAATTATAGAAATCAAAATGACCCAACCTATCGACAGACCAGTCACACAACAATTCTATAACAAAGGGCCAAGTTCATATGACAATAAACCTTTGAAGGACCAACTTAAAGGTAAAAAGATCAAGAGAACGGGTCACCACTCAAAAAGGAATATGATCAAAACACATTCAAAATTTGGAGGGAAGGAAAATGAGCTAGAGAAAAAGAATACACCCTATTCAAAATAGTCTCGTAAGTTTGGCAAGGACACTAAGTTTTTCGAGTAGCTTCAACATATCAACCAATAGATTTTATAGTTTTACCATAATTCTATGCAATATTATTTTGTTATACAATACATGTGTTCTCATATAGATGGTTATTCTCTTTGTTGTTAGTAGCCATATTGTACCTTTGCTAGCAGTATTATATGTGCTCTTATTACCAATTTTGTAACTATTAAATAATTTAATTAATTATTTTCAACAACCTGCTGGTTGCTTACTCTATGTAATTATTTCAGCTTGGATCAATATAAAAAAAGAATTAGTTAACCCTATGCTTTTAAGGATTCTTTATAAGTTACCAATTTTAAGTTTTCTTGTTGTAAATGGAGTTCTTACTTTTAAAGATAGTATTACAGACTTGGAGAAGCAATTGCCTTGGAAGGAACCAGCCCAGAATGAAGACATTTTGGACTGTAGGATTGGGAATAGCACCCAGATCAATCAGCACAAGGTGTATCTTGTGAAAAGGAAGAATAGACTAGTTGAATATTCATCTTGGATTTGTCAGGAAGAGGTGGACCACCTTGGTTTTCCTCTAAACCCAACAAAGCGAGGTACTCACTTTTTCGACAACCCTAGATGTTTGATGTAGGAGAATCCCCGGTTCTTGGCAATCTTGCATCAACCAAAACCATTTCTTTTTAGTTTGTTTTTGGTTTTGCATATTTAGCATTTCTTTCTGCATTTTCTTGCATTGCTCATTGGATCTTGTGGAGTTGGATTTTGCTTGCAATCATGGTTATCTCTCTTATTCATGAACATTGGTACATTTGAATCATTTTCTGGCAAGTTATCACTTTCGGATTCCGAGATAGATTTCTAGCTTAGAACACTAGAACCATTTGGACCTATTTTCTATTGGTAAATCTTGCAGATCCTTTCTGTAGCTTGCAGAGCTTCAGTTTATTGATTCCAATGTTCCTTGGCATGTATCTGACCTTCCCTCTAATCCATACTTCTTCCTTTGGATTTTCCAGAGGATTCTCTTTGGTGGAGACCAACCCAGTAGTTTTACATGTTTGATCTGTTCTTCAGCATTTGATCCCTCTTGGGCCGACACAAATCCCTCTAGACCATATAAATTAATGTAATTAAGCATCATAATGCATTAGGGGGAATATAGATGATATATCCTAAGATTTAGAGGTTTGGAGTTGACCAATTATGTAATTAAGAATATATATAGCAAGCCAGTGAGCCAAATCTTGTAGTCCAGATGTTATTGGTCATTTGTAATCAATTTTCATGTACTAATTCATTCAGTTTTGCATTGAGTCCATCATCTTGTATTGATTTCATTGTGTTTACTCTTTCTACACAGTCTAGATAGATCTCATTGAGATCTCTCCCAACTGTGACTGCACCAATTTTCTCCTATTGATCACCTCTTTCATCAGCCCCTTGTGATAGTGCAATATTTGAAGATGGTGCTGGAGACATTCGTGCTAATCGGGGTGCTTCCAATGGTCCTTCCACTACATAAATTGATTGAATTGGGGAGGGAGGTGGAGGAACAAACATGTTATGCCCTGCATATCTAGTCCCATCATATTTATTCTATAAAAATATGGGTCATCTTTTTTGTCTTTTTCTATTAGTTTTCCCTTCATTTTTAGCTTTTGTTTTGGCCACCTCGGGAGTTCGGGTTCCCGAAGTTTCGGGGTGGGATTTTTCTTGTTTTTATTTCCTTGTTTGGAAGTTCGGGTTCCTAGACTCCCAAGTTCTTTTCTATTTTATTTCGGGGTGTCACCTCAAAAGTCCGGGTCCTTGGACTCCCGAAGTGTGTGTTTGCCTTTTTTGGGTTTTTTCCTAGATGTTCGGGTTCCCGAACTCCCAGGTTGTTTTCCTGTGTTGCACTTCAGAAAATTGGGTTCCCGAGTTCCCAAAGTCGCATTTAATGCGGTGTAGGGTTAGGGTGAAATATAATTAGAGGTCATTTAGGAGCTCATTTGTGCACTCACTTTTTTGAATCTAGAGCTCTGACCTCACGATTTCGAACTCCCGTGTGCCCAATCT
Source organism: Cryptomeria japonica (assembly GCF_030272615.1). Taxonomy (NCBI): domain Eukaryota; kingdom Viridiplantae; phylum Streptophyta; class Pinopsida; order Cupressales; family Cupressaceae; genus Cryptomeria; species Cryptomeria japonica. The sequence goes on along the minus strand of NC_081408.1, from coordinate 618,071,338 downwards.
AGCACTGTCTTCATTTTTCATGCCAAATAGGTGGATTTATCACCTCCTTCGTGTGGATTTTTGTATGTCTTAGGTTAGATTTCATTTGTTTTAGTTTTATTTCTTATATTTTTCTTGTTTTGTGCATTTTTCTTGTGGTTTTTTGTACTTCCCTAACCTTGGAATCTCGGGTTCCCAAAGTTCCGGGTTAGGGGTTTTTCTCATTGTCGTATCATTTCGAAAAATCAAGTTCCCGAGTTCCCGAAATGATAGTCTTTTCCTTTGTTGTTTTCTTTTTGCATTATTTGAGAAACCTGGGTTCCCGAGTTCCCAAAATAAAAGTCATTGGTTTTTGTTTTCCATCACTTTGGGAATTCGGGTTCCTGAGTTCCCGAAATGATGTTTTTAGTGGTTTTAGGTCGTAGATTAAATTAATTTGGAAACTTGGGTTCCCAAATTAGTTTCCTTTTTGAAAGTTTGTTCAACTTGGAACCTCGTAGTCCTGGAGTCCCGAGCTCCTTTCTTGCTCCATATTTTTAGTTTATGGGGACTTTGGTTCTCTGAAGTTCCGCATTGCATGTTAGTGTCCCACCCCAGAACTTTGGAACCCTAAAGTCTCAGGTCTTTTTTCATGAGTCTGTTGTCTTACCACTTTGGAAACCTGGGTTCCCGAGTTCCCAAAGTGGTCTCCTTTTGTGTTGTTGGTGAGTTTGGTATCCCGAGTTCCTGGGGTTCTGAATTTGCTAGTTTTGTTAGTAGTCTTAACTCGGGACCTCGAGTTCCTGAACTCTTGGGTTTTCTTTGTAGTTTTTCTATTTTCTCACCTCGGCACCTCGGGATCTCGAGTCCTGAAGTGAGATGTTTTTGTAGAGCTTTTTCTTTGAGTAGTTTTTGATGCTTGTTTACTTGATTTTGTAGGTTTAGTTGTGTTTAATGGAATCTTCCCGAAAAGCGAAAGATCTTGAGAAGTTGTCAATCACCATAAAATACAAATACTAGGGGTGAACATACTCCTCCAAGTTGGGAGATGCTACTCAATGGGTAATAGATACAGAGATCGGGCATATTGAGGTCGAAGATATAGAAAAGCAATTGGAGAAGCCTGGACTAAGTGCAAAATATAGGCAAGTTAAGAGATCTGGCCTGGTAGGGGCGACTATTTTCCCATAATTAGTGCAGGCATCAGAATTCATAATGCAAGTGGCCCAATTCGATAACCCTGACACTAGCCAATGTGTCGATGCTGATGGGAAATCAATGATTGATTTGTCACCGGATATGTTGGCCCTAGTTTTCCAGATTCCCACTTGGAAGGAGGTGTTGGTTGAGGGGGAAGAAGATAGAGAAAGAGAATGACATCAAAATATAAGCCAATGCAAGAAAAGAATGAATGAGGAATGACTCGAGGAAGAGAGGAAAACAGGCTTAAAGACAAATGTGATTTTGAGGCACGATTTTAAGGAGCCACAAAGGGATCTGATAATAATGCTCAACAAGGCCTTCGGAAAACCTATCTGCCAACACTTCCAACCATGGATGTTCTCATTCATATTAACCATTTTGGATGGGTACAATACTATGACTGGGCTCAAATTTTGTTGGATAACATAAGCGACCATCTAAAGGAAGTACATAACACGAAGAAATTTTTCTTTACATCTTATCTTGTTTGAGTGGCAGCTAGATCCCGTCGATTCCCAGGGCTGTAGATTGAGGGCAATTTGGGTGAAGATGAAGTACAAAATGATGTATGGGAATATTAAACCCAATTTCCATTAAAAGACTCCATATTGCATTACAAGAGGATCAATGACGCATTTTTGTTTCCAGTTATTATAAGGCTAACAGGTGATAGATAGAGTAATTTTTCTACCTAAGTATTGTATAGATAGAGTAATTTTGTTAGAATATGCAAGACAGATGGTGCATTTGCAAAAAAATTTGTCATCAAGACATAAGACATGGGTTACAGGTGAAAATTTCCCCTTAAATTTATCATTCTTTTAATGTCCGAAAATTCATGTGGCAAACACTGTTGAACAAGAACTACAAGAACTACAGTTGAATCCTTTTAATAATGCTAGATAATTTATGACCCATATAATAAATTAAAAGGATTAATGCCAAAAGTATATGAAGGACATCAACCTACCCTGGACAATTTTTGGGCCAATCTTTAGGATATCTTTGAGGCAAGAGAAAAATATTAACATTGCCTCATTGTTCCACAAATAAGGGATTTTGGTATCGAGATCAACCTACCCAAACAGTTCCATGATGTTGGTATTTTGCTAGATCCAATGTATAAAGAAATAGGAATAGATAAGAGACTGCTCCCTCCGATCAGATGGTCACAACAGGAAGTGGTGGACATTAATATAATTTCTCAAGTAGTGGTAGATAGAACCAGGAAGTGGTTAGGTCTGAGGATTAAACCAGCTGCCTCCAAGGGTAAACAAAAGAATATCCCGACTACCAATCCTCAATCAAGGATACATAAGGAATATACAAGGAGAACCTGGTCAGAGTCGAGGAAGAACACCTCTATAGACCCTGAAGAGGAAGATGAAACTCCTTTGACTACAGAAGAGTTGAAGCAAAAATTAAATGAGAAAATGAAAGAGGCAGAATATCTGGCAAAATAGGTGAGTTTAGGGATTACTGCCAGCCTAGGGGCCACACCACAAGCAGAAATTCATCCTACTAGGCTTTCTATTTAGGGTGATGCAACAACGATGGAACAACCTCAAGAGGATCAACCCTCTAGTACCTCCACCACTACTACTACAACAACCACCACTCATACCACTACTCCTACGACCATTGCTACAACAACACCAACCACCACATCAACTGTATTTGTTGCACTGGTTGTTTCAATAACACCTCCACCCTTGGTTACAATAATTGTCACTCCATCTTCTGTTGCTTCATATATACCTACACTATGATGAATCCTACAACTGAAACAATAACTATTCATAATGTGGAGTCAAAATCAGACCAAGAGGAGGTTGTGCCAGCACCAAAGAAGGTAGATCATAAAAGGAGGAAAAGAATGACTCATTCTAGTGCAGAGAAACAAAGGTAGCCTATCATGTAAAAGGAACCAAAACTTCCATAGGTAACCCCTATGGATATAGATGATCAGGGTCCATAGGAGAAGCTGCAAGGTGAAGAAGGGGAAATGGAGAAAGGACAAGATGATGAACATGATGCAAGGTTGGTTCTCACTCCACAGGATGTAGAAAACTTATTGAAAGATGTCATAGGTGGAGATACAGAGCAACAAAGTGAAGAGCCAACCAGGGACTTCAACGAGCAAGTGAGTGAGAAGTTAGATGAATATCAACAACAACTTGATATTGATGGCACTCTACAATTGAACTTGGCTCAAAAAACACTCTCACAATAAAAAAACTCGCCATACCAGTATTCCCTACCCAGGGAGAGACTCAAACTCCTCCAAACACATAGGTTGGAGTAGAAGAGCCACAATAGGAGGACGAACCGTAACAAGAAGTTGGAAGGGTGATGACACAAATAACCACTTAAGGAGGAAGTATAAATGAAGGACACCACAATGGTTAACCTTCACTTTTGATGAGAAACAGAAGGTGGTGCTGCCCAAACTTACATTGCAGCAAGCTATTACGGAGGAGCCAAAGGAAACAAAGAGGGCCAAAATAATTCATCATTTATCTAGAATTGGATCCAATGAAGTAATTATCGATATTGCATCCCCTATGGAGACTGAAGGAGAAGGTCCATCAAAATATCAAGTATCATAGGTTAGGCTTGGAAGGCAAATGAAGTGGGGAGAGCTTGATACTCTAGAGTTTGCCACTAGTACGATCAAGAGCAGAATGGAGAAGGAGCATAACTCCCAGTTGCAGGTAAACGCACAATTAGAGCAGTATAAAAAATTTCTTGTGGAGATAGGGAACCCTTTGGATTCAAGGGAAAATGACACATTGTCATCCACATCATCGTTGCTAGAGGGTGATGTAAGAACTTTTATTGAAATGAGAAAAGTAGCTACTACTACCAAGTTCTGGGAAAAATAGAACATTTTCAAAAGGGAAACTCTTCCTACAACATACAATAGGTATTTATGAAAAGATCCTCAAAACAAAGAAAGCAATCAGGGATTGTTCAACAAATTGGGAAGTGAGGATCAGAAACTTCACTAAGCAGTGTAAAAATTTGAATAAACTATTGGCATTGGGTGAGGAAGTGATTAAAAATGAAGATTAGTTGGGAGGAGATAATTTTGGTAGTTTACAATCTTATATCTTTATAATAGAAATTGAGATAGAAGTTCTTGAGCAGTGCAGGTCAAAGATATTGGAGGTACATGCTCCTCTTTTGAAATCAATTAGTAAATATGATAATTTTGTGAAGAAGTTGTCAGGGGCATATGGTCACGATATTTTGAAAGATGGTCACTTGAAGGAAGGTATAGTGCTAGATCAATGGGATCAACATGCGGCTCATCATTTTGCTCCTACAGTGGATTTTAATACAGAGTTAATGGATATATACTCATTTTTGACCTCTTAGTGTATACATGTGGAGGGAGTAATTCATAAGTTGGTCAACAGATGGGAGCAGCAAAGCAAATTTTGAAGAAGTCTGAGTTCTAGATTTCGTACGTTGTTGATCCTCCTGAAGATACAATTGCATGCTTTATCAGTAACTATAAGAACTATAAAAGGAGTAAAGGATGAACATATAGTTGCCACACATGCAATTTTGACAACTTTTTGAAGATATTTTTGGTTGACACCAAGGCTGGAAGTTTAACTTCTGTACAACATCAACTTCAGCTTTTGGGAAAATTTTGCATGGTTGTAATGGCCAATTTCGGAAACACATATTTCCTAGTGATAGTTAGTAGTTTAACTAGAGTTCAGGGTAGAGACTTGTATGTCAACTGCAGCTCCTTGTTTTTGTAGTGCTTAGTGTAGATAGTTTAATTCCTAAATTTTAGGACATGAAACTCTATAAATTAGAAATTTTGATTAATTGTAAGGGTCCATGAATCTATGATTTGAGGTCCAATTAAAAATTCTATTACAGATTTTATGCAGGTTTTTATGAGTTTAGAAGAATTTTTGTGATACTCTTTGATGTTTAATACAAAAAGAACCTTGTTGATTGCTTGGTCTACTTGTGTGTTCTATATAGTTATGTTCTTCATAATCTGGGAACTTTTATTATTTAAATCAACAACTACTTCTTTTTTGATGCTTTGTTATTTTATTAATCATATTATACATGCAAATGGTATATTAGGATTAAATTGATAGGGCGATTATTGGTTGGGTAATATTAATTTCTGTTGGTGTGTGAAGTTGATTGACTTTATATACTTTTTGGAGATCGTTATCTGAATGCTAATTTAGTAATATTGATAATATTGGGATTATGAAATTCTTACCGTGTGGATCATTCAGTTGTTATTGTATTGATTTCATTGTTATTTTCTTGTTCCCCTAATCCACCTTTTGTTGTTTGTTTTTTAGAGAATCTAAATAAGAAAATACACAAAAAAGTAAGTAATTTGAAGTTGTTCTAACCAGTAGGCCCCTTGACAGGTACAATCGTATCAACCACTAAGTGACCCAACACTGTCTTGACCCAACTATAGAGACCATGGAGTAATTAGTCTTTCGAGGTTGATTGTTTTTCAGGAGAGGTGGTGAGTGTTCACATAAACTACCTGACCGTTGGTGAGTGTGTCAAAACACCCGTGAACAAGACAAATTGGCCAAAAGGATAGGGGCATCATGGATGATCCTTTCCAAATTCTCTATACTCTATTAAACTGATCTAGATAGATACCCTGATACGAAGGGTCCTCTAGTCTCCTTCTACTCTCATCTTTTTGCACTTTGAAATAGGCTGACCTACTTTCGCTAACCTCCTCATAAGAATTGCAATTCCTCATCAACTCCCCCCTTAGTTCAAATTCATGCTCAAACTTCCCCACTATTACTGCCCTTTTTCGCAGAAGTATAATACCCCTCTGGGTCATTCTCTAGCTTTTAGCCCCACTAGCAAATGAAGAGACTTGAGCAATTCCATATCCTGCTCAAAACCTTTGTTTGAGTTTATCTCAAAGTCACCAATTTCAAGATATGATGGGAGAAAAGACCCCTTTTGACTAGTCCTGAAGGGGGCTGAGGCTTCAAACATCTTCCATACTATTTCCAGAGCAGCTAATCGGTTTGGTACAATAAATGGAAAAATGTGTGGTATTCCACTGAATCCATAAATCTTGATGTATGTATACTCCTCATCCATGTACCAATCGGCCCAATTATGTTCAATGCTCACTTTGAGTTCGTCTTCTTTTCCTTTTGGCCTTAGGAAATTCATGACTTGCTTTGTTAATCGAGGAAGCTCTATGCCACATGTAATATAAATACTAATTATAAAGTGTTTCTCAAATATGAGAGCCTGTGAGGTTTCATATCCATTATCCCAAATAGAGGTCTACAATTGAACTCGCACCTTAATGCCTTTTTGGATGGGTCTAACATGGAGGGTTAGACTCCACACTTTATACTTTGTCCCTGGAATAGAATCTACCTCCAATCTTAGGTCTGTACGACGATCCGGGCAACAAAGAAATCAGATTGTCATGGAGGTTTTAATCTTTCTTCTGTCTCTTTGCCTAAGGTTGTCTTGATTGTGAAACTCTTGAGAGAGTAGACATTTTACAAATTCATAAATATATCACCCTAAGTCCCTATATGGCTCCAATTAGGGCTACAACTACTTACCCTACAATTCTTTTCCAGAGAAACAAGGAAAATAGGAGACAAAATTTACAAGATTTTGTCCACTTGAATTAGACTCTGTGGTAGTTGAATCTCTTCGCAGAAAACACAGCTCCACTCTTCCACTCTGCACTAGGGCTACAACTACTTACCCTACAATTCTTTTCCAGAGAAACAAGGAAAATAGGAGACAAAATTTACAAGATTTTGTCCACTTGAATTAGACTCTGTGGTAGTTGAATCTCTTCGCAGAAAACACAGCTCCACTCTTCCACTCTGCACTAAACCTTTTCTGAGCTCTACAATTGGGGAATTGAAATTAATAGATAGATTTAACTCACTAGTATTTTCCTTATCAATGCGGTTCGTGCGAATTATGGTGGCGCAAATGGGCCTTGTGCAAGTTTGAATACAGACCATCGATCTCAAAACATCGATGGTTGGTGGCAAAATTTAAATCTCCCTACTTGAGGAAATCACTTTTGACCTATCACATTGCTAGCCCTTTGTTTTGTTTCCTTTTCTCTGGCACTCATCAAAATAGAAACAAAAAGTTCCACGATCCTCGGGCACTAAATCTTCACGACCCAGCTCGGGACTCAACTGAACAAGGAAAAAGCCTTCACCGAGTTCTGAGTGAACTGTCGAGATATCAATTCTTAGCCACAATAGACAACAACTCAACATGTATTGAAGAATGCTCACAGACATGGGCCACCTTAGAAAAATTTAAACATTTGAATTTAATATTAGTTTCTAAGTCATCACACGGGGGGGCAAACCTAAAGGACTTATAGAAATCAAAATGACACAAGCTATCAACAGACCAGTCATAAAACAATTCTATAACAAAGGGACAGTTTCATATGACAATAAACCCTTGAAGAACCAACTTAAAGAGAAAAAGACCTCGATAATAGATCACTGCTCAAAAATGAATATGATCAAAACACATTCAAAATTTGGAGGGAAAGAAAACGAGATAGAGAAAAACAATACACCCTATTCAAAATAGTTCTAATAGGATGTTCAAATGAGGGGGTCCGAGGTTTTCTTTTATACCTCTCCTCATCAAACATGTGTGAATTTTTGGGAAAGGCCGACACAAGAAGGGAATAATTACCTAAACTTAGTGACCATTGTTGGATCAAAAATTGGCCCCCTTTAAGTGGGAAAAGGACATCCAAGAAGAATTTATCAAAGGACAAGGTCATCTGGTACATCCTTGTCCAAGGAGAAGGGTGTTTGGGACATGCTTGTCCAACCTATCAAAACTAAGTTTAAGACCATTCAACTAAATGCTAGGTGAACATTGAAATTTGAAGCCTATGTGAACAAAATCAAACATGGTCAAAGAACAAAAGGCTGAAATGCTATTAAAGTGAGGCCTAAGCGAGGATGAAATTATATAGAGATACAATTTATGATGCTACAATATGGCAATACCAAGGACCATTTTTCTCTTTCATTGAATCATTAAATATATAAAATTGTTAGTCTTATGTGTGTGTCATTCACCACAAATACCATAATATATAGTTTTGAGTCCTCTATTGGTTTTGTGATCTCTAGTCTTAATCCACTAGCTCATTTTTCCTTTAATACAAGATTCTCTTCTCATAGGTGACCTTAATTTGAATAATAAATACACTATATCTTATTTTTATGAAGTGGTGACGCCTCTCTTTATCTCTCCTTTTACTGCTATCTCTTGTATAATTTTTGATTTTTTTGTTTCTAATTTCAAATTTTCTATATCATAAATATTACTTTTCCTATTTTTCCTTCTCAAGGTTTGTGCTTCAATCCTAGAAGTTAATTCCACCAATTTTTTATATCAACTAAAAATTATTCTATCTAATAATTCTTTAATCACTAGCCATAGTCTAAAAATAAAGCATTTAGTTCTTTATTTCTTTATAATTGGTTGTTTTCATTTTACTTATTTATTTTATCTTACTCAAGATTTTTAGTGAAACCTCTAGACATTGAAGGATGTTCAAATTATTCTTTTCTGAATTAGTCCATTCTTTGTTGTGTCTTGATTTTGTATTCATATTTTTTTGACCTTTTAAATTATATGTAAATTCTATATTTAATGGAGGGAATATCGTGTGTTGCATCCTCCTTGTTGAAAATTTAGAGCAAAAAAAAAATCACTTAATCATTGAAAACCCAAAAGCGTGGTATAATGGAGACTAATAGTTAAAATCTAAAAGGGGACGAAATCATATAATTAAGATATCACATCCCTATATAGAATATGAATAGTTAGATTTATTTCATATATAACTTGAAAAGGCTTGGATTGAGTAGATAAGGGTGGTCAGATTCACAATTTATCAATACTTAGTAGATGTTCATTATGATAAAGTGACCAATATAAAAAAATATACATATATACATGTTTTTAAGTCATCATTTCGTATGATTCATATATAGAAATTCTTAAATAATCTCCTTTTGAGAATAAAGGTAAATTTCAAAAGTTATATCATATGCATTTATCATGAATGACCCAAGAACAAATCACAAAGAAAAATATTGAGAAATGAGGTCCTCTTCATACCATGTAATTATTTTCCTTCATCATAAGAAATTACAAAGTAATGTGTTTTTGCATCCTCCATAGTTACAAAATTATAGAGGGTTTCATCCTTATCCATGAAGAAAACTAACAAAATTAAAAAAAGTATAGAGGGTTTCATCCATATCCATGAAGAAAACTAACAAAATTATATTTGCAAAATATTGAATTATCATATTTGACAAGGGTCATTTCTCTACACAAGATGGATAAAGAAAAAAAAAGAATATTTCAACAACACATATGAAACCTTATCCATATATATCTCAAGAATATTTTCTATTTTTTTATATTTTATTAAGATGAATTTTACTTACCTAATGTTACAAAACACATTCTCTCTCTCTCTCTCTCTCTCTCTCTCTCTCTCTCTCTCTCTCTCTCTCTCTCTCTCTCTCTCTCTCTCTCTCTCTCTCTCTCTCTCTCTCTCACACACACACACACACACACACACACACACACACACATGTGTGTGTGTGTGTGTTGGCATGTGTGTACGTTAATATGCATATATACATGCATATATCATGCATATATGTATCTATATGTTCACACATGTAATAAGTGTGTGTATCATATCTATGCAAACACATGTGTGTATAGGTATGATACACACACATATGGATACATATATTTTTGTGTTTATATATATGTACATGCATGCATGCATATGTATAGTTACACACACATATTTGTGTATGTATATGTGTATATATATGTGTGTGTGTATGTTTGTATGCATATGCATATACATATACATATACATATACATATACTTGTATGTATGTGTATGTGTATGTGTATGTGTATGTGTATGTATGTATGTATGCATTTATGCATATATACACAAATATACATGTATATATACATAGATATAAATACTATATATATACATGTATATATGTACACACACACACACATGGAAATTTATGTATGTATGTAATAATATGATTACAAAAAAAAATTATTACATGTAGATGAAGGGGTTTAATTTTTTCACTTTAATCCTATTAAATAATTAACTAATAATAAAATATAGTTGATGAAACAACATTTAAAAACACCTCACCCCACACCTCAATTTTTGTTGTGTTTGTTCACAAACGTATTTTGTAAAATACTTGGATTTACTAATCCTTGGTATATAAAACCTAGAAACATATGTCTACATTTTTTATATGTTTATAACATATGCATACTATCTATAAGGACGGTTTGAATCATTGCACTAGTTACAAGTAACTTTATTTTTAAGATTAAAAGTTGTCACTTAAACATAAATTTTATTCTTAATTAATCATACTCACTCATATTACATGTGTATATGTATGTATATGTATATAACATAAATACAAAGAATCCAACGACCTTTTCCTTGGAATTCAATGTACTTTTAATGAAGCATTCACTCTGTTGCTCATTGCATCTTATCTCACCGTACTGAAAATTTGAATGCATCTACCCACAAAATGGTTGTCAATGGCAAACAGAGTGTAATGTGAATATATCTGTCTTAGTTTGCGGCTACAAATCCCACATGATACACGGGTGATATTGTCACCCACCTTCTTCCCCGTACAAACCATCATTCAACTGTCTCCCATTTGTATTGTATGACATTTTTGCACTTCTCCACGAGCAAAAGTCAGTCTCGAATTTATGAAAAGCACAAAAATGGGTAGAGCTATCACAGACTCGTCGTTTCTGAAGCCTACAAATTCAACTCCGCGCCTCCATCTGTGGCAGTCATGTATTGATATTATTGTTAGTACAAGAAATTCTGCATTTTCTTATAATAATAATAGTTGACTACAAGTTTTAGTTCCTAGTTTATAAATGTCTTGAAAACTAGATATTATTTTTGAGAGTGCGCCTTGGCCTTGTAGATCTCAAAATTCAAGGAATTTGTCTTGTTGTTAAATAGATTTTTAGAGTTGTTAATGGAGATGAACTTTGGAAAATCTTAGTTGGCCATCGGATTATGGAGACTTCAATCAAAAAGAAGTGGCAAGGTGTAAACTGGTTAGATAAATTAATATTGTCTCCCTTGTTTAAAGTCAGGGCTTCATTTTCTTTACACTCAATATGACAAACTTTGACAAAAAAGTTTGCAAGTTTTTGAGTTGGAATGCTTTTTCTTTGAAGCATGGTTTTAGTTTTGCTTCTGCTTGAATATGGTGGAATAAACTCATCACATATCATAATCAACCACTTGTTCTAAGCTTTCCAAGAGATGCTTTTTATTTATACAGAAAACATGTCTAAAATCTTAAAGATTTATGGGATTTTAATGCTTTTAATTTGGCCCCATGGGAGGTTATCAAAGAAGATTATGGGTTGAATAATAAGTACAAGCAGTTTGTTATTTTTATTCAGTCCCTAGTGACTATTGAACTATCTATGAAGTTATGCATTCCAGGGAATAGTAATTTTTTTAAAGATTGGAGATGGTTGTCTTTTAGCCATTCAATCGTATTCCCTTGAAGAGGGTGTATACTTGTATTCTTCCTAGTTGGTCCCCCACTCCTCAACTTAATTGCAAATAGAGGTACAAATTTAACTCCAAGTTTTGGGACAAGTTGAGTGCCCAAGTCTAAAAATCTATAGCTGATTTTAATACTCGGGTGCTGGCCTAGAAAATATTACATCACAAACTACCTGTTGGGGATAGGTTGAAATGTATTGTGGTTCAACCAGCTAATTGTCCATTTTGTTAGGGTCCTGAAAAATATGAGACATTTTTGGGGATTGTCCCTATGCTAGAAAATAGTGGTTTGTTGTGTCAAGAAATTTTTGCTATACTTAATCATGATTTGAATTGGAAAGAAGCCATTTTGGGTGTTTGATTGCATAACAACTTGATTGTTGATTCTATTAGATAGATAGTTCTCTTAAGCATATTTGGCATAATAGATGTAATGCTATGTTTTCTAGCAATTATCACCATGGGATTGATGTTCCAAGGCTTTACTCTTACACTAAGTTTTTGGAGCAGCTTCAACATATCAACCAGTAGATTTTACAATTTTAGCATGAGAATAAGTCTATGCAATGCAATTTTTCTATACAATAGATTTTGCAGTTTTAGCTTGAGCATAAGTCTATGCAATGTAATTTTGTTATACATGCATGTGTTCTCATATAGATGGTTATTCTCTTTGTTGTTAGTAGCGATATTGTACCTTTGCTAGTAGTATTATATGTGCTCTTGTTACTAGTTTTGTAATTGTTAAATGATTTATTTTATTATTTTAGCAACCTGTTGGTTGCTAACTCTATGTAATTATTTCAGCTTGGTTTAATATAAAAAAAGAAGTCATTAAGCTTGTTCTTTTAAGGATTCTTTACAAGGTATTGATTTTACTGTTTTCTTGTTATAAATGGGGTTCTCACTTTTAAAATTATTGTTTAAATGGGCTTTCCAAATATTTAGAAGTGGAGTTCTTTTCAAATTCTTTTATTTCAAAAATTCGAGTAAGGAATTTATTTTGAAAAATGTTGATATTTATCTATTTTGAAAAATGTTGGGTCTATTTTATTATGTATTAATGTTGAGATATATGGATTTATAACAAATGACTCAATAACAGATCACAAATAATAACATGGAGAAATGAGGTCCACTCCATTACCTCCCAATATTTAAAGAGAAAAAACTATGTTATAATTATTTTTCTTCATTATAAAAATGTAAAAAGTAAGATGTTTCCCACCTCCATAAGTACAAAGGTATAGAAGGTTTCATCCTCCTCCACCAAAGGAAAATTACAAAGGTAAATAAACAACAAATATTAAATTATCATTTTTTTCAAAGGTCATTTCTCTACACAAATAGTAAAGAAAAATTAAAAGAATGTTTCAATAACACATATGAAACCTAATCTAAAAATACATGAGGAATTGATAAAGACGGGTGACACACTGATTCCATATATCTCAAGCATATTGTCTATAAGTTTAATATCTTATCAATGAAAATCACTTGAGGGTTACAAGCAACACAATTAAGAAATATAAATTAATAAATTAATAAATGACGAACTAATCATTGGCTGAATTTAAATTTTATTTGCTCTCTCTCTCTCTCTCTCTCTCTCTCTCTCTCTCTCTCTCTCTCTCTCTCTCTCTCTCTCTCTCTCTCTCTCTCTCTCTCTCTCTCTCTCTCTCTCTCTCTCTCTCTCTGTGTGTGTGTGTGTGTGTGTGTGTGTGTGTGTGTGTGTGTGGACATATATGTGTCAATATACATATGCATGCATGTATGTAAGTATGTATGTATGTATGCATGCATTTACACATCCATGCATACGTGCATACACATGTATATTTATTTTTATACATATTCATATATGTATACATATAATTATATGAATATTTATGTATGTATTCATATGATTAAACAACATTTTTTATTACATTTAGATGAAGGGTTATAATTTGTTCACCTTAATCCTATTAAATAATTAGAGAAAATCTATATACTTGATGAAATAGAATTTAAAAACACTCCATCCCACATCTCAATATTTATTATTTTTGTTCACAAATATAGTTTGAAAAATAGATGGATTTTCTTGTCCTCGGGTTGTCTATACACACAATTTTTTACATTCATAAAAGTAGAAAAAATGTTAATTAATTGACTAATTAACAATTAAATGATGCAAGAGCATCCAACAATGTAAGAAATTTCACACCATCCAAATTTATTTATTTAATTTAGTTAATTTTGGTGAATAATTTTATTTTCAATAAGGGCTAAATGCAAACTATAGTAAGTCTCCATATACCTTGGAAAATGTATAAAGGGACATAGGGAATTAAATAATTAAATGTTTGTGGCCTTTGTCAAATGGAAATTGTAATTTCCATCAAGGGACACATTTTAGCATTAATTATAAAAAAAATGGATAAATTGTCCATCTTGGTACACCACTTGGGGAAGGGAAAAAATGAAGCTTTCTTGGTACACCACTTGGGGAAGGGGAAAACTGAAGCTTACACATGTATTGGGTGGTTACATAGAGAATGTGAAAGGTTGCCTTTTTAGATGCCCAATTTGGAAAATTGAAGAGACACCACCTCAAGCTCCTATTTGAGAAAGCTCAAGAGGAATCTATTGGATATAGCTGAAATTGAGAAGAAGAAAGAGATTGTAGTAGAGGCAAAATTTGCAAAGGCTTGAAAATATTAACAATAGAAGAGTAAGGTGGAGAAAGAGTTGCAACAATAGTAGAAGTTGCATGGCTTGCATCAAATGAAGATAAAGGAGCAAGTCTTTGGGAATGCATGCAAGAAGAAAAGAAAGAGATTGTAGTTGTGAGTGTTGTTGCAGCAAAGATGGATAAATATGAAGACACATTAGAAGTTGTGAAATATCATTTGGAGGGGATCTGGATGTTGAAGAGCATGTAACAAAAAAGTATTTAGAGATTAATTTTAGATATTGAAAGTGAGGATGTTGGAGAGGCATATGTTGAGATGGTGAGTGTAGAGGAGATTGTTGAGTGCATTTGGTAGAGGTGGCTAGCCATAGGTGTATTAAAACCCATAAAGAAGAGAGAATATTGAGTGGCGATATGTGAAGAAATTATGAGTTTACCAACCATTAGAAGAAGAGTTCGAATCATGATGAAGATGATTCGACAATGAGAAAGAAGAGTAGAGAGAATAGTTGTTAGAGGAGAAGAATGCTTATTTTAAATAGGTGTTGGAAGAGGAGAAATAACTAGTTTGAGGTACCTATTACAATGATGTAGTTCATTGAATGTTGTTTAGAACCTGAAAGAATGGCTCTACCATCCAACTCCTTTTTGTGAGACCAAGATCACAAAATTTCTTACCCTAGGTGTCTAATGCACGAGCATCTAGGGGTGTAAGATCAATCTTGTATCATTCAAAAATTATATTTATTTAATCTACTTAAGCTAGTTGAATAATTATATTTTCAATTTAACAGTTAAATGCAGACTGTATACACCTAAAATTGGCTATGAGCAATTAAATAAATAGTTTATATTTATTTAATAATTATTCTTCTATTAAATAGTTAATTTGAAAAGATTAATTTATTTAATGCATTTTCGTGTCTTTCTATTAATTAATATTTTATTAATTAATTCATTTATCTTATTCTTCTAATTAATTAAATGTCTAATATTTAATTATTCCTCCTCCAAGTTAATTAAATATCTAATATTTAATTATCTTCTCCAAACAATTAAATATCTAATATTTAATAGTTATTCTCCTATCCTATAGTCTCAAATATTAAATAATTCTTAAATTATTTAAATCCCTTTTCCAACTCACCTTGTATCTCCACTTCATCTTCCCATTGCCAACTCATCAAACATGTGGCTAAGGAAATTAATATTTCTTAAATATTAATTTATCATATATCTCCAACTTCCAAATTTAATGAATATTGTGTACATACACATATTTCATAACCTCCTTCTATATTCTCTCCAACATCCCCTACATCTTAGGAAGGACTTGAGTCCACTTGTCCTCTCATGCCTAAATTTTCTCCAACCATCCCTAGATTCTCTCAGTCAGCAACCCAGTCAAGGTGAGATGAGTGACACTTGTCTTCTCCTTCCCCCTTTCTCTCAACCTTCACCTTTGCTCATAGCCATTCAAATCTGCAGATCTAATCATGACCATTGATCTAAGACACATCATCTAATCCTCTCAGAGTCTATAAAATCAAGAGCTCTAGTTGAGAGGGAGTTGAGTCTTCAAAATAGTTTTCAATCAATCATATGCATCTGTGAGTTTTTGAAGCAAATAGTAATTAGCAATGGTCATTTTAGCAATAATCAAATAGAAATAATTATTTTAGCATAATCATGTAGTATTGCATATCATAGTATTATTTAACTAAAAGTTATCAGTCCATTCTTCATATGCCATCTTGGAAGCTAACAGTGCATTGTTTGAGAGCACACCATCTGCAACCAGGAAAAGTGGAATTAGGACACAATAGGACATAAGTCATGAAGGTAATATTAGTATTTTATTTCATATGTACTCCATGTAGTTTCATTGGTTGAATTTGGATTTCTTGTAGCATTTCCATTTGTATTTTGTGAAACTAACTTGTTGCAGGTAGCATTCTAAGGATGAAATTCAAGTCGACACATTTTGGCGCCCACCGTGGGGCTCATGGACCTCGCAGATACCTCTAAAAAAATCTCGCAAACAGTAAAATTAACGCATTTGTAATGCAGATTCATGCATGTGTGAATTCTGACAGTGCTTTTGTTTTTCAGGTTAGCACATATGCCTTCTAGGTTAGTGCATTTGTAGCATAGGTTAGCACATAAGAATTCTAGGTTAGCACTTTTGTTTTAAAGTCTGTGCATTTGCACTACCAGTTCGCGCATTTGTGTCTTCGGTTAGCGCATATGTTGAAGAAATCGCGCTTTTGTACCCATAGAGCAACGCTTTTGTAGCCTAGGTTAGTGCTTTTGATATGCAGGTTAGCGCTTTTGAGCAAAAAGATAGCGCATATGTTAGATTAGCGCTTCTATTCATAACACTAACAAAATTTTCTTGCAGGTTCGAATGTCCAAGAAATCAGATTTTTCAGACTACTAACAAGCATGTGTAGGATGGCATTTAAGGCGATTTTTATGCATTTCATCATCTAGTTAATTAAAAGTCTTCATTTGGGAAGTAATATATCATATCTTGTTCATCTAGTTTAATTAAGAGGTTGAATTGACAGCATGCAACTTGCATTTTTAGTATTTTCTCTAAAAATAGTTGCACATGGACTTTTAAAAGGGCTAAAATGAACACCATGCTTGTTGGAGCAACATCTCCAAATAGGACTTTAGCCAACAATTGCTTTGAAAAGGTTAAAAAGAACACTTGTATTCTGTGTCTCGAAAGTGGTAGGTATATGCTCTCCCCTTAATTGGGTGACCAAAAAGCCAAACCCACTCCTTTAAGCTTTCTTTACTTTCAAGCAATTAAATCCTTTAGAGGGCATGCCTTCCCGAGTTGCCTTGAGGGGGCCAGTGAGAGGGGAACGACCTAAAGTGGAAACGGGCTAATACCGAGTCCTTCCAATCCACTATAAATAAATCATGTTTGTGATGAAAGTCCCAAACAACATGTGCTGATAAATTTATACCGACACTATGTTTCCCCATAAACCCTATAGAATGTAACCTCTCTAGGCTGGGAACCTTCTATATTTACAGAGCTCAAAGTGCCGCATGTATGGCCACATGACTGAAAGCCCTTACTAAAAACCACTTGTACTAGCTGCCAAAATCCTTCTAGTTGTTGGCGTAGGAGGTCGGACCTCTAAAGCGACTCACACACATACGGTTCCTAGTAGAGATATAAAGTTTTCCATGGGGAGTTTTCATGGAAACTGGTGTTTGGCAGCCCCAAAGAAGTGAGTGCCAAGGGTGGAGCCAGTGGGGTCAAGCATCTAAATATTCGCTTTGAATAGTGTAGCCTCAGGGAAAACCCCATGTGAGATTCAACAACTATTGTCTTAGCCTGCCATAGGAATTGTACTTGTTTGTGCATTTTGTTTACAAAACATTCTGTCTTCTATGTCTGTAACATGTTCCAAATGGTCAAAATTTGAAGAAAGTTATCATCTACAAGAGAGCAAAAATCCAACAAATTGGTGAAAAAAAAAATTGATCAAAAGGGTAATATAAAAGCTTTCCAACACTTGAAACACTAGATCAAAATCAAAGTATCAAAACATCCACATCAAAATAATTCTTGAAGTAGCTTTGTCTCTAAAACCATCACATACTTTTCAAACTATCTCAAACAACTAGGTTACTAATCCAACAAGTTATACTCAAAGGTTCTATAAACATCAACATTCAACAAGCTATTGATTCAACCATCTTAAGTGCAAAAAAATCAATATCTTTGTCAAGTTTCTCATTAGGATAATCAAATCCTCTATCACGAAGCTTGATCAAATCTATACTAGGTTCCTAATCTTGGATACATCTTTCCTATTTTGAACCTAGGTTTTATCAAAACCAAAATTGTACCAACATTGGAATCAAACAAACTTGTGAATTGCCAAATGCTTATCTGACATTTAAGTATCACCTTAAGAAAAGAAAACCCAGTTATAAAGCTACTCAGAAAAGGATAAGATTCTTGTATATCAATCGCAAGATCTTATTGAAACATAGGACATTCCTACACCATTTTCGTCACTACTTGCGTGGCTGCGGTATAGAATTTGATGGTGAAACTTTACAAAGACGTGCCTTTCAACAAAGAGACGCTTTATCCCAACGAACAAACAATAGTGGTAAGATCAACAAGGCATATCTTCCTAAACCAATAATCACCTATTGACTCTGTCCTTTAGAACTTTTAACAACTTTGAAATAATCACATGCCAGTTTGGACTAGAGCCCAACATGAACAACTTAGAAAACAACAACAAATGGAGGAAGAAGATACTCCTATATTCCACACTTTTTGATTTACTATTGTCGACGAAGAAGCAGTCAATAGCACCATTAGAGACCTTGAGCAAGATTTCAAATTTGATAGGCTAATGGAAAAATTGTTGGCAGAACAAAAAGAAAAATATCTCTTGATGTTGGCAAAATCTGGAGCTAAACTACCACAAGACTTTAATATAGAAAGCTTGAAACAAGATGTGGAGAAAAGTAACACTCAAAACATGGATGAGAAAAATAACGAAGAAACAAGGAAAGAAAGGGATGATAAAAGAAAAGAGCGTAGTGACAAAAGAACTCACGAAGAAACAAAGAGAAACTATGTGGATAATCCATTATCAAACCTTACTCAACAAACAAAAACTCTACAACAATAGATACAAGACATGCAAAATGGGACAAGCTCCAAGAAATATTCATTAGAAGATATATGCCCATATCCTTTTGATAAAAATCTGAATATGATACCATTTCCGCAACATTTCAAGATTCCTAAATATGACAAATACGATGGAAGATCTGATCCTCAAGATCACATTAGGGAGTTTTGTACTATGAGCACGTAATTTGCCCATGATGAAACTTACCTTATGTGTTTTTTTCCTAAGAGTTTAAATGGACAATCAATGGAGTGGTTTTCAAGATTACCATCCGGAATCAAATCCTTTGAAGAACTTGTGAATAGGTTTATTTCACAATATTCCTACAATATAAGGAATGAAATAGCAATGCTAGATCTTTGCAATGTTAAAAAAAAGTATGGTGAATCCTTTATGATCTTCTTACAATGATGGAAACACATGTTTAATAGGTATCCCCAGGATGTACCTGATCAAGAAAAGATGGACATACTCATTGATAATCTTATCAGTGAAATCGACTAAGGATGCAATGTCCTCCCTCTTTTGCCAAAATGATCGAGAATGGTCTGAAAATAGAGAACGCAATGGTAAAGAAAGGAAAACTAAAAATTTACAATAATTCATACAACAATAACAACAACAACAATGACAAACCCAAGTTCTGGTCAAAGCATAGAAATGTCAGCAATGAAGGGAATGACGATAATAGTACTACAAAACAACAACCAATTTTCAATCTATCAAGTCAAAACCCGAGCAATAACAATCCTGAAAACAATAAAGCTAAGTCCTTTTTCTCCAACCCTCGAAGGAAATTCACAAACATTGGAGAATCTTTGGAATCAGCTCTAAAAACTTTGCTTGCCAACAAATTAATTGTTCTACCAGAAGCAAGAAATTATGAACCACCAGTCAAACCTAATTGGTGGAGTGACAATCATTTTTGCAACTATCATCGGAATAAAGGACACCTAACAAATGATTGTCAGAGATTGAAACACCTTATCCAAGATCTAATCGATAATGGAACCATCATAGTGGATAGTCATAAAACAAATGAATCACACTTGGCTTTCAAAACTCCACTCCCAAATTATGACAAAGGTGAATCATCCCAATTAAAAGATGACAAAGGAAAAACCAAAGTGAATTACACTTATACATATGATGATGTGGTGAATGTAATCATTGTTAACGAAAACTCATCTTCAAAACCAATCAATGTTATCACGAGAAGAAAAGCAAAGGTTACCTTTCCAGGTGTAGCAAAAGATCCGCCACCCAATCCACAACAATACAATTTAGTAGAGCAATTACAAAGAATACCTGCTCAAATATCAATTCTGGAACTTCTCAAGATTTCACCTATGCACAAGGATATTTTGGAGAAAGCTTTAGTTGAAACAATAGTTTCAAAAGATTTGGAAGTAGATCAGTTCCAAAATATGGTAGGACACCTTATAGCTCCTCATTGCTTATCATTTTCTGAGAATTATGACGCAACCCTACAACATCCTCATAATGCTCCCTTACATGTTGAAGTCTCCATAAATAAAAATCATGTCAAACATGTGCTCATAGATGGAGGAGTTGGCTTAAACATTTGTGCATTAAGTTTGATAAAAGCTTTGGGATATTTAAAGAATGCAGTAGACCTAAAAAAGAAAATAACCATCAAAGCTTATGATGAAGTAGAGCGTTCTTCTAAAGGAAATGTTGTGCTACCAATAATAATAGGACCTGTGGAAAAGGATACATTGTGTCAAGTTTTAGATTTAAACCTCTCCTACAACATTCTTCTAGGGAGACCATGGATTAACAAGATGCAAGCAGTTCCTTCTACATACCATCAATGTGTGAAATTTCCTCATGAAGGAAACGAAATCACTATAATTGCAGATTCCAGTCAATATTGCAATAATTTGAAGCCTACACAAGATAAAAGAGTTCCGCATAACAGAGAATCAGTATATCCTACTAAATAAATTCAAGCAAAGCTATGGGAAAATTTTGAAGAAAAGCCCAAATTAAATGATGAAGGAATGGGAAAGTATTCTTTGTAAAATTTTCCATTTTCCCCTAAGTCATATGGAAAGCCTACAGATATTCAATCAAAGACATCAGAAAAAACAAAACATATGTTTAAAAGAACCTTTGTTAGTGCTGGAACTCTTGAAGAGGAAAATGAAGATAAAGATATTCTTGGTTGGTTGTACAAGGATGAAGATAAAACTGTAGCAACATCAGCAGAAGTCAATATTCCCATAAAACAATATGGCAAAGGATATGAAATCATGCAAAAGATGGGATATGAAGGAAAAGAACCAATTGGTAAGCAACATCAAGGTATTTCAGAACCTATTTGTCCACATACACAATCCACAGAAGATAAATCTGGGCTGGGATATTTAAAATCCAATCAAAAGCAACATAATCATCAACAACAAAAATGGAGAAAGAAATCAGTTTCTAAAGAAGAAAACTAGCAAGGAAAGCTACATCAAGCAACCGAAATAGTAACCAATAAACAAAAGAAGCAAGAAGAACATGAAAAGAAAAGAGAGGAGACTACCATCAAAGATGAACAAAAATCTTGTCAACAAGTCCTGAAAATACAAACAAAAGCAAAATCTAAACAAGATATTCCAGAAGCAGTAAAAATAGAGATGATAGAAATTAGAGAACTCTTTGCACCATACGACATTCCAGTATGGTATAGTGGAGTAATCTTAGATCAGGATTCAGAAACAGATTCCAATGAATATGAATGGGGTACGGATGCCTTATCCACTACATCAAGTAAAGAACACAATGAAGATCAAGTAGCTATCACAAAAGAAGACTTGTCTATTACAGAACAAAAGATAAAGTTAGAAAGAAGACAAGAGAAACTCAGAATTCAGAGAAAAGAGGCATATGCAAGAAGAAAAGGGAATGACAAAGACAGAGAAGAAATGCCACAAGAAGCACAAACAAAGATCAGATATGCAAGAACCATAGAAGAACTAAGAAATAGTCAAATTGGATTGACTATTAGTCCAGAAGAAGTTGAGTTTGAAAGGAGACAAAATTTATTAAAAGAATACAATTTATCATGTGCACAAATATGTCAACTTCTAAATGCAAATGAGGTCAATCAAGAAGGAATTTGCAATATCAAAGATGTGCATGTGGATATAATCCATTCATTTAAGGAACAAACGTCAGTTGAAGAACCACTTGAGTGTGAACTACAAAATCCTAATATCAATTTTGTTAAGACTAATTTGAAAACGCTTGAGAAAGACAATTCTCAAAAACATTTAATCTATGACAGTACCTATTCTATACCAAGTTATGATTATTATGTCATGAACATTGAAACACCTAATGATGATAGTGATTATGATTTACCCCTTCTGCATCCTGAACTAATTGATTGGGATAACTTAGACAACCTTGAATTGGATGTCTTTTCCAATGATCATGACTTAGTTGTGTACCTTAACATTGTTGAACCCATCCATCCTAAGATATCTTCCATTGTAGAATCAAGTGATTTTTCTCATAATCAGGAGAATACCAAACTTTCCAGTCGCAAAAATGAAATAAAACAAGGAAAGAGACCTATTGTTGAAAACCATTTCATGGCAACACTAGATCAATCAAAAGGAAAAACAAAGGACATATCTAATGGTGAAAACCTCCTTTCATGCACCAGAAGATGGAAAGTTTGATATCCTTCCTGCATATTTTCAAGAGAGATCTGCTATCTTGATAGAACTGACAGAAGCAGTAAACATTGGTACATCAAAGGATCCTAAAATACTTCATTTTGCTGCCTCATTATCAGAAAAGGAGAGGAAAGAATACCTGAAATTCTTTACGCAGAGACAAACAAATTTTGCTTGGTCTTATGTAGATATGCCAGGACTTAACCCAGATCTTATCAAGCATCATCTTAATGTGGATTTAAAATCAAAACCCGTTAAGCAGAAACTAAGAAAGATGCATCCGCATATTGCTCTCCTTGTAAAAACTGAGCTGAAGAAGCTATTAGAAGTGGGTTTCATAAGACCAGTGGCTTATCCATAATGGGTCTCAAGTATTGTACCAGTATCAAAACCATATAAAAGCATAAGAGTCTATATAGATTTCAGAGATCTTAATAAAGCATGTCCAAAAGATGATTTCCCGCTACCAAACATTGATATCATAGTAGACTTATCAGCAGGGCATGAGATGTTTTCATTAATGGATGGCTTCTCAGGATATAATCAAATAATAATTGCACCTGATGATCAAGAGAAGACAAATTTCACCTGTGCAAGGGGAACATATTGCTAGAATGTTATGCCATTTGGGCTTAAGAATGCAGGAGCAACTTATCAAAGGGCTATGACTACAATTTTCCACGATATGATGCATACATTTATGGAAGATTATGTTGATGACATACTTGCAAAATCTCACACAAGAAAAGAACATTTGAACATTTTAAGCAAGATTTTTGACAGGATGGAAAGATATCAATTGAGATTAAATCCAAAGAAATGTGCATTTGGGGTAACCTCTGGAAAGCTCCTTGGATACATTATATCAGCTCGTGGCATTGAAGTAGATCCTGAAAAAGTTAAAGCTATTATGGAGATGGAATCACCTAAGAACATAATTCAACTGTGATCTTTACAAGGAAGATTGCAATCAATCAAGAGATTTGTTTCTCAGATGGCCGATAGATGCCTTCCATTTAATCATCTTCTACATAAAAATGTTATATTCAAATGGGATCTAAAATGTGAAGAAGTTTTCTTGTAAATAAAATAATATCTTATGAGTCCTCCAGTACTGATATCACCAACTAAAGGGAAACCATTGTTACTCTATGTCTCTGCAACAACTGTATCATTAGGTGCTCTCTTAGCTCAACATGATGATGAAGGAAAAGAAGGAGCAGTTTATTAAATCAGCAGAACACTTGTTGTCTACAAATTAAATTATTCCTCAATTGAAAAGATATGTCTAGCAGTTGTATTTGCAACTCAGAAGCTACGACATTATATGTTGATTCATTCCGTAAAACTAATAGGAAAGATAGATCCTCTCAAATATCTATTGAGAAAATCAACATTGATAGGGAGACTAGCTAAATGGGTTATGATACTAGGTGAATTTGACATAGAATATGTTGACCAGAAAGCTATCAAGGGACAAGTCATCGCTAATCAATTGGCTGATGCATCTTTACAAAATGACATGCCTTTGCATATTGAATTCCCTGATGCAGATATCTTGATAGTAAGTACAAACTTTTGGGAATTGTACTTTGATGGTTCTTATACCCAATATGGTTCAGGCGTAGGAATCTTATTCATCACACCTCAAGGACATACAATTCCAAAATCATATAGACTGCAGTTTCCATGCACCAATAATACTACAGAGTATGAAGCATTGGCTATAGGGCTCAAAATGGCCATTGAATGGAATGTCAAAGAAATCCATGTCTATGGTGATTCACAACTTGTCATAAATCAAATAAATGATGAATATCAAACAAAGGATGATAAGCTTATGCCATACAAATAGCTAGTGGGGGAATTTAAAGGACACTTTAAGGAAATCACATTCACCCAGATTTCTAGAAATGAGAATAAAGCAGCAGATGCAATGGCTACAATATCATCTCTCTTGCAAAATAAGGAGAATCAATAATGCTACAAATTTCTCGTGAAAGATATCTTAACCCCTACCATCCAATCCTAGCATACCTATCGATTTTCCATATATTAGGAAACAATCAATCCTTATACGGTCAAACCTACTAATATTTGAAAGATCATATCCTTCCTCTTGAATTATCTCATAATCAACAAAGAAACTTTATCCATCAGTCCTCTCACTATACCATTATTGCTGATATCCTATATAGACATGGTCTAGATGGTACATTGTTGAGATGTCTTGAAAAAAATGAATCTGAAAGAGTTCTTAATGACATTCATGCAGGTATTTGTGGTACACACTCAAGTGGTTTAACATTGGCTAAGAAACTTATTCGTATGGGTTACTTCTGGCCTACTATGGAAAGAGATTCATTCACTTCTGCTAGGAAATGTAAACAATTTCAGATTCATGGAAATCTAATTCATGCACCAGCACAAGAGTTATATCCTATGACAGGATCATGGCCATTTTCACAATGGGGCCTTGATTTGGTAGGGAAAATCAATCCCTCATCTTCTAATGGACATAAGTTTATTATGATTGCTACTGAATATTTTACTAAGTGGATTGAAGTAGTGCCTTTAACAACAGTGACAGGAAAAGAAATATCATCATTCATTTTGAATTATATAATCTGTCGCTATGGAGTTCCTATGACCATTATCACTAATAATGGAAGACCATTCAAAAATCAATATGTGAAAGAACTATGTGAATAGTTTCATATCCAACATAGGTTCTCTACTCCATATTATCCACAAGGAAATGGTCAAGCTGAGGCATCAAATAAAACTATCTTGAAAATCTTGAAGAAAACACTCAATGAAGCTGGAAAAGATTGGCACATTCAGCTAAATCCTGCTCTTTGGGCATACCGAACTAGTGTCCGCACTCCAACAGGGGCAACTCCATATTGTTTGGTCTATGGATTAGAAGCCATATTACCTATAGAAGTAGAGATACCTTCTCTATGAGTGTCCTTGCACAGTCTTATATGAGAAGAAGAACAACGAGTCTCTCGACTCCAAGAACTAGAATTGATCCAAGAACATCACCAAAATGCAATAGAACATCTGAAAGTATACCAACAAAGAATGGAAAGAAGCTATAGCCATAGAGTCAAGCCACGTATTTTCCAGATTGGAGATATAGTTCTAAGGGAGAATCCAAGAAATCAACAAGACCAAGAAAAGAAGGGAAAAATTGAACCAAATTGGCTAGGACCTTTTGTCATAGTAGCAACATATGGATCAGGAGCATACAAGTTATCTACCCCTGAAGGTGATTGGTTTGATGAACCTATCAATTCTATCCATCTCAAGAAATTCTATGCTTGAGATATAAAGTCCTGAAAAAATCAGTAAAAAACATATAAAGTCCTGAAAAAATCAATAAAAAGTATATAAAATCCAGAAAATGCAATAAATTCAGATGGTGAAAACCCGATAAACAGGTGCTATCTACAAACTAAGTTCCTTCATCTATGAGATCACTTTGCGCACCCATCCACTCCATCCTATCGCATCTATCGCTTCCATCATATCTTACCTTATCCATTCCATCTTCCATCTTTCGCATCCATTGCTCTGAACTATTTAGCAAGAAATATGCAACTTACTACCAGTTTACAATCTTTGACATACTCGTCATAGTCATTGTCTTAGATTTTATCATAATCAATCAATCTGCATTTGTATCCCGCTATGGTTTGGATCTTGATCAATTCATACATCCATAAATTTTTGTTTCCGCTAGGAGCAAAATCCTAATTTCTTTTGCTAAGGTGATCTTTTGAATCTTTG
The DNA here is from genome assembly GCF_030272615.1 of Cryptomeria japonica. NCBI lineage: Eukaryota > Viridiplantae > Streptophyta > Pinopsida > Cupressales > Cupressaceae > Cryptomeria > Cryptomeria japonica. The sequence goes on along the minus strand of NC_081408.1, from coordinate 618,044,650 downwards.
AAAATCCAAAACATTCGAAAAACTTAGAAAAACCAAAAACACTTAGGATTTTGAAATAGATAACGAGCAACAAAGCAACAAAAAAAATAAAAATCAAGGCATTTCATCAATAACTGAATCATAAAACTCAAGAAATGAAGAATCAATCAGCAAGTAATAAAAGGATTATCAAAGATCATTCATCAAGATGATTATATCAGTTAATGACCATAAGAACATGTGAATGACATGCAAGATTCAGTGTTTATATCTTGATTTTATTGCTAATCATGTACTCTATGCGACTCAAGGATGTCCATGACTAGAGAAGCTATGATGGGGCATGATTATTTTCTTTGATCGTTGTCTGTGGTTTATCTCTTACTACAATATGAACTTGTCTCAAGATATGATCGACAAAATATCAAGGAGGACGTTCCAAGTCATGCATGAAAGGGGATAATCCTTTTCTATTCTACAAGCAATACTCAGGGCAGCTTGATCCATTATATCAAGTTGCTTGTATTAACTTGCTATATCAAAATCCATGTAAGGAATACTCAGGTCATGTTGAATCATTATGTCAAGTTGCTTGTATTATCTTACAACATTTTAAAGCTCAATGATGAAATCAAAGCACTGTTACAAGATAGCATATGAAGAATGGCAGTAAAATTTATAGTTAGATGATTTCATTAGCTCATTATTCGTCTGCATTATAAACATTCATTTGTGAGTTGCATTATAAGCATATCATTTCATTAACAGATCAATGGTCATAAATAAAGATTGAGTATACTTGGACAAACAAATATAATTTGTATAGGTGCATTCATTTTTAATCATTATCCATTTCATTTAGTTGCATTTTATCATTTGTGTTTAGTTGGCATTCAATTAAGTGCATTTCATTCATCTTGTAGTGTATCATCATTATAGTTTGCATTATCATTCCATTACCAATCATTTAGTTGCATCTTTGCACTTAGATTCATAAACATTACATAAAAATCAAAAACATTTTATGTAGATCATTTGCATTTACATCATCATAAATAAAAAACAAATCAATCATTCATTTGCATTTCTATATAGATCATTTGCATTTGCATCATTTTGCATATCATTTAAGTTAGTAATCATTTTCATTTGTATCCAAGATCATCAAAATTGAAAATCAACAACAACATTTATCATTGATCATATAAAACATCATCATAATGAAAAGAAAAGATCATATCATCATCCATCTAATCCAAGCATCTAAGCATCATCATATAAAGCATATTGTAGACACCTAAAATTGTCAGTCTAATTAAATAAATATTTTTATTTATTTAATTATTTTAGCCTAATTCATCTATTAATTAAATAAATCTTTATTTATTTAATTAATTCATTTATCCTCTTCTAGCCTTATTTCTCATTTAAATAAATACATTTATTTATTTAAATTGTCCTTTTCCTAAATTAAATAAATATCTTATTTATTTAATTGATCCCACTTCTTCTATTAATTAAATAAATCTTTATTTATTTAATTAATTCATTAACCTTTTCTACCCATGACACATGTCATTCATCTCTTAATTCATACACTACCTACCCCTCTCATTATTTTATTATTTTTTCTACCTACCCTCTAATCATAGTTGACCTCTTTTACACCTCTCAATCTTATCCCTCCATTTCATATAGTGTCTTCTATATAAGGAGATGCTTCCTTCATTATCAACCCTAATCAATCTATGGATCCTAATCAATTGATTACGCTCACTATGCATTCAGCCCCAACTATGCCTTTGCACTTTCATATGCGATCCTACTTACAACCACATTTTCGTTCTTTGTTGAGCTCTTGTGCACACATAAAATCTGAGAGCAAATATATCAAGCAAGATCAATGGAGATAGGAAGAATGGAGATTCAAACCCTATTGGACATGTGATGGTATAATCTTTGTGATTTCATTTGATTTGCATTGTCTTAGGTAATCTTCATATGTTATGGTGGATCTTTGTTGTTGTTAGGCTAGGGTTTTGTGGTTGAATCTATTTAGTCTTTCAATATTATCATTGTTGTTATCCATTTTCACCATATACATTTTGGCACACCCGGTGGGACTCTTGTCCTTTTTGCATTTAACATCCTTGTTGCAGGTTTTGTGTTTTGAAGTTGTAGATCTAACATTGTCGACAGTATTTTGCTATTTTCGCATCTGCGTACTTTCGGATCATGTTTTTGGTTTTCAGCTGCATCTGCGACATCTAGGATCGCATCCACACCCTCGATAGTTTTATTTATTTATTTATTTATTTGCAGATTCTGAAAATCACGTCTGTGTTCCATAGTCACGTCTGTGGGGTTTTTGGGCGCCTCTGCATCCAAAAGCCGCGTCTGTGTTACGAAGCCGCGTCTGTGTTTCACAGAAGCGTGTCTGCATCTAGAAGTCGCGTCTGTGTTTATGGTAACCACATCTGTGTGCACTGATTTCATTTTGGGGATTTTCATTGATTCATTTTTTAGTCATTCGGTTTTTCAGATCTGGTTTATTTTGAGCTAACATTTTCAGATCTAGCTAACAAAATTGGTGCAGCTTGTCTTGAAAGAAAAATCGTTTTGTTGAAGGCCCCTATTTTCACAAAGTCTTTTGGATCTAAAATTTACCTAACTTGTGTGCTTGCAGGAAGGGGTGATCATTTGAAACAATCCAAACTACTAATAAATCTTTGTTGCATGTCCTTGGCAAGGGTTTTTGGATTTTTATTGTGTGTCTTATTTTCATAGACTAGCAAACACTTCAATTGGTGCACTAAAATTGAACCATTGTCTTTTGTGTCTTGAGCAATAGGCTCTTTTTGTTTAATCTTTAGAGGGCCTGTCTCCCCATGTGGTCATTAGGACTACTAGTGAGGAGAGAATGACCCAAGTGGTAGCAAAAGAAAAACCATCTTCTTCCAAACCACTATAAATAACTGTATTCATGGTGAAAACTATGAATAACGTGTGCTGATTAGTTCATACCGACACTATGTCTCCCCATAAACCCGTTTGATCAAATTTATTTGATCAATTGTAGGGCGTGACCCCTACCAGCTGGGAGCCTTCTGTATTTACAAAGCTGAAAGTGCCGCATGTATGGCCACACGAGCGGATGCCCTTACTAGCACCTTTTTGTTTTAGAAGCCAAAATCCTTCTAGTTGTTGGGGTAGGAAGTCGGACCTCTGGTAGCAGCCCACACACATACGGTTCTTAGTAGAGATACAAAGTTCGCCATGGGGAGTTTACATGGGGACTGATGCTTGGCTGCCCCAAGAAGTGAGTGCCGAGGGTGGAGCCAGTGGGGTCAAGCATCTAAGTATCGGCTCTGAATAGCATAGACTTGGGGGGAGCTCCATGTGGGATCAACAACTAGTGTCCTGGCCAACCATAAGAATTGTGCTTGTCTTATTTTGAACAATCAAACATTCAAGACCAAACATCAAAACATTGCGTCTTTTGTGTCTTCAAGTGTATGCAAATTTTTTTTACATCAAACAACACACTTTTCTTTGAGTCATTTTTGAGTCTAAACACTTGCAAACATTGAGTCCTCATCAACGTTGTGTCCTCTTGTCACGAAAAACAGTCAAAAATTCAGATTTGGTCACAACAACAACTTCACAAATTGGAAAAATTTACAATCCAACAAACAAGAGAAATTAGTTTCAGAATTATTGAGCTTCCTAGGTTATCTCTCTGGGGTTTTCATCTAGCATTCAACCTGTCTTTGGGTCTCACAAAGTCCATCATTTCTTTACACCTTACATTACATTCACATTTGTCTAAACTTGAGTCAAAAGGTCACTTGCTTGTCCTTGTCATACTTTGTCAACACACTACATACAACAACATTTTGCTAAGTGGTCCCTCATCAAGGTCTATCACCTTTTGGTCTCATTTGGTCTTACTTAGAGTCAAGGTCAACTTACCTCATCAAGAGAAACTATCCTCTCTTTGGAAGTCACACCCACTCTACTACATACATACTTGGTCTTACACTTTGGACATTGCAAGTACACCTCAGATTCATTTACATTCCATCCAACCCTTGGTCTTCCATACTCTTTCCATTTTCATCTAGTCTCACACATCTTGGTCAATACCTAGTTCATGGTTGAAACCCATTCCCAAAAATCTAGGAGAGAAGCTAAAGAGGCTCAAGAGTCCGCAAACATGAGTTCCTATGAGTATGACAATGATATCTTTTTGAATTCTGATCAAACTACATTACCTGACATGGATGCTTATAGAAACATTCCAAATGTTGAGCACATGGACACTATAAACAACAATGATACACACAATGAAAATATGGACAACTTTTCTGTACATTCAGCAGAAGTGGAAGACTCCATTATGGATCCCCGTTTCAATTGATTGGTTGAGGAAATAACGAGGAGGGATAGACAATATTTCATACAAATGATGGCACAAAGTGGAGCCAAGATACCTCATGATTTTGATATGTATCAAATAATGGAAAATCAACCTTTGCAACAACCTCACTCCAACATGGATCAAAGGAGACCTAATAGTGGAGGCAATAGAAGACCACATCTTGTACCTGAGTCACCATCATCTTTGTTTCAAAAACCAAAGGTCCCATACACACATGGTCAAGCATATGATACTCGCCTTCGCAGACCATTATGGAAGTCTTATGCAGAGAAATATGGTCAACCACATACCAATGCTAAAAATCAACCACCAAAGCAATTAGATATTCAAAGGCATGCTCAAAATTTGGACACAAGGAAACCCCGTGTCAAATTTGGGGGCAACACACTAGAACAAATTCATGGCATGCCTATAGAGTATGGTATACATGGACAAAGCAGATATTCCATTCCTCAACATGACTCTATACCAAGTGGTCCATATACATAACATCATTATAGACCTCCTCCATATGAACATGTGTATGATCAATATCATCCATATATGCAACATGCTACTCCACACATTGGTTCAGGCATGGGGTATGGTCCAAGAAGTCGATCTCCACCTAAGAACAATTTGGAACAACAAATCAAGGACTTACAAAAGAAAATGGAGGACATAAATACACCGAAGCCAACTTACACAATGAGAGACATATGTCCCTATCCATTTGACAAAATCATTCCAATGCCTCCATTTCCTACACACTTTGTGACACCTAAGTTAGATAAGTACAAAGGAAAAGGGGAAGCTAAGGCACACATAAGATAGTTTTTCATAGCTTGCATTGAGGTAGCAGCAGAAGAGACATATTTGATGAGATTATTCCCACAAAGCTTAGGTGATCAAGCTATGGAATGGTTCTCTCAACTCCCGCCTGGAATTAAGTCATGGTGTGATTTAGCATAGGCATTTATCCAACATTTCTCATACAACATAGAGACAGACATATTAGTCACTACTCTGTGCAACACCAAGCAAAGGGATGGAGAGTCTTTTTCATCATTTTTACAAAGATGGAGGAATCTAGCCAGCAGATGTTCTTGGAAAATTCCACAAAAATAAATGGTAGAAATGTTCACCCAGAATGTTAACAAAGACATTGGTTATGACTTGAGAAAAGCTTGTTTTTCCACCTTCAAGGATGTCATTGAAAAAGGATTAGCAACAAAGAAGGTCCTAATTGAACAAGGAGTCATTAAGATATTCAAGGAAAACAAAGATGACTATAAAGGAAAAGATAAGCCAAGATTTTGGAACAAAAACAAGAAGACAGTCAATGATGGTGTTGCTGATGCCAATACAGTATGACCCAAAATCGTTTTCTCTGGATCAAGCTCTACAAACAATCAAGTGAATACTCAAACAACTTCCAAATCATGAAGGAAGTACACTCCATTGGGAGAACCACTAGAATCGGTTTTCAAAAAGCTAGTGGCAAACAAGATAATTACTATTCCAAATTTGTCTCCATATGAGCCAAAGGTTAAACCAAATTGGTGGAATGATGATGAATATTGTGAATTTCATAAGAGCAAGGGCCATAAAATAGGAAATTGTCATCGACTAAAGAACATCATACAAGATCTCATTGATAGAGGTGACATTGAGATTGAGGGACACTCATCCAATCAAGAACATGAGATGTTTAAGGAACCATTCCCAAAACATGACAAGGAAAAAGCTAAAGCCACAAATGATCAAACCAACTATACCAAAGCATCCTATAACTATGATTCAACTATCAATCACATCTCGATGGAAAATTATGTCTCTACCATTATCATCAAGGAAAAAACACCTAAAAATTCTACCCAAAGACCCAAAATTGTCCTAAAATGCATTGGATCTTCTTTCGAACCTACCTTTGAATGTAATGTTACAACTCGCCAAGGTAAATTCACTTTGCAAGGTGCTCCAGCTAAAAATACTACTTCCTCATCGATCAAGCCTGAGTATGACCTTGTAGAACAGTTAGGGAAGACACCCGTGCTCATCTCCATCCTTGAGCTCTTACGCATATCCCCCACACATAAAGCCATTCTTGATAAAATCTTGAGAGACATTGCCATCCCCACTGATCTGAATGTGGACCAGTTTCAAGCCATGGTGGGATACCTTTCTGTTCCACACTCCCTTACATTCATAGAAGCCGATGACACCTTCGTAAGTCAGCCACATAATGCACCTTTACACATTGAAGCCTTCCTACAAAAACATCGAATAAAATGAGTTCTGATAGATGGAGGAGCAGGTCTAAACATTTGTACAATGAGCACTACTAAACAATTTGGATATTCAGATAAAGTTATAAATTCTACAAACAAAATTACCATCAAGGCATATGATCATGAAGAGCGTTCATCCAAAGGCACAATCACCTTGCCTCTCAAAGTTGGGCCAGTTACAAAGGATGTGGTTTGTCAAGTCCTAGACCTAGATCTCACATACAACATATTGCTAGGACGTCCATGGATTCATGATATGAGCGCAATCCCATCTACATACCATCAATGCATTAAGTTTCCACACAATGGAGTTGAAGTGACCATCAAAGCTGACCCGAATCCATTCATATATTACAACAATCTCCGACCTAGATCAGAAATAACAATACCGGTCAATCGAGAGGCTATTCCTTCTTCAGCATATGTGGATCCAGAATCCTTGAAAGCTTCTACATCAAAACAAGCAGAGATCAAAGAAAAGTTCAAGTTTAAAGACTTGGGATGTGGTGAGTATATCTTTCATGTTGATCAACTCCCACTATCTCCTAAGGTATTCAGTCAACAGGAACAGTCTACAAGCAACTTCCAATACCAACGAATTGGGTGTGAACCACCTAGTGTTGTGGCTACTAAGTCTAAATGCAAATCTCCTCTAGTGGTTCAACCATCTCTTGATATCAATAGTCCTAAGAGTGGTTCCAGCAAAGAATCTATTGAGTGTATTGCCATCCCTCTTGAGAACTCACATAGCCTTACCATTTCATTCACTCATTTCATTTCCATTCCTCTCCTTGACTTGGATCAACAAGAATTACAAAAGCCCTTACTAATTGGGGATCAAAAATCAAGCTTTGAAAAGAAAAATCTAAAAGTCAAAAATAAAGAAAAGTCCTTTAGTACAAATCAAAATCAAAAGCTATTGGACTCTGCAAAAATCAGAGTCAAGGATAAAAATCCTACAGAAAAAAAAGAGAAAGAGATGATCTCCCCTAATATCAAAATAACTGGGGGCAAAAGTTCTAAAATTTCAAGTCAAAAAGCATACTTGTTGATCCTAAGTCTCCATCATGCTATCATACTTTAACTTCTTTTTGCAATAATAAGCCTTCATAACTCATCCACTTGTTCCATACATCCTTTCCCTTCTGGTGATACATCATGGACCTTTAATGGAGCTTTCTCCAAGGACTTTGTTATCAGGGATGCCCAAACTTCTTTAGGTGACACACATATGGGCCTGAGTAGTCCACACACTAGTAATTCTATCTCAGTTCCTTTATCAAGGAAGACAAACACTCAAGATACACATCATTCAGTCAAGGAACAATGCAACTACAATCATAAGATAAAGCCTCGGACACTTGAGGTAGGTGACTTAGTTCTCAGAGAAAATCCTAAAAATCAGCAAGATAGAGAGAAGAAGGGCAAGTTTGAACCAAACTGGCTTGGTCCTTGCATCATCACAACAGCATATGTATCTGGTGCATATCAACTCTCAACTACAGAAGGTTAATCTTTGGAGGATCCTATCAATAGCATGCACCTTCACAGGTTTTACACATAGCTCTTCCAAGTATCCCAGTTCAAAAATACAAAAAAATCATAAACATAAAAAAATCATTACTTGGTGAAAACCTGGCAAATAGGTGCCCTATGACACAAAAAAATCAAAAAACAAAAAAAGTAAAGAAAAACATTTCGTCCAATGGTGAAAACCACTTCGGTGGTGCCCTGGGCAAGTACCATGGTGAAAACTGGGTCACCAACGCCATGTGTAGGGACATTGCTCCTCCCTCCTTCAGGATTCCATCTCATCCTTTCACTTTGCACACACTCACAACCTGTCCATTCATAATAAACATACCCGATCCCATCATGGCTTGTTATTGATCTACCTAAGATTGGTTAGCCATCCATAATAAACATTCTTTTTCATCCCTTTCCATCCATAATAAATCAGCTCCTATCTGTGGCTAAGGCAAATCCTACATCTAGTGATGGGTGTGGAACTAAGAGCATCGCATGTTTCGAGGAGCACAGTTTCTTCCAATTTTCTTCAGTCTATCCACGCACAATCCACAATAAAGCAACATTTGCATCACCAGTCCACAATAAAGTTCCATCTTCTCCACAATAAAGTATCAGTTTCATGGATCCAGTTAGTTTCAGATGCGACACAACAACAACAATGGACTTCAACAAAATCAAATATTTCAATAGACTCAGACAACATTATGGTTCAGTGCGATCTGTCCTTTTTGTGAAAGTAAACATTGTGACCACAATCAAATAAGACTTATACAAGTGACAAGAGACACTAAACTTGAGGACTACAGTGGATGTTGGTGTCGAGTCTTGGTTTTCTTTTGATTTTATCTTTTGGTGACATGTCTTTTAGCTTTTTTGGGATGTCTCTGACTAGAGATTCTATCTTCAGGATGTCTTTGACTAGAAAGGCAAGGATGGGGTATCGTCACCTATTTTTCTTTGTTGTCTGTAGATTGTCTTTTAGTAATGCTATGACTTGTCCAAGGATATGAGGACACTGTAAGTCTAGTGTGAACTGGGGCATTCCCTGTTTGTGACTGTCTTATCTCCATGCAAATAGGTACAATGACTTTCTGGGTCAAACATATGCCTCGATTATCATAGCCTATTTTGCCATAATAAAGCTCAATGATGATAAAGCACAAGAAGCTCGTTCACTTTCATATCTTCTACCTTCCACCCCCCTTTCTTGATTGACCTCCATCATCCTTCTTGAGTCCGTGTAGCCCACTATCACATGACTAAGCATAATGACATGCCAAAAACATTTGCATTTCATGTAGTTGCGCCTGCATTACCACATGTTAGCATTTCATACATACATACAGATATTACAATTGCATCACATCCTACACACAACACATGTTAGCACATTTTACATTCTTATCATGTAAATAGTTATTTGCATTATCATATTCATCTGCATTTCATACATTCACATTTGCATTTGCATAACATTTAAAAACATAAAAGAACAAAAATATTGTATTGCATCATGTACATATTTGCATCCATATCATAAGCATCACATAGAAACATACATCACATAGGTACGCATGCATATAGCTACCGCAAAGATGAATCATCTCATATATATAATCATAAGTGTCATGATACAATGATGTCAAAATACATATGGCTACAAAATCACTCGAAGGTGTCTACATCATCATACAAAATGGTACAAAACTAATACATAGGAACCCACTGATAACTCCTACCAACACTGCTGGTAGTGTCAGTCCTGTCACTGTCATGGTATCCCATGCCACATGTCCAGCCCTCATCTCTAGTCCTAGATCCTGGAACACTCGTCTCAGGACATCCCTATCTCCATCTTGATCGTAGGGAATGGAAAGTGCAAGTCTCTGAGTGCCATCTCTCAGCTAACGCAGTCAGCAACCCCATGTTCGCCCGAAACTCAGGCACATATAGAATAAATTGCAGACCCATAACCTCAATGGCAGCTCGGTCCTCAAATGTCAGCTCCGGTCGTAACCTCTGAGTCTACGGGAATCTCTCTCGTGACTCCAGCATAGGCAAGTACTCCTGCAGTCAAGCAAATCAACTATGTTAGTCAAAGTGGCATTCCCTGTTCATCACAAAATGCTACTTTTTATCTATCATATGGTACTATATCCTAGTGACACTCACTGTTCATCACAAAGTGTTGCTTCTATCTTAGTGACACTCACTATTCATCACAAAGTGTTGCTTCTATCCTAGTGACACTCACTGTTCATCACAAAGTTTTGCTTCTAGCCTAGTGGTACTCCCTGTTCATCACAAAGTACTACATGATTTGCACTCCTTGTTCATCACAAAGTGCTACTCATATTAGTACTCCCTGTTCATCACAAAGTACTATGTCTTGGTACTCACTGTTCATCACAAAGTGCCTCGATATATCCTAGTCTTCCCTAGAGGACTTTCTTGAGTGTATCCTCTCAATAGCTTATCCAATCGACAACGTATGTTCATCACAGAACTGCTGATTTGGCCTAGAAGACATAAACGCGCTTTCATTACATAAACACGCTTACATATTGCACAGACACGCTTGGCACCAACACAGATGCACCTTAGCATTTTTTTAGCCCCACTTGACATTCCTAAAAGTGCATTTATTGCACTACCTAAGATGCATTAATGACAACATTTATTGCAACAAAGTACAAGGAGGTTTTGCGGTACTCACCAGCTCTCCTGCATCCACTGGCCTCTGAAATCGGCGAATGTGATTGAATCTATACACCATTGCCATCACTGCTGACTGCTGCTCTATTCTCTCTCTGCACTTTGATCTCTTGGATGTGTGGATGATAATGAGGATTTTTTCCTTCGTGGTCTATCTTATAGACTACCCTAGCCCTAGCTCTCATTTCCTGAGTCAGTCTTCTTTATCCTGTGACTCTGTCACTCTATTCTATCTTATCAGTCCATTCTACCTTTCTTTCTTATCGAGAGATTGTCTGCGATCTTTCTAGACATTTTCATCCAATCTCTCAAGGGGGCATATCATTCCCATCTTGGGGCAACTTTGTATCAGTTCATATTATCTTCTTCGAAACAACGCGACAAGCTACATTGTCTCAAAGAGGGGAAAAATGTAGACACCTAAAATTGTCAGTCTAATTAAATAAATATTTTTATTTATTTAATTATTTTAACCTAATTCATCTATTAATTAAATAAATCTTTATTTATTTAATTAATTCATTTATCCTCTTCTAGCCTTATTTCTCATTTAAATAAATACATTTATTTATTTAAATTGTCCTTTTCCTAAATTAAATAAATATCTTATTTATTTAATTGATCCCACTTCTTCTATTAATTAAATAAATCTTTATTTATTTAATTAATTCATTAACCTTTTCTACCCATGACACATGTCATTCATCTCTTAATTCATACACTACCTACCCCTCTCATTATTTTATTATTTTTTCTACCTACCCTCTAATCATAGCCGACCTCTTTTACACCTCTCAATCTTATCCCTCCATTTCATATAGTGTCTTCTATATAAGGAGATGCTTCCTTCATTATCAACCCTAATAAATCTATGCATCCTAATCAATTGATTACACTCACTATGCATTCAGCCCCAACTATGCCTTTGCACTTTCATATGCAATCCTACTTACAACCACATTTTTGTTCTTTGTTGAGCTCTTGTGCACACATAAAATCTGAGAGCAAATATATCAAGCAAGATCGATGGAGATAGGAAGAATGGAGATTTAAACCCTATTGGACATGTGATGGTATAATCTTTGTGATTTCATTTGATTTGCATTGTCTTAGGTAATATTCATATGTTATGGTAGATCTTTGTTGTTGTTAGGCTAGGGTTTTGTGGTTGAATCCATTTAGTCTTTCAATATTATCATTGTTGTTATCCATTTTCACCATATACACATATAGATCCTCATAAAGATAGAATAACATGCATAATTAAGATCATCCTCATATAGGGTCCATGTCTGCATATAGATCATCATAAAACAATAAAAGTCCAAGTATACAATGATATCAAATCAAAAGTACAAATGCCTCATCAAATACAAATCAAGTCATGGCTGTTCTATACCACTACCACCTGACTCTGTCCATCTTTGTTGCTGTGGGAGAGAAGACCATCCAAATGCCTATCTCCTCTTATCACTACTCCTCTGAGGAGGTCCCATGACCCCACCACTGCTAGTGTCCATCAACACAGTGGTATGATAACTACCTACTCTCTAGCTCTCTGCAACTACCTCCTCATATCATCATCGCTAGTGGGAATTTTCCTTCCCAGCTTGAACTAATGCTCTAATAGTATCAGCCAAGAGAGTACCTGATCCAACCTATTGAATATGATCAAGAAGGCCCTGAGTATCCTGTTGCCTCCTAACAGCTCTATCCCGCTCAGTAATAAGAGTCTGCACCTGTGCTCGAAGCTGATCAATCTATTCTCTCACATTTTCAATGGTGACCTGCTCTACCACATCACACTTTGGTGTAACCTGCTCTCCCACATCACGCTCTGGTGTAACCTGCTCTGCCATATCACACTCTGGTGCAACCTGTTTTGGCATGTCATGCTCTGGTGCAACCTACTCTGCCAAAGCCTGCTATGGTGCATGAACCCCAATCCCCTCACCACCAACCTATCCAACTGTTGGAATCTTAGTACGAGTAACTCTCTGAATCTACCATCTAATCAGGGGAACATGACCCTCAGGATCCTCATCATCTCCACCATGAGCTGTAATAACCCTAGGATCTGGCTGAATATGTCCAAAATCAATACCTCTCTGGCAACCCCCGTCCAGACCATTCACCCTCCCTCCTATCAATGGTAATCCTCTCAGTGATCTCATGTATGTCCTACCATGATCTCTCCCAATCCGTCCAGCATCCCTCCCACCCATAGGGCGTACTCTCTCAATCCTGCCAGCCGATCCAAACGGTCCTCCATGGACTCTCAATCGACCTCCCATCTGTCCAGGTCTCCTCCCACCACCACCACCATCCCCACCATCATCTCCACCTCCCCCTTCCTCCCGAGCAGCTCTAAGCTCTTGTCTCCATCTCCATCTCCTAGAAACTAGATCATCTAAATCATCATCCTCATCTCCTAAGATGGGAGGACGATCTGTTGGATCAGTAATGCAAGGAAATGGATGAGCTAATATGTACTGAGCATAATCTGTTGTAACCCTGGGATCAAGAATGTGTAATCTCATATCATATGTCACTCTCAGAGTAGCAACAAACTTTGCATGAGCAATCTCAAATGACAACGAAGGTCCCCAATCTCGTCTATGTCTATACCATCAAGCATATATTGTCACACCAGTAGGCATAGGTTGGATGATACCAAACTGTCTCAAAATATGACCAATCAACTATCGCATAACAATGAAAGGAGTCTGACCAATGAGATATCTACTTTGCATGATGAATGGTAATGTCTATGCATCATCCATCCATGGCTCACAATCAAGATATGGTCTCCAAGTCACGCTATCCAATAAATCTAATACCCGCCGCCAATAATCCATCTTACCCAGCTTATTCTAATTAAGGATACCTGCATAAACGTACACATATGGCTACCTCTCTCCATGAACTCTATGATGGACAGGCCGAGTAATAGCAATGTACTCCCAGCACCAGATCTGCAATATAGTGCATCCTGTCGATAAAATCGCACTCTCATCATAAACTACCTGATGAAGATCATGGTATAAGTGTGCTAGCATACAAACACCCCACGCATATCGAGTACAATGTTGAATCATACTAAGGAAAATCTCACCCCATCCAATAGAAAAACCTCGTGATATCCTATCAGGACATATAAATCCTCCAATCAAACCAGCAAGAATAAGAGGAAGAGCCTCGTAATACATCACCATATCTACCCAGCAGATCTCTCCTCTACCAATGCTCTCATCAGCAAACACAACTCTGCAAGCCTCTGTACCAAATCGATCGTAAAAATCATACTGCATAAGATCACCAGTCACTGGGATGTGCAGAATTTTGTAGACATCCTCAAGAGTGACACTAATCTCACCCATCAGCAGGTGGAATGTGTTATGCTCACTATGCCATCTCTCGACCAATGCTGTCAACAAACCTCTGTTATGCATAATCTTAGGCATATATAACAAATGGCATAAACCACAGGCATCTATGTGTCTAATCTCAGCCTGGGTAAGCTCTGGAACTAAATGATGCACTACCAGTAATTTCTCCTGACACTGGAGAACATCAATTTTCTCCTATTTATCAGAAGAAATCATCAAATCAATCAAGCTAATCAAAGCAATCCAATCTATCGATCAAATCTATCAAGTCAATCAACTATCAAATCTATCAAATCAACTTGAAGCAATCTATGTTATCTATCTACCAAAAACAAATTGAAGCAACTTATGCTATCAAATCATTTTAAAACCTATCAATCATGATTTTATATCAATCACTGAGTTTACTCAAAAGTCTGCTAAGCTCTTACATTAGAAACTAAATCGGTTTCTTAGAGCTACTCGATCAAATCTATCAATCCAATCTATCAATCAAATCAAATCAAGCTAATCTATCGATCAAATATATCGATCCAATCAATCAAATCTATCAATCAATCAACCTATCTATTCATCTATCAAGCATGTAATCGTTCAATCAAGTTCCTATTTTATCATCAATGCATATTAAACACGTTAAATCTAATCATCAAAGTGATTTTTAGCTTTTGTACTTATCAAAAACATCAAATTTGAGCAAAAGCGCTATCTTATTGAACATTTGCGCTAACTCTAAATGCAAATGTGCTAACCTAGTGCATATGCACTATCCTTTTTAACATTTGCGCTAAATCATACGCTCTAACTCATGCAAAAACGCTACCTTTCTAGGCATATGCGCTAACAAACAATGCATTTGCACTACCCAATACATATGCGCTAACATTTTGAACATATGTGCTAACAAAAAGAGCATATGTGCTAATCTATGCATTTGCGCTAAACCTAATTACATATGCACTAAAACAAATTGCAAAAGCACTAAAATAATGCCGAAAAAATTCAAAAAAATTCAAAAAACCAAAAAAGCGCCTAAAAACATGAAAATTTGAAAACAAAGCTCGGGATAAGCTACCTACTAGATACCCATGCTCGACTGGTCGCTAATATCGCTGAACTCGCTCAAATCGATGGTTCTCCACGGGGATCACCATTTTGCCACCTCAGCAAGAATATTTTCTCCACAAAGCTGACAAAGATAACAATGAAGTTAAAATTAGCCTTGATTAATTTAATATTTACTATTTGAAGAGTAATTAATTTCAAATGGGGCAATTTAATTGACTGAATTTTTATCAAATTATCACGAGATTAATCGTTCAAACTAGAATTTTCAAAAATTTCACAATTAATCTCCCGAGGGGACACACAATTAGGATTTTCAATCTCCATTAGGCATTATCGAGATTTGATTTAATCTTTGAAACAATGTTGTCTTCACATCATTTCAAAGAGGGGCAAAATGTATACACCTAAAATTGGCTATGAGCAATTAAATAAATATTTTATATTTATTTAATAATTATTCTTCTATTAAATAGTTAATTTGAAAAGATTAATTTATTTAATTTATTTTCATGTATTTCTATTAATTAATTCATTTATCTTATTCTTCTAATTAATTAAATATCTAATATTTAATTATTCCTCCTCCAAATTAATTAAATATCTAATATTTAATTATCTTCTCCAAACAATTAAATATCTAATATTTAATAGTTATTCTCCTATCCTATAGTCTCAAATATTAAATAATTCTTAAATTATTTAAATCCCTTTTCCAACTCACCTTTCATCTCCACTTCATCTTCCCATTGCCAACTCATCAAACATGTGGCTAAGGAAATTAATATTTCTTAAATATTAATTCATCATATATCTCCAACTTCCAAATTTAATGAATATTGTGTACGTACACATATTTCATAACCTCCTTCTATATTTTCTCCAACACCCCCTACATCTTAGGAAGGACTTGAGTCCACTTGTCCTCTCATGCCTAAATTTCCTCCAACCATCCCTAGATTCTCTCAGTTAGCAACCCAGTCAAGGTGAGATGAATGACACTTGTCTTCTCCTTCCCCCTTTCTCTCAACCTTCACCTTTGCTCATAGCCATTCAAATCTATAGATCTGATGATGACCGTTGATCTAAGCCACATCATCTAATCCTCTTAAAGTCTATAAAATCAAGAGCTCCAGTTGAGAGGGAGTTGAGTCTTCAAAATAGTTTCAATCAATCATATCCATCCATAAGTTTTTGAAGCAAATAGCAATTAGCAATTATCATTTTAGCAATAATCAAATAGCAATAATCATTTTAGCATAATCATGTACTATTGCATATCATAGTATCAGTTAACTAAAAGTTATCAGTCCATTCTTCATATGCCATCTTGGAAGCTAACAGTGCATTGTCTGAGAGCACACCATCTGCAACCAAGAACAATGGAGTTAGGACACAATGGGACATAAGTCGTGAAGGTAATATTAGTATTTTGTTTCATATGTACTTCATGTAGTTTCATTGGTTGAATTTGGATTTCCTATAGCATTTCCATTTGTATTTTGTGAAACTAACTTGTTGCAGGTAGCATTCTAAGGATGAAATTCAAGTCGACACATAGACTATAGTAGATCTCCATGTACCTCAGAAAGTGTTCAAGGAGACATAGGGAGATAAAATAATTAAATGTTTGTAGCCTATGTCAAATGGAAATTGTATATTCCATTAAGGGATACATTTTCGTATTAATTATAAGGTAAAATTGAGAAATCTTCCATCTTGACATTCACTTGGGGAGGAGGAAAAGTCAAGCTTACACATGTATTGGATGGTTACAAAGAGAATGGGAAAAGTCGCATGTTTAGGTGCTCACTTTGGAAAATTGATAAGAACCCACCTTAAGTGTCATTTTGAGGAATTTAAAAAGATACATATTGGCATTTTCTTGATGGTCATGTGTTTTTCATCAAAAAGTGTTGTGGGAATTCTAAGAGGCACAAATAGTACTATAAATTGGGGATTGGACTAGTTGTTTCATTATTTAGAGTTGACTCCTTTGTAGACCTTAAGAATTAAAGCTAGTAGCTCCAACCTGTAGGTTTTGAAAAGCCCTTAAGGTTAAAGAATTGTAATTGATGAATTTGTGGTTCATTGTATTGAGAAATAGAAGAAATTTTATTTCTTGCAAATTTTTGTGTTATTCTCTTTGTTATGCTATATGTGAATGTTGGGTAGAGTAACACTTCATCAAGTGTTACAAATCATTTGTAGCAAATCTTCTTTTGATGAAGTTTTGAGCCCACACAAAATTGCTCATTCTAAGGTCTTTCTTTAGACACATTACTTCTTTTTGCAACCTAAGTACATGTCTTTTTGCTTCTTCCCTCTTGTTCCTGGGTATGAGCAGGATCATGGCGTGCCAAAACAGGCCCTTAAGTGGCAATGAAATTTTAAAAAATCAGAGTTATGCAACTTGACATGAAAAATTGAATAAGTTATGAATATTCTTTTTAAAATATGTAAGAAGAGAATCTATAGAACATTGAATGTAGTTTCTAAGCTACTAGTTGTTTTTTGAAAAAAAAAATCCTATTTGATGAAAATTTCAAATTTCAATGCAGTAGTACAAAAATTTCAGGAAAAAGATAAGAAGTAGGTGTATGTCTGACCACCCTAATCACAATCAAATCATAATATTTTTTAATAAGATTTATAATATAAGTATTAGACACATGTGCAGATGTGACACATATTTTTTCATAATTTTTTATAAAGTAAATAATTATTTATGAATTTTTTACTACAACTTTTTAGAAATTTAGAAACTCCTATGTCTGACCACCTTAACTTGGTCAAAACCTTATGAAATTCAATTTTTTTTAATTTTTCCCTATAGTAGACGAAGCATAGGATGTGACGCATGTTTCAAATTCAAAAAATGTTATACGGTTTGAAAGTTATGAGTATTTCTCAATCAGTCTATCAATTACGACTTTTGTCAGAATTCAATTAGAAAATAAATAATAATTATTTATTAGAGTCCAAATAAGACAAGCCTTATATTGTTGGAAAGCTAAGAATGTCCTTAAAAAACCCTTTTCATTTTATTAATTTTGGTTATAAAAAAAGTCATCAGCCACCAGTGTAAAGTTTGGAAAATCAAGGAATACTGAAAAACACATTTTTTCAGTTGACTTTCCAGGCTTGTCACTTCCAAGCCAAATCCCAAAGCAAACTCGAGCCAAAATATGGAGGGAAAAATTTATGTTTTAAAATCGGATATCCGATTTTTGAAAAAATAAAAATAATATTTTAGTAAATTGGGCATAACTTTTGCGATTTATATCAAAATTTTGATTTTTTACAAGCGTTGGAAAGGTAATTAAGAGCTCTATGATATGGAATAGGTATATTTTTAATTATTTGTCTTAAAAAAAATTATAACTCATTGAAATTCATCCTTCATTTTTAAAACATAAAAAACTCATGACTTTTTCATATGATTTCCATATTGCATGAATTTTTGTAACAATCATCTCAAAATAAACTAAATAAGTAATTAATTAATAATAGAAAATTTATGAATTTTATTGAGTTCGATAAATTTTGATAAACCATGTTATCTATATTTGTTCATTTCTCCACCTCTCTCTCCTAAACCTACCACTCCACCAATTTGTTTCTTCCTCCCTCTCTTTTGTCCATATTTATACATCTTTCTCTAGACCTATATCTCTAACTATCAATGAATACCTCATTAAATCTCTCAAGCTCTACAAGGTGCTCATATTTCTACCTCTTCATAATTTCCTTCTCTATGTCACTCTCTCTTCCCTAAGACCTTGACTAGTCTCTTTGCATTTTTTTCTCATCTCTAGCAACAAAATTCAAAGGGGACAAGGAGAGGCATAGGGAAGTATCAAAAAAAGGAGAGGGGGAGAGAGATGAGAAGGAGAGATTAATTGGAGGGAAGAGAGAGTGTGAGAGAGAGAGCTATAGGTAATTAGGTGGAAGGCGAAGAGAGAGAGGGAGGGGGTGATTGGGGTGAAGAGAGAATGAGAGGGAGAGTTTGAGATTATTAGGGGGTAGGAGGAGAGGGGGAGAGGCGAAAGTATCAACAAAGAGAGAAGAGAGATGGGGACAGAGGTGAAGAGAGACATAGAGAGTAATTAGGGGGTGGGTAGAGGGGGAGAGGGAAGTATCTATAAACCCATAGGAGGAGAGAGGTGATCAAGGGTAATTGAGGAAAATAAATAATGTGAGAGAGAATATGGTGTCCTAAAGGGTCATATGGTGTCTCATGAACCTTTAGGACACCATATGACACCTTAGGACACCATATGATGTTTTTATAAGTCTTATGGTGTTCTAAGGGGTCATATGGTGTTCTATGAGCCTTTAGGACACTATATGGTGTCATTAGGTGTTGTATAGTGTGTTAAGGGGTCATATGGTATCTTATGACCCCTTAGGACACCATATGACCCCTTAGGTATTGTTAGGGCTCATATTGTGTCTGAATGGGTCATATGGTGTTGTTGGGGGTTGTATGGTGTGCTAAGGGGTCATATTGTGTCCTAAGGGGTCACAAGACATCGTATGACCCCTTAGACACCATATGATCCATTAGGTTTTGTTAGGGCTCATACTATGTCCTAAGAGGTCATATGGTGTCCCATGACCCTTTAGAACACCATATGACCCCTTAGGACATCATATGGTGTCATTATGGGTCTTATGGTGTCCTAAGGGGTCATATGGTGTTCTATAACCCCTTAGAACACCATATGACCCCTTAGGACATTAGATGATCCCTTAGGATACCATACGATACCTTGGGACACCATATGGTGTCACAAGGAGTCGTATGGTGTCCTAAGGGGTCATATGGTGTCCTATGAACCCTTAGGACACTATATGACCCAATAGGTGTCATCAGGGGTCTTATTGTGTCCTAATGGGTCATATGGGGTTGCATGACCCCTTAGGACACCATATGCTTGGAGACTATATGGTGCTATGGGTCATATGGTGTCCTATGACATCTTAGGACACCATATGACCCCTTAGGATACCATTTGGTGTTTTTATGTGTCGTATGGTGTCCTATGACCCCTTAGGTGTTATTAAGGTTTATTTTATGTCCTAAGGGGTCGTATTGTGTCCTACGAGGTCATACGGTGTCCTATGACCCCTTAGGACACTATATGACGTCGTTAGGGTTCATATTATGTCCTAAGGGGTCATATTGTGTCTTATGACCCCTTAGGACACCACATGGTGTCATTATGGGTCATATGGTGTTCTAAGGGGTCATATGGTGTTCTATGACCCCTTAGGACACCATTTTTATGTTGCTATGGGTCGTATGGTCTCCTAAGGGGTCATATGGTGTCCTATGACCCCTTAGGACACCATATGGTTTCATTATGCATCGTATGGTTTCCTAAGGGGTCATATGGTGTTCTATGACCCCTTAGGACACCATATGGTGTCATTAAGGGTCGTATGGTGTGCTAAGGGGTCATATGGTGTCCTATGACCCTTTATAACACCATATGACCCCTTAGGTATCGTTAGGCATCATTTTGTATCGTTAGGGGTCATAAGATGTCCTATGACACCTTAGGACACAATATGACCCCTTAGGTGTTGTTAGGGGTCATATTGTGTCCTAACGGGTCATATAGTGTCCTATGACCCCTTAGGACACCATATGGTGTTGTTTGGGATTGTATGGTGTGCTAAGGGGTCATATTGTGTCTTAAAGATTCCTAGGACATCTTAGGGGTCGTATTGTGTCCTAACGGGTCATATAGTGTCCTACGACCCCTTAGGACACCATATGGTGTCGTTTGGGATTGTATGGTGTGCTAAGGGGTCATATTGTGTCTTAAAGATTCCTAGGACATCATATAACCTCTCAGGACACCATATGACCCCTTAGATATCGTTAGGGGTCATATTGTGTCCTAGGGGGTCATATGGTGTCTCATGACATCATATGACCCCTTAAGACACCATATTGTGTCGTTATGGGTCTTCTTGTGTTCTAAGGGGTCATATGGTGTTCTAAGGGGTCATATGGTTTTATATGACCCCTTAGGATACCATATGACACCTTAGGACACCATATGGTGTCATAAAGGGTTGTATGGTGTTCTAAGGGGTCATATGGTGTTCTATAGTGTCATATGGTTTTGTATGACCCCTTAGGACACTATATAATGTCATTAGGGGTCGTATTATGTCATAATGGGTCATATTGTGTCGTTAGAGGTTGTATGGTGTGCTAAGGGGTCATATTGTGTTCTAAAGGTTCCTAGGACATCATATAACCCCTTAGGACACCATATGACCCCTTAGGTGTCGTTAGGGGTCATATTGTGTCCTAAGGAGTCATATGGTGTCTCATGACACCATATGACCCCTTAGGACACCATATCATGTAGTTATGGGTCTTCTTGTGTTATAAGGGGTCATATGGTGTTATATGACCCGTTAGGATACCATATGACCCCTTAGGAAACCATATGGTGTCGTAAAGGGTGGTATGGTGTCACAAGGGGTCGTATGGTGTCCTAAGGGGTCATATGGTGTCTTATGACCCCTTAGGATACTATATGACGTTGTTAGGGGTCATATTATGTCCTAAGGGGTAATATTGTTTCTTATGACCCCTTAAGACACCACATTGTGTCGTTATGGGTTGTATGGTGTTCTAAGGGGTCATATGGTGTTTTATTACCCTCTAAGACACCATATTATGTTGTTATGGTTATAGAGTCCCCTAAGGGGTCATATTGTGTCTTATGACCCCTTAGGACACCACATGGTGTCATTATGGGTCATATGGTGTTCTAAGGGGTCATATGGTGTTCGATGACCACTTAGGACACCATTTTTATGTTGCTATGGGTCGTATGGTCTCCTAAGGGGTCATATGGTGTCCTATGACCCCTTAGGACACCATATAGTGTCATTATGCATCGTACAGTGTCCTAAGGGGTCATATGGTGTTCTATGGGCCCTTAGGACACCATATGGTGTCATTAGGGGTCATATTGTGTGCTAAGGGGTCAAATGGTGTCCTATGACCCCTTAGAACACCATATGACCCTTTAGGTATTGTTAGGTGTCATTTTGTGTCGTTAGGGGTCATATTGTGTCCTATGACCCCTTAGGACACAATATGACCCCTTAAGACACCATATAGTGTCGTTAAGGGTCATATGGTGTCCTATGACCCCTTAGGACACACTATGACCCCTTAGGTGTTGTTAGGGGTCATATTATGTCCTAATGGGTCATATGGTGTCCTACGACCCCTTAGGACACCATATGGTGTCATTAGGGGTTGTATGGTGTGCTAAGGGGCCATATTATGTCCTAAAGGTTCCTAGGACATCATATAACCCCTTAGGACACCATATGACCCCTTAGGTATCATTAGGGGTCATATTGTGTCCTAAGGGGTCATATGGTGTCTCTTGACACCATATGACCCCTAAGGACACCATATTGTGTCGTTATGGGTCTTCTTGTGTTATAAGGGGTCATATGGTGTTATATGACCCCTTAGGACATCATATGGTGTCATAAGGTATCGTATGGTGTTATAAGGGGTCATATGATGTCCTATGACCCCTTATGACACTATTTGACCCCTTAGGTGTCGTCATGGGTCGTATTGTGTCCTAATTGGTCAAATGACGTTCTTTGACCCCTTAAGACCCCATATGACCCCTTGGGACACTATATGGTGCTATGGGTCGTATGGTGTCCTAAGGGGTCATATGGTGTCCTATGACCCCTTAAGACACCATATGACCCTTTAGGATGCCACATTGTGTCATTAGGGGTTGTATGGTGTACTAAGGGGTCATTTGGTGTCTTATGACCCCTTAGGACACCATATGGTGCCATTAGGGGTCTTATTGTGTCTTAAGGGGTCATATGGTGTTTTATGACCCCTTATGACACCATATGACCCCTTAGGAGACCATATGGTGTTGTTAGGGGTCATATTGTGTCATAAGGGGTCATATGATGTTATATGACCTCTTTGGACATGATATAACCCCTTAGGAGACCATATATACTAATTTTCAAATAAGGAGAGATATAAGGGTGAAGAGAGATGAAGAACTAAAGGACAAGGACATAAATAGAGATATAGATATTAAGGAGTATGAAGTGAGAGGGAGAAAAAATAAAGGACAAGAATGGATAGAAAGAGGTAGACATATCTAGATATTGAAAAGGAGAGAGGAAGATAGAGATAAAAAATGAAGATAAAGGGAGAGGGAGGTGAATAGATGTAGAGAAAGAGAGAGGTAAAGACAAAGATAAATATATGAAGAGATGGAGAAAAATGGATAGAGAGGGGTAAAGAGAGAGATAAAAAAAGGAAGAGATAGAGAGATATAAAGCAAGAGGAATATCGATAGATAGAGATATATAGATAGTGCAAGAGAGTGAGAAAGAGAGATAGAGATTATAGATAGGGATAGATAGAGAGGGAGAGAGAAAAAGAGGAATATGATATAGAGATATATAAAGACACTATAGAGAAGGATGTGGGGAGAGAGAAAAAGATATATAAATATGAAGTAAATAAAGAGATAAAAGTAGAGAAAGGGATAGATACTTCAAGAGGGCGATAGAGGAAGAGACAGAGAACTAGATTAATCATGTATAGAGGAATATATATAAAGATAGAGGAACATATAAAAAGAGAGATTGATAGGGAAAGATATTGAGATGTGAAGATGGAGATAGAGATAGATATGGATAGAACGTGATAGAGAGAGTAAGACAAATGGAGGGAGAGATGCAGTGAATAAGTTAGATTTAGAGATAATGAGATATAAATATACATGAAGATAGAT
Source organism: Cryptomeria japonica (assembly GCF_030272615.1). Classification (NCBI taxonomy): domain Eukaryota; kingdom Viridiplantae; phylum Streptophyta; class Pinopsida; order Cupressales; family Cupressaceae; genus Cryptomeria; species Cryptomeria japonica. The sequence goes on along the minus strand of NC_081408.1, from coordinate 618,020,430 downwards.
CTATAGGGATAGAGAGAGAGAGGGGACAAGATAGGGAGAGAAAGGAGGTGATAGAGACAAGTAATATATAAGTATAGGTAGGATAAGGTAAAGGAGGGAGATAAATAGAGAGAAGAGAGATTATTAGAGAGAAATCTAGAAATAAGGAGTGACAATGATGGAGTGGGAGAGGGAGAGATATGAATAGAAAAATGGAGATATATGTAGAGATGCATGTAACTTGGGAATTTATTTATCTACATGGAATGAGAAAATAAGTGATATAAGTAGAGAAGAAAGAGATATATAAAATATATTATATAAGTATAGATAGACAAGTGATAGATAAAGGAGGTGATAGGAAAAAAAAATGAGACTTTGTATGCAAAATTTGTGAGTATTTAAAGTTTTAAAATTCAAGGACTAATTTCAAATGATTATAATTAATTTTTTGTCTATAATATCATCAAAATACCTCATCCATTTGATAGGTATGTGAATTACCTTTCCAATGCCTATAAAAAATCAAAATTTTGATAAGAAACACAAAAGTTATGCCCATTTTACTAAACTATATTTTTTATGTTGAGAAAATCGGATCCGATTTGAAAAGTATGATATCACAATGGTGACATCACAATAGTGACATCATAAATCAGATATCCAATATTATTGGATATCCGATTTGGTTTGGTATTACCAAACCAAATTCAAATTTCGCCCGACCCAAATAAAAAGTCAAAGCAGATTTTGGCGTGTTTGGAAAGGTTGAAAACGCATTTTTTCTCCATTGCCACTTTTTGACCCCCCATGATCTTGCACATACCCTCCTCTCAAATATGAGGCTCATTTGTAATTTAGGAGCTATAGCCTCATCCTCCAACAAAAGGCTCTTTTCCTTTGAAATTCCCAATGCTTCTCTTAATCATTGTTATCCCAAGTGAATTGTGCAATTTTCTCATTTTTCTCCTTAACCTTGGCCTGATTGAATAGGGAAATATTCACATTTAACTCTTCTATATCACTTGCAGAAACATCCTTAAGCCTATAAACCATAAATTGACCCATGATTTCATTTGGTTCACTAATCAATTTTCGCCTTTTACCTTCAAGATACAAACACCAAGTTGACAAAGTTTTGTTTGAGGGCTTGAACTGTGAACAAAAACAAAGATTATCATATCCTTCATCAGAAAGATCATAATAAAATTTATGGTTCCTCCTTAAATTATCAAAGACAATGCTAGATAATATATCCATTCCTGGAATAATTAAAGAACCAACCTCTTTCAACAACTGTCTTCCTCTTTCTGGCATCACGTGCTCAAATTCCTCCTTTAGCCCTTCATAAAACTTCCTATTATATTCCTCTCATTGTTCATTAGAAATTTCCAATTCTCATCCAACTTTCTCTTCCCTTCCATTTGTACATAAACAACCTAAACTCCTTGGAGTGTATAAACTTATCATTAGACAAGAATGTTTCTAAAGCCTTCCTTCTTACATCCTCAATTAGATAACTGCTTATTTGAATTAGGCCACCATTGCACTCATTAGGTGGGATGTAAGGTGGGAAGCTCACTTCTTGATTCACTTCCATTTCCTCTTGCTGATCACCTCTTTCATCAACCTCCCATGACAGTGCAATATTTGAAGATGGTGTTGGATACATTCGTTCTAATGGGGGTGCTTCCACTAGTCCTTCCACAGCATAAATTGATGGACTTGGGGAGGGAGGTGGAGGAACAAAAAAATTGGCCAAAAGGATAGGTTCATCATGGATGATCATTTCCCTTCTTTGTACTCTATTAAACTCATCTAGAAAGATACCTTGATAGAAAGGGTCCTCTAGTCTCCTACTCTCAACTTTTTACACTTTGAAATAGCTCGACCTCCTTGCTTTAACCTCCTCATAAGAATTACAATTCCGCATCAACTCCTCCCTTAGTTCAAATTCATGCTTAACCTTCCCCAATCTTACTACCCTTTTCATAGAAGTATAATACCCCCCTGGGCCAAATTCTCTAGCTTTTACCCCCACTAGCAAATGAAGAGACTTGATAAATTCAATAGCTTGCTCAAAACCTTTGTTTGAGTTTATCTCAAAGTCACAAATTTCAAGATATGATGGGAGAAAAGGCCCCTTTTCCTGAAGGGGGTTGAGACTTCAAACATCTGCCATACTATTTCCAGAGTAGCTAATCAGTTTCGTACAATAAATGTCAAAATGTGTGGCATTCCACTTAGTCCATAAATCCTAATGTATGTATACTCCTCATCCATGTACCAATCGACCCAATTATGATCAATGCTCACTTTGAGTTCATCTTATTTTCCTTTTGGCCTCAGGAGATTATTGACTTGCTTTGTTAATCAAGGAAGCTATATGCCACATGCAATATAAATCCTTCTGACAAAGTGTTGCTCAAATATGAGAGCCTATGAGTGTTCATATCTATTATCCCAAATAGAGGTCCACAATTGAATTGGCACCTTAATGCCTTTCTAGACAGGTCTAACATGGCGTGATGGACTTCACACTTTATACTTTTGTCCTTGGAACAATAACATGTGCATTAACAATGACTACCATTTGAATATTACTTTGGTACCACCCTGGTGAATTCTCACCAGTGAATTATGAATTGCATCTGCAACAAACTGAGGGCAATCATACGTCCTATGGTCGATCTCACTTTGGACATCACAAGTGAGAAACATTATCTCTTGAGGCATCAAAGGGTCTCCACTATACCCCAACATGTGACATATTGTATAATATGTCATCTCAAAATATCTATAAAATAGGTCAATCTTATATGGGGTATTTTCAGTCCTAGAAAACTGCTCCAAGTTACCCTTATACCTTGGTTTGTGCACTAAAAATACCCCATATTCTACTTTCAAACCTTCCAAATCAATAGCCATGGTACAATCTCAACAATCTTTTAAATCAAATACTTCTAGTATTTTATCTCTATTGATGTCTAATAGTCTCCCATTTACAGCTCCAATGTACTGAACTTCAAGGTTATAACACTTTTCTAGGGCTTTGATCAAGTCTACATTAACAAAAATATTTGAGACAACTAGCCTAGCCAGACCTAATCTCTAGGGGTTACACTCTGGAATTGCAGACTCTGATTTTGTAAAGAAAAAATAAAAGATATGATGTCCTCTAACATTGAAATAACTCTCTTTACAATAACATTGCTTTTCAAATAACTTTGAGACACCAGCTCCTATCTTAGGTCTATACAATGACTCGGGCAACAAAGAAATCAAGTTGTCATGCAATTTTTTCTCTTTCTTTTGTCTCTTTTCCTTAGGTTCTCCTGATTGTGAAACTCTCAAGGGAGTAGACATTTTACAAATTCACAAATATCTCACCCTAAGTCCTTATATGGCTCCAATTAGGGATACAACTACTTACCCTACAATTCTTTTTCAGAGGAACAAGGAAAATAGGATACATAACTTACAAGATTTTTCCTGCCTAAATTAGACTCTTTGGTAGCTGAATCTCTCCGTAGAAAACACAACTCCACTCTTCCACTCTACACTAAACCTTTTCTGAGCTCCACAATTGGGGAATTGAAATTAATCAATAGATTTAACTCATTATTATTTTCCTTATCAATGCAGTTTGTGCAAATTATGGTGGCACAAATGGGCCTTGTGCAAGTTTGAATATGGACCATTGATCTCAGAACATCGACGACTAGTGATGGAATTTAAATCTCCCTACCTGAGGAAACCACTTTTGACCAGTCACATTGCTAGCCCTTTTCTTTATTTCCTTTTCTCGGGAACTCGTCAAAACAGAAACATGAAGTTCCACAACCCCCAAGATCTCAATCTTCACGGCCCAAATTGGGACACAACTGAACAAGGAAAAAGTCTTCACCAAGTTCCAAGTGAAGTGTAATGATATCAATTCTTTACCACATTAGACAACAAAGTGACACTATTGAAGAATGCTCACAAGCATGGCCCACCTTAGAAAGATTAAAACATGTGACTTTAATACTAGTTTCTAAGTCATCATGTGGGGGGCCAAACCTAAAGGACATATAGAAATCAAAATGACACAACCTATCGACAGACCAGTCATACAACAATTCTATAACACAAGGTTGGTTTCATACAACAATAAACCCTTGAAGAACCAACTTAAAGGGAAAAAGACCGGGAGAATAGGTCACCACTCAAAAAGGAATATGATCAAAACACATTCAAAATTTGGAGGGAAGGAAAACGAGCTAGAGAAAAAGAATACACCCTATTCAAAATAGGCCTAGTAGGATGTTCAAATGAGGGGGTACAAGGCTTTCTTTTATACCTCTCCTCATCAAATGTGTGTGAATTTTTGGGAAGGGCTGACACAAGAAGGGAATAACTACCTAAATTTAGTGACCATTGTTGGATCTCAAATTGCCCCACTTTAAGTGGGAAAAGGACAACCAATAAGCATTTGTCAAAGGACAAGTTCACCTAGTACATCCTTGTCCAAGGAGAAGGGTGTTTGGGAAATGCTTGTCTAGCCTATCAAGACTGAGTTTAAGACCATTGAACCAAATTCTAGGTGAACATTGAAATTTGAAGCCTATGTGAACAAAATCAAACATGGTCAAAGAACAAAAGGCTGAAATGCTATTAAAGTGAGGCCTAAGAGAGGATGAAATTATATAGGGATACAATTTATGATGCTACAATATGGCAATACCAAGGACCATTTTTCTCTTTTGTTGAATCATTAAATATATAAAATTGTTGGTCTTATGTGTGTGTCATTCACCACAAATACCATAATATATAGTTTTGAGTCCTCTATTGGTTTTGTGATCTCTAGTCTTAAAATACTAGCTCATTTTTCCTTTAATACAAGATACTCTTCTCATAGGTGACCTTAATTTGAATATTAAGTACACTATATCTTATTTTTATGAAGTGGTGATGCCCCTCTTTATCTCTCCTTTTACTGCTATCTCTTGTGTAATTTTTGATATTTTTGTTTCTAATTTCAAATTTTCTATATCATAAATTTTACTTTTCCTATTTTTCCTTCTCAAGGTTTGTGCTTCAATCCTAGAAGTCAATTCCACCAATTTTTTATATCAACTAGAAATTATTCTATCTAATAATAACTTAATCACTAGCCATAGTCTAAAAATAAAGCATTCAGTTCTTTATTTCTTTATAATTGGTTGTTTTCATTTTACTCCCTTAATCTTTGGTTAAATTTTCTTATGGTATCATCTTTCCTTTTAATTATTTATTTTATCTTACTCAAGATTTTTAGTGAAACCTCTAGGCATTGAAGAATGTTCAAATTATTCTTTTCCTAATTAGTCCATTCTTTGTTGTGTCTTGATTTTGTATTCATATCTTTTGACCTTTTAAATTATATGTAAATTCTATAGTTATTGGTTGGAATATTGTGTGTTGCATCGTCCTTGTTGAAAATGGAATTATGATTCATATATAGAAATTCTTAAATAATCTCCTTTTGAGAATAAAGGTAAAGTTCAAAAGTTATATCATATGCATTTATCATGAATGACCCAAGAACAAATCACAAAGAAAAATATTGAGAAATGAGGTCCTCTTCATTACCTCCCAATATATTTAAAACCATATTGTAATTATTTTCCTTCTGTTGGCATTGTGTTGTCATTGATGTCAACCGGTATGGGATGATTACTGGTAGAAGAGATGTATGCACAACACTGTTATGAAGGAGTACAGGATGTGATATCTTGGATATCACCTTGTGTTGTTGAACACCGGTAAAGATAAGGAAGATGACCTCAGAGGACATCAGTACACAAGCTAGTGCCTGACTTGTGTGAAGAGATGGAGAAGTGTTGTGAGCAGTTACTTGGGATGAAGAGGCAAAATGTTATCTAAATCACTTCAACATTGGAAGAGAAGAATGAACCAATATGTTGTGAGGTTGCAGAACTGTAGGACTCCCACCAAAAGAAGTTGCAGTCATCTTGAGAAGAGTCAGAGGAAGTCTCAAGTGTTTGTCACCCTGACAAACCGGTAGAGGAAGGAACATTCTTGATCAGGAAGAAAGGATGTGTAAATGTAAGTATAGGAATATGATCTCTCTGAAAGAAGATAGGAGGCTTATGAAGGTTAATGACATGATGTCATCAAGTGTGGTAACTGATATATGAGTCCATCAGTTATTTATGCAGGGTGTTGCAGAAGATTTCCCATTTGTGTAAATGAGCATACTTAGGACTTACCAGTCTGGAGACCGGTTTGAGAGTTCCATCAATAGCTCAAGATGAGAGCAGCTATGACAAAGTAACCGGTAGAATGGTTGAGATCAGAAGGGTTAGCAAACCGGCCGAAGTGAGGAACCAGTAAGGTGGTTGGTCGATGATCCTACTTGGACCGACTTGAAGTGTCGAGCTAGCAAACATTTGACATGGAGTCAACATGGAAAACTCGCGATTGGATAAAGATAAAATGTACAACGATGGGGTTGTTGCAGGGGTTGGTTAGCTTTAATGAAATGTCACTCAAATCACGAGACATGTTGCAGAAGGATTGTAGGGGTTTGAGGCTCGAGGTCTGAAAGACAACTACGAGCCAACTAATAGTTTGAGAAGATCGAGGTGATGAAGGAAATAGCCTAACAGATCTCTTGTGACTAATCGAAGGATTTGCTGAGAAGGTAAAAATCAAATCACCAAGATTAAAGGGCGTGATCGAGGAAACATGACTATAGAGGAGATATGCATTCAATGTCAGAAAGATCAAATCTTGCAATATCTAATTGGATTTGGTATGTCTCGAAGATGGTGAAGAAAACCTAACCGCCTGAGTTTTGAATTGGCGTTTGGTGGGAAATCTGGGCTATAAGTAAAAAGGCCTAAGAGATTGTTTGTTGCTGCTGAATATAGAGAATATTGTATTATTGTGAAGCTGTAGACTTCTGCAAGTAAAGACTAGATCAGCCGAGTGCTCAATGAGCAAGAGAGGGAGAGTGAACCTAGTTGAAGCTTTCAATTGGTTGGAGAGAAGAATCGGTAGTGACTACACCAGCAGAGTGTGAAACTGGTGATGTGCAGAGAGTGAGGTGCGAATCCAGCAGAGTAGCAGCAGGTGCAAAGCAGGAAGAAGAGTGAGTCGATAGAAGAGAGAAGTACTTTACCGATAGAGTAAGACATTTGATAAGGTTGCAAGATTCACTTGTAACAAGATAATAACTTATGTATTTGAAGTTTGCATTATGAACACTGAGTTGTAGCTTGGTGCAGGGGTTGGTGCTCCTCTGGGTTGTAGCCCTTAAATCTATTAGGGGTTGTAGCTCCTTGGGTTGGTGCCCTAAAGTCAGGGTTTGTATCTCCTTGGGTTGGTGCCCTAAACTGTATAACTTTATTTTACCGTGAGGTTGGATTGGAGCAGTAGACTCCAGCAAGATTGCTCACCAAGGTTTTTCCCACATTGGATTTTCCTCGTATATATTGGTGTTATGTGATGTATCCTTGTGTGTGTGTGTGTAATTGAGTTATTTTTAGTACTAATTGGTAAATCTTCTTTGTGCTTGATTCACAAACTGGTGTCACCCTCAAAGGAAAGCCAAAAGGAAAAGTTTTGAGAACCACTGATTCACCCCCTCCCCCTCTCAATGGTGCATTGTGTCTAACACCTTCATCATAATAAATTATAAAGTAATGTGTTTTTGCATCCTCCATAGTTACAAAAGTATAGAGGGTTTCATCCTTATCCATGAAGAAAACAAACAAAATTAAAAAAAGTATAGAAGGCTTCATCCATATCCATGAAGAAAACTAACAAAATTAAATTTAGAAAATATTGAAATATCATATTTGACAAGGGTCATTTCTCTACACAAGATGGATAAAGAAAAATAAGAATATTTTGACAACACATATGAAACCTAATCCAAAAAATACATGGGGAAATGATAAAGAGAGGTAGCACACTAATTCCATATATCAAGAATATTTTCTAAATTTTTTATATTTTATTAAGATGAATTTCACTTAAATGAGGTTACAAAACACATAATTAGGATAAATGTGAATAAATAAATGAGGAACTAACCATTGATCTCTCTCTCTCTCTCTCTCCATGTTATGTGTTGGCATGTGAATGCACATTAATATGCACATATACATGCATATATGTATCTATATATGTTCACACATGTAATAAACTTGTGTGTATCATATCTATGCAGACACATGTGTGTATAGGTATTATACACACAATATATGGATACATATATTTTGGGTTTATATATATGTACACGCATGCAAGCATATGTACAGTTACACACACACACATATGTGTGTATGTATATGTGTATGTGTGTCTGTGTGCATGCATATGCATATACATATACATATACTTATACATATATATGCATGCATACATACATACATATATATATGTATGTATGTATGTATGTATGTATGTATACATACATATATACACACATACATTTATGTATGTATATATATGTATGTATATTAATATGTATGTATATATATGTATATATGTATATGTATGTATATACATATGTACATATACATATACATATACATGCATACATACATACATACATACATACACACACACATATATATCCACACACACACATATATATGTAAAGTGGAAAATTGGATCCTAGTGACTCCCCACCTAGGAGAGAGAAAGGAAGCCACTAGGATGATTTTCACTTGGGAAGAACTTTACATTCAAAAGAGGGGTCGAATCCACTGGATCCAAATCCAAGAGAGACGAGGATCTGAATACTAAGTGGATTGCAAGTGGTTGAAGTGATTTACCCTCTTTTGTAAATGAGAAAGTTGACTTGTTGAATATGTTGGAAAAGAGAGGAAATGAGTGAAATGAGGTGCTACCAGTTCGGGATTGCGTTGTAACTTTAGATCAGAGCTAATTAAACTGACGTAGATCTGCCTTGTAAATTTGGAGAAAAGTCAGTAGGATCGTGGTGGGAATGTACATGGTCCACCACAAAATCTGTGAAACGAAAAGGGTTGTTTCGTCTTTGCAAATGAAGCCCAAACTTGCAATTACAACTACGCACCTACAAACTACACACATAAAAGAGAAGAAAGGGTGATTATGGATAGGAGTTTGCCTCAGTCAAACCCTAGTTGAGGAATCAACCTAGAAAAAAAGTAATTTCAAATGCTTGAATGTAAACAATGGAGATGTATACCTTGTAGATCTGCAACTTGTTGATGATGACTGCTTTTCTTCTTGAATGTAATCACAATATTGTTTGAAATGGCATGCAACATGACAAAACTTTAACACACACACATGCTTGCAAATGAATGTTGTAATGTTGCTCCAATGGATGAATGAAGAAGACTTGAATGCTTGAATGCTTGATAACGACCTTGAAATCTTGTATCTTCTCCTTATGCTCTCTATCTCTTATCATCTGTCATCCGTCCTTCGTCCTCCTCTGAATGAGAGTATTGAATTTCCTTTCATACATGCTTCAAGGATTAACTTTCAACCACCAAAGGCCGACAAAGCAGAATAACAAACCCCGAAGACACGAAGTGCATAGGAGATCGGGTAACCCACAAATAGGACCACCCTAGGAGATGGGGACAGGGGCGCCACACCACTATCCTAGGGGGGATAGGGGTGCCACGCCCTTGTCCTAGGGAGGACAAGGGCGCCATGCCCCCATCCTGCCCTATTTTGGGCCCGAGACAGGATATAGAGCAGCCACAAGGCATAAGGAGAAAAGGAGAAGGGTTAAAAATTATATAGAAGTAGGTCCTGGTTAAGGAAGGAGATGTTGTCGCCAAGGTGAGGACCCCAAATGTGGTTAAAATTGTAGGGGTCGCAATTTTATGACACTACAATACACACACACACACTCACATCCATATATATGTATACATATATACATGTATATACATACATTACATATATATGTATGTATATATACATATACATATACATATATACACATATGTATACAAACACACACACACACACACACACACACACACACACACACACACACACACACACACACACACACACACACACACACACATATATATATTTGTGTGTGTGTGTGTACATTTTGTATGTATGTAATCATATGATTACAAAAAAATTTATTACATGTAGATGAAGGGGTTTAATCTTTTCACTTTAATCCTATTAAATAATTAACTAATAATTAAATATAGTTGATGAAACAGTGCATTTAAAAACACTTCACCCCACACCTCAATATTTGTTGTGTTTGTTCACAAACGTATTTTGTAAAATACTTGGATTTACTAATCCCTGGTATATAGAACCTAGAAACATATGCCTACATTTTAATATGTTTATAACATATGCATACTATCTATAAGGGCGCTTTGCATCATTTCACTAGTTACAAGTAACTTTTAAGATTAAAAGTTATCACTTAAACATAATTTTATTCTTAATTAATCATACTCACTCATATTACATGTGTATGTGTATGTATGATCTTTTATATAACATAAAAACATCATTATATGTGCTTTATTATGTATATGTGTATGTGTATGTATGATCTTTTATATAACATAAATACAAAGAATCCAATGACCTTTTCCTTGGAATTCAATGTACTTTTAATGAAGCATTCACTTTGTTGCTCATTGCATCTTATTTCACCGTACTGAAAATTTGAATGCATCTACCCACAATGGTTGTCAATGGCAAACAAAGTGTAATGTGAATATATCTGTCTTAGTTTGCGCCTACAAATCCCACATGATACACGGGTGATATTGTCACCCAGCTTCTTCCCCATACAAACCATCATTCAACTGTCTCCCATTTGTATTGTATGACATTTTTGCACTTCTCCACGAGCAAAAGTCAATCTCGAATTTATGAAAAGCACAAAAATGGGTAGAGCTATCACAGACTCGTCGTTTCTCAAGCCTTCAAATTCAACTCCGCGCCTCCATCTGTGGCAGTCATGTATTGATATTATTGTTAGTACAAGAAATTCTACATTTGCACAGGTCCTATTATTATTGGTAGCACAACATTTCCTTTAGAAGAACGCTCTGCTTCATCATAAGCTTTGATGGTTATTTTCTTTTTCAGGTCTACTGCATTCTTTAAATATCTCAAAGCTTTTATCAAACTTAATGCACAAATGTTTAAGCCGGCTCCTCCATCTATGAGCACATGTTTGACACGAGTTTTATTTATGGAGACTTCAACATGTAAGGGAGCATTATGAGGATATTGTAGGGATGCATCATCATTCTCAGAAAATGATAAGAAATGAGGAGCTATAAGGTGTCCTACCATATTTTGGAACTGATCTACTTCCAAATCTTTTGAAACTATTGTTTCCACTAAAGCTTTCTCCAAAATATCCTTGTGCATAGGTGAAATCTTGAGAAGTTCCAGAATTGATATTTGAGCTGGTATTCTTTGTAATTGCTCTACTAAATTGTATTGTTGTGGATTGGGTGGCGGATCTTTTGCTACACTTGGAAAGGTAACCTTTGCTTTTCTTCTCGTGATAACATTGATTGGTTTTGAAGATGAGTTTTCGTTAACAATGATTACATTCACCACATCATCATATGTATAAGTGTAATTCACTTTGGTTTTTCCTTTGTCATCTTTTAATTGGGACGATTCGCCTTTGTCATAATTTGGGAGTGGAGTTTTGAAAGCCAAGTGTGATTCGTTTGTTTTATGAATATCCACTGTGATGGTTCCATTATCGATTAGATCTTGGATAAGGTGTTTCAATCTCTGACAATCATTTGTTAGGTGTCCTTTATTTCGATGATAGTTGCAAAAATGATTGTCATTCCACCAATTAGGTTTGACTGGTGGTTCATAATTTCTTGCTTCTGGTAGAACAATTAATTTGTTGGCAAGCAAAGTTTTTAGAGCTGATTCCAAAGATTCTCCAATGTTTGTGAATTTCCTTCGAGGGTTGGAGAAAAAGGACTTAGCTTTATTGTTTTTTGGATTGTTATTGCTCGGGTTTTGACTTGATAGATTGAATATTGGTTGTTGTTTTGTAGTACTATTATCGTCATTCCCTTCATTGCTGACATTTCTATGTTTTGACCAGAACTTGGGTTTGTCATTGTTGTTGTTGTTATTGTTGTATGAATTATTGTAAAGTTTTAGTTTTCCTTTCTTTACCATTGCGTTCTCTAATCCATACTTCTTCCTTTGGATTTTCCAGAGGATTCTCTTTGGTGGAGACCGACCCAGTGGTTTTACACATTTGATCTGTTCTTTGGCATTTGATCCCTCTTGGGCCGACACAAATCCCTCTAGACCATATAAATTAATGTAATTAAGCATCATAATGCATTAGGGGGAATATAGATGATATATCCAAAGATTTAGAGGTTTGGAGTTGACCAATTATGTAATTAAGAATATATATAGCAAGCCAGTGAGCCAAATCTTGTAGTCCAGATGTTACCGGTCATTTGTAATCAATTTTCATGTACTAATTCATTCAGTTTTGCATTGCCTCCATCATCTTGTATTGATTTCATTATGTTTACTCTTTCTGCACAGTCTAGATAGATCTCATTGAGATCTCTCCCAAGCGTGACTGCACCAATTTTCTCCTATTGATCACCTCTTTCATCAGCCCCTTGTGATAGTGCAATATTTGAAGATGGTGCTAGAGACATTCGTGCTAATCGGGGTGCTTCCAATGGTCCTTCCACTACATAAATTGATGGAATTGGGGAGGGAGGTGGAGGAACAGACATGTTATGCCCTGCATATCTAGTCCCATCATATTTATTCTATAAAAATATGGGTAATCTTTTTTGTCTTTTTCTATTAGTTTTCCCTTCATTTTTAGCTTTTGTTTTGGCCACCTCGGGAGTTCGGGTTCCCAAAGTTCCGGGGTGGGATTTTTCTTGTTTTTATTTCCTTGTTCATAAGTTCGGGTTCCTAGACTCCCAAGTTCTTTTCTATTTTATTTCGGGGTGTCACCTCAAAAGTCCAGGTCCCTGGAATCCCGAAGTGTGTGTTTGCCTTTTTTGGTTTTTTCCCTAGATGTTCGGGTTCCCAAACTCCCAGGTTGTTTTCTTGTGTTGCACTTCAGAAAATTGGGTTCCCGAGTTCCCAAAGTCTCATTTAATGCGGTGTAGGGTTAGGGTGAAATATAATTGGAGGTCATTTGGGAGCTCATTTGTGCACTCACTTTTTTGAATCTAGAGCTCTGACCTCACGATTTCGAACTCCCGCGCGTCCAATCTAGCACTGTCTTCATTTTTCATGCCAAATAGGTGGATTTATCACCTCCTTCATGTGGATTTTTGTATGTCTTAGGTTAGATTTCATTTGTTTTAGTTTTATTTCTTATATTTTTCTTGTTTTGTGCATTTTTCTTGCGATTTTTTGTACTTCCCTAACCTCGGAATCTCGGGTTCCCAAAGTTCCGGGTTAGGGGTTTTTCTCATTGTCGTATCATTTCGAAAAATGAAGTTCTCGAGTTCCCGAAATGATAGTCTTTTCCTTTGCTGTTTTCTTTTTGCATTATTTCAGAAACCTGGGTTCCCGAGTTCCCAAAATAAAAGTCGTTGGTTTTTGTTTTCCATCACTTTGGGAATTCGGGTTCCTGAGTTCCCGAAATGATGTTTTTAGTGGTTTTAGGTCTTAGATTAAATTAATTTGGAAACTTGGGTTCCCAAATTAGTTTCCTTTTTGAATGTTTGTTCAACTTAGAACCTCGTAGTCCTGGAGTCCCAAGCTCCTTTCTTGCTCCATATTTTTAGTTTATGGGGACTTTGGTTCTTTGAAGTTCCGCATTGCATGTTAGTGTCCCACGCTAGAACTTTGGAACCCTGAAGTCTCAGGTCTTTTTTCATGAGTCTGTTGTCTTACCACTTTGGAAACCTAGGTTCCTGAGTTCCTGAAGTGGTCTCCTTTTGTGTTGTTGGTGAGTTTGGTATCTCGAGTTCCTGGGGTTTTGAATTTGCTAGTTCTGTTAGTAGTCTTAACTCGGGACCTCAGATTCCTGAACTCTTGGGTTTTCTTTGTAGTTTTTCTATTTTCTCACCTCGGCACCTTGGGATCCCGAGTCCCGAAGTGAGATGTTTTTGTAGAAATTTTTCTTTGAGTAGTTTTTGATGCTTGTTTTCTTGATTTTGTAGGTTTAGTTGTGTTTAATGGAATCTTCCTGAAAGGCAAAAGATCTTGAGAAGTTGTCAATCACCATAAAATACAAATACCAGGGGTGAACATACTCCTCCAAGTTGGGAGATGCTACTCAATGGGTAATAGATACAGAGATCGGGCATATTGAGGTCGAAGATATAGAAAAGCAATTGGAGAAGCGCGGACTAAGTGAAAAATATAGGCAAGTTAAGAGATCTGGCTTGGTAGGGGCGACTATTTTCCCATAATTAGTGCAGGCGTCAGAATTCATAATGCAAGTGGCCCAATTTGATAACCCTGACACTAGCCAATGTGTCGATGCTGATGGGAAATCAATGATTGATTTGTCACCGGATATGTTGGCCCTAGTTTTCCAGATTCCCACTAGGAAGGAGGTGTTGGTTGAGGGGGAAGAAGACAGAGAAAGAGAATGACATCAAAATATAAGCCAATGCAAGAAAAGAATGAATGAGGAATGACTCGAGGAAGAGAGGAAAATAGGCTTGAAGAAAAATGTGGTTTTGAGGCACGATTTTAAGGAGCCATAAAGGGATCTGATAATAATGCTCAACAAGGCCTTCAGAAAACCTATCTGCCAACACTTCCAACCATGGATGTTCTCATTCATATTAACCATTTTGGATGGGTACAATACTATGACTGGGCTCAAATTTTGTTGGATAACATAAGAGACCATCTAAAGGAAGTACATTACACGAAGAAATTTTTCTTTACATCTTATGTTGTCTGAGTGGTAGCTAAATCCCGTCGATTCCCAGGGCTGTAGATTGAGGGCAATTTGGGTGAAGATGAAGTACAAAATGATGTATGGGAATATTAAACCCAATTTCCATTAAAAGAATCCATATTGCATTACAAGAGGATCAATGACGCATTTTTGTTTCCAGTTATTATAAGGCTAACAGGTGATAGATAGAGTAATTTTTCTACCTAGGTATTGTATAGATAGAGTAATTTTGTTAGAATATGCAAGACAGATGGTGCATTTGCAAAAAAATTTGTCATCAAGACATAAGACATGGGTTACAGGTGAAGATTTCCCCTTAAATTTATCATTCTTTTCATGTTCGAAAATTCATGTGGCAAAAACTGTTGAACAAGAACTACAAGAACTATAGTTGAATCCTTTTAATAATGCTAGATAATTTATGACCCATATAATAAATTAAAAGGATTAATGCCAAAAGTATATGAAGGACATCAAACTACCTTGGACAATTTTTGGGCCAATCTTTAGGATATCTTTGAGGCAAGAGAAAAATATTAACATTGCCTCATTGTTCCATAAATAAGGGATTTTGGTATCGAGATCAACCTACCCAAACAGTTGCATGATGTTGGTATTTTGCTAGATCCAATGTATAAAGAAACAGGAATAGATAAGAGACTTCTCCCTCCGATTAGATGGTCACAACAGGAAGTGGTGGACATTGATATAATTTCTCAAGTAGTGGTAGATAGAACCAGGAAGTGGTTAGGTCTGAGGATTAAACTGGCTACCTCCAAGGGTAAACAAAAGAATATCCCGACTGCCAATCCTCAATCAAGGATACATAGGGAATATACAAGGAGAACCTGGTCAGAGTCGAGGAAGAACACCTCTATAGACCCTGAAGAGGAAGCTAAAACTCCTTTGACTATAGAAGAGTTGAAGCAAAAATTAAATGAGAAAATGAAAGAGGCAGAATATCTGGCAAAACATGTGAGTTTAGGGATTACTGCCGGCCTAGGGGCCACACCACAAGCAAAAATTCATCCTACTAGGCTTTCTATTTAGGGTGTTGCAGCAACGATGGAACAACCTTCTCAAGAGGATCAACCCTCTAGTACCTCCACCACTACTACTACAACAACCACCACTCATACCACTACTCCTACCACCATTGCTACAACAACACCAGCCACCACATCAACTGTATTTATTGCACTGGTTGTTTCAATAACACCTCCACCCTTGGTTACAACAATTGTCACTCCATCTTCTATTGCTTCATATATGCCTACACTATGATGAATCCTACAACTGAAACAATAACTATTCATAATGTGGAGTCAAAATCATACCAAGAGGAGGTTGAGCCAGCACCAAAGAAGGTAGAGCATAAAAAGAGGAAAAGAATGACTCGTTCTAGTGCAGAGAAACAAAGGTAGCCTATCATGTAAAAGGAACCAGAACTTCCATAGGTAACCCCTATGGATATAGATGATCAGGGTCCACAGGAGAAGCTGCAAGGTGAAGAAGGGGAAATGGAGAAAGGACAAGATGATGAACATGATGCAAGGTTGGTTCTCACTCCACAGGATGTAGAAAACTTATTGAAAGATGTTGCAGGTGGAGATACAGAGCAACAAAGTGAAGAGCCAACCAGGGACTTCAACGAGCAAGTGAGTGAGAAGTTAGATGAATATCAACAACAACTTGATATTGATGGCACTCTACAATTGAACTTGGCTCAAAAAACACTCTCACAATAAAAAACACTCGCCATACCAGTATTCCCTACCCAGGGAGAGACTCAAACTCCTCCAAACACTTAGGTTGGAGCAGAAGAGCCACAATAGGAGGAGGAACCGTAACAAGAAGTTGGAAGGGTGATGACACAAATAACCACCTAAGGAGGAAGTATAAATGAAGGACACCAAAATGGTTAACCTTCACTTTTGATGAGAAACAGAAGGTGGTGCTACCCAAACTTACATTGCAGCAGGCTATTACGGAGGAGCCAAAGAAAACAAAGAGGGCCAAAATAATTCATCATTTATCTAGAATTGGATCCAATGAAGTAATTGTCGATATTGCATCCCCTATGGAGACTGAAGGAGAAGGTCCATCAAAATATCAAGTATCATAGGTTAGGCTTGGAAGGTAAACGAAGTGGGGAGAGCTTGATACTCTAGAGTTTGCCACTAGTACGATCAGGAGCAGAATGGAGAAGGAGCATAACTCCTAGTTGCAGGTAAAGGCACAATTAGAGCAGTATAAGAAATTTCTTGTGGAGATAGGGAACCCTTTGGATTCAAGGGAAAATGACACATTGTCATCCACATCATCGTTGCTAGAGGGTGATGTAAGAACTTTTATTGAAATGAGAAAAGTAGCTACTACTACCAAGTTCTGGGAAAAATAGAACATTTTCAAAAGGGAAACTCTTCCTACAACATACAATAGGTATTTATGAAAAGATCCTCAAAACAAAGAAAGCAATCAGGGATTGTTCAACAAATTGGGAAGTAAGGATCAGAAAATTCACTAAGCAGTGTAAAAATTTGAATAAACTATTGGCATTGGGTGAGGGAGTGATTAAAAATGAAGATTATTTGGGAGGAGATAATTTTGGTAGTTTACAATCTTATATCTTTATAATAGAAATTGAGATAGAAGTTCTTGAGCAGTGCAGGTCAAAGATATTGGAGGTACATGCTCCTCTTTTGAAATCAATTAGTAAATATGATAATTTTGTGAAGAAGTTGTTAGGGGCATATGGTCACGATATTTTGAAAGATGGTCACCTAAAGGAAGGTATAGTGCTAGATCAATGGGATCAACATGCGGCTCTTCATTTTGCTCCTACAGTGGATTTTAATACAGAGTTAATGGATATATACTCATTTTTGACCTCTTAGTGTATACATGTGGAGGGAGTAATTGATAAGTTGGTCAACAGATGGGAGCAGCAAAGCAAATTTTGAAGAAGTTTGAGTTCTAGATTTCGTACGTTGTTGATCCTCCTGAAGATACAATTGCATGCTTTATCAGTAACTATAAGAACTATAAAAGGAGTAAAGGATGAACGTATAGTTGCCACACATGCAATTTTGACAACTTTTTGAAGATATTTTTGGTTGACACCAAGGCTGGAAGTTTAACTTCTGTACAACATCAACTTCAGCTTTTGGGAAAATTTTGCATGGTTGTAATGGCCAATTTCGAAAACGCATATTTCCTAGTGATAGTTAGTTAGTAGTTTAACTAGAGTTCAGGGCAGAGACTTGTATGTCAACTGGAGCTCCTTATTTTTGTAGTGCTTAGTTTAGATAGTTTAATTCCTAAATTTTAGGACATGAAACTCTATAAATTAGAAATTTTGATTAATTGTAAGGGTCCATGAATCTATGATTTGAGGTCCAATTAAAAATTCTATTACAGATTTTATGTAGGTTTTTATGAGTTTAGAAGAATTTTTGTGATACTCTTTGATGTTTAATACAAAAAGAACCTTGTTGATTGCTTGGTCTACTTGTGTGTTCTATATAGTTATGTTCTTCATAATCTGGGAACTTTTATTATTTAAATCAACAACTACTTCTTTTTTGATGCTTTGTTATTTTATTAATCATATTGTGCATGCAAATGGTATATGAGGATTAAATTGATAGGGTGATTATTGGTTGGGTAATATTAATTTCTGTTGGTGTGTGAAGTTGATTGACTTTATATACTTTTTGGAGATCGTTATCTGAATGCTAATTTAGTAATATTGATAATATTGGGATTATGAAATTCTTACCGTGTGGATCATTCAGTTGTTATTGTATTGATTTCATTGTTATTTTCTTGTTCCCCTAATCCACCTTTTGTTGTTTGTTTTTTAGAGAATCTAAATAAGAAAATACACAAAAAAGTAAGTAATTTGAAGTTGTTCTAACCAATAGGCCCCTTGACAGGTACAATCTCATCAACCACTAAGTGACCCAACACTGTCTTGACCCAACTATAGAGACCTTAGAGTAATTAGTCTTTCGAGGTTGATTGTTTTTCAGGAGAGGTGGTGAGTGTTCAAATAAACTACCTGACTATTGGTGAGTGTGTCAAAACACCCGTGAACAAGACAAATTGGCCAAAAGGATAGGGGCATCATGGATGATGCTTTCCAAATTCTCTATACTTTGTTAAACTCATCTAGATAGATACCCTGATACGAAGGGTCCTCTAGTCTCCTTCTACTCTCATCTTTTTGCACTTTGAAATAGGCTGACCCGCTTTCGCTAACCTCCTCATAAGAATTGCAATTCCTCATCAACTCCCCCCTTAGTTCAAATTCATGCTCAAACTTCCCCACTATTATTGCCCTTTTTCGCAGAAGTATAATACCCCTCTGGGTCATTCTCTAGCTTTTAGCCCCACTAGCAAATGAAGAGACTTGAGCAATTCAATAGCCTGCTCAAAACCTTTGTTTGAGTGTATCTCAAAGTCACCAATTTCAAGATATGATGGGAGAAAAGACCCCTTTTGACTAGTCCCAAAGGGGGCTGAGGCTTCAAACATCTTCCATACTATTTCTAGAGCAGCTAATCGGTTTGGTACAATAAATGGAAAAATGTGTGGTATTCCATTGAATCCATAAATCTTGATGTATGAATATTCCTCATCCATGTACCAATCCGCCCAATTATGTTCAATGCTCACTTTGAGTTCGTCTTCTTTTCCTTTTGGCCTTAGGAAATTCATGACTTGCTTTGTTAATCGAGGAAGCTCTATGCCACATGTAATATAAATCCTAATTATAAAGTGTTTCTCAAATATGAGAGCCTGTGAGGTTTCATATCCATTATCCCAAATAGAGGTCTACAATTGAACTCGCACGTTAATGCCTTTTTGGATGGGTCTAACATGGAGGGTTAGACTCCACACTTTATACTTTGTCCCTGGAATAGAATCTACCTCCAATCTTAGGTCTGTACGACGATCCAGGCAACAAAGAAATCAGATTGTCATGGAGGTTTTACTCTTTCTTCTGTCTCTTTGCCTAAGGTTGTCTTGATTGTGAAACTCTTGAGAGAGTAGACATTTTACAAATTCATAAATATATCACCCTAAGTCCCTATATGGCTCCAATTAGGGCTACAACTACTTACCCTACAATTCTTTTCCAGAGAAACAAGGAAAATAGGAGACAAAACTTACAAGATTTTGTCCACTTGAATTAGACTCTGTGGTAGTTGAATCTCTTCGCAGAAAACACAGCTCCACTCTTCCACTCTGCACTAAACCTTTTCTGAGCTCTACAATTGGGGAATTGAAATTAATAGATAGATTTAACTCACTAGTATTTTCCTTATCAATGCGGTTCGTGCGAATTATGGTGGCGCAAATGGGCCTTGTGCAAGTTTGAATACAGACCATCGATCTCAAAACATCGATGGTTAGTGGCAAAATTTAAATCTCCCTACTTGAGGAAATCACTTTTGACCTATCACATTGCTAGCCCTTTGTTTTGTTTCCTTTTCTCTGGCACTCATCAAAATAGAAACAAAAAGTTCCACGATCCTCGGGCTCTAAATCTTCACGACCCATCTCGGGACTCAACTGAACAAGGAAAAAGCCTTCACCGAGTTCTGAGTGAACTGTCGAGATATCAATTCTTAGCCACAATAGACAACAACTCAACATGTATTGAAGAATGCTCACAGACATGGGCCACCTTAGAAAAATTTAAACATTTGAATTTAATATTAGTTTCTAAGTCATCACACAGGGGGGCAAACCTAAAGGACTTATAGAAATCAAAATGACACAAGCCATCAACAGACCAGTCATAAAACAATTCTATAACAAAGGGACAGTTTCATATGACAATAAACCCTTGAAGAACCAACTTAAAGAGAAAAAGACCTGGATAATAGGTCACTGCTCAAAAATGAATATGATCAAAACACATTCAAAATTTGGAGGGAAAGAAAACGAGATAGAGAAAAACAATACACCCTATTCAAAATAGTTCTAACAGGATGTTCAAATGAGGGGGTCCAAGGCTTTCTTTTATACCTCTCCTCATCAAACATGTGTGAATTTTTGGCAAAGGCCGACACAAGAAGGGAATAACTGTCTAAACTTAGTGACCATTGTTGGATCTAAAATTGGCCCCCTTTAAGTGGGAAAAGGACATCCAAGAAGCATTTATCAAAGGACAAGGTCATCTGGTACATCCTTGTCCAAGGAGAAGGGTGTTTGGGACATGCTTGTCCAACCTATCAAAACTAAGTTTAAGACCATTCAACTAAATGCTAAGTGAACATTGAAATTTGAAGCCTATGTGAACAAAATCAAACATGGGCAAAGAACAAAAGGATGAAATGCTATTAAAGTGAGGCCTAAGCGAGGATGAAATTATATAGAGATACAATTTATGATGCTACAATATGGCAATACCAAGGACCATTTTTCTCTTTCATTGAATCATTAAATATATAAAATTGTTAGTCTTATGTGTGTGTCACTCACCACAAATACCATAATATATAGTTTTGAGTCCTCTGTTGGTTTTGTGATCTCTAGTCTTAATCTACTAGCTCATTTGTCCTTTAATACAATATTCTCTTCTCATAGGTGACCTTAATTTGAATAATAAGTACACTATATCTTATTTTTATGAAGTAGTGATGCCTCTCTTTATCTCTCCTTTTACTACTATCTCTTGTGTAATTTTTGATTTTTTTGTTTCTAATTTCAAATTTTCTATATCATAAATATTACTTTTCCTATTTTTCGTTCTCAAGGTTTGTGCTTCAATCCCAGAAGTTAATTCCACCAATTTTTTATATCAACTAAAAATTATTCTATCTAATAATTCTTCAATCACTAGCCATAGTCTAAAAATAAAGCATTTAGTTTTTTAGTTTTTTATAATTTATTTTTGTCATTTTACTCCCTTAATCTTTGGTTAAATTTTCTTAAGTTATCATCTTTCCTTTTAATTATTTATTTTATCTTACTCAAGATTTTTAGTGAAACCTCTAGACATTGAAGGATGTTCAAATTATTCTTTTCCGAATTAGTCCATTCTTTGTTGTGTCTTGATTTCGTATTCATATTTTTTTTACCTTTTAAATTATATGGAAATTCTATATTTATTGGAGGGAATATTGTGTGTTGCATCCTCCTTGTTGAAAATTTAGAGCCAAAAAAAAAATCACTTAATCATTGAAAACCCAAAAGTGTGGTATAATGGAGACTAATAGTTAAAATCTAAAAGGGGATGAAATCATATAATTAAGATTAAACATCCCTATATAGAATATGAATAGTTAGATTTATTTCATATATAACTTGGAAAGGCTTGGATTGAGTAGATAAGGGTGGTCAGATTCACAATTTATCAATACTTAATAGATGTTCATTATGATAAAGTGACCAATATAAAGAAATATACATATATACATGTTTTTAAGTCATCATTTCGTATGATTCATATATAGAAATTCTTAAATAATCTCCTTTTGAGAGTAAAGGTAAATTTCAAAAGTTATATCATATGCATTTATCATGAATGACCCAAGAACAAATCACAAAGAAAAATATTGAGAAATGAGGTCCTCTTCATACCATGTAATTATTTTCCTTCATCATAAGAAATTACAAAGTAATGTGTTTTTGCATCCTCCATATTTACAAAATTATAGAGGGTTTCATCCTTATCCATGAAGAAAACTAACAAAATTAAAAAAAGTATAGAGGGTTTCATCCATATCCATGAAGAAAACTAACAAAATTAAATTTGGAAAATATTGAATTATCATATTTGACAAGGGTCATTTCTCTACACAAGATGGATAAAGAAAAAAAAAGAATATTTCGACAACACATATGAAACCTTATCCATATATATATCTCAAGAATATTTTCTATTTTTTTAATATTTTATTAAGATGAATTTTACTTACCTGATGTTACAAAACACATAATCTCTATGTGTGTGTGTGTGTGTGTGTGTGAGAGAGAGAGAGAGAGAGAGAGAGAGAGAGAGAGAGAGAGAGAGAGAGAGAGAGAGAGAGAGAGAGAGAGAGAGAGAGAGAGAGAGAGAGAGAGAGAGAGAGAGAGAGAGAGAGAGAGTGTGTGTTTTATGTGTTGGCATGTGTGTACATTAATATGCATATATACATGCATATATCATGCATATATGTAGATCTATATGTTCACACATGTAATAAGTGTGTGTATCATATCTATGCAAACACATGTGTGTATAGGTATGATACACACACATATATGGATACATATATTTTTGTGTTTATATATATGTACATGCATGCATGCATATGTATAGTTACACACACATATTTGTGTATGTATATGTGTATATATATGTGTGCATGTGTATGTTTGTATGCGTATGCATATACACATACATATACTTGTATGTGTATGTGTATGTGTATGTGTATGTGTATGTGTATGTATGTATGTGTGTATGCATGTATGCATATATCCATGTATGCATATATACACAAATATACATGTATATATACATAGATATAAATACTATATATATATATATACATGTATATATGTACACGCACACACATGAAAATTTATGTATGTATGTAATCATATGATTACAAAAAAAAATTATTACATGTAGATGAAGGGGTTTCATTTTTTCACTTTAATCCTATTAAATAATTAACTAATAATTAAATATAGTTGATGAAACAACATTTATAAACACCTCACCCCACACCTCAATATTTGTTGTGTTTGTTCACAAACGTATTTTGTAAAATACTTTGATTTACTAATCCTTGGTATATAAAACCTAGAAACATATGTCTACATTTTTTATATGTTTATAACATATGCATACTATCTATAAGGGTGGTTTGAATCATTGCACTAGTTACAAGTAACTTTATTTTTAAGATTAAAAGTTGTCACTTAAACATAAATTTTATTCTTAATTAATCATACTCGCTCATATTACATGTGTATATGTATGTATGATCTTTTATATAACATTTATGATTATTTTTATTTACAACCTTATTTAAAAATAACACTAAAAACATCATTATATGTGCTTTATTAAGTGTATCTTAATGACCTTATAATATCACATAATATTAATTATATATTTTTATATAATTACGAATCTTTGAAAAATTATATATATAGATTACCAGTTCATGACTTTATATAACAACAATTATTACTATTAAACTAGTCCATATTTTATTTATGCAAAATTTATCAATGAATTCTCTTTAGATGATATCAAACAAATGATTCCCAAAGATATTATTACATCCACGTTTCTTATTATGAATTTAAAGACATCACGAAAATATATTTAATCATTATGATTCTTCGAGATACGCTTACATCAACTTTTCTCATCATAAACATAAATACACATCAAAAGTATATGTTTTATCAAAAGCTCATTATAGTTCTTGACTTCTAAACGTAATAATCAACTTGAACACCACAAACTAAGTTGAAAAAGATTTCATACAAAGGAATCCAATGACCTTTTCCTTGGAATTCAATGTACTTTAATGAAGCATTCACTCCGTTGCTCATTGCATCTTATCTCACCGTACTGAAAATTTGAATGCATCTACCCACAAAATGGTTGTCAATGGCAAACAGAGTGTCTTAGTTTGCGGCTACAAATCCCACATGATACACGGGTGATATTGTCACCCAGCTTCTTCCCCGTACAAACCATCGTTCAACTGTCTCTCATTTGTATTGTATGACATTTTTGCACTTCTCCACGAGCAAGTCAATCTCGAATTTATGAAAAGCACAAAAATGGGTAGAGCTATCACAGACTCGTCGTTTCTGAAGCCTACAAATTCAACTCCGCGCCTCCATCTGTGGCAGTCATGTATTGATATTATTGTTAGTACAAGAAATTCTGCATTTTCTTATAATAATAATAGTTGACTACAAGTTTTAGTTCCTAGTTTATAAATGTCTTGAAAACTAGATATTATTTTTGAGAGTGCGCCTTGGCCTTGTAGATCTCAAAATTCAAGGAATTTGTCTTGTTGTTAAATAGATAATTAGAGTTGTTAATGGAGACGAAGATCTTAGTTGGACATCGGATTATAGAGATTTCAATCAAAAAGAAGTGGCAAGGTGTAAATTGGTTAGATAAATTAATATTGTCTCCTTTGTTTAAAATCAAGGTTTCATTTTCTTTACACTCAGTATGACAAACTTGACAAAAAAGTGCACAAGTTTTTGAGTTGGAATGCTTTTTCTTTGAAGCATGGTTTTAGTTTTGCTTATGCTTCAATATGGTGGAATAAACTCATAACATATCATAATCAACCACTTGTTGTAAGCTTTCCAAGAAATGCTTTTTATTTATATAGAAAAGGTTTTCAAAATTTTAAAGATTTATTGGATTTTAATGCTTTTAATTGGACCTCATGGGAGGTTATCAAAGCAGATTATGGGTTGAATAATAAGTACAAGCAATTTGTTATTTTTATTCAATCCCTAGTGCCTGTTGAACTATCTATGAAGTTATGCACTCCAAGGAATTGTAATTTTTTTAAAGATTGGAGATGGTTGTGTTTTAGCAATTTCAATCATATTCCGTTGAAGAGGGTGTATACTTGTGTTCTTCCTAATTGGTCCCCCACTCCTTGGCTTAATTGCAAATGGAATTGCAGATTTAACTCCAAGTTTTGGAACAAATTGAGTGCCCAAGTCTGAAAATCTACAACTGATTTTAATAATCAAGTGTTGACCTGGAAAATATTACATTGCAAACTACCTCTTGGGGATAGGTTGAAATGCATTATGGTTCAACCAACTAACTGCCCAATTTGTCAGGTCCTGAAAATATGAGACACATTTTTGGGATTGTCCCTATGCTATAATTAATGATGACTTGAGTTGGAAAGAAGCCATTTTGGGTGTTGGATTGCATAACAACTTGATTGTTTATTCTATTAGATAGATAATTCTTAAGCATATATGGCATAATAGATGTAATGCTATGTTTTCTAGCAATTTTTACCATGGGATTGATGTTCCAAGGATTTACTCTAACATACTTCTTCTGGTAGCTTTTCTTTCTTGGTAGTCCCCGCATAGGTTTGTCAAGAAGGACACTAAGTTTTTGGAGTAGCTTCAACATATCAACCAATATATTTTACAGTTTCAGCATGAGAATAAGTCTGTGCAATGTAATTTTGTTATACAATAGATTTTACAGTTTCAACATGAGCACAAGTCTATGTAATGTTATTTTGTTATACAATACATGTGTTCTCATATAGATGGTTATTATCTTTGTTTGTTAGTAGCGATATTGTACCTTTGCTAGTGGTATTATATGTGCTCTTGTTACTATTTTTGTAAGTATTAAATAATTTATTTAATTATTTTCAGCAACCTGTTGGTTGCTTAATCTATGTAATTATTTCATCTTGGTTCAATATAAAAAAATAAGTCATTAAGCCTGTTCTTTTAATGATTCTTTACAAGTTATTGATATTAGGTTTTCCTGTTATAGATGGGGTTCTTACTTGTAAAACTATTGTTTAAACGAGTTTTCTAAATATTTAGAAGTGGAGTTCTTTTCAAATCCTTTATTTATTTATTTATTTTTAAAATGTTGGTTTTATTTTATTATGTATTAATGTTGAGATATATACATTTATAATGAATGACATAATAACAAATCACAAAGAATAATATGGAGAAACGAGGTACTCTCCACTACCTCCCAATATATTTAAAGAGAAAAATCTATGTTATAATTATTTTTCTTCATTATAAGAAAATAAAAAGTAAGATGTTTCCCATCCTCCATAAGTACAAAGGTATAGAAGGTTTCATCCTCATCCACCAAAGGAAAATAACAAAATTAAATAAACAACAAATTTTAAATTATCATATTTTTCAAAGGTCATTTCTCTATACAAGTTGTAAAGAAAAATTGAAAGAATATTGCAACACATATAAAACCAAATCCAAATATACATGAGGAATTGATAAAGAGGGGTGATACACTGATTTCATATATCTCAAGCACATTGTCTAAAATTTTTATCACTTGAAGGTTACAAACCACACAATTAATATAATGATAAATTAATAAATCATGGAATAATCATTGGTCAAATTTAAAATCTCTCTCTCTCTCTCTCTCTCTCTCTCTCTCTCTCTCTCTCTCTCTCTCTCTCTCTCTCTCTCTCTCTCTCTCTCTCTCTCTCTCTCTCTCTCTCTCTCTCTCTCTCTCTCTCTCTCTCTCTCTCTCTGTGTGTGTGTGTGTGTGTGTGTGTGCACGTGTGTGTGTTGGTACATATATGAGTCAATATACATATGCATGCATGCATGCATGTATGTATGTATGTATATATGTATGTATGCATGTATGTATGTATGCATGCATATGTGCATACACATGTATATTGATATTTATATGTATTCATATATGTATACATATAATTATATGAATATTTATGTATGTATGCATTCATATGATTAGACAACATTTTTAATTACATGTAGATGAAGGGTTCTAATTTGTTCACCTTGATCCTATTAAATAATTAGAGAAAAATTATATACTTCATGAAATAGTATTTTAAAACACTCCATACCACACCTCAATATTTATTATTTTTGTTCACAAATCTAGTTTGAAAAATAGTTGGATTTTCTTGTCCTTAGGTTGTCTATACACAACTTTTTGCATTCATAAAAGTAGAAAAAATGTTAGTTAACTGACTAATTAACAATTAAATGATATAGGAGCATCCAAAAATATAAGAGAAATTTTACATCATCCAAAATTATTTATTTAATTTAGTTAAGTTTGGCAAATAATTCTATTTTCAATAAGGGCTAAATGTGGGCTATAGTAAGACTCCATATACCTTGCAAAATGTACATAGCGACATAGGGAATAAAGTAATTAAATATTTGTGGCCTTTGTCAAATGGAAATTTTAATTTCCATGAAGGGACACATTTTAGCATTAATTATAAGGAAAAATGGATAAATTCTCCATCTTGATACACCACTTGGGGAAGGCGAAAACTAAAGCTTACACATGTATTGGGTGGTTACAAAGAGAATGGGAAAAGTCACCTCTTTAGATGACCAATTTGGAAAATTGAAGACACACTACCTCAAGCTCCTATTTGAGAAGGTTCAAGATGCATCTATTGGCTATAGCTAAAATTGAGAAAAAGAAAGAGATTGTAGTAGAGGCAAGTTTTGCAAATACTTGAAAATATTAACAATAGAAGAGTAAGGTGAATAAAGAGTTGCAACAATAGTATAAGTACATCAATTGAATATAAAGGAGTATGTCTTTGTGAAGGCATGAAAGAAGAAAAGAAAGAGATTGTAGTTGTGAGTGCTATTGCATCAAAGATGGATAAATATGAAAATGCATTAGAAGTTGTGAAATATCATTTGGAGGGGATGCGGATGTTGAAGCGCATGTAACAACAAAGTATAGAGAGATTGATTTTAGATATTGAAAGTGAGGATGTTGGAGAGGTTTATGTTGATGCGGTAAGTTCAGAGGAGATTGTAGAGTGCAAATGGTAGATGTGGCTAGCCATAGGTGTGTTAAAACCCATAAAGAAGAGAGAATGTTGAGTGGTGATATGAGAATAAATTATGAGTGGACCAACCATTAGAAGAGGAGATTGGATTATGATGGAGATGATTCCACAATGAGAAAGATGAGTAGAGAGCATAGTTGTTAGAGGACAAGGATACTTATTTTGAATTGGTGTTGGAAGAGGAGAAATAACTAATTTGAGGTACCTATTACAATGATGTAGTTCATTGAATGTTGTTTAGAACCTGAAAGAATGGATCTATCATCCAACACCTTTTTGTGAGACCAAGATCACAAAAATTCCCTACCCTAGGTGTCTAATGAATGAGCATCTAGGGGTGTAAGATCAATCTTGTATCTTTCAAAAATATTTATTTAATCTAGTGAAGTTAGTTGAATAATTCTATTTTCAATTTAACACTTAAATGCACACTATAGTAGGTCTCGATGTACCTTAGAAAGTGTTTAAGGAGACATACGGAGATAGAATAATTAAATGTTTGTAACCTATGTCAAATGGAAATTGTATATTCCATCAAGGGATACATTTTAGCATTAATTATAAGGCAAAATGGAGAAATTTTCCATGGAAATTGTATATTCCATCAAGGGATACATCTTAGCATTAATTATAAGGCAAAATGGAGAAATTTTCCATCTTGACATTCACTTGGGGAGGAGGAAAAGTCAAGCTTATACATTTATTGGATGGTTACAAAAAGAATGGGAAAAGACACCTCTTTAGGATCTCACTTTGGAAAATTGGTAAGAACCCACCTTAAGTGTCATTTTGAGGAAGTTAAAGAGATACTTATTGGATATGTGATGTTTTTCTTGATGGTCATGTGTTCTTCATCAAAAAGAGTTGTGGGATTTCTAAGAGGCACAAATAGTACTATAAATTTGGGATTGGACTAGTTGTTTCATTATTTAGAGTTGACTCCTTTGTAGACCTTAAGAACTAAAGCTAGTAGCTCCAACTTGTAGGTTTTGAAAAGCCCTTAAGGCTAAAGCATTTTAATTGATGAATTTGTATTTCATTTTATTGAGAAATAGAAAAAAAATTATTTCCTGCAAATTTCTATGTTATTCTCTTTGTTATGCTATATGTGAATGTTGGGTAGAGTAACACTTCATCAAGTGTTACAAATCATGTGTTTGAGGTTTGTAAGGGGAGTACCCTTCATCATTATATATGTAGAACCTAGAATGATACATCTAAATTTCTTATTTATAACATGTTCATATTGTATATAAAGATGTTGTGAATCATTAAACCGATTCCATGTAACTCTATTTTTAAGGTTAAAAGCTATCACTTCAATATAAATTTTAGTCTTAATTAATTGTAGTTGCACATATTACAAATGTATGTGCATGCATGACCTTTTATGTAACTTTCATGCTTATTTTTTTATTTATGATCCTATTTGAATACAACACTAAAAGCACGATGCCATCTATCATTATAGATGCTTTCTTAAATATAGCTTAATATCTCTATAATATCAGATCATACTGTATTTATATTCTTATATAATTATGAATCTTTAAAATGTTATACACATATACATAAACGCACACACATATTAAACTCAATTAAATATAATCTTTTACATTAAATTTATATATAAAGATTACCAGTGCTTCATGACTTTATATAACAATAATCATTACTATAAACCTACTTCATAGTTTCTTTATCTCTTAGATGATACCTGTACATTGGAATTCAACAGAGGAATCTAATGACCTGTTCATTGGAATTCAATGTACTTTAATGGAGCACTCACTGTGTTGCTCATTGCATCTTATCTCTACTGTGGAGACCAGATATCTGCAATAACCTGCACACACCGTACTGAAAATTTTGATACATCCACCCACAATAGTTTCCAATGTGATAATATTTGTCAATGGCGCCTGCAAATTCCACATGATACACGATGGTGGTGTCGCCTGAGTTTTTCCATCATTCAACTGTCTCCCATTTATATTGTACGACATGTCTGAACTTCTTCACCAGCAATTCAATCTCCAATTTATTAAAAGCACAAAATCTTGTAGAACTATCACAGACTCGTCGTTTCTGAAGCCTTCACTATCAATAGTCAAATATTGATTTAGTTATTAGTAGTATTAGTTGAATGCATTCTGGAATTGCTCATAATTAGTATATCTATATTAAAAAAATATAGGTAAATTATGTCGAGGGATATCTTATAATAGAAAGGAATCTGAATGTAACGGTTTCATATAGTTGGAGACAAGTGGCGAGGGTTCTATTTTATTTGGGGTAATAAAATAACACCTCCAAAAAAACCAAAAGATACCAAAAGATGACATATTATGCATTTACCTATCATTTGCATGTCAAATTGTTTCAAAATTGAATTTTTGTTTACGGACATTTTGATGTCATTGTAGATGCCTCTCGACATAATTATAGTTGACCTTAAGTTTTATTTCTATGAATGGGCTCTATTTCATAAATGTCTTAGATATGCTTTTCCTAGTCTACCATTAAGCCTTTGTTGTAAGAATTCTTTACAAGTTATTGGTTTTAGGTTTTCCAATTACATATATTTTTCTTAGTTTGTCATTAAGTCTTTGTTTTAAGAAATCTTTACAAGTTATTGGTTTTAGGTTTTTCAATTAGATATGTTTTTCCTAGGCTTAATCTTTAAGAATTCTTTACAAATTAATGAGTTTAGGTTTTTCAATGGGATTCTTCAAATGTTCAAATGTAAGATTTTCTTTTTTAAATTTTATAATTTGAAGTTTTCATAAAGTTATTGATTTTGTTTCACAAAATTGATTCTATGTTTGATATTAGCCAATAAGATACTGAGCCAATATATATCTAAAAATTGCTGCTTAAATGTAGTCTCCAAATGTTCAAATTTAAGATGCTTACCAAGATCTTTGGTTTGAGTATTAGTTGACTCCATGAGATTTTTTTTTTAATTATAAGTAATAGTCTTATAGTGAAATGCCTATCCTAGTAGAGGCTTAGAATTGTTCTTTGAATGACGTCTTCAAGTCTTTAAAAATGGAGTTATTTGTTAAATCTACTTGTATGAAGTTATAGTAAGAACATTATCGAACAAATAATTGATCGTTGGAGTTATCAAAGGTTCTATTAATCTATCTTTATCACATAAAAACAAATATAATTACAAAATTTGCAAGTTATAATTCTTTGTTTCTTTATTATTGGTTTATCTAATTTTCTAACCAATCCCTTAATCCTTGGTTTAGTTCTCTTATGGTTTTATCTTTCCTTTGGATCATTTTCTTCATCTTATTCAAGCTTTTCAAGGGGAAACCTAAATATTGAAAGATGTTCAAATTTTTCTTTTCCTAGTTAGTCCATTCTCCATCGGTCTAGATTTTTATTTATATTTTTTCACCTTTTAGATTTTATGTTTTCTATATTTCTTGGTAGGAATAGTCTCTGTTATATTCTTCTTGTTGAAAAGATAGAGCTAAAAAAATCTCATTTAAAGGTTGAAAACCCAAAAGTGTGGTATAATGGAGGTAAATGGTTAAAATCTAAAATGGAACCCAAGGATATAACAAAGATAACATATTCTTATATAGAATATGAATAGTTAGAGTTATTGCACA
Source organism: Cryptomeria japonica (assembly GCF_030272615.1). Taxonomy (NCBI): domain Eukaryota; kingdom Viridiplantae; phylum Streptophyta; class Pinopsida; order Cupressales; family Cupressaceae; genus Cryptomeria; species Cryptomeria japonica. The sequence goes on along the minus strand of NC_081408.1, from coordinate 617,988,295 downwards.
CTAATATAAAAATGTGCTTCAAGAGGCACAATTGTGAAGGAATATGGATAGGGACATGCTCTTGTATGTAATCTTAAACATATATGTACTAAATTGTGTCCAGAACACTACCCATGGTCTTTGGCATATGATATCGCTATCAATCCACCAAATAGAACTAAAATGTACATGGAATTTTTTTCATATGATTATCTTGTTTTGGGTTGGTGTGTTTTGGGTTGATGGTCTAAAGCACAATCTTTCAAGTGTTGGTCAGCTCAATGATAAAGGTTATTTGCTTGAGTTTAAAAGTGGAGTCTGTAGAATTCTTGGAGGTAAAGGTGAACTGATTGCTACCGGGAAGCAACCTAGAGGTAACTTATTCCATTTGAATAGTAATATTAATAATTGTTTGGTTGCAAGAATTAAAGACAGTTGGTTGTGGCATAAAAGATGTTGTCATGTTAATTTTGATAATTTGGTTAAGATAAGCAAGTCAAGTATTGTAAGAGGATTACCCCAACTTGTTAAACCGGATACTGTGATATGCAAAGATTATCAAATTGGTAAGATGACCTCTATTTCTTTCAAGAGCAAGAATTGTAATTCTGAGAATATTTTAGATTTGGTACATATTAATCTCTGTGGCCCTATGAGAACAAAGAGTTATTAAGGTGATAGGTATTTCATGATTTTTACTGATAACTATTCTAAAATGATGTGGGTGACATTTTTTAAGGAGAAATCAGAAGCATTTAGTAAATTTAAATCATTTAAAGCTTTGCTTGAGAATGAAATCGGTAAGAACTTGAAGTGTTTAAGATCAGACTAGGGAGGAGAATTCACATCTGATGAATTTGTTAAGTATTGTGATGAACATGGTATCAAGAGACAGATGTTAGCTCCAAGGACATCACAACAGAATGACATAGCAGAAAGGATGAACAAAACAATAGTTGAATCTGCTAGAACCATGTTATTACAGGGTAATGTACCTAAAATGTTTTGGAGAGAAGCAATCAACACTATTGTATACACTTTAAATTGGGTACTAGTAAAAAGAGGTAACAATAAAACACCCTATGAGCTATGGTATGGAAAAACTCCTTGTGTAATTTATTTCAAAAATTTTGGGAGTCAATGTTTTATTAAGAAAGATAATTACACTAAACAATTTGATGCAAAACCTGATGCGGGAATTTTTCTAGGTTACTCTACTAAGAGTAAGGCATATAAATATTACAATAAGAAAACTAAGAAGATTATTGAAAGTGATAATGTGAAGGTAGACGATCTCTCTAGAAAGTCGAAAGGTTCCAGTAGATCTGAGCCTGAAAAAGATGATGAGAAACTTGTGATTATTGTACCGGAAGTACAGAACAATGAAGAACTGGCAAATGGATAATTAGGTGCTCAACTGGTAAGTGATGACAGCAATGAAGAAAATGAAGATGTAGAACCAGTACCAGTATTGCCTAGGTATGTCAGATTAAACCATTAACAAGAGAAGATAATTGGTGATAAGAATGTTGGTGTGCAAAGAAGGAGGAAAATAAGAGAAAACTCCTGTTTGATATCTACAATTGAACCCAAAGTAGTAAACAAGATCGGTGATGCACATACACCTTTGACATTATTGTCAAAGGGGGAGAAGAACAAGATCAGATATGAGAGAAGAACAAGATCAAATCTGGGAGAAGAACAAGATCAAAATTGATAGAAGAAAAGGATCAGATAAGTTGGAGAAGTATTGGTTTAGGGGGAGAAGACAAAAGAAGGAGATTGACAGAAGACTTGATACCGACAACAAGTAGCAGTGATGGTGTAATAGTGATGGTGTTGCAATCTGATTGGTATATCTGATTGGTGTTGCCATCAATACCAAAGGGGGAGATTGTTGGCATGATTGGCACAACTGGTACAAATGAGGTGATGCAGTTAAAGACTGATGACTGCACTGGTAGAGGATAGAAGACTATTTGTGATGAAGAGATTGAGATTTTGTGATTAGATGACTTGATTAGTTATTTGTGTTGTCATTGATGGAAACTGATGTTAAATGATGTTTCTTGATGTTTGGTTTATCATCTAAGTGATTTAGTCTATCAGAGATAGGGTTTACCAACATTTTACAAAAAGTCTATGAAATAGGACTTTAACTGGTATATGCAGAGATGTTTTACTTGAACTGGATGATTGCTGATTTGCAGTTTGGAATATAAGATTTTATCATGGTAATGCATATCTGACCAAAACCACATCTTGTGATGACTATCAGAAGGCATGTTTCTAATTTTTGATGAAGTTTTGCCAGGGTTTAAGAAGGGTTTTAGAACCGGTGATGAAATCATCAAACCAGTAATGATTTTTGGTATGGCGGTGATCGACAACAAGTTCATGTGATGATGATAATGCGAAACAAACCACATGAAATATTTGAAAGATGTTTTGGCACGTTGGAGAGCGAATTTCTTGGGAATGTGCAAAGTGCTTAGCGAAATGAGCTAAGGGTTTAACTTTGTACTAGATCGAGCTGCTATGATGACTTATGATCATTCAATGGCTAATATTGATTTGTAATTGATTGTAATGATCCATATGATGATCTGCAATGAGTTGTAAAGATATGTGATGATGTATGATGTAATTTAGGGTTTAGTGGCTGACCTAGTGGAAACTATTATTTATGTTGGCTTAGTTGATGTTTATTGTGTCAGTGATCTTAGAGAAGAGTGTGAAGTTGTACTAGAGAAGAGTAAGATCTTCTTGAGAGTTGCAAATAGCGAAGCATAACTAGATCTAATTTATCAAGTTAAGAAGTGCAAGTAATAAATCACTTTTTCATTTATTATTCTCTAACAATTACAGCAGATTAAATCCCTTAACCGGGTAAGTCCTGATAGGCCTTAATCTTGTAAATCCCCTAATAGGGTAGCTCTCAAAAATAATGGTAAATCCTCTTACGAGGTTGATCTAGTAGGTCATTAAGCTCCTAACCAGGCTACACATCCAAATCCCTTAACCGAGTGACTCCTAGCAGGGTCTGCTCCTAACAGGGCGTATTGTAAGCTCCTAACAGGGAGTACTTCAAAAGATTACAAATCTTTGTGGGTACTAACTCCTGCCATGGTTTTTTCCTATTTGGGTTTCCATGTCAAAAATATGGCGTTCATGTGTGGAATGATTTTCATGTGATGTTATTGATTATCTTTAAGTTTATTCATTATTTCTGAATACACTGGTTATAGCAGTTTATCAGAGATTACTGGTATTGTTTAATGAATTGGCATATGTGGTAAATGAATTTAGATTTTTTGCAAGTTTGATTGGTCTTTAAAGTTGTAAATTGGTATTAATACCAATTCACCCCACCTCTCAGTATTAACCGGATCCTCATAGGATTAACAGACCTATCATGTTTCCTTTTCTCAGGAACTCATCAAAATAGAAACACGAAGTTCCATGAGCCTCAAGCTCTCAATATTCATGGCCCAACTTGGGACTGGGTTGGACAAGGAAAAAACCTTCATCAAGTTTTGAGTGAACAGCCACGATATCAATTATTTGCCACATCAGACAAAAACTCAACACACATTGAAGAATGATCATAGACATGGTCCACCTTAGAAAAATTTAAACATATGACTTTAATATTAGTTTCTAAGTCATCATGCGAGGGGCCAAACCTAAAGGACTTATAGAAATTAAAATGACACAACCTGTCGGTAGACCAGTCATACAACAATTCTATAACAAAGGGCTAGTTTCATATGAGAATAAACCTTTGAAGGACCAACTTAAAGGTACAAAGACTGGGAGAACAGGTTACCACTCAAAAAGGAATATGATCAAAACAAATTCAAAATTTGGAGGGAAGGAAAATGAGCTAGAGAAAAAGAATACACCCTATTCAAAATAGTCTGGTAAGTTTGGCAATAAGGACACTAAGTTTTTCGAGTAGCTTCAACATATCAACCATTAGATTTTATAGTTTTAGCATAATTCTATGCAATGCAATTTTGTTATACAATACATGTGTTCTCATATAGATGGTTATTATCTTTGTTGTTAGAAACTATATTGTACCTTTTCTTGCAGTATTATATGTACTCTTATTACGAGTTTTGTAACTATTAAATAATTTAATTAATTATTTTCAACAACCCATTGGTTGCTTACTCTATGTAATTATTTCAGCTTGGATCAATATAAAAAAAGACGTAGTTAACCCTGTGATTTTAAGGAATCTTTATAAGTTACTTGTTTTAAGTTTTCCTATTATAAATGGAGTTCTTACTTTTAAAGATAGTATTGTAGACTTGGAGAAGAAGTTTCCCCAGAAGGAACCAACTCAGATTGAAGACATTTTGGATAGTAGGATTGGGCATAGCACCCCGAGCAATCAATACAAGGAGTTTATTGTGAAATGGAAGAACAAACTAGTTGAAGATTCATCTTGGATTTCTCAGGCAAAGGTGGATTGCGTTGGTTTTCCTCTGAACCCAAACAAGTGAGGGACTCACTTTTTGACCAACCCCAAATGTCTAATGCAAGAGAATCCCTGGTTATTGGCAATCTTGCATCAACTAGAAACATTTCTTTTTAGTTTGTTTTCTATTTTGTAGTTTAAGCATTTCTTTTTGCATTTTATTGCATTGCTCATCGGATCTTGCATAGATGGTTCTTTCTTGCAATCATGGTTATCTCCCTTATTCCTGAACCACGGGACATTTGGATTATTTTCTGGCAAGTTATCGCTTCCAGATTCCAAGATAGTTTTTTGGCTTAGAACACTAGAACTGTTTGGACCTATTTGTTATTGGTGAATCTTGTGGATCCTTTCTGTAGCTTGCATAGCTTCAGTTCATTGATTCCAATGTTCCTTGGCATGTATCTGACCTTCCCTCTGATCCACACTTCTTTCTTTGGATTTTCTGGAGGATTCTCTTTGGTGGAGACCGACTTGGTGGTTTTACACGTTTGATCTATTCTTTGGCATTTGATCCCTCTTGGGCCGACATAGATCCCTGTAGACCATATAAATCAATGTAATTAAGAATCATAATTCATTAGGGGTAATATAGATGATATATCCTAAGATTTAGAGGTCCTGAGTTGAGAGATTATGTAATTAAGCATGTATGTAGCAAGCCAGTGAGCCAAATCTTGTAGTTTGGATTTTCTTGGTTATTTGTAATCAATTTTCATGAACTAATTTATTCAGTTCTGCATTGCCTCCATCATCTTGTCTTCCTTTTATTGTGTTTACTCTTGCTGCAGAGTTCGGATAGATCTCATTGAGGTCTCTCCTAATGGTGACTGCACCAATTTTCTCCTGTTGATCACCTCTTTCCTCAACCTCTTGGGATAGTGCAATATTTGAAGATGGTGTTGGAGACATTCATGCTAATCAAGGTGCTTCCATTGGTCCTTCCACTACATAAATTGATGGACTTGGCGAGGGATGTGGACGAATAGACAAAATTGGCCAAAAGGATAGGGGCATCATGGATGATCCTTTTCATTCTCTGTACTCTACTAAACTCATCTTGAAAGATACCTTGATATGAAGCGTCCTCTAGTCTCCTTCTACTCTCAACTTTTTGCACTTTGAAATAGGCTGACCTCCTTGATTTAACCTCCTCATAAGAATTTCAATTCCTCATCAACTCCTCCCTTAGTTCAAATTCATGCTCAAACTTCCCCAATGTTACTACCCTTTTTGCATAAGTATAATACCCCTCTGGGACATTCTCTAGCTTTTAGCCCCATTGGCAAATGAAGAGACTTGATCAATTCAATAGCTTTCTCAAAACCTTTGTTTGATTTTATCTCAAAGTCACCAATTTCAAGATATGATGGGAGAAAAGACCCCTTTTTACTAGTCTTGAAGGGGGTCGACACTTCAATCATCTTTTAATGAATACTAAGAGGGGGGGTGAATTAGTATAGCAAAAATTCCTATACTTAAACACTTTAACAATCTAGCAGTAAACTGGTAAAATAGTTTAACAAACAAACTGGTTAACACACATGCAAACCAGATAGCAAATAAGACATTCACCCATAGGAGCAATAACACCATAACACAAGATATTTGATGTGGAAACCCATATGGGAAAAACCACAGTGAGATGAAACTCACAAGTAACTATCTGCAGAATAGGAACCAGACCGGTGAAGGTCATACAATGTTCTTTACTAAAACAGATCCTATTAGCAATCTCAATCTTTGTTAGGAGACAAGTCCGATTAAAGACTACCTTGGTAGAGGATTTTAGATCCACAAAGGTGAATCACCTTGTTAGAGGATTTTACAAAAGGCTTTTTGGGCCTACCCAGTTAAGGGTTTCAGACTTGTTGAAGATGTGAGTAATCAACAAGTGAGTGATCTAGCAAATAGCATAGATTGCTTGGTTAGATCCTTGATAGCTCGTTCCTAATGCATTCCAGCATTACTTCAGTCTCCAACACATTCACACTCTCAAAAACTCATAAACCACCTTTAAACCCTTGCTACAACGACAACTCTACAAAAACCCTAGTCATGATGTCCTTTAAAAAGAATCCGATTTCATGTCGGTCCAATAGGATTACAATACAACTTCCTAGGTTCAATGCATCTGGACACTTTTGGTAACATGACACAATATGCACCGCGAAAGTGTCGGCACCGCTAAATAATCGGTGGATGGTAACTCATCACAAAATGTTGGTTGGTAACTCAGCATAGAGTATTACCGATTCAAACAAAATACCGGTTTAAGCAAAATACCGGTTGTCGGTTTGACAAAATGAAGACTGGGAAATATGAGTTGTACCGCTTCGTTCCTTCATACCGCTTGAGATCCTCGAACTACTTGGGTCTTCATACTGGTTGAGACTGGTAAACACTTTCTACAAAATATCGATAGTCTAAAGACTATAATACATGATACCGGTTGGAGCAAATACCGGTTGAGCTTTAACTCATATAAACAAAAAGTGATCTCAAGGCAAGTGTGTGTCCATCAATGACAATCACAACATAATCATCAAAATGCCAACAATCTCCCCCTTTGGCATTGATGGCAACACTTAGGAAAATTTTGATATCTAAGTGTTTTACAATAAAAAATATGCCATAATCAAAATTACTCCCCCTAAGCATATACACTATCCCTTTTGCATAAAATACAATGTATACTACTCTTTATTAGAGATAGACATGAAAGTATATTTCAAAACATCAAAATTTATATACTTCTCCCCCTTTGCCAACAATGACAAAAAAGTATTGCAGACTAACTCCTGTTCCAGTTGAATTAAAATAATAAGAGTTTATGACAATAAAGAATAAAACTTGTCAAAAACTGATTTAAAGTCCTGCAAAAATTGCTTCATGGATAAGGACCATGACTCAAGTAGGGAGGTAGCCACCTCTTTCTCTGTCTGCATCTGGGAGACCTATTCTTCCATGGCATCTATCGTGCTCATTTCTTGAGTGACTGTTAGGGCATCAAGATTTAGATGACATTTCTAGAGAATTTGCAATCTGGGCAGTAGGACCAGTTGAAGTTCCTATAGGTTCCTTGTCTAGTTGCATATTTTTGCCTCAATTCTTGCAGAATGGAGTTGAATCCTATGAACAGTTTGGCCATATGTGGAGAAGGAATCATATGACATCTTGAAGGTGTTGATAAATGACTGCATATCTGATTGCAGTTTGTCCTTCTGGGTGAGCACATCATCACATAATAGATGAGGTTGACAAATCTTGCTGAGTAGTAGATTTGCCTCATCCATTGCTCCTTTGATGTCCTTTTGTGCCTTCTAAAGTTCAGACCGGAGATCTATTAACTTTTTCACCAAGGTAGTGTTCAAAGCCTTTTGATGTTCCTTCTTGGCAATTGCTTCTGCAACCTCTTCTAGGCTTTGCACCTGGTCTTCAACAACTATGCATAGGAGCTTCAATTGTACAAGTGAGGAATCAATATTGGGGAGGTTGGTACTAGGTATCAAACTGGTAAGAGTGTCCACCGCAACTTGGATCACATCTTGCTCCTTCTTCCTCCTTATCACTTCTAGATGTTCTTGAGCAACCTTAATGCTCTGTAGTAGCTCCATTTCATTTGCAGACTGGAGGTCAATGGGACTGGTAATGTCAGCTGATTTGGCTTGACTACCGGTTGCCTTTGGAGTCTTCATTTGAGTTCTTTTTTCTGCTTCTTCTTTCTCTGTAGCTCTTAGCTTTTCCTCTTCTTCTGTTTTCCTTTTCTCTTCTTGCCTCTGCTTCTCATCTTCTTCATCCTTTTTCTTCTGCTCCTCTTCCTTTTTCTTTTCTTCATCTTTTTGCTTCTTTTCTTCTTCATCCTTCTTCTTCTCCTCTTCCTTCTTTCTCTTCTCCTCTTCAACCTTCTTCTTCTCCTCATCCTTCTTCTTCTTCTCCTCTTCCTTTTTCCTCTTCTCCTCTTCTTTTTGCCTCTCTTCATCCTCATCCTCCTTTTTCTTCTCTACTTCTTTCCTTTTCTTCTCTTCCTCTTGTTTTCTCTTGTCCTCTTCATCTTCCCGTCTCTTCTTTTCCACTTCTTGTTGCTTCTTTTCCTCTCCTGTCTATTTCTCCTATTCTACTCCTTCTGATGGCGTACCCTGAGTAACATTTTTGCCATCTAAGGCGTGAACATCAATGGGTTCCATTTGCTCAGTTACCTATTCTCCTTCACTGTTGTACGCTTCATCCGGTTTAGTGATTTCCGGTTCTTGCTCATCCTTTTTGTTGGCTTGAAATGCTTTATAAGAATGTACAACAGTCATCATAAGAAGATGAGTGTCTTTTTCAACATCATCAATTCTCCCTTCTAATAACCAGAGTCTTCTCCTTCTAGTGAAGAAGAGTCCCTTGTTCTAGTTGATGACTTCAAAAAGCTTAGAATTGAATAGGTCAGGAAAGTATTAGGCAAATACTTTCTCCCTTATTTCGTGTTCCTTCTCTATGACAATGCGCCATTTGTTGTCTAAAGATTTATACAAATAATTCAGTGTCTCAGATCTAATTTCTGAAGGTGACTAGTCATTAACACACAAATACTTAATGATTTCTTGTTCAACTTCTTATTTTTCATCATCATTGAAGTCATCAAAATAATCAATTAAATCATGCAGCAATTTTCTTCTAATATTCTTTATGGTTCTTTGACAATGTGTCAAAGGTTTCTAAGAAGAGATATCAATATTTACCGGTCCAAATGTTGCCAGTTCATTCTTTGTCTTTTTCCTTGTCTGCCTAGTCTTTTTGGGCTTTTCTTCAGACACTGTTTCTTCTGAGTTTGGTGAATTGTTCTTTGTCTTCCTCTTCCTTTTAAAGACTTTGGCAGGTGCCGCTTCCGGTTTCTTCTTTGTTAGTGACCACTTGGTCACTTTGGGACTAGCTGTAGTAACTGGTGCAGATGCTGAAGGCACTGCCTTTCCTTTCTTTGCTGAGGGTTCTTCAATAGGTGTAACCCTTTCTAAATAAGTGTCGGTTATCTTTTCCTTAGGATCAAGGGGCAAGGAAAGTAGGGTAGAAGCATACCTGTCTAGCATATCATACATTACCTCATAGCCCATAGGATCCACTTCTTCCTCTCTTGGCTCAACGACCTCCATTATGCATTCATCCATGTTGATGGTAAAGCAGATGTCCTCTTCATATTTCTTGACAATGTCACTGGATATTCTCATCCTTAGGCTCATCTTGCTTTTGAACTCATCAAAGTACTTGTTCAGAACTTCAAGGTAGCCGGTTCCAACCGCTTGCAGGCTTTCCTTGATTTGTTTTGTCATCGATTGGTTGGCAGACCACTGAATGTCTCCTACTCCTGGAAAGTAGCCTTGAAAATAAAAGAACAACCCAACTAGTAGTTGTCTGAACTTGAATCTCAATGCATTGTCCTATTTGATTGATTTAAGATTCAACATAAGTTGTCTTTGCATACAAGTGCATAGATCAAACGATGCATCCTCCTTGATCATCCTGTAGGTGGCATTTACCGCTACAGCAAAGACAAAATTAATTCTGCTGGCAGAGAACGTTCGGTAGCCTTTCACCATGCAGGCATACTTGACCAAATCATCCTTGATTGAGTTGATGGTCACACCACGTGAGTCACTCACTGAACTGGTGAGCTTGGACATTTCAGTCTTGCTAACCTTGCTTAGGGCAGGCACTTCCCATGTATTGCAGAAACCGGTAATGGCATGAATTGCTTGCGGTGTGATATCATGTGTTCTCTCAAGATACATCTTGTCACCATGAACTCTTCTCAAAATGATTCAAACGTGGTCATCTATGAAATCCTCTAGAAAGTAAACCGCATTGTGAAGCTTCTTCTTCTCCAAGATGCTATACTCCAGTTTGATTTTTTTATCCTTCCCACAGAATAGACCTAGCTGAGAATGGATTGTGAGAGACCCTACGTCTTCGATTTTGCAGTCTATGTAATCAAAAATCCCTTCTTCTACTATAACACCAGTCGGTACTTGAGACAGGGCATTGTATTTTGACTTTCACTTAATGAAGTCCATAGAATAAATAGTTGCACTAGAACTATCATGAGATGCGGAAGCCATGATAAAATAGAAAACTCGAGAAATACCTTTCAAAAATTGAGAATTTAGGGCTTGCTGGTTTCACTTCGCCTCACACTTCGTCAGTTGCTAAATCACTGCTTTGAGTTCTTCTCTTGACTATTTGATATTTGCTTCTGAACCTTCTTCAGGGTTTCAAAAAATTTCTTTGAATCGCAACTCAAATCGCTTTTTCTTCGCTCTGCACTTGAAAAACTTCTTCGCTCAAAAAATGATAGTGAGAAATGATTTGAAAAATTCCTTTTAAACATATTCCTCACCTACCATAATAAATGCTCCACCATTAGGGTGTAAACCCTAATTTGCCTTTTACCACTTCTGGTCTTCTGTCGACTGACAGGTATCACACACCAGTTAAGGTCTTTTACCGGTGCCAACCGGGGGTTCTAGATATTTCACCGTTTTCTCCCCATAAGCTTTTTGTAGGCTTAGTTTACTAGTTCCGAAACTTCCACACTAGGTGCAGAAACCAGCTCTTCTTGAATTAATTCTTCTGGCTTCTTCTTCTAGGTTTTCTTCATACCTACTTGAATAGTTTCAACATCAATCTTTCCTTCTGGAGTGACTGGTATATCATCTGATATATTCTTTCTCATCCTGCAGAACCTTACTGTATGACCCGGTTTGTTGCAATGATAGCAAACCATTCCAGGTGCTCTCTAGGGTCCATCATTCATGTTTCCATTCTTCCTTCTGCATGTTGCAATAGTGTGATCATGACCATGACAAATCCAATAGTTTTCTCTCCATCCGGTCGCTACTTGATAGCCACCGCTATACGACTGATGATTATAGGTATTAAACCGGTTGGGATTCCGGTTCACAAAAGGTTCCGGACCAACTCCTTGAGTCCTCTGAGGATATCTTCCAGTGTTGTTCATAGCAGGCTTGCATTTAGATGCTCTATGCCCAAACTTGTTGCATGCATAACAATTACCATTGAACTTATTGGATCTAGGTACATTGTTTATAAAGTAAGGAAAATTATTATAGGCTTTGCTCCTACATACATTGGTAGTATGTCCTTCTTTAAGATAGTTAAAGCAAACAGGTTTGAATTTTTGCTTATCTTTACCTTTGAATGTCAGTTCCTTCTATGATGCTTTAGCATTTGCACTTGAGGTCTCACCTTCCTCATGACTAGAGAAACCAAGTCCATTGGTATTCTTTACCGGTTTGGCTGATTCAAGCTTCTGCTCTAGCTTGATAGTACTCTTGTTGAACTTAGCAAGTATTTCCTTAGACTGAGTGAGTTCTTTGGAAATAGCAGCATTTGTTTCCATCAAGTTTGCATTCTCAGAGATGGTTATGTTCAGTTCTCCTTGCATTTCTTCCTTTTCCACTCTGCTCGCATGGAGTTGAGCGGTTAGGGCACTGATTTCTTGTTTTAACTTGGAGATCTCATGATCTTTGTCTTTTACAAGATCTTCAACTTTCCTCCAGTTCTCAAGCTCTTAACACATTCGGATAGTCAGTCCTTCCAACTCCTTTCTTAGGTTGGAATTGGATTCATTCAGCTTTTTTACTTCTTGAATTAGGGCTTCCATGTCCGATTCATCAAAGGAACTATTTTCAGATAGCTCCATCAGTTTTTTAGCATGTTCTCTCCTTTTTTCCTGAGAGGCCTTGTATTTGACCATAAGTTTATCATAGGCTTGCTCAGACTGAGTGAGCCCATGAGTAAGTTCCCTCATAGTGTATTCCCCCATATCTCTTTCCAAGTGGTTAAACTTATAGAAAGGTTGGCTCTGATACCAATTGATGAATACTAAGAGGGGGGGGTGAATTAGTATACCAAAAATTCCTGTACTTAAACACTTTAACATTATAGCAGTAAATCGGTAAAAAAGTTTAACAAACAAACTGATTAACACACATGCAAACTAGATAGAAAATAAGACATTCACCCACAAGAGAAATAACACCATAACACAAGATATTTGACGTGGAAACCCAAATGGGAAAAACCACGGTGAGATGAAACTCACAAGTAACTATCTGTAGAATAGGAACCAGACCGGTTAAGGTCATACAATGTTCTTTACCAAAACAGATCCTGTTAGGAATCTCAATCTCTGTTAGGAGATAAGTCCGATTAAAGAATACCTTGCTAGAGGATTTTAGATGCACAGAGGTGAATCACCTTGTTAGAGGATTTTACAAAAGGCTTTTTGGGCCTACTCGGTTAAGGGTTTCAGACTTGTCGAAGATGTGAGTAATCAACAAGTGAGTTATCTAGCAAATAGCACAGATTGCTTGGTTAGATCCTTGATAGCTTGTTCCTAATGCATTCCAGCATTACTTCAGTCTCCAACACATTCACACACTCAAAAACTCATAAACCACCTTTAAACCCTTGCTACAATGACAACTCTACAAAAACCCTAGACATGATGTCCTTAAAAAAGAATCTGATTTCATGTCGATCCAATAGGATTACAATACAACTTCCTAGGTTCAATGCATCTAGACACTTTTGGTAACATGACACAATATGCACCACCAAAGTGTCGGCACCACTAAACAATCAGTGGATGGTAACTCATCACAAAATGTCGGTTGGTAACTCAGCACAGAGTATTACCAGTTCAAACAAAATACCAGTTTAAGCAAAATACCAGTTGTCAGTTTGACAAAATGAAGACTGGGAAATATGAGTTGTGCCGCTTCATTCCTTTGTACCGCTTGAGATCCTAGAACCGCTTGGGTCTTCATACTAGTTGAGATCGGTAAACACTTTCTGCAAAACATCGATAGTCTAAAGACTATAATACATGATATCGGTTGGAGCAAATACTAGTTGAGCTTTAACTCATATAAACAAAAAGTGATCTCAAGGCAAGTGTTTGTCCATCAATGTGTGTGTCCATGAATGACAATCACAACATAATCATCAAAATGCCAACATCTTCCATACTATTTCCAGAGCAGCTAATTATTTTGGTATAATAAATAGCAAATTGTGTGGCATTCTATTTAATCCATAAATCAATATGTATGTATACTCCTCATCCCTGTACCAATCGACCTTATTATGTTCAATGCTCACTTTGAGTTCATCTTCTTTTCTTATTGGCCTTAAGAAATTCATGACTTGCTTTGTTAATCAAGGAAGCTCTATGCCACATGCAATATAAATCCTACTGACAAAGTGTTGCTCAAATATGAGAGCCTATGAGTGTTCATATCCATTATCCCAAATAGAGGTCCACAATTGAACTGGCACCTTAATGCCTTTCTGGATGGGTCTAACATGGAGGGCTAGACCCCACACTTTATACTTCTATCCTTGGAACAATAACATGTGCATTAACAATGAATCTAGCTCCTATCTTAGGTCTGTACGATGACCTGGGCAACAAAGAAATCAAATTGTCATTGAGGTTTTTCTCTTTCTTTTGTCTCTTTGCCTTAGGTTGTCTTGATGATGAAACTCTTGAGGGAGTAGACATTTTACAAATTCACAAATATCTCTCACCCTAAGTCCCTATATGACTCCAATTAGGGCTACAACTACTTACCCTACAATTCTTTTTTAGAGGAACAAGGAAAACAGGAGACAAAACTTACAAGATTTTGTCAACTTGAATTAGACTCTGTGGTAGCTAAATCTCTTCGCAAAAAACACAGCTCCACTCTTCTACTCCACACTAAACCTTTTCTAAGCTCTACAGTTGGGGAATTGAAATTAATCAATAGATTTAACTCATTATTATTTTCCTTATCAATGTGGTTCATGCAAACTATGGTAGCGCAAATGGGCCTTGTGCAAGTTTGAATATGGACCATCGATCTCAAAACGTCGATGGTTGGTGGTGAAAATTAAATCTACCTACTTGAGGAAATCACTTTTAACCTATCACATTGCTAGCCCTTTGCTTTGTTTCCTTTTCTTTGGCTCTCGTCAAAATAGAAACATGAAGTTCCACAAGCGTCGAGCTCTCAAACTTCACAACCCAACTCGGGACTCAATTGAACAAGGAAAAAGCCTTCACCGAGTTTCGAGTGAACTGCTAAGATATCAATTCTTAGCCACATTAGACAACAACTCAACTCATATTGAAGAATGCTCATAGACATGGCCCACCTTAGAAAAATTTAAACATATGACTTTAATATTAGTTTCTAAGTCATCACACGGGGGGGTAAACCTAAAAGACTTATAGAAATCAAAATGACACAACCTATCAACAGACCAGTCATACAACAATTCTATAACAAAGGGATGGTTTCATATGACAATAAATCCTTGAAGAATCAACTTAAAGGGAAAAAGACCGGGAGAATAGGTTATCTCTCAAAAAGGAATATGATCAAAACACATTCAAAATTTGGAGGGAAGGAAAATGAGCTAGAGCAAAAGAAAACACCCTATTAAAAATAGTTCTAACATGACTTTGAAATGAGGGGGTCCAAGGATTTCTTTTATACCTCTCCTCATCAAATGTGTGTGATTTTTTGGGAAAGGCCGACACAAGAAGGGAATAACTACCTAAATTTAGTGACCATTGTTGGATCTAAAATTGGCCCCCTTTAAGTGGGAAAAGGACATCCAAGAAGAATTTGTCAAAAAGGAGAAGGGTGTTTGGGACATGCTTGTCCAACCTATCAAAACTGAGTTTAAGACCATTGAACCAAATGCTAGGTGAACATTGAAATTTGAAGCCTATGTGAACAAAATCAAACATGGTCAAAGAACAAAAGGCTGAAATGCTATTTAAGTGAGGCCTAAGTGAGGATGAAATTATACATGGATACAATTTATGATGCTACAATATGAGAATACCAAGGACCATTTTTCTCTTTCATTGAATCATTAAATATGTAAAATTGTTAGTCTTATGTGTGTGTCATTCACCACAAATACCATAATATATAGTTTTGAGTCCTCTGTTGGTTTTGTGATCTCTAGTCTTAATCTACTAGCTCATTTTCCTTTAATACAAGATACTCTTCTCATAGGTGACCTTAATGTGAATAATAAGTGCACTATATAGATTATTTTTATGAAGTGGTGACGCCTCTCTTTATCTCTCCTTTTACTGTTATCTCTTGTGTAATTTTTGATTTTTTTGTTTCTAATTTCAAATTTTCTATATCATAAATATTACTTTTCCTTTTTTTCCTTCTCAAGGTTTGTGCTTCAATCCTAGAAGTTAATTCCACCAATTTTTTATATCAACTAAAGATTATTCTATCTAATAATTACTTAATCACTAGAAAGAGTCTAAAAATAAAGCATTTAGTTCTTTATTTATTTATAATTGGTTGTTTTCATTTTACTCCCTTAATCTTTGGTTAAATTTTCTTATGGTATCATCTTTCCTTTTAATTATTTATTTTATTGATAAGAAAGCTTTTAAACTTGTTTTCTTTATTTGTCACAAACCTGGACATACTGCAAATGTGTGTAGAAGAAGACCTAATGAGAATACAGGCTATAATGCAAATGCTAGGTATGTGTCTAGAAGATTTGAAGGTCATTGTTTCACATACAACATGTATGGACATAGATTAGTTGAATGTAGATATGGAGCAAACAATTTGACACCTCACATGAATCTAAGACCTAATGGTGACTGGAGAAGAACCTTTGACAACTGGGGAAACATGAACTGGAAAAAACCCTATGTCAACCAGTTTAGTCCATATGAAATGGAAAAGGTAACTAATGTGATTTGCACCATTTGTAATAATTATGGTCATGTGGCTATGAACTGTAGAAGAAGAACTAGAAGAGGTAATGTAGGACCTTGGAGATCATCTGGGTTGGCTTGCTATCATTGTCACAAACTGGGTCACATGGCAAAATTCTATAGAACTAGGAAGAAAAAATCGATTAACCACTTTGAAAATCAGAAAGGTAAGGAGAAGGTCAATGTTAAGGAAACCAGAGCGAAAATGAACATAATCTAGAAAAAGAAGAGTGAGGACAAGCCTGCAGAAGAATCTATCCCTTCACCTAGTGTGGAGAATCCTGCACCGGTGAATTAAGCCTTTCAACAGGTGTAAGGGGAGAATAACGGTAAATCTACTTCTAGACCCCTTGAAGAATGAGTTGTAAGAGAGTTTTGCATCTTGAGTTGTTTTGTGAGAATTCTTGATATCATTGTCTATCAGTTTTTCAAAATATTGTCAACCAATTATATACTTGTCAGTATTGAAAGTTTTGTAAAGCAGTATATTAAGGTTTGTTACCCTATCGGTTGAGAAATTAATGCAGTGGGTAAGTTTATAAAAGAGAGTTTTACTATGTCATTTTTACCCTAGTTGCATTCGAAAGAGAGTTCTTGGGCACTTGCGAAGCGGAAAAAAGAATTGCTAGCTGATTGTAGACGGTTTTGTGTTGTGGATTGAAAGATTGAATTGGATTCAAAGATTAGAGAAGGTGAAACAAGTGTACATTCAAGAGATCAACTAGAAACCTTACTAGCACTGAGGAATTAAGGTATTCTTTTGTTAATACTCTCTCAAATCAAGTTTATCCAGAATGGCATAGTCATCTAAGCAAATAGAGAGTCATGATTACTGCTGAACCTATGGAGTCTATGGAATCAGATAAAATAATATCATACAATGCACTATCTCAAGTTCCTGATGGTGTTATGATATAGGGTGATTTATCCAATTATATTGACTATAAAATTAAAAATTTAGGATCATTATCAATTTATTCTCAACTGAAATCCTTGTGCGATAAAAGTAGCAAAATCAAACCCGAGTACATTAGGGTTTATGAAAAGGGTTTTCACAATGTGACATCTTTCCTTGAATATTTTGAAGAAGAACATGTTAGGATAATTCTTAGTTGTGTGCATAGAGAAAATATGTATCTTGACAGGTCACAAACAATCACGAAGGAAGCAATTCATGCAATGACTGGTTTTTGGCAAACCGGTGAAGTTCCAAAGCTAAAGAAAATTTCAAAGAGACTGTGGTTACACTTACTCAGACTACCTATAATGGTCATGTGTTTTCAGTCAACAACATTAAAGACCCAACAGTTAGACTTCCAACTATGGTCATTGGTCATAGGATATTTTATTCTAGCAGGATGAACAATGTGCCATCTGCTGCTGTGCATGCAACTTATAGGATGATTGCTAAGAATGCAGATTATGACCTATGCGAGGCTATAAGGAGCCAATTTATGTTGAACCTACAATTAATTAAGAAAGACAAGAGTCAAAAGTTAAAATTTGGTAAACTATTGATTGGTCTATTCTTCTATTTTTAGAATTTCCTACCGGGAATTGGTGAAATTCAATGGTCAAAGGACATACCGGTAACTGCTCAAATCAAGAACAACATTAAGTCTATAAAGAACACATTCTCTACTACTATGAACATATATTTTAATGAGTTCCAAAAGAAGATGAGCATGAGGTTGAGGCTACCTTAAGATTTGGTGAAACACTTTGCAAAAGACATCTGTTTCATAGTCACCACAATTTTTTGTCTTATGGAAGTCGTAGAACCCAAGGAAGATGAGATGATGAAATGAGTTATGAAGTCAACTATGACTTATTAATCAGATATGCCAACAACCTTTTGGCATCTCCCAAGGATAAGAAGAAGAAAATACTAGGGACTTACGAGGAAATAAATGCACGTGTTGAACCCAGTACTGCCAAAGAGAAGAAGAAGAAAGTTGAACAAGTACCTTCATTGACTACCAGTACGAGGGTGACAAGAAGTGTTCAAGTAAAAAAGGAACCAACACCCAAAGTGTATGCTATGAAGCAGACTGCAACAAAGAAGAGAGGTAGGCAACTTATTCTTCAAGCAAAATCTGAGGATACTGACACTGAAGAGGAACGAAAGAAGATGAAAGCAACTGGTAAGAAAGCCAAACTAGTAGAAGAAGTTTCAAAGCCAAGTATTCCTATTAATGTTTTATCTTACAAGCCTATAAATAATTTTGAGAAGACATTGAAAACATTAGGGAGAAATAGGTTTGGTAATGTAAAAAAATGTTTTGATGATGATCAGAAGAAACAAATTGTTCAAGAGGTAATGAACCACTTGTGTCAATACAATCGGTTACCTCAATATATTGAAAAGGATATTTCTGACTCTTTGTATTCTATTCTTGCAAATAAGTGGAAAACGGTTGTTGATCAGGATCAAGAAATTATTGATAATGTTTTCATTCAATATTTTCCTAAATTATCTAGAGATGAATTATTAGCATTGCTTGATAATTTCAAAGGATAGTTTCATTCTAAGACAAGAAGATTGAAGTAATTGAGTGGAAAGGTTCAATCTGTTGAAGTTGAAACTCATCAGATAGCTAGAAATATTCAAAGGATGCATGAGAAAATGAAGTCTCATAGTGATGATCAAACAGAGAATGGAGATCAACCAAAGTTAGATGAAGAAGAAATTATTGCATCGGATATTGTCTATCCTATCAAGCATAAGGATGACACTAATTCTCTACCGGTTATCTTTGTAGATGACACTGATGAAATCCAAGACATTATTGATACAACTAGTAATATCATTGCACCAGTTATGGAACCTTTACAACAACTGGTCATTACTATTACACCAAAAGCAGCTGAAGCACTGGTAATTTAAGCTAGTGTGGATATTCAACCACCACCAGAAAAAGAACACCAAGTGGAAAATCAATTGCCACCAGTTACAAAAGATTCATAGGAGAAACAAATAGAGGCGGAAATAGAGAAAGAGGTTGAAGTGAAAGAAACTAAAAATAGATAGGAGGAAGAGCAAGAGAAAACAAAGGAGATGATAGTAGATGAAAGGGAAAAGAAAAGGTAAAGCAACAAATTGATGATGAGGATGACACAATAAGCATCAAAGGGCCTATAGATGTAGAAAATATGAGTGCATCTGAACTCTATGTAATCTAGAGCTCAAAAGAAAAGGTTGAAAGAGCATAGGAAGGAAGCATAAACAATTCAAACTGTCATTGAGATTCTATCAAGTCTTCTACTAGAGACTGACACTAGGAATTTGTCAACTCCTATTGGCAAGCTTGGCCAGTTGGTTGCTGATGCTTCTGACCAAATAAAATCCCTTGAAGAAGCTGCTCAGACTTTAGCTGAGAAGAATTACAAAAGGAAGAGAAGAGAGAAAATAATGAAAGATATTGATATAGGGAAGATTGGCTTATCCATGATTATGAACACGCTAAGAGATTCTGATCCTTGAAGGAACTCAAGAACCAGTTAAGACCCAAAGTGGACATCTTACAACAAGCATACAGGGATGCAGAAGCGGTTTTGGCAACTCTAGAGATGAGCACAGTGGATGCAATGGAAGAATTCGCTGCATAGGTTATGACAACCATTTAGATCATTGAAACATTATTGGAAACAAGAGAAAATGATTTGACTCAAATGAATCATTTTCAGTGATATTTTCTTGAAAATTGTAGTGAACACTCCTTGATAAAGACTTATATTTTTGTATATGTAGCTTTTGATGCAACTTTTGATACAATATATATGTATTTTACTTCTCAATTTGGCATTGTTGTCAAAGGGGGAGTAGAAATATGTATGTGTTGTGAAAATTTTGTACGTATTGCTAAGGGGGAGTAGAAATATGTTTGTACAATTTTTGTAAGCACACTTAGTTGTAAAGTTGTAAAATTTTCTAACTGTTGCAATCAATGCCAAAGGGGGAGATCATTTTCTTAATGATGATTATAATAGATGACTTCATGTGTTGTCATTGATGGCACATGCATACACACACATATTTTCACATTGTCTTAGTCATCTTAGTTAAGACAAACCGATATTACTCCTAAGTCTTTGTATTGCAAAACTGGTATTATATGTATAGTGAAGTTCAAATGGTTTTGAGGGTGTCTAACTGGTATATGCAGGAATGGCATGACACCAGCTTGGAGATTCAATAGAGATCATCAAAGAAACAATTGGAGGACAATTGGTCTATATGTTGGAAGAGGTTAACTCTTAACCAGTATCGATGTTCCAATTAGTTTCACTGATTGTGTGATGAGTTATCATCGGTCATGATGAGTTATCCCTAACCAATAGATTTGGCGGAAATCTATGATGTGTTATGTTAGATTGTCCAAATACACTACACCTAGGAAATTGTGATATGATTCCTGAGCCGACATGAAATCTAATGTCTATATAATGACATTATGATGAACTATTTTTATGATGCGAGATAGAAGTGTTAAGTTGTTGTGATTTACTGAAGGCGTTGTAGAGTATGTCGGTGATGCAGTTTTGAGTGAGCAGGAGAGGATCTTTTCAAGAAAGTTGTGCTACTCTAGATCACACCACCTGTTGTTTTCTAATCACTACAATAATGAAATCCTCTAACTGGGTAAGCTCTAACAAGATTCATTGTACAAATCTTCTAACAAGGTGATCCATTAGTTTGGGTTTGAAATCCTCTACCGAGGTTACTCCTAACAGGGTGCTACCTTTAACAGGGTATAGCTCCTAACAAGGCTTTGGGATCTTTAACAAGAATCACTCCTAGTAGAGCACTTTTGTAGACCCTAACCGGTCAATTACCTATTACTACAGATAGTTAACTTGTGAGTCCCATCTCACCATGGTTTTTCCCAGTTGATGTTTCCACGTATAAACACCTGTATTATGGTGGATGTTTTACTTGTTGTGGATTCTTTAATATCATTTTGGATTGCATGCATAGTATTAAGTAAGTTGGTTAACTGTCTTTACCATTCAGTGTTTAAAGTGGTATTGTTTTTGTTGTCACCAATTCACCCCCCCCCCTCTCAGTGCTTTATAAGTTTATCACTATAACCATTGGTGTCCCAACTAGTTTACAATCTCCCATTCCAAATGTCTTCAATACCTCTTTCATATATTTGGACTATGTGATAAAAATACCATTATTCATCTGTCAAATTTGCAAACCTATAAATAATTTTATCTCTCCTAGAAGAGACATCTCAAATTTACTTTTCATCTCATTTTCAAAGTCATCACTCATGTCGTCATGGCTGCCAAAAATGATATCATCCACAAATACCTCACTAACTAGTATCTTATCTCCTTCAGTCTTGAGATATATATTGTTGTCTTCACTAGTTCTCTGAAAACCTATCTTCACCAAGTATTAATGTAGTCTTTCATACCATGCTCTTGGTGCTTCCTTCAAACTGTATAGCGCCTTGTGTAATTTGCACACCATATCCTTTGCATTAGTCAAAGAATAACCATCTGGTTGTTCAATGTAGACTTCCTCTTCCAATATTCCATTTAGAAATGTTGACTTCACATCCATCTAATATACATTGAATCTCCTATATGTTGCAAATGCAAGTAGAGTCCTAACACCATCCAATCTAGAAACTAGTGCAAATGTCTCTCCATAGTCTTCTCCTTCTTCCTGTGCATAACCTTTGCATACCAGTCTGGCTTTTTTTCTGACTACTACTCTATCTTCTTTCAGTTCATTCCTGAATACCCATTTAGTACCTATTACATTTTTGTTCACCAGTCTGAGTACTAGGGCCCATGTATTGTTATTCTCAATATGGTCAAGCTCTTCTTCTATAGTTGTAATCCAATGATCATCTCCAAAGGCTTCCTTTGTTGTTCTAGGATCGATAGTGGAGATCATACAAGAATTCTCTCTAATTCTTCTTCTGGTTAACACACAACCATATTTATCTCCAATAATCTGATCAGGATTATGATTGAGTCTTACATACCTTGGAATAACATGACAATTATCTTCAGGTTCTTCTTCCTCATTATCGTCATCTTCTGTAGAATCTACCTGTTCTGGTTGAACTAGTGCAACAACATTCATTTCACCAACTTCTGGCTTCATCGGTTCTGGTTCCAAAATCAGAATGCAACGTTCATCTTCCTTCTTCTCCTTACTAGTTTCTCCCAAATCTTCAGTACACTCATCAACTCGAACATCACCACTTTCAATGATCTTCTTTGTCCAGTTTTTGTAACATTTGTAGGCTTTTCTCTTGGTGGAGTAATCAATAAACATGTCTTCACCACTCTTAGTATCAAACTTACCAACATAGTCACCTCTCTTGATAAAAAATTTACTGCCAAAACCCTTAAAGTAACTAACATTAGGTGATCTACCATACCAGTATTCATAAGGAGTTTTATCCTTACCTCTTTTAACCAATATCCGGTTCATAGTGTAGATAGCTTCTCTCAAGAAAGTCTTAGCTACACCTCCTTGTATTTGCATAGTTCTAGCAGCTTCAACAACTAACCAGTTGTTCCTTTCTACAATACCATTCTATTATGGTGGCCTACGTGTAGAAATATCCTCTACTTTACCACCAACACTTTTGATCTCATCGACTATCTTCTTGATCCTCTAACCATACTGTTGAATATTCTCACCTTCATCCATCCGCATGTCATCAAATTTACCTCTCAGACTCTCCTCTTTGGAAATATTCACATGCTCATCACCGCTATAGATGTCATCAAGTTTCTTCCATATATCATAAGCAATCTCCAAACCATGGATATAAACATACTCTAAATCGGACAAGGAACTAATAATGGCCTCCACTGCTTGATTATTCTCCTGTTGTTCCTTCTTTTGATCATAAGACAAAATCCCAATAGGCAAGGTATATTTGGTAACAACATGTTCCCAATATTGACTTCCTTAGCTTTTGATATAAATATTCATCCTATCACTCCATATTCTACAGTTTTCCCTATTGAACTTCGGACCTTCTTTCTTCATCATTTTCTTCTAGATCTTTACCTCAAGTTGTTAGGATTAGACACAAGAGAACCTGCAATGCTCTGATACCAATTGATGATATGATGAATCTATAATGATTTGATCAACTACTTGTTGGTATTTTGGATATGTTGATATGGTTTTGTCATTGATGTCAACACTTGTCAACACTTATCAACACTTGGAGATCTTTGGTTATGTTCACTGGCATGATCAGTGACTTATGCACAATCACTGGTATTTGGTTCATCTGGAGGTTATATTGTTCACCGACACTTGGAATGACTTGGAGATTACTTGGTTATGTTGAAGACATTGTTTGGACACTTTGTTTTGGTGATTTATTCATTGGTATAATGGGGTTTTCATATTTGCTATTATCAGCAAATAGGTCTAGGTTATGGACCGAAAAGCATATCTAATCCAGATTAGCATGAAACATCATGAAGATGATTTATTGTTATTGTAAATGCATTGAAATGACATCATGCATCGCATATTGATTCATTTGTAATTGATTTTATTATAATATCTTTTAGTGAGCCGACCTACACATTTGGTCTTAGGTTATGGTATAAATATAAGATCTCATTTATGAGATTGATATAGGATTGTAAAAAAGGTTTATAAGGTTGTAATATTTGGTATATGCAAATATAAGGAGAGATATACATGCAGACATCATTCAAATTTGAAGGAAGGTTTGAAGAAGGCAAATCAGAGCTTAACCAGTACTGAATCCAGCATACGAAGATGCTATTTTGAGCAGTACATTATCATTGGATTTAACCATCCAATTGTAGGCAGTGCGACTCCCATTTTGTGATTGAGCAGTGAGCTCTAGGCAGTTGGCCTTTCTGCATGTGTAGACACCATATTGTACACACATACTATCTGTAGTAGTATCATCTGATTGTGGGTAAGGTTTCCCACCGTGGTTTTTCTGCTTACAGGGTTTCCACATACAAATAACTATGTTATGTGTTGTGTATGTAATTTGTCTTTCTATTTCATGCATTACACTTTACTGGTACTATTAAACTATCTATCGACATTAAAGATTGGTTAAGTTAGTTTTGGTTTGTATTTATTGGACAAATGATTCACTCCCCCCTTTGAGTTGCCTCCAGGACCTAACAATTGGTATCAGAGCCCAGTCCTCTTTTTGCAGAAGTTTAACAGCTTGAGGAGATCCAATGTCTTCTAACTATTTTAGGAAGGACAGTCTGAAGCTTGATGGAACCAACTATGGCATATGGAAGATTAGGATGGAGACACATTTGAATTGCATTGGAAAGGACATATGGGATGTTACAAAGAATGGCTATGTTGTTCCTACTCAAGGTCAACCTATTCCACCAACCTTGGCTAAAGATGAGGTAAATGATTGCAAAGCAAGAGAAGCACTTTTGAGCGCATTATCAGATCAACAAATCATGGGATTATCAGATAGATCTACTACTAAAGCTATTTGGGATAAATTGGAAACATTGAATGAAGGTGATACCATAGTCAAAATTGCAAAACTGGAATGCTTCTGGGTCAGGTATGAAAATCTGAAAATGGAAGAAGATGAAAGAATTTATGCTTTTATGGAAAGAGTAAATGAAATTGTTTTAGGTATACAATGTTGTGGAGGAACCTTAAGTGAAGATGAAATTGTTTCTAAAGTTTTAAGAGCTTTTCCACTACCATATAAAATGAAAGTTACTACTATTAATGAATTGAGAACAATGCCTAATGCATTAGTATCTAGAGACACTTTGGTTGGAAAACTTTCAGCTTTTGAACTTAATGAATTTGGTCATGTTGCTACTATTAAGACAGATTTAGCTTTCAAAGCATCATCATCATCTGAGAAATCTGATTGGAAAGCCTTTTATGCAAGAGAACTTGAAGAAATTAGAAAGGGGAATGAAGAATTGGAAGAGCTTGAAGAACTATTTGCAAGAAAATGCCTAAAGGTCTAGTTGGAAGTAAGTATGAAGGTAAAGCACAATTTAAATGTTTTAACTACAATAAGATTGGTCATATGGCTTCTAAGTGTCCTGATAGACATGCAAGATTGAAAGAAGAAGCTAAAAGAACATATAAGCCTAACCCTGAATATCAGAGATACAAATTTAAGAAGAATATAGACAAATCATGTTACTATGTTGATGAAGGAGATACTGACGATTTTGATGAGGAATTGACAAACAATGTATGGACTTTTGTTTCTATAACAGAAGATCAACTGGCACCTACTGTTCAATAGGTAGAGTAGGCCTTGGCAGCTAAAATTGAAGATAAAGGTGAATGGATTATTGATTCTGGATGTTCACATCATATGACTGGTGATAAGAGTAAATTCTTAACCTTTTAGAAATATAATGGAGGTCTAGTAAGATTTGGAGATGACAAAGCTTGTTTGATCAGAGGAAAACGCACTATATCTTTTGATGGTAAGCATAATACTGATAATGTTTACTATGTTGAAGGTTTGAAGAATAATCTTTTGAGTGTTGGTCAATTAGTTGAAAAAGGATTTCAATTACAATTCAAGAATGGTAAATGCAAAATCATGAACAAAACTGGTTTAGAAATTGCAACTGGTAATCAAACTAGAGGTAATATCTTTCATTTGAATAACAATGAAAAGACATGCTTGATTGCATATATTGATGAAAGTTGGTTATGGCATAAGAGACTGTGTGATGTAAATTTTGATTGCATTGTGAAGATCAGTACAATTAAGGTTGTAAGAGATTTACCTAAGATTGTTAAGCCTCACAATCCGGTATGTAAGGAATGTCAATTTGGAAAACAAGTTAGAGCGAATTTTAAGAGTATACCAGAGAAATCCAATAATGTTCTTGACTTAATTCATACTGATTTATGTGGTCCAGCAAGAACTATAAGTTTACAAGGAGATAGATATTTTATGCTAATCATTGATGACTATTCTAGAATGTGTTGGGTTACTTTTCTAAGGGAGAAATCGGAAGCTTTGGGGAAGTTCAAAATATTCAAGGTGATGGTAAAGAATGAAACCGATAAGAAAATCAAATGTTTGAGATCAGATCAAGGAGGTGAATTCACATCTAAGGAATTTAATACATTCTGTGAAGTGAATAGAATTAAGAGACAGTTATCAGCACCCCAGACACCCTAGTAGAATGGAGTTGTGGAAAGAAAGAACATAACTATTTTGGATGCAGCTAGAAGCATGATATCAAAAGCAAACTACCTCATGTGTATTGGAGAGAAGTAGTCAATACAACTGTTTATGCATTCAACAAAGTTCACATCAAATGTGAAACCGGTAAGACCCCTCATGAACTATGGTTTGGCAATACTCCTACTCTTAACTATTTTAGAATATTTGGAAGTATACGCTATATTAGAAGAGATGAGTATATTGTCAAATTTGATCCTAGAAGTGATGAAGGAATATTTCTTGGTTATTCATCTAAGAGAAAGGCATATAGATGTTTTAATAAGAGACTGTAGAAAATCATTGAGAGTGCAAATGTGAAGATTGATGAACAATTTAGAAGGTCTATAGACTCTGAACCGACAGTTGAGATAATCACAAATGAACCTACTATGAGCACACTAGTACTGAATTTTGATCTAGTCATATCGGCATCATCTAAGAATTCCACAGTGACTGAAGAACAACAACAAGTAAAAACACCCCGGTATGTAAGATTGAATCACTCTGAAAATTAGATAATTGGGAACAAGTATCAAGGAGTTATGACTAGAGGAAGACTGGAAAATGAAGAGGTATGTCTTATTTATCAAATTGAACCAGCATCAATTAATGAGGCATGTGAAGATAAACACTGGATTAAAGCTATGGAAGATGAATGTGAACTAATTGAAAAGAATAACACATGGACATTAGTTCCCCGACCTAAAGACAAAAATGTAATTGGAACTAAATGGGTATTTAGAAATAAACTTAATGAAGATGGTAAGGTAATAAAAAACAAAGCAAGACTAGTGTGTAAGGGATATTCAAAGAAAGAAGGAATTGATTATAATGAAACCTTTGCACCGGTAGCTAGAATTGAGGCAGTTAGATTATTCTTGGCTATTGCAGCACATAAGAACAATAAAGTATATCAAATGGATGTTAAATGTGCATTTCTGAATTGTGATCTTGAAGAAGAAGTTTACATTGAACAACCTGATGGATTTTCTTTGACAGATGAAAAAGATATGATTTGCAGGTTAAGAAAAGCTTTATATGGATTGAAGCAAGCTCCTAGAGCTTGGTATGCTAGATTGGATAAATATCTTTTGAATATTTGTTTCACTAAAGGTAATGCTGACAACAATCTATATTACAAAGTAACTAATGATGACATCTTGGTTATTGAAGTTTTTGTTGATGATATAATCTTTGGAGGAGAAGATGGATTGTGTAAAGACTTTTCTAAAAAGATGTAGGAAGGATTTGAAATGTCTATGATTGGAGAGATAAAATTCTTTTTAGGATTGCAGATTTCATAGATTGATAAAGGTATATTCATAAATCAATCAAAGTACTTGAAGGAATTACTTAAGAAATTTGGCATGGAAAACTCTAAACTGGTAAGCACACCTATGAGTACAACTGATAAACTATCATTGAAGGATGAACCAACACCTGTTAATTCAACTAGGTACAAATCTATGATAAGAGGTTTATTGTATTTGACACAAACAAGACCTGATATTATGAATGCAGTATGTATTGTTTCAAGATTTCAGAGTAATCCTAAAGAAAATCATGAATCAATAGTGAAAAGGATTTTCCGGTATCTACAAGGAACTACAAATCCTAGTTTATGGTATCCTAGAGATAAAAAATTTGATTTATGTGCATACATAGATGCAAATTGGGTAGGAGATGTAGATGACAGAAAAAACACCACCGGAGGAGCGTTCTTTCTTGGTAGTAGATTAATCTCTTGGTTGAGAAAGAAATAGAGTTGTACATCTTTATCAATAGCAGAATCAGAATATGTTGCAGTGGCAACTAACTGTACACAGGTATTATGGATTAAGCAAATGTTGAAGGACATAAAGGTAAAATGCAAGGAACCTATAACAATTTACTGTGATAATATGGCAGCAATTGATATATCAAAGAATCTGGTATTTCACTCTAAAACTAAACATGTTTCTATCAAATTCAATTTCCTAAAAGAGAATGTTGAAGCAAAAGAAGTAAAATTGGTTTATGTGAATACTAAAGAGCAGATTGCAGATATCTTTACTAAGCCTTTGCCTAAAGAATCTTTTGAGTATCTCAGAGAGCAGCTTGGGGTTATACCCCCACCAGTAGAGACTTAGATAGTTGATGATTGTCATCAACCGATAGAATTAATAGAGAAATCTTTTTTTGGCTTTGATGAGGAGAGCTACTTCTCAGGGGGAGTAGTTGGATAAATTGATAAATTGGTATTTTGTGATAAGTTCTTTGAACTGATTGTACATGGTTTTGTATTGCTTTGGCATTTGACGTCAAAGGGGGAGATAAGATATCTATGGAAAAACACATTATCTTTTTGGGGAGAGATTATTCATTGGGGGAGAGATTGTTACTCTCTGTATCTGTATTTTGATTATCTCTTTGGAGATTGTTGGTTTTTGGTTTTTGGCATTTCTATTTTGGCAATTTGATGGTTTTTCCATCTTGTGTTGCCATCAATGCTAAAGGGGGAGATTTTTGGTATTTTGGATATGTTGATATGGTTTTTTCATTGATGTCAGCACTTGTAAACAATTATCAACACGTGAAGATCTTTGGTTATGTTCACCGACATGATTAGTGACTTATGCACAGTCACCGGTATCTGGTTCACCGATAGGTTATATTGTTCACCAGCACTTGGAATGACTTGGAGATTACTTGGTTATGTCAAAGACATTGTTTGGACACTTTTTTTTGGTGATTTATTCATTGGTATAATCGGGTTTGCATATTTGGTGTTATCGACAAATAGGTCTAGGTTATGGACCGACAAGCATATCTAATCCAGATCATCATGACATGTCATGAAGATGATTTATTGTTATTGTAAATGCATTGATCTGACATCAACCATCATATATTGATTCATTTGTAATTGATTTTATTGTAATATCTTTTAGTGAGCCAACCTACACATTTGGTCCTAGGTTATGGTATAAATGTAAGATCTCATTTATGAGATTGATATAGGATTACGAAAAAGGTTTATAAGGTTGTAATATTCGGTATATGCGAATATAAGAAAAGCTATACATGCAAACATCATTCAAGATTGAAGGAAGGTTTGAAGAAGGCAAATCAGAGCTTAACAGGTACTGAATCCAACATATGAAGATGTTATTTTGAGTAGTACATTATCATTGGATTTAACCATCCAATTGTAGTCAGTGTGACTCCCATTTTGTGATTGAGCAGTGAGCTCTAGGTAGTTGGCCTTTCTGCATGTGCAGACTCCATATTGTACACACATACTATCTGCAGTAGTATCATATGATTGTGGGTAAGGTTTCCCACAGTGGTTTTTCCCCCTATAGGGTTTCCACGTACAAATAACTATGTTATGTGTTGTGTATATTATTTGTCTTTTTGTTTCATGCATTACCCTTTACCGATACTGCAACTAACTGTTAAACTATCTATCGGCATTAAAGTTTGGTTTACCAACATTAAGCATTAAGTTTGGTTAAGTTAGGTTTGGTTTGAATTTATTGGACAACTGAGTCACCCCCCCTCTCAGTTGCCTCCGGTACCTAACACTACTGAGAGGGGGGGTGAATCAATAGATAGAAAATAGACTAAAATTTCACCAAACTCAAACCCAACTCATAAATCAATCACTAAACTAATTGGTTGAAACACTGAACTATAAACTGTAACTTCACTGTCAAGTTTACTGGTTGACTAGCATACCAAAATAATAGTGTAACAAATTTGAAACTCTCAAACCATTTAACCAAAACATCAAACCACTTTACTAACATTAGTAAAATCACATTTCAGATCACTTCTGGTCATCTTAACACATGTAAGTAGCTTAATCAATTAAACAAATTAACCATATCAAAACATAACCACAAAAACCATTCACCACTTGACACAATGATTTTTGACATGCAGACCCAAATGGGAAAAACCACGGTGGGGATGAATACCCAGAAGTATTCTGAACTCTTCTGAAGTTCTCCCTATTAGGAGCCAAGCCTTGTTAGTGTAAAGCGGAAAAATCAAACCCTAGTCGTTCTCCCCTCCCCGACTCCAAGGAGAGAGAAGGGAGAGTCACTAGGGTTGATGGTTTTCACTTAGGAGAGACTTTACATTTAAAAGAGGGGTTGAAACCCACAAGATCCAATCCCATGCAATGCAAGATTGGATTCTATATGAGTTTCAAGGGGTAAGATAGCAAGGATACCCTCTTTTGTAAAGAAATGTAAATGGAAAGATTAAGCTAGGAATGCATGTAGAAGCAAGAAAGATTCACTTATAAACTGAGATAGGAATATAGGATGAAGCTGCAGACCTGGAATTAGTAGTAAAATGTCGAGACGGTGCTATTTTGCAAATTTGAGCAAAAGTTGATGGGACGATGGCGCCCAGCGTGCACACGGTCCTCCGAAAAATCCACGAAACGAAGGTGGATCTGTTCGTCTCTGCACAAGGATTCCAGATCTTCAATTACAGCCACGTACCTGCAACCTACACATAGAAAAGAGAGGATGATTGGGGGGTTAGGGATGAGGGGTTTGCCTTTAGGTCAAACCCTGGTTTTGGAATTAACCAAGAAATGAGAATGCTGTAAATGTAAATGTTTGTAATGTAAAACAAGTACTAGTACCTTGTTGTAAGAATGTTTGTATTCTTACATGCGAAGGTGTAGATGTTGTTGTATGTTGTATGTTGTATGTGATGTGTGATCTCCTCTTCAATGGTTGAATCCTTGTCTAGAATGCAACACTTAGCCTTGAATGGAGACTTAGAATGCTCAATTGCTTGAAGGAATGCTTGAATGCTTGAATGCTTGAATGTTCGAATATCGTTTCCGCCTTTTTTCCATCTACCAAAATGGGAGAGGAAATGTAGTTTATATACTTGTTAATTAGGGCTGATAGACTGATTTTTCCGACCTTGGGCTGACCAGGAAGTACTATTTTCCAAATTGCAAACATAAAGACCCGAAGCCCCATAGGAGATCGGGCCCAAAATAGGGCCAGGGACCAGGGTGTTGGGCGCCATGGTCCTGGGGGGATAGCGGGGTGCAAGGAGGATCAGGCCAGGGTGCTTGAAAAATGCAGTTTTTGATGTCATAAACAGGTTTCGGGGTCTCCATTCAGGTTCCGTGTTGCATCACCATCGTAAAGACCCAAATGCAGTCGAAATTGCAAGTGTCACAATTTTAGGACGCTACATTTAGCCCCCACTTTAGCGGGAGTATAAGCGTACACTCGTACTTCTGGTAAAGTACAAGGAAACAACATTGAAAAACTTTCACCATGTCAAGGAGGCAAGATACACCAAGCCCCCAGTGGACTAAGGATCTTACGACTTCGATTGACAAAGTAAAAGGGAAGATCATGAGGGAGAACCATGACTGTCAGTAGTAAGGTTCCCTCACTATGAGTCATGCAAGAAAGATATCAAAAATTTTCAAGGCAAAGCTAAATTTGTCAAGAAATTTTCAAGTATCTTGAAAAGATATGAACGGGATGTATGCCCCCCTACGTTAAAGCGATCGCACATGCCTCACCGGGGGTGATTTCTTTAAGGTAGTGATACATATAAGAGATGAGAAAGGAGCACATTATCACAAGGATTTAGCCCCCAAGTGTGAGATAAGCCCAAGGATAATAGACACAAAACACAAAGCACAAGGTGACTTCGCTTTCCTCGGGGTCAGTATGCTGTATGATAATTCATGTATATCATATGTATGTATGCATAATTATTCTTCATTCCCCAATCAAGGAAGGTCACCTAGAAGAAGGGAACACATGTGTCTTTTGAGTCAACATGAGAGAGACCAAGAGATCTCAATGCTTTGCATTATCCTCAAGTAGACAACACTAAGGAAAACAAATAGAAGAATGAGAATAACACATAGAAGAAGTAACAAAAGAGAGGAGGAGAGAATCTGCTATGCTAATGAACTATTCTAGCACGTCATCTACCCCCCGATCTTGCTGATCAATATTTCAGGAAGGCAGGGAACACGCTAGAGGAAGAACATCCAACACAGCAGATGGAGCTAACACAAGATCCAAACAAGGGCTATGTTCATGTTCCGAGCCACGTTGTTCTTGTCTAGGAGCTAGGATAAGTGCTTTAGAAAATTCGTTAGATAAATGGTTATCACCATCAACATATTCATATTCACTATCAGAATGAACAGGAATAACATTTTCATCATGCATAACATTTTCATCATGAATAACATTTATATCATCATCAAGATTTATAAAAATAGGATCTTTAACTCGCACAGGATCAAGACCATCATGCATCTTATGTTTAGGAAATTTCGGCTCAATCGTCAGCTGAGGAGAAAATGGAATAATAATGGCTGAAGGTGTTTTTGGGGATTGCAAAGTTTGAGAAGCAACTGCCTGAGCTCTAAGACGACGCTTTTGTTGGCATTCACGTGCAGAACGATTTCGTCTAGTCTTAGTGGGAAGTTGAGAAGATTGAGGAGGAGGAATGTTCTCATCCTTATCACTTGGGTGTTTAGGTTGTGGTCTCTTAGGTTGAATACTAGGAGAAGAGGAAGGTCTCTTCTCTCCATAAGAGGAAGGAGGAGGAACTGCTCCATATAAGGGAGGAATATTTGGTCTAGGAAGGAGACCAAGTCCATCATGACGAGGAGGTATAGGTCTACTTTTAGAAAGTTTATTAGATATAGTCATAGTCACATTCATAGGGATGGGTTGGGAATCTTCTTGAGGAAAGACATTAGTTTTATCTTTCAAAGGAAGAACTTCCTTCTCAAGAATGATAGGAATATCAAGTTTGGGTGTTCTAGGTTTTCTTAGAGATAGGATCATATCTTTTTTCCACTTTTGATAAGATTTGAAAAGATGATCACTTCGCGGAGGAAGAGATTGGAATTGTTTAGGCCAAAAGTAATCAATAGGAACACTAGTTCTTTCAGCTGGTTTAAAGAGACTATGGTTGATAGTAACAACTTCACCATTATGGGGAAATTTCAAACACTTGTGAATAGGAGAAGCAATAGCTTTCATGGAAGACAGCCAAGGATAGCCTAGCTTCGCACGAAATTGTTCGGATGATGGAATAATAGCAAAGTCCACATCAAGGGATTTGTTATGGACCTCAATAGGTAATGTAATAGAACCAATTGCAGGAGAAGAAAATGCATCAAATAATTTCACAACCACATTTGTTTCATCATAGATCACTTGATTCAATTGCAAAGTAAAAAGAAATTCTTCAGTAATGACATTAACCATACAAGAAGGATCAATAAGCACTCCACGACAAGGTGTATTCTTGACTTTTGCAACTATATATAAAGGACCATTAGGTGCCCTGATAGTTTCACTAGAATCAAATGTGATGGAAGGTTCTTTAGGGATTTTCTGCTGCTCTACAAAGTTAATCACATTCGGAGTCATAGACACGAGATCATCAGGTGAGACAGATGAATCAGTAGTATCAATCACATTAGAGGTATGAGAAGGCAATGGATTAGTAAAAATCTTAAGATTTTGGTTAGGAGGAGCTACAGATGTATTGCCTTTATCATTCACTCCAGAAACAGAAATAGTATTATTATCAATCAAATCTTGAATTTTACCTTTTAAAGCAAAACATTTTTCAGTATCATGCCCAGGATGACGATGAAATTGACAAAAAGATTTGTTATCAAAATAGGGTGAATTAATCTTTGCAGGATCTATTTGCCTTATAGGAGGAAGAGTAAGCACATTTTGTTCCAATAAGTTATTCATAATACTATGCAATGATTCATTCAAAGGAGTAAACTTTCTTTCTTTCTTGAAAAATTTAGAAATGGGAGGCACACCTGATGCCGCATTCACATTGTTGTTGATGATGTTTTCATTGAATTTAATGGACTCTCTGTTCGGTTTAAACTTCCCAAATGGTTGTTGACTACTATCACCCTTATCACTCGGAGCCATAGGATTTGCTTGTTCCATTTGACTCACAGTCAGTTGATAATGGTGAAGAGTTGCGCACAACTGTTGGAAAGAAGTAAACTCAGAAAACAAGAGTTTTTCTCTAATATCTTTTTGTAAATTAGAAATAAAGATTCTTTGAATATCATTGTCAGGCACTGGAAAAGAAATTTGAGCATACAAATGCTTATATCTACCAATGAAATCAGTCACTTTTTCTTTAACACCTTGTTTGCAATGCATTAAATCAATCAAAGTAACTTTAGGACTTATATTGTTTTGAAATTGTTGAATAAAAGCATTTGCAAGTTGTTCGAAAGAAGAAATAGAATAAGAAGGCAATGAGCAATACCATTGTAGGGCTTTGTCTCTTAATGTTCTAGTAAACAGTTTTGCAAGCAACCTTTGGTCATAAGCAAAATCAGTACATATTGTTTGAAAGGTCTTAACATGTGTTAGAGGATCACCCTTACCATTATAAAGCTCCAAATGTGGAATTTCAACATGTTTAGGGGGGATTGCTTGAACAATGTCAAGAGAAAGTGGGCTCGCGACATCAAATGTGGGCACACTAAACTTAGATTGATTCATAGAGGCAATTTGTTGCTATAAAGAAGAGACAGTTTGTGCAAGATTGTTAATGGTCGCTTCAGTCGAAGAGTTCATATTAGACGTGTTAGATTGTGATGGAGGTGTTATGTTATTGAAAGAAGGTAGAGAGTAAAGTGGTGGGACACTATGATAGTTAGTCATAGGAGATGATTGGACAGGAGGAACACTACAAGGAGGAATGGAAAACGAATTGCCCCCTTGCGTCACGTTCATTTGTGGTGATATAATAGGAACACTTATTGAAGGAATGAATGAAGAAGTCGGATTGAATGAAGGAAGCGGGTTGATTGAAGGAGAGGGATTGCCCCCATGACGAGTGATCATAGGAGGAATATCTTGTGTTGAAGTAGTCATTATGTTTGATGTAAAAGTAGGTATACTAGCAATAGGAGTTGTCAAAGGAATAGAATGATTGACTTGAGTAGGAGGTTGTGTATAACCTAAGGTTTCGGCACAACTTTTCATAGGCATCACATTCGAATCCACAATGTGTGAAATACCACGCAAAATATCAATTCCATTCTTATCACTTTGAAGCATACGTTTTAGACCCTCAATTAAAGGAAGAGCTTGACTATCAGGGTATTCTTGAGACATCCATTGTCGAAAATCATCAAATTGGTTATCCAATTTTGAAAGTTGTTCTACAGAATCCTCATGGAGAGCTTCTTCATCATTAAGAGGATTAGAGGAATTACCCATGTCCTCGTTAAAAAGGCCATTCAAATTAGGCTCCATCTCCTTGGTAATTACACCTTGGAAAGACTTAATTCTAAGGCTTCATCTAATGGGAATAGTGTAAGTAGGGCTTATTGTTGTAAAACTCATGCACTAAAGAAAGAGAGAAGATTTTGAATTTTAGAGGTAGCAAATTTCAATAAAACCAGCCAATCTCCTAGATTTAAGCTGTTAAATGCAATCAGGACAATCTCCCGAAATTTTGGAAAAAATGTCTGGGACCGTGGCGCTCAGAGTGCACACGGTCCTCGCAACTTTTTTCGAAATTTTCAGGGATGAAAGTTATGATGATTTTAAAGCTAATCTGAAAAAATTGAGTGATTTTACGATCTGTAGATAGGCCAAATTAAAGTTGCAATCTCAAAATTGAACCCTACCAAGATTGTTGAAAAATGTAAAATTTGAATTTTGAAAAAGAGAGGGAAACTGAAATTTTGAATTTTATGATTTTAGAGGGAATGCTAAAAGCAATGCAAGTTTCGAAATTTAAAAGTTGACTCGATTTCATGCAAAATTCAAATTTGAAAGTGGAAATCAAGGTTGTTGCAATTAAACACTTAATTTCAGAAGTCACAAATTGCAAGAATTTGAATAAAACACTGAAATTTCGAATGAATGCCAACACACTTTTCAGATTTAGGACTGTAAGAAACACAATTTTGACACAAATTTCAATTTCAACAATTTTTGAATGATTAGAAGCCTCAATCCAAGCAATCGCTAGACCAACTTTGACTTTAATTTTGAAGGTGTTAAAATTGATAAAATCAGCCAAAATTCTGGATTTTAGCAGAAAAATACAGTAAGATCTAGCTCCCGGAATTTCAGAAAAAATGTCGGGGACGATGGTGCTCGGGGTGCACATGGTCCTCGCAACTTTTTTCCAAATTTTCAGGGATGAAAGATATTGTGATTTTATTGCGGAATCCAAAGTTATAGTCGATTTGGAGGTGTTTTGATTAGTGAAATTATCAGTCAAAGGTTGAATCAAGAAGGTTTTAAAAATTAGGGTTTTGACATTTAACCACTTAATTTTCAAAATTAAAGCACAAATATGAATTGACAATTTGCAATAGAAGGGTAGATCTGAAACAAGCATTAACAATTAAACATTTCACAAGTTTATTTACTACAAAGAAAATTTTAGGGTTTTTATGCAATCAACCTCTAAAATTTGCAAAAGATCAAAAATGGAAATTTAGGAAAGCAAAATTTTCAGATCTAACCATGAGTAATCAGAATGAGGATGTTCACGTCAGGTTCACCAAAATGTAAAGCGGAAAAATCGAACCCTAGTCGTTCTCCCCTCCCCGACTCCAAGGAGAGAGAAGGGAGAGTCACTAGGGTTGATGGTTTTCACTTAGGAGAGACTTTACATTCAAAAGAGGGGTTGAAACCCACAAGATCCAATCCCACACAATGCAAGATTGGATTCTATATGAGTTTCAAGGGGTAAGATAGCAAGGATACCCTCGTTTGTAAAGAAATATAAATGGAAAGATTAAGCTAGGAATGCATGTAGAAGCAAGAAAGATTCACTTATAAACTGAGATAGGAATATAGGATGAAGCTGCGGACCTGAAATTAGCAGTAAAATGTCGAGACGGTGCTGTTCTGCAAATTTGAGCAAAAGTTGACGGGACGATGGCGCCCGGCGTGCACACAGTCCTCCAAAAAATCCGCGAAACGAAGGTGGATCTGTTCGTCTCTGCACAAGGATTCCAGATCTTCAATTACAGCCGCGTACCTACAACCTACACACAGAAAAGAGAGGACGATTGGGGGGTTAGGGATGAGGAGTTTGCCTTTAGGTCAAACCCCGGTTTTGGAATTAACCAAGAAATGACAATGCTGTAAATGTAAATGTTTGTAATGTAAAACAAGTACTAGTACCTTGTTGTAAGAATGTTTGTATTCTTACATGCGAAGGTGTAGATGTTGTTGTATGTTGTATGCTGTATGTTGTATGTGATGTGTGATTTCCTCTTCAATGGTTGAATCCTTGTCTTGAATGCAACACTTAGCCTTGAATGGAGACTTAGAATGCTCAATTGCTTGAAGGAATGCTTGAATGCTTGAATGCTTGAATGTTCGAATATCATTTCTGCCTTTTTTCCATCTACCAAATGGGAGAGGAAATGTAGTTTATATACTTGTTAATTAGGGCTGATAGACTAATTTTTCCAACCTTGGGCCGACCAGGAAGTACTATTTTCCAAATTGCAAACATAAAGACCCAAAGCCCCATAGGAGACCGGGCCCAAAATAGGGCCAGGGACCAGGGCGCTGGGCGCCATGGTCCTGGGGGACCAGGGCACTGGGCGCCCTAGTCCTAAAGGACTAGGGCGCTGGGCGCCATGGTCCCACCTCCAGGGACAGCGGGGTGCAAGGAGGATCAGGCCAGGGTGCTTGAAAAATGCAGTTTTTGATGTCATAAACAGGTTTCGGGGTCTCCATTCAGGTTCCATGTTGCATCACCATCGTAAAGACCCAAATGCAGTCGAAATTGCAAGTGTCGCAATTTTAGGACGCTACAGTTAGAAGCTTTACAAAAATGTCCTCTTAGGAGCACATTTGGTTAAGGACCACTTGGTTAAGGGACTAACTACAATACCCTATTAAAGCCAATACCTTATTAGGAGTAACCTCAATAGAGGATTTCAAATCCAAGCTAATGTATCACCTGGTTAGAGGATTTAGAAAACACTAAGCCTATTAAAGCTTACCCGGTTAAGGGATTTAATTATTGTAATTGTTAGAGAACAATAGGGTTTTTGTTGATTTGGTAATAGCACTACTCTGCTTGATCAAATCCTTTTTATGCTACTATCTACCTTCACACATACTGTAGATACTCCTTCTGGTTCGACAATCAATCACACTGACACTTAACCAAAATTTCCAACACTGCAACAAAACAACTCATCGACCTTATAAGCAAAATAGTAGGTCAGTAACATATCACAAAACCTAAGATCTCATAGAGATTACAAACAAATCGGTTCAAACATGATCATTGGATTACATAGAAATCATCTGCACATTGTCCAAGACAACGTCGACCGCTCTTGGATCACCACACACTGGATCTTGTAACTCATCACGTGCATCATGCATGTTAATGTTTGTAGCTTCAGTCAAATGATCATTTAGAATACATATAATATATGTTGATTAATAATAATATATTATTATGTTATATTATTATATTATTATTAATCATATAAAATTTAATATTCAATATTAATCTATTATATTATTCTAAATTAATAATTGATTGATGAAACATTATAATATTGATTAAATTATTATAATTAAAGGAGAGACATGTCTGTTCAAGGACATGCCTCTGCAAAGGAATATATATAGTATAATGTTATTCAATTTGAGAACACATAGAATTCCAAGAATGCAAGTATCAGATTGAATCAGATATATACACTAAAATACATCCAATAAAACCTAGGAAAATCAACAATGCATACGTGGCATAATCATCTCCGATCACCATTTGATCATAGATCAACACAACCAATTCACCAAGCTCCATCGGTTAGGGTTCGGCATATCAATAGGTAGGGTTACCGGTTGATCTCACTATTACAATAGTAATACCAGTTTCCATCACTACTTAACTACTGGTTGGAATACTGCATCACTACTGGTTACAATACATCTCCATTACTGGTTACAATTGACATCAATGACAACACTTATACTTCATTAATGCAATCTTCATGAAATGCCAACAATTGTAAGATTGATTGAGGAGGTTTTGGTAGAAATGAAATCATTAAGAACATCATCTAACATGGTATAGTCATCACTACTAAATGGTTGATTATTGGATTGGATGGCATGTAAATCATCATAAAGAGGATTCTCATATATCACCATTTTACTAGATTTAGAGGATGGCTTGATAGGGATAGCTTCATTTGAACATTCATCCAACTTATCCAAACCATCACTATTAAATGGCATACTAACTATGTTGATTAGTCTTTGGCAAAATGTTTGTTTATAAGGCTTA
Source organism: Cryptomeria japonica (assembly GCF_030272615.1). Classification (NCBI taxonomy): domain Eukaryota; kingdom Viridiplantae; phylum Streptophyta; class Pinopsida; order Cupressales; family Cupressaceae; genus Cryptomeria; species Cryptomeria japonica. The sequence goes on along the minus strand of NC_081408.1, from coordinate 617,948,448 downwards.
AGATGAAGGAAATCATCAAGACCCTCATCAAGTGCTTCCTTACTAAAAGAATAATCATCATAAGAAAACATATTATCATAGGTATGAATATCATACAAGTAAATATTCAACGTGATTATAAAGAAAAAAAAATTGAAATAAAAATTGCATATAAATCTAAACACACACAATGCATAAAATAATATTTTTTAATTTTTTATATTTTTGACATGATAGAAACATGCAATGATAAGATCTAAATAGAAAATGAAATGTAAGAGAGTCGAGTTCACCAAAATGTGTTGTATGAAAATGGAATCAAGTAGTATTAGAACCTAAATCCACTTTCACACAAACATTGGATTACAAAAGTACCTAGAAGACTGATTGGACTTAACTAACTCTTGTGAAAGAGAGTCAAGTGACACTTCTAGGGTTTTTATTCCTTCATTGATATGGAAGTAAATATTTGATGTATGAGAGGGTGCAATTATATAGTTAAAGTAAAAAGGAAAGTGAATACAAAGGTACTATAGAAGACAGACAAATAACAAAACTGAGACAATAAGCACATAAATGAAAGGAGGATCTGACTATGCATGCATAGTTGGAATCTAAGGCTACACTAACTAGAATAGTGTACTATAATGCCCTAGTCTTCTCAAACTGAGTTGTTCTCAGGAAGTCTAAATTCTAAGGCAATCTAGATGGAAATTTTGAAATATGGAGCAGAACTAAGGGTGTCGTAGTGCCTTGGTCTTTGAAAAATAGGCTCATATTTTATGGTAGACCTATACTAGCTTATTGATGCTTCTCAAAGTCTTTTGGATTTGTTGGACACCTATAACTATACCTACAAAACAAAAAATGGTAGGGTTGTGGCTATATAGGGTTTGCCTTGGTCAATCCCCTTGTTTTGGTGATTTCTACCTCCATAAATAACTGATATTGTAACTAGGAAAGTCTGTGGTCTTGAACCTTAAGTGTGCCTAAGATCACTATGAGCTAAAGTGTAAACTAGAGTCTGACTCAAATTTATCAAATAAAACCCTAAATTATTGTAATGAAAATGCTTTAAATCACAATTAGGATGCAAATCTAAAGCAACAATGTAAATCTAAAAACTAATATGATGTAGATCTGAAGCTCAGTGTAGAAAAACATAAACTTTTACTAAATCCCTTAGGAAGAGGTACAATCCAATGATCAATTGATGATTCCCTTGTTATCCTCCAATGTCTCTTGAAGTTTCCATGGTTGATGAAGACTTGATAAATGATGAATTTGTAGGTTTGAGACTTCAGCTAGAAGCAATACTTTCACTTCATAAGGATCTCCTCTTGAATGCTAGAATAGATCCGCAAATGTGGAAAACACTTGCCTTATATATGAAACCCTAGATTTAAATTTGATCAAAAGCTGAACTAGAATTGATATATTTTCACATTGAGCAGGATTTGAACTAAATAAGACCTCCAAATTATCCTCTCAAAATTTAGGGAAAAAATCTAATCGCATTAGGATGGTAGGTCACCCTAGTCCCGACAATATTTTCTGACTTTTAGGAATGAAAGACAATGAGCTTATAATGTTAAATCCAGCTTAGTGTCTCAAACTATAATGTATAGATATGTGGTATATGCTTTCAAGGTTGAAATTAGCATAAAATGAGGATTAAATCAAGATAAAATAATAAAAGGGGCACACCCAGGATTAAGTGCCCAATTTTATGATATGTGAATTGATAAGAAATGACATAGGTTTAATTATGTAATGCCCCGCCAGGAAACCCCGAAGGGATAAAGCTAAAACACACGAATGGAGTGCACATAATTTAAAAAAAAATTAAACATAACATAATGATACAATGAGTTATCATAAGCTCAGATAACACAATGGAAGACTAAATAACCCTAAAGAGTTTCCCATTGTGATTACTTAATTTAACATCTAACTCAACTCACGACATTGATCCAATTAAGCAGGTTCACTTAATTACATGTTATTACTTTAAACAAAGATATAATTTGTTCAGCAATTTATAATTAAAGATAACAGGATGCATTCATCCATTATGGTTGAAAATGTAGCTAACATAAGGATATTCACCCATTACAGTTAAAACATAGATAACATGTGGACATTCATTCATTAGAGTTTAAATATAGATAACTTTTTTTTTTTCAATAAAAGTGGATTATCCCACTAAACTTTTTTATTAATATTTTTTAATTTTTACACAAGATTCAAAGAGCATACTAGAGGAAAGAACCCTGGGAAGAAAACCTTCGGTCACAGCTCATAAAATAAACCTATAGTATCTAACGGATCAGTTTATACACCCCACCCAAAACCACATACAAAATGCGGTCACAACACATATAATATTAGTTTTGCATAGAGCCCATATGACAATTTGTCAAAAAAACCCATCGGATAATTTTCAAATGTAAACTCCACATCTGCTATCAATGGAAGAAGACAAAATTTTCCAAAGCCCTGTGCCAAAACCCATGAGCCAAAAACCTGCCTGACAAAAAAGAAAGTATCAAATTTTTTTTGGAAAAACACTATTGTATCAAATACCATGAGCTCGAACTCTCCTCTAGACAAGGAATGTGAATACTTGAAATGAAAGGGTAAAGTGGGAATAATTATCATCATACAATTTTACATCAACATTACTCAAGAAAATCACATAACTATTGCTACAAACCTTCCCATACCCTAGAAGGAATTTTCTCAAAACCCACCTCTCGTTGATTGGCATTGTTATCAATGGCTAAATTTGCCAAATAATCCGCAATCTTATTAACTTCTCTATAACAATAAGATACCAAGAAAGATTCAAACAATTCTATTTTTTGTAAAATGGGATCAAGTATATACTGCAAATTCCAACAATTCGATTTCTTTTTCATAACACATTGAATAATCACCATAGAATCACCTTCAATTATTAAGTCATTAATTCCCAAAGAGATTGTCATATCCAAACCAAAAGACAAAGCATGAAATTCCGCACAATTGTTAGTTTTAAAACCAATAGCATGACACTTAGCTCAAATAAAATTTGCATTGTGATCATAAATTACCATGCCTATCCCAGCCGGCCCAGGGTTACCATGAGAGGCCCCATCAAAATTCAATTTAAAGTGCCCCTGTGGAGGAGGTTTCCATCTAGCAGAGCATCTCTTACCTATTGCATCATTCTTTTTTAAAATTGAACCATGAGAGGGTAAAACTGACAGCATCTTCCAAACTCTAGTAACTCTACTATCCCAGTGTGAAAAAGAAGATTTTCCAAATTCTTATAAATAAATGACAAAGCAACCTCAGAGATTGAAGAATCAATTTTTAATAGAACCTCTGACACAAGAGACCTTGTTTTTTTAAATATCCTGTTGTTTCTCTCTAGCTAGACATTCCAAATTACAATAGATGGAGATATGATCCAAAGGCATGCATAAAAAGATGAGGCAAACATAAAGGGCCAAGATCTAAAATGGGAAATGAGATCCTTACCAATAACAAAGGATATATTTAACTTCTCAAACAACCACTGCCAACATTCATAAGCATAATCATAATGTAGGAACAGGTGTGAAGAAGATTCCAAATTTTTGTTACAAAGCACACAAGGGAAAACAATAGTAATACCAAGCCTATCTAGTCTCATACCTGTAAGGACTCTATCTTGAACTACCAACCAAGCAAAGGCTCCAGCTTTAGGAAGACAAGTCGAATGCCAAAACAACTTATAAGGCCAAGATGATAAATCTTTAGCAACCATAAGAGAGTTGTAGCCATCTTTAACAGTGTACTTACCAGGAATATTCTTTGTCCAAATAAGTTCATCCTCAGAATCAGAAAGAAATACAATTCTATCCCCTAAAATCTTCTCACAATCTAATTTCATGCTTTGATCAACATCTAAGAAATCAATCGACTTCCATCTAGCTAGCTTAAGGGGACCACTAGTCACAATTTCAAAATAATATGCTACAAAAACACCCCAAAGGGAGGAAAGAATAGTGATCAGAGGAGACCAATCCCTAATATTCACCAAAGGTGTGTGTCCATTCCATACTTCATCCTAGAATCTGACCTTTCTACCATTATGAACAATCCATGAGAGATGAGGCAAAATAACTGATCTACATTTACAAAGAAAATTCCAAATAGCAAAACCTAATTCCAAAAGGCAAATTTGAGACTTAAAAAATGTACTCTCTTGGTCTATTATTTAAATATTTGGCAAACATAATTTGTGCCCATAAGGAGCTAGGCTTGTCATATAATTTCCAAACCAACTTAGCACCTAAGGCTAAATTTTGATTCTTGAGACTCTGAATTCCTATTCCCCCAAGTTCCTTAGGCAAACATACCTTATCCCATGCAACTAAAGGGAGTTTCTTCTTGCCATCTTTATTATTGTTCCAAAGAAAATCTCTAAGAGTATCCTGTAAACTAACAATAGCTACTTTTGGAGACTTCAAAACAGACATGAGATATATGGGAACAACATTCAAAACAGACTTGATGAGAACAATTTTACCTGCCAAAGTTAACCATCTATGATTCCATGAGAGAATTCTTTTAGAAATGACTGAAATAAGCTTATCCCAAAAACCAATCTTATCCTGTTTAAAAAAGAAAGGAATCCCAAGGTAAGTACATGGAAGATTTCAAGTCTCAAATCCCTAAAAGGATTGCAACCTATGCTAAACCAGTTGTGATGTATTAAGGAAAGAAATCTTTGATTTATCACCATTCACTTTCTGACCAGAAAATAATGCATAATTTTGTATTATTCCTTTAATCACTTTTGCCTCAACTAACGAAGCATGTCCAAATAATAGAGTATCATCTACAAAGAGACAATGAGAAATACTCTGGGGAATATTCTGAATCCTTATACCTTTCCAAAGCCCCCCCACTTTAACAGCCCTAATAGCCCAACTAAAGGTTTCAGCTAGGAGAATAAATAAAAAGGGAGAAAGGGGATCTCCCTGTCTCAAACCAGTAGAGGAAGTGAAAAAACCACAAGGAGAACCATTAATTAAAACCGAGAATCTTGCAGAAGAAATACATGCATGAATCCATTTGACCCAAGCCTTGGAAAAACCTAACTTCTCAAGAACAACACATAAAGCCTCACACTCTACTCTATCATAAGCCTTCATCATGTCTAGTTTAAGTATCATGGTTGAGGTTCTTTGGGTGGAAATAGAATGCAACACCTCATGTGCTACAATTGTACCCTCTATCGTCTCCCTTCTGGGAACAAAACCACCTTGCTCCAATGAAATGATCCTAGGTAGAATTTTTGCCAACCTAAGGGAAATTGCCTTCGTAAATATCTTATACAAAGTGTTACATAAAGCAATGGGGTGGAAGTCAGCAAAAGTCTTAGTATCCTCTTTTTTAGGAATAATTGCAATCATTGTAGTATTAAGTTCCTTTAAAATAGACCTATTTCTCCTAACTTCCTTGAGAGCTAATAAAATATCATTTCCCACAAAATCCCAACATTTTTGAAAAAATAAAGGAGTAAAACCATCTGGTCCCAAAGCTTTATCTGGATTCATGGAAAAGACAACATTCTTAACTTCTTCTAAGGAAAAGGGAGACATCAACATCTTATTGTCATCCAAAGATACTAAAGAAGGAATATTAGATATAATATCATTGTTGAGATTTCCATTTTCTGAAGATAATAATGACTTTAAAAACCTAACTGCCTCTGAAGCAATGTCCTCTGGCTCTGTCAATAAATTCCCATTCTGACACTAAATACAAGATATCCTATTCTTACATCTTTTAATCTTAGTTGAAGAATGAAAAAATTTAGTGTTCCTGTCACCATCTGAAAGCCATAACTCTCTAGATTTCTGTCTCCAATAGATTTCCTCTCTAGCTAACACCTCCTCAAGCTATAATTTTAGTGACTTCAATTCATCAAAAACTTGTGGCACCATACCATGTTGAAGCACATGAGTATTAAGACACTCAATCATATCTTGAATCCTTTGTTTCTCCTGAAAAATGTTCTTAAAATGCGAGATATTCCATTCCCTAATATTCAATTTCAAATAACTTAACTTCTTAGCAATCTGAAACATACGGGACCCAAAACAAAAAGGAGCAGAATTCCACCATTTCATAAGCAGAGGCAAAAAGGAAGAATCCCTAAACCACATGGGCTCAAATTTAAATGGAGACTTAAAAGAACTCCTATCCTCAATAACTTAACGAAGTTCATCCATTAGAGTTAAACTTATGGTTAACATGATTAAGTTCATCCAATAAATTTTAACCATTCATTATGTTCAATCTTACATTAAACATATGTCATGCATCTAATTTCATATCGTACTTTAGCTTCATAATAAACTAATGAATACTTCCCATGCCTACTTAATTTCGCTATCAATAACTGAATATATTCCATTAATCAAATCTACATTCTCTTATGATCCTAATTACTGCATTTAATAAAATGACTACGTACATGCATTTATGATTATCTTCATCTAATCCCCATTATACATTTTAACATAAAGCATCCATACAAACGGAATTAAAAGAAAACATAAAAATGTAAAAACACCCCATAACACCGAAATGATCTTGGAGTTCACCCTTAGTGGGCTACATCTTCGAGTCTGCTCAACTGCAAGACCCCTTTGATACTTAATCAATAGTGAAGGATACATAAGGTTCACATCATTTACAATCCTACCATCAAGGTGAACATAACCAATAATACACACAACCACCTTGGTCCATTAAATACATAAATGATCCTTGAATAGGAAAGGATCCAACTGAACATAATAAGAAGCAATTATAAAAGATCAACTGGAGCATCCGTGAAACTAAATATTCGCAACCCATCATAAGCATCCCATGGTCTAACATGAAAATCAAGTTCTCACGAGGGCAATAAACAACAGGACGACTCCACCACTGGGCTCCGATCAAAGGCAACACAACGCACACTAGCAAACATATTCAAAAAAACTCCTAAAACCCAGGAATACTCAAGGTCAAGCAAACGGAGTTCAATATGGTAGGATTACCCACTTGGTCAAACTAAACTTCATACGGGGTGCACTGACTGACAGTACTCTAACTAGAGACCTGACTAGCTAGGGTCTACCACAAACCAATATTTAACATACGCATAAGGGACATGATCGAATACAAACTATCACATGAAAATAGTCCAAATTCAGGATCAAGACCAACACCAGTACCCAAATCGACAAATGACAATAACCTACAATCACAAACGAGGACTTGCCATTTCATAAGCAAATATGAATACAAAAAATTACATGCATAGGCAGAGATTAGGAAGGACAATCTTTTACACATTGGTTAATCATTAAAATCAATCCAGTTTTCTAACGGATCTAAGTTCTCAAAATACAATAATAGAAAGAAAAAACACTATTACAAGGTAAATTCAATACCACAATGGCAATAGTACAATTTTGCCTATTTCCCAATTCTAGAGAAAGATATAAATTAAACAATTTATTTTACTAAATGTAAATATCATTTAAATTTCCAAAATACCCAAATACTATATTATTTCATTTCTAAAATCTCCAGATAACCTATTATCATCTAATTTCTTAGGTAATATATTCCAGGATAATATATTATTTAAAATTTACTAAATAATAAATATATTTTATTTCTAAAAAAAAATTCAATAAAAATATTATTTAATCTTATTCCCAAATAAAATACGTCCTGCAAGCCTATAAAAATAACTACAAAACTATATATATATATATTTCATTGAAACTAAATTAAATATAAAATAATTTAATTTCAAGAACCCAATTACATATGTCAAAATTCCTTAAAACCAAATTATTAATTTTGATTAATCCCAAAATAGTTTAAAAAAAATAAATTAAAATAAGATTAGAATAAATATTTATTATCCCTTATCCTACAAAATTGTTTGCAAGAGAAATTAGAATCATTCCACATATTACAATGTGATTTTTGCTTCAAAATAGTGTGTGTGTGTGTGAAAAGTGGACCTGTATCTGTAAGCACAACACTTCAATTAAGTCATTACGTGCATGGTTAGATAGATATAATCATGAATATTAAAACCATAACAAATCGATCCATTGCTTTCTAAAAGATGCGAGTATAAGATTGCTCTCAAATTATAAGCAATACTAGTTACTAGACAACATCAAGATGAAGGATTTAATCTATATAAGCATGATGAATGCTAGATGGATGCAATATTAATCTAACAAGATTTAAGCAATATGAATCTAAATGATTTTAATCAATGTGAAATAATTAATAGCCAATATGTCAATGAATCCTAGAGAAAAAACTATATAATAACGATATATTCTCCAGCCTCTCTGAATGAGAGATGAGAGCCCGAATTTATAGAAAATTCAGAAAGAAAACAACTGAGATCAAATGATGATGAGCGGTCAAGATTTTTCCAAGAGGAAGCACAATCTAGTTGAATTGATATGATTGGATGCTTTTCCCAATTTTAAAGGAAATTGAACTAAAATTAAGATTAAAATCAGGAAAAACTAATTTATTCTCTATTTCATTCAATTTTAATATTTAATTGTTTTATTGCTTTCTTTGAGATTATCCATCAATTTTTAATTTGTTTTTTTCAAGATTGTTTTCCAATTAATTTCTTTTCTCAAATTTTAATTCTTTCTTGGTCAATTAATTCCTTTATTGATTTATTTCCATTTTTGAAGATTTGTGCTCATAATTGATTTATTCAATTAAATTAATTTCTCTTTTTTGAAGATTTGTGGCAAATTGATTTATTTAATTAAATTAATTCCTCATTTTTAAAGATTTGTGGCAAATTGATTTATTTAATTAAACATGCTAGGATATTCAATTAAAATAAAAAGGATAATTGTTTAAAAATGATTTACTTGGAATGATCAATTAATTAAATAAATATTTAATTAATATTGAGGGATTGATTTGCCATGTGACATTTGATGATTTTAGGAATTAATTGTGTGCTCAAGATTGATTTAATTGCCTTTGGTTAGGACCTTGATGATGTTGTTGAGATTAGGGGCTCATGGTTTAAATGACCATTTTTAGGGTATTACATTTGCCCCTCTTTGAATTAATGTGCGAGTAGCGTGTTGGTTCAAAGAATAGTTGATGTCTAGGAGATGCTAGTTCTAAACTTGATTGATCACGAACTAGATGAAAGCAAGGTGTTTAGCTTGATTCAAAGCGACAAAGCTGAATGAAGTCTGATTAAAGCGATACCGATCCCGAACTTGATTGAACTAGGAACGATAGAAAACAAAAGATACCAAACTTGAACTTGATTGATCTAGACACAGTGAGTGATGATAAAAAATTGATCTTGAACTTGATTGATCAAGACATGATAAAGATAAACTGTTCAGCTTGATCAAGAAATGAATGTTGAACACCTGCTTAGATTGAGTGTGATCGAAGATACTCTTTAAAACCTTGATTGAGTTTAAACGAATAATCAACTTGATGAAAGGCGATGAAACTGATTAACGTTAAGAGATTGATTCAAATAAAAGATAAATATCAGCTTGATTTGAAGCGATGAAACTGATATGCCCCTAGTGATTGATTTGATTCAGATAATAAAGGAATCTCAACTTGGTATAAAGCGATGAAGTTGAGATGCCCCTAGCGATGAGGTCTTATTTGATTTTCTTTAGTTGAAAAGATTTTTTGCTTGAGTTTTGATGAAGATTTTTGAAAGAAATTCTTGACTTTGAGGTCATGAGTATGCCCCCTCGGGAGTGAAATCTAAAGATAGTGAGGGTACACGATTATAGCCAATTGCTTTAGCCATGATGATGAATTGAGCACAAATTGAATCAGAGGAATTTTTGGAATTTTTGCATTGATTGATAAGAAATTGAGTGCAAAGTTGATCGTAAAGTTGATGTGTAGAATGAAATTGAATTAAGATTCAACATTGAAATTGAGCACAATTTGAAGAAAGAATAAGCTTTTGATGAAAAGAGCGCTAAGTGGTCCAAATTCAGAAATTGACTAGCAAAATGATCTCGAATTTCGATTTCGATCCCAAAAATGGACTCAAAGCAGTCGATTTATGAGCTCTTGGTTTTATTCCATCGTACTTGTGTTGATTGGTTATGAGATGTTGTTCTATATGCTTTATTCTATATGTATGCATTTCTTTTTCAACATGGATGAATGTAATGCAAATGATTATTGATGTCTATTTTTGTTTCTTTTCATATGCACATAAATGAATGAGTATGAGTAATATGAATAATGCAATGTTTTCATTTTTCTATGCAATAAGATGAATGCAGATGAGTAATAATGAATGTATGAATCTATATAATATGTTTATGTATGTAGCTAACACCTCAAAACACAAGTACTTGATCGGAGAAATGATGACGCTCCAACTCTCATTCAAAAAATAAAGAGATCATTGTTACCATACCGAAATCACTCTAAATTCACAAGATGCAAAATGAAATGCAAAATTAGGTGCAAAATGAGATGCAACCTAAACCTAGTCACTAGATTTTGAAAAGCTTAATTTTCATCATTGAGCGCTTTACAACCACAACAGGCAGATTAGAGTTCCTTTCTTTTCATGTGCAATATTAATTATCTTGTCCGCAATGACCCTTTTTTCTCATTCATATCCTTGGACATATTACGCATGGATGCAGATTGCACAATGAAGAAATTCCCTTAAAACAGACAAAGAAATGATATGGAACCTCCCTGTAGCATTCAAATAAGTGGAGTCGAGGTATGTGAGGCGATTTCACCTTGATGTGAAGGCTCTTATCACAGACTCCCAGCTAATTTAGATGTTTCCAGATCATTGGAATCATTCCTACAAGCAGAAAACAAAGAACATATTATGCCCCCAATCCTTGCTCCTCTTAGTCACAATAGACTTCCTCGAGTTACTCCGAGGGATAATAATAGAAAACCAATATAAAAGACAACACACAAATAAAATTTTCATGCATATCTCAAACAATTTAGTGATTGTTTTCAGTAATGTTGTTTTGCTTGTTAACTCAGTGATAAAACTCTTTAGTAGTCAGGAGACAGGTAACTGACTCGGAGTGGATGACTAGGTTTCACTGACATAAGGTTGACTTGGTTGACACTACTTAGGACATGTAATGTGCTCTGGCGATTAACCTAAGACTAGAACAATGATCGGTTCAAGCCATGAGGGTTCCAACGAACCAGGATGTCACAAAAGTGACTGAAATATGTACAAGCGAAAGCAAAGATGCATGAAAGCGGGAATGCCAACGTTGCATTGATAGATGGAGCGCTTGAGTAAAAGAGGTGCCTATTTACAAGGTTTTCACCTGCTTGGCAAAGATTCATTTTTTTTTTTTTAACCAAGATGCCTATTTACCAGGTTTTCACCAAGGCATTTTCTCTCTCTTTTTCCTTTTTTTTCTTTTTTTCTTTTTTTCTTTTTTCTTTTTTTCTTGAATTTCTTCAGGTCTTTTTCTGATTTTTTTGGATTTTTTCAAGACATTTTTTGATTTTTAGGATTTCTTCAGGACATTTTCTAATTTTTAGAATTTCTTCCGAACATTTTTGCTGTATAAGCTACTGGAGCAGAGAATATTTAGGTAAAGAATTTTTTCAGATGGATGGTGTTAATCGGTTCGCGGAGGTGTTCTCCTTCTGATGTTGAGATTTGATAGGCACCAGAGCCAAAAGTTGCAGTAACGATATAGGGACCCAGCTAGTTGGGTTCAAACTTCCCTTTGTTGTCTCGAAACTATTGATTTTTAGGATTTTCTCTTAGAACTAAGTCACCAACCTGAAACTCGTGATGTCGAACCTTCTTTTTATATCCTCTGGACATTCTCTTTTGATACACTCTGAGATGATCAAATGCCACTTGCCGATGATCATCTAGCAATTCGAGCTCTTGCAATCTAGATATTCTATAGTCATCATCAGTAACAAGACCTTGCAATGAAACTCTTAGAGATGGTATTTCCACTTCAATAGGTAGTACTACTTTGGACCCATACACCAATGAGAAAGGTGTAGCCCTAGTAGGTGTTCTGATACTTGTTCTATAAGCCCACAATGCAGGATTGAGTTGTAGATGTCAATCCTTCCCGAATTTGTTCACTGTTCTGTGCAAGATAGTTAGTAGGTTTTTGTTAGATTCCTCTGGTTGTCCATTACCTTGAGGGTAATATACTGAGGACCAGTGTTGTTTCATTTTAAATTTCTCACAAAGTTCGTCTAGATCTTTGTTATTAAATTGTCCTCCATTGTCAGTTATAATGGATGAAGGTATACCATACCTGTAGATGATATAATTAAGAATAAAGAGAGCTACTTGTTTGCCGGTTGCTTTGATGAGCGGAATTGCTTCTACCCACTTAGTGAAGTACTCAATGGTAGTGATAATGAATTTGTGTCCATTAGATGATACAGGATATATTTGGCCAATTAGATAAAACACCCACTGTTGAAAGGGCCAGTGTGTCACAAAGGGTATGAGATCCCTTGCTGGAGCATGAATAAGGTGCCCATGGAGTTGACACTTTTCATAGGTTTTAGAAAATTTTATAGCATCTTTCTCCATGTCTGACTAGTAGTAGCCATCCCTTAGTAGTTTTCATGCCAAAGTTAGACCGTTCGAATGGGATCCACAAACACCTTCATGAACCTCAGATAGTGCGCGTTGGGACTCTTCGGTTTCTAGACATCTAAGAAAAGTATTATCTAAACCATGCCTGAATAGGTCGTTAGCAATGATGATTTATCATGATGCATTTTGAATTAGGTTCCTTTTTTCATTGCGGGAAAGATCAGCAAGGACAACTTGGTCACGCAGGTAAGAGTAAATGTGGCTATAACGAGATGAGTCATGTCTAATAATAGAATAGACTACCTGGGACTCAGGGGAATCATAGGCAAGGTAATGTAACTCTTCCACCAGGAATTCAAAGAAAAAATTAGACTCCTGTAGCTATGGTATAGATGCCAGAGTGGCCATTGCATCCGCTGCTATATTTGTTGTTCTGGGGATCTGCTAAAATGATACGGAGGTAAAGTATTTCTTGAGATCATCCACCATTCTCTTATAAGCATTAGTTTCTCATCTCTTATCTGATATAGGTCATTGATTTGGTTGATGATGAGTTGTAAATCTCCATAGATGTGTAATTCAATGATCTTTCACTCAATGGCCAGCTTGATCCCGTTTACCAAAGCTTCATATTTTGCAATATTATTTGTGCAAGGAAAGAGAATCTTGTAAGCTTTTAGAATTGAATATTTTTGAGGAGTAATAAAAAGTATTCCGGCACCAGAACCATGTTGAGTGAAGGACCCATCAAAGAACATCTTCCATGATTGTTCGGTAAGGTGCATGATTGATTCATCTAGAAATTCTACATGCAAAGGTTGACTGTCTTCAAGTGGAGCATCAACAAGTTGGTCTGCAATAACTTGTCCTTTGATGGCTTTACGTTCCACATATTCAATGTTAAATTCCGTAAGAACCATGACCCATTTGGCCAGTCTCCCTATAAGTGTTGCTTTACTGAGAAGATATTTGAGTGGAGCAATCTTGGCTACCATCTTAATAGAGTGTGCCAACATATAGTGCCTTAATGTTTTGTGATGCAAAGACCAATGCTAAGCATGCTTTCTCTATTATAGTGTAGTTCATTTCATACGACACCAATGTTCTACTGATGTAATAGATAGCTCGTTCCCTTTTATTGTCATCCTGTTGTGCCAAAAGTGCCCCCTATGAAGTATCTATAGCTAATATGTACAGGATCAGTGGCTTACCTTGAATCGGTGGCATTAATATGGGATGATTAGAAAGATATTCTTTGATTTTTTGTAAGTGTCATTCACAATCTTTATCCCTGTTGTATTGAATCCCTTTTCTTAATACCTTCGTGAAGGGTTGAGCTTTGTCGGCTAGCTGAGATATAAAACACCTTATGGACTGAAGACAGCCTTGTAAACTTCTCATCTGACTGATATTCTTGGGTGGAGGCATGTCCATTATAGCTTGGACATTTTTCAGGGTCAACCTCAATTCCTTTTTTTGAAATTATGTAACCAAGCAATTTTCTTGATGTTACCCCAAATGTACACTTTTTAGGATTTAACCGGAGCTTGAATCTTTCCATTCTATCTAGTATGAGGCCTAGCTCTTGAATATGCATAGATCTCTTCATAGTCTTTACTAGGGTGTCATCAACATAATCTTCCATGTTTTTATGCATCATATCATGGAAGATAGTGGTTACTGCTCTTTGGTAAGTTGCTCCTATGTTCTTTAGACCAAACGGCATAACATTCCAGCAGAAGGTTCCCCATGCACATGTGAAAGATGTCTTTTCTTGATCTTCAGGTGCTATCTTGATCTAATTGTAGCTAGAGAATCCATCCATTAATGAATACATCTCATATCCACCAGTCATATCTACTATCATGTCAATGTTGGGCAATGAAAAATAATCTTTCAGACATTCCTTGTTGAGATCCTTGAAGTCTGTGAAAACTCTAATAGATTTGTCCACTTTTGATACAGGTACTATATTTGATATCCATTCTGCATAGTCTATAGCTCTGATAAATCCAGCTTTTAGCAACTTCTCTAATTCAGCCTTGACTAGCAGTGCCACATGGGGATGCATCTTTCAGAGTTTTTGCTTGACTGGTTTAACTCTTGGTGTAATAGAGAGGTGATGCATGGTGAGATCAGGATTTAGTCCTGGCATATCTGAGTATGTCCATGCAAAGTTGATCTTCTTTTCTACAAAAAAGTTGTTGAAATCTTTTAACTCTTATGCTGATAGTGATTGAGCTAAATGAATGATATGTGGTTTCTCTTGACTCCCAATGTTCACTGGCTAAGTTGGCTCGATGAATATGGAAGATCTCTCTTGGAAGTGACTTGGCAGTATATCAAGTATCTCATCTTCAAGCGCCTCAGAGAGGTTTTCACCTTTAGGTACATCCTTTATTTTCTCTTTTTGAGTTCTCGACACCTCCACAATGTGGTTTTCACCATCAAATCTTTTATTCTTATTTTTCTTGTTTTTGTGACTAAGATACTTGATATCCACTTCAGTCATGTTTTCATTATGTTCGTTGGTGGAAGAGTACATGGGTTCAACTGCATTGAGATAGTAGGCTAATGTATAGTCATTGGAAAAAGTAGGTACATTCAAGGGTTGGTTATAAAGAGTACTATCAATCAGTTTTAGATGCATCAAGGATAAGGTTGGAACAATCTCAAGGGAGTTCATGGTACTATCATCATGACTTTGGACCGACCAGTCGAGCTCCAGAAGACTACCTTGTGTATGTGTCTCGAGACCAGGAAGAGTCACGACATGATTATCGAAATTCATGTTAGTATTTATTGGACCTAACCCAACCAACCTACTTCTAGCATCTTCACCTACTTCAGACTGGACTACATACCATGGTATGACAGTAGACAATATCTCATCATTCATGACAGAGTAGTCATAATGCATTGTTGAATAGTTGTTGTTATAAATGGAGCTCTTGTCTGAGTCATCAGAATCATAGGATGAAGTTGTTGACTCATCTTCAAGTGGCTTAGTAAAGGTATATAGTATCAACACCCACATCTTTGATGCTGCAAGTTCCTTCATGATTTGGTTCATTGATTACCTGTATTTGACACACTTGTGAACATAGCTTTGATGGTTCTGTTAATCCCTGTCATCTGTTCCATTCAACTTCTTCTGAACTGATGAGTGGTTCTATTTCTGTAGCTTCTAATTCTTCTTTTATAGTTCCGTACCTGACTTGTCTTATCTCATTAGGAGGGTTGGTAGGTGAAGAAATTGCTCGTGTTCGATCTTTCTCTAGCTATCATTCATAGTCTTCTTGTATTTTTAGTTTGATGTCTTCTATTTCCTTTCGCATTCTTAGGTGTATCAGCTCTTGTGCATCATCTATGATATCACTGGATTTTTCAAGGGTTTCTTTAGTAGATGTATCTGAGATATGGTTTGGACCCCATTCATACTCATTTGAATCAATTTCTGAATCATCTATTTGTTGTCTACCAGTATATGTGACTGGAACCTTTAGTGGTGCAAACAACTCTCTGATCCTGTATACTTTGTCTCTCATATCCTCTGGGACTTCTACTTCCTATGGTATTATAGCTGATACAACTAGAACTTGACTACCATTTGTTTCCTCTCTCTGGGTGGGCAATTCTTTCTATTCATCGTCACACTCTTCCTGAGTTTGTTGAGTATTAATCTCTTGTATTGTTAAAGGTAGTACCTTTTTCTTCCACTTACGTTGATGGTGAGGCGTGTGCTTCTGATCTGATTGCTTTCTTGGATCATATCCTAGTCCAGCTTTATCATTGATAGACTTAGTCTGTAACTGAATGGGTTCAACAATACCTTGTTGACGCTTGCCTAGAGGACCAGTACCTGAATATCCCATGTGTTGAAGCATCTTGTATCATGAACCATATTGTGTCGGAGAAATTTCACAATGTCGTATTTCTTTGCTTGCACTATCTTCTTTGAAAAGTGATTTGAGGACATCATCTCCCTCTATTTCACCTGCAAGAGAAGTAGAGGATTGTATAAAGGTGCCATCATAAATGACTTTTGGAGTTCAATTTTGTGGCTTCATAACCTCTGATGGTTTTCCCGACTGTCTTCATGATGGAGGAAGAGACGTTAGTGAGAGTATAGGCTCTATCTTGTAGCCATCCATGCCAGTGTTTGTGATTTTCAATTTCTTTTGTAAATCTTTTAGCAAAGATTCTGAACTTTTAGCTATGGAAGCTGCTCTATTATGAGGAACAAAAGCATCAGCACCCTACGTTAATGCATTACAAGTATAGCTTGTATCGGCCGGAATAATGACTTCAACTCCATTATAAGGAAATTTCAGGCATTGATGATACGTAGATGGTACTAATTTCATTTCATGAATCCATGGCCTACCCAGTAAGATGTTGTATGAAAGATGAAGATCCAGGACCTGAAAAATGACATCTCTTTCCCAAGGTCCTACTCTAATTGGTAATAGTACCAGGCCCTTAGAAGTTCTTTCTTCTTCATCATAAGCCTTGATTGTTATCTTCTTAGTTGGATCAATAACATTTTTAGAAAATCCCAGTTGTGTCAATAGATTGTAGGTACAAATATTCAACCCAGCACCTCCATCTATCAAAACACATTTAACGTGGTGCTTATGGATCATGGCTTCAATGTGTAATGGTTGGTTATGTGGGTGACTCAGTGAGTTATCATCTTCTTTAGACAAAGTGAGGTAATGAGGTGAGGTCAAGTGACCCACCATAGATTGAAATTGATCTACGTCTAAATTTTTAGGGACACTGGTGGTAAGTAGAGCCTTGTCTAGGACCTCTCTATGAGCAAAAGAGATCTTAAGCAGTTCCAAAATGGAGATTTGAGCATTGGTTCTCTTCAATTGTTTGACAATACTATAACTAGGAGAAGATGATGAAGCCAGTTGTTTTGATTTAGCCATGATTGTGTCTGTTTTTCTATTTGGTAGATTTGATGTTGTTTGATCAAAAGTTGAGGAACTAGCTCCTGGGAGAGTAATTTTCCTTTGAGCATGAGTCACAACATTAGCAGTTTGTGCTTGACTTTGGTGATCCTGGACTATGATCACATTGCAATATTTAGGTTGAGTAGATTCGATCATGTTGATCACATTATCGTTGTTACTGTAGGTATAATTGACTCTAGCTCCTCCTTTGGATTTTGAGGAATCTCCTTGTTCATACGTTGGTAAGGGATCTTTAAAGGCCTTATGATCAGTATTTGTCGCATGATTTCCAACAATGATCTTGCCTACATCAATGAGATCTTGGATTTCATGTCAGAGTTTCATGTAGTTGTTTATGTTATGTCCTTTGTTCCATTGGTAGTCATAATATTCGTTCTCTCTCCACCATTTGGGTCATATGGTCTAGAATTGTCTAGAAATGTTATCAGATTATTTTCCAATAAAGTTTTAAAATTCAATTCATATGACTCATCTAGAGGAGTAAAATCATTCTTAGGCTTTGAAATCCAAGGTTTTCTTTAAACCATTCTCTTGTCTTCTTTGGGGGATTCTCTGTTGTAGTTTCAGCTGCCTTGAGTGCTTGTGTGCCACTAGTCAAGTTAAATATTGTGGATTTTTTTTTTGCTTGGACAATATCTACCACTCCATCATTAACAACATTCGTGTTGCTATTTTTGCCATATTTCCAGTATTTGCTCTTTTCTTTAGAGCTAGAACCTTGTTGTGTTTCCTTCCAAAGTGAGATATCTCCCTTTTTGATAAGCATGTCTTCCATTCTGAGGGTGTTATCTACCATTTTGTTGAATGAGGGGTGTACTTGCATCTAGACACTATACTTCAATTCACGGACTAAGTTGTTGACAAAAATATCCATTTTCTCAAGATCTGGGATAGTCCATGAATATCTAGAGAACATCTTTCTCCATCGTTGGAGGAAAGTGAGAAAAGGTTCTCCTATCTTTTGTTTGGTATTGCAAAGCTCTATCATAGTGACTGGGTGATGAATGTTGTATGAGTATTGTTGTAAAAATAGTTGGATTAGTTCTTCAAATGTTTTTATCCCTTTGGGTAGGCTTGCGAACCATTCCATTGCTTGACCCCCTAAACTCCTTGGGAAAAGACGCATGAGGTACGTTTGATCATGCATAAACTCCATACAAGCAGCACAAAACTCTCTGACATGATCTTGAGGATCTGAGGTATCATCATACTTGTCAAATTTTGGGATCTCAACTTGTGAAGGAAATGTAGACATGTAAAGGTTTTTGTCAAATGGGAATGGGCATATTGTGTCCAGAGAATATTGTTTCAATGTTTTATCTTTGTTTTCTATTTTTGTGACCACAATTTATAATGCTTGCATTTGTTTGCTTATTTTTCCCCATGGTGTCTCTTCCTCTTTAGCGATGAGGGCCTCCACATTATAACCAGTAGGGAGTTTGGCGCCTTGCTTTGCTAATTCTAGGAAATAGTCTTGTTTTTCCCTAGCCATGATGACCTTCATCATTTTTTGGAACTCTTTATCATTCTGACATCTAAGTACTTCAGCTTCGAGAGGTTCAGGAAGCTCAGATTCAGTTGATGAGGAATCGTTGTCAATGGCATGATTGCTGAAATCATTATGAGTATCTCATTTACTAGCTTCTCTTTCTTGCCTTTCTCTAGACATGGTGGGAGATAGGGGTTGGCCAAATATTGGTATGTCATAAACTGGTACTTGTGACGAGGATGGTTTACTTTGAAAGAGGTTTCCTATGAAGAATGGATTGTTGTTAAATGAGAAGGGTGTTTCTTTTCCTTTGTCTGTTTTGCTGCGTAAGCTTCTGGTTTGAACAGGCATTTGTAACCGATAGGACTAAGACCGAGATGTGTTGCAGAAGTAAAGATCAAATTGTAGCTAGTAGTTCGTTTAACATAGGGATTGAGGGAAGTAACTTAAGATCTGATCTAGTTTCAAGAATGATATATCCTATGTAAGACATTATCTAAGTTAACCTAGGTTTGATAAGATGTTTGTTTGAACTAGCTTAAAGATGATCGACAAAATCGTGCAACGCAATGATAGAGGTACACTATCAAGGTTGTTTATGCTCAAGAGGATGATAACTAGTTTGAGGCTCAATGTAAACTATTTTGGATAGGTTTGATTGTTCTGGACTGGCAAAATCAGAGACTCATATGACTATATTTCTAGGACCGTACGACAGTATAATAGGTTTAGGACGACAATAGTTCAGTTTCATATGACTTGCTGCCTAGTACCGTATGACAAATGGTTATGTTCAGTTTTGTCTTGTATGACATAGGATTTAGCTTTAAATGACAAATTGTTGGGTTTCGTATGGCAAAGGATTGACCTTAGGATGACAAACAAACAAACTTGTATGACACAGGATATGGTGCAAGATAACAATTTACGACTGTTCAGAGAGCAAAGACTAAAAATTCTGAGTTTTTCAATGACTGGGTATGACAACTAAATATGACCAATTCTGAGATGGACTAATTTTTGACCAGGATAGACTAGTTTGTGACACGGATAGAGTTTTGATCATTGAGTTTGTTGATTTGTTTTCTCCAGTTTTAGTATTCTAGTTTTTGAGGGATGAAAACACAGAAAACATGCAGTATGAATAGTAATTCCAATCATAGCATGCAAACCCTATGGAAGTTGGCTTAGAGAAGAAAACCTTTGCTTGCTGACTTAGGTACACACCCAATAGCTAATCAGAATACGACCGCTGAGTCTCACACAATGGATTCTCAACGCCATATTAGCTGACTCCAAACGCTAAAGGGGGCACGATATGGCAAGTGTCTTGGGAGAGTTACTATCTCTCTTGCACAAAGATTATCAACCTTTCAGAGGTGAATCGGGTAGCTTCTAATTTTTATTGGATCTAGTAAGGGTTTCGTTTGGTGTGTCGAGGTATAAACTTAATTAAGAGGTCTCCCAACCTTGAAAACCAAGGTTTAATATACCCGAAGGTACTGAGGAGAGCTATTCCTGAGCACTGCCATTGACTTGATTTTCATCAAATCATGTTTATTTTATAGTGGGTTGGAGTACTTGGCATTTAGCCATTCCCACTTAGGTTGTTCCCCTCACACTGGCCGTAATGGCTTTAAGAGTTTTTCAACCCCTTGGGAGGGTAGGCCTGCTAAAGATGTACAAATCTCAAACAAGGAAGAAGCCTCAAGGGTCTAGATTTCTGATTGTCTTAGAAAGACAAGAGCATACTCTCCTACCTCTTAGAATTTTCCAAAAAACACAAAAGATAGATTTGATCATTACCCAGATAGCAAGTTAAGTGCCTAGAAAATTAAAGAATACACAATGTTTGATTGATTTCTCTTTAGGCAACCTACAAAAACAACGCATCTGTAGTCATATTGTTTTTTTTTTCTTTGACAGGCATATGTTTGGTTGATAAATTCCTTTGACAAGCATCCTACAAGAAATTGGTTAGGCTGTGAAAATTTCAGGCAGACAGAAGACAATTCAGGGTTAGCATTAGCATAATCAAAATTTAAGCAAAAATCCTAAAAGGTAATCTGTTTTTAATCTATCAGAAAACAGAATCATATGACATTTCTCATAAAATAGAATGACAGAACACTTTTATCATATGAGTTATAAATCAATATAGAATGACAAAAGATATAATAAGTAGTATGTCATACGAGTCATAAATCATAATAGAACGACAAGATATAACAGAATCAGTATGTCGTACGAGGCCATATTGTGATTCGTACGACAATTTATAGGATATAATCATATTTCGTATGATAAACTGCAGGCATCAATATAATGTCGTACGAAGCAGTGAAACTGCTCGTACGATATTTCACAAAGCCTATATGGATGAAACCTGTAGGTAAAAAGAATGATTTTTGAGGCCGAAATGTGATTTTCTACCCCATGGTGGGTGCCAGAAATGTGTGTGTGAAAAGTGGACCTGTATCTGTAAGCACAACACTTCAATTAAGTCATTACATGCATGGTTAGACAGATATAATCATGAATATTAAAACCATAACAAATTGACCGATTGCCTACTAAAATATGCGAGTATAAGATTGCTCTCAGATTATAAGCAATACCAGTGACTAGACAACATCAAGACGAAGGATTTAATCTATATGAGCATGATGAATGCTAGATGGATGCAATATTAATCTAACAAGATTTAAACAATATGAATCTAAATGATTTAATCAATGTGAAATAATTAATATGCAATATGTCAATGAATCCTAGAGCAAAAACAATATAATAATGATATATTCTCCAGCCTCTCTGAATGAGAGATGAGAGCCTGAATTTATAGAAAATTTAGAAAGAAACCAATGGCTAAGATCAAATGATGATGAGCGGTCAAGATTTTTTCAAGAGGAAGCACAATCAGGTGAATTGATGTGATTGGATGCTTTTCCTAGTTTTAAAGGAAAATGAACTAAAATTAAGATTAAAATCAGGGAAAACTTATTTATTCTCTATTTCATTCAATTTTAATATTTAATTGTTTTATTGCTTTCTTTGAGATTATCCATCAATTTTTAATTTGTTTTTTTCAAGATTGTTTCCCAATTGATTTCTTTTCTCAAATTTTAATTCTTTCTTGGTCAATTAATTCCTTTTTTGATTTATTTCCATTTTTGAAGATCTATGCTCATAATTGATTTATTCAATTAAATTAATTCCTCTTTTTTGAAGATTTGTGGCAAATTGATTTATTTAATTTAATTAATTCCTCTTTTTTGAAGATTTGTGGCAAATTGATTTATTTAATTAAACATGCTAGGATATTCTATTAAAATAAATAGGATAATTGTTTAAAAATGATTTACTTGGAATGATCAATTAATTAAATAAATATTTAATTAATATTGAGGGATTGATTTGCCATGTGACATTTGATGATTTTAGGAATTAATTGTGTGCTCAAGATTGATTTAATTGCCTCTGGTTAGGACCTTGGTGATGTTGTTGAGATTAGGGGCTCATGGTTTAAATGACCATTTTTAGGGTAGTACAAATAGTATAATGAATCTTTATTTTATTTTATAAATAATCACGAAGTGACAATAGAATTATTTGTATATTTGATATGATTTTTGTTTTATAAAATTAGAATAAAATATTCAATTCATATTATCCTGAGAAATAGTTAACAATTGAAAATAAAATCTTTCTTTCTTTCTTTTTTTTAACTCAAAACAAAATAATTGATAAATTATTTGAAAAAAAATATTAATATTTATAGATACACATGCTTTATTTCCATTCCCTACATAAACCTTTAATTTTAAAATAAATTAGAATTACCAAACTAAATTTCAGAGAGATCAATAATGGAAAATAAAAATAAAAATCCTTATTTCTATATCAAAATAGAATTTATAGATAACACAATAGCTTCCAAAATTTTATATTTAAAAAGACCAATAAATTTCTCTTCCACAAAGAAAAGATCAACTAAAAAAATTTGCTCTAAAAATTTTGTAAAATGAAATACATAGTTTATAACAACTAAAATTATAAACTTTAATAATCCAAACATAAATTTTATTTCATAAGGAAACTTAATCAACTAAAATCTGAAACTAATAAATACTGGTAAAATGAATTTCAAACTCTGTGACAACACAAAGAGGGAAAATACTAGAGAAAATTTTAAAACAAAACCCATAAAGCCAAATTGGGTGAACTATCAAATTAATGTTGGCTATGCAAGAATGGGAAGAGGAAAAATATAACTCTATTCTGCATTCCTCCAAAATGAAACTATCAGAAGAAATACATAGGCTGGATGCATAGGAGGGTAATTCTGGCAAAATTTTGCCAGCATAACCCCTATGATTTAAATTTGAAAACAAAACATTTTATCATAAACAAAATCAAAACCCAACCAGAAATTGGAAACATAGCCTATTCTATTTATTCTTTTCCAAATACACAAAAAACTACAGAGAGAGGAAGAACATTTGAGCTAATATTCTATTTATTCTTTTACAAAATCACCAGAAAACTACATAGAGAGGAAGAATATTTGAGCTAATATTAAAACAAAAATAAACACGCAAAAGCTATCCAACCTTGGAAGCTTTCCTGGAAGATCTTGAGGAAGAGCTCATCCAACCAGCTATCCACGCCAATCCTTCCTTCCAAATCCTTATTTCTCCCACATGCATCCAAGAAAAAAATTAAAATTTTCTTCCCACAGACTGTCGCCTCCTTCCGGTGAACTCCAGGAATTAAAAATTAGAAGAATATGTGCAACCTAAACTTTTTTTAGGTTTTCCCACCCAAAAATATTTTCCAAAATAAAATATTTAATAATAACAACATTTATTTTTCAAATTAGAAAAAAAAAAAATGCTTTTCTCTCCCTCATGTAATTTCTAATTTTTTTCTAATTAACACAACTTAACATTTTCTTTATTTCAAAATTATATGAGGGTAAAATATTTTATTATTATTTTTAATTAAAATAAAATCCCAATTATTTTATTTTTTTCTTAAAACTATATCCAACATTTTAATCTCACTTTTCTAATTAAGTTGGTTTTTTTAATTAATTAAAATCAACCTTTCTATTTTTAAAAGGCAAAGAGATTTAATTATATTTCAAATTAATTTAAATATTTCCTTTCCAAAAACATAACTAAATAAATTAATCAATTAAAATTAACCATTTAATTAAACTAGCTACAAATTTAAATTGAGCAATTCTAAATAATGACTAATCACATAAAGGGAACCTATTTAATTTAGTCCCTTAATTTTTAATGCAAAAGCACAACTTAATCAAATAAAATACAAAGGATTAATTTCTCAATTTAACCACACACACACAAAACCCGCAATCCAAGAAAGCCAAACAAACAGACGACCTGCATACCCAGCCAAAGGAATACTGACTGACGACTGACGACTGAGGACACTCACTTGAGCATGACTAGGGTCACATGAGGGTCTCCCGACCACCTAATCCAATTTTGTAAGGGTTAATGAGAAGCACTCAAACCTGTGAATCAAAGTGAAGATGAACCTCGCACCCATGCAGTATTGTACCTACAATCTCCTGCAACCCTGAATCATATTTGCATCTTTATATATATATATATATATATATATATATATATATAATAAAAGTGTTAGCCTGAGATAAATAACACAATTCAGGAGAAATAATAAACTTACATATGAATTGATGTGACAACCACATTAACAGGTATGCATATTAATTAAAACACCTGACTATAACTTGATTACATTATAACTAACCAAGATTAAAATCTGATTAGGTTAGGGGTACTACAAATTAAATTATTAATTAAATTCCTAGGGAAGTCCTATAATGCATAATGCAATGATACACATTAAGTGAGTCTCAACTAAGTGTAGAATTGGAGAACCTAATTAAGGGTGTATAATTTATGAAGCTACAATGTTGTAGGCAGATGTAATGGTTATAATCATTTGATGATTACAATTGCGTTATAGTGCTTGATGACTATATGTGTTTGGCTTTTTCTATGTATATTCTAAATTTGTGTTTTGGATCCATTTCCATCTGCCACCAAAATTATGCATGACCCTTTGATGGTTCTTCTCCATGCCTCATACTTTTTTTATAGACATAGATACCCTACACCTAGTTTGTATCCTATAGTAGGGTCATAGCAGTGGGACTCCATTCCATTAGCATGGTGCCCAAAATTATCTAGGATCACAAAAGAGGGATGTGACACTTAAATATAGATTTGATCGTTTTCATTCAGTTTTTTGGATTTTAATTTGGTTTGAAATATTAAGGGAGAGGATTTGAAAATTATTCTATCTAATAATTCTTTAATCACTAGCCATAGTCTAAAAATAAAGCATTTAGTTCTTTATTTCTTTATAATTGGTTGTTTTCATTTTACTCCCATAATCTTTGGTTAAATTTTCTTATGGTATCATCTTTCCTTTTAATTATTTATTTTATCTTACTCAAGCTTTTTAGTGAAACCTCTAGACATTGAAGGATGTTCAAATTATTCTTTTCCTAATTAGACCATTCTTTGTTCTATCTTGATTTTGTATTCATATTGTTTTGAACTTTTAAATTATATGTAAATTATATATTTATTGGTGGGAATATTGTGTGTTGCATCCTTCTTGTTGAAAATTTAGAGCAAAAAAAAATTCACTTAATCATTGAAACCCAAAAGTGTGGTATAATGGAGACTAATGGTTAAAATCTAAAAGGGGACAAAATCATATAATTAATATATCACATCTCTACATAGAATATGAATAGTTAGAGTTATTTCATATATAACTTGAAAAGGCTAGGATTGAGTAGATAAGGGTGGTCAGATTCACAATTTATCAATACTTAATAGATGTTCATGATGATAGAATGACCAATATAAATAAATATACATATATACATATTTTTAAGTCGTCATTTCATATGATTCATATATAGAAATTCTTACATAATCTCCTTTTGAGAATAAAGGTAAATTTCAAAATTTATATCATATGTATTTATCATGAATGCTCCAAGAACAAATCACAAAGAAAAATATTGAGAAATGAGATCCTCTTCATACCATGTAATTATTTTCCTTCATCATAAGAAATTACAAAGTAATGTATTTTTGCATCCTCCATAGTTACAAAATGATAGAGGGTTTCATCCTTATCCATGAAGAAAACTAACAAAATTAAAACAAGTATAGAGGTTTTCATCCATATCCATGAAGAAACTAACAAAATTAAATTTGGAAAATATTGAATTATCATATTTGACAAGGGTCATTTCTCTACACAAGATGGATAAAGGAAAAAAAAAGAATATTTCGACAACACATATGAAACCTTATCCAAAAAATACATATGGAAATGATAAAGAGAGGTAGCACACTAATTCCATATATCTCAAGAATATTTTCTAATTTTTTTATATTTTATTAAGATGAATTTCACTTACTTGAGGTTACAAAACACATAATTAGGATAAATGTGAATTAATAAATGAGGAACTAATCATTTTTTGATCTTTGTCTCTCTCTCCATGTTATGTGTTGGCATGTGTGTACATTAATATGCATATATACATTCATATGTCATGCATATATGTATCTATATGTTCATACATGTAATAAGTGTGTGTATCATATCTATACCGACACGTGTGTATAGGTATGATACACACACATATATGGATACATATATTTTTGTGTTTATATATATGTACATGCATGCATGCATATGTATAGTTACACACACACATTTGTGTATGTATATGTGTATATATATGTGTGTATGTGTATGTATGTGTGTGTGTGTGTGTGTGTGTGTGTGTGTGTGTGTGTGTGTACGTATGCATATGCATATACATATACATATACTTATATATGTATATGTATATGTATATGTACATGTATATGTATATTTATGTATGTATGTATGTATGTATGTATACACATATATACATAGATATAAATACTATATATATACATGTATATATTCACACACACACACACACACATGCACATGCACATGTACATTTTTGTATGTATGTATTCATATAATTACAATAAAAAAATATTACATGTAGATGAGGTTTAATTTTTTCACTTTAATCCTATTAAATAAAATTAACGAATAATTATATACTTGGTGAAATAGAATTTAAAAACACTTCACCCCACACCTCAATATTTGTTGTGTTTGTTCACAAATGCATTTTGTAAAATACTTGGATTAACTAATCCTTGGTATATAAAACCTAGAAACATATGTCTACATTTTTATATGTTTATAACATATACATACTATCTATAAGGGTGATTTGAATCATTACACTAGTTACAAGTAACTTTATTTTTAAGATTAAAAGTTATCACTTAAACATAAATTTTATTCTTAATTAATCATACTCACTCATATTACATGTGTATATGTATGCATGATCTTCTATATAACATTTATGATTATTTGTATTCACGATCCTATTTAAAAATAACATTAAAAATGTCATTATACGTGCTCTATTATGTGTATCTTAATGACCTTATAATATCACATAATATTAATTATATATTCTATGAGATTTTGCCAAGATCAAGGGCACAATGAAAAGCATAAAAGAGAGACAAAAGAATGACAAGAACAAACTGTATTCTCATGAATATGCAAATGATCAACTGGATTAACCAATACCATGAATATGGGCCTTCTTATATAGGCAAGGCCATATGGATATACAAGCACACAATCATGACATGTGGCTCAATGAGAAACAAGGGTAGGTGAGAAATACTAGGGGTAGGTAGGAGAAATAATACAATATTCCACAAGAGGTGGATGACCCACCGAATGTGGAGTGTAATAGCAAAATAAGACCATAAAAGGTGGAATTTCTCCTACAAGCTATATCCCTACATGCACACTTCCCTAAGTGTCTCAAATCCAAACTACGAAGAGATGCATTATCCTAAGGTAACTTAAGTAAAGTGTAATAATATCCATAATGAATATTTAATTACACCAACACCCCCCCTTAAGTGCAACTTAGGGGAATGAAGACTCAAGTCAACAATGCAAGATGGGTCCCGACTACTAGGCCATGATAGGTATCCATGTACAATATGCAAATGCAAGCAAAACTATGCAATGCAATCTCTCACATATGGAGAAAGAGAGAAAACCCAGTGGGAAAAAACTCCCCCCCAAAAGAGAGATGAATGTACAAAATAACTCTCAAAGAAGAAGGACAAAACCTCAAAGAGGAAAAAGTCCACCCCATAAGAGAGGAAGGAGAAGTCAGCTGACCCCCCCTAATGAGACATCCTGCACCCCCAAGAGAGATCACAATGACTGGAAATTACTCTTGGTGAAAGGTTTGGTGAATATGTCTGCAACCTACTCCACTGTAGGACAATATTGCAAATCAATGATCTACTCCTAAATCATCTCTTGGATGTAGTGCATATGGATCTTGATGTGTTTGGTCCATTGGTGCTGGACCAGGTTCTTCAAGATTGCAATAGCACTCTGATTGTCGCAATGTAGAACTATCAGTCATGGAGTGGTGAATCCAAACTCTGTGAGAATCTGTTGAAGCCAAATGGTCTCAGTTGCTGCGTTAACAACTCCTTGATACTCAGCCTCAGTCGAAGAGAGAGAAATAGCATGTTGCTTCTTGCTCTGAAAATAAATGGGGCCTGAACCAAGGTGAAAATTGTAACTTGAAGTAGACTTACGATCATCAAGATCGCTAGCCCAATCGGAGTTTGTGTAACCAACCAAGCGAAGTCCTATGACTGCTACATAGTGAATCCCATAGTGATGTGTACCCTGGATGTAATGAAGGAGGCGTTTGGTGGATTTCCAATGAAGCTCATGTGGTTCCTACATGAAGTGAGAAACCATGCCAACCGCAAATGAAATATCAGGGCGTGTATGAGTCAAGTAGATGAGACTACCCACAAGCTGACGATATAATGTGGCATCAACTAGTGGAGAAGAACACTGAGCCTAGAGCTTGACTCCTATAAGAAAGGGAGTCGGTGCAGGCTTACAATCAGCCATATGAAAGCATGCAAGTAGATCAAGAGCATACTTAGGTTGCGATAGTGTAATCCTGGAAGGTGACTATGAAATCTCTATCCCAAGAAAGTAGTGCAAAAGACCCAAGCCAGTCATAGCAAATCTGTCATGCAAAGCAGATTTGACCCTGCTAATGATGGATGTAGTGCTCCTTGTAATGATCAAATCATCAACATAGAGCACAAGTATCAAGTATGAGTCATCATGTCACAAAATGTAGACATTCGGATCAGAATGACACCTGGTGAACCCTGCTGAGAGAAGAAAGGAATCCATCTTGGCGTACCAAGCCCTGGGGGTCTGCTTAAGGCCATAGAGAGATTTCCTTAGTCTACAAACCAAGGAAGTATCCTGGATGAAACCCTATGGCTGCTCCATATAAATCTCCTCATCAAGGTCACCATGAAGAAAAGCACTCTTCACATCCATCTGATGTACAACCCAACCATGAGCTGCAGCAATAGCAAGTGTCAAGCGAATGGAGTTCATCTTTGCTATGGTCACAAAGGTCTCAATATAGTCAACACTTGGAATCTGAGAGAAACCTTTCGCAACAAGCCGAGCCTTATACTTATCCACACTACCATCCACTACAAACTTGGTTTGATAGATCCACTTACATCAAACCATCTTTCTCCCCTTAGGGAGATGGACTAAATCCCATGTGTTGTTCCTCATCAAGGAACTATACTCTTCCTCCATAGCTTGGTCCCACTCAGGAACCCTTGATGCTTCCTGAAATGTCTATGGCTCAGAAACGGTAGAAATGGATGCATGTGGAAGATCCTAATGCTATGATTGAGTCCCCCGTGTATCTGAAGGATCCCCAACAAGGGAACCCACAAACTCAAGTGTCTGTCGAGCCCAACGAGGTCTAGGTGGAGGTGTAGAACGAGGCTCCTCAACTGCAAGTGGACCCTGTGGAGGTGTAACCCTGCCAATCAAAGTTGAAGGAGTGTCATCATCTGAATCACTAGCATCACTATCCACAATGGAGGAAGGTGGAGATGGTATAGAGGCTAAGCTAGGAGAGCTATCCTCAAAAGAAACACTCCTCTCAATAAACACCTCATGTGTCTTAGGATCCATCAATCTATATGCCTTAACACCCTCAAGATATCCAACAAAAATGAAAGGCCGACTTTGAGGTTCCAAAGCATTGCATTTCTGCTAAGGTATGCGAGCCCATGCTGGACACCCAAAGACTCTAAAATGCCTCACAATCAATTTCCTACTAGCCCAAGCTTCAAAAGGAGTAATATCTTACAAACCTTTGTGAGGAACCTGATTCTGGATGTGTGTGGCACAACTGATAGCCTTTGCCCAAAAGGTGGGATCAAGAGAACATGCATGTATCATACATCTAGCCATTTCTTTGAGAGTTCTATTCTTGCATTCTGCAACTTCGTTCTACTGTGGAGTGTATGCAACAGAATGTTGAAGATCAATCCCCTCAAATGTACAAAAATCCTCAAGTCTTTTGTTCACGTATTCCCTTCCATTATCGGTACAAAGAATCTTGACCACTTTCCCGGATTGCTTCTCCACATGAGTCTCGAAGTCCTGAAATCTGTCAAATACTTCACTCTTATCAATGAGAAAGTAGACCCAAGTGAAGCGGGAGTAGTCATCAATGAAGGTAAGGACATAGCGGGCCTTACTAAATGAAGGTGCTAGAAATGGACCTGCTATATTATTGTGAACAAGTTGAAGAACTTCCAAATCTCTCCAATCTTTCCCCTTATCAAAATTCTCCTCGGGATGCTTGCCCATGGAACAACCTAAACATACACCCTCTGAAAACCTGATTCGAGGTAGAACTATGACCATGTCTTTAGTACTGAGCTATTGAAGATAGCGGTAGTTGAGGTGACCAAACCACTCATGCCATATCTTACTTTCTAAATTTGAATGAGTAAGCAAGGCCCTAGAAGGAGAACTTGGTACAAAGTGGCAGAATGAATAAAGCCTTGATTTGTCATTGACTTGTCCCACTGCTACGAAGGCATCATCATCAAGTTCCTTTACCACAACTGAATTAGGTGTAAACTCAACCTTTTTCCCATTCTCATAGTGAGTGATTTGGTAGATAGAGAGAAGGTTGGTAGACAAGCTAGGAACATAAAGAACATTCTCAAATGTTCCATCATCCATGTCAACTGATCCTTTCCCTTCAACCTCAACTTGTGAATCATCACCTATGTAAATGTGAGGTACCTTAGATTGCTCCAATGAAGAAAACTGCTCCTTTGTAGAACCCACATGATACGAGGCACCCAAGTCAAGTATCCACTACTGTGAAGCACCTGGTGTAGCCACAAATGCTTTCCCTTTTCCCTTAGACTATGAGGAAGAGGAAGGAGATGAATCCTTCTTTGTGTAGGCAGATGGCAAGTTGACGTTGTTTTTCTTAAGAAGATTTGTCAACTCATCAACTTGCTTGGTGTGGCATCCATGCTCATCATGACCATACTTCATACAATATGCACAAGTTGGTTTATCCTTCTTAGGTGGAGTCCCCTTCTTGGAAGAGGATGAAAAATCGCCTTGTGATGGAGAGGATGATTTCCCTTTTTCCTATTGTGGCTTTGACTTAGATTGCTTCTTCTTCTTCTTGGAATCTTTGTCTTGACTCCCTTGACTCCCTTGATTAGCCACCAAAGCCTTTGACTTTGAAGACTTGAGAAGCCCCATGTTCAACAACTTAGATTGTTCCAATATTAACATTTCTATGAAAGCATCAAATGAAGGCATGATGTAGGAACTCCCCACTGTCAAACAATGAATTTGGAAGCTAGACACAAACGCTGCATATTCTGGTGCAAGCTTGTCCAACAAGTTGAATATCAACTGAGCATCCTTTTTGTCAATTCCACAATCCTTAAGCTTTTCTCTTAGCTTATTTGCTTTGGTGACATAATCTTGGATTGTATCAAAACTCTTGGGATCCAAGTTGGTGAGCTCATTGTGAATCTTTTAACCTCTAATTTCATCAACTTGACCATACAATTTCTAAAACATATCCCAATCCTCTTTGATTGTTGTACACTTCTCAATGTGAAAAATAAGGTCATCTGATACATACTTACGGAAAGTTCCAAGAGCCATGCAATTCTTAGTGAGCCATTCTAACTAAGCATTAGGATCATCCTTAGGATCAGGTGGTGCTTCTATAGTTCCATCTATGTAATGCATGAGACTTTTTTCCATTAATTTGCTCCATACTTTAATTTTTCATGATGCATAATTATGTGGAGTTAAAGGTGGAAATTTATGAGGACTCATTGCAACAAAAATGAAAGAGCACAAGGAAAGAGAGGCACAATCACACAACACACCCCCAAAATTCACTCAATCAAAGAACCCCCCCCCAAAAAAGATGATTTGACACTTTATACTTAGTGCGTGTACAATGGGCCACTTGCAAAAAATGGCAAAGAGGATTTCTGATTTCAAATTTACAACTATCTCAATAAGGCCAAAAGAGACTCAAACTAATAATGCAAGAGATCTAAACTAAGATCCAATCAATTTACAAGTACCAAACAGGCCAAATAACACCAATATCTGAAAGTACAATTTCCACTCAAAATCTCTGAAATCTGATAATAGATTATGAAAGTAGATGAAAAAATATGCACTTTCAAAAAAAATGACACCTAAAAAGGAGGTCGTATGAGCTCAAACGAAGCCTTTGAAGTTGCAAAATTGAAGATTGGATAGGTACAACAGAGAGAATCCGAAATTAGAGAAAAACATGTGCACCAAAATCAGAAAATAACCATACCATTGCGCATGAAACATTAGCCCAAATAAAAAAAAATTGCACCCAAAAAGGAGCAAAATTGAGAAAGTTATGGGCCTCCAAAGTTGACCCAAAAATCTAAACTGCTCAACGGAGAGGGGTCTAATTTTTTTTCAAAAAATGCTGACTAGGCGCTGACAGGGCAGAAGGTATGGACCAGCAAAAAATTTATTTATTTATTTTTTTCAAAACTAGAAAAAAAATTTCAGATTTCGTTTTTTGAGATCCAAAAATTTTGTACCATACCGCCCGAATTGGGCAAAAAATTCCTCCAACACCCAAAATTCAATTTTTGCCAAAATAGGTCGAGTTTATACTCGATTTTTATAGAAATGGCCTCTCGAATGCAATGGTGAGGTCGAAAATGCTCTAAGATGCCTCCAAAAAGTGTTGTTCTTCAGATCCGAAAATAGAAGCCTTCCAAGATGTCTCCAAAAACCAATCAATGAAGCCCCAATGGCTCTAATACCAATAATGAAAAGCATAAAAGAGAGACAAAAGAATGACAAGAACAAACTGTATTCTCATCAATATGCAAATGATCAACTGGATTAACCAATACAATGAAATGGGCCTGCTTATATAGGCAAGGCCATATGGATATACGAGCACACAATCATGACATGTGGCTCAATGAGAAACAAGGGTAGGTGGATGAACCACTGAATGTGGAGTGTAACAACAAAATAAGACCATTAAAGGTGGAATTTCTCCTACAAATATATCCCTATGTTCACACTTCCCTAAGTGTCTCAAATCCAAACTATGAAGAGATGCATTATCCTAAGTTAACTTAAGTGAAGTGTAATAATATCCATAATGAATATTTATTTACACCAACATATTCTTATATAACTATGAATCTTTGAAAAATTATATATATAGATTACCGTTTCATGACTTTATGTAACAACAATTATTTTTTTATTTTTATTTTTGATCAGTAAAAGGCCGAAGCCAGAGAGATTTTATTAATTAAAAAAGATAATTACAACTCCATTCAGTGTGGGCACCAATAGAAAAGAATGGAGGGAAGAAAAAATCTGGTCTAGCCCAGATCCATTAATGGATCAGAAAATTAATGCTATAGAAAGCTAATAATAAAGAACAAGATACATGAATCCTTGGATAATTCACATCTAGGTAAATCTATTTGAAAGAATACTTAAAGATTGTCCATAATTTCCTTTGCGTTGTGATTCGGCCCTTCCCTGATAATGATGTCCTCGATAATGATGATCAAACACCACTCTAACCTGAATTCTTATCTTGCCAGATTTGGATCAAACCATTCCACTATTCTACATAAGAACCTTATCGAACCTTATAGCCAAGATTGACATTAGAATGTTTACAATTAATACATTTAATAAAAATTGGCAACAACTTGAAACATTACTTCTTATTTGATTATTAATGTCAACATCCCTTAGATGGTATCGAACCCTTAATCTTGTCGAGACAATACCTGCAAGAAACTCTCATCCCTGCCATACAGCAGAATACTACAAAAAATGTTAGCCGATAAATAAACCCCCATCTATAATGCCCTACCTATACCAAAACAACTGCTAAAGGACAATAGCTTTAGAATTGAAATAACTAACTTCACATCCAATATACTGACTACACTTTTAACATAATCTATCACCAGGAGGATAAAAAATCACCTCACTCCTAGTAGAGATCCTGATGGATATGAAAATCAGAGACAAAACCCTTTAAGAAGACTGGTCAGACAATTATTTCTAGACAACCCACCAATTTAAAATACTAAAAGGAATAAACAGAGAGAATCCTTCCAACCTTTTCAGATCTAATTTAGAAAAGTGAGACTAGGAGCGGTCCTCCTTCTTATTTTGGAAAACCTTCCTTTCATAAGATAAAAAACATCTTTGCTTATTAAATCTTTCCAATAGTGATGTGAATACAAGAAGATGACCATATATATATATATATATATATAGCTTGACCGAGAACAAGATAATGAGATGGGTTTGGTGGGAGCCTACTTCACAAGCTGATAAATTGGAGGAGGGCTAGCCCCCTACAATAATCTACCTCCAAGTTATTCTAGCGTATTTTATATATATATATATATATATATATATATATATATATATATATATATATATATATATATATATATATATATATATATATATATATATATATATATATATATATATATATATATATATATATATATATATATATATATATATATATTTACACACACACGCACACACACACACACACACACACACACACACATATATAGATATAAGAATAAAATAAAGAGAATAAAAGCAGAGAGCAGAGCTTCATTGTATCTAGCCAAGAGCTAAAAGAGTTTCATGATGAGCATACTCTTTCATCAAAAGGCTCTAAAAAACACCTCACTCCTTACAGAGATACCTAATTTAAAATGCTAAAGAGAGATTTTGTAAACATTCCCTTTAGAAGAAATAACATCTATGCTTAAGAATAAAATATTTCTAATAGAAGTTCATATGTAGGAAGATAGCTATATATATAGATATATATATACATATATATATATATATGTTTATAAATATATATATCTATATATATGTATATTTATATACATACTGCTAGAGCCAATTTAACCATAAATTAAGAGAGCAGAATAAATGTGAGCATACAATTACGAGAGCAGTAAATATGTATATATATATATGTATATATATGTTTATATGTGTGTGTGTGTGTGTGTGTGTGTGTGTGTGTGTGTGTGTGTGTGTGTGTGTGTGTTTGTATATATATACATAGGACATTAAGAGAGTAGTGCTTTATCAAAAAAACTTCATGAGGTTGAGATGATAAACATAATCAGCTAAACCCATAAGCAGAAATCAGTGAGCTAAAGAGAGAAAATCATAACTAAGGCTAGAGCATATATTGATTAAGCATCCATAAGTGTTTAAAATATAAGTCTGAAATAGGATGAAAGTTAGAAAAAACTCTTGAGAGTCAAAAAGGTGACAAGAGGGAAAACCCACGACAAACACTCAACTTTCAATCCATCATATCCTTGCCCACTGCTCTGATAGACAAAAAGGAACCAGAAATGAAAGACCCCCCCCCCTGTAGTAGAAGCCTCATCCTTTCCTTCCCTGCCCTTGAGGGTCCATGGTTCCTGAGCTCTCTGGCTTGACTGAAGAGGGGGAGGTAGGAGAGGGAGGAATTGACATCTCGTCCGAGATCACTGTAATGTTCTCCACTTTGAGATACAATCCCTCCCCAAGGTTTTCATAACAACTCTGATAACCAGGGGTTTTAGGTGAACCAGAATGCCCTTCAATCTCTCCTCTTTGATTTCCCCTACAAAGGCCATCTGTCATTTGAGCCCTAGAAGTCTTAGCGGGGTATCCATCTGAGCTAAATGGAAAATAAGCTGGGACCTCAACCATATGAACTAAATAAAGCAAGAGCTTTAATGCTTCATGAAAAATAGCTCATCTTATCATAGATGAATTCAAAATATAGGTAGATGATTGGTATTGGATGCAAATGGAGTGATCTCAAAGATCTAAGTAATAATTACCGCCGCCTTAAAGCATACAAGCAAAGTATAATTATGCCTTCAATCTTAGGAGTGTCACATCATCATTACTAGAGTATCGTCACATTGGTACTAATTGAGGGGGAGTTGCTGACAAAGGATATCCAAAAAGGAAAGAAACTCCCACTAAAATAGGGCTAAAGCTTAAGATAAATAGTCTATAATGTGACTAAATGGCTAGAAAAGAAGAAAATGTGGACTCTAAAGGGACTCATAATATTTTATTCCTTTTAGTATACAATGTCTATGTAAATATTAATACCTATATATCCATGCATATATATTTCAGTTGTAATGATATATATGAATGCATGTCTATGTACATATGCATATTCCTATATACAATTGCATACTACTAGTCATAAAATCTTATAAGGCACGAGGCAATAATCGGAGAAAGGGTTCCATAATTAATTTATAGACTGACCATCTGCTCCTGCATTAGCCAGTGCATCCACTCTAGAGTTACCTTCTTGATAGATATGGTTGAAAGACAATTTTTGTAAAACTTTTAGGAGACAAAGAGCTCTGGCCAAGAGAGCATTAAGCTTCCAATCAGAAAGGGAGCCTTTTCTAAGGCCATTGATGATTATGGCCGAGTCTCCTTCAATAGCCAATTTGCGGATGCCTTTGTTTTGGCATAGAAGAAGACCTTCAATGAGGGCTAAAATTTCAGCCCCCTATTGTTAGATGCAAGCCCTATGGGTTTAGCTGCCCTAGCCAATTCCTTGCCTTCTTCGTCATGCAAACAACACCCAATCCCTGTAGTTCCCAGATTACCACAAGATACTCCCTCAAAGTTTAACTTAAACAACCCCCTTTTAGGGGCTATCCACTTACAAGAATTCCTCAATTTTTTATTTTTGGAACTACCAATACCAACAAAGGGAGGGATCTTCAAGCCAAACCATCTCCCTCTTGTCTTTGCATCCCAATAGGTCATCTCAAAGAGAGTGTTGGGGAATTTAGAGATTTTTCTATTTAAAATCTCTACTATTGAATCTTCTATTTTGATTACTAAGAGGGACTAATTCATCTTCTTGTCCTTAAAGAGCCTCCTATTGCTTTCCTTCCAAAGCTCCCAGATAGCCAACAAAGGAGCTAAGATCCATAGGCCTCCATAAAGGTAGTTCTTAGAAAGGATTGGCCAAGTTTGAAACATTCCTAAGATGGAGTGAGGTAAGGCAGAGGACCATCCTAATTTATTGCACAACCATAGCCAGCATTTGGATGCATAGTTGCAATTTAGAAGGATGTGATCCATATCTTTATCTACCCCTTCACACAAAGGGCATCTCCTTGGACTATCGTAGCCCATCTTTATAAACTTATCTATTGTGAGAATCTTGCCCTAGAGGGCCAGCCAAGAGAAGACCCTAGCCTTGGGCAGACACATCTTGTCCCAACACAAGGCTATAGGGATTGTGGTGGTCGAAGAAAGGTGTTTCTTAAGGAGAGAATTATAACCATATTTGGAGGAGTATTCCCCTGATTTTGAACCATCCCAGATCAAAGAATCATGCCCTAAATTGAAAGTGACCATCCTTTTCTCTAGAATATCCTGGAGCAAATTTTTTTCCTTAGTCAGGATATTAACCTAATCGAGGGATCTCCAAGACCAACCCTTAGCTAAGTCACCCTCAAAGGGAGAACTACAGTTGCTAACATACCTACCCCAAGTTGATATAATCAATTCTTTGGAAGACTCCAAATTGGCCTGATTTGAAGGACTGGAAAACCCCCCGAAGAGTTTGACCAAAAGAGAGCTTTATCACCCTTACCCAGATTCCAAGTCAGTTTGTCCAAGATGATATTCCTACAATCCATCATAAAGTTCCAAATATGAGAACCTCTCGGCGGAGAGGGATCTCTAAAGAGGCTCAAATGGTTTATACCTTGAAGATACTTGTGCAAGAGGATTTGGGCCCATTTTAGATGAGGAGATTTAAACATTTTCCATACTAACTTAGCTCCTAATGCCCTGCTTTAAACTTTAATATCCTTAAGCCCCAAACCCCCTGCATACTTAGGCCTACAAATCTTGTCCCAGGTCAGTAGGGAGATACATTTCTTAGCTTCCATCCCTTGCCAAAAGAAGGATCTAAGATGTCTATTTAACGCTTCTTTAATAGAATGAGGTATGCTAAAACATGATAACTGATAGATTGGAATGGCTACTAGAACTGATTTAACCAATGTTGCTCTGCTCGTAGAGGATAGCCATCTGCCTTTCCAGCTTGCTATCCTACTTTTGATCTTATCTACTAATCTAGGCAATAAATTAGAAGATCCTGAACCCTTATCCAAGGGTAGTCCAAGATATTTACAAGGGAGGCTTCCTAGATTAAAATTCAGTATACCACATATGCTAGTTTGAATGCTAGCTTGAGTATTAAAAAAGAAGACAAAAAACTAGTTTGAATGCTAGCTTGAGTATTAAAAAAGAAGACAAAAAACTTAGTCGAATTGATTTCCTGACATAAGGCTTTATAGTAAGAATCCAAGATAAGCTTGAAGGCCTGGGTCTCACTAAGATTTCTACATCCATAGAGCATAGTATCATGAACAAATTGTTGATGCATTATAAGATCTAGGTTGCTAGTAATTATAATCCTTGACAACAGACTAGCCTCCCTATCTCTGGAGACTGATCTACCTAATGCTTCAACCATAATAATAAAGAGAAAAGGGGAGAGGGTATCACCCTAACTCAAACCCCTAGAAGAGCTGAAAAAACCCTCCGGGGTACCATTGACCAAAATAGAGAATTTAGACATAGATATACATTCAAAACTCAAATTGATCCATGAAGTTGGAAAGCCAAAGGATTCTAAGCATCTACATAGAAATATCCAGTTCACTTTATCATAAGCTTTTCTGATATCTAATTTTAGGAGCATACTAGGGTTCCCATTTTTCTAGACCGAGTGGATAGCTTCCTGAGCTATAATGACCCCATCATGAATGGATCACCTAGGGACAAAGCTCGTCTGCTCCTCACTGATCAATAAGGGGAGGAGTTTCTGAAGCCTATTAGCTAAAGTTTTGGTGAAAATTTTATAAATAGTATTGCAAAGGGCTATAGGTCGGAATTAATCAAAACACTCTAGTTTATCATTTTTAGGGATAAGGGCCAGAAAGGTGTTGTTGATTTCTTTGAGGATATTGCCTGAGTTTCTCATCCCTTCTAGAGTTGTCCTAACTTCCTCACTGAGAAAGGGCCAACATACTTGGAAGAAGCTAGTAGGAAAGCCATCCAGCCCAGGGGATTTATCTGGGTTCATCTACTTAAGAGCAGCTTCGACTTCTGCCAACGAAAATTTGGCATTAAGAACATCAGAATGTTCTTTGTTCAAAAGCCTAGGGATACTCTTGATAAACATGTCTTGGTTTGAGTTGTGAGGGCTCTGGTTTGAAGTTAGGATAAGGGAAAAGAAATCAACAACTTCTTTCACAATGGTAATAGGATTATCCACCTCAGATCCATTACTAACCTTAATTCTCAAGATATGGTTTCTTACTCTTCTCAGCCTTACACCATTGTGAAAAATTTTGGTATTCTTATCACCCACCTCCAACCAGGACTCTCTAGATTTTTGTTTCCAGAAGACTTATTCTTTGGCAAGAATAGATTCATGGTTCGCCATAAGTTTCTTCTCTTTGAGAAACAAAGACTCATCCATCCCAAATCTAATCACTTTCTCATTAACTTCAGCCAGCTCAACTTCCACCTGAGCTTTGTTATCGAAGATATTGCCTAAGTGCTTCCTATTCCATTGAATGAGATTTTGTTTGATAATATTAAGTTTGTTAACAACCTTAAAATTCCCAGACCCAGAGATCATGGCCCCATTCCACCATTCTTTTAGGAGCTCTAAGATATGATCATCTTTAAGCCATATATTTTCAAACTTAAAAGGACATCTCTTAGGGCTAAATTCCCCTTGAAAATCTAGCAAAATGGGGAAGTGGTCCGATCCTGAAAAAGGTAAAATTGAGGCTTCTAGGGTGAAGGGGAAGTTGATGAGACTTCCCAAAACAAAGAACCTGTCCAGTTTCTCTGCAATGTTGCTTAATCCTAGCCTACAGTTATTCCAAGTGAAGGCATCCTTGACCATATTGATCTCTAACATACCACTCCTATGGATCCAATCAACGAAATCTAGAGAGGCCTTAACATTAATACCTAAGCCTCCCTGCTTCTCATGATGATGCAAAATTGCATTA
Source organism: Cryptomeria japonica (assembly GCF_030272615.1). Classification (NCBI taxonomy): domain Eukaryota; kingdom Viridiplantae; phylum Streptophyta; class Pinopsida; order Cupressales; family Cupressaceae; genus Cryptomeria; species Cryptomeria japonica. Next base: position 617,907,594 of record NC_081408.1, on the reverse strand, counting down.
AAATCCCCTCCTATAAAACATACCTGACTGAGGAAGTTCTTGAAATTCTCAATTTTCTCCCATACTCTTTTTTTGTCATCATTAAGGATCAGCCCATACACATTTACAATAATAATGTCTAAATTATTCTTGAGACAAGTTACTCTCCCACTTGTCCAGTTAAGATTAGATGCCAGGGGAGAAAACAAGATGCTTCGAGGATCCCAGATAATATCTAGACCTTCGAAGGCCCCAATGCCTAGGGTTCTTGAAATTTTCCTAAAGCCTAAATGATTGCCAAAGGAAGCTAAGTCTACATCTCCCACATTAGTCTCTTGAAGCATGACTAATTCAATGTTAAAAGAGGATAGACAACATTTGACTAACCTCTGCTTGTTAGGGGCATTTAAGCCCCTAACATTCCATGAAATGTTCTTCATGAGCCCTTGGGAAGGACCTTCCCCTTCCCAGCATAAAACATGTCTGTGAGTTTAACTTGACCTTCCATAGAGCCATCATTGGCTCAAAGCTCTGATAGGGATTTCCTACCCCTCTTTTTGAAGATCTTAGCATAGTCCGGGGTATATTTATCTATTGCCCATAGCTCGATGCCTAAAGTTTCATTTTCCTTATTATTCAGATCTACAAGAAGTTCTTCTATATCCGAGACTACCAAGGGAGGGGAGGAGGCTATAATTTCTTTACCTAACAATTTTTTTTGAAGATCCAGCTCATCCTTATCAATTATTTCATCTAGCATTTTATCCATGATATCCTCAGTGACTAAATCATAGAGATAGTTAATAATACAATTGACTTCATCCTCTTTGCAAGCAAGATCCTTATCTTGCACTGACTGGACTACCCACTCCATATTAGTAGAGAAAGCCTTCCTAAAGGGAGAGCCTATGGGGTTGATGCGATCCTCCACTCTTATGGCCTGATTAGAGAGAGGAGGGAGATCATCCAATTCCCCATCCTTCTACTCCTTCGATGCAGGTTGAGGATTTTCCTTCAAGATACAGGGAGTCCTCAATTCGGTAGATGCTCCTGGAGAGTCCATCAGGGGCTCTACCCGAATGCTAGGGGAGGAAGGGGTCGCCCGATCTTCCTATCCCTTGTTAATGATAAATTCACCTTCTTCAAATCCTCAACATCCTTAGGTTCCTTATTATGCCTAGATATCAAAGGGCTTTCTTCCACCACAAACCCTCCCTTTTCTAGATTGAAACTAATATCGACCCCAGGGAGCCTGTTGGATCTCAGTTAAGAAGGCAGGACTGGGGTTGATGCAGGGTCTAGGTTGAGAATCCCTTTAAAGAATTCTGGATAGATAAGGAAGGAAGCTGCCCCTGATTTAATCTTAATAGGTTTTAAGGTTTTAATACTAATGTCCATATTAATTATTATCACACAATTCACATACTTCCTATATTTATCATTGATTTCTACAAATTTTCTTATGTGATTACCAATTTTCCTAATAATTTCTATATCCATTAATTCGACTAGGAGGTTAGGTATCAATATCGGTCTATTTATCTTTAGAGATTGCATATTATTAGGGTTAAGATCTGGAGTCCAATCTAAAAAATAAAAATAAAAACCTCTGAAAGTAGGGGATTTACCTATTAAGAATTCCTCCTTGTATTTTGAATTACCACAATCTATATACAAAAAACCCTCAGATAGGATAGCAATACTTACTATCCAATTGAAAGTCGATAAGAACCAATCTGCAAGAGCCTCCGATAAAATTTTGAGTCCATGCCATCTCGCAAAAACTCCAAAGGCCTTGCAAGATTATTGAATCTGCTTAACCAGATTCTCATTAATCTCTAAAACATTAGCCATATCTAAGTTAGGAACCCTAATTGAACCCAATACTATCTTTGAGGGTTTAGGAGGCAACACCACAACCTTGTCCTTAAAAGTAGCTCTAAGTGTGGATTGAGACTCTATCTGCCTCCTAGGGCTTTTAATTATATTTCTTTTGTTATTTTCTAAAGAACGGCCAACCCGGGGATCTAGTTTTAAATAACCTTCCTCAAGATTTCACAACTAATTGAACCTATTGGAAGAAGTCATCTTGGAAAAACCTTGGCCAGGTTCCTTGCCGTTCACAGTCCTTGGAAGGTTAGACATGGCTGCCCTGCAAGCCTTCCTTGGTTTCACCACATGCCATTCCATCATATCCTAAGATAGTGGAGCCCTAATCCCCGGGATGCCAAGATTGAGTGCATATTTCATCCTATCAAAAAACCACTAGTGGTGGAGAAGGTCAGGTGATTTCCTTAGAGGAAATGGAAAAATCGCTTGATGCCTGCCCTGCTGTTTTCACGAGTTTTCGCACATTTTCGCTGATTAATTATCTTCACATATGTAACAACAATTATTACTATTAAACTATTCCATATTTATTTATGCAAAATTTATCAATGAATTCTCTTAGACGATACCAAACAAATGATTCCCAAAGATATTATTATATCCACATTTTTTATTACAATTTAACAACATCACAAAAATATATTTAATCATCATTATTCTCATTAAAAGTTCATTATGATTCTCCAAAATATACTTACACCAACTTTTCTCATTATAAACATAAATACACATCAAAAGTATATGTTTAATCATAGATTGATAGAATTCAACTAATCAAAATCTCATTATAGTTCTTGTCTTCTAAACCTAATAATCAACTTGAACACCAGAAACTAAGTTGAAAACAATTTCATTAACCGTACTGAAAATTTAAATGCATCTACCCACAATAGTTTTCATTGTGAATAGTTGTCAATGAAGCATTCTCACCGTACTGAAAAATTTGAATCCATCCACTCACAATAGTTTTCAATGTGAATATATTTGTCTTAGTTTACGCGTACAAATCCCACATGATACACGGTGATATTGTGTCACGGTGACACTTTTAGTAATTTCAATCATATACTACTGAAGAGGGTGTGTACTTGTGTTCTTCCTAGTTGGTCCCCCACTTCTTGGCTTAATTGCAAATGGAATTGCAGATTTAACTCCAAGTTTTGGAACAAGTTGAGTGCCCAAGTCTAAAAATCTATAGCTTATTTTAATACTTAAGTGTTGGCCTAGAAAATATTACATTGCAAACTACCTATTGGGGATAGGTTGAAATGTATTATGGTTCAACCAACTAATTGCTCAATTTGTCGGGTCCTGAAAATATGAGACACATTTTTGGGATTGTCCCTATGCTAGAAAACAGTGGTTTGTCGTGTCAAGAAATTTCTTTCTATAATTAGTCATGACTTGAGTTGGAAAGAAGCCATTTTGGGTGTTGGATTGCATAACAACTTGATTGTTGATTCTATTAGATATATAATTCTTAAGCATATTTGGCATAATAGATGTAATGCTATGTTTTCTAAGAATTTTTACCATCAGATTGATGTTCCAAGGATTTACTCTAACATATTTCTTTAGGTGGCTTTTCTTTCTTCGCAGCTCTGTGTAGGTTTGGCAAGAAGGACACTAAGTTTTTGGAGCAGGTTCAACATATCAACCAATATATTTTACAGTTTCAACATGAGAATAAGTCTATGCAATGTAATTTTGTTATACAATAGATTTTATAGTTTCAACATGAGCATAAGTCTATGTAATGCTATTTTGTTATACAATACATGTGTTCTCATATAGATGGTTATTCTCTTTGTTTACTATTAGCGATATTGTACCTTTGCTAGTGGTATTATATGTGCTCTTGTTACCAATTTTGTAAGTATTAAATAATTTATTTAATTATTTTCAGAAACCCGTTGGTTGCTTACTCTATGTAATTATTTCAGCTTGGTTCAATATAAAAAAAAGAACTCATTAACCTTGTTCTTTTAATGATTCTTTACAAGTTATCGATTTTAGGTTTTCCTATTATAGATGGGGTTCTTACTTTTAAAACTATTGTTTAAATGGAGTTTCTAAATATTTAGAAGTGGAGTTCTTTCCAAATTCTTTATTTATTTATTTATTTTTAAAATGTTGGGTCTATTTTATTATGTATTAATGTTGAGATATATGCATTTATAATGAATGAGATAATAACAAATCACAAAGAATAATATGGAGAAATGAGGTACTCTCCACTACCTCCCAATATATTTAAAGAGAAAAATCTATGTTATAATTATTTTTCTTGATTATAAGAAAATAAAAAGTAAGATGTTTCCCATCTTCCATAAGTACAAAGGTATAAAGGTTTCATCCTCATCCACCAAAGGAAAACAACAAATTTTAAATTATCATATTTTTCAAAGGTCATTTCTCTATACAAGTTGTAAAGAAAAATTGAAAGAATAATTCAACAACACATATAAAACCAAATCCAAACATAAACGAGGAATTGATAAAGAGGGGTGATACACTAATTTCATATATCTCAAGTATATTGATGAAATTCACTTGAAGGTTACAAACCACACAATTAATATAATGATAAATTAATAAATGATGATCTAATCATTGATCGAATTTAAATCTCTTTGTGTGTGTGTGTGTGTGTGTGTGTGTGTGGGTACATATATGAGTGAATATACATATGCATGCATGCATGTATGTATGTATGCATATGTGCATACACATGTATATTTATATTTATACATATTCATATATGCATACCTATAATTATATGAATATTTATGTATGTATGTATTCATATGATTACACAACATTTTTTATTGCATGTAGATGAAGGGTTCTAATTTGTTCACCTTAATCCTATTAAATAATTAGAGAGAAATTATATACTTGATAAAATGGTATTCTAAAACACTCCATCCCACACCTCAATATTTATTTTTTTTGTTCACAAATATAGTTTGAAAAATAGTTGTATTTTCTTGTCCTTAGGTTACATACACAACTTTTTGCATTCATAAAAGTAGAAAAAAATGGAAGTGCAAATTTAACTCCAAGTTTTGGAACAAGTTGAGTGCCCTAGTCTGAAAATCTATGGCTGAGTTTAATACTCAAGTGTTGGCCTAGAAAATATTACATTGCAAAATACCTATTGGGGAAATGCCCAATTTGTTAGGTCCTGAAAAATATGACACATTTTTGGGGATTGTCCCTATGCTAGAAAACAATGGTTTGCCAGGTCAGGAAATTTCTTGCTATATTTAATCATCAATTGAATTGGAAAGAAGCCATTTTGAGTGTTGGATTGCATAACAACTTGATAGTATTGTTAGTATAATGATAGTTGACTTCAAGTTTTAGTTCTTTTAATGGGCTATCTAGTTATAAATGTGTTGAAAACTAGATTCTATTTTTCAGAGTTGGCCTTGGGCTTGTAGATCCCAAAATTCAAGGAATTTGTCTTGTTGTTAAATGGATTACTAGAGATGCTAATGGAGATGAACCTTGGAAAATCTTAGTTAGTTATTAGGTTACAGAGGCTTCAATCAAAAAGAAGTGTGAAGGTGTAAATTAGTTAGATAAATTAATATTGTCTCCCTTGTTTAAAATCAAGAGTTCATTTTCTTTATGCTCAATATGACAAGCTTGACAAAAATGTTTGCAAGTTTTTGAGTTGGAATGCTTTTTCTTTGAAGCATGGTTTTAGTTTTTCTTCTACTTCAATATGGTGGAATAAACTCATCACATATCATAATCAACCACTTTCTCTAAGATTTGCAAGAGATGCTTTTTATTGATATAGAAAACATGTCCAAAATCTTAAAGATTTATGGGATTGTAATGCTTTTAATTCGGCCCCATGGGAGGTTATCAAAGCATATTATGGGTTGAGCAATAAGTACAAGAAGTTTGTTATTTTTATTCAGTCCCTAGTGCCTATTGAACTATCTATGAAGTTATGCACTCCAAAGAATTTTTTTTTAAAGATTGGAGATGGTTGTCTTTTAGCCATTTCAATCGTATTCCCTTGAAGAGGGTGTATACTTGTATTCTTCCTAGTTGGTCCCCCACTCCTCGGCTTAATTGAAAATAGAGGTACATATTTAACTCCAAGTTTTGTGACAAGTTGAGTGCCCAAGTCTGAAAAATCGATAGCTGATTTTAATACTTTGGTGTTGGCCTAGAAAATTTTACATCACAAACTACCTATTGGGGATAGGTTTAAATGTATTATGGTTCAACCAGCTAATTGTCCATTTTGTCAGGGTCTTGAAATATGAGACACATTTTTTGGGATTGTCCCTACGCTAGAAAATAGTGGTTTGTTGTGTCAAGAAATTTTTTGCTATATTTAATCATGACTTGAATTGGAAAGAATCCATTTTGGGTGTTTGATTGCATGACAACTTGATTGTTGATTCTATCAGATAGATAATTCTTCTAAGTATATTTGGCATAATAGATGTAATGCTATGTTTTGTAGAAATTATCGCCATGGGATTGATGTTCCAATGCTTTACTCTAACATACTTCTATAGGTGTATTTTCCTTCTTCGCAGTCTTGTAAGTTTGGCAAGAAGGACACTAAGTTTTTGGAGCAGCTTCAACATATCAACCAATAGATTTTACAATTTCAGCATGAGCATAAGTCTATGCAATGTAATTTTGTAACACAATAGATTTTATAGTTTTAGCTTGAGCATAAGTCTATGCAATGTAATTTTGTTATACAATACATGCGTTCTCATATAGATGGTTATTCTCTTTGTTGTTACTAGCGATATTGTACCTTTGCTAGTAGTATTATATGTGCTCTTGTTACTAGTTTTGTAATTGATAAATGATTTGTTTTATTATTTTAGCAACCTATTGGTTGCTAACTCTATGTAATTATTTCAGCTTGGTTTAATATAAAAAAAGAAGTCATTAAGCTTGTGCTTTTAAGGATTCTTTACAAGTTACTGATTTTTTCTTGTTATAAATGGGGTTCTTACTTTTAAAACTATTGTTTAAATGGGATTTCCAAATATTTAGAAGTGGGGTTCTTTTCAAATTCTTTTATTTTAAAAATTCGAGTAAGGAATTTATTTTGAAAATGTTGATATTTATTTATTTTTAAAATGTTGGTTCTATTTTATTATGGATGAATGTTGAGATATATGGATTTATAACAAATGACTCAATAACAAATCACAAAGAATAACATGTTGAAATGAGGTCCACTCCATTACCTCCCAATATATTTAAAGAGAAAAAACTACGTTATAATTATTTTTCTTCATTATAAGAAAAAAAAAAGTAAGATGTTTCCCACCTCCATAAGTACAAAGGTATAGAAGGTTTCATCCTCCTCCGCCAAAGGAAAATAACAAATATTAAATTATCATGTTTTTCAAAGGTCATTTCTCTACACAAATAGTAAAGGAAAATTAAAAGAATGTTTCAATAACACATATGAAACCTAATCTAAAAATACATGAGGAGTTGATAAAGAGGGGTAACACACCGATTCCGTATATCTCAAGTATATTATCTAAAAGTTTAATATCTTATCAATGAAAATCACTTGAAGGTTACAAGCTACACAATTAAGATAAATATAAATTAATAAATGATGAACTAATCATTGGATGAATTTAAATTTATTTTCTTGTTTGCTCCCTCTCTCTCTCTCTCGCTATCTATCTTTGTTTCTCTCTTTGTGTGTGTGTGTGTGTGTGGGCATATATATGTGTCAATATACATATACATGCATGTATGTAAGTATGTATGTATGTATGCATTTACACATCCATGCATATGTGCATACACATGCATATTTATTTTTATACATATTCATATATGTATACATATAATTATATGAATATTAATGTATGAATGTATTCATATGATTAAACAACATTTTTCATTACATGTAGATGAAGGGTTATAATTTGTTCACCTTAATCCTATTAAATAATTAGATAAAAAATATATACTTGATGAAATAGTATTTTAAAACACTCCATCCCACATCTCAATATTTATTATTTTTGTTCACAAATCTAGTTTAAAAAATAGTTGGATTTTCTTGTCCTCGGGTTGTCTATACACACAATTTTTTGCATTCACCAAAGTAGAATAAATGTTAATTAATTGAATAATTAACAATTAAATGATGCAGGAGCATCCAACAATATAAGAAATTTCGCACCATCCAAATTTATTTACTTAATTTAGTTAATTTTGGTGAATAATTCTATTTTCAATAAGGGATAAATGCAAACTATAGTAAGTCTCCATATACCTTGGAAAATGTATAAAGGGACATAGGGAATTAAATAATTAAATATTTGTGGCCTTTGTCAAATGGAAATTGTAATTTCCATCAAGGGACACATTTAAGCATTAATTATAAAAAAACTGGATAAATTGTTCATCTTGGTACACCACTTGGGGAAGGGGAAAATGAAGCTTTCTTGGTAAACCACTTGGGGAAGGGCAAAACTAAAGCTTACACATGTATTGGGTGGTTATACAGAGAATGGGAAAGATCACCTCTTTAGATGCCCAATTTGGAAAATTGAAGAGACACCACCTCAAGCTCCTATTTGAGAAACTTCAAGAGGCATCTATTGGATATAGCTAAAATTGAGAAGAGGAAAGAGATTGTAGTAGAGGCAAAAGTTGCAAAGGCTTGAAAATATTAACAATAGAAGAGTAAGGTGAAGAAAGAGTTGCAATAATAGTAGAAGTTGCATGACTTGCATCAAATGAAGATAAAGGAGCATGTCTTTGGGAAGGCATGAAAGAAGAAAAGAAAGAGATTGTAGTTGTGAGTGTTGTTGCATAAAAGATGGATAAATATGAAGACACATTAGAATTTGTGAAATATCATTTGGAGGGGATGAGGATGTTGAAGAGAATGTAACAAAAAAGTATATAGAGATTAATTTTATATATTGAAAGTGAGGATGTTGGAGAGGCGTATGTTGAGGTGGTGAGTGTAGAGGAGATTGTAGAGTGCATTTCGTAGAGGTGGCTATAGGTGTGTTAAAACACATAAAGAAGAGAGAATATTGAGTGGTGATATGAGAAGAAATTATGAGTGTAGCAACCATTATAAGAGGAGATCAAATCATGATGGAGATGATTCAACAATGAGAAAGAAGAGTAGAGAGCATAGTTGTTAGATGATAATAATGCTTATTTTAAATAGGTGTTGAAAGAGGAGAAATAAATAGTTTGAGGTACCTATTGCAATGATGTAGTTCATTGAATATTGTTTAGAACCTGAAAGAATGACTCTACCATCCAACTCCTTTTTGTGAGACCAAGATCACAAAAATTTACTACCTTGTGTGTCTAATGCATGAGCATCTAGGGGTGTAAGATCAATCTTGTATCATTCAAAAAATATATTTATTTAATCTAGTTAGGCTAGTTGAATAATTATATTTTTTAATCTAACACTTAAATCCATAGTATAGTAGGTCTCCATGTACCTCAAAAAGTGTTCAAGGAGACATAGGGAGATAAAATAATTAAATGTTTGTAGCCTATGTCAAACGGAAATTGTATATTCCATGAAGGGATACATTTTAGCATTAATTATAAGGTAAAATGGAGAAATCTTCCATCTTGTAATTCACTTGGGGGGGACGAAAAATTCAAGCTTACACATGTATTGGATGTTAGGAATCGGGAAGGACAACTGAGAGGGGGGTGAATTAGTTGTGAACCAGTTGTCAATAAATTATAATCCAAAGCAAATTAATCCAATAGAAGGCCCTTTCCTTTTAAAATTCCCAATGCTTCTCTTAAATCATTGTTATCCTAGGTGAAATGTGCAATTTTCTCATATTTCTCCTTAACCTTGGCCTGATTGAATAGAGCAATATTCACATTTAACTCTTCTATATCACTAGTAGAAATATCCTTAAGCCTATAAACCATAAATTGACCCATGATTTCATTTGGTTCACTAATCAATTTTGGCCTTTTACCTTCAGGATACAAACACCAAGTTGAAAAAATTTTGTTTTAGGGCCTCAACTTTGAACAAAAATAGAGCTTATCATATCCTTCATCAGAAAGATCATAATAAAATTTCTGGTTACTCCTTAAATTATCAAATACAATGCTAGATGATATATCCATTCCTATAATAATTAAAGAACCAAACTCTTTCAACAATTCTTTTCCTCTTTCTCGTGTCATGTGCTTGAATTCCTCCTTTAGCCCTTCATAAAACTTCATATTATATTCATCTCATTGTTCATTAGAAATTTCTAGTTGCCATCCAACTAGTTATCTTCCCTTCCATTTGTACATAAACAACCTAAACTCCTAGGAGTGTATAAAATCATCATCAGACAAGAAATTTTATGAATCCTTCCTTATTACATCCTCAATCAAATAACTACTTATCTGGATTAGGCCATCATTGTTCTCATTAGGTGGGATGTAAGGCTGGAACCTCACTTCTTGATTCAAATCCATTTCCTCCTGCTGATCACCTCTTTCATCAACCTCCTATGATAGTGCAATATTTAAAGATGGAGTTGGGGACATTCATGTTAATGGGGGTGCTTCCACTTATCCTTCCATGACATAAATTGATGGAGTTGGGGAGGGAGGTGGAGGAATAGAAAAATTGGCCAGAAGGATAGGTGCATCATGGATGATCATTTCCATTCTTTATACTCTATTAAACTCATCTAGAAAGATACCCTGATAGGAAGGGTCCTCTAGTCTCCTACTTTGAGATTTTTTCACTTTGAAATAGCTCAACCTCTTTGCTTTAACCTCCTCATAAGAATTGCAATTCCTCATCAACTCCTCCCTCAGTTCAAATTCATGCTCAACCTTCCCCAATGTTACTACCCTTTTCATAGAAGTATAATACCCCTCTGGGTCAAATTCTCTAGCTTTAAGCCCCACTCAAAAATGAAGAGACTTTTTAAATTCAATAGCTTTCTCAAAACCATAGTTTGAGTTTATCTCAAAGTCACCTATTTCAAGATATGATGGGAGAAAAGACCCCTTTTGACTAGTCATGAAGGGACTCAAGGCTTCAAACATTTTCCATACTATTTCCAGAGAAGCTAATTAGTTTGGTATAATAAATGGAAAATTATGTGGCATTCCACGGAATCCATAAATCCTGATGTATGTGTACTCTACATCCATGTACCAATCAACCCAATTATGATCAATGCTCACTTTGAGTTCATCTTCTTTTCCTTTTGGCCTCAAGAGATTAATGACTTGCTTTGTTAATCAAGGAAACTATATTCCACATGCAATATAAATCCTTCTGACAAAGTGTTGCTCAAATATGACAGCCTATGAGTGTTCATATCTATTATCCCAAATAGAGGTCCACATTTTAATTGGCACCTTAATGCCTTTCTAGACGTGTCTAACATGGAGGGATGGACTCCACACTTTATAGTTTTGTCCTTGGAACAATAACATGCGCATCGACAATGAATACCATTTGAATATTACTTTGGTACCACCCTAGTGAATTCTCACAAGTGAATTATGAATTGCATCTGCAACAAACTGAGGGCAATCATACATCCTATAGTCGGTCTCAATTTGGGCATCACAAGTGAGAAACATTGTCTCTTCAGGCATAAAAGGGTCTCCACTATACCGCAACAAGTTACCCTTATACCTTGATTTGTGCACAAGTAACCATTTTCTTCTGAAAAGACCCTTCGTGGCATCATATTCTGCTTTCAAACCTTCCAAATCAATAGCTATGGTACAATATCTACAATCTTTTAAATCAAATACTTCCAGTATTTTATCTCTATTGATGTCTAACAGTCTCCCATTTACAGCTCCAATGTACTGACCTTCAAGGTTATAATACTTTTCTAGGGCTTTGATCAAGTCCACATTTACAAAAACATTTGAGACAACTAGCCTAGCTAGACCTAATCTCCAAGAGCTACACTCTGAAATTGCAGACTCTGATTTCATAAAGAAAAAATCAAAGATATGATGTCCTCTAACATTGAAATAACTCTATTTACAATCAAATTGCTTGTTAAATAACGTCGAGACACCAACTCCTATCTTAGGTCTTGTGTAGAGGAAAAAGTGAGACTAAGTATGGAAACCCTAATCCCACTCTCATACACACTCATGGAATACGAAAGTCAGTTACTTCTTATGAGAAAGAGAGAGTAGTGGATTAACTCTTAGGTTTTCTATTCCTTTATTGTAAATAAGAGAGAGGAATGATGCAAAATGCAATCTAACCTAGAAAGCAAGTAAGCAAGAAAATCCTAATCTGAGAATGCAAATCGAAGAAAAAATGATACACTGCTGAAAAGTACAGATCAAAAGGAAAAATTAGAGGTGCACCTATGTCTAAAATATGAGCAGAAATGTGTGAGACTAGGGTGCCATGCCACTGTCCTAATTCTGCAATTCTGGAGCTGCAACTGAGAGGAAGGATTCTGAGATCTGTAAGTTGTTGTTCTGCCAAGTCTTGTTGACAGAGGGAAAGACCAAGGCACCATGCCCCTGTCCTTGACAAATTTTTGCACTTCTAAAGTTTTTGGGTGGTGTAGATGCCTATTCTAGACCTGTACTTGCTTCCAAATTCTTGTTTCTGTACCTACAACTTAAAAGGGAAGGTTTAGGGTGGCTATATAGGTTTTTTCCATAGTCAAACCCCCATGTTAGTGATTTCCACCTCCATGAAGAGCCAATAATAGACTAAAAATGTGTGTGCAAGAACCTTGTGTATATGCAAGATCCTAAGAATGAAAGTAAACAACCTAGAGCAACCCTAAAGAGTAAACCCTAATTTCTTATAATTGACAAAGTAAATGCTCTAAATCCATAATGTAAAGTGATCTAAAGCATGAATATCAATCAAATTGAATCTTATGCAAAGATCAACATGAAACTATACCCAACCCCAAGGGAGAGGTACAAGCCAATCATCAATCGATGATCTCTTATTGCTCTTCTACATCTTCAAAAGCCCCCAATTGATTAAATTATTCTTGATGAATGTTTGATGGATGAATGTTGAATGTTGTTGAAGACTCCAAAGATCTACTCTTTCATTGTAAAGAAGGCTCTAATACTCCAAAAACCTACTCTTAGATTCTTAGAAGAAGACCCTTTTCAAATGAAGAAAGAGAGCTCTTAAGTATGAAACCCTAGATCTCAATTTCATGTTTAGGCTGACCTAGGATTTGAATTTCCCACTGATATTTTGGGGTTAAGCATTATCATATCATAGGATTGTGCTCCCAAAAATTTGGGAAAAAAACCATGGACCATGTGCATTCCTACCACGGTCCGACCAACTTTTCACCAAATTTTTAGGGTCATTAGATTTGATGATTTTAGAGTGCATCCCAGAGTTACAACTGATTTTGAGATGTTTTGATATGTGAAATCGAGCCTAAACAGTCAAAATAAGACATAATTAGGGTTTATGATTAAATTATTCATTGGAGAAACAATATGAAAAGGGGCACACTTAGGGTAAAGGGCCCAACTTTGTAATGTGTAAAGTGATGAGACAAGACCTTAGATTTGTATGCGGGAAAAGTGGGCGAATAAAACTTAAATATGTGAAAATATTGTTAAAAACTTGTCCACACACACACACAGGACTTCTTGATGCAAGCTATGGAGTAATGAAGTATTACTTAGCTTATACGTCTACAAGATTTAATTAAATTAATTATTTAAATTCTTAGAGGGGAATGAGAAATGTAAGATGCAAAACACACTAAAGCGGGTGCTAACCTAAGTGTGAAATTGTACCACCCTAGAAAGGGTGTAGAATTTACGACACTACATTTAGCCCCAACTGTAGCATTCATATGAAACTATGTGCATATGCAAGCTAAAGTACATAAAAGTAAACATCATTTGAAAAAGGATATCCATAAGTTGTCGAATGAAGCCCCCAGCAGTATCTGCAGTACACAATTAGGAACTACACCCTACAAAACCATGTGTTAGATGAACAAATCACCTAATGCTTACTAAGGAAGGTGATGAAATTCATGGGTAGCTATATGCCCCCCTATTTCGACTTTCTTATTAGTGAGGTGAAACATGGTATCATGTTTTCCACAACAAATTGATAAAGATCGTGATGATGCAAGTTCACAACAAGGCTTGATTACTCATCCAAGCGTATTATAGAACTAATGCAAAGAAAGAGGGAAAACTCACAATTACAATGCTATTGACGGTGCGAGAATCAAAGCTTACTAGATAAAGATATGATAGATTGAAGAAAAAGTGCAGAAATTGGGGTTTTAACTTAAAAACATAAAGTCAAAAAGTGCATAATACATAAATATGAAAGTGACACCTTCATTTGTCACTTTCTAACTTTTTGTCACTATTCACTGCATAGGAGCCTACATACAAGTCATCATGCCTCGATGCCAACTTGAGTGACCTATGCAGATGGAGATCCTGTGCTAGTCCATACTTGTTGGCCGATCACTCGATTAGGTGAGTTGACTTTCTATTGATTGCATTTGACTTTGTGATGTTTTCATATTTTTTATAAGTGATGATGTCATTTCCTAGTTCGGGCTAGGGCCCACCCTTTGGACACCTAGGGGTCCCAGGGCCCAAGGCATGCTGGTCCTCCTAGGGCACCATGGTCCCCTCTAGGAATCATGGTCCCCTCTGGGCACCATGGTCCCCTCTAAGAATCATGGTCCCCTTTGGGCGCCATGGTCCCCTATGGGCGCCATGGTCCCAGTAGGGCACTGTAGTCCATACAGGGTGCCTTGGTCCCTGTTCAAGGTGACCAATGATGACACTAGATCAGGTGATGAATATTATGAATGATATAATGATTTCTTTGATTAGATGATGATAGATGATTGATCAATTATTGATGATAGATTTATTTGCATTTTGTAGACATTGTCATATATTCATGAGCATACCGCCGATCTCACCTTGTAGAGCCTTCAGGAGCAGATCCCAAGATTGGCAATAGGGGAGAGGTATTTTCTACATGTAGTGGGTTTGTGGGATACTATGATCATGTCAACCATTCGATTCCATTCTGGTATGTTGATGACACTGATGGAGAGATGGGATGCAAATACCTCAACATTGTCACTATCATTGGGGGAGATGACGGTCACCCTAGAGGATGTATAGCACATTCTATGCCTACCTAGTAGAGGAGAGACTGTTAGATATCGACCTGACCATAGAAAGGAGGATTACAAGAGAGAGAAGGTATATGTTTTGGGGAGAGTGATATGCAGCGAGACGACGGGTCGCTTATGATCAGTTGGCTCCTTCACCCTACACACGAGGTTCCCTTGGTGAGAAGACTTATGATTGTGACCCTTGCATTAGTTGTGTGCCCCAATGGATGCAAAACACATATGCATAGAGGAATCATCTACACCATATGAGCCATGGAGAGACACAAGAGAGTATACTCTTGGGGTCAGAGCATGCTTGTGCATCTCTATCATGACCTTGGAGAGTATGTATCCAGATGGAGATGCAGCCTTATGACATGCACACTACTACATGTGTGGATATCTGAGTATATCACATGTACTAGACTTGGTGGATCCCCCATAGAGCTAGTCCCAGAGTAGCCTAGCGTATATGCTTATCCTCTTATTTATGAGTGGCGATTCGGTGATCTCCTGCATTGGAGATTGAGCATGGATAGATTGACAGTGGGCGAGATCATATGGAGACCCTACCTTAGGATGTCCATGTGGGTAGGGCTATGTAGAAAAATGTTTAGCATGCAGAGGAACCATCTACTAGAGGGACGGTGTAGCCACATAGTGTGTGTGAAAAAATGAAAAGAAGTTGGATAGCTGCAGGAACAACACTTCAATTAAGTCATTACATATATGGTTAGTAAATCAATAATCAATAAATAATAAACCATAACAAAGCGAATAATTTCCTTCTAAAAGATGCGAGTATAAGATTGCTCTTAGATTAGTATAAGTAATACCAATGACTAGACTACACTAGGACGAAGGATTTTAATCTATATGAGCATGATATTAAGCTATATGGATGGAAGATGGATGAATAATTCAAGCAATAATGATTCAAGCAATATGGATTCAGGCAATAATGAATAAACTAAATATGCAACAAGATAAACTAAGATGCAATAATCTCAAAAAAAGCAAGCACAATATCTTCAATGACTGCAAAGAAAAATCAACATAATAATAATCTCCAAGGTGTTTCTCAAGTATCTCTAGGGTGGTTTGAATGAGAGTTGAAGGCTGAATTTATAGAAATTCACAAGAGAGATCATCAAAAAGACAATTTAGAATTAATTGAAATAATTGAGAAATCAGGTTCAGTTAACCTTGAGATAGATTCCAATTATAGTTTAACTGAAATGCATTCAAATAAGAAGATCAAGTTGCATTGGAAATAAGAATTAATTAATTCCATGCACTTGTGATAAAAATAGAAGGAAAGAGGGGAGCCTCGGTCTCCCCTCGAGAGCAATGAAAATTATATCTTGGAATGTTAGGGGCTTAAATGCCCCTAACAAGAGGCGCTTAATTAAGTCCCAGATGGACTTAGTTAAGTGTGATATTTTCATGTTGCAAGAGACAAAATTGTCAAAGGAGTCTGCTGATTTGGTTTTTTCTTCTTGGAGAAAGTGGGAATTCCTCTCCTCTCCAGCTTGTGGTGTGTTAGGGGGTTTGGCATTGCTTTGGAATAACTATAACATTGAGGTTAAGCTAGTTGCTTCTACTGTAAACTGGACATTGGCCTTAGTTAAAAGCAAGCTTTCAAAGGTTAATTTTTGGCTTTTTAACATTTATGCTCCTTTTGGTATTCAAAGGAAGACTAAATTATGGGGAGATCTTAAGAGAATTTCCTCCCCTTTAAGGCATGGTCCCATTATAATATTTGAGGGGGATTTTAATGCTATCACTGACTTGGGAGAAAAGAAAGGAGTTATTCTTCCTAATAAAAAAATTATGGAAGACTTTGGGATGTTCATTAAGGACATGGGTCTTTTTGATTGTCAGTTTCAGAATGGGATTTTCACATGGACAAATATGCGAAGAGATTTTTCTCAGATTGTGGAAAGGTTAGACCGGTTTTTGTTATCAGATGTTTGGATTGATTCAGAGTTCAAATTTATTTCCTCTATTCTTCCAGTTTCGAGGTCAGATCATTTTCCAATTTCCCTATCAATTCTGGAAGATAAAGCTCCTTTTAAGTCACCCTTTAAATTTGAACCTATGTGGTTTAGAGATTCTTCCTTTTTGCCTTTGCTCAAAAAATGGTGGAGTTCTACTCTTTATTGCTTTGGATCCCGAATGTTTCAGATTGCTAAGAAGTTAAGATTTTTGAAATTTAATATTAGAGAATGGAATATCTTGCATTTTAAGAACATCTTTCAGGAAAAATAGAGGATTCAAGATATGAGTGAATGTCTTAATTCACATGTGATTCAACATGGTATGGTGCCTCTTGTTTTTGATGAACTAAAATTGCTAAAAGTAGAGCTTGAAGAAGTTTTGTCCAGAGAAGAAATCTATTGGAGACAAAAATCGAGGGAGATCTAGCTTTCAGATGGTGATAGAAATACAAAATAATTTCACTCTTCAACAAAAATTAAGAGAAGTAAAAATAGGATATCTTGTATTGAGTGTCCAAATGGAAGACTTTTAACAGAACAGGAGGATATTGCTTCAGAGGCAGCTGGGTTTTTTAAGTCACTATTGTCTTCGGAGCATGGAGATCTTCATAATAACATTTCTTCTAATATTCTTTCTTTGGTATCTTTGGAAGATAATAAAATGTTGATGTCTCCTTTTTCTTTGGATGAAGTTAAGAATGTTGTTTTTTCAATGAACCTTGATAAGGCTCCAGGACCGGATGGCTTTACTCCTTTATTTTTTCAAAAATGCTGGGATTTTGTGGGAAATGATGTTTTATTGGCCCTTGAGGAAGCTAGAAGGAATAGGTCTATTTTGAAAGAGCTTAATAATACAATGATTGCAATTATTCCTAAAATAGAGTTTACCAAGATATTTTCTGATTTTCACCCTATTGCTTTATGTAATACTTTGTACAAGATTTTTACCAAGGCTATTTCTTTAAGGTTGGCTAAAATTTTACCTAAGATCATTTCTTTAGAACAAGGTGGTTTTGTTCCAAGAAGGGAGATGACAGAGGGAGCTATAGTGGCACATGAGGTTCTGCATTCTATTTCTACTCAGAGAATCCTGGCCATGATCCTCAAATTAGATATGATGAAAGCATATGATAGAGTAGAATGGGGGGCGTTGTGTGTTGTTCTACTTAAATTGGGTTTTCCAAGGCATGGGTCAAATGGATTGGTGCTTGTATTTCTTCTGCAAGGTTCTCGGTTATAATTAATGGCTCCCCTTGTGGTTTTTTCTCCTCTTCTAGGGGTTTGAGGCAGGGGGATCCCCTATCTCCTTTCTTGTTCATTCTTCTAGCTGAAACGTTCAATTGGGCTATAAGAGCCGCTAAGCTGGGAGGGCTTTGGAAGGGAATTAGGATTCAGAATGTTCCACAAAGCATTTCACATTGCTTGTTTGTAGATGATACCTTGTTTTTTGGTTAGACCTCTTTGGGTGAGGCAAGAGTGATAAAGGGGATAATACAGAATTATGCATCCTTTTCTGGTCAGAGAATCAATGTTGATAAGTCAAAGATTTTTTTCCTTCATGCTTCACAATTCGTTCAGGATAGATTGAAGATTTTTTGGGGATTTGCATTTGGAAATCTTCCTTGTTCTTATCTTGGTATACCTTTCTTCATTAAGTAGGATAGAGTTGAGTTTTGGGATAAGATCATTTCAGTTATCTCTAGAAGGATCCTATCCTGGAATCATAGATGGTTGTCTTTGGCTGGTAAGATTGTTCTTATTAAGTTTGTCCTAAATGTTGTTCCTATTTATCTCGTGTCTATTTTGCAGTCTCTGAAAGCGGCTCTTGTTAGTTTGCAAGATACTCTTAGGTCCTTCCTTTGGAGTAATAATAAAGATGGTAAGAAGAAACTCCCTCTAGTAGCATGGGATAAAGTTTGTTTGCCTAAAAACCTTGGGGGCACAAGCATTAGGAGTCTGGAAAGTCAAAATTTAGCCTTAGGTGCTAAGTTGGTTTGGAAATTATATGAGAGACCATTCTCCTTCTGGACACAAACTATGTTTGCTAAATATCTAAATAACGGACCAAGAGAATATGTTTTTCTAGTTTCTAATTTATAGTCTGGTTTAGCTATTTGGAATTTTCTATGTAAATGTAGATCAGTGATTTTGCCTCATCTCTCATGGATTATTCATAATGGTAGAAAAGTCAAGTTTTGGGAGGAAGTTTGGAATGGACATCCCCCTCTGGTGAACTCAAGGGATTGGTCTCCTTTAATTTCCACTCTTTCTTCCCTTTGGGTTGTCTTTGTGGCTGATTATTTTGAAATTGAGTATAATGGGAATCTTCAGGTGGCCAAATGGAAATCAATTGAGTTTTTAGATATTGATCAAAATGTGAAATTGGAATATGAAAAGATGTTGGCAGAGAGAGTAATAATTCTTTCTGATGCTGATATGAGCTTATCTGGACAAG
This sequence comes from Cryptomeria japonica, assembly GCF_030272615.1. NCBI lineage: Eukaryota > Viridiplantae > Streptophyta > Pinopsida > Cupressales > Cupressaceae > Cryptomeria > Cryptomeria japonica. The sequence continues at coordinate 617,888,110 of NC_081408.1, read as the reverse complement.
GAATATCTCTGGTAAGTACACAATTAAGGATGGCTATAATTCTCTCTTGGTTGCTAAAGATTTATCTACTTGGCCATGCAAGCTCTTTTGGCATATGGCTTGCCTCCTAAAGGTTGGTTCTTTTGCTTGGTTAGCAGTGTAGGACAGGGTCCTTACAGGAATGAGGTTGGACAGGTTGGGTATTACTGCAGTATTTTCTTGTGTCTTTTGTAATAAAAATTTAGAATCCTCTGCACAGTTGTTTCTTCATTGTGATTTTGCCTATGCTTGCTAGCAGTGGTTGTTTGAAAAGCTTAATCTTTCCTTTGTTATTGGTAAGGATCTCCTTTCCCACTTTAGAGCCTAGCCTCTCCTGTTTGCCTCATCTTTCTATGCATGTCTTTGGATTATTTCTCCATCTATTGTGATTTGGAATATTTGGTTAGAACGTAATAATAGGATTTTCAAACAAACAAGTTCTTCCTTGGTTGAGGTTTTATTGAGGATTGAATCTTCCATCTCTGAAGTTGCTTTGTCTTTTATCTATAAGAATTTGGAAACCCTTACCTCTTTTTCTCATTGGGATGGTAGGGTAACTTGAGTTTGGAGAATGTTATCAATCTTACCTTCTCATGGATATATTTTAAATAAGACTAGTGCTAAAAGTGAGAGAAATTTTTCTTCTTGGAAACCTCCTCTGCAAGGGCACTTTAAATTGAATTTTGATGGTGCTTCTTGTGGGAACCCTAGCCTAGTAGGGGCAGGTATGGTAATTTATGATCATAAGGTAAGATTTATTCAGGCTCATTGTCATGCAATTGGTTTCAAGTCTAACAATTGTGTACAATTCTTTGCTTTGTCCTTTGGTTTGGATATAGCTATATCTTTGGGAATTAAGGACTTGATAATTGAGGGTGATTCTATGGTTATTATTCAAAGTGTCATGAAAAAGAAGTCGAATTGTTGGCAATTACAATATATACTTGATCATATTTTGCAAAAATTAGACTTTTTTTATTCCTTCTTGATTTCCCACTGTTATAGGGAAGTGAATAAGATTGCAGATTTCTTGGCTAATTTAGCCATTGACAGTGATGCTAATATGCGGGAGGTAAGTGTGGATGAGACCCCTTCCTCGGTTTTAGAATTTTTGAAGTAAAGAAGGGCATATTTTTTGTCTTCATCTACCTCCTTATTTGTTGTCGCTTTTCTTTGGGGTGGGTTCTGTTATGCTAGATAACAATGTTTGTTTTGATAGGGTGTTTGATTATGGTTTCATTTCTGCTATGTGGTATCATTCTAACTAGTGGTTGGAGAATTGTGTTTCATAGATAGGGGTGGTTTAGACTAGTGTTTTTTGGCAGCAATGGATATGCATCCTTTAGTGATCATACTTTAATCTTCCTTCTATATGCTTCTATTAGCGGCTTCCTTTATATCTAATGCGACTTATGTAATTGGGATGGGTTTTTCGATGGACTATGCCAATGGGCATTTGGTATTGGGTAGAATAGGCTTGTGTTACTTAAGCAATACTAAAGGATTTTCTTACTGGTTCTTTCCCTTCAGTGCTTTTTGAACCAGACACTGTAAAAAAAAAATTTAAAATTTAATATAGTTCAGTGGTTCTATCCACTTTTATCAAAAAAAAAAAAAAGGTAATTCTTTGATTTAATCAAGAAAAGAGTCTTTTCAATGCAACTGAACTTCTTTTTCTCAAAAGCTGTGAGTTCCAATTTTAGAGAAAGCAATTAATAATTCAATTTAATTGCTTTTCTGATTTCAAGTTCTCAATTTAATTCTTTTATTCTATTTTCAATTTAACTCTTGCTTTGTGATTAATTCCTCTTTTGTAATAAATTAATTCTTTTTTTATGATTAAATGGCAAATTTATTAATTAATTAAATATGCTAGGATATTTAATAAACTAAATAGGATAATTGATCAAAATGATATTCTTGGAATGATTCAATTAATTAAATAAATATCTAATTAATATTGAGTAATTCACTTGCCATGTGACATTTGATGATTGAAGAATTAATTAATATGCTCAAGATTGATTTAATTGCCTTTGGTTAGGACCTTGGTGATGTTGTCAAGATTAGGGGCCCATGGTTTAGGTGACCAATTTTAGGGTATTACATTTTCCCCTCTTTGAATTAATGTGTGACCAGTGTGTTGGTTCAAAGAATAGTTGACGTCTAGGAGATGCTAGTTTTGAACTTGATTGATCATGAACCAAATGAAGAGCAAGGTGTTTAGCTTGATTTGAAGCAATGAAGTTGAACAAAGTTGATTAAAGTGATACCAATCCCAAACTTTATTGAGCTAGGAATGATAGAGAGCAAAGATACCAAACTTGAACTTGATTGATTGAGAAGTGGATCTTACTGATCTAGAACTTGATTGAACTAGACATAGTGAACGAAGATAAAATCGATCTTGAACTTGATGGATCAAGATACAATGAGTGAAGATAAACTGTCCAACTTGATTTGGTGCGATGAAACTGAACACCTTCTTAGATTGAGTGTTTGATTGAAGATACTCTTTAAAACCTTGATTGAGTTTAAACGAATAATCAGCTTGATGAAAAGTGATGAAACTAATTAACATTAAGAGACTGATTCAGATGAAGACAATATCAACTTGATTTGAAGCAATGAAACTGATATGCCCCTAACGATTGATTCAATTCAGATGATTGAGAGATCTCAACTTGATGTGAAGCGATGAAGTTGAGATGCCCCTTAGCAATAATAATTTGATTTTCTTTAGTTGAAAAGATTTTTTGCTCGACTTTGATGAAGATTTGAAAATTTTCTCAACATTGAAGATGTGAGGTCATTAGGTCATGAGTATGCCCCCTCTGGAGCGAAATCGAAAGATAGTGAGGGTACATGATGGTTGGGCAATTGTTTATCGATGATAATTATTTGAGCACAAATTGATTCAGAGGAATTTTTGAAAATTTGGCGTTGAGCGATGAGAAATTGAGTGCAAATTGAAGCGAGAATGAGCATCTGATGAAAAATCGCTAAGTGGTCCAAATTGTGAAATTGACTAGAAAAATGATCTCGTATTTCGATTTTGATCCCAAAAATGGAATCAGAATGGGCAAATTAGCTAAGTGTACAATTTTCATGTCCATTGGAGCAAGTTGAAAAATTAGGGTTTTGGCTATATAAGGAGTAAAAGTGTCATTTTCAAATCATTTTAACCCTCCCAAGTTTAAAAATTCAAAAAGCCTTCTACAAAGAAAATGGTGGTTCCCATCTAGGAGCATCAATTTGAGCACTAGAGATGACATAATCGACCTCAGAACTATGAGACAGTGGTAAGTGATCGATCTTAAGCCTGTTAATCATGTCAATTTTGAATTTTTTTGTTGAATTTTTTAATTTTTGGGCATGTAGAAGTTGGACTTTCTCATTTTGTTGTGCGAGATAGGATCCTGTCTCATACGACAAACTGATTAAGTTTGATTTATCATTTCAGTCCACTAGTTTTGTCGTACTATGCCTACCTTTATGTCATATGAGAACCTTCAAAATAGCCCATTTTGTCGTCCTAGAGCTAATCTCATGTCGTATCAAAGTCTTTTGTCATATTAAGCCTATTCCTAACTCATACAAGTTTCTAATTACTCTATGTTATGTCATTTGAAAAACAGTGAGCATTTTTAAAGATACAAACTTGAAATTTTGATTTTGCAATTGATGTAGTTGGATTTGCGAGATGTTTTGCTTCGCTTATAGACTAATTTGAAATGTTTCCTGATGGTCTGTTGTTTGATTTTTTTGTAGGTTCAATTGCCCCATGTGTTATTCCAATATGTATATACATCAACCATGACATTAGTTCATGAGTTATCTGATATAGATAGGGCACATATTGATTTGTGCAAATTGACTCACCTTTTACAATTGCCTGATATCCATGTGAATCACGGTATGCTCGTGGCATTAGTTGAGAGGTTTCATTTAGAGCATAACACATTCCATTTGCCAGTTGGGGAGATGACGATCACTCCCGAGGATGTATACAAGATTCTTCGTATCCCTTTTGCTGGGGTAAGGTTAATTATGATGCAGCGTATCTTCCTGGGTTACTAGCTGTTAGACAGGTTTTTCAGGGATCTTGATATTCTGACACATTCTATCAGTTGGGATGTGATGATGACTAGGTATAGTGAGGAATTTCCACTGGCTTGCATCTTGGTAGGTTTTATTGACTGCTTTCTGATGCTGGACAGGGAACAACAAGGGTTTTTGTGTGGATGGGGTAGGATGTTGGACAAACTTATTGAGCACCCCCAGAGATTAGGTTGAGGTTTGTGTATTATGGCACACATGTATTGCGAGATGCATGAGATCATCTACTAGGAAGGGAAGAGTATGGCTATAGGACTTTCGATGAGGGCAAGGATCCATAGTAGCCCATTAACTCAGCCCCATCTAGGAAAGATGGATTATTGGAGACGACAGCTGGATGACTCGATAGCCTTGATATGGAGGTCTGGAGCCTTGAAATGATTGGAGAGTTGTACACAGAGACCTCTTCATTACACGGCCTCTCATAGGAAGATCACAGACAGTTATCGAGTTTTTTGTGTTACTCAAGTGATGAGGTAGTATGGTAGACCTTAGGGGATCTCGCAAGAGTTTACTACATATGCGCATTATGCAGATGAGAAGCGACGGGGATGGGGGCCTAGGATATCATACTCCTTAGGCATGCATGAGCTAACTGGATTATAGCGACTCAGATACGGGGGTATTTCCTAGGAGCTATATGGATGATGTTGTAGATATGGGGGTATTGCCCCAGTACAGGGATTGGTTTCAGCAGCATCCATTTCTGAGATTTATAGATCCAACAGAGCAAGCACCTCACATAGAGGAGGTTAAGGATGATGCCCCTATGCAGGGACAGGGATAGAGAGTTGAGGCTCTGAGGCGGGCAGGTGGCGATCCTGGTGCTAGCAGCAATAGGGTACTAGTTGGAGGTAGGTAGTAGAGAGGAGAGGGTGGATCCCTAGGGGCTGTTTGTGTTAGACTGAGTGGAGCTAGGATACCTGAGGGTGGAGGTGAGGAGGAGCGAGTAGCTTCGAGATAGGTTAGGTAGAGACGGGAGGATCAGGGTGGAGCCGAAGGTGGAGATGGAGGCAGAGAGCCTACGAGAGATGAGGGGGCTGATACAGTGCGATCGATAAGAGCACGCCTAGTGAGTTTATAGTCACAACTGACAGTGGCATAGACATAGCTAGCAGAGTGAGACCGACAGTTAGTAGAGCTTAGAACAGAGAGAGATTGTCAAGTCACAGAGATGAGAGCAGAGAGGAGGGTAGAGATAGATGCTTTGCGGTGGGAGGTACTTCATCAGATGAGTCAAGCAGCCTATTACATTGCGGCTTACAGTGTAGCAGTTCCAGTAGCGCAATAGGTTGTACCTTATTCTTAGTATATGGCTCAATTTGAGGGAGCTTGGGCAGCTTGTCAGGATCTGGGCTAGCAGGCTCCACCTCCTCCACCAGGTGATGAGGGAGAGGCTGAGAGCTAGATATTCTTTTTGTAGCTCTAAGATTTTTTGTAGACACACCCATTTTTTGTAGCCCTTACGATTCTTGCTCTGATGGGAGTTTGTACATGTCAGTTGACATTATTTGTACCCCGAGACATTGATGATTATATATATACGCGATCTGATTGGACTTCATAGTACTTGTGTCGATTGATTATGAGATGTCTTCTATATGCTTTATTCTATATGTATGCATTTTATTTTTTTTAGTATGGATGTATGTAAATGCAAATGAATATGAATGTTTGTTTTTGTTTCTTTTCATATGCAAATAAATGATGAAAATGAGTAATGAGTAATGCAAATTTTTATATTTTCTTTTTTCTATGCAATAAGATGAATGCGAATGAGTGACAATGAAATGTATGAATCTATATAAGATGCTTATGTATGAAACTAACATATCAATACACAAGTACTTGATTGGAGAAATGATGAAAAAGAGACGGCTTAGCTAAGAAATGATGATGCATCCAACTCTCATTCAGAAGATAAAGAGATTATTACCATTTCAAAATCACTCTAAACTCACAAAATACAAAATGAGATGCAAAATGAGATGCAAAACGAGATGCAAGATGAGATGCAACCTAAACCTAGTCACTAGATTTAAAATGCTTAAGTTTCATCACTGAGTGTTAACAAACATAGCACACAGATTAGAGTTCCTTTCTTTTCATGTGTAATATTTAATTATCTTGTCCGCAATGACCATTTTTTAGTTCATATCCTTGGACAGATTACGCAAGGACTCGGATTGCATGATAAAGAAATTCCCTCAAAATAGACAAAGAAATGATGGGAACCTCCCTATAGCATACAAATAGTTGGAGTTGAGGTATGTGTGGTGATTTCACCTTGTTGTGAAGGCTCTTATCACAGATACCCAGCTTATTAGATGTTTCTAGATCATCATAATCATTCCTACAAGCAGAAAACAAAGAAAATATTATGCCCCCAATCCTTGCTTCTCTTAGTCAAGATAGACTTCCTTGAGTTACTTAGAGGGATAATAATTAAAAACCGATATCAAAGACAACATACAAAGGAAATTTTTCATGCATAGCTCAAACTGTTTAGTGATTGTTTTACTTGTGTACTCAGTGATAAAACTCTTTGGTAGTTAGGAGATAGGTGACTGACTTAGAGTGGATGACCAGGTTTCACTGACAGAAAGATGACTTGGTTGATATTGCTTAGGACACATAAATTGATTACTTGATTACCCTAAGACTAGGACATTAATCAGTTTCAAGCTGTGGGGGTTCTAAAAGAACAAGGATGTCACAAAAGTGACTGAAATATATGTATAAGTGAAAGCATAGATGCAACACTTCAGTACAAGAGACAAGATGAAATTGGATAAAATCCAGCAGCCATACTCATTGATGTCATTTTTTTTATTTGGTGATCATTTATAGGAATGTCTAGTTTCAAAGAGTAAGTACCCCGTATAAGACCTATTTGTCCGGTTTCGAGTGTACTCTTCTTTGTATAAGACATGTTGATGTTTGATAGAGTTTGATAGATTGGTTAACAACACATGAGATAAGTTTGATTGCAGACTTTGAGAGTTTTTCTATGGTTGATTTGGTTTGAAGGATAGTCTATGCTTTCTTGCTTTGATTTTTGTTTAGTTTTTTTTTTTTTTTTTTGATTTGGTGAGTTTTTTATTTTTAGGATTTTGTTCAAGACATTTTATGATTTTTAGGAGTTTGTTCAGAACATTTTATGATTTTTAGGATTTTTTCTCAGCTATGCCCCCAGTATACAGACCTATATGACATGATGATCTATAGAATGCATATGGAGACAATGATTTTTGATATGACCTATGTTAATGCAATATGCATGATGAAGATGCATTTCCTATTACAACAAGGATAATCATGTTTATTTAGCACTTTGTAATACACCAATTGAATTGGAGGTACAAAACATTTCATAGATAAGCGGTCAATCAATCCTTAAGGTCCCTTGGAACATCCAAATTAACACACTTAGTGACTAGGATTTACAAATGGAGATGCAGAAAACTTCCCCATTGGTTCTTGAAACTTTGATCTTCTTTTGCCCATGTGAGTGCAAATGAGTTAATTATCACTCTTGTGTTCACTAAAGATCCTTAGCATCCTATATGACTAGCTACGTGGATTATTCTAACTTCAAAAGCATCCCAAATAGAGCCTCATTGCTAGCAAGCCTTGAGAGCTCTGACAAGCTTATAAACTGTAATTTCTCGAATATTGCTACATTGACAATAGGTGTCCATAGCCCTAATGGAGTTACTCACATGTTCCCATAGTCAATCTTTTTTTGTCACACTTTGTATGCATGATATTTCAGTTATATATCATTGCTTTTCTTTGCCTTGCGATGAATATTTGGCATAGCACCTTTTCTCTCTCTCTCTTTTTTTTTTTCCTTGACTTGTAAGTAATGAAACCTACTTGGGTGTGACAATTACAATGGTGCTGAAGTAGAATTTTAGATTTTTCACCAGTCATATGATCAACTAGGTGTCTAGAATGAATTAGAGATTTTGTTAATGTGTTTGAGATATAGCAATTGATAGATTCTGGGTTAACAAGTCTCAAATAGTGAAATCACTACCCAACCATAAGTAAAGCGTCATCACAGGGTAATGTTGAAAATGAATGACCTTATGACCTCAAGGACTTCATGTCTGAATATCTAAGAAAGGAGATGACCCTTGTTTGTCTTGAATGCAAACAAATGATAAAATTGGACAATTGCCTTGTTTTATTGATGCTGCTATATGATAATGTAGAAATTGTGCATTTGAAAAAGAAACTATATGTGATGGAGTGCTTTGAATAAAATAATATGCAATGCAGAAAGCAAAACCTGAACTAACCCATCCCTTAGATATGATATTGTTGAATGTGCATGTTGTTCATAGGGTCATGGATTTTTGTGTTGGTAGTTCATTGGTCTAGCATAAAGATGTCTTTCCAAGAAGGACTCGGCTAACTATACATGTCCAGCATCTCCAATGTTGAATTCCTTTTTTTTTTGGATTTTGTGATGAAACTAGGGTAAAGTCTTATGCAAAGGATTGGATAAGGGGTATGGAAGGATGAAAAAGATGTGTTGGATAATGGATCAGATATTGAAAGTTTGGTGCACGAGTGAATGGAAATGTTAGCATGATCATCATTGGCACACATCTTGAGGGATGGTGGATTGATGGAGGAAAAGTGGATCTCAGATTTTGAGATTTGGATAGAGGAACAATTAGGGATTTTGGGACATAAGGTTCCAAAATAGATGAAGGAGGTGATGGAGAAATATATTTGGAAAGTTTGGATGGAGGAACAACAATCTTGGCTATGGATTTGGATTTTTCTTTAGACAGTTGTGCTTCAAGGAGACACTTAGGGATCCACATGGTTTTTGATTTTTCATACTTTTGTAGTTTCTTGGAATGCATTGCTTCTACCAGTGCCTTAGGAACCCATACAGATTTTGATTTTTATTTATTTTTCTCAGTGGGCTTTTGTGTCCTTTTAGATGAAGGTAAGGTCTTCACAAATGTATTCCTTTGTTGATCTTGCACAAGGGATGGAGGAATATAGGGTCTTAAAATGGATGAAAGAGATGAAGGGGAAGGCATGTACCTAGATTTTGGTTTAGTAGGGATACCACCATCTTGAGGAATGTCACTGAGACCATGACCCTTAATAATTTCTTTAACAAGGAGGGATTCTTGCTTGTGAAGGTCTACCCCTTTGCGTTTATAAATATTTTGACTTGTAGGATCATGAGAGGGTTTTGCAGGCATGATAGATCCTTGAGTTGAACGTGGATGATTATGACAAAGAGATGAAGAGATAATTTGATCTTGGCATCCAAGAGGACCATTGGATAGAGTAGGAAGGGTGTTTGACTCTTCATTTTAAATAGGATCTTTTGAAAAGGTCGAAGAGGCATCATGATCTTTCTTAGGAAGTATGTTTTGCTCTTGAGATGGAAGGGGATCATCTTGGAAGAAATGGAAAGGTATAATGGGATCCTCATGGGATTCTATGGAGATAGGATCTTTTTCAACCATTGGATGGGATTGAGGAGTTTTGGTGTCTTGATCTTGATTTATGATAGGACTCATTTATTCATTCTTCAAATTATCCTCCTGGCATGGAACCACTTCTAAGGAAGGAATAGGATTTTGTATAGGCATAGGGGATTCTTGGAAGGTCTCCATATTTTGGCATGATGGGGAAGCATTTTGAGTGGGATTCTCTGGAGTGGGAATGTTTGGAATTGGACTGCATGATGGCATAGGATCTCGGATTTTTAAACCATGTGAGGAACTTATATCAAGATTGAGATTAGCTTGGATTTCCATAGGAGATAAACCTTGAAGGTCAACTTGAAAAGTTTCATCATTAGGTTCATTTTTTGAAGGAGATGGTATGGATTGTTGCTGAGAAGCTTCAGGAGATGAAGGCATCATGGAAGAGATGGAGGCCACATATGGAGCCTTGCTAGACACAGGTTCACAATTTTGATCAGGCTTGGAGGTAGTTCCTTTTCTTTCTTTAGGTGAGTCATTAGGATCTTCAGTTTCAATGACACCATTATCAATGAGATCTTGAATCTTATGTTTTAATTCCATGCATTTTGAAGTCTTATGTTCATTTTGTCTATGATATGCACAATACTTACTCGCAAATTCACATCCCCATGTGGTCTTTTTAGGCAATATGATAAGATTATGCTCAAGAAGCTCTTTCAAAGTCAACTCAATAGATTCCCCCAAAGGTGTAAAGTATCTATCTAGGGGATAGATGTCTTTTTGTCTTGGTGAAGGTGTCTTGTGATTTTGTATGAGATTTGGCTTTTGATTTTCAATTACTTTCTGTTCCATCTTATGTAATTGTTTTAGCATTTCTTGAAGTCTAGTGTTCTTAATATCATGAATTTTCATCTCAAGATGAGTCATTGAATCTTTTCATTGAGATTGAATGTCATATATTTCTCTCTTGAGAACTTGAATTTGTTGAGCCAAGGTAGTCATGGGCTTCTTACTTTTGTTAGAATTTTTAGAAGAGCTTTTGGTTTGAATAGGCATTTAAGATTGATAGGACCGAGAGTTGGATGTGTTGCAGCAGTCAAGATCAAATTCAAAGCTAGTTGTTCAATTAATGTATTGATTGAGAGAAGCAACTAAGATTTAGTCTAGTTTTAGGAAAGATCTATCCTGTGTAAGACATTTATCAAAGTTGATTCGAGAGAAGTGACTAAGATTCAGTCTAGTTTTAGGAACGATCTATCTTGTATAAGACATTATCTAAGTGACTTAAGTTTGATAAGTAGTTGATTGAACTAGATGAAATATGATCAACCAATTCATGCAATGCAAATGATAGAGGTACACTATTTTGATTTGTTTATGCTCAGGATGATGGTAACCAGTTTTATGCTCATTTTATACTATTTTAGGCAAGTTTGACTATTTTGGACTGACAAAATTAGAGATTTGTACGACAGGTTTCGCAGGACTAGATGAAAATTCAGTAGTTTCAAGATGACAACAACAGTGTTTCGTACGAGTTGCTGCCTAGTAGTTTCAGGATGACAACAACAGTAGTTGTGCCAAGGGTTTATTACATTTGGTTCCATGATTATATGCTTTGAGCACTACCTTGTCATACTAGAGGCTTTCTTTGAGTGCTCATTGTATTCTTTTTTAAGCTTTGAATAGTGACTGTGATGTAGCATGGAGTGTTGCTCTTACATTCTACTTATGCCCTTTATGATAATGATCCCTTTTTGCATTGATGATTTTTTTTCTCAAATATTTGGATTCTTCATTGCTCATTTACTTTAGTGACTATAGCTTCTTATTGATGGACTATGTATTGATAGTGATCATACACCATTATTAATGATTGTGATATTGGTGCTGAAGCTTAAGGAGGTTCATTATTTTGTCCATGAATGGCTATTATTAGATCCTTTCTTCAATGTGATCAGGCATCAATGGTCATTGAAAACATTTGTAGTTGTAGCTTTTGATCCTTACATTAGAATTCACATATAAATATGAACCAGGATGATAAATAAGAAGACTTGTATGACTGTTTAATGGACAGAGGCAAAATTCTAAGTTTTCAATGACTGAGTATGACCAGATTTGAGATGGACTGAGTTTTGATTGTTGACTAATGATGAGCAGTTTAGAGCTGGATTAATTTTTTGACAGCTAAGGTATACTAGTTTGTGACACAGACAAACTTTTGACTAGGATAGACTAGTTTTGGATAGAGTTTCAATTGGGATAAACTAGTTTTGGACATGGATAGAGTTTCGACTTAGGATAGACTAGTTTTGGACAGAGTTTTTGACTAGGATAGACTATTTTTGGACACGGACAGAGTTTCAACTTAGGATAGACTAGTGTTGGACATAGTTTTTGACTGGGATAGACTAGTTTTGTACATAGTTTTTGATCACTAGGTTGTTTCTTGTTTTCTCCAGTTTTGGTATTTTAGTTTCAGTTTCAGGGATGAAAACATAGAAAACATGTAATATGAATAATAACTCCAATCACAAAATGCAAACCCTATGGAAATTGGTGAGAGAAGAAAACATTTGCTTGTAGACTCAGGTACACACCCAATAGCTAATCAGAATACGACTGCTGAGTCTCACACAATGGATTCTCAATGTCATATTAGCTGACTCCAAATGCTAATGGGGGAATGAAATGACAAGTATCTTGGGAGAGTTACTATCTCTCTTGCACAAAGATTATCCCCCCTTTCGGAGGTGAACCAGATAGCTTCTAATTTGAATTGGAACTAGTAAGGGGTCCGTTTGGCGTGTCGAGGTATAAACCCAATTAAGAGGTCTCCTAGCCTTGAAAACCAAGGTTTAATATACCCAAAGGTATCGAGGAGAGCTATTCCCAAGCACTCTCATTGACTTGATTTTCATCAAATCATGTTTATTTTATAGTGGGTTGGAGTACTTGGTGTTTAGCCATTCTCGCTTGGGTCATTCCCCTCTCACTGGCTATAATGGCTAAAGAGTTATTAGCTCCTCGGGAGGGCAGGCCCACTAAAGATGTACAAATCTCAAACTTAAAGAAAATGCCTCAAGGATCTGGATTTCTGATTGTCTATATAGGCAAGAGCATACTCTCCTACCTCTCAAAATTTACTTACAACATGAAAAAAAAAATTGTTCTTTAACCAAATAGCAAGTTAGGTGCCTAAAAATGAATTTAAATAATAGACGATGTTTGGTCAATTCTTCTTAGGCAACCTGCAAAGACAACGAATTAGTAGTCATATTTTCTTTATGCGATAAGAATATTCTTCAACAAGCATTCTGCAAAAACTAATTAGGCTGTGAAAACTTCTTAGATAAACAGATAACTAGCCAGGGTCAGCGTCAGTATAATCAATTTGGATAGAAAACTGAAAGAATGAAAATTTCTTTTTAACCAGGAAAATACAAAATTGTACGACAATTCTTACCAAATTGTATGATAAACCATACCAAATCATACTACACCTACAGTTTATCGCTCAGGCATATGGGAAATGTTGTACGACAATTCGCAGAATTCAAAAAAACATAAAAATAAACAATTAGTCTTGGAGGCCGAAAAAAACTAGTCTTCTGCCCCACGGTGGGTGCCAGAAATGTGTGTGAAAAAGTGAAAAGAAGTCTGATAGCTGCAGGCACAACACTTCAATTAATTCATTACATGTATGTTTAGTAAATCAATAATCAATAAATAATAAACCATAACAAAGCGACTAATTGCCTTCTAAAAGATGTGAGTATAAGATTGCTCTCAGATTTGTATAAGCAATACCAGTGACTAGACTACACCAAGACAAAGGATTTAATCTATATGAGCATGATATTAAGCTATATGGATGCAAGATGGATGAATAATTCAAGAAATAATGATTCAAGCAATATGGATTCAGGCAATAATGAATAAACTAAATATGCAACAAGCTAAACTAAGATGCAATAATCTCAAAAAAAGCAAGCACAATATCTTCAATGACTCCAGAGAAAATCAACATAATAATAATCTCCAAGGTGTTTCTCAAGTATCTCTGGGGTGGTTTGAAGGAGAGCTAAAGGTTGAATTTATAAAAATTCACAAGAGAGATCAAGAAAAAGCACAATTTAGAATTAATTAAAATAATTGAGAAATCAAGTTCAGTTAACCTTGAGATAGATTCCAATTATAGTTTAATTGAAATGCATTCAAAGAAGAAGTTCAAGTTGCATTGGAAATAAGAATTAATTAATTCCATGCACTTGTGATAAAAATAGGTAATTCTTTGATTTATTCAAGAGTCTTTTCAATGCAATTGAACTTCTTTTTCTTAAAAGTTGTGAGTTCCAATTTTAGAGAAAGCAATTAATAATTCAATTTAATTACTTTTCTGATTTCAAGTTCTCAATTTAATTCTTTTATTCTATTTTCAATTTAACTCTTGCTTTGTGATTAATTCCTCTTTTGTAATAAATTAATTTCTTTTTTATGATTAAATGGCAAATTTATTAATTAATTAAATATGTCAGGATATTTAATTAATTAAATAGGATAATTGATCAAAATGATATTTTTGGAATGATTCAATTAATTAAATAAATATTTAATTAATATTGAGTAATTCACTTGTCATGTGACATTTGATGATTGAATAATTAATTAATGTGCTCAAGATTGATTTAATTGCCTTTCGTTAGGACCTTGGTGATGTTGTCGAGATTAGGTGACCAATTTTAGGGTATTACACATAGTTGTTCCTTTCTACTTTGACTGAGTTTAACGATAGTTTGGGTTCAAGCAGTGTGTTCCTACTGACGTGCCTATATATATCCAACACTCACAAGTGATGTCAAGGCTAGGAGTCATTCTTAGGCCTACGAGTGATGAGAGCGACATCATAGATTTAGATTGGTCAGATTAGGACATAGCGACAAATTATAGGGATGATTCAGGCGCACACCGAGGATACATCACATGGTGGAGGAGGACATACCCTAGAGCCATTTTCCCAGTAGACTTCGCTAGAGGGAACCCTAGACCATGGAGACAGTTAGACGACAGAGAGGGATCCAATGCTTTCGAGGTGGATTAAGATGATAAGGGTGATGACATAGAGGAGTAGGAGGCAGGTGGAGATAGAGGTGATCTTGATACCAGAGGGGGAGATTAGGATGGAGATAATGATGAGGATGAGGATGAGGACAAGGATGAGGAGGAGGAGGACAAGGAGGGGGAGGAGGACAAGGATGAGGACAAGGATGAGGAGGATGAGGACGAGGACAAGGACAAGTTAGGTACATTTCATCACTCCAGATAGGATACCAGAGCCCTAGAGACAGAGGTGATCTTGATACCAGAGGGGGAGATTAGGATGGAGATAATGATGAGGATGAGGATGAGGACAAGGATGAGGAGGAGGAGGACAAGGAGGGGGAGGAGGACAAGGATGAGGACAAGGATGAGGAGGATGAGGACAAGGACAAGGACAAGTTAGGTACATTTCATCACTCCAGATAGGATACCAGAGCCCTAGAGATAGAGGTGATCTTGATACCAGAGGGGGAGATTAGGATGGAGATAATGATGAGGATGAGGATGAGGACAAGGATGAGGAGGAGGAGGACAAGGATGAGGACAAGGATGAGGAGGATGAGGACGAGGACAAGGACAAGTTAGGTACATTTCATCACTCCAGATAGGATACCAGAGCCCTAGATCCACCAAGTCTCTCATGGCAGGTAGAGAGGGGTCCCATAAGGGGTCCTGATCCTGATCCTCATTGGCCCACACCGACTATACATAGACAGTACGAGTGGGGAGAGCATAACAGGTCCCAGTCTCAAGCAGTCACTATCCATGATCCTTACTGGTGAGAGGGAGATCTAGGTAATGTGCCTTGTTATTGATTAACACATACATCCTACCTATTTCAGATTTGATGATATATAATTTTACTAATGAAAATTTTTTCTCTATCTTGCAGCTAGCATCCAGGAGTGGCGTTCTCTAATTTAGAGTGCAGTGGCAGACCTTATTGTGACTGCACATGTTCTTTGTTCCACACAGATACTGCACAAACCCCAGAGGAGTGCAGGATGACATGAGGACCTTTTCTCCCCTATTTGGATAGAGGTGGAGGTCCTACAAGATAGATTATGACAGACAAAGTGTGACCTAGTGGCAGTGTAGACAGAGGCAGCCACATATCCAGGGATCAAGATAGAGAGATATTGCAGGAGCTCCTCGCGGAGTCACTCACAGTCTGTATCATGATACACCCCCATGGGGCCACGCACACCTCCAGATCAGGAGGGGGCATCTAGTCACCATCCTCCTACTACTAGTCCTAGGGTTAGGATATGATTTTGATGTATTGATGTATAATGATACTCATAATTATGTTATTTATAATGTTTAAATAATGTACACATTGCTTATATTAGAAGTAACATATTGAGTAATGAACATGCATATCTGATTTAATTTCCATGTGATTGATTTCTCAATACTTCATGATTAAATTGATACATGTGTGATTTAATTAAATAACTAAGTATTTAATCAAATGCTACTGTGATGATGTAAAAGAAGAATGTATTAAGCATGAGAACTATATGACTAATGTGATTTAATTAACTCTAATTAAATACATGATATAATTCTACTTAACACATAAGAAATTGTATAACATGCTAGCACATATGAAAATGTAAATCCATTACAATTTACATAAAAATAATCCAAGACAAACAATATAGTAATGAAACATGCTTGTTAAGAATGAAGTAATGTAGACCAAACAATATAACATTATTTAATCTTACATACTGTAATGAAGACATGCTAACATATTGCCCAATTTTGAAGAAAAAGACATAAAGAGAGAACAGAAAGAAGACTAGAAAGAGAGAGAGAGAGAGAGAGAGAGAGAGAGAGAGAGAGAGAGAGAGAGAGAGAGAGAGAGAGAGAGAGAGAGAGAGAGAGAGAGAGAATATAACTAGGCATAGTATCTACAAAGGTGCATAACACTTATGGGTTCCTTGAGAGGTGTACCTTCCACATCTGCTATCCTATAAGTACCTGATCCATAGACCTCCACAACAATGTATGGTCCAAGCCAATTGGGACTAAACTTTCCTTTCTCCTTAGGTAAGGCATTCACATTGCGCTGATTCTCATAAAGGACTAAGTCCCCTACCAAGAAGGAACATTGAATAACCTTATCATTGTAACTTTGTTGCAAAGTTTTATGATACGCTTGAATATGCTCGAGCACATTGATACCTCATTCATTCAGCATCTCAAGTTGTTGAAGTCTTTTCTCTCTATAGGAATCATCATCCACTATAACCCTAAGAGAGACTCTCAAAGAAGGAATTTCTAACTCCAAAGGCATAATGGCATCAACACCATAAACAAGACTATAAGGAGTACAACCCATAGAAAAATGTACACTTCTATGATAGGCCCACAAAGCATAGATTAATTGAGTATGCCAATCCTTACCATGTTTTTTTATAATCTTTCAAAGAATTTGTTCAATTATCCTATTAGAAGACTTAGCTTGATCATTTGATTGAGGATAATAAGGTGTAGAAAATTTATGTTGCATATGATATTTCTTGAGAAACTTCTTCACATCCTTATTTTTGAATGACGTTCCATTATCTGAAAGTAAGGCGGAAGGTATCTCGGATCAAGAAATGATGTTTTTCAAAATAAATTGAAAAATTACTTCAGCGGTAGTGGATCTAAGAGGAATGGATTCCACCCACTTCATAAAGTAATCAGTGGCGGTTATAATGAAAACATGTACTTAAGATGAGGGAGGAGATATTTTACCAACGAGATCCAAACCCCATGTGGAAAATGGCCAAGCTGCTACCTATGATCGAAGCTCTTGGGTGGGGGCATGGATCAAATTGCTATGTTGCTAACACTAATGACATCATTTAACAAACGCAAAGGAATCATTTTGCATGGTTTGCCAATAATATCTCATTTGGAGCAATCTTTGAACTAAAGACCTACCCACAAAATGTCCCCCGCAAGCACCTAAATGCACTTCTTCGAGAGTGATAGGGACCTTAGCCTTATTTAAGTATTGAAGAAGAAGACCATTATAACCCCACCTATAAAGAACATTAGAAAGGATAATGTATCTAGCAGACAATTTGCGAGCCCTAGCCCTAGTATTCTTATTCATAGAATCAGGAAAGGTACCATCACTCAAATATCTTACGACATGCGAGTACCATTCATTAGAATCTATAATGAAACAATATGCCACATCACTAGGGTTATCAACAATAGCTTGGGAAGTAAGGTTTTGAATAGTGAATTGAAGATCCACCATGGGGTCCTCTAGAGACACAAGAGAGGCAACACATGCCATCACATCAGGATGTTGATTATTTGAGGAATGGGCTCCATGGTGTAAGAATCAAATTTTTGTAACAAGGATAAAGATAGATCTTTATATTGTGATAGTTTGTCTTGTTTAGCTTGATAAACTCCTATCACTTGTCTTATGATTAGTTGAGAATTTCCATAAATATGTAGATTCTTCATACTCAATGCCAAGGCTGCTTTAATTCCAACTATAAGAGCTTCATATTCAACAATGTTGTCGGTACATAAGAAATTGAGATGATGTGATAAAGGAATAGGCTTCTTTTTAGGAGAAATTAAGACCACCCCTACCCTCGATCCTATACAACACTTAGAGCTGTTGAAGTACAATTCCTAAGTCTCATCAACCAAAATGGAAAGAATATATTCATCGGGAAAAGACTCTGGATTAGGTAGGGTGAAGGAGCGTCAACTAAATGATGAGTCAATGATTGACCCTTTATTGCCTTTTGTGAGACAAACTTAAGGTCAAAATCGGTCAACATCATAACCCACTTAGCTAAGCGTCCAAAAAGATCAGTTTTGGAGAAAAGATTTTTAAGAGGATCAAATTTAATGATAACATGAATCTCAACATTCAAGAGATAATGCCTCAACTTTTCGGTTGCAAAAACTAAAGAAAGGCATTGTCTTTCTATCGTACAATATTGGACTTCATAATCGAGAAGAGTGTAGCTTATGTAATAAATTAGGCGTTATCTACCATCTTTATCACATTGTGCCAATAAGGTTGCAAGAGCTTGAGGGGAAGTAGTGATGTATAGAAGGAAAAGCCTGGTAGGATCAGTAGGTTGAAGACCAAATAAGTTTTTAGGTTTTCAAATGCTTGATGATAATCTTCATTCCATTGGAAAGTGATATTATTTTTAAGCAATTGTGTGAAATGAAAGGTATGATCTGCAAGCTGAGAGACAAACCTACGAATAGGTTAGATATTTCCTTGCAGACTTTTTAGTTGAGAAACATTCTTAGGAGGTGGAATGTTAACAATAGAATCTATCTTTTACGTATCCACCTCAACACCACGATGTGAAACTATGAATCCTAATAGCTTTCCACTATCTACACCAAAAATGCATTTTTGGGGGTTCAAACTCATGTTATACTTTCAAATTCTCTCAAAGATTTGATAAAGAATCTTAACATGATCTGTACGAAGGACAGATTTGTCTAAGATATCATCAATGTAATCTTCTAGGGTCTTATGCATATAGTCATGAAAAATGAGAGTAATAGAACGCTTATAGGTTGCGTCTATGTTTTTCAATCCAAAAGGCATCACAATCCAACAAAACATACCCCAAGGAGTTGTGAAAGTGGTTTTATATTGATCTTGGGGATTGGTGAAAATTTTATTATATCTTGGGAAACCATCCATAAAGGATAGTAAAGAATGTCATGCTACTGAATCCACAATCATATCAATATTCGGGAGGGGAAAATCATCTCTTAAAGAGGCCTTGTTCAAATCATGAAAATTAGTACACTTCCTAATATTGTTTTCAGCTTTAGCCACCACCACAATGTTTGAAATCCATGGGGAATAATCAATAGGATGAATTAATCTAGCATCCAACAATTTTTCAATCTCAGCTTTAACAAGTAATGCCACTTTAGAGTGAATCTTTCGAATCCTTTGCTTCACAAGTTTGGCATCAGGAATTAGGACAATATTATGAGTGACAATCTTAGGATCTACGCCAGGCATGTTAGAATATATCTAAGAAAAGATCTTAGGAAATTCATGTAACAACTAAGAATATTATTTTTGTTCTTCTTCATCAATACATTTCCCTATCTTGATGATCTTATCTTCAACACAAGGATCCATCTTGATATCAATGGTGCCATTTATTAGGAGATTGCTTTGTTGAAGAGCATCCCTTAATTGAGGAAATTCTTTAACTGTCTCATCATTATTTATTTCCTTCCCAAAGTAAGCATCCACATTTAAACAATAGGGAAAACTATGATTATGGTGATAACGAGGAAGGTTGTCATAAGCTCCCAAGAATTCAGCTAGGGAATCATCGGTAGAAAAAATATACAAAGCAAAGACACAAGAAGGGTCACGGTCAATATATTCTGGATATTTTAATGAAAGAGAAGTAGATATGACATTAACACTAATAAATGGTCTCTTAGAGGCTTTAGTATGCTTGAAAGGATCATAACCAAGCCCAAATATCATATCACAAATATTTTTTTCCAAGGGAGCTTTAATCCCTTGTTCTTGAGCACCACATCCATTTCCATTATATCCACACCTAGCTAGGATGTGAAAACTAGGACCATAAAGGTTAGTCATTTCTGAAGAAGAAGGAGGATTTTTCAAAAGTGAAGGATCAAAATCCTCTAAACTAGAAAATAAGGGAGACAAAATTTGAGAAGCCACCACAAAGTTATTACTCAATGGCCTGGATAGAGTAGATTACTTTTTAGGTTCTTCTTCTTCTTTCTTCTTTTTAACCTTAGGTTCCCAAGGGGGAATTTTGTAATCCACTACAAAAGTAGGATTGAAATCAAGGGATCCCCAATCATATTTTGTAAGAATCTATCCAGGAGAGAAAGTATTCTCAATTGTAGAGTCAGGCAGAGAAGATTCTTACTCAAGAACCTTAGATCCACTTGAGAAAGTATCAGGGATTGATCCAAATATAGGAGATAGGTTTGATGAACTAGTCACACTAATCAGAGTAGAATCTTTAGAGGAATTGTCTAAGATAGTTGGGGAATAATTGATTGAAGAGGATTTATAACTTGATGTTTGTAAACAAGCTTGAAATCTTGTGTCTCCTAACAAGGTATATGTTGTATTGTTGTGAATGAATTTGATTTGCCTATGCAATGTAGAGGGAACAATTTACATGCTATGAATCCAAGGTCTTCCTAGAAACAACTTGCATGTCAACTCTCCATACATAACATGGATAGGAGTAGGTAAAGTAATAGGACCTACCTTAACAGGCAAGGTGTTGATACCTAGTGAAGATTTAGCAACATTCTCAAAGCCACAAATAGTGAGAGAATCAGGCTTAATAAGAGATGTATCAACATTGATCTTATGCAATAATTTAATGCTACAGACATTAATGCCAAAACCATTATTCACTAATGTTTGTCTTATCACACTATCATTTATGATAACCACAATCATTAAGGGATCATATTGTTGTTGAATTTCACTAGAAGGCAGCTCATCTTGTGTAAACACAATTTGAGCCTTAGGTGATGTAATAGAGTGAATCAAGGAAGCCATATTATTAGATGTCACTGTGGGTGGTATATTTAATGTTTTCAAGACATCTTGTAGCATTCCATGATGAGTTGAGGAATTTTGAAGCAAATCCCAAAGTAATATCTTGGCAGGAGTAGCTTTAAGTTGTTCAACAAGATCATATTCCTTACCAAGGGTTTGTGAAATATGAGGTTCTTGAGGAAGAATGAGTTGAGGATCAGGTAGAGGAGTTGGAAAAAATAGAGGAGGGTTAGGTTGCCTATTGTTTCTTGTGTTATAGGTATGGGCAACTACATTATAACTCTCCTTAGTAAGTTGTCTAGCATAGCTATAAGGACTCTTAGTGGGATTCCTTCCTTGAACCATAATGATAGGTTTGTTTGGAATGCTAAAGGAATCATGACCATATCCACTTTGAACCATGAAAAGAGGTTGATTAGGAAGAGGTGAAGTTGGAGAAGGAAAAGAACCTTGAACAACAAAAAGTGGTTTGCTATGTTCATTCACATTGATCATGTTGATTAACTTTTTAGATGCATTATTCTTGTTTGAAAATTTAGGTAAAGACATAAAGTCATCAAGGGCATCATCCAATAAAGCATGAACATAGTGATTGAAAGGCTTATCTTTGAATTAAAAAGGAGACATAACATCATAGAGGGAATCATGGGAATCAACTATGTTGCTAGATCTAGTGGAGGAGTTGATAGGAATATACCCATCAGAGGGATCATTCAACTTATCTTTCTCATCATCACCAAATGGCATAGTAACAAGGTTGATTAAATTTTGATAAACTAGAGGTTTAGAAGGATTAGGGTTCAAAAACTCATCTAGAGTTTCATCTAATTCATCCTTACTAAAATCATAATCAGGAAAATTGCATACATCATCAAAAGCATGAACTTCTTGCAAATAGAAATCTGACATTTTGAAATGTAAATTGCATGAAACTTAAACACACAATGCAAGGAAAATGAATACTAAGTGAATTGCAGTGAATTTGGAAAGTATTAGGAAAGTAAATTGACCCTCTTTTGTAATAGACTAGTTGATTTAAGAAAATTGAGACTAAGTGAAGAAATGACAAAGAAACGATTGGAATTAGCAGTATAATGTTGAGAAGAAGCTTCCCTACAAATCTGAGCAAAAGTTGTAGGGACCATGCATACATTATGCATGGTCCTCCAAAAAATCTGCATGCCAAAAAGGGTTTTTCCGTCTCTGAAAATGAAGTCTAAACCTGCAATTATTGCCATGCACCTACAACCTACACACAAAAAAGAGAGAATTTTTTTTGGGATTGGGGGTTTGCCTTCAAATCAAAACCCATTTTGGAATTAACCAAGTGGTTGTAAAATGATGCAAAATGAAAGGAAATGTCAGGAGTAGAATCCACCTCAAGAAGGGGATGTAATTGAAATGCTGATACCTTTGTAGACGAATTTTGTTCAATGGATATGTGAAATAGGATGTCTTGAATGTTTATAGAAATATCCTCTTTAATGGTTGAATCCTTGTCTTGAATGCAACACCTAGCCTTGAAAGGAGACTTGAAATGCTTAATTCTTGAATGTTTGATGTTTGATGATAATGTCGCCTTGTAATTTTGCCTTATGATACACTTATCTTTGCTTATTTTCACTTATTTTTGCTTGTACTTCATTTTGGTTATGCAAATAGGAGGGGAAGTGCTCCTTATATACTTGCCAATAAGGGGTGTTTAGATAATTTCCCATCTTAGGATAACATAGGAAGAAATTTTCCACTCAATAATTGACAATCCCAATGCAAGGGGGAATGAAAGGGGACCCAAAATAAGGCCAGGATAGGGGCGTCATGCCCTTATGCTGAGATGTCCCTATGCTGCCCTAACTCAGGATAGGTAGCAGGAAAAAGACATTGCAAAATGATGAAAAATTAAAGTTATTGATGTCTTGAGAATGTTTTGAGTCTTTGATAAGGATTAGGGATTTGTCCACTAATGTAAAGACCCAAATGTAGTCAAAAATTGCAAGGGTTGCAATTTTATAATGCTACATTTAGCCCCCACTTTAGTGGGAGTATAAGTGTATACCAATACTATTGGTGAAGTACAAGGAGACAAGATTGAAAGAATTATACCACATCAAGGAGGCAAGATGCACTAAGCCCCCAGTGGACTAAGGATCTTACGACTTAGATTGACAAAGTAAAAGTGAAGATCGGGAGGGAGAACGATGACTGCAAGTAGTAAAGTTCCTCTCACTATGAGTCATGAAAAAAAAGGATACCAAAAATTACAAAGCAAAGCCGAAGTCCACTAAATAACTCCAAGTACCAAGAAAGAAAATATGAGCGAAGTGTATGCCCCCACATTAAAGCAATCATGCATGCCTTATTAGGAGAGATTTCTTTAAGTTAGGATACACCTAAGAGAGAGAAAAAGAGGGCACACATTATCGCAAGGATTTAGCCCCCAATCGAGGAATAAACCCAAGGATAATTAACACAAAACACAAAGAATGAGGTGCCTTCACTTTCCTCGGGGTCAATATGTTGTATGATAACTCATGTATATCATATATATATATGCAGAAAATAGTCCTTATTCCCCAAAGAAATGAACCACCTTGGAAGAAAGGGAATACATGTGTCTTTTGAGTCAACATGAAATAGATCAAAGAGATCTCAATGCTTTGCATCATCCTCAAGTATACATCACTACGGACAATAAATAGAAGAATAGAGATACATATAGAAGAATGGTGACAAAAGAACAAGAAAGGAGAGAGGTAGAGGATCTACGCTACTAATGCAACTAGTCTAGCATGACATCCACCTCTTGATCTTGTTGATCATTATTTTGTGAAGGAGGGAAACATGCCAGAGGAGAGACATCAAGCATAGTAGATGGAGCTATTACAAGATCCAAACAAGGACTATTCTCATGTGCTAAGTCACTTTGTTTGTTTCTAGGAGCTAGGATTAAGGCTTTTGAAAATTCTGCAGATAAATGATTGTCAACATCAACATATTCATATTCACTATTAGAAGCATTAGGAGTTGTATTGTCATGATGAATAACATTTTCACCTATTTCTTCATCAAAAATTATAAAAAGAGGAGCTCTAACATGAATAAAAGTAAAACCATCACATGTTTTCTGCAACTTATGATTTGGAGATTAAGGTTTAAAATATTGCTTAGGAGAAAATGGAATCATGTCAATTGTTGATGTTTTGGGAGATTTAATAGTTTGAGAAACAACTTTATGAGATCTAGCATGATGTTTTCTTTGGTGTTCTCTCACACAATGATTATGTCTAGTCTTAGTGGAAGGCTAAGAAGACTGAGGTATATTTGTTGAAGGAGGAATGTTCTCATCTTTGGCAATTGGATGTTTAGGTTGAGATATTTTAGGGTGGACAAGAGGAGAGGAATGTCTCTTCTCTCTATAAGAGGAAGGAAGTGGAACTACACCATATAAAGGAGGAATGTTTGGTTTAGGAAGGAGACTAGGTCCATTATTAGGAGGAGGTATAGGTCTAACCTTAAGAGGAATATTATTGTTCTTCTTGGGAGAAGGCATACTCTCATCTATAGGAATAGGTCAGGAATCTTCCTTAGGAGGAAGATTAGTTATATTCTTTAGGGGAAGAACTTCATCTTCAAGAGTGATGGGAATATCAAGTGCTAGAGTTCTAGGTTGGCTTAAGGATAAAATAATATATTTCTTCCATTTTTGATAAGATTGAAAGAGAGCATCGCTTCTTGGTGGAAGAGATTTAAATTGTTGAGACCATATACAAGCAAAAATAAGAGAAAACAAGAAAGGATAAGTGGATCATAAGGCAAAATTACAAGGTGACATTATCATCAAACATCAAACATTCAAGCATTGAGCATTTCAAGTCTCCTTTCAAGCCTAGGTGTTGCATTCAAGACAAGGATTCAACCATTGAAGATGATATTTATATAAACATTCAAGACATCCTATTTCACATATCCATTCAAGAAAATTCATCTACAGAGGTATCAACATTTCAATTACATCCCCTTCTTGAGGTGGATTCTACTTTCGACATTTCCTTTCATTTTGCATCATTTTACAACCACTTGGTTCATTCCAAAATGGGGTTTGATTAGAAGGAAAACCCCCAATCCCCAAAAAAATTCTCTCTCTTTGCTATGTGTAGGTTGCAGGTGCATGGCAGTAATTGTAGGTTTAGAATTCATTTTCAGAGATGAAAAAATTCTTCTTGGCGCGCTGATTTTTTGGAGGACCGTGCATAACTTACGCACGGTCCCTGCAACTTTTGCTCAGATTTGTAGGCAAGCTTCATCTTGACATTCTACTACTAATTCTAGGTGCACAACTTCATCCCACATCCCTATCTCAAGATATAATCATTTCTTTGTCATTTTTGCACTTAGTCTCAACTTGTTTAGATCAACTAGTCTATTACAAAAGAGGGTCAATTTATATTCCTAATACTTTCCAAATTCAATGCAATTCACTTAGTATTCAATCTCTTACCATTGGGGATTGGATCTAGTGAATTCAACCCCTCTTTTGAATGTAATGTGTGAAAAATTGAAGGGAATCCTTTGTGAAACTTTCATTCGCCTTTTGAGGGGAGTAAAGCTTTCCACTTGATCTCCCCTCACTATTTTTCACCATATTACAAATATGCTGATGCAGAGTAATGGGTTTTGAGATACTTATCTCTAGTTGATTCAGTATGAGTTTTAGTGTTCCAGAAGGTGATTTGATCGAGTTATGTGATCCAACATGGTGACTAGTTTTTCTGTTTGTTTTGTATTACAAAGTTGTGATTGATAGTTTGAATTGCTTTGGAATTGATTATTTATGTTGTGTGGATTTTGGAGAGTGCTCAAGACATTCATGTATGTCCTCAGTTCATGTGGTTCATGATTTGGAACTTCACAAGCGTATCTTTCAGTTTGTCAATTGGTGTTCTTGAGTCCCAAAGAGAAATGATGATGATTATGGTTATATGAGTCGTTGTGGTTATTGCAGAGGAATTCACATTTCTTGTTGATGTTCTTCAATCATGTTCTATTCATTTTGGTGGTCTGTATTGATCATGGTGTCCGTTATTGAAGATTTAATTGGTCTAGTGGTATACTTTGTGTTATACAAATTTCTGATCGACCTGATGGTTCTTGCATGTTGCGGATGATCTTGGCAAGATATTTGATGGTGTTGCATGTTTGAGGATTTGATTTAGGTCCATGCTATTTCCTTGGTGACATTTTATTGGACCACATATGGATTTATGTATCATGTGATGTAATTGTGTAATTAGGTCTTATGTGTTGAAGACTACCTTGAAATATAGGTTGATGAATTATATAAATACATGTAATATTCATTTGTGACATACATCTACATGTGCAAATATTGTTTTGATCCTTTAGTAGTAGAGGAGTAAAGTGAAGAAGTATGAAAGTGTGTGCAAAATTGTTTAGAGCAGAATTTGAGTATATGTGCTTAACCAAAACTATAATTAGGCATTTGGAGTTGTTATTCTTTCAGTTCATGTAATATGTCTTGTTGCCCGATCTTTGTAAGGAAGTGAGCCTTTCTAGGGTTTATCCATTTATTTCTTTTGAGTAGTGAGCTCTAGGCAATGTGCCTAAATGCATGTGCATTCCCCATTGTAATATTTACACATATTACTGCAGAGTATTATCATATTGTGGGCAGGTTCCCACCATGGTTTTTCCCTTGCCTAGGTTTTCCACATCAAAAATCTATGTGTTCTGTTTGTTGTTGATGTGGTGTTTATTTTTGCTATTGTTGTTCTTGATCAGATTTGAAGTTGAGGTTAATTTGTTTAAGTTTGGTGAAAATTGATTCCCCTCCCCGTCCTCTTAGTTTTCCTACTTTGTTGTTGCCAACATAGACAAATGTAATGAAAGACTAAAGTAAAGTACTTTCATTTTGAGGGAAAGACTAAATATAAAACTTAATGCTTGAGACCACAGTGTTTACCTTGATGAAGTTTTATTTGTCCTCACATAAAATTTTTAGGGTTTCATGTAGGATGTCTTCATTAAACATTGATCATGAATGCCATCTTCAATGCTTGAACTTGACTTCACTTCTGCTTCAATGCTTGATGAATGGTTGATTTCTTGCTCACTTGAATTTACTAGAGATCTTAATTTTGATTCTGATTTGGGACCAGGGAATGGTACATCTTGGTCTTGGAAATAAAGACTCCAAATTGGGGGTACAACTGGAAACTCAATGAAAATGCAGAATAGATGGGTGGTGTGAATGAAATCAGCATTACAATTAGGCCTTGGAAACTGAAATGCCAAAGTGAGGCCTAGGTGAGGACAAAATTATAGGCAAGTACCATTTAGGATGCTACAAAAATTATTTGAATTTAGTTTTTGTAAAATTAAAACTATAATTTAGTTATTGACAAAATAC
Source organism: Cryptomeria japonica (assembly GCF_030272615.1). Classification (NCBI taxonomy): domain Eukaryota; kingdom Viridiplantae; phylum Streptophyta; class Pinopsida; order Cupressales; family Cupressaceae; genus Cryptomeria; species Cryptomeria japonica. Next base: position 617,860,395 of record NC_081408.1, on the reverse strand, counting down.
TAAAAAAGAGAGGTTATGTAGAACCTTGATTTTATATAATATTTTTTTATCCTTTAACTTATTTTACATTTATGAATTTTTATTTTTTTAAATATTAAAAAGATATATTCATTGAAATGGAGAAAAAACATTACAAATACTAAAATTTCAAAATATAATTTATTACTTTACATAACTCATGTCAATTATTAGTTTCAAAATCATGTAAACTAATAATTTATTAGTTTATCTTTTTATTTAATTTTAAAATTTGTGTGCACTAAAATATTATTTCAATGGGACATCACATGTCTTACCTAGTTATCTAAACAAGCTAAAAAATATATCACATATTCACATATAATATTTTCTCAAGTGTGTCATATTTTTTAATAAAATTAAGTATTTTTTCTTCACAAGAGAATCAATCTTATATTTTTATATTAAGGACATAATTTGTGTAATAAATAAAAGATTAAAATAATAATTAAATTATTAAATGATTGAGGAATACAAATAATTGAATTTGATGGAAAGATGTGGGAGGATGAAGCAAGAACTGGGGTTTCAAAGGGATGGTAGATTTTGACTAGTATGGAAATACATGGGCCATAGGATTGAAGGTTATCGAAACAATGTTTCGAGGCCGTGTAATAAGGGTTTCTCCCATGGAAGTGAATAAGGATGAAATTGTTGGCCATTTGGTGGAATTGATTATGTGTTGCATTGATGTTTTGTCATTGATGTCAACACTAGTTGTTTGGATGCTTTATTGACACCCTTCTAGTCCCGGTAGGTTTAAGTCGTTTCTAGTTAACTTGGATCTGGCATGATCCAATAGGCTCTGCTATAATCTAGTGATGGAATTGGATTGTTCGTGATACTTATACTCATATTTGATCAGTTGGTTTTGGTCTAGTGATTGGATGCTATCCTTCTTGCTTAGAAGATTGGTTTCTCATTTCACCGAGGGTTTTACCAGCAGAGCTTTTAGTGGAGATCTTTGATGAATTGCATAAGTGGTGTTGGTGCAACTTTTGATGGAGTTTCAGGATGTTGTTGGTGATCATGTTCGAGACTTGGTGGTTGGAGATCCTTGTTGAAGTGTGTGGACCTATACTTGGTCCCGGTTGATCTAGGTTATGGACCGGATTTAATGTAATGTGTGGATAGGACCTATTGATTTATTTTCGAGATGTCTTATGTATTGGTATTATTTGTTTGGTCTAAGACCAACATGGTTTGTAATTATATAATCAGTTTATTGTCTAGTGGCCAACCTGATTGTTTATGGTCAAGGGTTTGTATAAATAGATGTAAGATCTAATTTAAGATCATCATGTTTAATGTAAGAGGTCATGGTCAAGGAATGTAATATGAGAATAATGTAATATCACTCAGGTAGAGGAGTTGGTCGATCATTGGAGATCGAATTGGGCTTATGTAAGAGGATTTATTCCTTCGGTATTGAGCTTAACTGAAACTATACTCGGGCATATGAGATACTATTCTTTGTAGTTCAACACTTCTCTAGATTATAGCCTAGATTTATATGTAGTTAGTGAGGCTCCTTTTGTGATGAGCACTGTGCTCTAGGCTATTGGTCTTCCTGCAAGTGTAGGCCCCATCATTGTAATTCACATACTACAGAAGTATTATCTGACTGTGGGTAGGCTTCTCACCATGGTTTTTCCCTTTACCAGGTTTTCCATGTACAAATCTTGGTGTTGTGTGGATGGATTTTATTTTGTGATTATTGTTTATGCTAAATTGGATTAATTGCTATTTTGGTATTATTGTTTTTGGGTTCCAGTATTAAATTTTTAATTGCTAATGCTTCCTATAATCTGTGACAACTGATTCACCCCACCTCTCAGTTGTCTTCTGGTTATCTAAACTTCCTAACAATTGGTATCAGAGCTTTGTTCCTCTCTGCAGAAAGCTTAACTGCTTGAGGGAGATCCAATGGTGACTAATAGTTCAAGTTCATCCAGTTCTTCTTGAGCTATCTTTTGAAGGGATATTCTAAGGCTTGAAAGAATGAATTACATAGTATAGAAGATTAGGATGAAGACTCATCTATTATATCTTGGCAAGGAAATTGGGGAGATCATGCAGAATGGTGTCACACCCTTTAATCTGGGATTTGGAAATCCTCCTCCAACAAACCTAGACATGGAGCTTGAGAATGATTGTAGAGCAAGAGAATCCCTCTTGTGTGCACTGTCTGATCAGCAAATAATGGGATTAATAGACAAGTCATCTGGAAAGGCTATATGGGATAAGTTGGAGACTCTTAATGAAGGTGACTCTATAGTGAATATTACTAAACTTGATGGTTACCGGGGAAGATATGAAAACCTAAAGATGGAAGAATATGAAAGGATTACTACATTCATGGAAAGGGTAAATGAGATTGTTATGGGAATTGAATGTTGTGGTGGAACTCTGAGCGAAGATGAAATTATTTCTAAAGTCCTAAGAGCCCTACCACTAGATTACAAAATGAAGGCTACTTCTATTAAGGAGTTGAGAACAATGGCTAATACATCTGTCAATGGGGATACTTTAGTTGGGAAACTATCTGCTTTTGAGCTTGAGGAATTTGGACCTTTTGGAGCTGTGAAGACTGAACCTGCTTTTCATGCATCTACATTTGCAACCAGTAAGCAAGACTAGAAAGCTTTATATGCAAAGGAGTTAGAAGATATGAAGAGAGAAGATGATGAGTATGAGCAACTTGAAGCACTATTTGCTAGAAGAGTATCGGAAGGACTAGTAGGAAGTAAGTATGAAGGAAAAACACCTTTTAAATGTTTTGCATGTAATAAGATTGATCATTTTGCATCTAGATATCCTGAAAGGAATTCAAGATTTGAAGAAAGAGTTAAAAGATCATTTAAGCCTAACCTTGGATATCAGAACAAGTATAAATACAAGAAAAATAGAGACAAATCATGCTACATAGCAGATGAAGAAGGCATTACTAATTCAGATGATGAACCGACATAAGACTCTACTAGTGGATCTGGCAATGTGAAGGAATGGGTATTCTTGGCTATCAAGGAAGATGATTCAGCATTGGAAGAGAATGTACCTGAAGAGAAGGCACTTGCTGCTAAAACTAAGGACAAGGATGAATGGTTAATTGATAGTGGTTGTTCACATCATATGATTGGAGATAAAGAGAAGTTTCTATCTTTGCAAGAATTTGATGGTGGACTAGTTATATTTAGAGATGACAAGGCATGTATGATCAAAGGAAAAGGAACTATATCATTGGATGGCAAGAACAATACTGATAATATTTATTATGTTGAAGGTTTGAAGCATAATCTTTTGAGTTGAGGACAATTGGTAGATAAGGGATTTCAATTATAGTTCAAGGATGGAAAATGCAAAATCATTAATATGTATGGCTTGGAGGTTGCAACCGGTACATAGACAAAAGGTAATATATTTCATTTGAACTCTAGTGAGAAGACATGTTTGCTTACACAAATCTATGAGAGTTGGCTATGGCATAAAAGGCTATGTCATGTGAATTATGATTGCATTGTGAAGATTAGTTCAACTAAGGTAGTTATGGATATACCTAAGATTATGAAGCCCTATAATCCAGTATGTAAGGAATGTCAAATGGGTAAACATGTCAGAACCTCTTTTAAGGAGTATACAAGATAAATCAAATGATGTTCTTGATCTTATTCATACTTATTTATGTGGCCCTGGTAGAGTTAAAAAATTTCATGGTGATAGATATTTCATGCTAATCATTGATGAATATTCTAGAATGATGGTTAATTTTTTGAGAGAAAACTATGAAGCATTTGAAAATTTTAAAATCTTTGAGGATAAAGTGGAAACTGAGATAGGATTGAAGATTAAATGTTTGAGATTAGATCATGGTGGAGAATTCACATCTGGCGAGTTTAATAACTTTTGTGAAAAGCATGGTATAAGAAGACAATTTTCTACTCCCCAGACACCTCAACAAAATGGAGTTGTGGAAAGGAAGAACATAACTATCTTGGATGTTGCCAGAACAATGATGATGGAAGCTAATCTACCTCATATCTACTGAAGAGAGGTAGTTAGTACAGCAGTTTATACATTCAACAAAGTACATATCAAAGGAGAAACTGATAAGACACCTTATGAATTATGATTTGGCAATACACCTACAGTTAAGTATTTCAGAATTTTTGGTAGTAAATGTTATATCAGGAGAGATGATACTAATGGGAAATTTGATCCTAGATGTGATGAAGGCATATTTCTTGGTTATTCTAATGAAAGAAAAGAATATAGATGTTATAACAAGATATTGCAGAGAATTATGGAGAGTGCTAATGTCAAAGTAGATGAGATAAACAAAAATCAAATTAGAGTTTATGAGAAGGAATCGATAGTGGAAATGATTATATCTGAACTGGTAGAGCCTTTATCGGAATAGAGAGTTGAACTAGTTACTCTAGAAACATCAAAAAATTCTACAGTAACTGAAGAACAGGGAAGAGGAACATAAAGTCAAAAGACTCCTAGGTATGTGAGATTGAATCATTCTAAAGATCAAATCATTAGGGATAAGAGCAAATGGATTAACAACAAGAATAAGACTAGCAACTAATTAGGTATGTTTAATTTCATAAGTTGAACCGGTATCAATAATTGAGGTATGTAAAGATGAACATTTGTTAAAAGCTATGGAAGAAAAATTAGATCAGATGGAGAAAAATAACACATGGACTTTGGTTCCCCGGCCTAAAAATAAAAATGTTATTGGAACTAAATGGGTTTTTAGGATTAAATTGAATGAGGATGGAAAATTTATAAGGAATAAGGCTTGTTTGGTTTGTAAAGGATATTCTCAAAAGGAAGGAATTGATTATGGAGAAACTTTTGCACCTATAGCTAGGATTGAAATGATAAGATTATTTCTTGCCTATGCTGCTTATAAAACCTACAAGGTTTATCAGATGGATGTTAAATGTGTATTCTTGAATGGGGATCTTGATGAGGAAGTTTATATTGAAAAACCTGATGATTTTTCACTATCAAATGATACAGATATGGTTTGTACGTTAAGGAAAGCTTTATATGGATTGAAACAAGCACCTAGAGCTTGGTATGCAAGGTTGGATAAATATCTTTTGAAGCTTGGTTTTACTAAGGGTGGTGCTGACAGTAATTTATATTATAAAATCACTAATGATGATATACTGATTGTTGAAGTATTTGTTGATGACAGTATTTTTCGAGGTGAGGATAAATTATGCATAGAATTTTCTAAGAAAATGGAGAAAGAATTTGAGATGTCTATGATTGGTGAGATGAAATTTTTCTTAGGTTTGCATATTACTTAACCTAAAAAGGGTATTTTCATCTATCAAACTAAATATGCTAAGTAATTGTTGAAGATATTTGGTATGGGAGATTCTAAACCGGTAAGTACATCTATGGTTACAAGTGAGAAATTGACATGAAAAGATGTCTCTACACCGGTAAATCCTACTTGATACAAATCTATGATTGGAGGTCTTCTTTATTTGACTCAGACTAGGCTTGACATTATGAATATTGTTTGTATTGTTTCAAGATTTTAGAGCGATCCTAGAGAAAATATTGAGATGGCGGTGAAAAGGATTTTTAGATATTTGCAAGGTACATCAGAATATGACTTGTGGTACCCTAAGGATGATAACTTCACTTTATGTGCATATACAAATGTTGATTGAGCTAGAGATGTTGATGACCGAAAAAGTACTTCTGGTGGAGCTTTCTTTCTTGGGAAGAAATTGGTTTTATGGATCAACAAGAAACAATCATGTACTTCTCTATCTATTGTTGAAGCTGAGTATGTTGTTGCTGCTACTAACTGTATACAAGTTTTATGGATGAAGCAAATGTCAAAGGATATAAAGGTGGATTGTGATACACCAGTAGTTATTCACTGTGATAACTCTGCTGCTATTGACATATCAAAGAATTTGGTATTTCATTCTAAGACAAAGCAAATATCTATGAAGTATAACTTTTTGAAGGAGAAGGTGGAAGCAAATGAAGTTAGACTGATTTATATGAATACTAAAGATCAAATTGTAGATATTTTCACTAAACCTTTATTCAAGGAATCATTTGAGTACCTAAGAGATAGATTGGAGGTTTCTGCCCCTCTGGCAGAGACTTGATTGATGTGGTGTTGCATTAGTCGGACATACATTATCTGAGATACTATTCATTCTGGCACTAATGTGGGATGTTACTACTCAGGGGGAGTAGTCATCTTTGAGATTCAAAGACTTATGTTTTGCTTTGATATTTTTGTCACATTTTTTGCATTGATGTCAAAGGGGGGTGATATTGATGTGAAAAAGTAAAAGTCAAAGGGCAAGAGATATTGGTATTCAGAGCTATATGCAGGTGATTGTTGGATGTCTTCCACAGGAGGAGACATGTTTGGCATTTCTTGGTACTTAGATGTTTTTCACATCTAGTGTTGCCATCAATGCCAAAGGGGGAGATTGTTGGCCATTTGGTGGAATTGATTATGTGTTGCATTGATGTTTTATCATTGATGTCAACACTATTGGTATTATGGATGTGTTGCATTAGTTTTTTCATTGATGTCAACATTTTTCTTCTAGAGATATTTGGTTATGTTGAACCGGCACATTATGTTCACAGGCATGTTCAGTGACTTATGCACAGTCACTGGTATACTATTCACCAGCAGGTTATATTGTTCACCAGCACTAAGGATGACTTGTTATCATGTGGAGATCACTTGTTTATGTTAAAGACATGGTTTGGATACTTTTTTTTGGTGTTGTGATTATTGGTCTAATCGGGTTGACATATTTGTTGTTACCAACAAATAGGTCTAGGTTATGGATCGGTATGCATTATCGATTCCAAATCAGCACGACACGTTATGGAGATGATTTAATTGATTGGATATTGTTGTAAATGTATTGAGCCAACATGATGCATTGCATCTTGACTTATTTGTATTGTAATATTCTTAGTTAGCCAACCTACACATTTGGTCCTAGGTTTTGGTATATATGTAAGATATCATTTGTGAGATGACATGAGATGGTATATGGTTATGGTATTATAACATGGTATGTGTGAATATTGAAGATCACATGAGAAGACCATAGAGAAGTTTCATGGAAGGTTTGAAGGTGATTATCAGAGCTTAACTGGTACTGAATCCAGCATTGGAGATGCTAATTTGAAGCAGTACATTATCATTGGATTTAATCATCCAATTGTAGTCAGTGTGACTCCTATTTTGTGATTGAGCAGTGACCTCTAGGAAGTTGGCCTTTCTACATGTGCAGACCCCATTTGTATACACATACTATCTATAGTAGTATCATCTGATTGTGGGTAAGGTTTCCCACTGTAGTTTTTCCCCTTACAGGGTTTCCACGTACAAATCTCTATGTTATGTGTTGTGGATGTTGTTTCTCTTTTTGTTTTATGCATTAAGTTTCACCAGTATTAATATTTACTACTAATCTATCTACCGACTGGTATTAAGTATCAAGTTTGATTAATTTATATTTGGGTTGAAATTAATAGACAACTTATTCAGCCCCCCCTCTCAGTTGCCTCTAGGTCCTAACAATTGGTATCAGAGCTAAGTCCTCTTTTTGCAGAAGTTTAATAGCTTGAGGAGATTCTATGGCAACTAACTTTTTCAGGTCGGACAGTCTGAAACTTGATGGAACTAACTATGGTATATGGAAGATTAGAATGGAGACACATCTGAATTGCATTGGTAGAGACATATGGGATGTTACAAAGAATGGCTATGTTTCTCCTTTACCGAATCAACCTCATCCACCAACATTGGCTAAGGATTAGGAAAATGATTGCAAAGCAAGAGAAGCACTTGAGTGCCTTGTCAAATCAGCAAATCATGGGATTATTAGACCGATCTACTGCTAAAGCTATTTGGGATAAATTGGAGACATTGAATGAAGGAGATACCACTGTCAAAATTGCAAAACTGGAATGCTTCCGGGTCAGGTATGAAAATGTGAAAATGGAAGAAGATGAAATAATTTTTTCTTTTATGGAAAGGGTAAATGAAATTGTTTTGGGAATACAATGTTGTGGAGGATCCTTAAGTGAAGATGAAATTGTTTCTAAAGATTTAAGAGAATTGCCACTGGCATACAAAATGAAAGTAACTACTATTAATGAGTTGAGAACAATGCCTAACACATCAGTATCTAGAGATACCTTGGTTGGAAATCTTTCAGCATTTGAGATTGAGAAATTTGGTCTTGTTGCTACAATTAAAATAGATTTAGCCTTCAAAGAATCATCATCTGACAAATCTGATTGGAAAGCACTTTATGCAAGAGAACTTGAAAATATCAGGAAGGAAAATGAAGAATTGGAAGAACTTGAAGCACTATTTGCAAGGAAAATGCCTAAAGGTCCTATTGGAAGTAAGTATGAAGGTAAAGCACCATTTAAATGTTTTAACTACAATAAAGTTGGTCATATGGCATCTAGATGTCCTGATAGACATGCAAGATTGAGAGAAGAAGCTAAAAGAACATATAAGCCTAACCCTGAATATCAGAGATACAGATTTAAGAAGAATAGAGACAAATCATGTTACTATGCTGATGAAGGAGTTACTAATGATTTTGATGAAGAATCAATAGACAATGAATGGGATTTTGTTGCAATAAAATAAGATCAATCGATGCCTACTATTCCATCGGTAGAGCAGACCCTGGAAGCTAAAATAGAAGAAAAGGATGAATGGATTATAGATTTTGGATGTTCACATCATATGACTGGTGATAAAAGTAAATTCTTATCTTTTCAGGAATACAATGGAGGTCTAGTAAGATTTGGCAATGATAAAGCTTGTTTGATCATAGGAAAAGGCACTATATCTTTTGATGGTAAGAACAATACTCACAACGTTTATTATGTTGAAGGTTTGAAGCATAATCTTTTGAGTGTTGGTCAATTAGTTGAAAAGGGATTTCAATTACAGTTCAAGAATGGTAAATGAAAAATCGTGAATAGAACTGGTTTCAAGATTGCAACTGGTAATCAGACTAGAGGTTATATTTTTCATTTGAACAACAATGAAAAGACATGCTTGATTGCACATATTGATGAAAGTTGGTTATGGCATAAAAGGCTTTGTCATGTGAATTTTGATTGCATTATAAAGATCAGTTCATCTAAGGCGGTAAGGGATTTACCTAATATTGTAAAACCTCATAATCTGGTATGTAAGGAATGTCAAATAGGAAATCAAGTTAGAACAACTTTTAAAAGTATTTCTAAGAAATCCAATAATGTTCTTGATTTAATCCATACTAACTTGTGTGGTCCGACAAGAACAAGAAGTCTACAGGGAGATAGATACTTTATGCTAATCATTGATGACTATTCTAGAATGTGTTGGGTTACTTTTCTTAGGGAGAAATTAGAAGCTTTTGGGAAATTCAAATTATTCAAGGCAATGGTAGAGAATGAAACCGGTAAGAAAATAAAATGTTTAAGATTAGATCAAGGAGGTGAATTTCATCTAAGGATTTTAATACATTCTATGAAGTGAATGGAATAAGAAGACAACTATCAACACCCTGAACATCTCAACAGAATGGAGTTGTAGAAAGGAAGAACATAACTATTTTGGATGCATCTAGAAGCATGGTATTAGAAGTAAATCTACCTCATATGTACTAGAGAGAAGCAGTGAATACAACATTTTACACTTTTAGCAGAGTTCACATCAAGGGTGAAACCGGTAAGACCCCTTATGAACTATGGTTTGGCAATACTCCTACTCTTAAATACTTCAGAATATTTGGAAGCAAATGCTATATTAGGAGAGATGAGTATATTGGTAAATTTTATCCTAGAAGTGATGAAGGAATATTTCTTGGTTATTCATCTAAGAGCAAGGCATATAGATGTTTTAATAAAAGATTGCAGAAAATCATTGAGAGTGCAAATGTGAAGATAGATGAACAATTCAAAGGAAATTCAAGATCTATGGATTCTGAACTGATAGTTGAGATGATCATAATGAACCTATATAGAGTGCACCAGTACAAAATGTGGATCCAGTCACACTGGCATCATCAGAGAATTCCAAAGTGACTGAAGAACAACAACAAGTGAACACACCCAGGTATGTAAGACTAAATCACTCTGAAAGTTAGATAATTGGGAATAAGTATCAAGGTGTTATGACAAGAGGAAGACTGGCAAATGAAGAGGTATGTTTAATTTCTCAAATTGAATCAGCATCTGTTATTGAGGCATGTGAAGATAAACATTGGATGAAAGCTATGGAAGATGAATTAGAACAAATTGAAAAGAACAATACATGGACATTGGTTCCCGGCCTAAAGACAAAAATGTAATTGGAACTAAATGGGTATTCAGAAATAAAATTAATGAAGATGGTAAGGTAATCAAGAATAAAGAAAGATTAGTGTGTAAAGGATATTCACAGAAAGAGGGAATTGATTACAATGAAACCTTTGTACCGGTAGCTAGAATTGAGGCAGTCATATTATTTCTTGCATTTGCAGCTGACAATAACTATAAAGTATATCAAATGGATGTAAAATGTGCATTTTTGAATGGTGATCTTGAAGAGGAAGTTTACATTGAACAACCTGATGGATTTTCATTGACAAATGATAAAGATATGGTTTGCAGATTAAGGAAAGCTTGGTATGCTAGATTGGACAAATATATTTTGAAGCTTGGTTACACTAAAGGTAAGGCTGACAACAACTTGTATTTCAAAGTGACTAATGAAGACATCTTGGTTATTGAAGGTTTTTTTGATGATATCATTTTTGGAGGAGAAGATGGATTGTGTAAAGACTTTGCTAATAAGATGCAGGAAGAATTTGAAATGTCTATGATTGGGGAGATAAAATTCTTTTTAGGATTGCAGATTTCATAGATTGATAAAGGTATATTCATATGTCAAACAAAGTAATTGAAGGAACTATTGAATAAATTTGGTATGGAAAATTCTAAACCGGTAAGTACTCCTATGACTACAATTGATAAATTGACATTAAATGATGATTCATCTCCTGTTAATCTGAAAAGATATAAATCTATGATTGGAGGTTTTCTTTATTTGACACAAACAAGACCTGATACAATGAATGCATTTTGTATTGTTTCAAGATTTCAGAGTAATCCTAGAGAAAATCATGAACCAACCGTGAAAATGACTTTTTGGTATTTACAAGGCACAACAAATCTTGGTTTATGGTATCCTAAAGATGAAAATTTTAATTTATGTGCATACACCAATGCAAATTGGGCAGGAGATGTAGATGACAGAAAGAGAACCACCGGTGGGGCATTCTTTCTTGGTAGAAGATTGATTTCATGGTTGAGCAAGAAATGAAGTTGTACATCATTATCAACAACAGAATCAGAATATATTGCAGTAGCAACTAATTGTACTCAGGTATTATGGATTAAGAAAATGTTGAAGGACATAAAGGTAAAATGCAAAGAACCTATAATCATTTATTGTGATAATTTAGCAACAATTGATAAATCTAAGAATCCAGTATTTCACTCTAAGACTAGACATGTTTCTATCAAATATAATTTTCTGAAAGAGAATGTTGAAGCAAAAGAAGTGAGATTGGTTTATGTGAATACTAAAGAGTAGATTGCAGATATCTTTACTAAGCCTTTGCCTAAGAAAACTTTTGAATATCTCAGAGAGCAACTTAAAGTTATACCCTCACCAGTAGAGACTTAGATAGTTGATGATTGGCATCAAACCGACAGAATTAACTGAGAAATTTTTTTCCAGCTTTGATGAAGGAGAGCTACTTCTCAGGGGGAGTAGTTGGTTATAACAATTGATTATTGTAATTGGTTCTATGAATTGATTGTATGATCTGGTATTTGTATTGCTTTGGCATTTGATGTCAAAGGGGGAGAGATATATATGAAAAAACATTATCCTTTGGGGAGAGATTATTCATTGGGGGAAAGATATATACTCTTTGCATTTATATTTTAATTTCTGGTATTGATCTATTCTGGAGATTGTTGGTTTTTGGTTTTTGGCATTCTATTTTACAATTTAGATGTTTTTCCATCTTGTGTTGCCATCAATGCAAAAGGGGGAGACAGATGGTATTATGGATGTGTTGCATTAGTTTTGTCATTGATGTCAACACTTATCTTCTGGAGATCTTTGGTTATGTTGAACCAGCACATTATGTTCACTGCCATGTTCGGTGACTTATCTACAGTCATCGGTATACTGTTCACCGATAGGTTATATTGTTCACCGACACTAAGGATGACTTGTTATCATCTAGAGATCACTTGTTTATGTCAAAGACATGGTTTGGATACTTTGTTTTGGTGTTGTGATTATTGGTCTAATCAGGTTGACATATTTGTTGTTACCGACAAATTGGTCTAGGTTATGGACCGATATGCATTATCTATTCTAGATCAACACGACATGTTATGGAAATGATTTAATTGATTGGATATTGTTGTAAATGTATTGAGCCGACATGATGCATTGCATCTTGACTTATTTGTATTGTAATATTCTTAGTTAGCCGACCTACACATTTGGTCCTAGGTTTTGGTATATATGTAAGATCTCATTTGTGAGATGACATGAGATAGCATATGGTTATGGTATTGTAACATGGTATGTGTGAATATTGAAGATCACATGAGTAGACCATAGAGAAGGTTCAAGGAAGGTTTGAAGGTGATTATCAGAGCTTAACCAATATTGAATCCAGCATTGGAGATGCTACAACACTACATATCATTGGATTTAATCATCCAATTGTAGTCAGTGTGACTCCTATTTTGTGATTGTGCAGTGAGCTCTAGGTGGTTGGCCTTTCTGCATGTCAAGATCCCATTTGTATACACATACTATCTGCAGTAGTATCATCTAATTGTGGGTAAGGTTTCCCATTGTGGTTTTTTCCTTTACAGGGTTTCCACATACAAATCTTTGTGTTATGTGTTGTGGATGTTGTTTCTCTTTCTGTTCTATTCATTAAGTTTCATTGGTATTAATATTTACTACTAATCTATCTACTGATATTAAGTTTTGTTTGCCGGTATTAAGTATCAAGTTTGATTAAGTTATATTTGGGTTGAAATTAATAGACAACTGATTCACCCCCCCCCCTCTCAGTTGCCTTCAGGTCCTAACAAACACTAGCATTTTGGATGCTTTATCGGCACCCTTCTAGTCCTAGTAGGTTAAGTAGTTTCTATTTAACTTGGATTTGGTATAATCTGGTGATGGAATTGGCTTGTTCATGATACTTATACTCATATTTGGTCAGTTGGTTTTGGTCTAGTGATTGGATGATATCTTGCTTTCTTAGAAGATTGGTTTCTAGTTACATAAGTGGTGTTGGTGCAGCTTCTGATGGAGTTTCAGGATGTTGTTGGTGATCATGTTCGAGACATGGCAGTTGGAGATCATTGTTGAAGCATGTGGACCTATACTTGGTCCTGGTTGATCTAGGTTATGGACCAACGTTAATGTAACGTGTGGATAGGACCTATTGATGTATTTTTGGGATGTCTTATGTATTGGTATTATTCATTTGGTCTAAGGCCCACATGGTTTGTAATTATGTAATCTGTTTATTGTCTAGTGGCTGACCTGATTGTTTATGGTCAAGGGTTTGTATAAATAGATGTAAGGTCTCATTGTAGATTGTCATGTTTAATGTAAGAGGTCATGGTCAAGGAATATAATGTGTGAATAATGTAATATCATTCAGGCAAAGGATTTGGTCGATCATTGGAGATCGAATTGGGTTTATGTAAGAGGATTTAGTCCTCCAGTATTGAGCTTAACTAGAACTGTACTTAGGCATAGGAGATGTTATCCTTTGTAGTCTAGATTTATATGTAGTCAATGAGGCTCCTTTTGGGATGAGCAGTGTGCTCTAGGTTGTTGGCCTTCCTGCAAGTGCAGGCCCCTTCATTGTAATTCACATACTTGCTATAGAAGTTTTATCTAACTACGGGTAGGCTTCCCACTGTGGTTTTTCCCTGTACCAAGTTTTCCACGTACAAATCTCGGTGTTGTGTGGATGGATTTTATTTTGTGATTATTATTTATGCTTAATTGGATTAATTGCTATTCCAGTATTATTGGTTTGGGTTCTGATATTATAGTTTTGAGTGCTAATGCTTCTGGTAATCTGTGACAACTGATTCACCCCCCCCCCCACTCTCAGTTGTCTTCTGATTATCGAAACTGTCTAACAAAAATAAATGGGGATATGGAATGATCCACTCTAGCCCTAGAGTCAATTTTAAAACCATTGAGAAGAAATTTTGGAAGCCCAAATAATTGGAAGTGGAATCGTGGACAAAGAAGGTATGTACGGGTTTTGACTATTCCCGTGTTATTTCTCTATTCATAAACAATAATGAATGGAAAGATTTGGTTCATATGTTTTAAAAAATGGTTTTTTTATGAAATGGAATGGGGATTGGCCTACATTTCCAAGGGTTCGAAGTTGGTATGATGAAAATTATTGGGGAACGGATTGCATTCTAAAAACACTTCTAAATGGTTTTTACCTTGTTATATGCCCTTGTGAAAAGGACGAAGAATGGATTTTGAATAGTGGACCTTTTCTTATGGGGGGGAAATGTTTTTATATATAGGATTAGATCCCAAATTTTGACCCAAAGAAGGTAGAGATTGAAGATGTTCTAGTATGGATTAGGTTGTACAACCTTCCTCATGAATACTAGGATGTTGAAACCCTCAAGATTATTGGAAAAAAGCTAGGAGTGTTTTTAAAGGTGGATGAATCTCTTGACTCAAAAGAATATAGCATTTATGCTTGTATATGCATTTTGTGGCAAACTATTCACCCTCTTCCATGAATAGTAGAACTAAAATCTAGGGAAGGGACTTGGAGATAAGCAATTGAAGTAGAGGACTTGTTGGAAGTATTCCCAATGTGTTAATAAGGAGGGAATACAAGAGGGAAATGCTCAAAGGATCCAAAAGGTAAGGGATTGTCACAAAACACTTTACAAGATTTGTCACTCAATATAAGTGAAGGGGTAAGAGAGGAGAATGATGAAGAGATAGGAACTTCTTTAAAACAAAGAGCTTCACCTAATAAAAATTTAATCCATGAGATAGTTATTAATATTATAGAGCAGGGTGGGATGCAAGAAGATTACAACATGCAGGGGCAAATGTGACTGGCTCGAAAAGAATGTATGCTCGTATATGAATTTTGTGGCAAATTGTTCACCCTCTTCCATAGATAATAGAACTGAAATATGGGGAAGGGACTTGGAGACAAGAAATTGAAGTAGAGGACTTGTTGGAAGTATGCCTAGTGTGTAAAGAATGAGGGCATACAAGAGGGAAATTCTCAAAGGATCCAAAAGGTAAAGGATTGTCACAAAATACTTTACAAGTTTTTCTTCTTAGGATAAATGAAGGGGTAAGAGAGGAGAATGATCAGGAGACAGGGACTTCTTTGAAGTAAAGATCTTCACTTGATAAAAATTTAACCCATGAGATATTTATTAATATTAGAGAGCGGGGTGGGATGTAGGAAGATTACAACATGTAGTTGAAAATGTGATTGTCTCAGAAAGCATGTATGCTCGTATATGCATTTTGTGGCAAATTGTTCACCCTCTTCCATAGACAATAGAACTAAAATATGGGGAAGGGACTTGGAGACAAGAAATTGAAGTAGAGGACTTGTTGGAAGTATGCCCTGTGTGTAAATAATGAGGGCATAGAAGAGGGGAATGCTCAAAGGATCCAAAAGGTAAAGGATTGTCACAAAGCACTTTACAAGATATGTTGCTCAGGATAAGTGAACGGGTAAGAGAGGAGAATGATCAGGAGACAGGAACTTATTTGATACAAAGACCTTCACCTAATAAAAATTTAACCCATGAGATAGTTATTAATATTGGAGAGAAGGGAAGGACATAGGAAGTTTACAACAAGTATGTAGGGGAAAATGTGACTAGCTCAAAAATTCAACATTATAATGAAAATTTTATTGTCAGTATGGATGATATATTGAAAGATGGATCTAAGAAAGACAATCAAAGATTGGAGAAAATGAATTGTGAAATACCCTCCCAAGATGTTGATATAGATTGTCAAGCAAGGAAGAGGGTAGTTGATGGAATAGTGAATGGTTGGAGAAGTCCTTTTAAAAAGACTAACACCAAGGACATATTTTGGAAGCTTGTAATTGTTGAATTGGCAAGAGTTGGGGATGAGCAGTTGAACATAGAGTTTGAAGGTGAGTACTTAGACTTTTTATATGATGGTTTGTTTAAAGACATTCATATTTCCCCCGTTAGAACTCTTGATTTTATGGAAGAATAAATGAAGAATTTGGATACTCCTAGAATGGAAAATTTAGGGCCTCATGATGCTAGGGAGGAGGGAAAGGAGCTAGATGATTTGGATATTCAAGCTAAAGTAGGGATTATAGAGAAGTGGTCTTTAAATCAGATAGATTCTAATTAGGAGAAGGTGAAGATTGGTGAAAAGAAACAAAAAATACCAAACCCTAATTGGGTCTGCCTTGAGATTGCAGGGAGTGCCAAAAGGCAGACAAAATTGAGATTGAAAAAGGCTTTTCCTTTTCTTGGAAGCAATGAAGCTCCTTTCATAGAATAATAGGGGTTGCAATGCCCCTGACAAATGGTGACTGATCAAGAGATGTATTGATCAGTTGCACTCAGATATTCTTCTATTGCAAGAAGCTAAGATAAAAGGTGAATATATTATCTCTTTTCAAACAAGATTTTTCCTTTGGGGGAGTTTTTCAATGGAGGAGAAATGTGCTTCAGGGGATCTAGGTATCCTTTGGAATGAATCTATAGTTAGTGTGCATATGATCAGGCAAGAGAAAAACTGGAAATGGTTGGAGGTCTTTTCAAAAACCTTACATAATTTTTTTAGGTTGTTCAATATTTATGGGCCTAAAAATACAATATGCAAAAGGAATATGGCATCAAATTTCTGGTTTGTTGGAAAATTTGGATGGGGAAGTGTGTGTGTGTTGGAAGGTGATTTTAATGACACTCTAAGTCTAGCAAAGCAAAGAGCTGGTGCAAATTGGGTTGGACAAAGAGACGTCTAGGTTTCTCAAACATTGAGGAAAGATTAGACCATTTTTTCCTGGCTAGTGATTAGGCAGAGCAATCATGGGTTTTTGAGGTTGATATTTTGACACTACATGTGTTTGATCATTATCCAATTAGTCTCATAGTACAGGATAATTTTGCACCATCCCAGTGTCCCTTTAAGTTTAAAATGATGTGAATGAGGGAAGAAGGTTTTAAAGACTTGATAGATAGGTGGTGGAAGACAACTCCAATAAGATCTGGGAATCAGGATTTTATTTTTTCAAGAAGCTTCAATATCTTAAAGAATGCCTTAAAAAAAGGAGCAAAGAATATTTTAAATATATTTTCATGGAAAATATATACTAGAATAGAAGTTGGAGGTCCTCCATAATAGTCATACAAAAGGGAATGTTTGATGTTGATTTAGAAGAGGAGAGAAGTTTAAATCAAGTATACAATGAATTTTTATCTAGAGAGGAAACTTTTTGGAGACATAAATCCTGAGAAACATTGCTGAAAGAAGGGGATAGGAACACAAAATTCTTCCACAAATTAGTGAAAGGAAGAATATCCAATAACAAAATATTCTATATTAAAAATTAGAATGGTTTGTTGGTGATAGATTAGAGAGGTATACAAGAGGAGTCTATAAGGTTTTTTCAGAATCTCTTGACTAACAAGGGGCTCAATGTGGCAAATAAAGCTATTTTTTGGAATGTAATTCCAAAATTATGTTTTGCAAGCCCAAAATGATATGTTGATGAAGGTTGTTACCATGGAGGAAGTGAAAATTTTCCTTTTTGCTTTAGGTGGAGACAAAGCACCTGGTCTAGATGGTTTCCCAGCTGTTTTCTTTTAAAAAAATTGGGATATATTTGTTAATGATTTATGGAAAGTGGTAGAAGAATCTCCAAGTGGTGGTTTTATGTTAAAAGATTCAAATAATACTTTCATTGCCCTCATCCCAAAGAAAAAAGAGGTAGAATATTTTGAAGACTTTAGGCCCATTTCCTTGTGCAATTCAATTTACAAGGTAGTCTCAAAAGTAATAGCAAATAGATTAAAAGTTACCCTTGCTTTAATAATCTCTGAAGAGAAAAGTGGGTTTTCTCCTAATAGGTCAATAATGGAAGGAATTAGTATAGCTCATGAGGCTATTTATTTGGTCAAGATTGTAAGTATGGAAAGGATGATTGTCAAATTAGACATTAAAAAGGCTTATGATAAAGTCATTTGTGATTTTTTGTTCAAAGTTTTGCAGAAATTTGGATACTATCATAGGTGGATCGAATGGGTCAAGGGATGCATTTGTACTATGATTTTTAGTATTGGTAAATGGTAGTCCCCTATGCTTCTTTGAATCCTCTAGAGGGATAATACAAGGGGATCCAGTATCCCCTTTTTTATTTATCATAATGGCAGAAGCTTTAGGGAGGATGATTTCAAAAATAATGGAAGATGTATAGAAAGGTATAAAGGTGGCCTAGGGTCTAAGAGCCATATCTCATTTATAGTTTGTTGATGATACTTTTCTACTTGGAGAAGCCTCATTTAGGGAAGCTTGTACAATGAAAAACATGATTGACATTTATAGTAGATTGTCAAGTCAAATGGTAAATTGGAGGAAGTCTGAGGTTTTTTTCTTCAACACTTTAGTTTTAAAGCAAAGGAAATATCCAAAATTTTAGAAATGAAAATTGGTAGCCTACTTGGGAAATATCTTGGTATCCCTATTTTTTGAGGGTAAAGTCATTCAAATTTATAGAGAAACTTGGTTGATTGTTTCCTGAATTGGATGGATGGATGGAAAAGTAAATGGCTTACATCGACTAAAAGGATATTGATGCAAAATTTTGTGATCCCGACCATTCCTCTATATTCCATGATGTGTATGAAGATTCCTTTTAAAGTCTTAAGAGTTATCGAGAAAAATATGCAGAAGTTATTTTGGAATGGTGCAAAGGAGGAAGACAAAATACTACTTTTATTATGGGCTAAAATTGGTCGATCAAAGTAAGCTAGCAGTGTAGGTTTGAGAAATTGGCTGATTATGAATGAAGCAATAGGAGAAAAACTTGTTTGGATCATTTATAAAAATCTAAATCAATTAGGGCTGAAAATTTTTAAGGTGAAATACTAGGATAGTCAGGAGGATCAATATATTTTTACTATTGGGAATCCCCCAAGAGGATCAACTATATGGAGTTTACTAGTTTCTTGTAGAAGGATCATTACAGAGCATACTTCATGGCAAATTGGAGATGGGAGACAAGCTAATTTTTGGATGGATCTTTGGGATGGTTTGGAGACCTTGGGAGACAATTGAAATCTAGAAGAGGTGAAGCACACTCTTTGTATGTAGTGGGGACTAAAAGTCAAAGATTATATGGAAACAATACTGGTAGATGGGAACTTGGAGTGGGTTTGGAAATTGGTGGAGAATGTTCTAGTGAATGATCACCAGTAAAGATTAATTGAGGATATTTTTAGTAGAAGGAAGGCTTTTTTATTAGATAGAGAGGACAAAGTTGTGTGGTGCAAAGCAAAATATGGTAAATGTTGACTATTTTTGTGTCAACTTAGCTGTAGATCAAGCTTGAGAAATATTTTCCCATAACCTATGTGTTATGTGCACTGTGTTAGTTGCATCATGTTATGTGCATCTGTGTCTAACATTTCATGTTAGTCATCACAGTGGAGGAGTGCCAGGAAGGAGTATTTTCATCTATTTAGGATCTAGGATTTTATTTTTGAGTTGACTGACTTGGGTGGTCAACTCACTTAAAGTTTCAACTGGTTGAAGGGTCTTTAGTCATTTATAGGTTGGTTCCCCCCACTTCCCCTTACCGACCATGAGGGTTTTCTTCCAAGGGTTAAGCCCTGTTAACCTGCAAGTTTTTAAGGACACATGAATAATTATTATGGGCTAGCGAGATAATAGATCCGACTAGGGATCAAGTTTCCCCGCATGCAAAAGATAGAGGCAAAGATGACAATGTGGGGTAAGAAAAGTAAGCGGTTTGATCACCCCACCACCTTGCGACATATTTTGAAGAGGCAAAGTGATCTTGCAGGGAAGAAAACACATACTACATATGGCATTCCTTACTATCCTGTGAGAGGGGTCAAGGCCAAAAAAGGATAGATGTGGGTAAGAAAGAAAAGTGAACAAAGGCTTCCCCACCATCCGGAAAGGGATTCTGAGAAAGCGGTTAGGCCCTGCAGTGTAAGAAAACATAGAGAGAATAGTGTTCCCCCTCATCCCGTGCCCAAGATACAACAATGATATACAAAGTGAGCCCAACTCACCAAGTGGCATGTGTGCAGCCATGTATTTTCACTTAGTGGCCTAATCAGACGACCATATTTAAAGTTTCATTAAGCCTTTTGGAGTGCTACATGGAGAGATCTTGCACATCCATCTTCATGTGAATCTCTCCAATCAATGACCAATTTGCAAACTTATAGGGGCCATTGGCATTTAAAACTTTGTGTAGTGTGGTTGTCAACCCGATGGTTGAGGAACCTTTTCTACCCAGTCGATGCCTGATTTTGAATCAAATTTCGTCCAACCACCGGATTCTTTCAGCATTACTCTAGACATGACTCCTATAGCCAATTTCAGACACCACCCATGCATCTTCAAGGTATTCTGTAGACTTTTGTGCCTGCAGACTATTAGAATAATTGGTGGACAACTGACAGGGGGGTGACTCAATTGTCAATAGATTATATTAATCAAACCACTTTATAACCTTTAACCAGAGCACATAAACATTGAATACCAGAATAGCAAAAATAGATATCGGTAAGCAATAAAACTTAAGAATGAAAAAAAGAATTAACACAATGCAACCATACCACATACCACCATGATTTATACAAGGAAAACCCAGTGAAGGGAAAAACCATGGTCGGAAGCCTACCCACAATCAGATGATACTTCTGTAGAAAGTATGTGATACAATAAGGGACTTGCACATGCAGGAAGGCACACTGCCTAGAGCGTACTGCTCATCACAAAGGAGTCTTACTGAATATAGAGAGGTTATAACCACCTAAATACAATTGGACAATAATCCAGAAGAATGAACTGCCAGAGATAGCATCTACCATGCCTGATTACAGTCCCAGTTAAGCTCAATACCAGAGGCCTTTGACCTCTTAAACCCAATTCGATCACCTATGATCGACCAAGTCTCCTTCGCATATGATATTTCATTCCACAACCATGAACATATATTTCATTCCCATACCCATAATCTACAATGAGATCTTACATCAATTTATACAAGCCCTAAGGCCTAAACCAATTAGGTTGGCCACCTAAAAGATATTACAATAAGATCATTATATACATATATATTACAATGATATGCCATGTCGACTTTAGACCAAAACAACATTAACCAATCCATAAATCATCTCGGTAATGTGTAGAGAACATGTTAACATGATACCGGTCCATAACCTAGATAGGTACCAGACCTAATCTGGGTCCACCATGCCAAAGTGATGTCTCCAACTAGTCGAGCCATGATCAAGGATCACCTTTTGATGCTGAATTCCATCTGTAAACTGTCAAAGTTTCTCAGTAAAAGCTTTGTTGGTAAAACCTTAAACCCTTACCGGTAACACAAGATCTTCAACCGGTAACCAAAATAGCTAGTGTTGACATCAATGCAACACATAATCAATTCCTCCATATTGCTAGCAATCTCCCCCTTTAGCATTGATGGAAACACTAGATGTGAAAAAGAAACATCTAAGTGCCAAGAAGTGCCAAACATTTCTCATAGAAGATATAACAATTAAAAACTAAAAAAATCCCAGCAACTCCCCCTGAGGAGTGCAGTCCAATCTGAAACTGATCTATATCTCTCTCCCATAAACATTATTTTTTACATATAACTCTCCCCCTTTGATATCAATGCTAGAGATATGACATAGATACTAAAATTTTGTGAATCTCAAAGCTTACTACTCCCCCTAAGTAGTAGCACCTCTACATCAACCCAGAGAAAAGGATAAAGATGATGATGCATACCAAACTGATGGTCTGCTCCATCAATTAAGTTTTTACCAGAGGGGTAGATACCCCTAACCTATCTCTCAAATACTCAAATGATTCCTTAGACAAAATTTTAGTGAATATATTTGCAATCTGTTCTTTAGTGTTCACATAAACCAGTTTGAATTCCTTTTCTTCCACCTTGTCCTTCAGAAAGTTATATTTTATTGATATGTGCTTATTCTTAGAGTGAAATATCAGATTCTTAGACATGTTAATAGCTGCATAGTTATCATTATAGATAACTACTAGTTCACTACAATTTACCTTGATATCCTTCAACATTTGCTTCATCCACAAGAATTGAGTGCAATTAGTTGATGCTACAACATATTCATCTTCTGCAGTAGATAAAGAAATGCATGACTATTTTTGGCTAATCCATGAAACCAATTTCTTTCCAAGAAATAAAGCTCCACCAAAAGTGTTTTTCCTAACATCAGTATCTCCTGTCCAATCTGAATCTATATATGCACATAAAGTGAAGTTATCTTTCTTTAGGATTACTTTGATATCTTGAAACAATACTTACTGCATTCATAATATCTGGTCTAGTTTGAGTTAGATATAATAAGCCACCAATCATAGACTTATACCTTGTCGAATTTACTAGTACAGATGTGTCTTTCATAGATAATTTTTCACTTCTCACCATAGGAGTACTTACCGGTTTGGAATTATCCATACCAAACTTCTTCAACAGTTCCCTTAGATACTTACTTTGACAAATAAAGATGCCTTTGTCAGTTTGAGTAATCTGCAAACCTAAGAAAAATCTCATCTCACCAATCATTGACATTTCAAATTCATTCTTCATATTATTAGATAATTTCATGCACAATTTATCTTCACCTCCAAAAATGATATCATTAAAAAATACTTCAATAATCAGAATATCATCATCAATGATCTTATAATATAAATTACTATCAACACTGCCTTTAGTAAAACCAAGCTTCAAAAGATATTTATCCAACCTTGCATACCAAGCTCTAGGAGCTTGTTTCAATCCATATAAATCTTTCCTTAACTTGCAAACCATATCTTTATCATCTGTCAGTGAAAATCCATCAAGTTGCTCAATGTATACCTCTTCCTCAAGTTCACCATTCAAGAATGCACATTTAACATCCATTTGAGAGACCTGATAGTTTTTATAAGCTGCATAGGAAAGATATTTATCCAACCTTGCATACCAAGCTCTAGGAGCTTGTTTCAATCCATATAAATCTTTCCTTAACTTGCAAACCATATCTTTATCATCTATCAATGAAAATCCATCAGTTTTCTCAATGTATACCTCTTCCTCAAGTTCACCATTCAAAAATGCACATTTAACATCCATTTGATAGACCTGATAGTTTTTATAAGCTACATAGGAAAGAAATAGACTAACAGCTTCAATTCTAGCTATAGATACAAATGTCTCACCATAATCAATTCCTTCCATTCCAAAATATCCTTTACAAACCAATTTAGCCTTGTTTCTTACAACTTGACCATCCTCATTTATTTTATTTCTAAAAACCCATTTAGTTCAAATAACATTCTTATTTTTAGGTAGGGGAACTAAAGTCCAAGTCTCATTCTTCTCTTTATGATCTAATTCATCTTCCATAGCCTTTAACCAATATTTATCTTTACAAGCTTCAATAACAGATGCCAGTTCAATTTGAGAAATAAGAAATACCTCTTCATTTGCCAATATTTTTCTTGTCATAACTCCCTTGTTCCTATCTCCAATGATTTGATCTTCAGAATGATTTAACCTTACATACCTTGTTGTCTTTTGAACTTCAGGTTCACTATTTTGATCATCAGTCACAGTTGAATTTTTTGATTGTACCAGTGTAACTTGTGAGACTCTGCGAGAAGCGAGAATGGAGCCAAGATCTGATGTCGGTCGTAGATCACATGCAACTCCTCACGCAACAGATGATCAAAGATCAAAATAGCTTAATGAAGATAATTTTGATATGAGAGAGAAATAGAGACAAAGAAGAGAATTTGGAGAAGACTCTCACCGAGCTATCACTTCACCTACTTGACTAGTGAAGGTGAGAGTATAGTGCTTATTATATAGAAAAATATAAGCATATACATCCAAGGGGTGCATTAACTCCTATTCCCCATAAAAAGTGGGAGGTTTTACCTTCATGGTAAATGCCAAAACATGTGGCATAACCTCCTTACATGAAGACAAAAAAGGAGTTGAGAAAGTTGGCACATAAGGCCAAAAGAGGGTGTGAAACCCAACTACCCCATAACCCACTTAGGAAATGACAAAATAGTGGTTATGAGAGGTGGCACAACAAGCCAAAAGAGGGTGTGTAACTCAACTACCCATGTGAGGTGGAGAGTTACACATGTAGCTGAAGTATTTCACCATGTGTCCTCATATAAACCACTCCTATTAACCTAAGCAAGCTTAAATAATATGTGTAGGAAAAAATAAATATCCCCTAACATAAGGAAAATAAAAAACCTACACTAACACCCCCCCTTAAGCGTAGCTTAGGTGGGTGAAAATATGGGTCCCGACAAATGCAACCATGTTAGGTACCCATGTACATAGATAGCCCCCCCAAAAGAAGAAGCCCCCCCATAAGAGGAATAGCCCCCTCCCTAAATAAGGAGAGAAAGAAAGGAGGACTAAGAAGTCCCTCCTATAGTAGACACCTGTTGTATCCCAAGCAGAGATCACAAATGAAGGAACTTGCTTTCGGTGAAGGGTTTGGTGAAGATGTCTGCAATTTGCTCCATTGTAGAACAATACTTAAGATCAATGATGTCTTCCTGAATGAGCTCTCAAATATAGTGCATATGTATCTCAATGTGTTTCATCCTCTGGTGATGAACTGGATTTCTTGAGATCTATATAGCACTTTGATTATCACAAAAGATGATAGTAGGCTTCCTAACTGGAATACCAAACTCAGTGAGAATATTCTGAAGCCAAATAGCCTCAGTGGTGGCATTAACTGCCCCTCGATACTCAGCCTCTATTGTTGAAAGAGCAATTGCAAACTGCTTCTTACTCGACCAACAAACTGGACCAGAACCAAGTGAGAAGCAATACCCTAAAGTGGATTTGCGATCCTGAGAATCACCCGCCCAATCTGAATCCGTATATCCCACCAAGTCAATATCCATGCTTGCTGCATACTGAATTCCATAATTGTGAGTACCCTGAATGTAGTGGAGAATCTGCTTAGCTGCTTTCCAATGCAACTCATGTGGCTCCTGCATGAATCTAGAGACCATGCCCACCACATATGAAATGTCAGGTCTCGTATGAGTCAAGTAGAGGAGGCTCCCAACAATTTGTCGATATAAAGTGCTATCAACCAAGGGTGAAGAGCACTTAGCCTCAAGTTTGACCCTAGACAAAAAAGGAGTAGGTGCAGGCTTACAGTCGGCCATGTGAAATCTAGAGAGCATATCGAGTGCATACTTGGGTTGTCCAAGAAAGATGCCTGAAGAAGATTGAGTAATCTTAATTCCCAAGAAGTAATGTAGAAGACCCAAGTCTGACATCAGAAATCTATCATGTAGAGCAGTTTTCACTACCTTGATGGTGGATGAATGACTCCCTGTGATCAACAAGTCATCAACATAGAGAATGAGAAATGTGAGAGTATCATCCTGGTGCAAAATGTAGATGTTCGGATCAGAATGGCATCGAGTATAACCAATTGTTAGAAGGAAGGAGTCCATCTTGGCATACCAAGCTCGAGGAGCTTGTTTGAGGCCATAGAGATACTTTCAAAGTCGACACACAAGTGAAGGATCTTGAACAAACCCTTGTGGCTGCTCCATGTAGATTTCCTCTTGAAGGTCACCATGAAGAAATGCACTCTTGACATCCATCTGATGAACTTCCCAATGATGGGTTGCAGCAATAGCAAGGACAAGCTGGATGGAATTCATCTTAGCAACTGGAGCAAAAGTCTCAGAGTAATCAACCCCTGGAACTTGGGAAAAGCCTTTTGCTACCAAGCGAGCCTTATACTTATCGACCAACCCATCTGCTGCAAATTTTGTTCAATAGATCCACTTGCATCAACAAGTTTCCTTCCCTTAGGAAGAGGAACTAAATCCCATTTGTGATTCCTTTCTAAGGAATTAAACTCTTCTTGCAATACAACATCCCATTCGGGAACACCTATAGCTTCTCGAAAAGACTGTGGATCAGAAGCTAAAGCAATGAAGAGATGTGGAGCTTGCTGATATTGTGACCTAGTTCTTCTAGAATCTGATGGATCACCAAGCCAATCTCCTGCTGACTCAAAAGTTTGTCGAGCCCAAAGAGGCACTGAAGCTGGAGAGTCTGGGGGAGAATCATCAACCTCTGAAGGATGACTATGAGAAGAATGTGAATCCTCACCATCACTGTCACCATCTCAAGTGGAGGAAGAAGACTCCTAAACATGATTAGGAGGATTAAGATCCTCAAAAGAACTGTCAACATCATGCAATGTCTCCAATGTGATAGTGGATGGAAAAGTGGTATGAGAAGAAATAGAAGAACTCTCCTCAAAATGAACACTCCTCTCAATGAACAACTCATGTGTAGAGGGATGGAGAAGTCTATACCCTTTGACATCATCTAGATACCCAACAAATATGCAAGGCTTGCTCTACGGATCCATAGCCTTGCATTTCTCTGCTAGAATGTGGGCCCATGCAAGAGAACCAAACACTCTGAAATGCTTAACTGTAGGTTTCTGACCGGTCCAAGCTTGGAAAGGAGTTACCCCATTCACAGCTTTATGAGGAACTCAATTCTGGATGTAACATGCACAATTGATGGCCTCTGCCCAATACTAAGGTGCCAAAGACTTGGAGTGAATCATACAATTTTCCATCTCCTTCAAGGACCTATTCTTCCATTCTGCGACACCATTTTGTTGAGGACTGTATGGAACTGTGTGTTGCATGTTGATACCTTTTGAAGAACAAAATTGTTCAAATTGATTATTAACATATTCACCCACATTATCTGTACGCAGAATCTTGATGAGCTTCCCAGATTGTTTCTCTGCAAAAGCTTTGAAATCTAGAAAATTCTCAAATACCTCAGACTTTTGTTTGAGAAAGTAAACCCATGTAAATCTGGAAAAGTCATCAATAAATGTTAAGATATATCTAGCCCTATTGAAAGATGGTTGTGGAAATGGTCCTGCCAAGTCACTATGTACCAACTCCAATAGCTGTGGAGCTCACTATGCTTTGCCTTTATCATACTTCTCCTCAGGATGCTTACCAAGAATACATCCCTGGAAAACTCCATTAGAAAATCGAATAGAAGGCAACCCTAAAACCATGTCTTATTTACTGAGTTGTTGCAAGTAACGATAGTTCAAGTGGCCAAATCATTGATGCCACAAACAACTAATCTCATCTGCATGAGTGAGTAAAACTGTCGAAGGAGAGTTAGGAACAAAGTGAGAAAACTGATATAATCTGGATTGATGATCTGCTTTTCCCACATCAATAGTAGACCCATTATGCATTTCACTGATTACCACTATATCTGGCATGAACTCAACTCGCTTGCTAGAACCAGTGTGAGTGATCTGATAAACAGATAGGAGATTAGTTGATAAAGATGGAACACAAAGGACATCCTTAAATGTTCGTTCACCCACATCAACAGACCCTCTCCCATGCACTTCAACAAGACTGTCATCACCCATTAGTATGGAAGGCATAGAACATGGCTCTAAAGAGGTGAAATCATCTTTTGAAGAAGCCATGTGGTGTGAAGCACCCGAGTCAATTATCCAAGAATTGGGTTGTGAAGCAACAGCAACTAGGGCCTTACCCTTTCCTTTCCCTTTACTCTTATTTGTATCCTTAGAAGATCCTTTTGATGAACTCTGTTTGACTGAATCAGGCACCTTGATATTATTCTTTTCAAGAAGATTTGAAAGGTGATCAATTTGTTTCTTTAAACACTTATGTTCATCATGACTAGGCCTCTTACAATAAGAACACTTGACCTTCTCCTTCTTAGGTTGTTCACCTCTTGATGAAGAGGTTTGATTATCTTCTTTTGAAGTAGCAGATTTCTGATCTTTTTTCTTCTCTCCTTGGTTCTTTTGTTTCTTATCTTGCTTACTAGACCCTTTTTGTTCTTTTTTGCCTTGATTTACAACTAAGGCATGTGACTTAGAGGGTTTTATTGTACCCATTTGAACCAATTTGTCTTGCTCCCTAGTGAGTTCTACAGCAAATTCATCCAGAGAAGGCATTTTGAATGTGGTACCTAGGGCACATTTTGTAGCATAGAATGTAGAAACAAACACTGAATAGTTAGGACCAAGCTTAGAAAGAATACTTAAGATCAGTTGCTTATCATCTTTCTTAGTTCCACACCGTTCCAACTGCAATCTTACAGACTTAAGTTTAGTGAAGAAGTCTTGTATAATATCAATATTGGTTGGATTCAACCCTATGAGTTCATTCTCTAACTGATGACCTCTTAGCTCATCCTGCTTACAAAAGAGGTTTTCCAAAGTGGTCCACACTGCATTTGGTGTAGTGGTAGATTCAATGTGAAAAAGAAGGTCTGGAGAGACCGACATACATAGAGTACCAAAAGCTTCATCACATTTATTAAACCATTTAATCTTTTCTGCACCATCTTAAGGTTCAGTTTCAAGTCCCATAGTAACACGATGATATCCATGTCTTTTCAGATATATTATCATCTTAGATTTCCATTCAAAGTAATTATATGGTGTTAAAAGTGGAACTATAGATGCATCCATGATAGTAGAAAAGAAGATTGCAAAGAATCAGGAAAAGTGCAAGAAAGAAGGCATAAAAGACACCCCCCCTTTTCACTAGTCTTAGAAATCACCACCCCCCCAAATATTACAAGGTTGGCACTTTATAATTAGTGCATTTATAAGGCTTTTTATCAAATTACAATTCTTTAAGAAACCAATAGAGATTTCAAATACAAATAATTTGAGACAAGATCTGAAACAAATCAGCCTTATAACTGCTTAATTTATCTCAATACCTTTCCAACAACTATTAGTTTTTGAAAAATAGAGTTGTGAGGAGAAAGATATGACCAGTTGAAGAGAAAAAGAAGCAGCTGATACAACCTTTAATATCTGATAGAAAAAGGCAAAAAATTTCAATTAGACCTGCAATAATGGAGAGTGCTCATTTCCAGCTTTCCGTCAAGTATTTGTTTGCAAAAATCTGACACCCGAGGCAAAAGTTGTGCAACTTTTAAGAAATGTTGTTGAATTTCCCTGATAGAAAAAATGGATTAGGCCCTATTCAAGCTTGATTTTTGCAAAATTTATTCATTTTCTGGAAATTCCATCCAAAACCTAGAATTTTTTCGATGCTGAGAAGAAAACCCAGAAATCGTTTTTTGTGACAGTGAACAGAAGTTGAAACACTAAAGCCGAAATGAAAACAGCTCCAGTAAAAAAAAATTACTCTGATTTTTTACTGTGTCCTCCAAACTCTGATTTTGGTGAAGTAAAAGTCACTTTTGACTTTGTCAAGCCTTATGGACACTCTGGAAATTCTTATTAAGCTTCCAATATTACCACAAAGCTGCAATCACCCAGATCTTACAAGGACACATACATGTAAACTAGATTTAACTAGAAGCTATTTTCCTTTAAACTGTTCTGATTCTCCATATCACATGAGAATGCAGGAGAAGAGTATACTTAGTTTTAAGGAAACTATTAGCTATATAAAAGTCTCAAATCCCTCAAATAAATTAAGAAAAACAATGAGCTATACTAGACAATAAGCTCTGATACCATGTGAGATTCTGCGAGAAGCGAGAACCAAGCCAAGATCTGATGTCGGTCGTAGATCACATGCAACTCCTCATGCAACAGATGATCAAAGATCAAAATAGTTGAATGAAGATAATTTTGATATGAGAGAGAAATAGAGACAAATAAGAGAATTTGGAGAAGACTCTCACCAAGCTATCACTTCACCTGCTTGACTAGTGAAGGTGAGAGTATAGTGCTTATTATATAGAAAAATATAAGCATTTACATCCAAGGGGTGCATTAAATCCTATTCCCCATAAAAAGTGGGAGGTTTTACCTTCTTGGTAAATGCCAAAACATGTGGCATAACCCCCTTACATGAAGACAAAAAATGAGTCGAGAAAGTTGGCACATAAGGCCAAAAGAGGGTGTGAAACCCAACTACCCCATAACCCACTTAGGAAATGACAAAATAGTGGTTATGAGAGGTGGCACAACAAGCCAAAAGAGGGTGTGTAACTCAACTACCCATGTGAGGTGGAGAGTTACACATGTAGCTGAAGTATTTCACCACGTGTCCTCATATAAACCACTCCTATTAACCTAAGAAAGCTTAAATAATATATGTGTAGGGAAAAATAAATATCCCCTAACATAAGGAAAATAAAAAACCTACACTAACATAACTATCTCAATGGCTTGGATTAGTTGAGGCATTGTTAGTTCAGTTATGATCATTTCCACTGTCAGTTCCCTATCATATGATATAGATTGATTTATGTATTTCTCATCCACTTTCACATTTGCGCTCTCCACAATTTTCTGCAATCTTTTGTTATAACATATATATTCTTTGAATTGAATTGAGTATCCAAGAAATATCCCTTCATCACATCTAGGATCAAACTTTCCAATTGAATCATCCCTTTTGATATAACATTTACTTCCAAAAATTCTGAAATATTTAACAGTAGGTGTATGTCCAAACTATAATTCATAAGGGGTCTTACCAGTTTCACCTTTGATGTGAACTCTGTTGAATGTGTAGGTTGTTGTACTCACTGCTTCTCTACAATAGATGTGAGGCAATTTGGCTTCCATCATCATGGTTCTTGCTGCATCAAAAATGGTTCTATTCTTCCTTTCCACTACTCCATTTTGTTGAGGAGTCTGGGGTGTAGATATTTGTCTCCTAATTCCATTTGTCTCATAATAACCATTGAATTCATGAGAAGTGAACTCACTGCCTTGATCTGATCTTAGACATTTGATTTTCAATCTAGTTTCTATTTCCACCTTTGCTTTATAGATCTTGAATTTCTCAAAGGCTTCAGATTTCTCTCTTAGAAAAGTCACCCACATAATTCTAGAATAATCATCAATTATCAGCATGAAATACCTATCACCTTGAAAACTTCTAGTCCTTGTTGGACCACATAAGTCAATATGAATTAAATCAAGCACTTCATTAGATTTATCATATATGCTCTTAAAAAAAGTTCTAACTTTCTTTCCCAATTGGTATTCCTTACATAACAGGTTATGAGGCTTTATAATCTTAGGTATATCTCTAATTGCCTTTGTTGAACTGATCTTAATAATACAGTCAAAATTAACATGATACAACCTCTTATACCATAACCAACTCTCATCAATATGGGAAATTAAACATGTCTTATTACCAATGTTCAAGTGAAATATATTACCTCCAGTATGAGTACTAGTTGCAATCTCCAAACCAGTTTTGTTAATGATTTTGCATTTTATATCTTTAAACTGATGTTGGAATCCCTTGTCCACCAATTGACCAATACTTAAAAGATTATGCTTTAAACCTTCTACATAATAGAAATTTTCAGTATTATGCTTGCCATCCAAAGAAATAATACCTCTACCTGTGATCATACATGCTTTGTTATCCCCAAATCTGACTTGACCACCATTGTATTCTTATAGGGACATAAATTTTCTTTTATCTTTAGTCATATGATGCAAGCATCCACTATCAATTACCCATTCATCCTTGCCTTCAACTTTTGGTGCCAGGGCCTTTTCTTCATTCTTGATAGCCAGTTCTAGTTCATCTTCCTTTAAAGCATAGAACACCCATTCCTTTCCATTGTCGGATCCACTAGTAGAGTATGTTGTCAGTTCATCCTCAAAGTCATCACTTACTCCTTCCTCATCCGCTCTGTAGCATTGTTTATTTTTCTTGAATATATATCTGTTCTGATTAGGCTTAAATGATTTCTTAACTCTTTCTTCAAATCTTGCATTCCTTTCAGGACATCTAGATGCAAAATGACCAATCTTATTACATGCAAAAAATTTAAAAGGTTTTTTTCCTTCATACTTACTTCCTGTCGGTCCTTTAGGTACTCTTCTAGAAAATAAGGCTTCAAGTTGCTCATATTCCTCATCCTCTTTCCTCATATCTTCCAATTCCTTTGCATACAAGGATTTCCAATCACTTTTGTCAGTAGATGATGATGCATGACAAGCAGGTTCAGACTTTGTAGCTCCAGATGGTCCAAATTCTTCAAGCTCAAAAGAAGATAATTTTCCAATCAGAATGTCTTTGTTAACTAAATTGTTTTCCATTGTTCTCAATTCATTAAATGTAGTTGCCTTCATCTTGTAAGTCGGTGGAAGGGCTCTCAAGACTTTGGAAACTATTTCATCTTCACTCAGAGATCCTCCACAACATTTAATTCCCATGACAATCTCATTTACTCTTTCCATAAATGTAGCAATTCTTCCATTATCTTCCATCTTCAAGTTCTCATATCTTACTTGGTAATGATCAAGTTTAGCAATTTTGACAGTAGGGTCACCTTCATTCAGAGTTTTCAATTTATCCCACATAACCTTTGCTGATGATTTATTAGTCAATCCCATGATTTGTTGATCAGTATGTGCACACAAGAGGGATTCTCTACCTATGCAATCATTTTCAATATTCGCATCCAAGTCTGTAGGAGTAGGATTTCCGGATGCCAGATCATAAGGTGTATATCCTTTCTTAGTGATCTCCCAAATATCCTTGCCAAGACATCTAAGATGAGTCTATATTCAGATTTTCCATATCCCATAATTTTTTCCATCAAGCTTAGGGATTTCTCTTCTGAAAATAGTTGCTGGTGGATTTGAAGTATTAGTTGCCATAGGATCTACCTCAAGTGGTTAAGCTTTTGCAAAAGAGGACCAAATCTCTGATACCAATTGTTAGGATAACCACTGGAAACTAAGAGGGGGGGTGAATCAGTGTCAATATATTATATTAATCAAACCACTTTATAACCTTTAACCAGAGCACATAAACACTAAATAATGGAATAGCAGAAATAGATACCAGTAAGCAATAAAACTTAAGAATGAAACCGTACCACATAACACCATGATTTGTACGTGGAAAAACCAGTAAAGGGAAACACCACAGTGGGAAGCCTACCCACAGTCAGATGATACTTCTGCAAAAAGTATGTGATACAATAAGGGGCCTACACATGTAGGAAGGCACACTGCCTAGAGCATACTTCTCATTATAAAGGAGTCTCACTGGCCCCAAAGAGGTTATAACCACCTCAATACAATTGGACAACAATCCAGAAAAATGAACTGCCAGAGATAAAATCTACCATGCTTGATTACAGTCTCGATTAAGCTAAATACTGGAGGCCTTTAATCTCTTACTTAAACCTAATTTGATCACCTATTATCAGCCAAGTCTCCTTTGCATATGATATTTCATTCCACGACCACGAACATATATTTCATTCCCACACCCATGATCTACAATGATATCTTACATCAATTTATACAAACCCTAAGGCCTAAACCAATTAGGTCGGCCACCTAAAAGATATTATAATAAGATCATTACATACATCCATATTACAATGATATGCCATGTTGGCTTTAGACCAAAACAACATTAACCAATCCATAAATCATCCCGGTAATGTGTAGAGAACACGTTAACATGATACCGGTCCATAACCTAGATAGGCATCTAACCTAATCTAGGTCCACCACACCAAAGTGATGTCTCCAATCAATTGAACCATAATCAAGGATCACCTTCTACATCCTGAATTCCATCTAGAAGCTGCACCAACACCACTTGTGCATTCTGTCAAAGTTTCTCAGTAAAAGCTTTGTCGGTAAAACCTTGAACCCTTAACGGTAGCACAAGATCTTCTATCGGTAACCAAAACTTGGCCACTAGTAACCAACCAAAAGAGCTAGTGTTGACATCAATGACAAAACATCAATGTAACACATAATCAATAACTCCTCCATATTGCCAACACAGACGCAATCCCAATGCATTCAATTGTAGAGATTTGCTCCTTTTGTAGGGATTTTGTTTTTCTAGAGACAGAGGATGCTCTCAAAGCTGAATTCAGTATGTCATCAGATCATCCTTCATCTAATCTTCCTCCTCTTGGATATTGTGTAACCTAATCTTGGCTAGGGCTAGGGTTTCTTAACTCCAACTCAATCTGAGTTATGCTTGAGATTTAAAGGAAATTTTGTAGCCCTACTTAAGGGTCCTTATTTTCTCTCTTATTAAATTTCATGTTTTCTGTAACTATAAATATTGTCTTGCCTTTGCATTAATAAAATTATCTTCCTTCCCTCTTTTTTATTTAGATAATCTATGTAGTGTG
Organism: Cryptomeria japonica; assembly: GCF_030272615.1. Classification (NCBI taxonomy): domain Eukaryota; kingdom Viridiplantae; phylum Streptophyta; class Pinopsida; order Cupressales; family Cupressaceae; genus Cryptomeria; species Cryptomeria japonica. The sequence continues at coordinate 617,825,728 of NC_081408.1, read as the reverse complement.
TTCTACCTCTTTATTTGAATGCATCTCTTTCTAGTTCTTTAGTTTATCTGATTTTGTTGATCCCTCTATGTATGTTGATTGTGAATTACTTTAATTCATCTCTTCGTCCTATAGAATTCTAACCTTCACTTATTCTTATGAAGCTAATTTAGATAGAATCTTGTGCATACCTAAGGTAGTTTTATTGATGTATTTTGGAGTCATGGGAAAAGAGGATAAAACTTCTATCTAGGTGCAAACCTTATTTCCCCTCTTTCAAGAATCCCTTCTTTCTCCCTTTTCCCACTAAAAACTAGTTGAATAGATATTTTGGTGTTGGGTTAGTCCAACACTCGCAATCAGATTGGAAAGAAAATTGGCCTTCTCTAGGGACTCAACCTCACTTTTGCAAGTCCCACACTTGGGAGGTTGTTTCTATGTTGTACAAGGTTGATGATCAAGGTTGTTCATTAAGCGGATACACTTTTATGACAATAGTTTTTGGCATGCCCGGTGGGATAAATCTTTTCAATCTTTGCAAGTGATTCAATGTTTCTCCAAGAAATCCAAACTTTGGAGGAAATCAATCAAGCACCTGGTGACTCTAAGGAATAGATTTAGACTCTCAGTGATTACCAGTGCAACTTATATGCCAAGAAGACAAACTAGGTCATCTTCAAAAGGTAATTTTCAATTCACTTATCTTCCTTATTCAGGTTATATGAGAACTAGTGCTACACATTGTTTATCACAGGTTAGGGGAACTCAAGAAGAAGCACCCACACCCATAAGGTCCCATTCTACCCCTCCTATTACAAGATTATCACAGCCTCAAGGTGTTGCACATTGTTGTTGCTAGGATATGTTGTTGTCATTGATATTAACATATTCCTTCTTTGGTGATTGTAGACTAGTTTATTGGGCTTATTGTATGGTGCATGGAGTATCTTTAGTATCATTATATTCTTTTGTACTGGTATTGGTTATCCAAGAAGCTTAATTGATCATATCAGATGATCCAATTTTGTAGTTTATTTATTTGATCAATGCTTTGCAGAGTTCAGTATTTCATCTAAAATATTCTCGTGTGATTAGATCTTGATCTAATATTTTGGGATATTGTTTGGGATTGTCTTGTGTATCTTCATTTAAGATGGTTTGTAATTTGGTTCTCCACAAGTTATCTTTTCTTCATGGTAGTTGTTGTTGGTTGAGTGTTCTTGAGTTTCAGATGTTGATCAATGAATATTTGATAAGTGGTGTTGGTGCAACTGTTGTTGATGATTACAACATTCTTGCTAGTGTTTCCTAATTGTGTCCTATTTGTTTTGATGATCTGCATTGATCGTTGTGTAAGTTCTTGGTGATTTTGCTGAACCGATGATGTTCTTCATATTATGTGATTTTCCTGGTGATGTAGCATGTTGTAGTTGATCTTGGCATGATTTTCAGTGGTGTTGCATGTTTGGAGATTTGATTTAGGTCCATATTATGTCATGTAAATCATTATATTGGTCTAGTGGTCGATCTTTGTATCGTTTGATGTTATTTTGCAATTTTGAGTTGAGGGTTTAGCCGACCTTGTAGTCAAGGTTGATGAATTGTATAAATAGGTGATATAGATATGTTAATTAGGTATCATGGTTATGTCTTCATTATCAGAGAGTGGTGTATGTGAGATCAAGTGATTCATCCTTTGGCATTATGATTGAGAAGATATTTGTGTTGCGGAGCAAACAATTGTGCTTGATCGGAAATGTAATCAGGCATTTGGAGATGTTATACTTTCAGTTCATTTCTTTCAGATTGTAGTTTGAATCTTGTTGTAAGTTAGTGAGACTTCCCTGAGGGTTGTAGCCTTCTAGGTCATTATCTTTTGAGCAGTGATCTCTAGGTAGTGTGAATGAATGCATATGCTTTTCCCATTGTAATATTTTCACATACTAATGCAGAGTATCATCTTATTGTAGGTAGGTTCCCACCATGGTTTTTCCCGTAACTGAGTTTTCCACATCAAAATATATTGGCATTGCACACTCTAATGAGAATTGAAGGTGATTGAAGGTGTTGTCATTGATGGCAACTTACCGACAACATTGTGGATATCTTCAGGCACCGACACTAGCAAACTCTACATCGATAGACACTTCACCGACAACGACAATAATGTTTACCGACATCTCAGCCAACAGGATTTTGATTATTATATTTTGTATTTAATTGTAATATCTTTTTGTAAGCCGACATGGCATATTGTAATAAGACTCATATATAAGTATGAGATCTTGTAGATCATTTTGTAATACAACATAGAGGATAGATATGATGGATATGTAGAGAGAATATTAAGGCAAATTTTGTAGAAGGGTTTATGGTTATTGTATGAGCTTAAACCGGTACTGAATTTGGCATTACAGATGTTGTTTTGTAGCAGTACACTACTTTGGATTCTTATAATTCATTTTGTAAGTCAGCGAGACTTCCTTTTATAATTGAGCAGTGAGCTCTAGGCAGTTGGCCTTCCTACATGTGCAGGCCCCTCTTGTAAGTAATATCCATTCATTGGCTAGTGAGTGAATATTGTGGGTCACAAATCCCACCGAGGTTTTTCCCACACTGGGTTTCCTCGTTAAACATCTTGTGTTATGGTGTTCTTTCTATGTTGTATTTACTGCATTAATTCTTGTTTATCAGTACACTTTTCTGGAATGCAAAATACTTAATAAGGTCAACTATTTTGTTAACCGGTTAGATACTAATTCACCCCCCCCCCCCCCTCTCAGTATCTTTGGGACTATCATCAATCCTAACAATTGGTATCAGAGTCTGGTCATCTATTTTCAAAAGTCTAATAGCTTGAGGAAGATTCTGACACCAATAAAGATGGAAAACTTGAGAAAGCAATTAGAAGGAGCTCTTGCAGACTTTGATGCAGAAAAGTTGAAGAATATCAAACTTGAAGATGATCTGAGGACTGCACAAGAATTCATTCAAGGACTTCAAGAGAATCTTCCTATTTCTAGAAATAAAAGAAGAGAACTTCATGAGAAGATACAAAATGATGATGATGAAAATGAAACTCTTAATGAGCTTGTAAGCAAGATGAGGCAAGAAAACATGACCTTGAGGAATGAAATGCAAGACATGTCTATGAGATTTTGTAAAGACATTGAAAACAGAAAAAAGAATGAAGATGACTTGACTAGGAGACTAAATGATGCTGGAAATGAAAATCTAAGCCTCAGTCATGAAAATGATATGTTGAAGACAGATCTGATTCACATGGAACATGATAAAACTAAACTTATGAGACAAGGAATTTTTGGAAAATGAGTTGGCTACTGCAAATCAACATAAAGAGAAATTCAAGAAAAGTTCAGAAGAACTTGATGGTATGCTCAAAAGTCAGAAACCAAATGGAGACACTAATGGACTTGGATTTGAAGTTGGTGAAAGCTCTGGTACTACAAACAATCATGATCACAACAAACCAGTAAGACAACCTAATGCCTACAAATTTAATGGGAAATGCTTTAACTGTAACAAGTATGGTCATAGAGAAAATTAGTGTAGATCTAGAAACTATTAGAACACTAATGCACCCATCGGTTAATGTTCCAAATGCAACAAAATTGGTCATAATTTAGAAAATTACAGAATTAATGTAAGATGTTATGTTTGTGGAAGAATTGGACACTTATCTAATCAATGCAGAACACAATTCGACAGGATATGGAAAGGCTATTCAGAAAAACAATGTGACTTGTTATGCTTGTAACAAGATTGGACATATTGCAAAATTTTGTAGAAGCAAGACTTCATCGGCAAATAATAAAGGACCCAGTTTGAAAGGCAAAGAGAAGGTAGATGAGGTAAAGAAAGAATTTTCAAGACAATGGATTAGAAAGAGAGATCAGAATGTTGATGAGACTATTCCTTCGCCAGTAGAATAGAGTATTACTCCATCGGCAGGAGATTCTTCATCCAACTGAAAAGAAACCCTTGGGGGTATTGCAACAAATTGAAAATCATGCAAGTTTACCCTCAATTGATGGTAAGAAGTTGAACTTCTTCTTTACCGACAGATGTGTTAAGTTTCACTTAACCAACGAGCATTTATTGTGGTTGTTGAAGGAAAAGACATTATAAATTAGTGTTTTTACCTCTTTTTTCATTCACTGATCATTCAAAATTTCAAAGAGGATGAAAAACTTGAGTGAAGGCATCCAAAGCGAGAAGTGAAGCAAGTTATTTCAAGCATCCAAACCTATCAGGCAGATTAAGGTATTTATCAATGGCTTCCTCCTCTGCTCCAGAATTCATTGCAAATCCTACTATTATAGAAGTAATTAAATGCCCTAGGCCCGTTTTCAAGATTATCCCCGAAGTAGCAAAACATGATGATACCCTAGGTGCTTTTTCAAAAACCCCTAAAGGATTTGCATATGCAAAAGACCCTAAAATTTACATACATTGCCACATTGAGGAATTAGGTTATGAGGAAATCATGAAAACGTACAAAAAATGTTATCTGTGATGAAAATGGAATTGTGAAACCTGAACATAAGGTTATTGAGACCATAGGTTTTGTGGAAATCCTTGACATCCCAAAATTTCCTAAGGAAGTTGTAAGGATTGTGCTTAGCATATTTCATGGTGAATTATTTTGGCTAGACGATTCATAAAATCACTAGAGAAGCAGCTAGGGCAGTGACTGGCTTACCATCCACCGGTAGTAGGCCAGATAAAACTAAGAAATTTTCAAATAACACAGTGATGACTTTAACAAGTGTAACCTATGACAATAGATCCCTAAGAGTTAATGATGTAAAGGATGAGAATGTTAGATTCATTAGCATGATATTAGGATACAAAACCACACATGCTAACCGACTGAACTCAGTTTGAAGTCTATGTATTAAAAGTGCATATGATATGGTTAACAATGATGCTAAGATAGATATATGTGAATGGTTGAAAGATGAGTTGATTGACAATTTGAAGAAAATAAAAGGAGATAAGAAAGGTACTTTCCATTTTGGTAATCTTCTTGTATGCTTAATGTTGTATCTTACAAAAGAGGTTCCTAGTATAGGAAATAAAGACTTTGGTTATGACATACTAGTAGGAAAAAAACTGCTAGATATATTCACCGGTATGGGGACAGACAAGGACAACAATATCACAGAGTATTTCCAAGCATTTAAAGTAAAAATGAAAACAAGGGAAAGGTTACCACAAAGCATTGTAGACAAGTATCAAAAAGAAATTTGTTTTGTAATTAAGAAAGATGAGATCTGGATGGAGGTAGTTCTTCCTAGAATTGTTTGGGTGACAGAAATGGGATATGAGGCTGATGTGAACATAATTGAAACATATGCCAAAGCCCTACTTGAAGCCCCTAGAGAACCAAAAGAAAAGATTTTCGGTAGTGCAGAAACAATAGAGAGTGGTGTACAAACTTTGTTGAGAAAGAGAAACAAGAAGAACTGAATAGGCCTAAAACATTCAAGGTATACCAAAAGGATTGAGACAAGGGAAAAGGAAAGGTAGGTGGACTACCTAATATAAAAGTGATAGATAATTTACCACCACCTTCAGTTACTCCACTAATACTAGCTAACAATACACGGGCTACTGAGAATGTGGAAACACCACATGAGGATATAAACCCTGAGTCTAAAATCTTGTATACTATGAACATAGATACTTAGGAGGTAAATATTGTAGTTGACAAAGAAAGCACCGAGGAAAAGAAAAATGTTGTTGCTACTGAGCAACTAGCTGATAATGTTGAGATTGGATCATAGAGAGAACACATTGAGATTGGGGTTAGTAAAATGGTTACTGACAATACTGTCAATGCAAGTACTGAAAAACCAATAGAGATAGAGTTACCGGCTACTGAGAATACAGAGAAACCAATTGAGATACTAGTAGAGACTTAGACAGTTGATGATTGTCATCAACCGACAGAATTAATAGAGAAATCTTTTTTTCAGGCTTTGATGAAGGAGAGCTATTTCTCAGGGGGAGTACACCACAAGAGAAAATGCATCATCTCATTGGTACTATTTAGAGAATAGAAGCAACATTGAATGATAGCAACAGGTTTATTCTAAGTTTGAACTTGGTGTTGGCATTTTGATGATTATGTTCTGATTCTCATTGATGGATACACACTTGCTTTGAGATCACTTTTTGTATGTATGAGTTAAAGCTCAACCAATATTTGTTCCAACTGGTATGATGTATTATAGTCTTCAGACTATCAAGGTTTTGCAGAAAGTGTTTACCAGTCTCAAGCGGTATGAAGACCCCAAGCGGCTCGAGGGTCTCAAGCAGTACAAAGGAACAAAGTGGCACAACTCATATTTCCCAGTCTTCATTTTGTCAAATCGGCAACTGATATTTTGCTTAAACTGGTATTTTGTTTAAACTAGTAATACTTTGTGATGAGTTACCAACCAGCATATTGTGATGAGTTACCATCCACCGATTGCTTGGCGGTACCGACACTTTGATGGTGCATTTGTGTCATGTTACCAAAACTGTCCAGATGCATTGAACCTAGAAAATTGTATTATAATCCTATTGCACCGACATGAAATTAGATTCCTTTTTAAGGACATCATGTCTAGGGTTTTAGTGGGTTGTTGCTAGGGTTTAAGGTGGTTGATGAGTTTTTGTAAGTGCGATCATAGAAGAGAAGTTCAGGTCTGTGAGAGAAGGTAGAGTGTGAATGTGTTGAAGACTACAGTAATGTTGGAATGCATTAGGAATGAGCTATCAAGGATCTAACCAAGCAATCTGTGCTATTTGCTAGATCACTCACTTGTTGATTACTCACATATTCGACAAGTCTAAAGCCCTTAACCGGGTAGTCCCAAAAAGCCTTTTGTAAATCCTCTAACAAGGTGGTTCACATCTGTGGATCTAAAATCCTCTAGCAAGGTAGTCTTTAATCAGACTTATCTCCTAACAGAGATTGAGATTCCTAACAGGATCTGTTCTAGTAAAGAACATTGTATGACCTTAACCAATTTGACCTTAACTAGTCTAGTTCCTATTCTACAGATAGTTACTTGTGAGTTTCATCTCACCATGGTTTTTCCCATTTGGGTTTCCACGTCAAATATCTTGTGTTATGGTGTTATTTCTCTTGTGGGTGAATGCCTTATTTTCTATTTGGTTTGCATGTGTGTTAACCGATTTGTTTGTTAAACTGTTTTACCAGTTTACTGCTAGACTGTTAAGGTGTTTAAGTACAGTAATTTTTGGTATACTAATTCACCCCCCCTCTTAGTATTCATCAATTAGTATGAGAGCCAACCTTTCTATAAGTTTAACCACTTGGAAAGAGATATGGTGGAATACATTGTGAGGGAACTTACTTATCGGCTCACTCAGTCTAAGCAAGCCTATGATGAAGTTATGGTCAAATATAAGGCCTCTCAGGCAAAAAGGAGAGAACATGCTGAAAAACTAATGGAGCTAACTGAAAATAGTTCCTTTGATGAAGCGGACATGGAAGCCCTAATTCAAGAAATAGAAAAGATGAATGAATCCAATTCCAACCTAAGAAAGGAGTTGGAAGGACTGACTATCTGAATGTGTCAAGAGCTTGAGAAGCGAAGGAAAGTTGAAGATCTTGTAAAAGACAGAGATCATGAGATCTCCAAGTTAAAACAAGAAATCAGTGCCCTAATCACTCAACTCCATGCGAGCAAAGTGGAAAAGGAAGACATGCAAGGAGAACTGAACATACCCATCTCCGAGAATGAAAACTTGATGGAAACAAATGCTGCTATTTCCAAAGAACTCTCTGAGTCAAAGGGAATACTTGCTAAGTTCAACAAGAATACTATTAAGCTAGAGAAAAAGATTGAATCGGCCAAACCTATCAAGAATACTGATGGACTTGGTTACTCTGGTCATGAGGAAGGTGAGACCTCTGGTGCAAATGCTGAAGCATCAAAGAAGCAACTGACATTCAAAGGTAAAGGTAAGCAAAATTTCAAACCTGTTTGCTTTAACTTTCTTAAAGAAGGACATACTGCTAGTGTGTGTAGGAGAAAAGCCTACAATAATTTTCCTTACTTTATGAACAATGTACCTAGATCCAATAAGTTCAATGGTAATTGTTATGCATGCAACAAGTTTGGGCATAGAGCATCTGAATGTAGGTATGTTATGAACAACACTGGAAGATATCCTTAGAGGACTCAAGGAGTTGGTCTGAAACCTTTTGTGAACCGGAATCCCAACCGGTTTAATACCTTTAATCATCAGTCAGGTAGTGATGGCTATCAAGCAACAACCAGATGGAGAGCAAATTGTTTGATTTGTCATTGTCATGGTCACACTACTGCAACATGCAGGAGGAAGAATGGTAACATGAATAATGGACCATGGAGAGCACTTGGAATGGTCTGCTATCATTGCAAAAAACTGGGTCACATTGCCAGATTCTGTAAAACAAGAAAGAACATATCAGATGACATACCGGTCACTCCAGAAGGAAAGATTAATGTTGAAACTATTCAAGTGGATATGAACAAAACCTAGAAAAAGAAACCAAGAGTGTTGCAAGAAGAACTGGTTTCTGCACCTAGTGTGGAAATTTCAGAACCGACAAACTAAGCTACAAAAAGCTTAGGGGGAGCAAACAGTGAAATATCTCAAACCCCCGATTGGTACCGATAAAAGACCTTAACTAGTATGAGATACCTGTTAGTCGGCAGAAGACCGGAAATGGTAAAAGGCAAATTAGGGTTTACACCTTAATAGTGGAGCATTTATTATGGTAGGTGGAGAACCTGTTTAAAAGGAATTTTCAAATCATTTCTCACTTATCATTTTTCAAGCAAAGAAGTTTTTCAAGTGCAGAGCGAAGAAAAACGATTTGCATTGCGATTTAAAGAATTTATCAAAATCCTAAAGAAGAATCTGAGGCAATCATCTGTTGGAGAAGTGTAGAATGCAAAGCGGTATTTCTACAACCAAAGAAGTGTGTGGCGAAGTTCAAGTTGCAAAGCCCTAAATCTTGATTTATGAAGGTATTTTTCAAAATTCTTTGTTTATCATGGCTTCTGCATCACATGCTAGTTCTAGTGCACCTGTTGATTCTATAGATTTCATCAAACGAAAGGCAAAATACAATGCTCTATCCCTAGTACCCGCTGGAGTTATAGTGGAGGAAGGCATTTCCAGTTACATAGACTATAAAATTGAAGACCTAGGGTCTCTTGTAATCCATTCCTAGTTGAGTTTGTTCTATAGGAAGGATAAGAAGATTAAACCAAAATTTAGCATTTTGGAAAAGAAGAAACTTCATAATGCAGTTTACTTTCTTGAAGAATTTTTGAATGATCACATTTGCATTATTCTAAGCAGGGTACATGGTGATAAGATGTACTTAGAGTGGACGCATGATATCACACTAGGAGCGATTCATGTTGTCACCAGTTTTTGTAACATAGGGGAAGTACCAGCCCTAAGGAAGGTTAGTAAGACTGAAATGTTCAAGCTCACCAGTTCAGTGAGCAACTCATGTGGAATGACCATCAACTCAATCAAGGATGATCTATTCAAGTATGCCTACATGGTGATAGGCTACCAAACATTCTCTTTTAGCAGAATTAATTTTGTCTCTGCTACAGCGGTAAATGTCGCTTACAGGATGATCAAGGAAGATGCATCATTTGATCTGTGCACTTGTATGCAAAGACAACTTCTGTTGAATCTTAATTCGATCAAATGGGACAATGCACTAAGATTTAAGTTTGGAAAACTACTAGTTGGGTTGTTCTTTTACTTCCAAGGCTATTTTCCAGGAGTAGGTGACATTCAGTGGTCTGCTGACCAACTAGTGACAAAGCAAATCAAGGAAAGTCTATAAGCAGTAGGAACTGGCTATTTGGAAGTACTGAACAAGTACTTTGATAAGTTCAGAAGCAAGATGAGCCTAAGGATGAGGATATCCAGTGACATTGTCAAGAAATATGAAGAGGACATCCGCTTTATCATCAAAGTGCATGAATGCATAATGGAGGCTGTTGAGCCTAGACAAGAAGAAGTGGAGCCTATGGGCTATGAGGTAATGTATGATATGTTGGACATGTATGCTTCTACCCTAATTGCCTCACCACTTGATCCTAAGGAAAAGAGAACCGACACCTATTTGGAAAGGGTTACACCGGCTATAGAACCCTTAGTAAAGAAAGGAAAGGCAGTGCCTTCAGCATCAGCACTGGTTATTGCAGCCAGTCCCAAAGTGACCAAGTGGTCACCAGCTAAGAAGAAACCAAAAGTGGAACCTGCCAAAGTCTTTGAGAGGAAGTGGAAGACAAAAAACAATACACTGGACTTAGAATAAACTGTGTCAGAAGAATCGCCTAAGAAGACCAGGCAAACGAGGAAAAAGACAAAGAATGAACCGGCAACATTTGCATTGGTAAATATTGATATTTCTTCTTATAAACCTTTGTCACATTGTCAAAGGATAATCAAGAATGTTAGAAGAAAGTTTCTTGGTGATTTGAAAGAATACTTTGACGATTTCAATGACAATGAGCAAGAGGAAGTAGAACAGGAAGTTATTCAATATTTATGTGTTAATGACTGGTCGCCATCAGAAATTAGGTCTAAGGCACCTGATTCTTTGTATAATTCTTTAGATAACAAATGGTGCATTGCCATAGAGAAGGAATAGGACAGGAGAAGCAGGCAGAAGAAGAAAAGAAGCAATAGGAAGTAGAAAAGAAGAAATAGGCAGATGAAGAGGAAAATAAGAAACAAGAGGAAGAGAAGAAGCAGAAGGAAGGGGAGAAGCAGAAAGAGGAAGAGAAGAAAAAGGAAGAGGAGAAGAGGAAGAAGGAAGAGGAGAAGAAGAAGGATGAAGAAGAGAAGAAGCAGAAAGATGAAAAGAAGAGACAAGAAGAAGCGAAAAGAAAGAAAGAAGAAGAGGAGCAGAGGAAGGCTCAAGAAGATAAGAAAAAAGCCAAGGACAAGGAAGCAGCGAAAAAGAGCACATAGGTAGACACCCCAATGGAAACTGGTAGTCAGGCTAAACCAACTGATATTTCTAGTCCCATTGACCTCCAATCTATAAATGAAATAGAGTTTCTCCAAAGCATTAAGGTTGCTCAAGAACGCCTGGAAGTTACAAGGAGGAAAAAGGAGCAAGATGTGATCCAAGTTGCGGTGGACACTCTTACCGATTTGATACCCTGTACAAACATTCCCAGTACTGATTCCTCACTTGCACAATTGAAGCTCCTATGCATAGTTGTAGAAGACCAGGTGCAAACCTTGGAAGAGGTTGCAAAAGCAATTGCCAAGAAGGAACATCAAAAGGTTCTGAACACTGCCTTGGTGAGAAAGTTCATAGAGCTCCAATCTGATCTTTAGAAGGCATAGAAGGACATTAGAGATGCAATGAATGAGAGAAATCTACTACTCAGCAAGATTTTTCAACCTCATTTATTCTGCGATGATGTGCTCACTCAGAAGGACAAACTGCAAACTGATATGCTGTCATTTATTAGCACCTTCAAGATGCCATATGACTCCTTCTCCACATATGGACAAACTGCTCACCGGTTTCAACTTCAGTCTGCAAGAATAGAGGCAAATATAAGCAACCAGACACGTAATTTGCAGGAATTTCAACTGGTCCTACTACCAAGATTGCAAATTCTTGAGAAATGCTACCTCAATATAGATGCCCTAACGGTTACTCAAGAGATGAGTACCATGGATGCCATGGAGGAGCAGGTTTATTAGATGCAAATGGAGCATGAAGTTGATACTTCATTGCTTGAATCATGGTCTTTATCCATGAAGACATTTATGCAGGACTTTAAATCAGTTTTTGACAAGTTTCACTCTTTATTGTCATAAACTCTTTAAATCAGTTATTAATGTTAACGGACCAGGAGTTATTCAGCTATACTTTGTCATTGTTGGCAAAGGGGGAGAAGTATTTTGGTATTTAAAATTTTGATGCATACTATGTATACTTTCATATTATTTCTATTAAAGAGTAGTATACATTGTATTTTCTACAAAAGGGATAGTGTATATGCTTAGGAGGAGTAATTTTGATTTTGGCATATTTTTGTTGTAAAACACTTAGATGTCAAAAATTTTCTAAGTGTTGCCATCAATGCCAAAGGGGGAGATTATTGGCATTTTGATGATAATGTTGTGATTGTCATTGATTGACACACACTTGCTTTGAGATCACTTTTTGTATGTATGAGTTAAAGCTCAACCGGTATTTGTTCCAACTGGTATGATGTATTATAGTCTTTAGACTATCGGGGTTTTGTAGAAAGTGTTTACCAGTCTCAAGCAGTATGAAGACCCCAAGCGGTACGAAGGAATGAAGCGGCACAACTCATATTTCCCATTCTTCATTTTGTCAAACTGGCAACTAGTATTTTGCTTAAACTGGTATTTTGTTTAAACTAGTAATACTCTGTGATGAGTTACCATCCACTAATTGTTTGGCGGTGTTGACACTTTGACGGTGCATTTGTGTTGTGTTACCAAAAGTGTCCAGATGCATTCAACCTAGAAAATTGTATTGTAATCCTATTGGACTGACATGAAATCAGATTCCTTTTTAAGGACATCATGTATAGGGTTTTAGTGGGTTGTTGCTAGGGTTTAAAGTGGTTGATAAGTTTTTGTAAGTGCGATCATAGAAGAGAAGTTCAAGTCTACAAGAGAAGGCAGAGTGTGAATGTGTTGTAGACTGAAGTAATGCTGGAATGCATTAGGAATGAGCTATCAAAGATCTAACCAAGCAATCTATGATATTTGCTAGATCACTCGTTGATTACTCACATCTTCGACAAGTCTGAAGCCCTTAACTGGGTAGGCCCAAAAAGACTTTTGTAAATCCTCTAACAAGGTGGTTCACATCTATGGATCTAAAATCCTCTAGCAAGGTAGTCTTTAATCAAACTTGTCTCCTAACAAAGATTGAGATTCCTAACAGGATCTGTTCTGGTAAAGAACATTGTATGACCTTAACCGGTCTAGTTCCTATTCTGCAGATAGTTACTTGTGAGTTTCATCTCACCATGTTTTTTCCCATTTGGGTTTCCATGTCAAATATCTTGTGTTATGGTGTTATTTCTCCTGTGGGTGAATGACTTATTTTCTATTTGGTTTGTGTGCGTGTTAACCGATTTGTTTGTTAAACTATTTTACCGGTTTACTGCTAGTCTGCTAAGGTGTTTAAGTACAGTAATTTTGGGTATACTAATTCACCCCCCCTCTTAGTATTCATTAGAGTACACCACAAGAGAAAATGAATCATCTCACCAATACTATTCAGAGAATAGAAGCAACATTGAATGATAGCAACAGGTTTACTCTGAGTTTGAACTTGGTGTTAGCAGACTTATTCCAGATTGTAACCAACCGGTTACAAGGTTCTAGCTAAAACCTGCACTCATTTGACAATTTTGACAACCTTTGTCATTGATGTCAAAGGGGGAGTAGTAGGACAGAGAAAAATGGTCATCAGAAGAGATCATCTGCTCAGGGGGAGCACACATTTTTGGTAAGATTTTTGGACTTCAATTTTGGGGACAATTTTTTTGTATTTTTCTCATGAGTGTTGCCATCAATGCTAAAGGGGGGGATTGTTGGCATTGCACACTCCAATGAGAATTGAAGGTGATTGAAGGTGTTGTCATAGATGGTAACTTACCAGAAACATTGTGGATATCTTCAGGCACTGGCACAAACAGACTCTACACTAATAGAAACTTCACCAGCAGCGACAATAATGTTTATCGACATCTCAGCCGATGGGATTTTGATTATTATATTTTATATTTAATTGGAATATCTTTTTGTAAGCCGACATGGCATATTGTAATAAGACTCATATATAAGTATGAGATCTTGTATATTATTTTGCGATACAACATAGAGGATAGATATGATGGGTATGTAGAGCAAATATTAAGGTAGATTTTGTAGAAGGGTTTATGGTTATTGTATGAGCTTAAACCAGTACTGAATCTAGCATTGCAAGTGTTGTTTTGTAGCAGTACACTATATTGGATTCTTATAATCCATTTTTTAAGTCAGTGAGACTTCCTTTTGTAATTGAGGAGTGAGCTCTAGGCAGTTGGCCTTCCTACATATGCAGGACCCTCTTGTAAGTAATATCCATTCATTGGCCAGTGAGTGAATATTGTGGGTCACAAATCCCACCGAGGTTTTTCCCACACCAGGTTTCCTCGTTAAACATCTTGTGTTATGGTGTGCTTTCTATGTTGTCTTTATTGTTCATATTTACTGCATTAATTCTTGTTTATTGGTACACTATTTTGGAATGCAAAATACTTAATAAGGTCAAATATTATGTTAACCGGTTAGATACTAATTCACCCCCCCCTCTCAATATCTTTGGGACTATCATCAATCCTAACAAAATATTCGTGTTGTGTGTTGTGTTATCAATTTTCTTATGTTTTGTTATTGTTATAGTTTATCAGATCTATTTTTTGTGGTTAAGTTTGTGAATCCGGTGAAAAATGATTCACCCCCCTCTCAATCTTCCTCCATTGTTGCTGCTAAGAATTGGTATCAGAGCTAGATCCTCTAGGAGAAGATTAACTACTTGAGGAGATCTGTGATGGAAACTAGAACTGGTGTTATCTTTAAGAAGGAGGGAAAGAGATTTGATGGTAGTAACTATGCTATATGGAAGAACTAGATGGAAGTGCACTTGAGATGTCTTGGAGAAGATTACTAGAAGATTACAAATAATGCCTATTTTTTCCTCTGAATGGACTAGTTACTACCGTTGAGATCAAGGAAGATAAATATAACATTAGAGTGAAGGAAGCATTGTTGAGTGCCCTGACTGATTCAAAGATGACCAATGTAATGGGACTTCAAACAACACATGAGATCTGGGAGAAGCTTGAGACCCTTCATGAAGGAGATAAACAAGTCAAAGTTGCTATGTTACAAAGTTTGAAAGGGAAATATGAGATGTTGAAGATGAGAGAAGATGATAACATAAATATGTTTATGGACAAGGTGAATGATCTTGTCCTAGGTATCATATGTGTCAGTGGAACCCTTGAAGAAGATGAAGTTGTTGCTAAGGTGCTGAGATATTTGACTCCTTACAAACATAAAGTAGCTGCTATAGATGAGATCCGAAGTAGAACTACTATGACAAGAGATATGTTGGTTGGAAATATTGTTGCATTTGAGTTGAGTGAATTTGGTGAATCAGATGGAAAATATGAGACATCATTTAGAGCATCTGTAGCTAGTAAATAGAAGTCTGAACCTGAAGAATGCAAAATATACAAATATGAAAGAGAAAGGAGAGATTTGGAAGAGAAAGAAAGAGAACTAGATGAGCTTGAAGCATTTATTACTAAGAGATTGCCTAAGGGAGCCAATAAGTATGATGGAAAATTGCCTTTCAAATGTTTCTCTTGCAATAAGGTAGGACATTTTGCTTCTAGGTTCCCGGAGATAATGGCTAAGTATAACAGGCATGATAAGTTTGATAAGCATGATAGTAATGATAGATATGAGAAGCATGAGAAGTATGATAGACCTTAAAAGTCTAACATGAAGTATAGGAATTAGAAGAACTACTATTATGTTTCTGATGAAGGTGTTACATATGAAGAATCAGAAGGAGATGATGTTGTGTTTCTTTCCATTAGGGAAGATGGACCAGTACTCATTGATCTCACTATTGAGGACAAATATTTAGTTGCTAAAGTTGAAGAAAAAGATGAATGGGTAATAGACAGTGGTTTCTCGCACCATATGACCAGTGATAAAAGAAAATTTGTGAGTATGGAAAAGTATGATGGTGGAATAGTGAGATTTAGAGATGACAAAGCCTATGTGATCTGTGGTAGAGGTTATATTTCTTTTGATAATAAGCATAATATGTTGGAAACTAAGAACACTAAGAGGGGGGTTTAATCAGTGTTCTACCAGAATGGAGAAATTTAACCTTATTAATACAACAACTCAACAAGCGGCAAACACAAAATCATATAGCAATAAGCAACAGTGCAACCACAAAGATGAACACCATAACACCATATATTTATATGTGGAAAATCTCAAGGAGGAAAAACCATGGTGGGATTGGAGACCCACAATATCTATTCACTGATCAGATGAATAAATATTACGATAAGGGGCTTGCACATGTAGGAAGGAACACTACCTAGAGCGAACTTCTCATTACAATGGAGTCTCACTGACTATAAAAGAGGTTAACCACCTCAAAATATTTGGACAACAATCCGAAAAGAAGAACTGCCTATGATAGCATCAAACATGCCAGATTATAGTTCCGGTTAAGCTCACTACCGAAGGTCTAAAACCTCTTACACAAACCTAGCTTGAACACCTATGATTGACCAAATCCTCTACCCAAATCTTTATTACATTATTCGCTCCTTACCCATACATGCAAGATCTACAATGAGATCTTACATCACTTTTATACCAACCCGGGACCTAACCAATTAGGTCGGCCATCCAAATGATAAATATATCCATTACATAATCCTTTAATAAAATTATAAAACATGTCGACCTAAGGCCAAACAAACATCATCCAATCAATAAAACATCCTAGAAGCGCATCGAAGGATCTAACAACACGTTACATGAAAACCGGTCCATAACCTAGATAGCACAAGACCTAAATTTGATCCACACATGCTAAAGCAATGACACCAATAACTCAAGGCACAAACACAATCACCATTAGCATCCTAAATCCCTTCTAGAAGCTACACCAACACCACTTATACATTACATCAATGATCTTTAATAAAGCTCTGCTAGTGAAACCCTTACCAGACCTATAAAGCAGGCTTACTAGAACATAAGATAGCATCTGATCATCAAGTCAATACCAACTGACTGAAACATACTTCAAAAGCATATGAACCATTCATACAAACTTATTCCATCATCCAGATCATACCAGTGACAATCAACTAATAATCTTCCCGATTCAATCCTTCTATCGAAAGCTGTTAAAAAACCATAACAGCTAGTGTTGACATCAATGACAAAACATCAATGCAACACAATCAATTCCCTCATATTTCCAATAATCTCCCCCTTTAGCATTGATGGAAACACTAGATGTGAAAAACATCTAAGTGCCAAGAAATGCCAAACAAGTCTCCCCCTATGGAAGATGGCCAACAATCTCCCATAAAATGATATAGCAATGAAGCTCTAAACCAAATATCTATGTACTAATTAACCATCTATAGATCTGAACAAAAACTCCCCCAATGGGATACAACCAATCTGAAATTGTTTTTCTCTTCCTTGTGCTAACAATCTTCCCCTTAGAAGAATATCTTGTTAAGCTCTATTTTTCAAATATATATCTTCCCCTTTGACATCAATGCCAAAAATCTAACACAAACACCAAAGAAAAATCATAGGGCCTCTAAACCATATAGCTGATTACTCCACCTAAGTAGTAGCATTAGTTCATCAATCTGGAGCAAAAGAGAACTCTAATAATGCATACCGGATTGATACACATCTGCATCTTTTAAGTCTCTACTGGAGGGGAAGAAACCCAGAATCTATCTCTCAAATACTCAAATGGTTGTTGGGACAAAGGTTTAGTGAAGATTGTTGGACAAAATGGATCACTGAGAGGGGGTTGAATCAGTGATTTAAACTCTTTCTCTAACAAAAAGATATCGGTAAAGTAGATGAGAAGTTGAATGCTGATTGGTAACTTAAACAATGTAGGTACAGTGTATGAAAGGACTAGCTAAAATATTAACATCACGTAACACCAGATATATATGAGGAAAACCAAATATGGGAAAAATCTCAGTGTGAATAGCTGCTGGAGATATTCTGCTCCAATCCAGCCTCACAATGAAACTCTGCTTACAATATTTAGGGTACCAACCCCTGATTTATGAGCACCAACTCAAAGGAGCACCAACCCTTGCACAATTTATAGGCTACAACCTAAAGGAGCTACAACCCCTGCACTAAGCTACAACTCAGTGACAACAATATGAATCTCAGATATACAAATAAAATCACTATTGGAAATGAAGTTTTGCAACCTTACAATATTCTCCTATGTCAGTTTCTCCCTTACCAGGCCATATTCTTTCCACTCACTCTACAACTTGACTTTTCTGATAACTTTTCTAACTCCCCTCTCACAATATCTGTTCACCTTCAACTCACACTTGATCACTCTTAATCAGGCACAACCTCTACCGGTTTTTCACCTTTGTGATCAATGCACACTCTATGGGTTGTTCCCTACACCGGTTTATACTACTTCTCTTTTATCAGTCAAATCTTCATTCATAAACACTTGAAGTGTTTATCTCTTTGGCTTTCACACAACAAATTTACACTTGTATTCACCCTGCAATAGCATTAACAATAGTCTCAAGTCATCATATTTAAACTTGAGCTTTCCCACCAAGAAACAATTCAAACTTGAAGAGGTTAGGGTTTCCTTTACCCGACATAATCTGCAAGAGATTCGATCCAATCTGTCTTGGATCGATCACCTGTACTCTAAGAATGCATTTGTACATGTTTTCCATTATCCAATACATGCTAAAGATAGCAATCTTGTACATGATTTTCTACCTTGAGATCTGTCGGCTCTTAAAAAGCTCAGTTGTTTCCTTCTTGAGATCTTCTTGCAATCTGATTCCTTTTCTTTGATCTAGGCACCAACTACTCCCTAATCTTCCTCTGTCATTCTTTCTTCCTTAAGTCACATCAGTCAGCTACAATCCTTTGATTTTTGGTTTTTTCATTAATATCGACTAGCTGTTTCAACAACCATGTCGATGGAGGTTTCATCGAACTCTGCATATTTGCCACCTTAGTACCACATGGCATCACAATGGTCAAACACTTAGCTCACCAAAACATAGTTAGTTCATACTTGAACATTGAGAAAACCCATAACGGTATACACCTTCATCAGTGAAACCTTCCCCTCTTGCTAACCGGTCGTGCACACTACACCGGTAGCACATCTTCACCTCCAATGTTTTGTGATTACTTTAACATTCTACCTCTTCATCATAAATAGGTAGCCAAACTCCAGACCGGTTTAAGATCTTCCAGTTATCACTCAATCATGCCAACACACAAATGCATCTCACCTCATACTAATGAAGTCACTGATAGTCTCAATAACTACTTGTCTTCGACCATACCAATTCACTCTCCTTCAAATCGAAATACATACCTCTATCAGTAGCCTGCCTGCAATACCGGTTGACATCAATGACAACCCAATGCCAACAATCTCCCCCTTTGGCATTGATGTCAACATTGTCTTTTCCGATTTCTCTCCTCCTTTGATAGCAATGACAAAGGTAACCTTAGTCTGACACTAATAATCTCTCCTTGGATAGCATCCAGTTAGGACACACTCTCCCCCTGTGTCCATGCTTCATTATTCAAGAGTCATAAGATAGTAGCAATGGTTGACTCCCCTTGAATCATGTAAACTCTTATGCATTCAAGTGTTGCCAGATGGTGGGACAACTCCCATCTTTTGTATCAAATACTCAAATGGGCCCAGAGGAAGTGGCTTGGTAAATATGTTAGCAATCTTCTCATCAGTGGGAACATACTCTACCATGACCTCCTTGTCTGCTACCTTCTCCTTTAAGAAGTGATACTTGATTGCAATATGTGGTGTTCTCAAGTATATTATTGGATTCTTGGAGATGTTGATTGCACTTGAGTTATCACATAGGATTAGAATGGGTTCTGGTATCTCCACCTGTATATCTTTCAGTGTCTGCTTCATCCATAGAACTTGTGAACAACATGTAGCAACTGCTATGTACTCTCCCTCAGTAGTAGATAGTGACACTAAATCTTGCTTCTTACTGTGCCATGATACTAACTAGTCTCCTAAGTAGAAAGCACCTCCACTTGTGCTTTTCAGGTCATCAATACTTCCTGCCCAGTCCACATTAGTATAAGCCTGTAAAGAGAAGGCTGCTTTCTTTGGATACCACAGACCATAGATGATAATTCATTGTAGATACCTGAAGATTCTTCTGAATGCATTTAAGTGAGACTGTTTAGGAGCAACTTAGAATCTTGCAACCATGCAAACATCTTGTACAATATCCGGTCTAGATATTGTTAAATACAATAGACTACCAATCATAGACCTATACGGTGTTTGCTCAACTTCCGGCGATTCATCTAGTTTTCTCAACTTACAATTGGTAACCATGGGAGTACTTACTAGTTTGTTGTCCTCTATTTGAAATTTCTTCAGCATGTCTTCCACATACTTGGTTTGGGAGATGAAAATTCCTTTCTCCTTCTGTGAGATCTACAAACCAAGAAAATAGGACAACTCACCCAACATGGACATCTCAAACTTTGTTTTCATCTAATCTGTAAATTCTTTGCACATGATGTCCTTATCTCCACCAAAAATAATATAATCCACATATACAACAACTATAATCATGTGATCTCCATTTACCTTGACAAACAAGTTGTTGTCTAAATTCCTTTTCTAGAATCCTTTCTCCTTCAAGTATTTGTCTAACTTGGAATACCATGCTCTGGAATCCTGCTTCAACCCATATAGGGATTTCTTCAACCGACATACAAAATTCTCATCTTCATACAACAAGTACCCTTCTGGCTATTCCATATACACTCTTCTTCAAGATTGTCATTGAGAAAGGTAGATTTTACATCCATCTGATATACTTTGTATCCCTTGTAGGTTGAGAAAGCTACAAACATTCTTATTTCCTCTAACCTAGCAACCGATGCAAAGGTTTCTTCAAATTCAATACCTTCAACTTGAGCATACCCTTTGAAAACTAGCATTTTTTTATACCAGACTATCTTACCTTCTTCATTCATCTTGTTTTAGTAGACCCATTTGGTACCTATGACATTCTTGTCTGCTGGTCTAGGAACAAGTTCCCAAGTCTAATTTTTCTCAATTTCTCTCTGTTCTTCATCCATGGCCTCTACGCACTTCTCTCTTTTTCTAGCATCTTCAAAAAATTTGGGCTCTACTTCAGTCATGAGACAGAAATTTCATGTTCACCTTCCGGGGCTAATCTCCTTCTGGTCTACACACCTTCATTCCTATCTCCTATTATTTGTTCTTTCGAATGATTATTTTGCACATACTGGTTGGGAATCTTGTTTGGTACATCTTCTACAGGTCCATTTTCAGATTTCTCTTCATATTCCACATCTAACTCATTAATGTAGGGTGCAAGTGTAGATTGTCCTCTATGTGAGTCTTCATCTATTCTCACATGTACACTCTCAACCATTCTTCTCAATCTCTTGTTGTAGCATTTGTAGGCCTTACTGTTGGCTAAGTATCCCAAGAAAATTCCTTCATCACTTTGGGAATCAAAACTTCCCAAACCATCAGCATCTTTCTTGATGAAGCACTTACTTCCAAATAGTTTGAAGTGTTTGAGTAATGGTTTCCTTTCATTCCATAACTCATAAGGTGTCATTCTATTGTTCACGCTTAAATGAACCCGATTTAAAGTGTAGACAATAGGTTGAACTGCTTCCTTCCAGTATATATCCGATATGTTGACCTCATTCAACATTGTCTTGGCCATCTCCTTCACTGTCCTATTTTTCCTCTTTACCACCCCATTTTACTGAGGTGTCCTTGCAACTGAATACTATCTTTGAATTCCATGTTTCTCACAGTAGTCAAAAAATTCATTTGATGAAAATTCTCCACCCTGGTTAGATCTTAAGCATTTTAACCGGTGTCCACTTTCATTTTGCACCATCTTCCTAAAAAAATTTGAATCTCTCAAATGTTTGTGACTTGTCATGCAGGAAGGTTACCCAAGTCATTCTTGAGTAATCATCTATGAACAACATGAAATACCTTTCCCTAGCCAATTCTCTTGTCCTCATTGGCCCACATAAGTCTATATGTATCAACTCCAAAGGTCTTGAGGTGTTATATTTGTTTGTTTTAAAGTTGGACTTTTCTTGCTTACCTCTAACACAATCATCACAGAATGTACTTGTCGGTTTTATGATCTGAGGTATGTTTCTCACATACCGGTTCTTGCTTATCTTAACCAGATTGTCAAAATTCAAATGGCCTAGTCTCTGGTGCCACAGCCAACTTTCATCAACCTATCCCATCATGCATTGGGACTCATAGCATTCCTTTAGATTGTAGACATTACCCTCTATTCTCTTTCCTTTTGCTACCACCTAACCGATACTCTGCTTTCTTAGCTAGCAACCAGTAGAGTCAAATGAGAACTTGTACCCTTTGTCACACATCTGACTTACACTAAGAAAGTTATGCTTCAAACCTTCCACATATTACATATCATGAGCCTTGATCTTCCATCAATATTCAGTGTACCCTGACCTTTGATCTTGATGGAGGAGTTGTCACCGAATCGGACTGAACCACCATTCCAATCATCAAGCTTGATGAACTTTTTCTTATCTTCAGTCATGTGATTTCAAAAACCACTATAAACTACCCCTAAATTCCTCCTTTCAGCATGTAGGGAAGTCTGCATAATCAGGCTGGACTCTATCTTGTTTTTCTCCTTCTCTACCCAAATCAGTTTCTCTTCTTTCTTTTCCTCTTCTATCACTTTGTGTTCTAGTTTTGTTTCCAACTTCTCATCTAACACAATTCTTTTTTGCTTATCAATTCTCAGCTGACAATACCTTGCTATGTGACCAAAATTCTAACGCTTATAGCATTTCACATTGGCACTATAAGATGTACTCAATGCATTCTTGTAGGACATTTGCAAATTACTCCTACATTCATAACTCTTGTTACCAAACTCATTGCAATTATAACATGTGACATTTGAACTTTGTAATGCATAAAATGAGTTTCTATTCTTAAAATTAGGTTTGACACTCATTTTCCTATAGTCTTCTATTCTATGACTGAACTTATTACACCAGTGACAATAACCATGAAAATTTGGAACATACCAATTAGGTTATCTTGAACCCACAAATGGCTGCCTCGTTGGGGGTCTTCCTTTCATGTTACTCACCCTTGTGAATCCTTTGTGATCAATACTTGCATTTCTCCTTGGATCTGCATGTCGGTGTATTGAGTATGATCTTTGGTTCATTGATTGAGCATACCGGTTTGTGTGGCGATTCTAGCAGCATCTGCATATGTCTTCTTGTCGGTATCCTTTCCTACTGTGAATGTCTTCTTCTCTTCACCTTTATTTGAGGAAGTGAACTGTATCTCCTTATCAAATGTGTCTTTGTTGTTTGAGCTTTGACCTTCTTGAAAACTTGTCATCGGTATTTTTAGATTGCTTATGTTTTCTCAGCATTTTATCTAGGGCTTTTGTGTTGCCTTCAAATTTGCTTCTCACTTTTATTTCTTCCTGACTTTGATCTAAGTCCTTCTGAAGTTTCATTATTTCTGCTTCCAGATTCTGATGTTCCTTTTCCTTTTCACTCAAACCGGTACTTGTGAATTCACACATCCTCTTGGCCTCTTCCAATTGGATTTTTAGATCTGCAACAGTTCTCTTGGACTCTTTAAGAGATTGCTCCAGCAATTCTTGTTCTTCAGCTGCAGCCCTCTTTACCTTCTTTAAGTATCTTCTTGTTTTCTTTAGCTCATCTAGGGCACTAATGAGTTCTACTTCAAGGTCTACTTCTCCATATTTCTCTTATTCTTGTTTTTCTTTAGGTACCAGTACCTCTTGAGCAATAAAAATATTTTCTCTAACTTCATCTCCACTGTAGAAGTCATCTGAGGCACTTTCCTCATATGTGGTATCATCTTCATGTGTGCAAAGACTACTCTACTTCTGGTAGCCTTTTCTACCATGTTGGTAGACATTTTTCTTCCTATCCTTTCTAAATGATCTTCTACCATTTGATTGATCATCTTCATTCTTATCACCATAAGGACGTTTAGCAGCAAAATGTCCAATCTTTTTGCAATTGAAACATTTCAAAGGTAGCTTGCCTTTATATTTTCCTGAAACTGTCTCGAGTCTTTTGACAAAGTTTGTCATGATGTCATCAGAGTCTTCACTAGATGCATCATGAGAAGATTCTTCTTTTCCTTTTCTTGAAGTCTTGAGAGAAGCTTCTTTCTTCATAGCATCAGTACTAATAGTCCTCATCTCATAAGCAGTCAAGGAGCCATACAACTCATCCATTGTAGATACTTTCAGATCTTTTTCTTATTCTATTGCTGAGACTTTTGTTTCATACTTATATGTAAGAGATCTAAATACTTACTTCACTACCACCTCATCTTTTATTTCTTCTCCAAGCCCTCTAATGGTATTTGTTGTTTCATCAACCCTTTGGAGATAGTCGATTATCTTCTCTTCATCTTTCATCTTCAAAACCTCAAGCTATGATCTCAAGGTTTGCAACTTAGCTTCCTAGACTTTAGCATCACCTTCAAATATCTTCTGCAACTTATCCCAAGTCTCCTTAGTAGAAGAGCAGTGCATAACTTTGACAAACTCATTATCAGACAACCCACTAAGAATGGCATTCTTAGCTTTAGAATTGTTCTCATATTCCCTCTTAGCATCTGGATCAGCAGGGGGATTATTAGGGACTGTATACCCATTCACAACCGACATCCATACGTCAAAACCTAGAGATGACAAATAGGTTTCCATTCTTCTACTCCAAAAGGCATAGTTGACACCATCAAACATTGGGGATTTTGAGGAGGCAGATTCATTTCTTGCCATTGTGAACACTTGACAAGATCTACCCAAGCTAGAGAACACTTTTGACAAAATAGGATACCTTGTCTCTAATACCAATTGTTGGACATAGTGGATCACTGAGAGGGGGGTGAATCAGTGATTTAAACTCTTTTTCTCTAACAGGGAGATACTGATAAAGTAGAGGAAAAGCTGGATGCTAACCGTTAACTTAAACAATTCAAGTAGATTGTTTGAAAGGACTAGCTAAAAAATTAACATCACATAACACTAGATATATACGAGGAAAACCTAATGTGGGATAAACCTCAATGAGAATAGCTGCTAGAGATCTTCTTGTTCGATCCAGCTTCACAATGAAACTCTAATTACAATATTTAGGGCACCAACCCAAGGAGAACCAACCCCTGATTTATGAGAACCAACTCAAAGGAACACCAACCCCTACACAATTTATAGGCTACAACCTAAAGGAGCTACAACTCAGTGACAACAATATAAATTTCAGATATACAAATGAAATCACTTTTGCAAATGAAGTTTTGCAACCTTACAATATTCTCCTTTGTTGGTTTCTCCCTTACCGGTCTGTATTCTTTCCACCCACTCTGTAACTTGACTTTGTTGATAAATTTTCTAACTTCCCTCTCATAATTTCCTTTCACCTTCAACTTACACTTGATCACTCTTAATCAGGCATAACATCTACTATTTTTTCACCTTTGTGATCAATGCACACTCTACCGGTTGATCCCTACACTAGTTTATACTGCTTCTCTTTTATCAGTTAGATCTTCATTCATAAACACTTGAAGTGTTTATCTCTTCTTCTTTCACACAACAAATTTACACTTGTCTTCACTCTGCAACAACATTAACAACAGTATCAAGTCATCATACTTAAACTTGACCTTTCCCGCCAAGAAACAGTTCAAACTCGAAGTAGTTAGGGTTTCCTTTACCCCACACAATCTGCATGAGATCCGATCCAATCTATCTTGGATCAATCACCTATACTCCAGGAATGCATCTGTACATGTTTTCCATTATCTAATGCATACTTGCTAAAGATAGCAATCTTGTACATGATTTTCTACCTTGAAATCTGTCAGCTCTTAAAAAGTTCAGTTTTTTCCTTCTTGAGATCTTCTTGCAATCTGATTCATTTGCTTTGATCCAGGTGCCAACTACTCCCTGGTCTTCCTCTATTATTCTTTCTTCCTCGAGCCACATCAATCAACTACAATCCCATGATTTTTGGCTATTTCATTAATGTTGACTAGTTGTTTCAACAACCTCCACATGTTTGCCACCTCAGCACCACATGGCATCACAATGGTCAAATTCTTAGCTCACTAACACATAGTCAGGTCATACTTGAACATTCAGAAAACCCATACTGGTACACACCTTTACCAGTGAAACCTTCCCCTCCTGCTAACCAGCAGTGCACACTACACCAGTAGCACATCTTCACCTCTGGTGGTTTGTGATTACTTTAACATTCTGCCTCTTCATCATAAACAGGTATCCAAACTCTGGACCAGTTTAATCTCTACCGGTTATCACTCAATCATGCCAACACACACATGCATCTCACTTAATATTGGTGAAGTCACTGATAGTCTCAATAACTACTTGTCTTCCACCATACTGGTTCACTCTCCTTCATACTGAAAGACATACCTATGTCGATAGCCTACCTACAATACCGCTTGACATCAATGACAACTCAATGCCAACAAAGATGTTTGCTATATGTTCTTTAGTGTACACATAAACCAATTTGACTTCTTTTGCTTCTACCTTTTCCTTCAAAAAGTTATACTTGATTGATATGTGCTTATTTTTGGAGTGAAATGACGGATTCTTGGATATGTCAATAGCTGCAGAGTTATCACAATGAATAAAAACTAGTACATTACAACTCACTTGTATATCCTTCAACATCTGCTTTATCCATAGAACTTGAGTTCAATTAGTTGTGGCTACAACATATTCAGCTTCAGCAATAAATAAAGAAATGCATGACTGCTTCTTGCTGATCTAGGAAACCAACTTCTTCCCAAGAAAGAATTCTCCACCGGATGTGCCTACCTGGCTATCAACATCCAAATATGCTCATAGTGTAAAGTACTCATAAACCAAAAAACATACTAGAAAAACCTTGAAAATATCTGAAAATCTTAGCTACCAGAGCAAGGATTCAACATAATCAATTCCTTCCTTATGAAAGTATCCTTTGTAAACCAATCAAGCCTAGTTCCAAAAACATCCAAGTCCATGTATTGTCCTTTTCTATCTGATCCAATTATTCTTCCAAAGTTTATGTCCAACATTTATCTTTACAAGTTTCAATTACTGATGTCAGTTCAACTTGATAAATTAAACATACCTCATCAGCTACCAACCATCTTCTTGTCCAATTATTTGATCTTCTAAATGATTCAACCTTACAAACCTAGGAGTCTTATAACTTTCTATTTCACTGCTCTGATCTTCTATTATAGTTGAGTTTTCTCATGATGTTGGGGTAACTGGTTCAGCATTATGTTCCGGTATAGGTGTTATTGGTTCTTTTATGATCATCTCCACTGTCGATTCTCTGTCATAAGATTTAGCTTGGTCTTTGTGCTGCTCATCCACTTTCACGTTGGTGCTCTCCACAATTCTCTGCAATCTTTTGTTATAACATCTATATGCTTTTCTTTTAGTTGAATAACCAAAAAATATTCCTTCATCACATCTAGGGTCAAACTTTCCAATTCACTATCAAGGATTCTAAAATACTTGATTGTAGTTGTATGAACAAATCATAACTCATAAAGTGAATTACTGGTAAACCAAACTAGATCCAAGATCCAACAAATCTTCGTCATTTAACCTTCAAATTGATTTCTCCAAAGATCTGAAACAAGCTTTCAGACCACTACCAAGGTAAATGCAAGATCTGTAATCAATTTTCCTCCCCTTAAGGTGAATGTCTTAGTTACCAAATGAGTTTCCTATCGGTGCAGGAACATTCTGCTCTTTCGGTTGAGTAATCGGGGTATATCCTTCAGCCAAATGAACATCTGGGGCAATTGATTATGTGGGTTGAGCCTCAGACTTCATAACCCACCTCTTCTCATGCTCCTTTTGAATGTCATCAATCTTCTTCTTTCCTTTTTCATCAGATTTATCACTTCCTATCAGTAGGTTCTTTCTTCTGCAAAATTTAGCAATATGTCCTACTTAATTGCATGCATAACAAGTGATATTATTTTTTTGAATTGCCTTACTATAACCTTGACCATTATTTGACCTGCATTAATTAGCCATATGTCCAAACTTTCCACATGCATGACATTTCACATACATTCTACAATCTTCATCCTTGTGATCATACCTTCTACAATTTGAACATTGACCAAGAACTGCATTGTTATTCTGACTTACTCTATATCTATAATGTCTTTTCATATGACCAAACTTATTGCAAACAAAACATCTACCTTTCACTTTGTGTGCATTGGGTTGCCTTACTAGTGACCTCTAATTCTTGTTGACCTTCTAATCATTCTATATATCAAATGTCTGATCTTTATTTGCAGTACTGGAGCTCTGACCTTGTTCAAATCCAAGTCCTCTAGTATCTCCCTTGCGCCTTTGATCCTTCAATAGCTCATGAAGTTTAGCAGAACTAACCTTGAGCTTATATTTGAATTCATTTGCAGCATCAAGATCTCCTCTAAGGATTATTGTCATTCTTTCCAACTCTTGCTTATTGTTCTGTGATTACACTAATTCAGTTTTTAACATATCATTCTCATGAAACAACCTAATGCATTCCTCAAATCTATCTTTCAGAGATATAGAAAGATTATCTTCATTCTTCCTCTGTTCTTCAATATCCTTGCACATCCTCATAGTTATGGCTTTCATTTCATTCTTCATAACTTCATTTTCTTGATTCATCTTCTGACATAGGTTCTTCAGATTATCCTTTTCTTCATCATTTTTATCTAGCAATTGTTCCCGCAGTTCCTCCCTTTTGGCTTGACCATTAGATAGTTTTTCTTGTAGAGTGATAATGAATTCTTTTATAGATCTAAATTCATCTTCCATCTTTATGTTCTTAAATTTTTTCAGCTTCAAAATCTTCAAGAGAAACTTCAAGCTAATGCCTCAAACACATCTCCATGGATTCTGGTTTCAGGATCTTACTCAAGCTTTTAGTCTTCTACAAAAAGAGGACTACACTCTAGTACCAATTATTGGAAACCAGGAACACTGAGAGGGGGGGTGAATCAATGTTCTAATGGAATGGAGAAATTTAACCTTATTAATACAACTCAACAATCGATAAACATAAAAGCATATAACAATAAGCAACAATACAAGAACAAATATGAACACCATAACACCATATATTTATATGTAGAAAACCTCAAGGAGGAAAAACCACAGTGGGATTGGAGACCCACAATATCTATCCACTGATCAGATGAATAAATATTACAATAAGGGGCATGCACATGCAGGAAGGCTGGTGCAGGGCACCTCTACTTTTCATAGTGTTTTCATGACTTAGGGGTGTCTAGTAATTGTCTTGTGTTTACTTGTGTTACAATAATGGGTTGGATCTCAAAGATCACCCTGGATGTAATAAAATGCCTTTTGTGTGGTCAATAACCTCTTAGGTGAACATATAAGCCTAGAGGTCTATTAGGCCATGTGGACTTGAATTATGAATTTTTGTGTTTTATGGTCCTAGAATGTTGTCTTAGGTGTTTTGAAGGCTAAATGATGACCTTGGATGTGTTTGACAAGGTTTAGGTGTTTAGGGATTAAAGTTGCAAAAGTTGCAAAATTATTGTCATTGTTGTCAAGCAACTTTTCAAAAGTTGCCGGTTGGAATGTAACTTTTCCCCAATGGTCATAACCATTTCAAAGTTGTTTGTAGCCATTGAGAGGAATCTATACATTCTTGCACAACCAAAGAAGAAAGATTTTTTATTTTGGTTGAATATTTGGAGAAGTTTGGTGGAGTGTTTGGAATAAACAAATCTGATTTTACCAGAACTGTGTTATATTTTTGTACTGTTCATACAAGGCATTGAATGGTTTTGTGAAATTTTGTCTTGGTAAGAAAGAGCATTGAGTTACATTTCAAATGAACCTAGTCTAACCTCTTGAAGTGGTGTTTGAAGGAAGATATTGACATTTTACCCTCTGCATGTTTGAAACCCTCCATTTTCATAGGGTGTTGCATAGATGATGCCCTAACTTACAATCTAGCCATTGGTTTTCAATGACCATTGGTAGAATTAAGTTTAGGAGGGTTTATTATGAGGTTCCAAAGGGGTGAGACCAGAGGAGTCGGTTTGGTATTTTTACCACCAAGCCATAGTCTAAACTTTGTGAGGGTTTAGATTAGAACAGTCAAATATTGATTGATTGCAAGATGCATAATAGTGGGAAAAGGAGTTAGATGATTGAATTGGTGTATTTAGACATCATACAAGCCTCCAGAAGAATTGGATCTTCCTTGTTATCCCATTCCCATACACTCCCTTTGCAACCCAAGTGGGTGCCTAGGAGTGCTAGAGTAGGTTGGAGGTCTGATTCTTTGGAGTTTGGAAGAGGTTCAAAAAGGGTATTTGAAACTAAAACTTGTTTGGGGCCTTCTTTGACACTTTTTAGAGTAAATACCTAAACAACAGGAAAATAGGGCTACTAGTTGGGTAGATGTGACTAGGGGTAAAAGAGAAAAGTCATTACTCTTGTGAAGCAAGAAAGTTGTGAAAGGTCTTCTCAAGACCTAAGAACATTGGAAAGGTGTGTTCCAACCCTTGTGAGGGGTAGAATCTCAAATTTGGGTTTGGTGTGAGTTGAATCCTTCAAAGGTTTGAGATTGGAAGACTGAAATGTGAGTGTGAGTGGGGTTTTACCATCCTATTGTTGTTCAACTAGGTCTGTGACCCAAGTGGGTACCTAGGAGTACTGGAGCAGGTTGGAGGTCTGATTCTTTGAAGTTTGGAAGAGGTTCAAAAAGGGTATTTGAAACTAAAAAAATTTTGGGGTCTTGTTTAATACTTTTTAGAGTAAAGACCTAAACAACAGGAAAATAGGGCTACTAGCTGGGTAGATGTGACTAGGGGTAAAAGAGAAAAGTCATTACTCTTGTGAAGAAAGAAAGTTGTGAAAGGTCTTGTCAGGACCTAAGAACATTTGAAAGGTGTGTTCCAACCCTTTTGAGGGGTAGAAGCTCAAATTTGGGTTTGGTGTGAGTTGAAGCCTTCAAAGGCTTGAGATTGGAAGAGTAAAACGTGAGTGTGAGTGGGGATTTACCATCCTACTATTGTTGTCATCTTCATCAAGTGGTATCAGAGCCCTAGAATAACCTTGGGAAGAGTTTAAACCATGGGAGATAGGACAAAGGGACAAATTGAAGAGGAGATACCCTCTAAAGTCACCAATGTAGAATTGGCTAGGATAGTGAGGAAGAAAATAGCCAAGAACAGAAAGATGGAAGCAGAAATATCAAATTTGAAGAAGGATCAGGCTGGGAAAGATGTTGTCTCAGATTCTGAGGAAGAAGAAGAAGGAGGATAACAAGGAGAGAACCCAGTTGTACCTACAAATCAAAGGCAATTGATTGAAGCCATTAAAAGAGTAGGTGGAAGAGACACTAAGGCAGAATTACCCATGTTTCAAGGGAAGATGAATCCAGAGGAGTGCATGGATTGGATTGAGGCTTTAGAAAACTATTTTGAATATGAGGATGTGGTAGACAACCAAAGAGTGAAGGTGGCTAATTCAAAATTGAAGGGTCCTGCCCTTAGTTGGTGGAATGTCCTACAAAGGGAAAGAGTGGTGGAAGGTAAGAACTCCATCACTTCATGGAAGAAGATGGTGGCATAAGTTAAGAAGCAATTTGTCCTTAAGGATTATGAGATAATCCTACATTAGAAACTAAAAATTTAAGGCAAAAAGATTTGGATGTTAGTGCTTACACCAAGGAGTTCCACCGAATGACAATTAAAGAAAAGATACCAGAGAGTGAGACACAAAGTCTAGCAAGGTAAATGAATGGCTTTAAGTTCAACAATCAAGATGAACTAAGTTTGTTTAATCCCGAATCAGTGCACAAGTGTTACCAAATGGCACTTAGAATTGAGAAGAATCAAAAGAGGAGAGGAGAACACCATAATAGAGGAAGGGGTACAAATTTTAGAGTTAAGGGAAGATTCAATGGTAGAGGATCATATCCTAAACCCCAAGGAGAAACAAGCAGTCAGGAACATTATGGAGAATCAGGGAACAAAGGTAGTTTTAGAGGAAGAAGAGAAAGTGGTAGAGGAAGGTTTTGTGGAAGAGGACCTAGTGTTTTCACCCATAGATGTTTCTCTTGTAACCAGGTTGGACATCAATCCTTTAGGTGTCCAGAGAAGAAAGGAAATGGTAGTCAAGGGGGTGAAAGAAGAGCACATTTGATTCAAGAGGAAGATAGTCAAAGTATGGCCTCCTACCACACATCAACATCAAGACCTCCAGACCTGAATCAAGGAGAGATCTTGATGATCAAGAGGACACTCTTGAAGGAGCCTATCAGCAAAGAACCACCTCAGAGAAAATCTCTTTTCAGAACCACCTACAAGGTACAAGGTAAGATTTGTAGAGTCATTGTAGATTCTAGATCCACAGACAATATAGATTATGTTGAAATGGTCACCAAGCTTAACCTGCAAAGACTACCTCATCCCTATCCCTATAAAGTATCTTGATTAAACAAAGGACAACAAGTGTTGATTAGTGAACAAGTTTGGGTAGACTTTTCAATTGGTGAATACAAGGATAGAGTGTTGTGTGATGTCATAGAAATGGATGCTTGTCATTTGTTACCTGGTAGGCCTTGGTAATATGATGTAGATGCTAGGCATGAAGGTAGGAAAAATGTCTATACCCTCACCAAAAATGGAGAGAACTTCACCATGACCCCTCTCCCGGATGACAGTAAGGATAAGCATTTTGTGACTAGTGTCATGGTAGTAGATGAGAAGGAGTTCATGAAAGATTTGAAGGAGAAAGATACTCCTTTCTTCGCAATAATTGTCAAGCCTAAGGATGAACCTAAAAAGAAGCCTAAGAGTCAAGAGGTAAGGAGGAAATTAGGTCCTAAGGAGGTTCAAGATCTGCTAGATAAGTATAAGAGAATAGTTGCAGACCATACCACAAATACTTTACCTCCTCAAAGGGAAATCGGTCATTGTATTGACCTTATACCAGGTGTAGACACTTAAAAATAATTATTTTAATTATTTTTTAATTCCTCACATAATTAATTAATTAATTATGTTAATTAAAATTCTTCTCAATATTAATTAAATATAATTAATATTGTCACTATAGCATATGATTGATTTATTCCCTTTCTTTATTCTTCTAAAAAATCAAATCCTCACAAATCTTCCTCTTAGCTAATTAATTTCAATTAATTAGTTAACCTACATGATTCCTACAAATCATCTTCTTAATTCATCATTAACCTAATAAATTCTTCTAGAAACTCCCAAACTCACTTAACATTATTCTTTTAGTCAAATTCTCCTACAAATATAAATCCCACCTAACATTTCCTCTAATTCCCCTCTTAATGAGTCGTTAATGGCTAATCATCATGATTAGCCACAAAGTCAACTCTTTGTCCTTTCATCTAGCCACTAGCTTTAAATGCTATTTTTCTAGATGAATGTAAGATTTTCAAAATCTTACATTCCTCTAGGCATTTCCCTCTCCCAAGGAATTTTTAATTCCTTTTTATTCTTCTAATCCCCATAATATCCATTTTTGGAGAATTTTTAATTCCTCCAATGCATCTTGTAGAGTGTGGAGATACGAAATGCCTTTAAGGCATATTTCTTGGTCTCCACACCCTCTTTTGGACCTTGTGTGACCTTACAAGTAAATCTTAGCCCTTCATCTCGAATTCATCCTAGCCATCCGTTTTCCTCTCCTCTTCCTATAAAATAGGGTTCCATCCCTTCATTCAAAACATCTTGAAATTCAGTAAGCTTATGCTGCCCTTTTGAGCCCAAGAAATCATCTTGGCAACTTGATCATCTCATCCTTATCATTCATCCTTATCATTTGTGCACAATATTAGAGAGCCATCCACATCCAGCAATCAAAGGAGCACGTCAAGTGGAGCATTATCAAGTGGCGCCTTCACTTCATCAAGCTCAATCTGAAGGAGAAGGTAAAATAGCAAGGTGAAATGGTCTTTTTATGATATTTTAACATTCTGCATGTTTATTTCATTATGTTTTGATCAGTTTACCTTTCAAATCTATTTTTCCCTCTTCATTTTGACACGCCCAGTGGGACTCACGTCCCTGAGAACTAATGTTATTATTTTTTTTTAAGGTTTTTGTGAGTTGTGAGACGCAGGTTCCAGAATAGCGCGACTGCAGAAAAAATAAAATAAATAAATAAATAAATATATATATATATATATATATATATATATATATATATCTTTTTTGCAGGTTCCAGAATCGTGGCTCTGCATTTCTGCGCGATAGCTCCTCCTTATTATGTTCTGTTTCTTTCTTCTTCTTTTTTGTTTCTGTTGCAGCAAGACAACTCTGTTATCTGATTTGTTATTTGATTTGTTGTCTATTCTATTTTAGTATAATCTGTGCAAAAGTAGGAGAGTATGCTCTTGTCTATATAGACAATCAGAAATCCAGACTTTTCACTTTTCTATTGTGTTTAGCACGACTGTATGCTCTGATCGCAGGAAAGTGTGAAAATGGGAGAGTATGCTCTTGTCTATCTAGACAATTAGAAATCTGGACCTTTGACACTTTTCTATCTGTGTAGTGCTACTGTCTGCTTTGTTAATCTGTCTGAAAATTGTAGGCGCTAACTGTAGTCTGCATTTTATTTATTTATTTCCTGTTATCTGCTCTGTTTAAATATAATCTATCCACCCGCAGGAAAGTGTGAAAGTAGGAGAGTATGCTCTTGTCTATCTGGACAATCAGAAATCCGGACCTTTGACATTTTTATTCTATTCTGTTTAGTGCGACAATTTGCTCTATTAAATCTAGAGTTTCTGTCTGCTCTGTTAAATCTAGGGTTTCTGTTTTGTTAAATTTAGGGTTTCTACTCTATTAAATCTAGGGTTTCTTTCTGCTCTGTTAAATCTAGGGTTTCTGTTTTGTTAAATTTAGGGTTTCTGTTCTGTTAAATTTAGGGTTTCTATTCTGTTAAATCTAGGGTTAAATAATAATATTAAAAATAAAAATAAAAAATTAATAATAAGTAAATATTTTTCTATTTTTTCGCCATATCTTCTTTATCTTGACTCCATTTCCCTTCAAACTTCACCATATTCTCTACATTGCCATTTTTCACATTTTCTTCCTTGGAG
Source organism: Cryptomeria japonica (assembly GCF_030272615.1). Taxonomy (NCBI): domain Eukaryota; kingdom Viridiplantae; phylum Streptophyta; class Pinopsida; order Cupressales; family Cupressaceae; genus Cryptomeria; species Cryptomeria japonica. The sequence goes on along the minus strand of NC_081408.1, from coordinate 617,790,550 downwards.
GCCTTATCTCAAAAATCCACTTTTTGAAGCCCAAAATCTCATATTTCTCTATTTTTAAGGTTTGCCATAACTTCTTCCCTTTTCATCCAATCACCTCCAAATTTTTCCCATATTATCCATCTTCAACTTTTGCTTCTTTGTCCCTCTTGGACAAATTTTCCCATTCCTTCATCTTTCCTCCAAAATCCCCATTTTTTTCACTTGCATATCCCTCAGAAAGTGGTAAAAACCTAGTCAAACCCCATTTACCCATCAAAGCTTTCTTCAAATCCACATTTGTCATTAGTAAAAAAGTTTTTATTCATGTTTTTCTATTTATTCCCAAAAAATTAAAAAAATTAATATTTTTGTCATTTTGTTGATTTTTTGCAAGACGCTTGTTGAAGGCTATTTTTCCAAACTACTAATCAAGTGGTTTTGCAGGTTGCCTAGCTGATTCAACCAAATATTGTGCATTTATTTAAATTAGGCACCTAGATATTAATTAAAATGGAATGAACTATTGTCTTATGTGTCTTTAAGAAAAGCGTAAAGGTAGGAAAGTATGCTCTCGTCTTATTAGACGTTCAGAAATCCAGACCCTCCAACCTTTTCTTGTTTGATTGTGTGTTTATCTCTAGCGGGCCTGCCCTCCCAACTTTCTCTTTGAGAAGGTAAGAGGGGAACGACCCAAGTGAGTACACCCAGACCTGGGGTTCCCAACTCACTATAATAAATAGGCCATTGACTACGAAAGGGTTAATGGTTGAGGCTATATGAGAGTTCACTCTCACATTGGGTGCTTAGTAGGATCCTAGAGATCTCAATCATGCTTGCGTGACTACTAAGTTCTTGGTGCTTCGTTGGGCTATAGGCCTCAATTGCGCTTGCACAACTTCGAAGGGTAGATCCTAATGGGAAGACTTACTAAACACCTTGTTCATAGTGGCCAAAAACCCTCTAGTCATTGGGCAGGAGGTCGGACCTCTGAAGCGGCCCATATTCTTACGACCCTTAGTAGAGACATAAAGTTTGCCATGAGGAGTTTTCATGGGAATTGATGCTTGGCTACCCCGAGAAGTGAGTGCCATGGAGGGGAGCCAGTGGGGTCAAGCATCTAAGTGTCCGCTCTGGGTAAGCGTAGATGGGAAACCAATTGGGATTCAATGACTATTATCCTTGCTAGCCTTAAGAATGTTGTATATGAGCATGAGTGTCTTTGAGATAATATGCATTTAATCATTGTGTTTGCTTTGTTTGATACATACTTGCCAAGAGTAGACTAAAAACACATCACTATCCCCAAAAAACTTTGCAAAAATATTTGTTAAGACACAAACAAATTGTCCAAGTTATTACCCACACCAAGTTCAAAATTGCATCAAAACTCCGTCCGTCCCATTTTTCATAAGCCTAAGAGAGAAGCTAAGAGTTTATCCTCTACGTCAACATTCAAGTTTGTCCCTTGAAACACCTACTATCATTCAAATCAGGGTGGTCATATCCCTTCATACAACTTGTCATTTAAATAGATCCTTCATGTTCATGCCAAAGACAACCTAGTCATCAAGTTTTCTTCTAAACCATCACTACCATACCTTCTTCATCAATCATTCTCAAATTTCTTAAGTCCTTTCATCCTCAAATTTCTTAAGTCCTTTCATCCTCAAATTTCTTAAGTCCTTTCATCCTCAAATTTCTTAAGTTCTTCCATCCTCAAATTTCTTAAGTCCTTTCATCACAAATTTCTTAAGTTCTTTCATCACAAGTTTCTTAAGTCCTTTCATCCACAAATTTCTTAAGTCCTTTCATCCTCAAATTTCTTAAGTCCTTTCATCCTCAAATTTCTTAAGTTCTTTCATCCACAAATTTTTTAAGTCCTTTCATCCTCAAATTTCTTAAGTCCTTTCATCACAAATTTCTTAAGTTCTTTCATCACAAATTTCTTAATTCTTTTCATCCTCAAATTTCTTAAGTCCTTTCATCACAAATTTCTTAAGTCCTTTCATCCTCAAATTTCTTAAGTCCTTTCATTCTCAAATTTCTTAAGTCCTTTCATCACAAGTTTCTAAAATCCTTCCATCACAAATTTTCTAAGTCATTTCATCACATTTTTCCTAAGTCTTTTCATCACAAATATCGTGTATGGTCGCAACTCGATCCCAAAAGAAAAAGATGGCCGATCAACAATATGGCATGCCAAACATTGGTGTCCTATATGAAGATCCCACGCAAGATCATACACAAAGTGGGCAACCAAGCGATCAAGATCAAAGCCAAAATCTTGACATGGTTAACCAAGATGAACTTTGTCTGGAAGTGCAAACTTTCCTAGCGGATTCTTATAACCAAGAGATGATAGAAAAGTTTATTAAACACAATCCTACTGCACTTCTGAAAACTCTTCTTGAACATGGAGCTCAACTTCCACCTGAATTTAATAGATTTGCTCTTGTCCAACAACCACAAGGAGACCTCGCTCCCACACAAAGTGTTGCACCTACTATTCAAACTCAATCAATTGCAGCCCCATCAATCATCCAAGCCCAATCAATGCCACTCACGACACCTCCCACCATGATCTCCATCCCACCTTCTTCCTCCTTACCATCCATACCACTATCAAATCCAATCTCATCCATTCTCCAACAAACTTCTATACCACCTCCTTCTATTCAACCACATATTTCTATTCCACAAACTTCCCTTTCTCCCAACAATATCGCAAATTTTATCCAGACCGCATTCAATCCCGTCACAACAGTTGGTGGATCACAACCAACTATCACACGAACCCTAGCAACATCGGTCATCACATCCCATGTTCCCACTTCCTCATCATATCAATATATTGGTGGTGGTGCACCTTCTTTAGTTCATCCAATGCTTGGGGCAGATACAATTCATCAATATCAAAGTCCACAACAAGACCTCATCAAGGAAATTCAAGACATGAAGAATATCATCAAAAACATGAAAGAAAAGACTAATAAAAGGAAAGCTTACTCATTCGAAGAGTTTTTCCCTTGTCCTTATGACCCATCTATATCAATTGCACCATATCCCCTGGGATTTGAGATCCCTAAATTCACCAAGTATGAAGGCAAAGGAGACCCCCGCGACCATGTCCGTGAATTCCACATCTTATGCCAAGAAGTCTCCTATAGTGACCTTTATCTTCGTAGACTCTTTCCTAAGAGTCTCACGAGAGACGCCCTGGCATGGTTCTCATCTTTACCATGAGGTTCCATTGTCTCTTTTCCAGACTTGGTAGAAAAATTTGTGGCCCACTATGCATACAACATGGGTAATGATGTTTCTATGATGGACCTATGTAATACAAAACAAAGGCCTGGAGAAACCTTCACCAATTTTCTACAAAGATGGCGACATCTTATCAAAAAATTCTAGTGGGACATGCCAGAACAACATCAAATTGAACTATTTCAAAAGAAACTTGGTGCCTAAACTTTCAAGACCTTTAATATCTCAATGTATCAAATCCTTCCAAAAATTGACCGATAAGGGCCTCGCCCTCGAATGTGTCTTATTGGAGGAAGGAACCTTGAAACATTACTAGAAGTCATCACAAAGTTCTTCCTCTTATCATAACGACAAGCCAAAATTCTGGGCTAAAAATAAAAACATGGTCAATGATGGTGTAACTGATGTGAAGTGGGTCCAAACCGTGGCCACTCCCCCAAAATCCACCACCAATATTTATCAATTCAACAATCAAAATAATTCAAATCAATCTCAAAAACCTCACAACAATGTCTCAATCCAAGGACGACCACCCCGATCAAATAACAGGACTCCAAGAGATTTCACTCCTCTTGCTGAGCCTATTGAAGTGGTGTTTCAAAAACTTGTCCAAGCAGGTATAGTGGCTTTTCCAATCACTCGCCCGTTTGATCCCAATCAACCAAAACCAAGATGGTATAATGAAAATGAGTACTGTGAATACCATCGTATCAAGGGACATGATACACAAAAGTGTATGAAACTGAAGATCTACATACAAGATCTCATTGATAGAGGTGAGATTGAGGTAGCAAATGCAAAACCTGGTAATAACAATGACAAACTCAAAATGTACCAAGAACCCTTCCCAAAGCATGATAAAGGAAAAGGCTCATCATCTAACATAATGGATTATGACTATGCTAATCACGTAACCGGTTTTGATTTTTTAGTAAGTCGCATTGAACTTGTAGACAATCATGTCAATGTCATAACCATCCAAGGAGTTAATCCTCCTTCTTCCCAAAGCAGACCAAACCCAGCTAGAATAGTCATTCAAGGTGCCACACCTTCCACCTCCCATTTCTAGAATGACTGTAATGCAACTAGAAGCCGAGGAAAAGTCACCATCCAAGGAGTTCCTCCCCCACCAAACCCTCCACCCATGTCTTCCACCCGCCGATATGACCTCCTTGATCAACTTGGGAAGACACCCTCGCAGATCTCCATTTTGGAACTTCTCAAGACTTCTCCAGTCCATAAAGAAATTTTGGAACAAGCCCTTCTCCAATCACGTGTTCCTGATAATATCAATGCCACCCAATTTCAAACCCTCATTGGAAACCTTGTTGCCTAGCAACACATTGTATTTAACTCCAAAGATGCTCCCACAGATGAGGACCATAACAAACCTTTGCACATCGAAGCTCTCATCCACAAGCACAAGGTCAAACGAATCTTGATAGATGGTGGATCTGGGCTTAATTTGTGTACCTACAAATTGATAAAACAATTGGGACTTTCTGAGGATCTGATAGACATATCAGGAAGGATCACAATAAAGGCATATGATGATGCAGAAAGAATTTCAAAGGGCGTGATCACCTTACCTCTTCAAGTGGGCCCCATTACAATTGAAACCCCTTGCCAAGTACTAGATCTTGATCTCCCCTACAACATTCTCCTCAGGAGGCCATGGATTCATTCCTTGCAAGCCGTACCCTCCACCTATCACCAATGCATCAAATTCCCCTATAATGGAAGAGTGATCACTATCAAAGGTGATCCCCAACCTTTTCAATATTGCAAACTCTTAGAGGGGAAGCATCCGTATCATTGCCCACTAAATAGACCTTCACCAACGCTTCCATCTGACACATCAAATGTTGCCTCCACATCATCCCAACCAAATAATCAAATCAAGATCTTGGATAATGGTTGTGGAGAATACAAATTGGAGGATGTCTTATTAATAGGAAACCTCCCTCTCTCTCCTAAGTCATTTGGCAAACCAAAAGAGCTAAAAAAGGACTTGAAACCAGTCATGCAATGCCAAAGCACCACCTTCCAGCAATGGGGCCCACTTGATAATGAGAACCTCGAAGCAGATATCTCTTCATGGCTGTACCGGGAAGAGGATGATGATCCAACAAGAATATCCAAAGAAATGTATCCAAAAGCATTTGCCATAGTTGAAAAAATGGGTTACAAAGGACATGGTCTGGGACCAGAGGAGAAGAAGAAAAGCACCCATAAATCCTATCTCCTATAGATACAACAGAGGCTTGGGGTACACCCCGATGCCTAAGATTACTATCACTGGTGCCCCTTCTAGTCCTTCTTTGGATATCGAAAGCCCTGACGAAGAGGAATTCCATGAAATGCCTTATGAATACGAGAAAGATACCTTCTTCGATGCTTACATCAATACCATCACCCCCGTAACCCCTCCCACTTCACATGAGCTACATCTTGTCAATCCTGAACTCATTAACTGGGGCCAATGAGACAAACCCAATTTAGATATTTGCGTCGACGATAATGCTCTCATTGCTCTCCTAACAACGCAAAATATGGAAGATGGTAATAGAATTGAGGGTATTCAACTACACGAAAAGGGATACTTTGGTAGTCAAGTCAATGCCCTTATCCACAAAAAAGATAATAAAAGAAAAAGATATGATTTCCTAGGTGAAAACCCCCTTGAGGTGCCTTTGGATGAACAAGAAATAAAAACAAAGGGCATATCTGAAAGTAAAAACCTGGAAAAGGCACTTGATGATGAGGGATTTGACCTCCCTACCATTGGTTATCTTCCACAGGACAAATCAAATTTGTTGATAGAAGAAACAGACAGTATCAATATGGGCACTGAAGTCATTCCAAAAAATGTGCTCATTGCCAAATCCCTCACCGAAATCGAGAAACAAGACTTCATCAACTTCCTTACAGAGGTTAAAATCAATTTTGCATGGTCCTATTCTGATATGCCAGGGTTGGATTCTGCCTTGGTGGTTCACAATCTCACCGTCCGCCCAGATGCAAAACCTATAAAACAAAAACTCCGCAAAATGCACCCGCATATTGCTCTCTTGGTCAAGGCAGAACTTCAAAAGTTGTTAGACGCAGAATTTATCAAACCCATAGACTACGCTGAATGGGTCTCCAACATTGTGCCTGTCGGCAAACCTGCTAGGGGCATCCGCATTTGCACAGATTTCCGAGATCTAAATATAGCTTTTCCTAAAGACATTTTCCCACTCCCAAACATAGATATGATTGTGGATCTTACAACAGGACATGAAATGCTATCGCTAATGGATGGGTTTTCTGGATACAACCAAATCAGGATAGCAAATGAGGATCAGCATAAAACCGCATTCACAACACCATGGGGTACTTTCTGTTACCGGGTCATGCCTTTTGGCCTTAAAAATGCTGGAGCTACATATCAACGGGAAATGACAACAATTTTTCATGACCTCTTGCACAAAATTATGGAGGACTATGTGGATGATCTGCTAGGCAAATCCAAGACAAGACAAGAGCACATCCCTATTCTAAAACAGATCTTCAAAAGATTGGAAAAATACAAGCTGCGCCTAAATCCTAAAAAGTGTGTGTTTGGCGTCACATCGGGAAAACTACTAGGATTCATTGTTTCTCGCAGAGGCATTGAGGTTGATCCTGCAAAATTAAAAGCTATTATGGAAATGCCTCCGCCAAAAACTCTCAAACAACTACGCAGTCTCTAGGGAAAACTCCAGTCTGTTAGGCGTTTCATTTCACAGCTAGCCGACAAGTGCCATCCATTTGCACATTTGTTATGTAAAGACACAAAATTCAAATGGGATTGCCTCTGTCAAAAGGCCTTTGAAAAATTAAAAGAATATCTAGCATCACCTCCAGTTTTGATGCCACCTACCCCTGGAAAACCCCTCATTTTGTACATATGTGCTACTACAGTGGCATTGGGGGCATTGTTGGCGCAAACAGATGATCAAGGGAAGGAACACGCCATTTACTACATCAGTCGGACGCTAGTAGGATATGAACTCAACTACACCCCCATTGAAAGAGCATGTTTGGCATTATTATTCAGCACACAGAAACTACAACACTATATGCTAAACAACAAGACAAAATTAATTGCTAAAATTGATCCACTTAAATATCTCCTGTCAAAAGCTGCTCTCATTGGCAGAATGGCTAAATGGGTCATGCTCTTAAGCGAGTTTGACATTGAATATGTGGACAGAAAGGCAATCAAGGGACAAGTCATTGCAGATCAACTGGTTGAAGCTCCACTTCCAGGCAACCATCCTCTTCTCACAGAATTACCAGATGAGTTCATTATGACTGTTACCACATCCTCCACATGGAAATTGTATTTTGATGGCTCCTACACTCAAAATGGATCGAGGGCAGGAATATTATTGGTCACACCTCAAGGAGATGGCATTCCCAAATCATACAAGATAGCCTTTGCATGTACTAATAACATAGCAGAATACGAGGCCCTCATCACAGGTTTACGCTTGGCTATCCATTGGAAAATAAAGGAATTACAAGTCTATGGCGATTCCCAGCTCGTCATAAAACAAGTCAATGATGAATACCAGAAAAAAGATGATAAACTCCTTCCCTACCATACCATGGTTGAAGATCTTAAGCAACATTTCATGGCAATCAAGTTTGATCAAATCCCACGAACAAACAATAGGGCTGCAGATGCAATGGCCACCATTGGCTCCCTCCTTCAAATGCCAGCACACAGTCAGAAGTGTGAGTTCTTGGTTGAGCAATTGTTTATACCAGCATATGACCTACCAGAATCTGAAATGGTGTGTGTTCTCGTTGGTCCAGAGTCCCCTTGGTACCAAGAAAGCTTCGCTTTCCTCAAAGACAACACCATTCCCCCACATCTCACCAAAACCCAACAACAAACTTTCATCCGCCGATGCACCCGTTACACCATCCTTGCAGACACCTTGTTCAGAAGGCATTTTGATGGTTCCCTCCTAAGGTGTTTAGATAAACAAGAAGCCGAATGGTCATTACACGAAGTACATGAGGGCATCTGTGGGGCACACTCAAGTGGACTCACATTGGCTAAAAATTTTTTGAGAACAGAATACTATTGGCCTAAAATGGAAGAAGATGCATACAACTATGTGAAGAAATGCATCCCTTGCCAGCAACATGGTGACAAGATTCATGCACCATCACAAGAATTGCAGCCATTCATTACACCATGGCCCTTCTCGCAGTGGGGGCTCGATCTCATTGGGAAAATCCACCCTTCATCTTCCAAAGGAATTCATTATCACTGCCACCGAATACTTCACCAAGTGGGTAGAGGCTATCCCTCTTAGTTTCACCACCGGCAAGCAAATATCCAAATTCATCTTGAACTACCTAATCTGTCGATATGGCATCCCAAAAGTTATCATCACAGATAATGGTAAACAATTTAAAAACTAGGATGTCAAAGAACTCTGCCAAAAATTCAACATCCAACGCCGCTTCTCCACTCCATATTATCCCCAAGGCAATGGCCAAGATGAGGCTTCTGATAAAACCCTAATAAAAATCCTCAAAAAGATAGTCAATGAAGCGGGCCATGATTGGCACCTCCAGATCCATCCTGCATTGTGGGCCTATCGCACCTCCATCCGCACCCCCACAGTCACCACTCCTTATTCCCTAGTATTTGGTTCTGAAGCTATCCTTCCCCTTGAGATCGAGATCCCCTCTCTAAGGGTATCGCTGCAAAACATCCTACCAGAGGAAGAATATAGAATTGCCCGCTTACAAGAGCTAGAATTGTTAGATGAAAGGTGCCTCAAAGCCTTGAATCATCTCCGGGTATATCAAAACCATCTACGCATGAGTTATCATAAAAAAGTCAGAACCTGAGAATTCCAAGTTGGTGATCTTGTCCTCATGGAGAATCAGAAAAATCTACAAGAACGAGAAAAGAAAGGCAAGTTCAAGCCTAACTGGCTTGGACCATATGTAATCACAGCAAAATATGGATCAGGAGCTTATCAGTTGGCTACTCCTGAAGGCGATCCTTTGGATGATCCGATGAATATCATGCACCTCAAAAGGTTTTATGCTTAGTCCTCAGAAAGTCTTAAATTGTCAAAAAAAATAAAAAAATGGAAAAAAAAAGATCCTGAAAAAAATTGTCACTTTGGTGCAAACCTGGCAAACAGGCACCTTATGATACAAAAAAAAAATTAATTAAAGAAGAAAAAAATCAAAAAAAAAAAAAGAAAGAAAAACAATTCATGGCGCTATGGGCAAGTATCTTGGTGAAAACCTTTGTGCGGGTGCCAAGGTAAATAACCGGATCCACTGTCTATCAGGTCGATACTACAAATCATCTGCCATCTAGCCCACCCATGCACAACATTCCTTCTTTTCCGCCTCCCAATAAAACATGCATATGATGATGAGTCTTTGCCTAAGTCATGAACAAGAAATGTCCTAGTGAAACTGAGCTTTCATGCCTCTATATAAGCTTCAAGAAGTCTTGAGAAACAATCCCAAGTCCATCCTAGTTCTACTCTTGGCAAGAGGTATCATTTGGTCACAAGGAAGAGACTTGTTAGATTTTGTTAGATTTTTTTTTCATATAGGCTTGCATCTTTTGGCCTACAAATGCCACTATTTATGACTGCCTAGGTCCTTCCATATCCAGGTATGTTATGATAGGTGCATACTGGGGCATATTTCATAGTATGGCATGTTTTGGATCCTTCTTGTATAAACCGGTGACCTGGTACTAGTGTTTATCAACACTTACCTTCTCATATACAAGAGGTATTGGTGTGTTTGAGGGTTTCCTTGCACAAACCCACAACTTTGTATTAGTGTTTCTTAACACTTGCATTGTTGTGTGCAAGAAATTCCCGTTTGTCTACAGAGTCAGTCCATGCCCTGGGTTTCTCATGGCATCCTGATTTCTATAAGCAGTGGTGCAAGTCACTCAGGGCAACATCAAACTAGGTTGGCTCTCCACATTTGTTGTGCACGAAATCTCACCATCATTCCATCAAATCCTAAACTCAATAATCTCATGGAGTTCTCAATTGCCCCCATTTTCCTCTGCGGTCTCACATCTCTTATTCTTCTTTCCAAATACCTCATGGCTACTTCATATATCTTCCTCATTTATCCCTTCCACCCTAATTTTTCTTCCTCTATTTTTTTTTTTTTCCTCACATAATCAATTCTGATTCTAATCATGTCTTATACAGGATGAATCCTTCCTGAAACCAGATGTTGTGATCTGATCATGTCTTATATAGGATGAATCCTTCCTGAAACCAGACGTTGTGATCTGATCATGTCTTATATAGGATGAATCCTTCCTGAAACCAGACATTGTGATCTGATCATGTCTTATACAAGATGAATCCTTCCTAAAACCAGACGTTGTGATCTGATCATGTCTTATATAGGATGAATCCTTCCTAAAACCAGACGAGCTGATCATGTCTTATACAGGATGAATCCTTCCTGAAACCAGACGCTCTGATCATGTCTTATATAGGATGAATCCTTCCTGAAACCAAACATTTGTTGTGATCGATCATGTCTTATACAGGATGAATCCTTCCTGAAACCAGACGTTGTGATCAATCATGTCTTATACAGGATGAATCCTTCCTGAAACAAGATGCTCTTATCATGTCTTATACAGGATGAATCCTTTCTGAAACCAGACATTGTGATCAATCATGTCTTATACAGGATGAATCCTTCCTGAAACCAGACACTTTCATCATCTTTGTCTTATACAGGATGAATTCATCTTGAAACCAGACTGAATCTAGATCTTATCAATCGAATCAAATCAAATCTATCGGGATATCAATTTTGCAAAACTCCAAAGATCAAATACCTCAATCGATCTCCCGAGGGGGCATCACCATACTGTAATTTATAAATCAAGAGCCGGGGCATCCTATCAAACCAATATCAACATCAAAACAAGATTATTCTTTGAATCAATGCATCATCACACCTCGCTTCAAAGAGGGGCAAAATGTAGACACTTAAAAATAATTATGTTAATTAAAATTCTTCTCAATATTAATTAAATATAATTAATATTGTCACTATAGCATATGATTGATTTATTCCCTTTCTTTATTCTTCTAAAAAATCAAATCCTCACAAATCTTCCTCTTAGCTAATTAATTTCAATTAATTAGTTAACCTACATGATTCCTACAAATCATCTTCTTAATTCATCATTAACCTAATAAATTCTTCTAGAAACTCCCTAAACTCACTTAACATTATTCTTTTAGTCAAATTCTCCTACAAATATAAATCCCACCTAACATTTCCTCTAATTCCCCTCTTAATGAGTCGTTAATGGCTAATCATCATGATTAGCCACAAAGTCAACTCTTTGTCCTTTCATCTAGCCACTAGCTTTAAATGCTCTTTTTCTAGATGAATGTAAGATTTTCAAAATCTTACATTCCTCTAGGCATTTCCCTCTCCCAAGGAATTTTTAATTCCTTTTTATTCATCTAATCCCCATAATATCCATTTTTGGAGAATTTTTAATTCCTCCAATGCATCTTGTAGAGTGTGGAGATACGAAATGCCTTTAAAGCATATTTCTTGGTCTCCACACCCTCTTTTGGACCTTGTGTGACTTCACAAGTAAATCTTAGCCCTTCATCTCGAATTAATCCTAGCCATTTTTCCTCTCCTCTTCCTATAAAATAGGGTTCCATCCCTTCATTCAAAACATCTTGAAATTCAGTAAGCTTATGCTGCCCTTTTGAGCCCAGGAAATCATCTTGGCAACTTGATCATCTCATCCTTATCATTCATCCTTATCATTTGTGCACAATATTGGAGAGCCATCCACATCCAGCAATCAAAGGAGCACATCAAGTGGAGCATTATCAAGTGGTGCCTTCACTTCATCAAGCTCAATCCAAAGGAGAAGGTAAAATAGCAAGGTGAAATGGTCTTTTTATGATATTTTAGCATTCTGCATGTTTATTTCGTTATGTTTTGATCAGTTTACCTTTCAAATCTATTTTTCCCTCTTCACCAGGTGCTACATTACCTAATAAGGTAGCCTACAAACTGACCCCTGAGCAAAATGTAGAAGTTGCAAGACAGATCCAAGAATTGCTAGAGAAAGGGTTCATTAGAAAGAGTATAAGTCCATGTGCAGTCCTGACACTACTAGGTCAGAAGAAAGAAGGAACATGGTGGTTGTGTAGAGATTCTAGGGCCATTAATAGGATAACAATAAGATATAGATTCCCAATGCCAAGAATAGAGAATTTGATGGATTGTCTAGGAGGGGCCAAGTATTACTCCAAAATAGACTTGAAAAGTGGTTATCACCAAATTAGGATCAGAGATGGAGACCAATGGAAGACAATATTTAAAACTAATGAAGGCTTATTTGAATGGATGGTGATGTCATTTGGGCTTTCCAATTCCCCTAGTACATTTATGAGGTTAATGAATGAGGTTCTTAAGCCCTTTATCAATCATTTTGTGGTAGTATACTTGAATGACATCCTGATTTTTAGTAAGAATAGAAATGAACATCTTATGCACTTGGATTTGGTGTTGAAAAGGTTGCATGAGGAGAAACTGAAGATCAACTTAGACAAATATGTTTTCTTGCGGGAAGAACTAGTGTTTCCTGGATTTGTTGTTTCCAAAGGTAATTTGAGAATGGATCCATTCTCAATTGGCCAATATCTAGGTTTGCAAGTGAGGTAAAAAGTTTCCATGGCTTAGATAGCTTTTATAGAAAGTTTATTAAGAACTTCAGTGGGGTTAGTGCACCTATGATAGATACCATTAAGGGTGAAAGAAAGTGTCAATTTGCTTGGAATTGTGAAGCTAATAAGTCTTTTGAGCTCTTGAAGACAAAAATTGTAGAGCAGCCCATCTTAATCCTCCTTGATTTTCATAAGGTTTTTACTATTGAATGTGATGTATCCAAGAAGGCTATAGGAGGAGTTTTGAGTCAGGAGGGTAGACCTGTGGCATTTTTTAGTGAGAAGTTAAATGAAGAAAAACAAAAATATTCAACCTATGATCTAGAGATGTATGCTTTGGTGAAATCTCTTAGGAAGTGGAGGCATTATCTATTGCCTATGGAATTTGTTGTATTTACCGATAACCATGCTCTAAGCCTTTTGAACATGCAAGAGAAACTCAATCACAAGCACATGAAGTGGATGGAGTACCTTAAAGCTTTCATATTTACTATTAAGCAGAAAGAAAGGAGTGACAAATAAAGTTGTAGGTGCTCTTAGTAGGAGGAACTTGGTAATCCAAGAGATTCAATTGGAAAGCATGTGGATCAATGCTATGAAAGATATGTACCAAGAAGATGTAGATTTCAAGGAGGCTTATGAGTTTTGTCAAGCTATGAATGAAAGGTATCATACTTATTTTTCTGAGTATATGCTTCAAGAAGGTTTACTTTTCAAAGGTAGTCAACTTTGTATTCGTAATTACTCAATGAGGGAGAATATTGTCAAAGAAAAGCATTATGGGAGTTTATCAGGAAATTTTGGACTTGATAAGACACTTGAGTTAGTTAGAAGGTTCTATTTTTGGCCAAGAATGCAATCAGATGTAAGGAAATTTTTTTCAGAATGTGTTGTGTGTCAAAGGGCTAAAGGTACAAGTTCAAATTTAGGTCTCTATACTCCTTTACCAATCCCTACGAAACCTTGGGATTCAGTTAGTATGGATTTTGTCTTAGGCCTTCCTCAGACTAAATTAGGGTATGACAGTGTATATGTTGTGGTGGACTGGTTTTCAAAGATGGAACACCTTTTTCCATGCAAGGTTATACATGATGCTTCTAATATTGTAGGTTTATTCTTCAAGTAAATTGTAAGACTTCATGGGTTACCCTTAAGCATTGTCTCAAACAGGGATCCTAAGTTTTTAGGACATTTTTGGAGAACCTTGTAGCATAAGTTAGGGACTAACTTGTCTTTCTCTTTTTCTTATCATCCTAAATCTGATGGGAAGACTAAGGTAATAAATAGGTCCCTTGGAAACATGTGAAGATGCTTGACCAAGGATCATGGAAATACTTGGGATACCATTCTTCCACAGGCAAAATTTTTCTATAATGACTCTGTGAATAGAAGTACAGGGCTAAGTCCTTTTCAAATTGTGTATGGCACACATCCCAGGAGTATTCTTGAACTTAGAGATGTGAATAATCTTGATAGAAGAAGTACTCAGGTAGATGAATTTGCTAAAGTCATGAAGGATATACACCAACAAGTCAGAGATAAGTTGATTCACATCTTTGAGAAATACAAACAAGTAATAGATCTAAAAAGAAGAGATGTTCAATTTAAGGTGGGAGACAGGGTGATGACTCACCTCAACAAAGAAAGACTCCCTAAGGAGAAATACACCAAGATTCTCATGAAGAAGATAGGTCCTTTCAAATTCCTCAAAAGATGTGGAAACAATGCATACAAAATAGATCTACCCCCAGATGTAGGACTATCACCTATATTCAATGTTTTTGATGTATATGCATATAGGGGTGTTGTTGATGATGTTTGTGATGCAATTTAGTCTGATTTATCTATTGCAAACATGATGGAAGGACTTCCCACACACATCAAACCTAAGATTGAATGTATTTTGGATCAAAGGGTCAGCAAGAAAACAAGGAGGAAGACTTATTCGGAATACTTAGTCAAATGGAGGAATAAATCTTTAGAAGATGCTACATGCATGACTTCTAAGGCCATTGAGAAGATAGGAGTTAAAATTATAGAAATTCCAACTCAAGGGGACTTGAGTTTCTTTGGCCCGGGGAGTATGGTGCAGGGTACCTTTACTTTTCACAATGTTTTCATGACCTAGGGGTGTCTAGTGATTGTCTTATGTTTACTTGTGTTACAATAATGGGTTCGATCTCAAAGATCACCCTGGATGTAATAAAATTCCTTTTGTGTAGTCAATAACTATTGAAATATGGCGACTAATCAGCAAAGTACTGTACACTCAGCACGTATCCTCGCCGGGGTCCGGGGCCGGGCAGGGGTTCGGGGGCGGCAGCCCACGAGAAAATTTTTTTTGCCATTTTTTGTTGATGAAAACCGACATTGTAATAAAACCCTAAAAAAGGCCGACTTTGTTTTGTTGCCCTAAAAATGCATGTTATAAGCGGCTGGGATGCTTAAGGCATTGTAAGGTTGATGTACTATTTTTGCTGGATAATAAGAAAGATTGGAGGGCTGTGTATGGTGGACATAACCCATTCTGGTTGAACCACGTTAAATATCTGTGTTATCTGTGTCCTGATTTTTATTTCTTTATCTTTTGTATTTAAATTTGCATATAATTGTTAGTTCATATTTGCTTCGGATCTGCTTGAAACCCTAACAATTGGTATCAGAGCGAGGTTTTCTGTAAATTGGCAGGACTTTCAGATTTGAGTGGGAGCAATGGAGGATTCCAAATTCAAGGTCGAAAAGTTTAACGACCAGAATTATCAGTTATGGAAAATGCAGATGGAGGATTACCTGTATCAAAAGGATTTGTGGCAGCCATTGGAAGGAAAGGAAAAGAAACCGACCACAATATCAGATGAAGAGTGGGACATTTTAGATAGAAAGGCACTAGGATCCATTCGATTGTGCCTTGCGACGTCTATAGCATTCAATATAATAGAAGCAAAAATGACTATAGATTTGATGGCAACATTGGCTAAGCTGTATGAGAAACCCTCGGCTTCGAATAAGGTATTTCTTATGAAGCTTTTGTTTAATTTGAAAATGAGTGAGGGAGGATCTGTAGCGGAGCACTTAAATGAATTTAATACAATTACCAGTCAATTGTCTTCGGTAAAAATTACCTTTGCAGAAGAGGTTAGGGCTCTCTTGATTTTATGTTCTTTGCCAGAAAGCTGGAATAGCTTGGTTATGGCTGTAAGTAACTTTGTCTCTAGTAAAAATACTTTGGTATTTGATGATATTGTTGGTGTTATCCTAAGCGAGGAAATGCGAAGGAAAAGCACAGGTGAGACTCCAACATCATCAGGTAGTGTTTTGAATGTGGAGAATAGAGGAAGATCAAAGGAAAGAGGAAAAGGCCCTGGGAATGAGAAGTCACGAGGGAAGTCAAAGAAAGGACGCTCTCAATCTAGAGGAAAGAAAGATTGTTGGTACTGCGGAAAGCCTGGTCATCTAAAGAAAGACTGTTGGTCTCGAAAAAACAAAGAAGGAGACAAAAATGAAAATGACAGTAAGGAAGCTAATATTGCAAGTAATACTTTACAAGATGCTTTAATCTTATGTTTGGATAATGTTAATGATTCCTGGGTAATAGATTCTGGGGCTTCATTTCATGCTACACCCCATAGAAAATATTTTCTAGATTATGTTCAAGGTGATTTTGGACAGGTATATTTGGGTGATGATGAGCCTTGTCAAATTGTTGGAAAAGGAAAGATAAAGATCAAGTTGCAGAATGGTAATGACTGGTTTCTGCAGGAGGTAAGACATGTTCCTAATTTAAGAAGAAATTTAATTTCTGCAGGGCAACTAGGTAGTGAAGGTTGCATAGTTACCTTCTCAGATAGTATGTGGAAGGTCACTAAAGGATCATTAGTAGTAGCTAAAGGTGCAAAGGTAGGCACATTATATCTATGTACTGGTAACACTTACTCTACCTTGGCTGCTACAGATAAAGTTACTGCAGGGACAACAATAATAAATGTTGCAAGAACAGATTCGATAATGTGGCACCATAGGCTTGGGCACATGAGTGAGAAAGGGATGAAAATCCTTCACTCCAAAAATCTATTGCCAGGACTAAAGAAGATTGATTTAGAGTTATGTGAAAACTGTGTTTATGGTAAACATAAAAGAGTCAGATTTCTCAAGGTTGGGAAAGAGAAGAGTGAGAAGTTAGAGCTTGTACATTCAGATGTATGGGGACCGGCTTAGGTATCATCTCTTGGTGGCTCTTGTTATTATGTTATTTTTATTGATGACTCAACCAGAAAAACATGGGTATATTTCCTAAAACAAAAATCAGATGTTTTTGAAACTTTTAAGAAATGGAAAGCTTTGGTTGAGAATGAGACAGGAAAAAAGTTGAAGTGTCTCAGATCGGATAATGGAGGTGAGTATTGCAGCAAAGCATTTGAAGATTACTGTTTCTTAAATGGGATTCGAAAGCAGAAGACAGTTCCAGGAACTCCACAGGAAAATGGTGTGTCAGAGAGAATGAATAGGACCATCATGGAACGTGCAAGGAGCATGAGATTGCATGCTGGATTGCCCTTACATTTTTGGGCAGATGTTGTACATACTGTTGTCTATTTGATAAATAGAGGACCTTCAACCCCTTTGGATGGTGGTATTCCAGAGGAGGCATGGACTGGTAAAAAGGTAAATTATTCTTTTCTAAAAACTTTTGGTTGCGAAGCTTTTGTCCATGTTGATAAAGAAAACAGAACCAAGCTTGATGCTAAATCTTAGAAATGTACCTTCATTGGATATGGGATAGATGAATATGGCTATTGGTTATGGGATTTTGAAAATAAGAAAATAATTATAAGTAGAGATGTTATATTCAATGAGAAGGTTATGTATAAAGAACAGATGTAGGAAAAGAAGCATGAACAGGACAAACAAGAATATGTGGTGTTGGACGAGATTCCTGAAAATGAAATGCCATAGGTACCTGATGCTCAGCAACAACAGATTGTCCCACAAACTCTTGCAAGTGTTAGACATTCTACGAGGACAAGTAGACCCCCTGAAAGATTTTCTTCTTCTTTGTATTCTATTTTATTAACAGATTCTGGTGAACCAGAAGAATATGAAGAAGTAATGCAGGTGGATGCCAAACAACAGTGGCAGCTAGGCATGAAAGAGGAGATGGACTCCCTGATGAAAAATAAGACTTGGGACTTAGTTCCTTTACCTGCAGAAAAAAGAGCCTTGCCTAACAATTGGTATGATCTGGTGGGTGATATTGATTCACGGAGGAGTACTACAGGGTATGTTTTTTACTATAGGGGGAACTGCAGTCAGTTGGATTTCTAGGTTGCAAAAGGTTGTTGCACTTTCAACCACTGAAGCTGAGTATGTTGCTGCTACAGAAGCCAGCAAAGAGATGATTTGGTTGCAATGTTTTCTGAAGGAATTGGGTCAGACACAAGAGGATAGCCCATTGTATACTGATAGCCAAAGTGCCATTCATCTTGCGAAGAACTCTATTTTTCATTCAAGGACAAAGCACATTCAGCTCAGGTACCACTTCATCCAGACTATTTTGGAGGAGGGTCAGTTATGGCTTGAGAAGATTCACACAAGTGAGAATCCTGCCGATATGTTCACAAAGGCAGTTCCACAGGAGAAGCTGATTTCTTCATCAGTTTCTGTTGGTCTTCTTGATTGATAATTGTGGAATTTATACCAGTCAAGTCCTAGTGTTTTATCCAGCGGATGTTACATGTACAGTGGTGTCATGTAGTTTCAATCTCCAAGTGGGAGATTGTTCGGTGTGGAGCCTGATCAGTCTCCAAGTGGGAAATTGTTGAAATATGGCGACTAATCAGCAAAGTATTGTACACTCAGCACGTATCCTCGTCATTTTTTGTTGATGAAAACTGACATTGTAATAAAACCCTAAAAAAGGTCGACTTTGTTTTGTTGCCCTAAAAACGCATGTTATAAGCAGCTGGGATGCTTAAGGCATTGTAAGGTTGATGTATTGCTTTTGCTGGATAATAAGAAAGATTGGACAGCTATGTATGGTGGACGTAACCCATTTTGGGTGAACCATGTTAAATATCTGTGTTATTTGTGTCCTGGTTTTTATTTCTTTATCTTTTGTATTTAAATTTGCATATAATTGTTAGTCATATTTGCTTCGGATCTGCTTGAAACCCTAACAATAACCTCTCAAGTGCACATATAAGCCTAGAGGTCTATTAGGCCATGTGGACTTGAATTATGAATTTTTGTGTTTTATGGTCCTAGAATGTTGTCTTAGGTGTTTTCAAGGCTAAATGATAACCTTGGATGTGTGTGACAAGGTTTAGGTGTTTAGGGATTAAAGTTGCAAAAGTTACAAAATTGTTGTCATTGTTGTCAAGCAACTTTTCAAAAGTTGCCAGTTGGAATGTAACTTGTCCCCAACAGTCATAACTATTTGAAAGTTGGTTGTAGCCATTTAGAGGAGTCTATACATGCTTGCACAATTGAATAAGAAAGGTTGTTGATAGTGGTTGAATATTTGGAGAAGTCTGGTGGAGTGTTTGGAATAAACAAATCGGATTTTGCTAGAATGTACTATCCATATAGGGCCTTAAATGGTTTTGTGAAATTTTGGCTTGGTAAGAAAGATCACTGAATTACCTTTCAATTGAACCTATTCTGACCTCTTGAAGTGGTGTTTGAAGGAAGATATTGATAATTTACCCTCTACAGGTCCAAAACCCTCCATTTTCCTAGGGTATTGCATAGATGATGCCCTAAGTTGCAATCTAGCCATTAGTTTTCAATGGCCATTGCTAGAATTAAATTTAGGAGGGTGTATTATGAGGTTCCTATTGGCATTCTACACTCTTATGAGAATAGTTGATGTTTTCATTGATGGCAACCATCTGGCAACCAACTGGCAACTCACCAACAATTGGTTTCTACATGCCCAACATCACAAACTTCATACACCGACAGACACTAGCATCAGCAAGAACTTCACCGGCATTCGCATTACATTGGAAACAAAGCATATCGACACTCTAGCCAAAATGGGATAAAGTTTTCTTTATATAAATTGTTTTTTAATATAATTATCTTTTGTAAGCTGACATGGTATATTGTAAAAGACTCATATATGTATGAGATCTTATAAAGAAAAAATAAAAAAAATATAGGCAAATATTGTATAGGCGATATAGTTGACAGCAAAAGTTTTGGTTATTGACTGAGCTTAAACCAGTACTGAACCTGACATGAAAGATGTTGTTTTGAGCAATACATTGCATTGGATTTGATAATCCATTTTGTAGTCAATGTGACTCTTTATTGAGCAGTGAGCTCTAGGCTATTGGCCTCCCTGCATGTGCACGCCCCTCATTGTAAGTAGTATTTATTCATTGGCCAGTGAGTAAATATTATGTGTCACAAATCCCACTGAGGTTTTTTCCACACCAGGTTTCCTCGTTAAATATCTTGTGTTATGGTGTGTTTCTATGTTGTCTCTATTATTTCTATTTACTACATTAATTCTTATTTACCAGTACACTATTTTGAGATACAAAGTTATAAATAAGTTTAATTATTCTGTAAACCGTTTAGACACTAATTCACCCCCCCCTCTCAGTGTCTTTGGGACTATCATTGAATCTAACAATTGGTATCAGAGCCTGGTCCTCTATTTTCAAAAGCCTAACAACTTGAGGAAGATTCTGACACTGGTATAGATGGAGAGCTTAAGAAAATAGTTGGAAGGAGCTCTTGAAGATTTTGATACAGAAAAATTGAAGAATATCAAACTTGAAGATGATCTAAGGATTGCATAGGAATTTATTAAAGGACTCCAGGAGAACTTTTCTATAGCACAAAATAAAAGAAAAGAACTTCATGAGAAGATATAGAATGATGATGATAAAAAAGAGACTCTTAGAGACATTGCAAATAAGTTGAGACAAGAGAACGATAATATGAAGAATAAAATGCAAGATATGACTATGAGGTTATGTAAGGATATTGAAGACAGGAAGAAGAATGAAGAAGACTTGACTAGGAGACTTAATGATGTTGGAAATGAAAATCTAAGACTTGGTCATGAAAATGATATGCTAAAGACATATCTGATTCACATGCAACATGATAAAGATGAGCTTGTCAGACAAGTTGGAATTCTGGAAAATGAGTTGGCTACTGCAAATAAACATAAAGGCAAATTCAAGAAAAGTTCAAAAGAACTTGATGACATGCTTAAAAGACAGAAACCTGATGGAGATACTAATGGACTTGGATTTGAACATGGAGAAAGTTTCAGTACTGCAAACAATTAAGATTAGAACAAATCGGTAAGACAACCTAATGCTTATAAATTTAATGGGAAATGTTTTAATTGCAACAAGTATGGTCACAAAGAAAATCAGTGTAGATTCAAAAAAATCAGAATACAAACTCACCCACTGATCAATGTTCCAAATGCAACAAAGTTGGTCATAATTTAGAAAATTGCATAATGAATGTGAAATGCTATGTTTGTGGAAGATTTGGGCATTTATCAAATCAATGCAGATCACAAACCGGTCAAGGATATGGAAAGGCTATTCAGAGGAATAATGTAACTTGTTATGTATGTAACAAGATTGGACATATTGCTAAATTATGTAGAAGCAAGAATGCACTAGCAAGCAACAAAGGATCTAGTCTGAAGGGCAAAGAAAAGGTAGATGAAGTAAAACAAGAATTTTCAAAATAATGGATTAAGAAGAGTGATCAGAGAACCGATGAAACTATATCTTCACCAATAGAACAGAGTAATCCTCCACCGACAAGAGGTTCTTCATCTAACTAGGGAATAATCCTTAGGGGGTATTGCAGCAAGTTGAAAATCATGCATTCTACCCTCGGTTGATGGTGAGAAGATACATTTCTCTTTTATCAGCAATAATTTAATGCAGTTTTAAGAACCTTTTTTTGCTATAAAGCATCCGGAAACCCTCATTTCGAACTCACCGAGCATTCAAATGATCAAAGAGAGCAAAATTGAGCAAGGCATTCTAAGGTGAAGCTACGAAGTGATTTTCAAGCATTCAGAATTTTGATTTAGAGGTATTTATCTTTGAAATGGCTTCCTCATCTTTTGTTCTAAAGTTTATGGAGTCCATGGAGAATTCATGTGGTTAGAGTTAGTTTGCAAAATAAGAAAGGATGCAATTAAGGTAGTTACTAGTTTACCTTCAAGCGATAGTATACCTGATAAAACCAAGAAGATACCTAACATAGGAGTAATGGATTTAATCGGAGCAACATTTGATAATAGGTCACTTAGAGTGAATGATGTTAAGGATATAAATGTAAGATATGTGGGTATGGTACTAGGTTACAAAGCTACTCATGCAAATAGATTAAATTTTGTTTCAAGTCTATGTATTCATAGTGCATATGAGATGGTAAACAATAATGTTAAAATTGATGTGTGTGAATGGCTTAAGGATGAACTAATTGACAACCTGAAGAAGATTAAGCAAGACAAGAAAGGTACTTTCCATTTTGGAAACCTTCTGGTATGTTTGATGCTATACTTTACCAAGGAGATACCCAGCATAGGTCACAAGGATTTTGGTTATGACATTCTGGTAGGAAGACAGATACAAGATGCTTTCACCGGTATGGGCACCAATAGTATTAAGAACATTATAGACTATTTCAAGACATTCCAATCTAAGATGAGAGGGAGGGAGAGACTACCACAGAGAATAGTTGATAAATATGACAAGGAAATTTGTTTTGTGATTAAGAGAGATGAAACTTGGATGGAAGCAGCAAGACCTAGAACTATTTGGGTTACGAAGATGGATTATGAGGTAGATCTACATGTTTTGGAAACATATGCTAAATCTCTACTTGATGCACCAAGGGAGTTGTCTAAGGAATTCCCTGGAAATGAAGAAACCATAGAGAGTAATGTATCTATGCAGAAAAGGACTAAGAGAAGAGAAAAATTTATGAGAGATGCCTCAAAGAAGGTAAAGGAAATCAAAGAAAATGTCATGAACATCAGTGGTATATTGGCAAGTGAACTTGAAGGACTACAACCTGAAGCACATGTTTCACTGATTGTAACATCTTCTGACACTAATAGTGGTAAGGCTATTGAGTTTAAAAGAGTAGAAAGGAATAGAAAACCCTCATCGACACCCTCTCCTTCACCTAAGAAAACTAGGACACCAAGGAAGAAACAACAACCATTTAGGGAACTGAAGAAGAAACTTACACCTAAGAAGAAATAGACACTGGTTACCCCCACATTGAATGATTTATTGAATGAGATAAAAGAGGAAGGTAATTTGTCTAATGTAAGCAAATGGTATAATTCTTTTAATTATTCTGACAAAAACACCATTGAGGAAAGCATTGTTCTACACTTGGATATATACAAGAAAGTTTTGATAGAAGTGATTGATGAGCTACTAAATGATCTATACATGAGATTAGAAGCAAAAAGGCTATCAGTGATGGAATTGGATGAGAAATTGAAAGTTGAAGCCCTCTTGGTTGTTCATCTAGTAAATTCCAAGGAAGAAATAGATGAACTTATCTCTGAAGCTAACTGGTCTGTATTTGTTAGTGGATGCGGGCAAGTAAGCCTGATGGCTGGAAGAGTTAAGGAGATTGCAGATGAGACTGCAGACAAAAGGGATATATTCTTTGTAGAAAAGGAAAAGTAAGAGGAAAAGAGAAGACCTAAAAAGACATTCAAAGTATATTAGAAAGACAAGGACAAGGGTAAAGACAAAGCTGGTGGTATTCCAAATGTAAAGGTTACAGATAATCTTCCACCGCCTCCTTTGGATACACCACCGATACACATAGAAGATCCACTGGTTACTAATACTGAAGGTATAACACATGACAATACTAATCCAGAGTCTAAGATACTCTTTAAAATGAATGTGGATACTCAAGAGGTAAACATTGTTGTGGATAAGGAAACTTCAGAAGTCAAGACAAATAATGTTGATAATAGAAAGATTTCAGAGAAACTGGCACAAACTGTTGACTCTCAGGGAACTGAGATACTGACTCAAACAGAGAAACCGACAGAGACTGAAAACCTACAGAAGACAAAGGTACTAGCACAGGGCCATCAGAGACTAAAAAACTGACAATTACAGAGACACTGAAACAATTTGAGAAACCATTAAAGGTTGAGGTGCAAACACAGACAGATCCATTAGAGGAAAATAAAAGAAAAATTGATACATTTGATAGAAATAAAGAGGAGATATTGAAGGTGATTGATCAGACATCTGTTGAGATGAAATCTACAATTGAACCAAGTACATCTATAGGTGAATTCAGACCTACCAATATCACAAAGGTACTTTTGGATTCTATAAAAAGGATACCTGATTGCAATACATTGTCTTTTAAGGCAATTGATAACACTTTACCTATTCTAAAGATAATTGCACCAAATTGTCAGATAGATCACATTAAGGATTCTTTAGGTAAATTGGACACATTGTCCAAATTCATTTCTAATAATGTTATAACTATAGACAAGGTGAATGAGGAAATCATAAAGGAGAGAGTTGAAAAAGAGAAAAACACATTCTTTGAAAACACCATAAATAATTGTACCAATCATGTGGATACACTTTAAAAAGAGATATATAGGGAAGCATGTAAACTACGTTATTTGATTGAGGATATTGATAAGGAGATCAAGAAGACACAGAAAGAAATTGATGACATTGCGGATAATATTATAGGTTCATCCGAACTCATATCATTTTTTGAGCAGGAAATGGTAGTTTTTGAGGAGAAATTAGAAAAACTTGAGAAAGAGAAGGAAAGGATAAGGTCTAATGCCTGGGAACTAAAAGATAAACTTGGTCTGAGGCTGGATAATCTGATTACTTAGAGAACTGAATTGTCTAAGGCAACAGTACAAGGAGAATGATCATCAGAGCAACAGATGCACTATCTCACCGGTATGATCCAGTAGACTGAGGCAACTTTAGATGACAACAACAAATTTATGCAAAGTCTGAATATGATTTTGGCGAACATCTTTCAGATTGTAACCAACCATTTACAAACCTTGAGGTAGCATTTTTGTACTCTTTTTATTATTCATGACATCCTTTGTCATTGATGTCAAAGGGGGACTAGTGGAGATAAAAATGCATGTACAAGGGAGATCACTTGCTCAGGGGGAGCACATCTTTTTGGATTTCAGTTTTTGGATAACAGTTTTGGATTTTTCTCATGAGTGTTTCCATCAATGCCAAAGGGGGAGATTGTTGGTATTCTACACTCTTATGAGAATAGTTGATGTTGTCATTGATGGCAACCATCTGGCAACCAACTGGAAACTCACTGACAATTGGTTTCTACATGCTCAACATCACAAACTTCATACACCGGCAGACACTGGCATCAACAGGCACTTCACCAACATTACGATTATATCGGCAATAAAGCATACCGGCACTCCAGCCGACATGGGATAAAGTTTTCTTTATATGAATTGTTTTGTAATATAACTATCTTTTGTAAGCTGACATGGTATATTGTAAAAGACTCATATATGTATGAGATCTTATAAAGAAAAAATAGAAAAAAATATAGGCGAATATTGTATAAGTGATATAGTTGACAGCGAAGGTTTTGGTTATTGACTAAGCTTAAACTGGTACTGAACCTGGTATGAAAGATGTTTTGAGTAGTACATTGTATTGGATTTGATAATCCATTTTGTAGTCAGTGTGACTCTTTATTGAGTAGTGAGCTCTAGGTTGTTGGCCTCCCTGCATGTGCAAGCCCCTCATTGTAAGTAGTATTTATTCATTGGCCAGTGAGTAAATATTATGGATCACAAATCCCACTTAGGGTTTTCCCACACCGGGTTTTCTCATTAAATATCTTGTGTTATGGTGTGTTTCTATGTTGTCTCTATTATTTCTATTTAATGCATTAATTCTTATCTACCGGTACATTGTTTTGAGATACAAAGTTATAAATAAGTTTAATTATTCTGGAAACTGGCTAGACATTGATTCACCCCCCCCCCTCTCTCAATGTCTTTGGGACCACCACTGAATCTAAGGGGGTAATTGTTGGCATTCTACACTCTTATGAGAATATTTGATGTTGTCATTGATGGAAAACATCTAGCAACCATCTGGAAACCAACTGGCAACTCACTGACAATTGGTTTCTACATGCCCGACATCACAAACTTCATACATCGGCAAACATCGGCACCGACAAGCACTTCATCGGCATTCGGATTACATCGGCAACATAGCATACCGGCACTCCAGCTGACATGGGATATAGTTTTGTTTATATGAATTATTTTGTAATATAATTATCTTTTGTAAGCCAACATGGTATATTGTAAAAGGCTCATATATGTATGAGATCTTATAAAGAAAAAATAAAAAAAATATAGGCGAATATTGTAAAGGTGATATAGTTGACAGCATTGGTTTTAGTTATTGATTGAGCTTAAACTGGTACTGAACCTAGCATGAAAGATGTTGTTTTGATCAGTACATTGTATTGGATTTGATAATCCATTTTGTAGTCAGTGTGACTCTTTATTGAGCAGTGAGCTCTAGGTTGTTGGCCTCCCTGCATGTGCAGGCCCCTCATTGTAAGTAGCATTTATTCATTGGCCAGTGAGTAAATATTATGGGTCATAAATCCCACTGAGGTTTTTCCCACACTAGGTTTCCTCATTAAATTTCTTATGTGATGGTGTGTTTCTATGTTGTCTCTGTTATTTTTGTTTACTACATTAATTCTTATTTATCAGTACACTATTTTGAGATACAAAGTTATAAATAAGTTTAATTATTCTGCAAACTAGTTAGACACTGATTCACCCCCCCTCTCAGTGTCTTTGGGAATATCATTGAATCTAACAATTCTAAAGGGGTGAGATCAGAGGAGTTGGTTTCGTATTTTTACAACCAAGCCCTAATCTAAACTTTGTGAGGGTTTAGATTAGAACAGTCAAAAATTGATTGATTACAAGACGTATAATAGTGGGAAAAGGAGTTAGATGATTTAATTGGTGTATTTAGACATCAGACAATCCCCCTCAAGCATTAGATAGTCCTTGTGATCTCATTCCCATACACTCCCTTTGTAACCCAGGCCTAATTTGATCAACTAGGTCTGTGACCCAAGTGGGTGCCTAAGAGGGCTAGAGCAGGTTGGAGGTCTGATTCTTTGGATTTTGGAAGAGGTTCAAAAGGGGTATTTGAAACTAAAAAATTTTTGGGGCCTTGTTTGGCACTTTTTAGAGTAAAGACCTAAAAAGAAGGAAAATAAGGCTAGTAGCCAAGTAGATGTGACTAGGGGTAAAAGAGAAAAGTCATTACTCTTGTGAAGCAATAAAGTTGTGAAAGGTATTGTGAGGACCTAAGAACATTGGAAAGGCATGTTACAACCCTTGTGAGGGGTAGAAGCTCAAATTTGGGTTTGGTGTGAGTTGAAGCCTTCAAAGGCTTGAGATTGGAAGAGTGAAAGGTGAGTGTGAGTGGGGGTTTACCATCCTACTGTTGTTGTCCTCTGCATCAAAGGCACACTTCCTAGAGAACACTGCTCATCACAATGGAGTCTCACTGACTAAAAAAGAGGTTAACCACCTCAAAATATTCGGACAACAATCCAAAAATAAGAACTACCTATGATAGCATCAAACATGTTAGATTATAGTTCCGGTTAAGCTCAATACCAAAGGTCTAAAACCTCTTACATAAACCCAACTCGATCACCTATGATTGACCAAATCCTCTGCACATATTATTATTCTTTCCTTGACCATACATGCATGATCTACAATGAGATCTTACATCACTTTTATACCAACCCGAGACCTAATTGTTGATGATTGTTTTTGACACACCCGGCAACAGTCAAGTAGCCAATGTGAACACTCACCACCTCTCCTAAAAATCAATAAGTTTAGAAAAACTCACTACTCCAAGGTCTTTATAGTCAGGTCATGATGGTGATGGGCAGCCCAATGGTCGATGTAGTTGTACCTGTTAAGGCGCCTACTGGTTAAAACTAATCCTGTTGGTTATTAATGGCTTAACTTCCTTCCCTTTTATAAAAAAAAAATTAAGATTATCTGGAAAATAAACTGCAAAAGATAGATCAGGGAAATAAGAAAATAACAATGGAACCAATACAATAATAACTTAATGAACTACTCAATTAGTTCTCTGCAATCCAAGAAACCATCAAATATTACCCAAGTTAGCATTCAGGAACGGACCTCCAGTAAACCTGCAAAATCATCAAATTCACACACTTATGGAAATAAAAATCATCAACAATATAGCCTATCACAATAATCCTCATACACCACTTACATGCACAATATGATTCATAAAGAAATAAATGGAAGATCAAATGACGTTTCTAACTCCAAATAATAGACATTACCAAATTACACAGAATAATTGTGTAGAATATGAACGTAGATCATGCAATCTACAAGTTGCTTCTTGTATTTATTTCAAAGAATAAAGAATAAATGAAAAACAAGTATCATAATCTGAAAGAATAATCTAAGAAACCTTCTAAGTGGGACACAAATCATCAATTTGGGCCCCTTAATAGGTACATCTACATCAACCATTGGGATGCCCATCACCATCGTGACCCGACTATAGAGACCTTGGAGTAGTGAGTTTTTCTAAACTTATTGCTTTTTAGGAGAGGTGGTGAGTGTTCACATTGGCTACCTGAATGTTGGCGGGTGTGTCAAAAACAATCATCAATAGAAACTAGTGCTAGAAGGAGGGACTTATACTAGTTCCCTCATTGGTTAACCACATATGGTACTTCTAGGAGATGGACGTTTGCCCTTTACCCAACCTAATATCAACTACGAGCAAGATGACATTCTCACTCAATTATACGGTCTTGCTTGGGATAGTACAAGAGATTATATTGATTGGTTATGAGTACAACAAGTCTTGGACAATGAAAGACAAAAGGCTATAATTATAGAAGAGGAGGCACAAAGACAACTTCACCCATAGGAAAATCAATAGGAAAACCCACAAGAAAATCTACAACCACCACCACAATCAGAAAATTAAGGCATTAAGTTGGATCATATATCATCTTTCTCTCCTAAGAGATTCCATAGAATCCTTAGGAGACATTCTTCACCATCTGACTTAGTAGAGTTAGGATCAGTAACTAAGAGAAAGAGGAACAAAGCTAAGTGACAACCTTCAACATCTTCACCAATGCGGTCATCTGTACCCAACGTAGAAGATTGACTGATTCCTAGTCCTCGGCCTATCGTCGCACCTTTTGTGACTCAACTTCCATCGTCACCACCTTCAATAGCCTACTTTAACCAAGAACAATCACCATTAGGAACTATACCTAGAAACCCAAATAAATTTTGTAGAAAATTCTATTATTTGGGGGGCAGGATGGCTGATGAGCATATTGAAGCATTCAAAGATGCAGTTGTTCATAATAACATCAAACACCAAGATGTAGTATGTACACTCTTCCCATATTCACTTGGGGAGAATGAGTATAATTGGTATTTAACCCTACCTACAAATTCAATCACTATTTGAGATGTCTTGGAGAAAGCTTTCATCGATCAATTCTGAGTGTACATAGATCCTAGAACACTATACCATCAGTTCACCTCTCTTAAGAAGTCACCAAATGAGCCCTTGAAAACTTTTAATACTAACTTTCAAAGGGCATTCAAGAGGTTACAAGCTCCTTACCAGGTTGCACTGAATGTAGCAATTAACTCCTATCTTAGAGATATTGACCCTTGGACTTCTATGTTTATCAAGAAGAGTGTTCCTCAAGATCAAAGGGACACCTTGGCAAAGGTCTACACGTTAGCCATCAACATGAATCATGAATTGAATCAAACCCCAAGAGGAATTGGATATAATTTTCCCATAGGGGTGAATCAAGTCAACTACAAACAACTCCCTGGCGTACCCTCGCCTCTACCGGTAGGAGCCCCAACAATGAACTTGATGCCAATCTATACATCCCAACCTCAGGATAATCAACAATTTGATACTCAAGCTTTGACTTGGCAGAACAATACCAATACCGCCCCTACTCAAACGCAATATGTTGGTCAAGTGCAAGGGGGAAATCAACAATTTGGTAATACTCACATAGAAAACCAACCCCTGATTACAACACCTGAGAGTCAAGGATCTCATATATCTTCTAAAGTAGAAGCATTAAAGAAAAAGATCTCACAAGTTACTTCAGACTTGAGCCAGCTAAAGATGAATCCTCTGAGAGGGTATAACCAATCCCAACCATATAATAATCAGAAAAACTACAACAACCAAAACCAAAATTAAAGATATAATAACAAACCTTATAATAGGCAGTGGAACATGGATCCAAATAACAATGGGGTGAACCATGATCACCCTGATGCACTAGATAACCCAAACAACACACAAAGTGTTAACCTTGCTGATATGAATTTGCTGACTAATTGGGGTAGGTTGCATGATACAGCTGTGCATTTTGAGGTTAATTGTGCCCAATTCAAAAAGATCATAAGGATTGCTCAGGCTAATTCCCAACAAAAAGATTGCTCCAATGACGAACCTGATAAAGTTAATACCGTTGTTGGTTGACACATTCCTATGCAAAGAATTTCAAGCTGAAGTTGAAGGTGAAACATGTGTCTACGATTCTTAGGCCTTTCAGACCAGAAACAACTACAATCTTAGGAGTCAAGGAAAGGCTCCATTAACAGAGCCACCTCCCCCAAAGGGTGGATTTGTACCTCGTGATGTGAATGCAAGTAACAATCCACACTCTCCTCAAGCTTTTCAGGGAGCACGCCCTAGCTCAAGGAAAAGAATATGTTTTGAAAGGATCATTCGATGTTACCAAGGAGATGGAAAGGACTACCACCACTATGTCCTTGATGGAAGTACTGAGATATTGCCTTAAACAAAAGAAGGCTCTCCTTAGAAAGTTGGAACTATTAGAGTCACAGAGAAATGAGGTTAAGATGGATGACCTTAATGAAGTCAATGCCAACATCATTAGTGATGCAATTGAGAACCCACAATTTTTACTGAGTTTGAGGATATGTGGAAAGAATATACATAACTATTTGGTAGATTTAGGTGCTTTAGGAAATGTAATGCCCTACTCTATATGTTAGAAGCTCGGTCTCAACCTAGTGCATGCAAACAGTAAGGTGGTACAACTAGACAAGACTGGGGTTAATGTAATTGGAGAATTAAAAGATGTATACATCCAATTGGGTGTTGATCCCTGCATATCCCGTTACATCGACATTCAAGTAGTAGATATACTAGAGGTATATGGGATGCTCCTTAGTAGGGATTGGTCAAAAACCTTGGGAGGATATTTCTCAACCTATTTTACATACTTATGGCTTCCATGGAAGGGGGTGAGCAACCAGATCCGAATTGATAGTGAACCCAAGTTGAAGAAGTTAGTCATAGATTATGGAGCTCCCAATGAGGTGGAATATGTTGAAGTGAGTCCAGAAGTCTATAGAGTGAATGAAAACCTCACCTTTTCTACACCTTTCTTTCCCCAGTTATATCAAGCTGATATGACCGCATATAGAGGGTGTGTCAAAGGTTTTGTTATAGCAATAAAACAAGGGATGAATTTGTTGTGGGATACTATGAAAATACAAGATTTCCTGCTTCCAAAATGGTGTCGGATACACCATAAGGAGAACTTAGAGATGTCATGTATCCCATGTCAAAATGAGATTACAAAGTTAATGAGCCCAATCCCATGTGAGGACATTGATCATGTCATCAACATGGAAGAAATTCAAGTCCCAAGTTGCGATATAGTAATACCTCAAACAATGGACCTTATAAACAAAGATACCCAGTTAGGACAATGTAACAGGGATATATTCATGATTGAGATTGCCAAACAAGAGAAGGAGAATATTCTACCTAAGCCGGAGAAAGAGAAAACTCAATCGCAAGTGTAGCCTCAAGTGGAACAGATTATTTTTAACACTCCTGAAGTGTTCTTGCAACTAGTAATTGAACAACCTCAATTATTGCAAGACCTTGAAATAGAGAGACAACAATCCCCTCTGGAAGCTAATCTGATCGCTGACCCTAAGGTGTAAAGAGACCAAAAGATGAAATATGGTTTTAAAATTTTGATGGGTCAAGATCCAATCAAGGCAGTGGGGTAGGCGTAGAGTTAACAAACCCAAAAGGGAAAACCTTTCTAGCCTCTTATGGACTACAATTCCCTTCTACTAATAACATGATGGAGTATGAAGCCCTAACTAGAGGATTACTATTCGCTCACAAGAAAGGAGCTAAATGCTTGAAAGTGCAGGGGGATTCTGAGCTGGTGGTCAAACAAGTGCGAAGCCAATATGCATGTCACGATAAAAGGTTAGCAGCATATAGGAATAGAGTATGGGATTTGATTGAGGATTTTGATGCTTTCGATATTCAACTGGTACCTAGGAAAGTAAATGGAATACCGGATGCATTGGCCATAGCTGCGAGTACATTAGAACTAGTGAGCCAATCCCCTTTGAAGAATTTTTCCATAGAGTTAATCTACACACCTGATGTACCTAATAATATCAAACACTTTCAAGTTTTCTAGGATGATGCCCACATTCTAGCCTTTCTTGCCAATTCATGGGCTTTTGAAGAACAAATCATTGATGAGAAAGATAAATTAGATGATCTTGATGTTGGGAATGATGTTGATATTATTGATTTACCAATTAACGTTATTCCTAAAGGCATGGTCACCTTAGAGAGACTTTTTGACTCTGATCCCAGAGTAAAAGAAAGATTAACAACGGATTCAGATGTTGATAAGTACGAGCCACATAATATTGGTCCAGAAGGCCAAGAGAAGATTGTCTATATTGGGAAGATTTGCACTCAAAATGAAAGAGAAATTTTTTTACAAATCTTGAAAGAGTTCATTGACGTCATAGCATGGGGGTACGAAGATTTAAAAATGTTCGATACCTCGATCATCACCCATGTTATCCCCCTAAACCTAACATAAAGCCATTTAGGTAGAAGCAACGACCAGTTAATTCACTAATAGAACCCTTGATTTTCAGGGAAGTACAAAAGTTGCTCTCTACCAAGATTATTTTCCTGGTACGTCATTCTACTTGGGTCACCAATCTGGTACTAGTAAGGAAAAAGAATGGAGAAATATGGATTTGTGTGGACTTTCACAACCTCAACAAGGCATTTGAAAAAGATAATTATCCGCTTCCTTCTTTGGATGAGGTACTACAAATAGTAAATGGTTCACAAATGATGTCATTTTTAGATGGTTATTCTGGATATAACCAAGTTTTGGTGAACTATGAGGATCATATGAAAATAGCATTTACGATGAAGTGGGGAAGATATGCATACATAAGGATGCCATTTGGGTTAATTAATGTTGGGGTGACCTTCCAAAGAGAAATGGATACAGCCTTCAAAGATCTGATTGGAAAATGTATTATTATATACATGGATGACCTGACTATATTTACCAAGGTTAGAGAAGATCACCCGGGCCACCTACAAAAAGTACTGTAAAGATGTCGAAGATATGGGATTTCCCTTAACCCCAAGAAATGTGTATTTGGAGTGGCTGAAGGAAATTTACTCAGCCACATAATCTCTGAGAGGGGGATATCTATAGACCCAGATCGAGTAGAAGCATTGTTGAAGTTACAAATGCCTGGCAGTAAAAAGGAGATGAGATCTTTCTTTGGGAAGATCAATTTTGTCAGAAATTTTATCACTAGGTTTGTGGAGATAGTCAAGCCATTAAATGAAATGATGAAGAAGGATGCTAAGATTGAATTGACACATGAAGCAAAAGAGGCCTTCGCTCAAATTAAGAAATCCATTGCTGAAGCTCCCGTGTTAACTAGCCCTGACTATACTCTACCATTCTACATATATGCTTTTGCTTCACTACACTCAAGAGCAGTTGTTTTGATGCAAAGGCAAGTTGGAGACGAGAAAACCATTGCATTTATGAGCTCTCCTTTTAAGAATGTTGAGGTCAAATATTCTACTCTTGAAAAATAGGCTTTCACATTAGTAAGAGCAGTCAAAAAATTCAGGCATTATATCCTTAGGAGTAAAATCTACACGATTGTCCCTGATCAAGTGATGAAGTCACTACTCATGCAGTCCGAGCTAGGAGAAGGTCAAGAGAAATGGATGGCAATTTTACAATAATTTAACCTAGAGATGCATCCAATGAATTTAGTCTGAGGCCAAGGATTGTCCCAACCTATGGTGACTGACATCCCTCAAATCCAGTTCTAACAATATACATTGGAGTCATTCACTTAGGATCCATGGTACATGGATTTGGTTTTTATATTGCTAAATAATAGGTGTCCTGAGGGGTTGACAACTATGCAAAGATGAGATTTAAGGCTCAAAAGTGCCAATTATATGATCAAGGATTTGACACTTTATAGAAAGAATTATGAAGGTTTTTACCTTCGATGTCTTGATCAACAAGAAGCCCGCAACATGATTAAGGAATTTCACAGGAAATATGGTACAAGTCATTGGTCAGTGGATGCCATTGCACATCAAATCTTGAAGGCTGAATATTACTAGCCTAGTATATTTAAGGATACTCATGAGCATGTTCATCACTGTCATACATGCCAAACCGCCACTTCCAGAGAGGAATCCCGCCATGCCTCTCCTACTAGTGTTTGTGGTAAGACCTTTCATTGAATGGGCATTGGATTTTGTAGGTGTCATTAACCCTAACTTGTCTGCAAGACATAAATTTATTCTTACCACGATGGATTACTGCACCCGGTGGACGGAAGCCATTGCATGCCGAAATGCTACTGCTGAGGTAGTCTTGAAATTCATTGAAGAGCACATTGTCACTAGGTTTGGTATGTCATTCGCTATGGTATGTGACAATGGCCCTTCTTTTACTTCTGCACAATTGATGCAATGGTCATATGAATATAAGGTGATATTAAAATTTTCGTCCAATTATTATCCATAAGGTAACTAAGTAGCTAAATCTACAAACAAGAACATCCTAGATGTCATTAAAAAGCTACTTGAGAAAAATCCCAGGGACTGGCATAATCAGTTAAGATATGCCTTATCAGTTGATTGAACTAGAGTAAAAGCCACCCTAGGAACTTCTCTGTATTACCTTGTTTACAGCCAAACCCCTATTTTCCCAATCAATTTGCAAATACTGGTCCTCCAATTAATGAAAGAAATTGAAATTGAGGATCAGGTAGAAGTTTGCCTCTTGAATCTATTAAAATTGGATGAAAAAAGGATTAATACTCTACAACACTTTGCCAAGCATCAAGCCATTGTTAAACGATGGTTTGACAAAAGGGCCAAGGTGAAAGCTTTTTGGATCTCTGACTTGGTCTTGTTATGACACAAGGCCAAGGAGAAGAAAGGTGATCGCCACAAGTTTGAAAGGTTGTGGTTAGGTCCTTACCAAATAGCTGAAATTTTAGGGGAGAACACCTTTAGGTTAAGTTCTTTGATTGGAGAATCTATACCATTGCCCGTCAATGGTTAGTTCCTCAAACATTACTTCAATTAACCCCCAGTCAAGCTTGACCTCTTGTATATAGTAGATTAGTTGTTTTTGTTTTGTTTCTTTTGCTTCATTGTTTGTTTGAGTTTCAACATGTTTGTTGTGTTGCCGCTTTGTTGCATGCTTGTTTCCCTTCTATTTTATTTGTTTGTTTCATTTCATTCATTTTCTTTTTGTTGTGTTGGGATATACATATTTGTTCTCAAAGATTCTAAAAGGAAGGTGTCCTTTGCATTATATATTGCCAAATTTAGAGATACTTTGACTCTCTACTATTTACAACTTCATTGTCATTTGGTTAATTTTGAGACCTTTGTCTATACTTGTTTAAGGTGGTATATAATGGTTTAAGTATGATTTGAGTTTTTGACTTTCAATTGGAAAAGGATAGCTTGATAAACTCAGAACTACTGTCACATTAAGATACATCAAAAAGTTTTGTAAGATATCGGATAAACTGGTTTTCAAGTGAAAAATCCAAAGTTAGGATGTTTCACGTTATCCACCGTGGTTCCCAACCCAATAATCAGACTTCAATGTTTGAAAAGTTTCTTAAAAGGTTATGAAAAAAATAAGTCATTCAGTGTTCTATAATGTTTCCAAAGAAAAAAAAAAGAGAGAAAAGAAATAATCCTCTTAAAGCAACTCAAATGAGTGTTTCAAGTAACCTCCACCGGGGCTATGGACGTCTGGCTAGCAGTGGAGCACTGCTTGATGGGAACCAGAGGTATCTCTATCAAGGCTATAGACACCTGACTGGAAGCAGAGCTATGCCTAGGATGACCTTGCATGAAACACATTGATTGACTTCACCTACGAAGCTTGGGCCCAATTTTCTCTATTTATCTTCATTATTGAAGTGATGGAGTAATAAAACATATGCACACACTTAAGAGTTAATCATGTTTAGTTCTAGACTTAATTGTTTGTTCATTGGTTCACTCATCTTTTTCTCTCATACACCCTTTTGAATAAAAATAGCCTTAGGTGTCGGGTTAACTAGAGATTTTGAAGTTCTAAATTGCCTAGAGTCATTTTTCCCAGATAGTCACCATTTGTTATGCCTTCCATATCTATCCCCCATTAGTTTCCTTGTGTTGAAATATGGGTCCCCTCTTTCTACTTTGTGTTGCTTTGTTCTTTTGGTTTTTGTTTCTTTCACCTCAGAACTCTGGAGTCCCGGAATCCTGAGGTCTCTTTCCTTTTTGTTTCTTTGCTTTGTCAACCTCAGAACTCCGGAGTCTCGAGGTTGGTCTTTTATCCTTGTTTTGTGTTTCTTTACCCCAAAACTCCAGAGTCTCAAGGTGTGTTGTGTTTTCTCAACCCTGGAACTCTGGAGCCCCAAAGTCTTGAGGTTGAGTATTCGTTTGCTTGTTTTGTTGATCCACCCCGAAACCCCGAAGTCTCGAGGTTGATCCTTGTGTTCTTGCTTTTCTTTTCTTCACCCTGGAACCTTGGAAACCCAGAGTCCTAAGGTGAACTATTTTCCTTTTTGGTTTTGTCATCGAGCTCAAAACCTTGGGACCCCAAAGTCCTGAGGTCTTCTTTAGGGTGTTCATAGGGATGAGTTTGGGGGGGTATAAATATGGATAATGAGCTTTTTATGCTCATTTGTGCATTCAACCTTTAGAGTTCTTTCTTCCTTGCCTCCCAAATACGACCTTCCGAACCTCTAAGCTTCCTTTGCATTCTTAGGCATTTCGTTTCACTAGGTCGGTGATTTTCCTTGCCCTCTTTGTCGTTTCTAGGTTAGATCTTTTTCCTTTGGAGTTTCGGGTTCACTGCTTTATACCTAGCCCGGAACCCCAAAATCTCAGAGTTTTGAAGTTTTACTGAGCCTACCTTTAATAAGCCTGGAACCCTGGAATCCCAAAGTTCCAAAGTTTCCCTTTCAAGGAATTACTAACACTTACCCCAAAACCCCGAAATCCTGGAGTTCCAAGGTCCACCTTTATAAATCCTTTTTTTCTAATCCTATTGGGTATCCTTTATTTGGCTCGGGATCCCGAAGTCTCGAGATGAGCCTAAACTTCCTAGCTTGGAACCCCAGAGTTCCAGACTCATTGGTTATCTATGAAGCCTGGAACCCCAGAACCCCAGAGTTCCAGACTTCATCCATGCAAATCTAGCTCAGAACCCCAGAATTTTGGACCCTGTTTTAAAAAGAAAACTTCCTATCCTGGGATTTTGGAACCCCAAAGTCTCGAGGTGAATGAAATTTTAATGTTTTTGATAAGAAACTAATCCTCACTTTCTTATTGTAGATTCAAGTAGTTAAATGGACACATCTTCTAGCAAGAGAGGCAAGGATATCGATCGACTTCAAGCAACCATGAAATACCAGTATCAGGGACAATTTTATGCCTCAAAATTGGACAATCAAATTTGGTGGGTCACTGATATTGAAATTGGCCATATTGAGATCGAGGATATCAGAACCCAGTTCGATAAGCCAAGATTGGAGGTCCCACAGAGGAGAATCAAAAGATCGGGACTAGTAGAGGTAACCATCTTTCCACAATCGGTAAAAGCACCTAAGTTCATAATGACAATTGCCTAGTTCTAGGACCTGGATACTAGAAAGTTCACTGATGCACAAGGAAAAATAGTTATAGACTTGTCCCCTGACATGCTGGGATTCGTGTTTAGCATCTCAACAAGAGATGAGATATTCCTCTTGACCGAGTAGGAAGCCTTAAAGGAATGGAATGATAAAGTCACTGTAAAAAAAGGCATATGAATGAGAACTGGTTGGAGGAAGAAAGGAAAACATGTTTGTTACCCCTATATTTTTGCTCGTGCCTAAAGCCTCATGATCAGCTAAAAATCAGCTATTGATAATGTTTTAATGTTGAAGTTTTTATGGCCAAACCCCATGTCAGCTAGGAGATTTTAATTGTTTTATTTTTTGGTTACCCATATACCCAAACAAATAAATTTAAGTCTTATGTGTTGTATGCAAAAATTATTTTTGGGTTATGCTCTAATAGGCCCATTTATTCTATAGTTAAAATTTAATAAGAAATAGAACCCTCAGTAAAATGTTATGCAGGTTTTTCTATACAGCCCAAAAGAACAATTGTCATTGAACTTGAACCTTGAACCTATAATGTAGGAATCTGGAAATCATCAAAGCAAATAAATATTAATCTAGCTCAATCATGAAAGCTCAAATGCAATGATCAATCCTAATTACATCCAATAGAGACATGAAAACAAAACATTCAAGATTTGAAAATTAAGCAAACCAAATGCAGATTTGAATGTCTCCTTCATGTGGCTCCATTGTCCTTCTTTCTCCTTCAAATAGCTTTGTTGTGGCTCTCACCTACTAGTGCATAAACCTAATATGAAAGAAAGTAGACAAGATGATAGCGCAAGAATACTTGAAGCATGATTGATTCGGGGATTGATTCGAAAAGTGATTAGATTAGGATTGAAGAAATTCATCCAATTTATAGACAAATTGGAGAAAAGATCAAATTAGCATGAAGAGATTCGAATGGAAATTGCAAATCAAGAATGTCAATTATCACAAATTATGACAAATTTGCACTTTCTATGCAAAATTGATTCATTGATAATTCATGACAAAATTATGACAAATTTCTATGTCAAAATTGATTGATTGTCAATTATGACAAATTATGACAAATTGAAATGTCATTCCCATGAAATTAGGAGAAAAATAGGAGGAAATTGAATTAGAAATTAGGAAAATTAGAAAATTGGAAAATAGGAATTAGGAAATTAGAAAATGAGGAAAATAGGAATTTAGTGAATTTAATTAATAATTCTTCATTTATTAATTAATTCACAAAGAGAGGAATTTAGAAATTGATGAAAAATTAGGAAATTAGGAATTAGGAGAAATTAGGTAAATCAATTAATAATTTGTCATTTATTAACTAATTCACAAAAAGAGAAATAATTAGTTAGCCAATTAAATTAAACATTTAATCGTGACACGAAGACCTAGGATAAATAAATAAATTATTTAACCTAGAGGGAGAAATGACAAAAAGG
The DNA here is from genome assembly GCF_030272615.1 of Cryptomeria japonica. Taxonomy (NCBI): domain Eukaryota; kingdom Viridiplantae; phylum Streptophyta; class Pinopsida; order Cupressales; family Cupressaceae; genus Cryptomeria; species Cryptomeria japonica. The sequence continues at coordinate 617,750,903 of NC_081408.1, read as the reverse complement.
GTTAAATGAATAAAATCATGAAACCCTAAAAGATGAATTAGAAATGCAAGGATGACAATTAGGTCTTGACAAAAGATAATTGATATCAATTCGATTTGATCATGATTCTAACTTGATAAAAGACCAATGCTGATGAATGATGTGATTGATAAATGCACCAATTGACGAGGAACAATGACTAATTGATCCAAATTGACATGATTAAAAAAAAGACAACGATCGATGACAAATCAATCGCAAAATGACAAAATTGACAAGAAGACAAGGATCGATGACAAAATAGATTGCAAAATGACAAGATTGAAAATGACCACGATCGATGACAAATCGATCGCAAGACAACAAGATTGAAAACAACAACGATCGATGACAAATCGATCGCATGATGACAAGATTGATAAGAGGACAAAACTCTAATTAGGATTGATGATGTCCAAAATGATGACAAATGAATACGCACATTGATGCAACAGGATAAGATCGACCAAAATCATGACTGAAGATTGTTATCGACAAGACCAAATTCAAAAGCGAGACAACTGAAGAATGCAGAAGAAGGACTCAATGCTCGCAAATGTGCGTGACATAGGAGAAATGTTAATGCGACACAAAAACCCTAAAATAAGGCAATGCACAAACGTTAAAATATGATTCCACAAGCATTGACCAGTTTTAGACGTCTACATTTTGCCCCTCTTTGAGACAATGTGATTTTAAGCATTGTTTCACAGAACAATAATGAAAATGCCCCAGACAATAATAATGACATATGAAAATTCCCCAAATAATAACAATGACATATGCATGCCCCCTCGAGGAATTGGCCAGAAACATGCAGAAAAGAGGCCAATTGATCCATAAGAATGATAGAACATGATAGGAACAAACAGACTGACAATCGGAGACCGCATGCACGAAGGACAAGAAATTGAAGGTGCAAAAGACCATGACCAACATGAGATGGAGAGAGTGCATGTCCATTTATGCATTGACAAAGATCTATAAATGAGACAAAGAGAGTGAAAATTGCTCATTTGCACTAGCCAAAGAGGAGAATTTGTTGCTCTGGAAAAGGACACCTGTAGAGAGATGGCAAACATCCCAATGGCAGATCACCTCAGAGAACATGTATGCATGTACAGACGACCGGATGACGTGGGAGCAGTGGTATGTATCTCAAAAACCCATATTTTCAAATTTATGAATTTGCCTTGCTTGCGGGACATTGCGGGGCCCATAGAAAATGCAAAAACTGACTTATGCGCTTGTGTAGGGCGAATCCTGCACTTGTGTAATGTCTTCTATGCTTGTGTAGGGGGACACAGGTGCAGGACTCATCACATAGGCGCAATTGTGCAGTGTAAACCCTAATTTGGTCAAAAAACAGCGTGCAAATGATCCACAAAGGGGGGATAAGAAGATGATAGATCAAAATAGATGAAAAACACCCTGATGTAGACATGAAATGAAGAAATGCAACCTGTAGGAGCAAACCCCAAAAATGACAAAATGTGCCCCAATTGTGATGCAGAGTCAACAGTATCCATTGATCATGCGAGAGAACCGACTAGACTGCTTCATGTTACGACATAGACTCAAGAGCACAGATAGAGATACACTAGCAGGACTTGGGATATACTATATCACATTCATGCCCGAGATTAGGGCAAACACAGGACTGCTTACCGCATTGGCAGAGCGATGGCATTTGGAGACTTCCTCTTTCCATCTGGCGACTGGAGAGGCGACGGTGACAATAGAGGATGTATGGCGTATCCTCCACATTCCAATTCATGGAGAGATGATAGAGTATGACCAAGTGATAGGGAGAGACGCTTTGTGCAGATTATTTGAGTGTGACGCAGATGATCTAGATATTGTAGAGAGGGAGATTGGCTGGGAGACCATGGCATCAGAGTATGATCGGCGATATGTAATGATAGCATGCCTACTAGTAGGGGACAGACGAGGACAGGGATTCCCTATTGGATCGGGAAGAGTGTTAGAGTAGATGGCGACAGAGGGTATGGTGCATGCATGGGAACCATGTGTACTGGCTATGCTGTATTTTCAATTGCATCAGATAGCATATTAGGGAGTGCAGACTTTGAGCTATGGAGTCACACTGTTACAGGTATGGGCATTTGAGCACATAGCCATATGTCGATCGATTGCAGAGAGATAGGTATTACCACATCGACCATATGTGTATTGCTATGGGGGAGCACTGAGACACGGTCCGTTTGGATACATATTGTATTGGCGACATGAGCTAGACAGACTGAGAGAATTCACATGGAGGCCATATCGTGATTGCCCTGGATGGGCAGATGATAGTGATGAGCTACCGTATTGTAGATGGGAGAGGTACCTGATTGGGTGACTAGTGAATCACCAGAGAGTGATTGAGATGTACTTGCTAGAGAGAGTCAGACGATAGTTTGGAGAGACACAGAATGTACCCAGGAGGACTGCACACTTTGCCCGATCTCACAAAGAGACGAGTCAGTGGGGGAGTATGATTCAGCCACACATAGCATATGCTAACTTCACACAGCTACAACAGAGACAGTGGGATTAGAGATCAGATGTGGAGGACGTCGGGATGATAGAGGAGTATGAGAGATGGTTTGCACGACAATGACCATTGCCATTGACAGATCCAGACATTCCAGTACCTAGGAGATAGGAGGACTTCCTACTCGCTGGAGAGGAGGAGGGAGATGATGAGGATGAGGAGGATGAGGGTAGTAATGAGGATGAGGAGGATGATGAGGACAGAGATGAGGATGGGGATGACGAGGATGAGCCAGATTCAGGCGAGCAGGAGGCATTGTAGGCTATACCCATAGAGCTGGAGACAGTTAGCATAGAGGAGATGGAGATGTGCAGGGCTACCATAGCAAGTCAGCATGATCACATTGTGACATTAGAGAGATAGAATGCCATCTTGAGGATAGAGCAGGATCAGTTTAGAGTGGAGATAGCCAAACTTACAGCGGTTCGAGATACAGCAATAGCATAGGCATAGCGAGAAGAACAGAGAGTCACTGAGTATATTGGGTCGATTAGGGATGCCAGTGCATGGGAGATGGTACAGATGTTGGTAGAGACCAGAGAGGAGATACGCCATTGGAGAACACTATATGAGAGTGCAGTCCCGCCAAAGCAGAGAGCAGCTTCATATTAGGCACGATCGAGGACAGAGAGCAGGGCACGCTCTCGGAGGTCATTGAGCAGCATGGGGGTGAGTGGACCTATGATACCACCACAACCAGGACTAGGAGGGACATCATCCTTGAGACATGGTAGGGATGAGGAGGACAAAGAGGCACCCAGTGATAGAGGCACATGCTCCGTATGATGGACAGTGGACATTATGTAATTTGACATTTTATAGTCAGCCTGCAAGCCATACTTAGGATAGACAGTCCAATTTTGCACTCCGATATTATTGTGACATATGATATGATATGCATCGATATGATGGGATGCAATATGTTATGACTGATGTTATTTTCCATGTATGGATGACTTATGCACTGTTGATGTATGATTGTGGAACATGTAGGAATACATTTTTAATGTGTTTTTGATGCATTTATAATATGAAATGGATAAAATGCTTGATATGATGCTCGATGTGATATTTGATATAATGCAAATGTACTAACCAAATTGATGCAGGATGCAACATATGTTTTTGGAGATCGGAGCACTAGACTGAACTGACTATCTGATTGGACAGAAGAAATGTTAGTAAGAAGAAAAATGAGACGGAGGACAATTAGAGACGAAGAAAAACTTGCTTTCAGTAATGCACTTTGTAGGTGAGAACCTTTATTTTAATATAGCAAAATGGATGCGTAGCATCATGGTATTGAAGGCCAGAGCTGAAATGCAACCCTTTTTGCTAAAGACAGACACATCGCAGGCAAACAGCAATCACAAAAAAGAAAGGGACCATGAACCATCCCGGTCACTCTAAATCACTCAGTGACATCATCGAGCAACATAGGAACATGATCGAAGATAAATCAATAAATGATAAGACTCGCTAATTCAAAACAAGTCAAACAAACCTCTTGATCTTCATTGTCAAAAGTTGAAAGTGTTGATAGGACGATCATGTTGTCTGGTTTCAGGACATGCGGTACCCCATCTAAGACAGGACACAGTCTAGTTTTGAGTATACCACACCCTGTATAAGACCCATGATAGTGTGCCAAGGATGAATCATATTGATACTGACGTTGGATTGAGAAGACAATTGTGATTAGTTTGAATGTCTGGTTTGATTGAAAAAGTTCATCTATTAACGCATGATTTTATTAAAGCGCAGTGTTGGATTGCGAGTCGTTGGATGTATAGTCAATGAGCTGTCTATGCACAGAGGGGTTATTTATGTTTTGTTTTTGTTTTTTTCAGGACTTTATTTGACTTTTTAGGGATTTTCTCAGAACATTTTTCAATTTTTAATAGATTTTTTCAGGACATTATTTGATTTTTTTTTTAGATTATTTCAAGACATTTTTTAATTTTTTTGGATTATTTCAGGACATTAATTGATTTTTTTGGATTATTTCAGGACATTTTTCAATTTTTTTGGATTATTTCAGGACATTATTTGATTTTTTTGGATTATTTCTGGACATTTTCAATTTTTTTGGATTATTTCAGGACATTTTTCAATTTTTTTGGATTATTTCAGGACATTTTTCAATTTTTTTGGATTATTTCAGGACATTTTTCAATTTTTTTTGAATTATTTCAGTGATTAATCATGACAAGGGGAACACACCCAATGCACATTTGAAAGTCATATGTACAAGGAACCGGAGTATGCAAGACAATGATATTGACCAATCATAGGCCTGGAATAGAACATTGGGTCAAGACAAAGACAGACATGATAAACCGGCCGAGAGAAAGCATAGCTAGAGGTCATGATAGATGACGGAGCAATGATCTCGTTACACATGGTGCCTGATTGCCAAGTTTTCACCATGGTACTTGCCCAAAGCGCCTGTTTGCCAGGTTTTCACCATGGTACTTGCCCAAAGTGCCTGTTTGCCAGGTTTTCACTAGAGGGCGAATCATTTTTCTTTAATTTTTTTGCTCTCTTTCTCTTTTGTTTTCTTTTTTCACTTTTTTTGTATTTTTTTGCTTTTTGATTTTTTTGTATTTTTTTGCTTTTTGATTTTTTTGTATTTTTTTGGGATCATACTTGAAGAAGTGCTGATAGAAAATTATGCCCAGTACTTGTGAAGGTGCATGCTATTGATAGGATCAGACAAAGGTTCACCTTCTGGAGTGGCAAGCTTATATGCCCCCGAGCCATAGGCTGCAGTCACTATGAAAGGCCCAACCCAATTAGGTTCAAACTTACCTTTGATGATGCCAGTAGATTGTGCATTCTTAGGGTTTGCCTTTAAAACCAGATCTCCCACTTCGAAGTGTCGCCCTTTGACCTTCTTATTATAAGAGCGACGAAGACGGTTTTGATATGCTTGCAAATGTGTCAGGGCCGTCTGACATTTCTCATCTAACATCTCAAGCTGATGCAATCGAGAGACTTTGTACGTTTCATCATCAATCAGATGTTGCAAGGAAACACACAAGGAAGGAATCTCCACTTCCAAGGGTAAAATGGCTTCCGCACCATACACCAAGGAATAAGGTGTTGCGCCAGTAGGTGTGCGGATAGAAGCACGATAGGCCCATAGTGTTGGATTCAACTGTACATGCCAATCTCGACCAGCGTCATTCACAATATTTTCATAGAGTGATTTAACATATAGTGTCAGAGCTTTTGTGTTGCAAATACCACTGCTAAGCATGCCCGTTCAATAGTTGAATAATTCACCTCATAGCCTACTAGTGTTCGGCTGATATAATAAATAGCTCACTCTTTGCCGTTCTCATCCTATTGGGCTAAGAGAACTCCTAGTGCTATTTTAGTTGTAGAAATATACAATATAAATGGCTTTCCTTCTATAGGAGGCATTAGAATAGGCGGCGATAGCAAATAGTCTTTGAGAGCTTGAAAGGCTGATTGACATTGCTCAGTCCATTTAAAAGCGACACCTTTATGCAATAGATGCTGGAATGAATGACATTTGTTGGCCAACTAAGCTATACACTGGCAGATTGATAGGAGCTTTCCTTGCACACTGCATAGCTGACGGAGATTAGAAGGAGGAGGCATATCCATTATTGCTTTAACCTTGGCAGGGTCGACTTCAATGCCTCTGTGAGAAACAATGTACCCTAGTAATTTGCTAGCTGTGACACCAAAGACACATTTCTTTTGATTGAGTCTGAGCTTGCAGGTTTCCATTCGGTCAAAGATTGGGCCCAGGATGGCTAAAGGACTGTCTCTTATGACAGATTTGCATACTAAGTCATCAACATAGTCCTCCATCAAAGCATGCATGAAATCATGGAAAATTGTCGTCATCACTCTTTGATATGTTGCGCCTGCATTTTTAAGACCAAAGGGCATCACATTCCAATAGTAGGTACCCCAAGCACATGTGAATGTGGTCTTATGTTGGTTTTTCAGGAGCAATGCGAATTTGGTTATAGCCAGAGAAACCATCCATTAATGAGAGCATCTCATATCCAGCAGTCATGTCAACTATGATGTCGATATTTGGCAGTGGAAAATCATCTTTAGGGCATGCTTTTATTGAGATCCCTAAAATCCGTACAGATTTTGATGCCCCTCATTACTTTGCTAACTGGTACCAAATTTGAAATCCAGTCTACATAATTGATGGGTCTGATAAAGCCCACATCCAGTAGTTTTTTTCAGTTCTACCTTGACCAAAAGAGCCACCTGGGGATGCATCTTTCTAAGTTTCTATTTGACAGGCTTGCCATCTGCTTTTAATGGCAAATGATGAAGGACTAATTCTGGATCGAGGCCAGGCATATCTACATAGGACCATGCAAAGCTGATCTTCTTCTCAAGAAAGAAATTGACAAAATCCATCTTTTCCTGTTTTGATAGAGAAGAGGCAAAATGAATGACCCTAGGGTTGTCAGGTGTGCCCAAATTGATTTCTTTGGTCATTTCCACAAGCAATGTTGATTTATCCTGACTTGATAGGGGTATGTCCACTCTTCCACCTTTGGGCACCTCAGAGAGGTTTCCACCCGTAGGTACGTCTTTTATTTGTACTTTTGCATCATCAGAGTGTGCCTTATGGTTTTCACTCAAAGATCTATTCTTTTGATTTTTTACTTTTTCTTTTCTTTTTTCATTTTGATGACTGCAAGATGGAGTTGACTCCCCAAAATATGTTGTGGAATCCAAGTCAATAGCAAATCCTACCTTATGATCACCTTGTGGTATGCCTTCCCGTAGTCCAAGGAATTCTGCGATTACTTTGTCATTTTCAAAATAGTCCAATGTGAGTGGTTCTTGTTGGTCATGTTGGATAAGCTAGGGATAGACAAGGGGTATGTCATCATTGGTTTTCAGGAGAGAGAGGACTGAGATGGTAAAGATGTAAACATCTGTGGTATCACTATCTGAACTACTTATATCTGATTCGGAGCTTGGATCCTAGAATGACTCTATCCAAGCATTAGGACATGTTTTAGGAAGAGGAGTTATTTCATGTTTGTCTTCCATAGGCAAATTATCAGGGTCAAGGAAAATATTGTCAAGGGCATAGGAGCTAGAAGAAAAAGAACTCCACTCCCATTCATTGGAATCAGTTTCAGGTCGGGTATCCTCAGGTGTTATTTCATCATTAGAGTCATGCCCTTTTCCACACGTGGTCACTTTTGTAGATGAGGATCCAATTCACAATGGTACAAAACCTAACCCTAAAGTTGGAGGTCGCTTCTTGGGTATAACAGGTTCTAGCCTTCCATTGTTGTTCAGGCCTAAACCACTGCAGCCATCATATCCTTTCTTTTGCAGCACAATAAATCCTTTGTCATACAATTTCACTAGCAACCTGACAGGTGGGGTCTTAGTTGGATCCTTATAAAGCCAATCTATGACATCATCATCTAAAGTTTCTTTGTCAAGTTCACCCCATCTTGTAAATGTAGTGGGAGGTTGATATTGAATAACCACCTTAGGTTCCTTTTGCAACAAATATGGTTTGCCATATGATTTTGGAGATATTGGTAAATTCCCAATGAGGAATGTTTGATCCATTGAATGTTCTCTACATCCTTGGTCCTGTATCTTCAATTTTTCTTTGACAGCATCTAACTGTAAAGCGGAAAATTGCGATCGAACCCTAGTTGCTCTCCCCTCTTCCAACTCCGAGGAGAGAGAAGGGAGATTCACTAGGGTCGATGGTTTTCACTTAGGGGAGGTTTTACATTCAAAAGAGGGGTTGAAACCCACAAGATCCAATCCCACGCAATGCAAGATTGGATTCTATATGAGTTTCAAGGGTTGTCATAGCAAGGATACCCTCTTTCGTAAAGAATGTGCATAGAAGAATTAAGCTAGGAATGCATAGAAAGTGACAAAGATTCGCTTATAAATTGAGATAGGGATATAGGATGAAGCTGCGGACCTGGAATTAGCAGTAAAATGTTGATACGGCGCTTTCCTACAAATTTGAGCGAAAGTTGTCGGGACGATGGCGCCCGGTGCCACGGTTCTCCGAAAAATCCGCGAAACGAAGGGGGATCTATTCGTCTCTGCACAAGGATTCCAGATCTTCAATTTCAGCCGCGTACCTGCAACCTACACACAGAAAAGAGAAGATGATTGGGGGGTTAGGGATTAGGGGTTTGCCTTTAGGTCAAACCCCGGTTTTGGAATTAACCAAGAAATGAGCAATGCTGTAAATGTAAATGTCTGTAATGTAAAACAAGTACTAATACCTTGTTGTAAGGATGTTTGTATCCTTATGTGCAAAGGTATAGATGTTGTATGTTGTATGTTGTAGTAGTATGTTGTAAGTGATCTCCTCTTCAATGGTTGAATCCTTGTCTTGAATGCAACACTTAGCCTTGAATGGAGACTCGGAATGATCAATTGCTTGAAGGAATGCTTGAATGCTTGAATGCTTGAGTATAGTTTCCATGCCTTTTCCATCATATCGAATGAAAGAGGAAAATGTAGTTTATATACTTGTCAATTAGGGCTAATAAACTGATTTTCCCAACCATAGGCCGACCAGGAAAGATAATTTTCCAATTTGCAAACATAAAGACCCGAAGTCCAAAAGAGACCGGGCCCAAAATAGGACCCAGGGACCAGGGCGCTGGGCGCCCTAGTCCTGAAGGACCAGGGCGCTGGGCGCTCTGGTCCCACCTCCCGGGACAGTAAGGTGCAAAGGAGGTTCAGGCCAGGGTGCAAGAAAATGCATTTTTTGGTGTCATGAGCAAGTTTTGGGGTCTCCATTCAAGTTGCGTGTTGCGTCGCCATCGTGAAGACCGAAATGCAGTCGAAATTGCAAGTGTCACAATTTTAGGATGCTACATTTAGCCCCCACTTTAGCGGGAGTATAGGTGTATGCTCATACTTCCGGTAAAGTACAAGGAAACAATATTGAAAGACTTTCACCACGTCTAGGAGGCAAGAGACACCAAGCCCCCAGTGGACTAAGGATCTTACGACTTCGATTGACAAAGTAAAAGGGAAGATCACGAGGGAGAACCATGACTATCAGTAGCAAGGTTCCCTCACTATGAGTCATACAAGAAAGATATCAAAAAATTTCAAGGCAAAGCTAAATTTGTCAAGAAATTTTCAAGTATCTTGAAAAGATATGAACTGGATGTATGCCCCCCTACGTTAAAGCGATCGCACACGCCTCACCGGGGGTGATTGCATTAAGGTAGTGATACATATAAGAAAATGAAAAAGGGAAAGGAGCACGTTATCACAAGGATTTAGCCCCCAAGTGTGAGATAAGCCCAAGGATAATAGACACAAAACACAAAGCACGAGGTGACTTCGCTTTCCTCGGGGTCAGTATGTTGTATGATAATTCATGTATATATATCATATGTATGTATGCATAATTGTTCTTCATTCCCCAATCAAGGAAGGTCACCTAGAAGAAGGGAACACATGTGTCTTTTGAGTCAACATGACAGAGATCGAGAGATCTCAATGCTTTGCATCGTCCTCAAGTAGACAACACTAAGGACAACAAATAGAAGAATGAGAATAATGTATAGAAGAAGTAACAAAAGAGAGGAGGAGAGAATCTGCTATGCTAATGAACTAGTCTAGCACATCATCTACCCCCCGATCTTGCTGATCAATGTTTCGGGAAGGCAGGGAACACGCTAGAGGAGGAACATCCAACACAGCAGATGGAGCTATCACAAGATCCAAGCAAGGGCTATGTTCATATCCCAAGCCGCAGTGTTCTTGTCTAGGAGCTAGGATAAGTGCTTTAGAAAATTCGTTAGATAAATGGTTATCAATATCAACAAGTTCATATTCACTATCAGAATAAACAGGAGAAACATTTGTATCATGAATAACATTTTCATCTATATCATCATCAAGATTTATAAAGATAGGGTCTTTAACTCGCACAGGATCAAGACCATCATGCATCTTATGTTTAGGAGATTTAGGCTCAATTTCCAGCTGAGGAGAAAATGGAATAATGCTTGTTGAAGGTGTTTTTGGAGATTGCAAAGTTTGAGAAGCAGCTGCTTGAGCCCTAAGACGACGCTTTCATCGGCGTTCATGTGTAGAACGATTTCGTCTAGTCTTAGTAGGAAGTGAAGAAGATTGAGGAGGAGGAATGTTCTCATCCTTATCACTTGGGTGTTTAGGTTGTGGTCTCTTAGGCTGGATAATAGGAGAAGAAGAAGGTCTCTTCTCTCTATAAAAAGAAGGAGGAGGAACTGCTCCATATAAAGGAGGAATTTTTGGTTTAGGAAGGAGACCAAGTCCATCATGACGAGGAGGGATAGGTCTACTTTTAGGAAGTTTATTAGGTATAGACATAGTCACATCCATAGGGATGGATTGGGAATCTTCTTGAGGAAAGACATTAGTTTTATCTTTCAAAGGAAGAACTTCCTTCTCAAGAATGATAGGAATGTCAAGTTTGGGTGTTCTAGGTTCACTTAGAGATAGGATCATATCTGTTTTCCACTTTTGATAAGATTTAAAAAGATGATCACTTTGCGGAGGAAGAGACTGGAATTGTTTAGGCCAAAAGTAATCAATAGGAACGCTAGAAGTTCTTTCAGCTGGTTTAAAGAGACTATGATTGATCGTAACAACTTCACCATTATGGGGAAATTTCAAACACTTATGAATAGGAGAAGCAATAGCTTTCATGGAAGATAGCCAAGGATAGCCAAGCTTCACACGAAATTGTTCGGAAGATGGAATAATAGAAAAGTTCACATCAAGGGATTTGTTATGAACTTCAATAGGTAATGTAATAGAACCAATTGCAGGAGAAGAAAATGCATCAAATAGTTTCACAATCACATCTATTTTGTCATAAATCACTTGATTCAATTGCAAAGTAAAAAGAAATTCTACAGTAATAACATTAATCATGCACGAAGGATCAATAAGCACTCCACGGCAAGGTGTATTCTTGACTTTTGCAACTATGTATAAAGGACCATCAGGTGCCCTAATGGTTTCACTGGAATCAAATGTGATGGAAGGTTCTTTAGGGTTTTCTTGCTGCTCTACAAAGTTAATCACATTCGGAGTCATAGACACAAGACCATTAGATGAAAAAGAGGAATCATTAGTCTCAATCGCATTATAAGTATGAGAAGGTAATGGATCAGTGAAAATCTGAAGATTTTGATTAGGAGGAGCTATAGATGTATTGCCTTTATCATTCACTCTAGAAACAGAAATAGTATTATTATCAATCAAATCTTGAATTTTACCCTTTAAAGAAAAACATTTTTCAGTATCATGCCCAGGCTGACGATGAAATTGACAAAAAGCTTTGTTATCAAAATAAGGTGAAGTAATCTTTGCAGGATCAATTTGTCTTATAGGAGGAAGAGTAAGCACATTTTGTTCCAATAACTTATTCATAATACTATGCAATGATTCATTCAAAGGAGTATACTTTCTTTCTTTCTTGAAAAATTTAGAAATAGGAGGCACACCTGATGCTGCATTCACATTGTTGTTGATGATGTTTTCATTGAATTTGATGGAATCTCTGTTCGGTTTAAACTTCCCAAATGGTTGTTGACTGCTATCACCCTTATCACTCGGAGCCATAGGATGTGATTGTTCCATTTGACTCACAGTCAGTTGATAATTGTGAAGAGTTGCACACAACTATTCGAAAGAAGTAAACTCAGAAAACAGGAGTTTGTCTCGAATATCTTTTTGTAAATTAGAAATAAAGATTCTTTGAATATCATTGTCAGGCACTGGAAAAGAAATTTGAGCATACAAATTCTTATATCTACCAATGAAATCAGTCACTTTCTCTTTAACACCTTGTTTACAATGCATTAAATCAATCAAAGTAACTTTAGGACTTATATTGTTTTGAAATTGTTGAATGAAATCATTTGCAAGTTGTTCGAAAGAAGTAATAGAATAAGAAGGCAACGAGCAATACCATTGTAGGGCTTTGTCTCTTAATGTTCTAGTGAACAGTTTTGCAAGCAACCTTTGGTCATAAGCAAAATCAGTACATATTGTTTGAAAAGTCTTAACATGTGTTAGAGGATCACCCTTACCATTATAAAGCTCCAAATGTGGAATTTCAACATGTTTAGGGGGAATAGCTCGGACAATGTCAAGAGAAAGTGGGCTCACAACATCAAATGTGGGCACACTAAACTTAGATTGATTCATAGAGGCAATTTGTTGCTGTAAAGAGGAGACAGTTTGTGCAAGATTGTTAATGGTTGCTTCAGTCGAAGAGTTCATATTAGATGTGTTAGATTGAGATGGAGGTGTTATGTTATTGAAAGAAGGTAGAGAGTAAGGTGGTGGGACCCTATGATAATTAGTCATAGGAGATGATTGGACAAGAGGAACACTACAAGGAGGAATGGAATGATTGAATGAATTGCCCCCTTGCGTCATGTTCATTTGCGGAGATGTAATAGGAACACTCATTGAAGGAATGAATGAAGAAGTTGGATTGAATGAAGGAAGAGGGTTAATTGAAGAAGAGGGATTGCCCCCATGAATAGTGATCATAGGAGGAGTATCTTGTATTGAAGTAGTCATTATGTTTGATGTAAAAGTAGGTATACTAGCAATAGGAGTCATCAAAGGAATAGAATGATTGACTTGAGTAGGAGGTTGTGTATAACCCAAATTTTCAGCACAACTCTTCATAGGCATCACATTTGAATCCACAATGTGTGCAATACCACACAAAATATCAATTCCATTCTTATCACTTTGAAGCATATGTTTTAGACCCTCAATTAAAGGAAGAGCTTGACTATCAGGGTATTCTTGAGACATCCATTGTCGAAAATCGTCAAATTGGTTATCCAATTTCGAAAGTTGTTCTTCAGAAACCTCATGGAGAGCTTCTTCATCATTAGGAGGATTAGAGGAATTACCCACATCCTCGTTAAAAAGACCATTCAAATTAGGTTCCATCTCCTCAGTAATTAAACCTTGGAAAGACTTAATTCTAAGGCTTCGTCTAACGGGAATAGTATAAGTAGGGCTTATTGTTGTAAAACTCATGCACTAGAGAGAGAGAGAGAAAGTTTTGAATTTTAGAGGTAGCAATTTTCAATAAAATCAGCCAATCTTCTAGATTTAAGCTGTTAAATGCAATCATGACAGTCTCCCAAAATTTCAGAAAAAATGTCAGGGACCGTGGCGCTTCGGAGTGCACACGGTCCTGGCAATTTTTTTCGAAATTTGTAGGGATGAAAGTTATGATGATTTTGGAGCTAATCTGAAAAAAATTGAGTGGTTTTACGATCTGTAGATAGGCCAAATTAAAGTTGCAATCTCGAAATTAAACCCTACCAAGATTGTCGAAAAATGCAAAATTTTGAATTTTGAAAAAGAGAGGGAAACTGGAATTTTGAATTTTATGATTTTAGAGGGAATGCCAAAAGCAATGCAAGTTTTGAAATCCAAAAATTGACTCAATTTAACGCAAAATTCAATTTTGAAAGCGGAAATTGAAGTTGTTGTAATTAGGCACTTAATTTCAAAAGTCACAAATTGCAAGAATTTAAATAAAGCACTGAAATTTTTAATGAATGCAAACACACTTTTCAGATTTAGGATAGTAAGAACACAATTTTGACACGAAATTTCAGTTTCAATGATTTTTGAATGTTTAGAAGCCTTAATCCAAGCAATCACAAGACCAACTTTGACTGTAATTTTGAAAGTGTTAGATTTGATAAAATCAGCCAAAATTCTGGATTTTAGCAGGAAAATACAGTAAGATCTAGCTCCCGAAATTTCGGAAAAAATGTCAGGGACGATGGCGCTCGGAGTGCACACGGTCCTCGCAACTTTTTTCCAAATTTTCAGGGATGAAAGATATTGTGATTTTATTGCGGAATCCAAAGTTACAACTGATTTGGAAATGTTTTGATTAGTGAAATTATCAGTCAAAGGTTGAATCAAGAGGGTTTCAAAAATTAGGGTTTTGACACTTAACCACCTAATTTTCAAAATCAAAGCACAAATATGAATTGATAATTTGTAATAGAAGGGCAGATCTGAAACAAGCATTAACATTTAGACATTTTGCAAGTTCAATTACTTAAAAAGAAAATTTAGGGTTTTTATGCAATTAACCTCTTAAATTTTGTAAAAGATCAAACATGGAAATGCAATCAAGGAATCCAATTTTTAGATCTAATTATGAATAATCAGAAAGGATGTTCACGTCAGGTTCACCAAAATGTAAAGCGGAAAATCGCGATCGAACCCTAGTTGCTCTCCCCTCTTCCAACTCTGAGGAGAGAGAAGGGAGATTCACTAGGGTCGATGGTTTTCACTTAGGGGAGGCTTTACATTCAAAAGAGGGGTTGAAACCCACAAGATCCAATCCCATGCAATGCAAGATTGGATTCTATATGAGTTTCAAGGGTTGTGATAGCAAGGATACCCTCTTTCGTAAAGAATGTGCATAGAAGAATTAAGCTAGGAATGCATAGAAAGTGACAAAGATTCGCTTATAAACTGAGATAGGGATATAGGATGAAGCTGCGGACCTGGAATTAGTAGTAAAATGTTGATACGGTGCTGTCCTACAAATTTGAGCGAAAGTTGTCGGGACGATGGCGCCCGGCGCCACGGTCCTCCGAAAAATCCGCGAAACGAAGGGGGATCTATTCGTCTCTGCACAAGGATTCCAGATCTTCAATTTCAGCCGCGTACCTGCAACCTACACACAGAAAAGAGAAGATGATTGGGGGGTTAGGGATTAGGGGTTTGCCTTTAGGTCAAACCCCGGTTTTGGAATTAACCAAGAAATGAGCAATGCTGTAAATGTAAATGTTTGTAATGTAAAACAAGTACTAATACCTTGTTGTAAGGATGTTTGTATCCTTATGTGCAAAGGTATAGATTTTGTATGTTGTATGTTGTAGTAGTATGTTGTAAGTGATCTCCTCTTCAATGGTTGAATCCTTGTCTTGAATGCAACACTTAGCCTTGAATGGAGACTCGGAATGATCAATTGCTTGAAGGAATGCTTGAATGCTTGAATGCTTGAGTATAGTTTCCACGCCTTTTCCATCATATCGAATGAAAGAGGAAAATGTAGTTTATATACTTGTCAATTAGGGCTAATAAACTGATTTTCCCGACCTTAGGCCGACCAGTAAAGATAATTTTCCAATTTGCAAACATAAAGACCCGAAGTCCAAAAGAGACCGGGCCCAAAATAGGACCCAGGGACCAGGGCGCTGGACGCCCTAGTCCCACCTCCCGGGACAGCAGGGTGCAAAGGAGGTTCAAGCCAGGGTGCAAGAAAATGCAGTTTTTGGTGTCATGAGCAAGTTTCGGGGTCTCCATTCAGGTTGCGTGTTGCGTCACCATCGTGAAGACCGAAATGCAGTCGAAATTGCAAGTGTCGCAATTTTAGGATGCTACACTAACAATTCATTAGGATCCACATAACTATGTGATTTGGCCTCTCTATTGACTGGGACTTGCTGCTGAGGGGAATCCTTTAGGGCAACATAGAATTGAAATGGATTAGGATGTCCTAGAATTGTTATCTCTGTTCCATTGTAAGGATATTTTAAACATTGATGATAGGTGGATGGAACTACTTTCATTGCATGGATCCATGGACGGCCAAGAATCATATTGTAAGGGAGATCAAGGTCTAAGACCTGCAAGAAAGTGTTTTCAATTACTCGACCGACTCTGATAGGTAATGTAATTATCCCTTTAGATGGGTGCTCAGCATCATCATATGCTTTGATTATTATTCTTCTGGAAGCATCAATGCCCATTTTCTGTATATCCAAGGCCAATGACCACTCTCAAGGTAAAAATATTAAGACCCGCTTCGCCATCTATCAAGACTCGTCAGATTTTGCAATTATGGACAAAGACTTCAAGGTGTAAAGGATCATTATGAGGGAGCTTATCAGGTGAGATATCATTATCAGAAAATGCAACATTTTTGGAAACAACTAGATGTCCAATTCGGGCTTGAAATTGGTCAACATTAATGTCTGTTGGGACAGTGGACTCAATTAAAGCCATATCTAGGACTGCACGATGCATGGGGGACATTTTCAACAACTCAAGGATTGATATTTGTGCAGATTTCTTTCCTAGATGATCCAAGAGATTATACTGACTTGCAGGAGTTGGTTTGGGAGGAGCTACAGGAGGTCCTTTCAGGACTATTTTGGATCGACAAGTGGTGACTGCGCAAGAAGGATCTTGTTTCTTTATTCTTATGGTAGAAACATACTCATTTGATGCTCGGAAACAATTGATGACATTGTTATAACTAGTACTTGCATAATTTGTTGTTCGGGTAGAGTTTGAAGAAGACGCTTTACCCTTGTAATGATCAAGCAAAGGAGTTTTGAAAATGGTATGATCAGTGTTAGAGGTCGCGTTGGGTGGATCTACCTCAATTACTCCTTGCTCTAACAAGTTTGGGATCATATGTTTCAATTGAAAACATGACGCAGTTTTATGTAATTTTGACTGATGGTACTCATAGTATGCATTATCATTCCACCAATGTGGTTTTACCACTGGTTCTGCTTTGATATCTAGAAGCTTAATAAATTTTGCTTGTATTAATTGTTTCATTATTGATTCAATAGGCTCTCACAATGGCATAAATTATTGAGGAGCCCCATCCCTTTATCGGAAAGGTTTGCGCTGCTGGCTTTTGTTACTGGCCTTGTTGTTGATTATATTGTTGAGTGTATTGTTGACTATGCTATTGGTATTGCGGTTGTTGAGTAACATTGCTCACTGGTGTTTGATTTTGTTCCATAGTTGACATATTAGGAACACACAATTTCTTGATTATGAACGGGGGTTGATTTGCATTTACCGCTCTTGCATCAACAACTCCATCATTAGTGACATTCTTTTTCTTATACCAAAATCTATTTATGTCGCCTACATTGTTTGTGTTGTCACTGTCTTTCTTAATCTTAATGATTCCCTTGGCTACAAGAGCAATTTCAATGTTCATCCCTTTCTTAATGAGTTTCTCTATAATACTGGGACTTTTCAATTTGAGTTCATACATCATTTCTGGGACCAAATTTTGGATAAATAAATTCACTTGTTGTTCTTCAGGTATATCTAGGGAAGAATGACTATACAAGCTTCGCCATCGTTGCAAGAAAGTCACTAATGGCTCACCTTGCTTTTGCTTGGTGTTGCATAAATCTGACATGGTCACGTCACTATCGATGTTGAATGCGAAGTGAGATATAAACTTTTGAGCCAATTCAGACCAAGTCTTTATATTTCCTGGCAAATGCAAATACCAATCCATGGCTTGTCCAGTGAGGCTTTGTGCAAATAAGTGCATTAAATATGTTTCCTCATAACTCACTTCAGTACATGCCACGAAAAATGCTCAAATGTGATCTTTTGGATTGCCATTCCCTTTATATTTCTCAAAATTAGCTACCTCAAAATGTTTAGGGAATGGAGGCATGTATAAGGTCTTATCAAATGGATTAGGACATAAATCCTGATCTGTATACAACTTCTTTGTTCCTTTAGTTTCTAATGCATCAACTTGTTGTTGCAACTTCTCAAGCTATTGCGCAACTGTATCAGATTTTGGAGGCCCATCATTAATCCTAGTGGGTACTCTTTGTCGATACATCATGTTTCCAATCAGTTGTTGATGCTCTGAAATGGCCATTTTTGGTGTCTCCGGCATATAATGTTCTTGGTATATCTCTTGTTGTTGTGGTTGTGCCATGCCTTGATATTGACCTTGTTGTTGTGCTTCTTGTAGCCTAGGTTGATATTGCAATTGAGGGTGTTGTTTATATTGCACAGGTGCCAATTGCGGTTGTGAAGTATGATAGCTTGTTTGTCTTGGCACATATTGAGGCACATGTTGTTGTTGATGCTGACGAATCAGAATTTGTTGACTTTGTGCCAATTGTTGTTGCGGTGTATATCCCATCATTTGCAAAAAACTTTTTTTAGGTGGTTTTTGTTGTTTCTCCTTAAGATGGGGTATGGCACTTGCATTAACTTGCTGTGTTGTTTGTCCAATTCATTGTGATGGTTGCAAGTTTGCATTAACTTGTAATGAGGCAGAAGGCAGTGCAATTTGTTGTCGAATGCGATATTGTTGTTGTTGTACATTGCTTGTTTGCACATTTGATTGTACCTTTTGTGTATTACTCAATTGTTCCAACAATTGTTGTTGGTACAAACGACTATCCATAGTTCTTTGTGTCACCATTATCGAAGGATCTATTGCAATAGTGTTTGGCAAATATATTGAGCTTAATAGGATATAAGAACTTTGTTGCATCGTGGAATTGTTTTGGACATTGGTGATATCAGGCATTCCAGTCATGAAGCTTTCTTGCATCTCAGATTTTGATCCAATTTTATGCATGTAAGGAACCACTTCTTGTTGAGGGATAGTTGTCAATATTTGCATGGTCTTCATTTGATCTTGTGTTATAGGTGTTGTGTTGAATAATGGATTATTTATTGTCTCAAATGGTGACTTTTGAGGAATAGTCATTGTCAATGCCTTTGAAGCACGTTAACTTATCAAGGTAGGTTGAGTTTCTTGTTTCATATTTTCTTCATTGGGATGTGGAGAGAAACTTAATAGTTCATTGCCTTGTTGTTTTTGCACATTGATTTGCTCACTTGAGGAGGTCACATTACTCATTATGTTAAGATATTTTTATGGGAACATTTTAAAGACCTTGTTCCAAAATTTATCCATCCTTTTTGTCAGCTTTGGATCTTGAAGGAACATATCAACATCATCAGAAGCATCAGAATCTGATGAAGAATCTCGTTGGACATTTGGATTCATTTCTTGTTAAATGCATTGATCTAAACCAAATCCTTGTGAAAGAGTTTGTTCCTCATGTAATGTTTGAATTTAATGTTGCAGGTTTGGTTGATTCCAATTGAAAGGTGCATTTCCTCTTGGAGTTGGTGGAACACTCCCATGTCCTGGTTTCAGAGGTACAAACACTAGATCATACAATGCAGGTGGTCTAAGTTGAACCATTCCATATGGTGGTAGTGATGTGTTTGATAAACCTTCAATTTGTACTGTTTGACTAGTTTGAAATTGTGAATTTGATATGATGTCAATGGGTTGATACGCTGGTTCACCCATCTTTTTAGATTTTGATCTTGTTTCAACAGGCATGTCACTTATGCAAATGCAATATTTTTGGAAATTTTCAAGGACAATATATGATATGCAACTAAATGCAAACTAAATGAATGAGAATGCAACCTATATTTTTGGTTGTTTTTGAAGATTTTGACAAACTTTTTGAAATGCAAATCTAAAAGAGACCCTTAGGAAATTGAAATGATGTCTAGACCTCAAAGGACAAAAGGACCAAGTGACAAAAGGACAAAATGACAATGTCTCCCCTATATGCTTGGATACTAATCTAGGTTTCACCAAATGACAATAACGACAAAAAGAGAAAAGGTTTGATAAGGTCTAGACCTCCTAACAATGACTTGGGGTTTATCAAAGATTTGGATTACTCAAGTATGACAAAACCTAGTTTTGGCACTATATGCAAAGGGACAATTAGTATGCAAATGACCCTAATATGATATGATAATGACCTAAGCTTGATGAAGAGACCTAGGGTATGCAAATGCAAATGCATGACAATGGTATTACTCTAATGCAAGAGGACACATGCAAACGGATCACCCTTATTGATATGCAAAGGAGTATGACCTAGGTGAAACCTAACCTTGGTACTTGACAATGAACTTTGCAAAATGCAAACCTAGGATGAACCTAAATCTAAGTGACATGAATGTTGGGACAAGATTTTGAACAATGTTTGACAACCATGTTTGAAGGTGTTTTGAACTTTTTTGGATGAAATGTTCTTGTGTTTAACCTTGTTTTGAATCAATTTGTCCTATTTTTGAAATGAGATGCAATTCAACTTTTGACAAGCAAAGAAGACAAGATATTTCAACTTAGACTCAAGACAATCATGCTCATTCACACATTTCTTATGGTAGGTAAGGATAGTACATACTTGAGAGGTAAACTCGTTATGAGATTCAAGGAGAATACATAGATGCTTGACCCCACGGGCTCCCCTCCATGGAACTCACTTCTCAGGGCAGCCAAGCATCAGTCCCCATGGAAATCTCCCCATGGTGAACTTAGTATCTCTTCCAAGTATCCGAACTTGTCCTTCTCAAGTAAATAGAATGATTTTTTGGCCTCTAAATACAAGGTGTTTAGTAAGGATTTCTGTTAAGCGTTACTCCTTGATGTCACACAAGCATGATTGAGACATTAAGCCCACCAAGATACCAAACAGATGTAGTCATGCAAGTACGATTTAGACCGTGAGGCCCTACTTAGATGTTGATATGAGAAAGAGTTCAAGGGTCATCACTTCCCAAGTAACTGCAATTCCCACGTAACCCTTCCTTCAAAGCTTTCTCCCATCAAGTATTTGTTTATAGTGAGTTAGAATGCCAAGGTATTCTAGCCGTACTCACTTTGGGTCGTTCCCTTCTCATGATTATCACTTGTTTGCAAAAGCAAATGGTCGGGAAGGCAGGCCCTCTAAAGGTGACACACAATCAAAAACATGAGCATGGTATCGAAGATCTAGATTTCTGATCACCCTAAGAAGGATGAGAGCATACTCTCCTACTCCAATGTCAAACTCAACAATCAAGGCAAACATAAATTCATTCCATCCTATTTAGAAATCACTAGGTGCCTAAATATTAATTGCAAACACAAAGTTTAGTTGTAGTCCAAGGCAACCTGTAAAACCCAAGTCAGAAGTTTGATATGTTTAGTCTTTGACTATCGAACTTACATAAAATGTGTTAGTAGTTTCATTTGTTGTCTTTGTCATGCATATGCCAAGGTTCTGCACAGAGAATCAGTACCAAAAAAAAAAAAAAAGGAAGAAACGGAATGGAAAAGAAAACAATTTGCAAGTGAAAAACATTGTCTTTTACCTCTGTTTCTGGCCCTACACAGGCGCAGAAGTCTTGACACAGGTGCAGATTGCCCTTGACATAGGCGCAGAATGCTTAACATGGGCGCATAATGCTTGACACAGGCGCAGAAGTTCCCAGAAAGCCCTGCATTACCCTGTTTCTTGGGTTTTTAACCTACAAATCAACTCAAAAGCACTCAAAAGCATGGTTAAATGGTTAGTTCACGTCGGGTTCACCAATTAATGTAATGTAGGAATCTGGAAATCATCAAAGCAAATCAATATTAATCTAGCTCAATCACAAAAGCTCAAATGCAATGATCAATCCTAATTACATCCAATAGAGACATGAAAACAAAACATTCAAGATTTGAAAATTAAGCAAACCAAATGCAGATTTGAATGTCTCCTTCATGTGGCTCCATTGTCCTTCTTTCTCCTTCAAATAGCTTTGTTGTGGATCTCACCTACTAGTGCATAAACCTAATATGAAAGCAAGTAGACAAGATGATAGCGCAAGAATACTTGAAGCGTGATTGATTCGGGGATCGATTCGAAAAGTGATTAGATTAGGATTGAAGAAATTCATCCAATTTATAGACAAATTGGAGAAAAGATCAAATTAGCATGAAGAGATTCAAATGGAAATTGCAAATCAAGAATGTCAATTATCACAAATTATGACAAATTTGCACTTTCTATGCAAAATTGATTCATTGATAATTCATGACAAAATTATGACAAATTTCTATGTCAAAATTGATTGATTGTCAATTATGACAAATTATGACAAATTGAAATGTCATTCCCATGAAATTAGGAGAAAAATAGGAGGAAATTGAATTAGAAATTAGGAAAATTAGAAAATTGGAAAATAGGAATTAGGAAATTAGAAAATGAGGAAAATAGGAATTTAGTGAATTTAATTAATAATTCTTCATTTATTAATTAATTCACAAAGAGAGGAATTTAGAAATTGATGAAAAATTAGGAAATTAGGAATTAGGAGAAATTAGGTAAATCAATTAATAATTTGTCATTTATTAACTAATTCACAAAAAGAGAAATAATTAGTTAGCCAATTAAATTAAACATTTAATCATGACACGAAGACCTAGGATAAATAAATAAATAATTTAACCTAGAGGGAGAAATGACAAACAGGGTTAAATGAATAAAATCATGAAACCCTAAAAGATGAATTAGAAATGCAAGGATGACAATTAGGTCTTGACAAAAGATAATTGATATCAATTCGATTTGATCATGATTTTGACTTGATAAAAGACCAATGCTGATGAATGATGTGATTGATAAATGCACCAATTGACGAGGAACAATGACTAATTGATCCAAATTGACATGATTGAAAAAAAGACAACGATCGATGACAAATCAATCGCAAAATGACAAAATTGACAAGAAGACAAGGATCGATGACAAAATAGATTGCAAAATGACAAGATTGAAAATGACCACGATCGATGACAAATCGATCGCAAGACGACAAGATTGAAAACAACAACGATCGATGACAAATCGATCGCATGATGACAAGATTGATAAGAGGACAAAACCCTAATTAGGATTGATGATGTCCAAAATGATGACAAATGAATACGCACATTGATGCGACAGGATAAGATCGACCAAAATCATGATTGAAGATTGTTATCGACAAGACCAAATTCAAAAGCGAGACAACTGAAGAATGCAGAAGAAGGACTCAATGCTCACAAATGTGCGTGACATAGGAGAAATGTTAATGCAACACAAAAACCCTAAAATAAGGCAAGGAGCAAAAGTTAAAGTATGATTCCGCAAGCATTGACCAGTTTTAGACGTCTACATTTTGCCCCTCTTTGAGACAATGTGATTTTAAGCATTGTTTCAAAGAACAATAATGAAAATGCCCCAGACAATAATAATGACATATGAAAATTCCCCAAATAATAACAATGACATATGCATGCCCCCTCGAGGAATTGGCCGGAAACATGCAGAAAAGAGGCCAATTGATCGATAAGAATGATAGAACATGATAGGAACAAACAGACTGATAATTGGAGACCGGATGCACGAAGGACAAGAAATTGAAGGTGCAAAAGACTACAACCAACATGAGATGGAGAGAGTGCATGTCCATTTATGCACTGACAAAGATCTATAAATGAGACAAAGAGAGTGAAAATTGCTCATTTGCACTAGCCAAAGAGGAGAATTTGTTGCTCTAGAAAAGGACACCTGGAGAGAGATGGTGAACATCCCAATGGCAGATCACCTCAGAGAACATGTACACATGTACAGATGACCGGATGATGTAGGAGCAACGATATGTATCTCAAAAACCCATATTTTCAAATTTATGAATTTGGCTTGCTTACGAGACATTGTGGGGCCCACAGAAAATGCAGAAACTGACTTCTGCACTTGTGTAGGGCGAATCTTGCACTTGTGTAATGTCTTCTGCACTTGTGTAGGGGTACACAGGTGAAGGACTCATCACACAGGTGCAATTGTGTAGTGTAAACCCTAATTTGGTCAAAAAATAGTGTGCAAATGATCCACAAAGGGGGGATAAGAAGAGGATAGGTCAAAATAGATGAAAAACACCCTGATGTAGACATGAAATGAAGAAATACAACCCATAGGAGCAAATCCTAAAACTGACAAAATGTGCCCCAATTGTGATTCAGAGTCGACAGTATCCATTGATCATGCAGGAGAACCGACCAGACTGCTTCATGTTACGACATAGACTCAGGAGCACGGATAGAGATACACTAGCAGGACTTGGGATATACTATATCACATTCATACCCGAGATTAGGGCAAACATAGGACTGCTTACTGCATTGGCAGAGCGATGGCATTCAGAGACTTCCTCTTTCCATCTGGTGACTTGAGAGGTGACGGTGACACTAGAGGATGTATGGTGTATCCTCCACATTCCAATTCATAGAGAGATGATAGAGTATGACCTAGTGACAGGGAGAGATGCTTTGTGCAAATTATTTAAGTGTGACGCAGATGATCTAGATATCTTAGAGAGGGAGATTGGCTGGGAGACCATGGCATCAGAGTATGATCGGTGATATGTGGTGATAGCATGCCTACTAGCAGGGAACAAATGAGGATAGGTATTCCCTATTGGATGGGGAAGAGTGTTAGAGTGGATGGCGATAGAGGGTACGGTGTATGCATGGGGACCATCTGTACTGGCTATGTTGTATTTTCAGTTGCATCAGATAGCATATCAGGGAGTGCAGACTTTGAGCTGTGGAGTCACACTGTTACAAGTATGGGCATTTGAGCACATAGCCATGTGTCGACCGATTGCAGAGAGATAGGTATTACCACACTGACCATATGTGTATTGCTATGGGGGAGCACTGAGACAGGGTCTGTTTGGATACATATTGTATTGGCGACATGAGCTAGATAACCTAAGAGAGTTCACATGTAGGCCATATCGTGATTGCCCTGGATGGGCAGATGATAGTGATGAGCTACCATATTGTAGACAGGAGAGGTACCTGATTGGGTGACCAGTGAATCGCCAGAGAGTGATTGAGATGTACCTGCCAGAGAGAGTTAGACAACAGTTTGGAGAGACGCAGGATGTACCCAGGAGGACTGCACAATTTGCCCGATCTCATATAGAGACGAGTTAGTGGGGGAGTATGATTCAGCTACACATAGCATATGCTGACTTCACATAGCTACAGCAGAGATAGTGGGATTAGAGATCAGATGTGGAGGATGTCAGGATGACAGAGGAGTATGAGAGATGGTTTGCACGATGACAGCCGGTGCCATTGACAGATCCAGACATTCCAGTACTTAAGAGACAGGAGGACTTCCCACTCGCTGGAGAGGAGGAGGGAGATGATGAGGATGAGGAGGATGAGGGTGGTGATGAGGATGAGGGTGGTGATGAGGATGAGGAGGATGATGAGGATGGAGATGAGGATGGGGATGACGAGGATGAGCCAGATTCAGGCGAGCAGGAGGCATTGCAGGATATACCCATAGAGCCGGAGACAGCTAGCATAGAGGAGATGGAGATGTGCAGGGCTACCATAGCGAGTCAGCATGATCACATTGTGACATTAGAGAGACAGAATGCCATCTTGAGGATAGAGCAGGATTAGTTTAGAGCAGAGATAGCCAGACTTACAGCGGCTCGAGATACAGCAATAGCGCAGGCACAATGAGAAGAACAGAGAGTCACTGAGTATATTGGGTCGATTAAGGATGCCAGTGCATGGGAGATGGCACAGATGTTGGTAGAGACTAGAGAGTAGATACGCCATTGGAGGACACTATATGAGAGTGTAGTCCGACCAAAGTAGAGAGCAGCTTCATATCAGGCATGATCGAGGACAGAGAGCGGGGCACGCTCTCGGAGGTCATTGAGTAGCATGGGGGTGAGTGGACCTATGAGACCACCATAGCTAGGACCAGGAGGGACATCATCCTTGAGAAATGGTAGGGATGAGGAGGAGAGACAAAGCACCCAGTGATAGAGGCACATGCTCCGTATGACGGACAATGGACATTATGTAATTTGACATTTTGTAATTAGCCTGCGGGCCATACTTAGGACAGACAGTCCAAGTTTGTACTGCGATATTATTGTGACATATGATATGATATGCATCGATATGATGGGATGCAATATGTTATGACTGATGTTATTTTCCATGTATGGATGACTTATGCACTGTTGATGTATGATTGTGGAACATGTAGGAATACATTTTTTATGTGTTTTTGATGCATTTATAATATGAAATGGATAAAATGCTTGATATGATGCTCGATGTGATATTTGATATAATGCAAATGTACTAACCAAATGGATGCAGGATGCAACATATGTTTTCGGAAATCGGAGTGCTAGACAAAACTGACTATCCAATTGGACAGAAGAAATGTTAGTAAGAAGAGAGACGAAGAAAAACTTGCTTTCAGTAATGCACTTTGTAGGTGAGAACCTTTATTTTAATATAGCAAAATGGATGCGTAGCATCATGGCATTGAAGGCTAGAGCTGAAATGCAACCCTTTTTGCAAAAGATAGACACATCACAAACAAATAGCAATCACAAAAAAGAAAGGGACCATGAACCATCCCGGTCACTCTAAATCACTCAGTGACATCATCGAGCAACATAGGAACATGATCGAAGATAAATCAATAAATGATAAGACTCGCTAATTCAAAACAAGTCAAACAAACATCTTGATCTTCATTGTCAAAAGTTGAAAGTGTTGATAGGATGATCATGTTGTCTAGTTTCAGGACATGTGGTACCCCGTCTAAGACGGGACACAGTCTGGTTTTGAGTATACCACACCCTGTATAAGACCCATGATAGTGTGCCAAGGACAAATCATATTGATACTAACGTTCGATTGAGAAGACAATTGTGATCAATTTGAATGTCTGGTTTGATTGAAAAAGTTCATCTGTTAACGCATAATTTTATTAAAGCGTAGCATTGGATTGCGAGTCGTTGGATGTATACTTAGTGAGCTGTCTATGCACAGAGGGGTTATTTATGTTTTTTTTTTGTTTTTTCAAGACTTTATTTGATTTTTTAGGGATTTTCTCAGAACATTTTTCAATTTTTAAGAGATTTTTTAAGGACATTATTTGATTTTTTTTTTGGATTATTTCAGGACATTTTTCAAATTTTTTGGATTATTTCAGGACATTATTTGATTTTTTTGGATTATTTCAGGACATTTTTCAATTTTTTGGATTATTTTAGGAAATTATTTGATTTTTTTGGATTATTTCAGGACATTTTTCAATTTTTTTGGATTATTTCAAGACATTTTTCAATTTTTTTGGATTATTTTAGGACATTTTTCAATTTTTTTGGATTATTTCAGGACATTTTTCAATTTTTTTTGAATTATTTCAGTGATTGATCATGACAAGGGGAATGCACCCAATGCACATTTGAAAGTCATATGTACAAGGAACCAGAGTATGCAAGACAATGATACTGACCAATCACAGGCCTGGAATAGAACATTGGGTCAAGACAAAGATAGACATGATAAACCGACCGAGAGAAAGCATAGCTAGAGGTCATGACAGATGATAGAGCAATGATCTCGTTACACATGGCGCCTGATTGCTAGGTTTTCACCATGGTACTTGCCCAAAGTGCCTGTTTGCCAGGTTTTCACTAGAGGGCGAACCATTTTTCTTTACTTTTTTTGCTCTTTTTCTCTTTTGTTTTCTTTTTTCACTTTTTTTGTTTTTTATTTTTTTATTTTTTTTGTATTTTTTTGCTTTTTGATTTTTTTGTATTTTTTTGCTTTTTGATTTTTTTGTATTTTTTTGCTTTTTGATTTTTTTGTATTTTTTTGGGATCATACTTGAAGAAGTACTAATAGAAAATTATAACCAGTACTTGCGAAGGTGCATGCTATTGACAGGATTAGAGAAAGGTTCACCTTCTGGAGTGGCAAGCCGATATGCCCCCGAGCCATAGGCTGCAGTCACTATGAAAGGCCCAACCCAATTAGGTTCAAACTTACCTTTGATGATGCCAGTAGATTGTGCATTCTTAGGGTTTTCTTTTAAAACCAGATCTCCCACTTCGAAGTGTCGCCCTTTGACCTTCTTATTATAAGAGCGACGAAGACAGTTTTGATATGCTTGCAAATGTGTCAGGGCCGTCTGACGTTTCTCATATAACATCTCAAGCTGATGCAACCGAGAGACTCTATGTGTTTCAACATCAATCAAATGTTGCAAGCAAACACGCAAGGAAGGAATCTCCACTTCCAAGGGTAAAATGGCTTCCGCACCATACACCAAGGAATAAGGTGTTGCGCCAGTAGGTGTGCGGATAGAAGTGCGATAGGCCCATAGTGCTGGATTCAACTGTACATGCCAATCTCGACCAGCGTCATTGACAACCTTTTTCAAGATCTTGATAATGGTTTTATTTGATGCTTCGGCTTGACCATTCCCCTGTGGATAGTATGGACCGGAGAAACGGTGTTGGATATGAAACTTTTCACAGAGTTCCTTGACATCTTTATTCTTGAAGGGATGACCATTATCTGTGACTATGGAAAGGGGAACCCCATATCTGCATATGATATAATTCAATAGGAATTTTGAAATTTGCACACCAGTGATATAGGTCATGGGGATAGCCTCGATCCATTTTGTAAAATACTCTGTGGCTGTACTTATAAACTTGTGTCCATTTGTAGATGTCGGGTGAATCTTGCCAATAAGATCCAATCCCCATTGAGAAAAGGGCCACGGAGATACGACAGAATGAAGCTCTTGGGCTGGTGCATGAATGTAGTTTCCATGGATCTGGCATTTGTAGCATTTCTTAACAAAATCATGAACATCTTTTTCCAGAGTGGGCCAATAATACCCAACATGAATCAACTTTTTGGCTAAGCTCAGACCATTGAAATGGCCCCCACATATACCATCATGAACCTTGTGTAAAGTCATTTGTGCTTTGTCAGAATCCAAACACTTGAGGAGGGTATTGTCAAATGAACGACGGTAAAGGGTGTCGGCAATGATGACATATTTGGCTGTCTGTCAGATGAAGGCTCGGCGTTGGTTAGCGGAAAGATTAGGTGGTAAGATTTGGGATTTCAAATAATGATATACATCATTGTACCATGGGGAGTTAGGACCAACAAGAACGCACATCACATCTGTTGTTGGAATGTCAAAAGAAGGAACCAGCAATTGTTCGACTAAAAATTCACATTTATCCATATTGTGGGGCATATTCAACATGGAAGCAATCATAGCCATCGCATCTGCCGACTTGTTTTGCATTCTTGGAACTTGACTGAAATGGATAGCCGTGAATTTTGTCTTGAAGAAATCGACCATATGCTTATAGGGAATAAGCTTTTCATCTTTTGTTTCGTAGTCATCATTCACTTGTCGGATGACTAATTGAAAATCTCCATAGACTTGCAAATGCGTGATGTTCCAGTGGACCGCTACTCAGAGTCCTATGACTAATGCTTCATACTCTCCAATGTTATTGGTACAATGAAAAGTTATTCTGTAGGACTTGGGAATAGCATCACCTTGAGGGGTGACAAACAAGATGCCTGCTCCGGACCTGAACTTGGTATGGGATCCATCAAAGTATAACTTCCATTCATTAGAAGATGTGAGAGCAAAGATTGATTCATCTGGAAAATCAGTCAACATGGGATGATCATCATAAATAGGAGCCTCTGCAAGTTGATCTGCTATGACTTGTCCTTTTATCGCCTTTCGCTCCATATACTCAATATCAAATTCACTGAGGATCATAACCCACTTTGCTAGGTGACCCGTCAAAGCTGCTCTGTGAAGCAAGTATTTTAGGGGATCAATTTTTGCAACCAGCAATGTTTGGTGATTTAACATATAGTGTCGGAGCTTTTGTGTTGCAAATACCACAGCTAAGCATGCCCATTCAATAGTTGAATAATTCAGCTCATAGCCTACTAATGTCTGGCTGATATAATAAATAGCTCGCTCTTTGCCGTTCTCATCCTGTTGGGCCAAGAGAACTCCTAGTGCCGTTTCAATTGCAGAAATATACAATATAAATGGCTTTCCTTCTATAGGAGGCATTAGAATAGGCGGCGACAACAAATAGTCTTTGAGAGCTTGAAAGGCTGATTGACATTGCTCAGTCCATTTAAAAGCGACACCTTTATGCAATAGATGCTGGAATGGATGACATTTGTCGGCCAACTGAGCTATAAACCGGTGGATTGACTGGAGCTTTCCTTGTAGACTGCGTAGCTGACAGAGATTAGAAGGAGGAGGCATATCCATTATTGCTTTAACCTTGGCAGGGTCGACTTCAATGCCTTTGTGAGAAACAATGTACCCCAGTAATTTGTCAGCTGTGACACCAAAAACACATTTCTTTGGATTGAGTCTAAGCTTGTAGGTCTCCATTCGGTCAAAGATTGGGCCCAGGATGGCTAAATGACTATCTCTTGTGACAGATTTGCATACTAAGTCATCAACATAGTCCTCCATCAAAGTATGCATGAAATCATGGAAAATTGTCATCATCGCTCTTTGATATGTTGCGCCTGCATTTTTAAGACCAAAGGGCATCACATTCCAACAGTAGGTACCCCAAGCACATGTGAATGCGGTCTTATGTTGGTCTTCAGGAGCAATGCGAATTTGGTTATAGCCGGAGAAACCATCGATTAATGAGAGCATCTCATATCCAACAGTCATGTCAACTAGGATGTCGATATTTGGCAGTGGAAAATCATCTTTAGGGCATGCTTTATTGAGATCCCTAAAATCCATACAGATTCTGATGCCCCTAGTTACTTTGCTAACTGGTACCAAATTTGAAATCCAGTCTGCATAATCGATGGGTCTGATAAAGCCCACATCCAATAGTTTTTTTCAGTTCTACCTTGACCAAAAGAGCCACCTAGGGATGCATCTTTCTAAGTTTCTGTTTGACAGGCTTTCCATCTACTTTTAATGGCAAATGATGAAGGACTAATTCTGGATCGAGGCCAGGCATATCTGCATAGGACCATGCAAAGCTAATCTTCTTCTCAAGAAACAAATTGACAAAATCTATCTTTTCCTGTTTTGATAGAGAAGCAGCAAAATGAATGACCTTAGGGTTGTCAGGTGTGGCCAAATTAATTTCTTTGGTCATTTCCACAAGCAATGTTGATTTATCTTGACTTGATAGGGGTATGTCCACTCTTCCACCTTTGGGCACCTTAGAGAGGTTTTCACCCACAGGTACATCTTTTATTTTTTGCTTTTGCATGTTCAGAGAGTGCCTTATGGTTTTCACTCAAAGATCTATTCTTTTGATTTTTTACTTTTTCTTTTCTTTTTTCATTTTGATGACTGCAAGATGGAGTTGACTCCCCAAAATATGTTGTGGAATCTAGGTCAATAGCAAATCCTGCCTTATGGTCACCTTGTGGTATGCCTTCCTATAGTCCAAGGAATTCTGCAATTGCTTCGTCATTTTGAAAATAGTCCAATGTGAGTGGTTCTTGTTGGTCATGTTGGATAAGCTGGGGATAGACAAGGGTTATGTCATCATCGGTTTTCAGGAGAGAGAGGACTGAGATGGTAAAGATGTAAACATCTATGGTATCACTGTCTGAACAACTTGTATCTGATTCAAAGCTTGGATCCTAGAATGACTCTATCCAAGCATTAGGACATGTTTTAGGAAGAGGAGTTATTTCATGTTTGTCTTCCATAGGCAAATTATCAGGGTCAAGGAAAATATTGTCAAGGGCATAGGAGCTAGAAGAAAAAGAACTCCACTCCCATTCATTGGAATCAGTTTCAGGTTGGGTATCCTTAGGTGTTATTTCATCATCAGAGTCACGCCCTTTTCCACATGTGGTCACTTTGGTAGATGAGGATCCAATTCACAATGGTAGAAAACCTAACCCTAAAGTTGGAGGTCGCATCTTGGGTATAATAGGTTCTAGCCTTCCATTATTGTTCAGGCCTAAGCCACTGTAGCCGTCATATCCTTTCTTTTGCAGCATAGTAAATCCTTTGCCATACCATTCCACTAGCAACCTAACAAGTGGGGTCTCAGTTGGATCCTTATAAGGCTAATCTATGACATCATCATCTAAATTTTCTTTGTCAAGTTCACCCCATCTTGTAAATGTAGTGGGAGGCTGATATTGAATAACCACCCTAGGTTCCTTTTGCAACAAATGTGGTTTGCCATATGATTTTGTAGATATTGGTAAATTCCTGATGAGGAATGTTTGATCCATTGAATATTCTTCGCATCCTTGGTCCTGTATCTTCAATTTTCCTTTGACAACATCTAACAATTCATTAGGATCCACATAACTATGTGATTTGGCCTCTCTATTGACTGGGACTTGCTGCTGAGGGGAATGCTTTAGGGTAGCACAAAATTGAAATGGATTAGGATCTCCTGGAATTGTTATCTAAGTTCCATGTTAAGGATATTTTAAACATTGGTGATAGGTGGATGGAACTGCTTTCATTGCATTGATCCATGGACGGCCAAGAATCATATTGTAAGGGAGATCAAGGTCTAAGACTTGCAAGAAAGTGTTTTCTGTCACTGGACCGACTTTGATAGGTAATGTAATTATCCTTTTAGATGGGCACTCAACATCATCATATGCTTTGATTGTTATTCTTCTGGAAGCATCAATGTCATTTTTTGTATATCCAAGGCCAATGACCACTCTCAAGGTACAAATATTAAAACCCGCTCCGCCATCTATCAAGACTCATCGGATTTTGCAATTATGGACAAAGACTTCAAGGTGTAAAGGATCATTATGAGGGAGTTTATCAAGTGAGATATCATTATCAGAAAATGCAACATTTTTGGAAATAGCTAGATGTCCAATTCAAGCTTGATACTGGTCAACATCAATATCTGTCGGGACAGTGGACTCAATTAAAGCCTTATCTAGGACTCCACGATGCATGGGGGACATTTTCAACAACTCAAGGATTGATATTTGTGCAGGTGTCTTTCCTAGATGATCCAAGAGATTATACTGACTTGTAGGAAATGGTTTGGGAGGAGCTATAGGAGCTCCTTTCAGGACTATTTTGGATTGATGAGTGGTGACCATGCAAGAAGGATCTTGTTCCTTTATTCTTATGCTAGAAACATAATCATTTGATGCTCGGAAACAATTGATGACATTTTTATAACCAGTACTTGCATAATTTGCTGTTCGGGTAGAGTTTGAAGAAGACGCTTTACCCTTGTCATGATCAAGCAAAGGAGTTTTGAAAATGGTATGATCAGTGTTATAGGTCGTGTTGGGTGGATCTACCTCAATTACTCCTTGCTCTAACAAGTCTTGGATCATATGTTTCAATTGAAAACATGATGCGGTTTTATGTCCTTTTGACTGATGGTACTCATAGTATGCATTATCATTCCACCAATGTGGTTTTACCACTGGTTCTGCTTTGATATATGGTAGCTTAATAAATTTTGCTTGTAATAATTGTTTCATTACTGATTCAATAGGCTCTCCAAATGGCATAAATTGTCAAGGAGGCCCATCTGTTGATCAAAAAGGTTTGCGTTGCTAGCTTTTGTTGCTGGCCTTGTTGTTGATTATATTGTTGAGTGTATTGTTGAGTATGCTATTGGTATTGCGACTGTTGAGTAACATTGTTCACTGGTGTTTTATTTTGTTCCATAGTCGACATATTAGGAACACTCAATTTCTTTATTGTGAACGGGTGTTGATTTGCATTCACCGCTCTTGCATCAACAACTCCATCATTACTGACATTCATTTTCTTATACCAAAATCTATTTCTATCACCTGCATTGTTCGTGTTGTCACTGTCTTTGTTAAGCTTAATGATTCCCTTGGCTACAAGAGCAGTTTCAATGTTCATCCCTTTCTTAATGAGTTTCTCTATAGTACTGGGACTTTTCAATTTGAGTTCATACATCATTTCTGGGACCAAATTTTGGATAAATAAATTCACTTGTTGTTCTTCAGGTATATCTAGGGAAGATCGACTATACAAGCTTCACCATCGTTGCAAGAAAGTCACTAACGGCTCACCTTGCTTTTGCTTGGTGTTGCATAAATCTAACATGGTCACGTCACTATCGATGTTGAATGCAAAGTGAGATATAAACTTTTGAGACAATTCAAACCAAGTCTTTATATTTCCTGGAAAATGCGAATACCAATCCATGGCTTGTCCAGTGAGACTTCATGCAAATAAGCACATTAAATATGTTTCCTCATAACTCACTTCAGTACATGCCGTGAAAAATGCTCAAATGTGATCTTTTGGATTGCCATTCCCTTTATATTTCTCAAAATTAGGTGCCTCAAAATGTTTAGGGAATGGAGGCATGTATAAGCTCTTATCAAATGGATTACGACATAAATCCTGATCTGTATACAACTTCTTTGTTCCTTTAGTTTCTAATGTGTCAACTTGTCGTTGCAACTTCTCAAGCTATTGCGCAATTGTATCAGATTTTGGAGGCCCATCATTAATCTCGATGGGTACTCTTTGTTGATACATCATGTTTCCAATTGGTTGTTGATGCTCTGAAATGGTCATTTTTGGTGTCTTCGGCATATAATGTTCTTGGTATATCTCTTGTTGTTGTGGTTGTGCCATGCCTTGATATTGACCTTGTTGTTGTGCTTCTTGTAGCCTAGGTTGATATTGCAATTGAGGGTGTTGTTGATATTGCACAGATGCCAATAGCGGTTGTGAAGTATGATAGCTTGTTTGTCTTGGCACATATTGAGGCACATCTTGTTGTTGATGCTGACGAATCAGAATTTGTTGACTTCGTGCCAATTGTTGTCGTGGTGTATATCCCATCATTTGCAAAAAACTTTGTTTAGGTGGTTTTTGTTGTTTCTCCTTAAGATGGGGTATGGCACTTGCATTAACTTGATGTCTTTTTGTCCAATCCATTGTGATGGTTGCAAGTTTGCATTAACTTGTAATGAGGCAGAAGGTGCTGCAATTTGTTGTTGAATGCGAAATTGTTGTTGTTGTACATTGCTTGTTTGCACATTCGATTGTAACTTTTGTGTATTACTCAATTGTTGCAACAATTGTTGCTGGTGCAAACCACTATCCGTAGTTCTTTGTGTCACCATTATCGAAGGATCTGTTGCAATAGTGTTTGGCAAATATATTGAGCTTAACGGGACAGAAGAACTTTGTTGCATTGTGGAATTGTTCCGAACATTGGTGATATTAGGCATTCCAGTCGTGAAGCTTTCTTGCATCTTAGATTTTGATCCAATTTTATGCATGTAAGGAACCACTTCTTATTGAGGGATAGTTGTCAATATTTGTGTGGTGTTCATTTGATCTTGTGTTACAGGTGTTGTGTTGAATAATGGATTATTTATTGTCTCAAATGGTGACTTTTGAGGAATAGTCACTATCAATGCCTTTGAAGCACGTTTACTCATCAAGGTAGGTTGAGTTTCTTGTTGCATATTTTCTTCATTTGGATGCAAAGAGAAACTTAATAGCTCACCACCTTGTTGTTTTTGCACATTGATTTGCTCACTTGAGGAGGTCACATTACTCATCATGTTAAGATATTTTTGTGGGAACATTTTAAAGACCTTGTTCAAGAATTTATCCATCTTTTTTGTCAACTTTGGATCCTGAAGGAACATATCAACATCATCAGAAGCATCGGAATCTGATGAAGAATCTGGTTCGACATTTGGATTCATTTCTTGTTGAATACCTTGATTTGAACCAAATCCTTGTGAAAGAGTTTGTTCCTCATGTAATGTTTGAATTTCATGTTGCAGGTTTGGTTGATTCCAATTGAAAGGTGCATTTCCTCTTGGAGTTGGTGGAACACTCCCATGTCCTTGTTTCATAGGTACAAACATTGGTTCATACAATGGAGGTGGTCCAAGTTGAACCATTCCATATGGTGGTAGTGATGTGTTTGATAAACCTTCAATTTGTACTGTTTGACTAGTTTGAAATTGTGGATTTGATATGTTGTCAATGGGTTCATACGCTGGTTCACCCATGTTTTTAGATTTTGATCTTGTTTCAACAGGCATGTCACTTATGCAAATGCAATATTTTTGGAAATTTTCAAGGACAATATATGATATGCAACTAAATGCAAACTAAATGAATGAGAATGCAACCAATGGGAAGAATGCAGCCTATATTTTTGGTTGTTTTTGAATATTTTGACAAACTTTTTGAAATGCAAATCTAAAAGAGACCCTTAGGAAATTGAAATGATGTCTAGACCTCAAAGGACAAAAGGACCAAGTGACAAAAGGACAAAATGACAATGTCTCCCCTATATGCTTGGATACTAAGCTAGGTTTCACCAAATGACAATAACGACAAAAAGAGAAAAGTTTTGATAAGGTCTAGACCTCTTAATAATGAGTTAGGGTTTATCAAAGATTTGGATTACTCAAGTATGACAAAACCTAGTTTTGGCACTATATGCAAAGGGACAATTAGTATGCAAATGACCCTAATATGATATGATAATGACCTAAGCTTGATGAAGAGACCTAGGGTATGCAAATGCAAATGTATGACAATGGTATTACTCTAATGCAAGAGGACACATGCAAACGGATCACCCTTATTGATATGCAAAGGAGTATGACCTAGGTGAAACCTAACCTTGGTACTTGACAATGAACTTTGCAAAATGCAAACCTAGGATGAACCTAAATCTAAGTGACATGAATGTTGGGACAAGATTTTGAACAATGTTTGACAACCATGTTTGAAGGTGTTTTGAACTTTGTTGGATGAAATGTTCTTGTGTTTAACCTTGTTTTGAATCAATTTGTCCTGTTTTTGAAATGAGATGCAATTCAAATTTTGACAAGCAAAGAAGACAAGATATTTCAACTTAGACTCAAGACAATCATGCTCATTCACACATTTCTTATGGTAGGTAAGGACAGTAGGTATTTGAGAGGTAAACTTGTTATGAGATTCAAGGAGAATACATAGATGCTTGACCCCATGGGCTCCCCTCCATGAAACTCACTTCTCAGGGCAGCCAAGCATCAGTCCCCATGGAAATCTCCCCATGGTGAACTTAGTATCTGTTCCAATTATCCGAACTTGTCCTTCTCAAGTAACTAGAAGGATTTTTTGGCCTCTAAATACAAGGTGTTTAGTAAGGATTTCTGTTAAGCATTACTCCTTGATGTCACACAAGCATGATTGAGACATTAAGCCCACCAAGATACCAAACAGATGTAGTCACGTAAGCATGATTTAGACCGTGAGGCCCTACTTAGATGTTGATATGAGAAAGAGTTCAAGGGTCATCACTTCCCAAGTAACTGCAATTCCCATGTAACCCCTCCTTCAAATCTTTCACCCATCAGGTATTTTTTTATAGTGAGTTAGAATGCCAAGGTATTCTAGCCATACTCACTTTGGGTCGTTCCCTTCTCACGATTATCACTTGCTTGCAAAAGAAAATGGTCGGGAAGGTAGGCCCTCTAAAGGTGACACACAATCAAAAACATGAGCATGGTATCGAAGATCTGGATTTCTGATCACCCTAAGAAGGATGAGAGCATACTCTCCTACTCCAATGTCAAACTCAACAATCAAGGAAAACATAAATTCATTCCATCCTATTTAGAAATCACTAGGTGCCTAAATATTAATTGCAAACACAAAGTTTAGTTGTAGTCCAAGGCAACCTGCAAAACCCAAGTCAGAAGTTTGATATGTTTAGTCTTTGACTATCGAACCTACATAAAATGTGTTAGTAGTTTCATTTATTGTCTTTGTCATGCGTATGCCAAGGTTCTGCATAGAGAATCAGTACCAAAAAACCAAAAAAAAGTAGAAATAGAATGCAAAAGAAAACAATTTGCAAGTGAAAAGCATTGTCTTTTACCTCTGTTTCTGGCCCTACACAGGCGCAGAAGTCTTGACACAGGCACAGAATGCTTGACACAAGTGCAGATTGTCCTTGACACAGGCGCATAATGCTTAACATGGGCGCAGAATGCTTGACACAGGCGCAGAAGTTCCCAGAAAGCCCTGCATTACCCTGTTTCTTGGGTTTTTAACCTACAAATCAACTCAAAAGCACTCAAAAGCATGGTTAAATGGTTAGTTCACATCGGGTTCACTAATTAATGTAATGTAGGAATCTAGAAATCATCAAAGAAAATCAATATTAATCTAGCTCAATCACAAAAGCTCAAATGCAATGATCAATCCTAATTACACCCAATAGAGACATGAAAACAAAACATTCAAGATTTGAAAATTAAGCAAACCAGATGCAGATTTGATTGTCTCCTTCATGTGGCTCCATTGTCCTTCTTTCTCCTTCAAATAGCTTTGTTGTGGATCTCACCTACTAGTGCATAAACCTAATATGAAAGCAAGTAGACAAGATGATAGCGCAAGAATACTTGAAGCGTGATTGATTTGGGGATCGATTCGAAAAGTGATTAGATTAGGATTGAAGAAATTAATCCAATTTATAGACAAATTGGAGAAAAGATCAAATTAGCATGAAGAGATTCGAATGGAAATTGCAAATCAAGAATGTCAATTATCACAAATTATGACAAATTTGCACTTTCTATGCAAAATTGATTCATTGATAATTCATGACAAAATTATGACAAATTTCTATGTCAAAATTGATTGATTGTCAATTATGACAAATTATGACAAATTGAAATGTCATTCCCATGAAATTAGGAGAAAAATAGGAGGAAATTGAATAAGAAATTAGGAAAATTAGAAAATTGGAAATAGGAATTAGGAAATTAGAAAATGAGGAAAATAGGAATTTAGTGAATTTAATTAATAATTCTTCATTTATTTATTAATTCACAAAGAGAGGAATTTAGAAATTGATGAAAAATTAGGAAATTAGGAATTAGGAGAAATTAGGTAAATCAATTAATAATTTGTCATTTATTAACTAATTCACAAAAAGATGAATAATTAGTTAGCCAATTAAATTAAACATTTAATCGTGACACGAAGACCTAGGATAAATACATAAATTATTTAACCTAGAGGGAGAAATGACAAATAGGGTTAAATGAATAAAATCATGAAACCCTAAAAGATGAATTAGAAATGTAAGGATGACAATTAGGTCTTGACAAAAGATAATTGATATCGATTCGATTTGATCATGATTCTAACTTGATAAAAGACCAATGCTGATGAATGATGTGATTGATAAATGCACCAATTGACGAGGAACAATGACTAATTGATCCCAATTGACATGATTGAAAAAAAGACAATGATCGATGACAAATCGATCGCAAAATGACAAAATTGACAAGAAGACAAGGATCGATGACAAAATAGATTGCAAAATGACAAGATTGAAAATGACCTCGATCGATGACAAATCAATCGCAAGATGACTAGATTGAAAATAACAATGACCGATGACAAATTGATCGCGTGATGACAAGATTGATAAGAGGACAAAACCCTAATTAGGATTGATGATGTCCAAAATGATGACAAATGAATATGCACATTGATGCGACAGGATAAGATCGACCAAAATCATGACTGAAGATTGTTATCGACAAGACCAAATTTGAAAGCGAGATAACTGAAGAATGTAGAAGAAGGACTCGATGCTCGCAAATGATAAAGCCCAAGTGCGTGACATAGAAGAAATGTTAATGCGACGCAAAAACCCTAAAATAAGGCAATGCGCAAATGTTAAAGTATGATTCCGCAAGCGTTGACCAGTTTTAGATGTCTACAGAACCTTTTCAAAAAGTTCAAAGTTCGGGTTCAAGTTCAAAATTCAAATTTAACTGGAATGGGCTTTGTAATTTTTGTTCATTGAACTTGAACTTTGAACCTTTTTGTTCAAGGTTCAACGCACAACCAAAATGGAAAGGCAAAGCAATCAATGAAGCATATGGGTGCAGTTTGTGTTTTCGAACCTCGCAGGTTCAAGGTTCAAGGTGCAAGGTTCAAGCTCTCCAAGTTCAAAGTTCAACAGTTGCAATTGGTTCAGTGAGGTTTACCAAGTTCAACCAGTTCAAGAAGTTCAACAGGTATGATAGAGTTTAAGCAGTTCAACTATTCCACTAGGTACAGATGGTTCAACAGGGCCAAGTTCAAAAGTTGTCACGATAAGACAAATCAAATACTTTAGATAGATTTAAATCCCATATGAATTCTCATTTCTCATCTCAGCTATATCTATAATGATCAGAATCTATAGAAGGTGGATTCTAATTTCAAAGAAATCAGTGTTTATACACAACATTGGAGTTGTAAACAAAAATGGTTGCAATAGCTCTTGTTTTGGCTCTTAATCAACTAACACATCTTCGACTAGTTATCAACTATGTTAAGTAGTTTTATTTCAAGAAGTTGTTGGAAAGTCATCATAACCAGAACATGGGTGGTACTTACTACAATCATTTAGAAATCCTAAGGAAATCACCATGAGCATATCTAGATGTCGCGCATGCAGAGAGAGAGAATGCACATAATCTACAAAAAAAATGTTTGTGACATTGGACAAAAATAATGATGAACGCGTTACTCCAGATACAACCTGATAAGGAAGTTATGGTGTGGTGTGTTTAAAAGAACAAGATGTAAAAATCACTAAGAACATTATTTTGACAAGTCTGATTTTATGGTAGTCATATAGACCCGCACACAGTAGCACATATATTTCGACTCAGATATTAGTTTTGAAATCCCTCCAATCAAAGTGCAGAAAACTAGATTTTGGCCAACATATTCAAAATTTAGAATGATCTAACAGTGCAAACAATAGTTATAACCCCCACACTGAGATAGATTTTGACTGTCACAAACATTTTCAGTCTGCCCAGCATAAAGAATATTTTCATTTTGGGATAAAATATTCAAGTGCCACCTGTCCAAATATTCTTATAAACTTTAGAGAATTATATTTCTAATGTTTATAAATATTTGATGCTATAAATAAGAGTAATGGGGAAAGTGAAAAGCATAAGTTAAAAGGTTTTTCAAGATTCAGTTATAAAATTGAATAAAGATCTCATGTAGCTATTTATTGCAAAAGGATTGAAGGAGGCAGGGTTATTTTTCTTTTCTTTTCTTCTAGCAGCCTGTGGGGGAGAGGGGGTGTTTTTTTTAATTTGTAAGGGAGGAGTTGAAGCTTTTCTAAGCAATTTTTTGTATAGAAAATATCAATCTTTGAGTTGATTTTTCAGACATGAATAGAATGCAGATGATATCTTCAATCTTTGTGTTGCTGATATTATTCTCATGACTGTAGCTGGACTTTGAGCCTTTGTAGTTATTTATTAATGTCTTTTATGCTATAATCAATTCTGTATATGGATTTATTACAAGAGTATGTGCTTGAAAGTAAGCCATATTGGAGCAACAACATTCGCTGTTAGTTTTTAGTCCAAATGTTATCCATAAGTGCAGACAATTAAACTTCGATTTAATGGTCTTCATTTATATATGTTTTGTAAATCTTTGGCATTCATTTTCATGGCTATGGATGAATGTTATTTTCCTTTATTGCTTTCTGGTTAAAAGCATATCAACAATTTAATTCATTGTAAATCTTCTACGAGGGAGCTATACCTCTCAATTCAGAGGAAGATTATCACTTCAATGATAATCTATCCAACTGTTAGTGCTTTTTGTCCTTTATTCTGGGCATTTTGAGTTTATTTGTATAGTTATTTTAGAAGGACAAATCTGTTAACTAACAGATTTTTGGTGACTCTATTGGGGACTCGGAATCAAATATTAGTGCATTTTGTTTCCTCAGATTTTTTAGATTTATCTTTGTGCAGGAGATTGGCGACTCTGTATATAAACATCATGCTCAGGGCAAGAGCAATGAGAAAAGGGAAAAGACCAGATCATTCGATCTTGGAAATTATTGCAATAGATGATAAAGTACTGGATGACTTCTTGGAGCATTACAAAGAAAGCATTTCTCATGTTGTTAGAAATAATATAAGTATGGAAGATGATCATGCATCCACTCTTCTATGGAGAATTCTTTGCATTAGATTTCACAAATTAAAAGAATTGAAAGAAAAGACAAGAGTTTTGCAAGTTTATGCAAGGG
Source organism: Cryptomeria japonica (assembly GCF_030272615.1). Lineage (NCBI taxonomy): Eukaryota > Viridiplantae > Streptophyta > Pinopsida > Cupressales > Cupressaceae > Cryptomeria > Cryptomeria japonica. Next base: position 617,708,644 of record NC_081408.1, on the reverse strand, counting down.
AAATATTGCAGCTGGAAGAGGAGTTAAGGGATAATGATGATGAAGAAGATCCTGTTGCCCAAAAGTCATTCCATTCGCAAAATTGCATAGTCTTGAAAGATCAAGAAATCCAAGCAAGAGAGAAATTGAGAAAGAAACCTACTGTTGAAGAAATAATGGCTAAAAATGACCCAATGCTGCAATACCTTTGGAATACTTATAAGCAAAGTATCTGTGAAGCTGAAAAGAGTAAAGTAGAACCTGCTAAAGATCACAAATCCGCCTTGCTGCTAAAAAGTGTGTATTAGAGGTATCACAGCCTTAATAATCATGAGCAAAATAATATATCTGCTATAGAAAGATTAAAAGAAAAATCAGAAAATGAAGAGTCAATTTGTTATATCTTCTCGGTTTTTGGAGAAAGAGATCTTGAGCCAACCTTGGTCAAGCCGTCAAAGGCTTGGAATCATAATCAATAGCAAAGAGAAAGGTTACATCAAGCTGAAAGTGAAAAGTATGAAATTTCTTTGTCAAGTATCTGTAATGGGGAAAAAGAATCATCATGCACACCCGTTACGAAGCAAGGTTTAACAGACAAAGATGATCAAGAAAACAATAGAGAAGTTGTGAGCCTAGAAGGTGAAGATATGTTGGAATCTTTTTCTTCACCAGAAATGGAGACTTTCAATTTTGAGGCCAGTGAAAGTGGACTTGTCCCAAAAAATTGTAAAGATGAAGATTTTCAAATTAGTTTGCAGCCAGAATATACAACTTCAGTTTTGCACAAGAAAGCGGTAAGAATGATTCTTCACATTCAGAAGTTCTAAATGAATGTATGTTAGAATCATTTCATTTTGATTTATCAGTTTAAGCTTGTAACGAAGATAAAGAAAGATCATGCTTGGTTAAAGAATTGTCAGAATCTGAAAATGAGGGTATAACAGAAATATTTGATGTAAATGTGGGACAAAATGATGGTCGAATCGATAGAATATTGCAGCCTCAAGGATTGTTGAATGGTTTGGTTGACACTTCTTTTTGTGAATAAATCATAGATCAATTTTTATCCTCCCTTGAGCAAGAAGACTTCGCTATAAAAGACTCAAGTATAAATTATTGCTATACTTCTTTCAAACTTATGTTGATCCTATGCTTGATGAAGTTTCCCTTTATACCAAAGGTGATGTAAATGTTGAAATTCCCTTTGAGTATGATGGTTTTCACATTGAGAGTTGTAAGAATAATGCAGCCATTTCTTTAGAAGTTTCTCAACATTTTAATGTACAATCAAAGGTGGAGCATTTCTTGAATAGTGTTATACAAGGTAGCCGAGAGAACTCAAAAATTTATGATGAAAGGTGGCTTTTTGGTGATGGGCATTTGCATAGGTTATTCCTGCACACTATTAGTTTGGCTGTTGGAAATTCTTTTAAGAATGATGGTCTTAGCAATGCAAATTTTAAAGAAGATTCCCCCATTTTTCTAGAAAATCTTGGCCATTATTTTTATCAATTAGAAGGAGAAAATTGCTTGAGTAATACTATGCAACGATCTCTGGATGATTGAACAATTTTTGATGATAAGTGGTTATTTGGATCTGAGTATGCCTACATGCTATAATTGCACTCCATAAATCTGAGGTTCAACATTAAGAGAGTCGCGGAATGGCAGGTATCTCTAGCTGCATCAAATGGCCACAATCCATTATTTTGGAAAGGTACCTTTTTCTCACAACCCGTTAATGGATTTGCATGATTAGTCTTGTACATATTCTGATAGGGTCATGTGACCATGTACATATTTAGTCTTTTTGTTGTGTCGTAGGCTTAGATGTTTTGGCTTGTGGGTTTGCCCTTCTCCCCTTCGCCCTCTCCAAGAAGCTCTTTGTGCTTTGTTTTTCTCAACTCTATTGCCCAATGCCTAGGCACTGATCTCTCCCAGAGACATTCTAGATTCTCCTAGTTCTTAACAGTCTCAATCACCAATCAAAGCCCCTATATTTTTTCTTGTGCCTAAAGCCTCATAATCAGCTAAAAATCAGCTTTTGTTAATGTTTTAATGTTGAAGTTTTTATGGCCAAACTCCATGTCGGCTAGGAGATTTTAATTGTTTTATTTTTGGGTTACCCATATACCCAAACAATTAAATCTCAAGTCATATGTGTCCTATGCAAAAAATATTTCTATGTTATTCTCTACAGTTAAAATTTTATAAGAAACAAAGCCCTCAGTAAAAAGTTATGCAGGTTTTTCTATGGCAGCCCAAAAGAACAATTGTCATTGAACTTGAACCTTGAACCTTTTCAAAAAGTTCAAAGTTCAAGTTCAAGTTCAAAGTTCGAATTTGACTAGAATGGGATTTGTAATTTTTGGTCATTGAACTTGAACTTTGAACCTTTTTGTTCAAGGTTCAATGCGCAACCAAAATGGAAAGGCAAAGCAATCAATGAAGCATATGGGTGCAGTTGGTGTTTTTGAACCTCACACGTTCAAGGTTCAAGTTCTGCTAGTTCAAAGTTCAACAGGTTCAATTGGTTCAGTGAGGTTTACCAAGTTCAACTAGTTCAAGAAGTTCAACACATATGATAGAGTTTAAGTAGTTCAACTGTTCCACCAGGTACAGATGGTTCGACAGGGCCAAGTTCAAAAGTTGTCATGATAAGACAACTCAAATACTTTAGATGGATTTAAATCCCATATGAATTATCATTTTTCATCTCGTCTATATATATAATGATCAAAATCTATAGAAGGTCAATTCTAATTTCAAAGAAATCAGTGTTTATACACAACATTGGAGTTGTAAACAAAAATGGTTGCAATAGCTCTTGTTTTGGCTCTTAATCAACTAACACGTATTCGACTAGTTATCAACTGTGTTAAGTAGTTTTATTTCAGGAAGTGGTTGGAAAGTCATCATAACCAGAACATGGGCGGCACTTACTGCAATCATTTAGAAATCCTAAGGAAAGCACCATGAGCATATCTGGATGTTGCGCATGCAAAGAGAAAGAATGCACATAATCTACAAAACAAATGTTTGTCACATTGGGAAAAAATAATGATGAACATGTTACTCCACATACAACTTGATAAGGAAGTTATGGTGTAGTGTGTTTGAGAGTAGAAGATGTGAAAATCACTGAGAACATTATTTTGACAAGTTTGATTTTATGGCAGTCATATAGACCTGTGCACAGTAGCACATATATTTCGACTCAGCTATTAGTTTTAAAATCTCTCTGGTCAAAATGCAAAAAACTAGGTTTTGGCCAACATATTAAAAATTTAGAATGATCTAACAATGAAAATAATAGTTACGGCCCCCGCACCGAGATAGATTTGACTGTCACAAACATTTTTAGTCCACCCAGCATAAAGAATATTTTCATTTTGGGATAAAATATTCAAGTGCCACCTATCCAAATATTCTTATAAACTTTAGAGAATTATATTTCTAATGTTTATAAATATTTGATGCTATAAATAAGAGTAATGGGGAAAGTGAAAAGCATAAGTTAAAAGGTTTTTCAAGATTCAGTTATAAAACTGAATAAAGATCTCATGTAGCTATTTATTGCGAAAGGATTGAAGGAGGTAGGGTTCTTTTTCTTTTCTTTTCTTCTAGCAGCCTGTGGGGGAAAGGGAGTGTTTTTTTTAATTTGTAAGGGAGGAGTTGAAGCTTTTCTAAGCAATTTTTTGTATAGAAAATATCAATCTTTGAGTTGATTTTTCAAACATGAATAGAATGCAGATGATATCTTCAATCTTTGTGTTGTTGATATTATTCTCATGATTGTAGCTAGACTTTGAGCCTTTGCAGTTGTTTATTAATGTCTTTTCTACTATAATCGATTGTGTATACGGATTTATTACAAGACTGTGTACTTGAAAGTAAGCCATATTGGAGCAACAACATTCTCTGTTAGTTTTTAGTCCAAATATTATCCATAAGTGCAGAGAATTAAACTTTGATTTAATGGTCTTGATTTATATTTGTTTTGTAAATCTTTGGCATTCATTTTCATGGCTATGGATGAATGTTATTTTCCTTTATTTCTTTCAGGTTAAAAGCGTATCAGTGATTTAATTCATTGTAAATCTTCTAAGAGGGAGTTGTACCTCTCAATTCAAAGGAAAATTATCACTTCAATGATAATTTATCCAACTGTTAGTTCTTTTTGTCCTTTATTCTGGGCATTTTGAGTTTATTTGTATAGTGATTTTAGAAGGACAAATCTGTTAACTAACAATGTCTAAAGGCAATAGAGATCCTAAGATCAAACTTAAAGGAGCCTCAAAGGGACTTGATTATTATGTTAAGCGGGGCCTTTGGCAAGCTTGATTGTAAACACTTCCATCCATGGATGTTCCAATGCATGACTACTATCATGGTGGGAAAGAAATATTTTTATTGGCCACATATCCTCTCCGACAACATCTACAAACAAATGAAGGAGCTCCACCAGACTAAGAAATTCTTCTTCACATCTTATGTCATCTGAGTGGCCGCCAGAGCTAGAAAATTCCTGGGATTATAGGTGGAGGGTCAGTTAGGGGACGAGGAAGGATAAAAGAAGATATGGAAATATTATTCCCAACTCCCCCTAGTCAATGCAAAGGCTCATTTCAAAAGGATTAATGATGCCTTCATTTTTCCTATAATATTCAAAATAACAGGAGATACAGGATACCAAATTAGCCCGGAGGCTATGGCTATTATCTGAGAATGGGCATGTTGGTTTATTCAAAACCCATGCTCCACTTACATCAAGGTGAGTAGATTCACAGGAAACCCAATATTGCTTCTTAGGTATTGTAATGACAGGATAGTTTTGTTAGAATATACCAGGCAACTACTAGGCCTCTAGTCCCTCGTGTCATCTAAGCACAAAACAAGCATTGATTTTTCAATATCTATTGGATACTTCTCATTCTCTAAGATATAGGTGGTAAAATTAGCAAATCTCAAGCTTTAGGATTTGAACCTAAAAGAATTTGATTATGATAGGGAGATCTATGATCTGTACGGGAAGCTCAAACAAGATATGCCTAAGGCTAATGAGGGACACAAGCCTAGACTGGATGATTTTCAGGCCAGCCTCCAGGACAATTTTGAAGTAAGAGAGAAAAATTATAACAAGTTATTAGTGCCACAAATAAGAGATTTTTGAATTGAGACCAATCTCCCTAAAGACCTCAGGGACAATGGAGATCTGCTTGATGCTACTTACAAACGGCAATAAATTGATTAAAAATCCCTCTCCCCAATAAGGTAGTCCACGAATGAGGACGTGAATGTAGAAAATATTTACGAAGTGGTCATCAATAGGACCAAACAATGGCTAAGTCAAAGGGTCAAGCCAAGTGCCTCAAAGGGAAAGCAAAAGGAGTCCACCTCAGGGGTACCCCAATCAAGAGGTCATAAAGAGTATGGTTGCAAAACAAGATCGAGCTCTAGGAAGAATACATCTATTGACCCTAATAAAGAGGTGATGCCTCAAGAGAGCACTGAGGACCTAATGAAGAAACTCCAGGAGAAAATGAGGGAGTTTGAGTTGTTGAAGAAGGCAACAGACCTCAGAGTAATAGATGGATTGGGAGCAGTACCACTAGCCAAAGTCCTTCCACCAAGGACAACTATAGGGAAGACTACAGGAGAGGGTGCCCAAGAGCACAAGGAAGGAATAGAAATAGATGAAGATATACCTGCTCAACCTCCTCCAACAGGTGTTGCACAAGTTCCAGTTACTAGCGCCCCTGTACCAACCTTAGTTAATGTAACCATCGGGTAGTTGGAGATACAAGGATTCATGTCCAGCACTGAAGAGGTGATTATTAGAAATGTAGAATCGGATATAGATCAGGAAGAAGATTAGCCCGAGCAACATCAAACACTTAGAGGGGAGAAAGAATGAGTTGAAGCAAAAAATCTACTAAATGAGAGATTAGTATTAACTCCTCAAGACCAGGAAGACCTCCTTAAGGACATAGCTGTCAGGCAAGGTGAAATAGAGGAAGATGAGGAAGAGATGACATTCAATGAAGAGGTCAGTGGAAAATTGGGAGAGTTACACAAGCAACACACTCTCCAAATTAATCTAGCCCACCAAGTTGCTTCACCTCACGATCTCGGACAAACAGAGGAGAAAGAAAGAGATGAAGTAGAGGAATAGGCAGAGGTTCACATTGTAACTGTAGATATAGTGTCACATCAAGGTGACAAAGATCAAGACATACCACAGTGGCTTGAATTTACTTTCAAGAAGAAGAAGAGAAAGGCGAAGACTTAAGATAACATTGCAATAGGTGATCACGAAGGAGCCCCCAAAGGTTAAGAAGCTAAAAATTGTACATCACTTATCTAGAACAGGTTCTGGTGAAGTAGTTGCAAATGTGGTAGTTCCACTTCAGGTTGAGCGATGAGCTTCTCCTAAATATCAAGTATCCTAGGTAAATTTGGGTAAACAAACAAAGTGGGGAGAGCTGGATACTCTGGAATTAGCCACAAGTGTTGTCAGGGGGCACATGGAGAAGGAACATACTTCAAACATGGAGCTCAAAGCGCAACTGGGGCAATATAAGCAACTGCTGATCGAGATGAGAAAACCTCTAGACTCTTGTAGGGTGAACAACCTACCTTCAACCTCATCATCACTAGAGGGAGAAGTAAAGGCACTAGTGGAGGTGAGATGGTAGCCTTTGCAGCAAAATCATGGGCCCAAATAAATGCAACTAAAATGAGATTATTTCTGTAGGATACCATGAGAGTATACTGTGAGGCAGTCCAAGCAGGTGGAACATTAGCTTCTTGTTCTTCATAATGGGAATGAAAACTAAACATTTTTAATAAACAGTTCCAAATTTTGAATAAGGTTTTACAGTTAAGGGAAGAGGTAATAATGGAGGAGGACCTCTTAGGAGGAGATAGATGTAAAAACTTGCAATCTTATGCATACATTTTGGAATTGAAGATTGAAATGCTTCAACAGTATTTAAAGGATATGGTGGAGATTTGGGTCCCTCTCCTCAGGGAAATTTTGAAATACGAGAATTTTGTAAAGCATATGCTCAGAGCCTTTGGGTTAGGATTAACCAGTGCTGGGATAATGGAGCAAGAGAAAGTTTTGAATCAATGGGTTGCATACGAGGCCCAACATTTAGGACCTCCAGCTTAGTTAGATGTCGCCCTCATGGACAGGTACACATACGTGATCACCTAATGTCAAGAGGTGGCAGAGACAATAGGGGAGTTGGAGAAAGGAAAGGAGCATGCAGAGGAATTTTTGAAGAAATACAAATTTAGAATTAAACACGTAATTGATCCTCCTATTCAAGCAGTTGCATGTATTATCGATAATTATAGAGCTTTCATTAAAAAGTGAAATATGAACACACAGTTGCTAAAGATAGCACGCTTTTTGCATGACTCCCAATTTTGTATTATCAGCTGCAACTCCAACTTAAGTTCCAATTTTGGGCAAAAATATGCATGACTAAGAAAGCTTGGCTCACCCAGCATGGTCTTCGTAGTGTTCATGCAACCCCATTTCGTAGTAGTTAACTAGAATATAAAGGCAGAAACTTGCAAGTTAACTGCAACTCCTCGTTTTGAGTTCTTAATTTAGATTAGGGTTATTTCCTAGATGGTAGGGAAGAAAGACTTCTATAAATTGAGAATTTAGATTAGTTTGTAAGGGTCCCAAATTGATGATTTGTGGCCCACTTAGAAGAATTCTTAGATTATTCTTTCGGATTAAGATACTTTTTATTCAATTATTCTTTATTCTTTGAAATAAATACAAGCAGCTTGTAGATTGCTTGATATACGTTCATATTCTATGAAATTATTCTGTGTAATCTGGTAATGTCTATTATTTGGAGTTAGCAATGTGGTTTGATCTTCTGTTTATTGATTTATGAATTTCATATTGCGCACATAAGTGGTGTATGAGGATTATTGTGATAGGCTATATTGTTGATGATTTTTATTTCCATAAGTTTGTGAAGTTGATGATTTTGTAGGTTTACTAGAGGTCTGTTCTTGAATGCTAACTTGGGTATATTTAATGGTTTCTTGGATTGCATAGAACCAACTAAGTAGTTCATTAATTTGTTGTTGTATTGGTTTCATTGTTATTTTCTTGTTTCCTTGATCTATCTTTTGCAGTTTATTTTCTAGAGAATCTTAATTTTTAAAATAAAACAAAAAGGGAAGGAAGTTAAGCTATTAATAACCAACGGGATTAGTTTTAACCAGTAGGCCCCTTAATAGGTATAGCTACATCAACCATTGGGCTACCCATCACCATCGTGACCGACTATAAAGAACTTGGAGTAGTGAATTTTTCTAAACTTATTGCTTTTCAGGAGAGGCAGTGAGTGTTCACATTGGCTACCTGACTGTTGGTGGGTGTGTCAAAAACATTCATCAATAGATGATTTATGGCCCACTTAGAAGATTTCTTAGATTATTCTTTTGGATTATGATACTTTTTTTTCAGTTATTATTTATTCTTTGAAATAAATACAAGCAGCTTATAGATTGCCTGATCTGCGTTCATATTCTACGAAATTATTCCATGTAGTCTGGTAATATCTATTATTTGGAGTTTGAAATGTGGTTTGATCTTCCATTTATTTCTTTATGAATCATATTGCACATGTAAGTGGTGTATGAGGATTATTATGATAGGCTATATCGTTGATGATTTTTATTTCCATAAGTCTGTGAAGTTGATGATTTTGAAGGTTTACTGGAGGTCCATTCTTGAATGCTAACTTGGGTAATATTTGATGGTTTCTTGGATTGCAGAAAACTAATTGAGTAGTTGATTAAGTTGTTACTGTATTGGTTTCATTGTTATTTTCTTGTTTCCCTGATCTACCTTTTGCCATTTATTTTCCAGAGAATCTTTTTAAAAAATATTAAAAAAAGGGAAGGAAGTTAAGCTATTAACAACCAATAGAATTAGTTTTAACTAGCAGGCCCCTTAACAGGTACAACTACATCAACCATTGGGCTGCCCGTCACCATCATGACCCGACTATAGAGACCTTGGAGTAGTGATTTTTTCTAAACTTATTTCTTTTTAGGAGAGGTGGTGAGTGTTCACATTGGCTACCTGACTGTTGGTGGGTGTGTCAAAAATAGTCATCAACACTAACCAATCAGGTCAGCCACCCAAATGATAATTCAATAGATCCATTACATAATCCTAAAATAAATCAAAAAACTTGTTGGCCTAAGGCCAAACAAACATCATCCAATCAATAAAACATCTTGAAAGCACATCGAAGGATCCACCAACACATTACATGAAAACCGGTCCATAACCTAGATAGCACTAGACCTAAATTAGATCCACACACACCAAAGAAATGACACCAATCAGTCGAGGCACAAACACAATCACCATCAAAATCGTGAATCCCTTCTAGAAGCTACACCAACACCACTTATGCATTACATCAATGATCTTCAATAAATATCTACCAGTGAAACCCTTACCGAACCTATAAAGCAGGCTTACTAGAACATAAGATAGCATCCGATCATCAATTCAATACCAACTAACTGAAACATACTTCAGAAGCATATGAACCATTCATACAAACTTATTCCATCATCCAAATCATACCGGTGACAATCAATTGATAATCTTCCCAATCCAATCCTTTTACCTGAAGTCGGTAAACAACTATAACAGCTAGTGTTGACATCAATGACAAAACATCAATGCAACACATAATCAATTCCTTCATATTACCAACATAATATTGATGATGTCTTATATATTGAAGGTTTGAAGCATAATCTTTTGAGTGTTGGATACATGGTTGACAAAGGTTATGATTTACGATTCAATAATGACAAATGCAAAATCCTAAATGCCTTTGGTATAGAGATTGCATTTGGAACTAAGACTAGAGGTAATATTTTTCATTTGAGTGTTGGTGAGAAAAGTTGTTTGATTGCTCAAATTGATCAAAGTTGGTTGTGGCATAGGAGAATGTGTCATATTAATTTTGATTTTATGATTAAGATTGGTTCTACTCAAGCTATTAGAGATCTGCCTAAGATTGTTAAGCCTACTAATTCCGTATGTAAGGAATGTCAATTGGGTAAGCAAACAATAATTTCTTTTAAGAGAAAGCAGCATACATCTGATGGATTACTAGATGTTGTGCATACTTACCTGTGTGGACCTACAAATGTTAGAAGTGTGCAGGGAGATATATATTTTATGTTGCTAATTGATGATTATTCGAGGATGATGTGGGTTGTCTTTTTTAAGGAAAAATTTGAAGCATTACACAAATTCAAGATATTCAAAGAAAAGGTTAAGATTGAGTCAGGATTGAAGGTAAAATAGCTTAGATCTAACAGAGGTGGATAATTATGTTCGGGTGAGTTTGATTCATTCTGTGAGAAGCATGGGATTGGAAGACAACTATCTTCTCCTAGAACCCCTCAGTAGAATGAAGTTGTTGAAAGAAATAACAGGACTATTTTGAATGCTGCAAGGACTATGCTGATTGAAGGAAATGTCCTGAAGATCTATTGGAGAGAAGCTATTAGAACTATTGTTTACACATTCAACCTAGTTCATATCAAAGGTGATACCGTTAAGACTCCTTATGAGTTATGGTTTGGTCATGTTCCTACTATGAAATATTTTAGAGTATTTGGTAGAAAATGTTATATCAAGAGAGATGATGACATAGGAAAGTTTGATGCAAGAAGTGATGAAGGAATTTTATTGGGATACTCAACAAAGAGGAAAGCCTATCGATTCTACAATAAGAGACTGAGAAAGATAGTGGAAAGTGCAAATCTGAAAGAGAACCTTGGTAAAGAGATCAGAGCTTGAAGATATGATGATTTTCAGCATATTATTCTGAATCATATTCAGACTAAAGAATCAAAGAATAATGATTCGATAGAAACTATTAATCCAAATGTTGTTGTCGGGGGAGGGGTGTAAGAACCTGAAAATCAGAACAATCAGAAGAATCTAAGGTATGTAAGACTGAATCATTTATAAAATTAAAATATTGGTGATAAAAATAAAGGTGTGATGACTAGAACACAGATAGTTGCTAAAGAGGTATGTCTTATTTCTAAAGTTAAACCTAAAGATGTTGTTGAAGCTTGCAAAGATGAAAAATTGGATGAGATCTATGGAAGAATAATTAGATCAAATTGAAAATAATAACACATGGGAGCTTGTGCCTAGACCCAAAGATAAGAATGTGATTGGTACTGAATGGGTATTCAAGAATAAAATGAATGAAGTCTGTGAAGTTGTCATAAATAAAGAAAGACTCTAGTATGCAAAGGATATTCATAGAAAGAAGAAATTGATTATGAGGAGATTTTTGCTCTGGTGGCTAGACTTGAAGTTGTTAGATTGTTGCTTGCATATGTTTCTTATAAATATTTCAAGGAGTATTAGATGGATGTCAAATTTTCCTTTTTGAATGGTGGTCTTGAGGAAGAAGTCTACATTGAGAAAATTGATTGATTTTCATTATCAGATGATGGAGACATGGTATGTAAGCTAAAGAAAGATCTTTATATTTGAAACAAGCCCCTAGAGCTTGGTATGCTAGATTGGATAAGTATTTGTTGAAATTGGGATTTAATAAAGGGACTGCAGATAGTAATCTATACTTTAATATTGAAAAATGATAACATCTTGATTGTTGAAGTCTTTGTTGATGATATTGTCTTTGGAGGTGATGATTACTTGAGCATGAAGTTTGTCAGTGATATGCAGAAGGAATTTAAGATGTCTATGATAGGTGAGATGAAATTTTCTTAGGTTTGCATATTTCATAGACTAGAAAAAGTATTTTTATATCTCAAACTAAATATGTGAAGGAATTGCTAAAGAAATTTGGGTTAGATTTTGGTTGGAACTCCTATGGTGACTGGTTGCAAATTATCTAAGAGTGATGATTCTCTGAAAGCAAATAAGATTTTGTATAGGGCTATGGTTGGTGGACTACTATATCTTACTCAGACTAGGCCAAACATTATGCATGTTGTGTGCATGTATGCTAGATATCAAGTTGATCCGAAAGATAGTCATGTCACTATTGTGAAGAGAATATTCAGATACTTGAAGGGAACTATGGATTATGGTTTGTGGTATCTGAGGAATGATGATTTCATGTTATGTTGGCATAGTCAAGGTAGGGAGATCCAATGAAGGATAGACCAACCTTGCAGCTTAACACATAAACCATGCACAACATACCAATAACCGGTAACAAGATGCCATAAATAGTAGAAAGAACAACAGGTAACAAGACAAAACACATAATCGATAAACAATGTGAATAAATATTATTACAATCTAAAGGATTATACATGTCACATGCTGGATTGCAGTCCAAGATACAAATAACACTTACAAAACAATTACAAAATCCATAGATCATCCTCATATCAAATTGGCTTCCAGGAACAATCTGTTTGTTCAACCCTAATCTGGACCTTAGCCTTCCGGCTTCAGTCCATCTGGATCAGAATCTCACCGGATCTACATCTTCACTCAATCTATAAACTTTGTCTTCTATCTTCTAGCTTCTATCTATCCAAATGATTTGCAAACCTTCATATATGTACCACCCACAAATAATTACAACTTAATCAAGTTGGCCCAAAGACCAACTGGTTCATGAAATGTGCAATAGTAACATGTCGGCTCAAATTACTAAGAACAATTCCAATGCATAAAACAATGCGCAGACCTCTAGAAATATCAGCCAAGGCCCACAGAAACATCTTCAATGATCCTGAATTCATGGAGATCAACCGCAACCCGAAATCATCTTCGCTCAACACACTACCAGATTAACTGGTAAGAACATATTAACCGAGATAATACCAGAATCAACATCTCACTGGAAACAAAGCCAAATTCTATAAAACTTGAACACGGTAATGATCATGAACATAAGGGAATAAACCAAAAACCACAATCCTAAACACTTAAACAAGAATAAATGCCACACTCTCAAGCAATTCCATTGAAAATTGCTCAATTGGTAAGAACTAGACTGGTGCTCCTGCATCAGACTCTCAGGGTTAATTAAAAAGTGAGTCCCATCACTTGATCTGGTTCGGTGATCGATCAGTAGGTACTTGCAACTACCTTGGGGAGGTCAACGATCTAACTACAGCTTCTGGTTGCCTCTCCATGGTGATCCACCGGTCCAAACTGCAACCTACCTCAATCGACAATCTACTCAAGTCTCCACCCACTAACTTCCTCAAGCTCAAGCTCTAGGATCTGAAGTCTAACTACAAACCTTTCTTTGCCTCACGTTCAATACTCTGAACAAGTCCACAAGTTGCCGCAATCTTCTCTCCAACCAACCGGTGCACAAACACCACTCTATCCAACAACAGGTTCACAAACTATCTTTGATACCATTTGATGCAATCAAGGCAGGGAGATCCAATGAAGGACAACCCAAGCTTGCAGCTTAACACATAAACCATGCACAACATATCAGTAATCAGTAACAAGATGCCAAAAATAGTAGAAAGAACAACCAATAACAAGACAAAACACATAATCGATAAACAATGTAAATGAATCTTATTACAATTTGAAGGATTACACATGCCACATGTTGAATCACAGTCCAAGATACAAATAATGCTTACAACACAATTACAAGATCTGCAGATCATCCTCATATCAAATTGGCTTCCAGGAATAGTCTGTCGGTTCAGCCCAAATTTGGACCTCAGCCTTCCAGCTTCAATCCATTTGGATTAGAATCTCGTCGGATCTACATCTTTGCTCAATATCTAAACTTTGTCTTCTATCTTCTAACTTCTATCTATCTAAATAATTTTCAAACCTCCATATATATATTGCCCACAAATAATTACAACCTAATCAAGTCAGCCCAAAGACCAACCGGCTCATGAAACATGCAACAATAACATGTCGGCTCAATTTACTAAGAACAACTCCAAAGCATAAAATGATGTGCAGACCTCCGAAAATACTAGCCAAGGCCCACAGAAACATCTCCAGTGATTTGCAAGTCATGAAGATTAATTGCAACCCAAAATCATCTTCACTCAATACACTACTAGACTAACCGGTAAGAACATATTAACCAGGACAATACTGGAATCCACATCTCACCGGAAACAAAGCCAAATGTTATGAAAATAGAACATGGTAAAGATCATGAACACAAGGGAATAAACCCAAAACCACAATGCTAAACACACAAAGCAGAAGAAATGCCACACTCTCAAGCAATTCCACTGACAATTGCTCAACTAGTAAGAACTAAACCGGTGCTCCTACATCATATGTGCTTACACTAATGTTGATTGAGCTAGTGATGTTGATGACCAAAAGAGTACATCCGATGGTGCTTTCTTTTTGGGTAAGAAATTGGTTTCATGGGCTAGTAAGAAACAGGATTCAATGTCCTTATCTATTGTTGAAGCTGAGTACATCATTGTTATTGGTAGTTGCACTCAAGTAGTTTGGATGAAGCAAATGTTGAAGCATATTAGAGTTATTTATGATGAGTCTATTGTTATATACTATGCTAATTCCAATGTTATTAACATGTCAAAGAATCTGGTGCAACATTAAAAAAATAAACATGTGTCAATCAAATATCATTAATTGAGAGAAAAATTCAGTGAAGAGGAAGTTAAGTTGGAATATGAATCTACAAAGGAAAAAAGTGCTGATATTTTCATTAATCCTTTTCCTATAGATACATTTATCTATATGAGAGACAAGTTAGGGGTATCTATCCCTCCTGATGAGAACTAAATGCATTGAGTTTCATTAATCCAGTGGACTTCATCGTCTTATCTATTTATCTAGATTGATGATTTGGTGTTTCTCCTCTGATCGAGTAGTCTGGTTATATGTTTTAGGGGGAGAGATTCATGAGGATGAGTTTTGGGGAGAGAAGCATCATCTATATTTTGTCTTTGGCATTGTTGTCAAAGGGGGAGAGAAGCATGTGAAAAATTGTTTTAACGGCTTGATCTTAGGGGGAGTTTGTTGGAGATGTTTCTTTCTTTGCATTGATTGTTTTTCACATTCATATGTTTCCATCAATGCCAAATAGGGAGCTTATTGGACATTCCTACTACTAGGATATGTTGTTGTCATTAATGTCAACATATTTCTTCTCTAGTGACTACAAATTGGTTTATTGGGCTTATGGTATGGTGTATGGAGTATCTTTAGTGTCATTATATTCTTCTGTACTGGTGTTGGTGATTCGGGAAGCTTAATTGATCATATTAGATTATTTGGTTTTGCAGTTTGTTTATCTGATATGTGCTTTGCAGAGTTCAGTATTTCCTCCGGTATATTCTGGTGTGATCGGATCTTGATTTGAGATTTTGGGATATTGTTTGGGATGGTCTTGATGGTATGATGAAAGAATAAGGATCCACTCAACTACTGAGAGGGGGAGGTGAATAAGTAGATAGAAAATTGATATAAAATTTCACCAAACTTAGAATCAACCTCTCAAAGCAAACTCTAAACTGATAACTTAAACCACTGAACTACAAATGCAATATCACTATCAAGTTAAACCGATTGACTGTTATAACAGACTAACAGTAAAACAACTTGAAACTCACAAACATCCAAACACTTTACTGACATAAGTAAAACCTCATTTTAGATTGATATCGGTTAACATAACATATCAAAGTGGATTAAGCAGTTAAGCAATTCAATCATAGTAAACATAACCACAAAAACATTCACCACTTGAAATAATATTTTTGATGTGGAAACCCAAATGGGAAAAAACCACGGTGGGGATGAATACCCACAAGTATTTTGTGCTCTTCTGAATTTTTCCCTGTTAGGAGCCAATCTTGTTAAAGCTTTACAAAAAGTCCTATTAAGAACAAATCCTATTAGGGACCACCTGGTTAAGGGATTGACTATAATGCCCTATTAGAAGCAATACCCTATGAGGAGTAACCTTGGTAGAGGATTTAAAATCCAAGCTAATGGACCACCTGGTTAGAGGATTTGAATAACACTAAGCTTGTTAGAGCTTACCTGGTTAGGGGATTTTACTGTTGTAATTGTTAGAAAACAATAGGGGTTTGCTGATCTGTTTGAATAGCACTACACTTTCTTGTTCGGATCCTTTTCATGCTCCTATCTGCCTTTACACAAACTGTAGATACATCATCCAGTTCAGCAACCACACTCTCAACTACAAATTTGCCAACTCTAAAACAAAACAACACAACGACCTTATAAATAAATCATCAGGTCGGTAACACAACATAAACATAATTCTCTCATAGAGATTACAAATAAATTCGTTCAAGTATGACCGTTGGATTACATAATAATCTCTGTACATCATTCAAGATAGCCCGACCACTCCTTGATCACCGCTTCATCAAACTTAGTAACTTATCACGCGGTTTGCATTATGTGTAATGTACTTGCTCATTCCCAAGATAAAAACTATTATCTCAATGCACCAAAAACACTTTGAAACTCTTCTCATACAACATACATTTGTGTCAAAATCATTACCGCTCATCATCAGATCATAAACTAGTACAACCAACTCACCAAACTTAATCGGTTAGGGTTTATCAAATCAATAGGTAGGGTTTACTAGTTCAACTCTCTATTACTTAGAAATACCGGTTCACTCCACAAACTCACCTACCAGTTACAATTCCCTTCACTATCTCTTCCTACTAGTTATAGAATACCATTATAACAATATCATTACCGGTTAATTGATATCAATGAAAACATAACATTTCATTAATGCAATCTTCATGCAAATTCCAACAGGTCTTGTGTGTCTTCATTTTAGATGGTTCATGATTTGGTGCTTCGCAAGTTATCTTTTCTTCATGATAGTTGTTGTTGTTTGAGTGTTCTTGAGTTTCAAATATTGATCGATGAATATTTGATAAGTGGTGTTGGTGTAGTTGTTCATGATTTTAGTGAGCTTGCTATTGTTTTTTTATTATTTCCTATTTGTTTTGATGATCTGGATTGATCATTGTGTGAGTTCTTGGTGATTTTGTTGAACCGGTGATATTCTTCATGTTATGTGATTTTCCTAGTGATGTAGCGTGTTGTGGTTGATCTTGGTGTGATTTCTGGTGGTGTTGCACGTTGGGATATTTGATTTAGGTCCATGATATGTCATGTATATCACTATATTGGTTCGGTGGTCAATCTTTGTATCATTTGATGTAATTTTGTAATTGTGAGTTGAGGGTTTAGCTGGCCTTGTTGTCAAGGTTGATGAATTGTATAAATAGTTGATATAGTCATGTAAATTAGGTATCCTAGTTGTGTATGCATTATCAAAGAGTGATGTATGTGTGATAAAGTGATTCATCCTTTGGCATTGTGATTGAGCAGAGATTGGTGTTGCAAAGAAGACAATTATGCTTAACTGGAACTATAATCAGGCATTTGGAGATGTTATTCTTTTAGTTCATTTCTTCCAGACTGGAGTCTGAATCTTGTTGTAAGTCATTGAGACTTCCTTGAGGGTTGTAGCCTTCTGGTTCATTATCTTTTGAGTAGTGAGCTATTGGCAGTATTCTCGAATGCATGTGCATTCCCCATTGTAATATTTTCACATACTACTATAGAGTATCATCTTATTGTGAGTAGGTTCCCATCGTGGTTTTTCCCTTAGCCGGGTTTTCTACGTCAAAATCTTGGTGTTGTGTGTTGTGTTATCAATTTTCTTATCTTTTATTATTTTTACACTTTATCAGATCTACTTTTGTGATTAAGTTTATGAATCTGGTGAAAACTTATTCACCCCCCTCTCAATTTTCCTCCATTATTGCTGCTAACAAAAAGCCCTTTCATTTGTATCAATAGGCCACTATTTTCCATGGTAGTGCCAAGAGAACATACATTTGTCACCTTTATTGGTGGCAGCCCTTTAGTTTTAGCCCAAAATAAAGGCATCCCAATTGCAACCCATTCTTTACCATGAAAACCTTTGTCACCCCTGAGGAACACATTCAAGATGTGCCGAGCATCTACTCGGTGTTTTATGTCACATAGGACAATGTTGTAGTGAGGCTTCTTATCTCTTAATTCAAGGGAAAATCCCTCCAATGGTATAGAGGATTAACTCCTAGCTCCATTCACAACTGGGATGAATTGGGAGAAAAGTTGTGCAAGCACTTCAAGAACAAAAGTGACCACTTGTCACTAGTTGAGCAGATAACAACCATCAAGAGAGCACCCCATGAGTTCATGGTAGACTTCACCTACATTTTTTAGAAGACTTGGGATAGGATCCTAGCATTGGTAAACCCCTCTTCCAATCATGCTTTCTTATATTTTCTTAGGGCTTTGAATAATGATATAGCTACAATAATTCAATCAATGGGAGGAGATAACTTTCCAAGGGCTTATGATATTGCTATTAGGGCATAGAATTGTTTAATTCAAGCAAGGAAGATGTCTCCTAGGCCTCTAGTGTCCTTGTTCCTAGAAGATCCTACACAACAACCTACTTTGGCACCAATATTAATGACATCAACAAGTCAATTTCTCACACCTGCGCCCATCCCACCATCTTCCAAAATTCAAGAGATCAAGTTAGAAATCAAGACCATGATGCAGGGATTCAGTAATGAATTGGTTATAATAAAGAGATAGTAGTCTCAGACCAGCGTGCCTTATCAGTGACAAAATCAGAATTACGAGTAGAATAGGTCAAACTTTCAAGGGAAAAACCAATAGAGCAATCATAGGCCCTTAAATAGTTTGCATTTTCTCATCTGCAAGCACCTCAAAAGCACTAGTGCCAACCCAGAACGATCTTGCTTAGGAACAATATTGTTGTGCCCCATGCAATCGGCCACATAATCAAGATGCATGCCAGAATGGTGAGTTCTCTCAGGCCTTAGTAGCACAAAATGAACCAATAAAATCAAGGCAACATTAATTTGGTGATTTCTCTAATCACCCATAAGGAGATTCATCTTTCATGAATTGGCAGGAGACTTATTTTTGTGGGATAAATCAGACAAGTGGGGACAATGTGGCTAGCAATATAAGATCCAAGAAAAGGGCCATACACCCTAGTGATACTTCTACCATAGCAGTCTAAGCTCCACAAGATATGATGAAGTCCCCAATGCCAAAGATCCCTGATAAGGTGGTTTCTCTAAATATAGAGCAATAATTGACTCAAAATTTCACACAAGGGGAGTACCCAAAGGTTCCTACAATATCAAAGCTCGATATTGTTGGTACAAAGGTTTCTACTAAGGTTGTCATTCCTTTCAGCATAGTAGAACAAATGAAAAGGGTCATCCTTAATGTTTCCATGTGGGATGCCCTTTCTATCCCATCTCTGAGGGATCTACTTCAGGAGGCCCTAAAAGATATCAATGTTGCAGAGGTTCCAAGAAAAGGTAGCAGATCTTCCACTCCTATAAGCTCAGTGTAGGCTTTGGAAGTAGAAAATAAAAATAAAATCATAAGCATCCCCCCTTTTATCTGTGTAATGGTGGGAAAATGATGAGTGATGGATCAAGAGGAAAACAACCCTTTCCCTCAAAGAGAGATGAGATTTTCACTATTGATTATCCTTCAAGCACTTTTCACCATTACATTAGGAAAATAAGGGATGGGATAATTTACTAGATTTAATCTCCACACAAAGATGATAGATTAAATTCTGAATGAATTCAGAATGTTAGGATGATCCCTTCTTCCTTATTTGATTTGGAAAGGAAAATTATTAAATTATGTAGTGCAAAAGTGACAAAGAATCAATTATAACTGGAGATCAGAATATGGGATGAAGTTGTGCACCCGGATTTTGCAGTAAAATGTCGAGACAAAGTTGATGAATACTAAGAGGGGGGGGTGTGTGAATTAGTATGCCAAAACTTTTCACACTTAAACACTTTGCAAGACAAACAGTAAACTGGTAAAATAGTTTAGCAGACAAACCGTTTAGCACACATGCAAACCAAATAGCAAATAGTGCATTTACCCACAGAAGCACAAACACCATAACACAAAGAATTTTGATGTGGAAACCCAAATGGGAAAAACCATGGTGAGATGGAACTCACAAGTAACTATCTGCAGAATAGGAACTAGACCGGTTAAGGTCTTACAATGTTCTTTACCAGAACAGATCCTGTTAGGAATCTCAATCTCTGTTAGGAGATAAGTCTGATTAAAGACTACCTTTCTAGAGGATTTTAGATCCACAGATGTGAACCACCTTGTTAGAGGATTTACAAAAGGCTTTTGGGCCTACCCGGTTAAGGGCTACAGACTTGTCAAAGATGTGAGTAATCAACAAGTATATGATCTATCAGATAGCATAACTTGCTTGGTTAGATCCTTGATAGCTCACTTCTAATGCATTCCAGCATTACTTCAGTCTTCTACACATTCAGACTCTCTCTATCTCATCAATCACCTTAAACCCTAGCAACAACATTGACCACAACGACTATATCACAATAACCTCAACTACCTAAAACCCTAGACATGATGTCCTTATAAAGGAATCTGATTTCATGTCGGTCCAATAGGATTACAATACAATTTCCTAGGTTCAATGCATCTAGACATATTCTTGTAACACAACACAAAAAGCACCGTTTAAGTGTCGGCACCGTCAAACAAACGGTGGATGGTAACTCATCACAAAATGTCGGTTGGTAACTCATCACAGAGTTTTGCTGATTCATACAAAATACCGGTTGCCAGTTTGTCAATAATGAAGACTGGTAAAAATGTGTTATGCCACTTTGATTTCTCATACCACTTGGGATCCATGAACCGATTGGGGTCATCATGCTGCTTCAGACTGGGAAACACATTCTGCAAAACATTAATAGTCTAAAGACTGTAATACAACATACTAGTTGGAACAAATACCGGTTGTGCTCTAACTCATACATATAAAGGAGATCTCAATGCAAGTGTGTGTCCATCAATGAAAATCACAACATAATCATCAAAAATGCCAACAAAAGTCACCCTGCGAAGTCGACAAAAAGTTGTCTAGACCATGGCGGGAATGTACACGGTCCTCTGAAAAATCCATGAAATGAAAAGGGTTTTTCTATCTTTGCAAATGAAGCCCAAATCCAAAAGTAGAGTTGCGCACCTACAACTAACATGCAAAAAAGAGAGGGAAATGTGTTGGGATTGGGGGTTTGCCTTTAGGTCAAACCCCAGTTTGGAATTAACCAAGTAATGAAAGAAAGTACTTGCAACTAAATGTAAATGAAAGACTGAATTGTAAATCACCTCAAGGGAGGTTGTAGTAGCAATGTTGATAGAAATGTTTTTGTAGAATTTAATGTTGAAAGGGATCTCCTCTTCAGTGGTTGAATCCTTGACTTGAATGCAACACCTATCCTTGAAGGGAGACTTGAGAATGCTCAATGCTGGAAAAGAATGCTTGAATGCTTGATCGCTTATGCAACTTTCACTTATACAAATGAGAGGATGAATACCCCTTGAATACATGTTGGTGGATTTGAATTTCATCATGAGCCGACATCGAGGAGGTTTCCTGCCTAATGCACAACCCACAAGGCATGTTCTAGGAAGGGTCCTGCCCAAAAATAGGGCAAGGACAAGAGCGCCATGCCCCTGTCCTGGGAGGACAAGGGTGACATTCCCCTATCTAAGGGAGGATAGTGGTGCCATGCCCCTATCCTACCCCTTTCTACAAGGCAGAATATGGTCAGGGTGATGCAGAGGCCAAGGAAGAAGCTATTTTTGCAAGCCGAGCACTCTCTCGTCTCCGATCAGGCTAGAGGATTTGAGTTCGCATGCATGAGGACCCTAATGCAGTCAAAAATTTCTAGGGTCACAATTTCTAGGATAGTACATTTAGCCCCCACTTTAACGGGAGTATAAGCATATGCCAATACTATCGGTAAAGTACAAGGAAACAAAATTGAAAGACTTTTACCACATCAAGGAGGCAAGATGTTCCAAGCCCCCAGTGAACTTAGGATATTATGACTTTGATTGACAAAGTAAAAGGGAAGATCAAGAAGGGGAGAACCATGACTGTGTTGGGACTCATAAAATTTGACTATTTTGAGAGGCCCATTTCAAAATTTTGCTCTGCACTTTCAAAGGACCACCTAATGAGTCAACCTGATAGGCCTATTTTGAAGAAGTGCAAAATGGAGCAAGTTGATTATTAAGTGGTAAAGCCTTGGAATCTTACTGTACATCTTTCATTTGGCCTATGAAGTGTTCTACAACTTTCAAATTTCAGTTTGGATCAGTTTATCAAGTACCCATTTCAAGCGGTGGACTGAAAGTTGTTTTGTGCACATATTCAGATTTTATTAAGTGGCCTACTTTGAGCGCCTATAACTTTTGACCAGTACATTGTCATGTTGAAATTCAAAGTGCATTGAATTCTATGCATATAGGTGAGTCCACATGCCAAGTTTCAAGTCATAGCCAATCTGTTTGATTAGTTTGCCAAGAGGGTTTCTTGAGCCATTTTATTGAGTTTTATGCACTTTCATTGTTGCATCTTTTTAAGTTGCCATTTTCATGAGCTCACCATTTGCACCCAGTCAGCCTTTTGGTCAAACTAAACATTCCACGGTCTTACTTGTACTTCAAAGTATCTATGCCCCAGATTTGGGGATCTACGGAGACCATTTGATATTTTTAATGTGTGCACTTTGAGGTCCCTGCACATTGATTTTATCAGGTTCATAGTGCTGACAGAGCCATTTCATCATCTTTGACCATTAATATTTGTTCACCTGGGATTCATCTTGAGAAATGGTTTCACAGAGTGAATGCCCATATATCAGAGTACATGCCTATCAGTTTGTGAAGTCCGGGAAGGTGTTCTGACTAGTTTTAAAATTGCATCTTTGGGTTTAAATGTGAAAATGTGACACATTTGTCTGACAGTCGCAGATTGAGTTTTAATGATCAATAAACTGTGCCAATCAATTCCAGAGGCATGTTCGAGGTACCTGAGGCATTTCAAGGGTCAGTTGAATGAAAACGAAAAAAAAATTAGTCAGACCCACTTTGGGGCCCAACCTGGCTCATATAAGTGTTGATTTCATGGCGAAATTGTCTTAATTCATAGAAATGCATATTAATACCAACTCAACTGCAATTTGCCAATGCGACAGTGAGAGGCGACTTCATTTTTACTTGTCATCTATGGATTGATGGACATATATCTGAAATGAAAATGTATAAGCCATTAAAAAAAAAGGTGTTTGATGAACTGGAAGTTGCTGGCCATATTTCTAATGAGATGCCACATTGCCCAATAATGCATGGACTTGTCGGGCTAGGTAAAGTAGAAGAGGCCAGAAAGGTATTTAATGAAATGAAGACATTGGGAATTTGGAACCTCCAAACAAATGCAATTGGCAAATTTAATGCCAAATCCCCCTTTGTCATGGCTAGTGAAAAGGCTACAGATGGCTGAAAGGTGTTTGAAACTTTTAGTAAATGTATGTTACTAGGTGTGAAACCAAGCTCCACGATCCTTGTTGGCCTCCTCCCTGCGTGCATGGGTAAAGGGCATTGAAGCTTCAAGCAAATGTCATTGGCTAGTGTAAAGCCCAAATTCTACAACCTTTACCAGTCCTCCATGTGTGGCATGAGATGGGTAAAGGCATTAAAACCTCAAGAAAATGTAGATTAGTGGGTTTAAAACCAAATTCCCCTCTACGTGGTGTTTGGAGGAGCATTTAGAAACCTCCAGCAAAGGCGTTGGCAGGTGCAGAACCAAATCCATGACCTCTGCCAGCATTTTCCACTGTTGTGTGGACTTTGAAGTGGAGGTGCATGAGGCATGAACATTAGAAACTTTCAAACCAAAGCAATCTATAGGTGTAAACGAATTTCTCCCTGCTAATCCCCTTGCCATGAGATGGAGGCGTTGAAAAAACTAAACTTTAGAAAGTTTTAGGTAGATACGAATGAATAGACTAGGAGAATATGCAAAGACATTTATCCCACATTCACAGTGAGAGGGAAATATTTGATATTTAAATACAAGCCCACACACATCTACTGTGTCAAAGCTTAAAGGCTTTTGGCAAGAGGTAGCTGGCGATCCGATGGACCCCACGCGTGTGCATGAATCTCGAGGCAACCAAATTTTGCAGTGGAAAGGTGAATTAACAAGTGAGCAAGTTGCACATGATCTAGTGGCCATCGCTATACTGCAGTGGAAATGCATCCGAACTTTAATCCCTATGACTTGGAGACTAAATGGTGGGCCTGACAGATGAGAAAATTAGGTGTAAAAGGTCGAGCAGGTCCGAGGAAGATCCAATGATTGTCATTATACCACAACAAAAAGATGTGCGATAGTTAACCCCTGCGACATGGTGACTGGTGAGGTGGTGATCTAGTGGCAGGCTAGGTAGCACCCAAGTGTATCCATGGGCGAATCAGATTGTGACATGTGGCAGTCCAACCGTGCACAAGTGGCAGATGAGGTGTCATCCTAGAGGACTCATGAGAAAATCGTATGGTGCCACGTGGTGGAGCGCAGGTTGAAAATTGGGCAAAAATCAAAGTTAATTAATATAGTCCCAGGTATAGTGTAAAATTCAAAAATTTAAATGACTAGTTGTGGAGAGGTGCATCCGAGATTAATTCACTAGAGGAGTATTTTTGCTCAAATATAGACATATTATATGTCGTTGGAAAGATCTTGGAATGAGGAATTTATTTTTGCTATCAGTTTCAATAGATCTCAGATATTTTGAGAGCAGTTTTCATGGGAATGATGAAAATATTTATTTTTTAGTTGGGGAAAGAGGACACTTGGCAAATGGTGATGCAGATCTGATCTTTTCCCTCCTCTTTATATTCTCAGTTCTTCTCATTTGTGAGGGTTCTAATTTTTGAGAAACTCTCTAAGGGAGATTTCCAAGAGGGGTTCTAGTCTTATGCATTTTAATTTTCTGGGTTGTAATTGTTGATGTTCTCATTCTTCTATCATTGAATAGATACAATTAGCTGTAAATTCTTAGTTGTAGGTCATATATATGTAGGTCATATACATTTCCATCGAATTGTCTTCAGGCATTTTTCAATTTCAATAAATTCAATCCTCAAGGGAGTTTGAATTTATCCTCTCCAAGGGAGAGTGTAATTCTTGTTCTTAGGCATCTTTTACATAAGGGATTTAAATTCTATGAGCAGAAATTATGAAACTGAATTAATGTTTGGATATGTATGATCTTTTGATTTGAAGTTTAGAATGTATTAATGTCAAGCATTAATACAGGGATACCTTTCAGTGAATCTGATATGCAGCTTGGATTTCATTTGTGGCCATTTCTGTTGACTCTATTCCCAGATGAAGGCATTGATCTATTACAATTAGAAGTTATTTGCAAAAAAAATTAAAATCCAAAATCAGAATATCTTTTGTTTTCTATTCTGTGGTAGTGTTCAATCCATCTCATGATTCAAACATTGTTGAGTTCTCAATGTAGATTTAGCCTATCTATAGTACCCTCCTTGTTTTTGAACCTTTAATGAGATCTATCTACTTTTGTTGATGCTTTATGTCTTGTGTGTAGAGGGTCTAATCTTATGCATCAAAGGTACACCCACCTGGGTTTTGTAGAGCCTAAAGAGTAGAAGGATTTGTATCCTTGTTATGTTGTTCAAGCCCTGAAGTATTTCATAGATCGAAACTGTCTATTTCATAGATAAATTGCAGGTGAACTTGGGTTAACCAGTTTTGGTGAACAACAGACTACAAGTAGAAAAGTTCCCTTCACTATGAGTCATGCGAGCAAGGATACAAATATTAAAAAGCAAAAAAAAGTTCACTAAGTAATTCTAAGTATCACAAGGAAAATATGAGTGGAGTCTATGCCCCCACATTAAAGAGATTGTACTCACCTTATTGGGAGCGATTTCTTTAAGATGGGATACACCCAAGAGAAAGAGAAGGAGGGAGCATTTTATCACAAGGATTTAGCCCCCAATCGAGGTATAAACCCAAGGAAAATTAACACAAAACATGAGTTAGTGTCACTTTCCTCGGGGTTAGTATGTTGTATGATAACTCATGTATATCATGTATGTACATGCATACAATAATCTTCATTCCCCAAAGAAGGACACTACCTTAGAAGAAAGGGAAGAGAGGATGTCTTCTGAGTCAACATGAAAGAGACCAAGAAAAAGATCTCAATGCTTTGCATTGTCCTCAATTAGGCATTAAGAGAATAATAGAAGAACAGGGATACACATAGAAGAATAGTCACAAATAGAGAAAGAAAGGAGAGAGAGAGAGAGAGAGAGAGAGAGAGAGAGATACAGTGCTAGTAATGCTAATCTAGCATGACATACGCCTCCCAATCTTGTTGATCACTATTTTAGGAAGGCAAGAAACATGCCAGAGGAGCGATATTGAGCACAATAGATGGAGTTATCACAAGATCAAAACAAGGACTATGCTCATGTTGTAAGTCACTTTGTGAGATTCTAGGAGCTAGGATTAGGGTTTGTGAAAACATTGTTGATAAATGTGTGTTCACATCAACATACTCATACTTGCTATCAGAAGCATTAAGAGTTTTACTACCATTATGAATAACATTTTCACCTATTTCTTCATCAAAGTTTAGAGAAAGAGGAGAAAGAATATGAATAGGAATAAAACTGTAGACACCTAAAAAGGTCAACGCTTGCGGAGTCATACTTTAACATTTTCCCATTGCCTCATTTTAGGTTTTTGTGTCGCATTAACATTTCTCCTATGATTCGTACTTGGTTTTTATCATTTGCGAACATCGAGTCATTCTTCTACATTCTTCATTTATCTCGCTCTCGAATTTGGTCTTGTCGACAACACTATCCAGTCATGATTTTAATCGATCTTATCCTATTGCATCAATGTGCGTGCTTATTTGTCATCATTTTGGACATCGTCAATCCTAATTAGGGTTTTGTCCTCCTGTCAATCTTTCGATCAATTTGTCATCAATCTTTGTCCTCTTATCAATCTTGTCATCTGGTGATCGATTTATCATCAATCCTTCAATCTTGTCGTTTAACGATCGATTTGTCATTAGTCGTTGTCATGTTTGATCTTGTCATTTTGCGATCAATTCGTCATTGATCATGGTCATTTTCAATCCTGTCATTTTGCAATCTATTTATCATCAACTCTTGTCATCTTGTTCGATCTTGTCATTTTATGATTGATTTGTCATCGATCGTTGTCTGTCTCAAATATGTCAATTTGGATCAATTTGTCATTGTTCCTCATCAATTGGTGCATTTTCTCAATCAAATCATTTATCACATTGGTCATTTATCAATCCAAAATCAAATCATGATCGAGTCAATTATCTTTCATCAAGACCTAATTCATCTTCTAGGGTTTCGTGATTTAATCATTTAACCTTGTGTGTGTCATTTCTTCCTTTAGGATTAATAAATGTTTTATTTATCCTAAGTCTTCTCATTGCAATTAAATGTTCATTTAATTGGCTAATTATTCCTCTGTGAATTAATTAATAAATGACAAATTATTAATTAATTTACCTAATTTCTAATTTCCATCAATTTCCTAATTTCTTAATTTTCTAATTCCTAATTTCAATTTCCTCCTATTTCTCTCCTAAATTCATGGAAATGACATGTCAATTTGTAATAAATTTTTCATAATTGATAATCAATCAATTTTGACATAGAAGTTGTCATAATTTGTCATAAATTATCAATCAACAAATTTTGCATAGAAAGTGCATAATTTGTCATAATTTGTCATAATTGACATAATTGATTTGCAATTTCCATTTGAATTGAATCATGCTAATCTTGTCATCTCTCCAATTCTTCTATAAATTGGATGATCTTCATCAATCAAAGATAATTGGTAATCAGACTATCAAATTTCTAGTACTCTTGATCAATAATCTTGTCTACTTGCTTTCAATCATGTATGTGCACTTGTAGGTGAGATCCACAACCAAACTATTTGAAGAGGAAAGAAGAACAATGGAGCCGCATGAAGGAGCATTCAAATCATACCTTTGGTTTGCTTAATTTGTAGTTTTTGAATGTTTTTATTTCATGTCTCTATTGAATGTGTTTAGGATAGATCATTGCAATTGAGCTAATGATTAGCATGTTGATATTTGCTTGTGATGATTTCCTATTTCCTATGCGACATTAATTGGTTAACCCGACATGAACACTAACCTTCTAATCCCTTTATTGTGTTTTTGAGTGCTTTTGAGTTGATTTGCAGGCCAAAAACCCAAAAACAGGGTCGTGCAGAGTTTTCTGGAGACTTCTGCGCCCATGTCCTGCATCCTGCGCCTGTGTTAAGCATTATGCACTTGTGTTAGAGACATTTTGCGCTTGTGTTATGAGTTATGTGCCTGTGTCATGGGTTCTGCGCCTGTGTAAAGTCTAGAACAAGGGTAAAAATGCAGTGTTTTATTTGAAATTTGTTTAGTTTTTGCATTCTATTTTCTGTGCTTTGGATTTTGGTACTAATTATCTGTGCAGAATCTTGGCATACGCATGGCAAAGACAATAAATCAAACTACTAACATGTGTTATGCAGAATCGATAGTCAAAGACAAGAAATCAAACTTCTAACTTGGGTTTTGCAGGTTGCCTTGGAGAAACAATAAAACTTGGTGTTTGTCTTTAAATGTTTTAGGCACCTAGTGATTTCTAATAGGTTGGAATGAACATGTTTTTGCTTTGATTGTTGAGTGTGACATTGGGGTAGGAGAGTATGCTCTCATCCTTTTAGGGTGATCAGAAATCCAGATCTTCGATACCATGCTTTTGTCTTTGATTGTGTGTCTCCTTTAGAGGGCCTGCCTTTCCGACCACTTTGCTTTTGCAAGCAAGTGATAATCGTGAGAAGGGAACGACCCAAAGTGAGTATGGCTAGAATTCCTTGGCATTCTAACTCACTATAAAAAAAATACCCGATGAGCAAAAGTTTTGAAGGAAGTGTTACATGGGAATTGCAGTTACTTGGGAAGTGATGACCCTTGAACTCTTTCTCATATCAACATCTAAGTAGGGCCTCTTGGTCTAAATCATGCTTGCGCGACTACATTTGTTTGGTATCTTGATGGGCTTAATGTCTCAATCACGCTTGCGTGACATCAAGGAGTAACGCTTAACAGAAATCCTTACTACACACCTTGATTTTAGAGGCCAAAAACCCTTCTAGTTGCTTGAGAAGGACAAATTCGGATACTTGGAAGAAATACTAAGTTCGCCATGGGGAGATTTCCATGGGGACTGATGCTTGGCTGCCCTGAGAAGTGAGTGCCGTGGAGGGGAGCCCGTGGGGTCAAGCATCTATGTATTCTCCTTGAATCTCATAATGAGTCTACCTCTCAAGTACCTAATGTCCTTGCCTACCATAAGAAATGTGTGAATGAGCATGATTTTCTTGAGTCTAAGTTGAAATATCTTGTCTTCTTTGTTTGTCAAAAGTTGAATTGCATCTCATTTCAAAAACAAGATAAATTGATTCAAAACAAGGTTAAACACAAGAGACATTCATCCAACAAAAGTTCAACAAGATTCAAAACTCATCTTCAAACATGGTTAGCAAACATTGTTCAAAATCTTGTCTCAACATTCATGTCACTTACATTTAGGTTCATCCTAGGTTGCATTTTGCAAAGTTCATTGTCAAGTACCAAGGTTAGGTTTTCACCTAAGTCATATTCCTTTGCATATTAATAAGGGTCATCCATTTGCATGTGTCCTCTTGCATTAGAGTAATACCATTTTCATACATTGCATACCCTAGGTCTCTTCATCAAGCTTAGGTCATTATCATATCATATTAGGGTTATTTGCATAGTAATTGTCCCTTTGCATATAGTGTCAAAACTAGGTTTTGTCATACTTGAGTAATCCAAATCTTTGATAAACCCTAAGTTATTGTTAAGAAGTCTAGACCTTATCAAACTTTTGTCTTTTTGTCATCAATATCATTTGGTCAAACCTAGCTTAGTATCCAAGCATAGTAGGGGAGACATTGTCATTTTGTCCTTTTGTCACTTGATCCTTTTGTCCTTTGAGGTCTTGGCTTCATTTCAACTTCCCAAGGTTGAGTCTTTAGGTTTGCATTCCAAAAAGTTTGTCAAAATATTCAAAAACAAACAAAAACATAGGTTGCATTCTTGCCATAGATTGCATTTTCATTCATTTAGTTCGCATTTAGTTGCATATCATATATTATCCTTGAAAAATTCCAAAAATATTGCATTTGCATAGTGACATGTCTATTGAAACAAGGTTCCAAGCACCAATGATGCAACAAAGTTTGACATATCAACCGACAATGCAATCACAATTCTATCCAACCCAACAACAAGGCAATATTGATCAAACTTTTTATGATGAAACAAGTCTCCAAATACAAAAACTAGAGGAGAAACTAGCTCAAGAAAATGAGATTTTGGAACAAAGAGTGAAAAACATTGCGAAGAATAGATCACAAATGTCCAAAATGTTTCGAAAACTTCCAGGTCAAAATCCAAATATTGAGCCAATTGATGTAAGGTCTCTTATCGAATGATCAGACATACCAGCTCTCCTCTCCCAAATAGAGATCATGAAACAATTTCAAGAAAAGAGACAACATCAATTTCAACATTATGTGCCTCCACAACAAGAACAAGAAGGTGTTTACTATCAATCAGATTTTCAACCATCACAACCAATTGTCCAACATATGCAACCAACACAATCAATCTTCCAATTTCAACAATATGTCCAACCAACTATACAATGTCAACAAATGGTTCAACCAATGGTGGAATATCAATGTCGACAACAACAACCAAACATTCAAAAACAAAGGTTGCAGCACACATGAACCCAAGTTTCAAACATGACAGAACAATTGAACCAAGTCCAATATCAAAACATGACATCAAACCAAAAACAAGTTCAAATTCCAGATCCAATCATGTCAAAACCTCGAAAGAAAGGTGGCTTTATTGCAATGATCTTAAGGAAACTACCAAGTGAATTCTTTGAAGAAGATCAAGATAATACACTTATGTCTAGCAATGCCTCATCTCCCCGCAAACAAATTGACTCTCTAGTGGAATCTATCCCTACACCTTTAGAAGTTTTACAAGAACCTTCTATATTGTCCTCATCAAACAATACACCCAAGGACACAATTACCCAAGGGCTATCCATAATTGATTGCCAAGATAATCCAATTCATGATGCACATCCTTGTCATGTTTCAGAAATACAAGACCCAATGCCACCATGCACTTTATTGCCATTACCTGTTTTAGAGGACCCCATTCAAAGTCCCTCTTCCTCATGTTCAAGCATTGATTCCTTGCCAAAATCCATCACAAATGTTCAAAGTGCATCCCCTTCATGCCAAAACATTGATTCCTTATCAGAATCCTCCATGCATATCCAAAGTCCAACCTCATGTCAAGAGGATAATTTAGAGCATGAAGAAATGAGTCCTAAAGAAAATCAAGATCAAGATCCCGAAACCTTATCATCCCATCCAATTGTTGACGAAGATCCCATCTTCCCAGACACTCATGACAATTCCCCTATTCTTGTCCATCCTATCCAAAGTCCTATTGACACTCCATTCCCTGGGCAAGATCAAGATATCCCAGTTCATCAAATCCCAAAGGATCCCCTTCCATTTCATGAACATAATGTCCTTTCAAATCCCATTGACATTCCAGATATCCCTTCCATCCTTTCCGATGATCCCATTAAAATTCAAGAGCAAAGCACCTTTAAAGAGGATTCCAATGATCTTCCTCCTTGTCAAGATCAAATTATTCCTTCAGATCCTCCACAAGATCCACTTGTTCCTCCATCTCCTTGTCCTAATGCTCCATATACACTCCAAGATTGCATTTCTTTTGATGATCCCATTATTTCTCCCATTCCATCTCTTGAAGAGCTTGTTATTGAACCATGTCCACTACACAATCCTAGTCACCCTCATGATCCTAATCCCCCTCATGATTCTAACATGTCAGTGCAAGATGTTCATGAACCCTCGACATGCACAATGGGTTCTTCCACTTTGGTGCAATCCGATCCACTCCAAGATCTCATTATTTCTCTCATATCATATCCACCTCATAATGGACTCGCGTCTTCTTCCCAAAGAAAAGAGTATCCTACAAGTCAAGATATCCATAAAGGAAAAGGAGTAGACCTTCATGAGAAAGAATCCCTCCATATCAAAGAATATCTTAAGGGTCATGTCTACACAACTCACTCTCAAGACGTTGGTATCCCTCCATCAAAATCAAAACATACACCTTCCGCTTCATATCTTCCATCCATCTTAGGTCCTTATATCCCTTCCTCCTTTATGCAAGGTCAGCAAAGGCACACATCCTTGAGTAAATTTCATCAATCCAAAATAACTCCATTTCATTCATATCCATCCATGCATTCCTTTCCCCCTCCAAGCAATTTGGATGCCAAGTGTAAACGTCATAAGTCTAGCAATCCACATGTATTCAAGGATCAACATGTCCAATATAATTGACATGTCAAAACAAAGAACAATATGATCTATAAAGAAAAAGAAATATCCAAAAGGCCACAAAGGCCCACTGAGCAAAATAAAGCAAAGTCAAAATATATATGGGTTCCTAAATCCCTTGTGCAAGCAATGCACTCCAAGGAACCACAAGAAAAATCAAAAACCATCTGGATCCCTAAGCGGCTCCTTGAAGCACAGAAGCCTAGAGAAACATCCAACTTGGCATCCAAAGTTGCTATTCCTCCATCCAAACCTCTCAAATTTGTTCCTCCACTGCCTTCTTCATCCATTTTGGGCCCTTATGTCCCAAAATCCCAAGCTATTCCTCCATCCAAATCTCACAATCTAAAATCCATTTTTCCTCCATCAGTCCATCACCCCTCAAGGTGTGTGCCAATGTCGATCTTGCCAACATTTCTATCCACTCAAGCCTAATTCTTCCAATACCCTATCCATTATCCAATGCATATTTTCCATCCTTCCATCCCTTTGGTCCCATCCTTTGCATAAATCCTCGCCTTAGTTTCATCTCATTTTCCATGTCCTTATCCTACCAACGTCTTTGAGCATACTTTTAAAGGTCATGGTCCATTTATTTCAAGGCTACTATCCAAACAAAAAGATGCTTGAGTCCTTCTTCCATCCCCTATCATGTGTCCATCTTCTATTGAAAAAATCAAAAAAAAAAAAAAAGAGAAAAAAAAGAAAGAAAAAAGTAAAGCAAAAATAATTCGTCCACTGGTGAAAACCTGGCAAACAGGCATCATGCATAATTTATGAACTTCTTGCACACCACACTTGGGGGCAGGTTTTATCCTATCATATCCTTTTGTCCTTCATTGTTCCATTATCCTATCAAACCCCTGTCATTACCCTTCATATCCTATTGTCCCTAATGTCCATTTTCCCTTTCCACCTTTGATCTTGACAAGGCTGAGGATCATCATGAGCATCATGCATCTTGTTTGTAGCTTTTAGTCCATCATAGCTTTTGGTCATTTATCCATTTGCTTATTATAACTTTTCATCCATATTCCCTATCTTATTGCAACTTTCTACCACTATCCCTTAGCCTATCCCGACCTTCAGTCCATGTCCCTTATCCATTCTTGGTCTTGCTTATCCTATCCATATCTTATCA
This sequence comes from Cryptomeria japonica, assembly GCF_030272615.1. NCBI lineage: Eukaryota > Viridiplantae > Streptophyta > Pinopsida > Cupressales > Cupressaceae > Cryptomeria > Cryptomeria japonica. The sequence goes on along the minus strand of NC_081408.1, from coordinate 617,674,924 downwards.
CTATCCATACACTCTTTCTATCCCTTGATCTTGATCTGACATAAAGACGTGAAATGCAAAACCTATTTTCAAAAACCTCTTGACATGTCCCTCATGCCATCTTCCTGCTTTACATTGTCATATCCAGTCTCTTGTCCCATCACGTAATAGCCCTTGGAAATTGCATATGTATTGTCTCCATGATAGAAGGTCTTTGTCTTCCCTCTATCCATCATTTCAGCAAGCCTATTTATTCACCTGTCATATTCCTTGCCTTGCTAGACACTGGGGGCAAAATCTCATAAAAATTGAAAAATGTCCTGGAAAAAGATCATAAAAAAATTGAAAAATGTCCTGAAAAAATATCTTAAAAAAAACTGAAAAATGAAAATCCCTAAAAATCATAAAAAGTCCTGAAAAAAATGAACAAAAATATTTTCAAAACATTAAAATCCAAAAACAAGCATTTTGCAATAAAGGATCCCCTTTGTGCATAGACAGATCACTGAGCATACATCCAATGACACGCAATTGCACACTGTGCTTTAATGAAATCATGCATTAATAGATAAACTTTTTCCATCAAACCAGACATTCAAACTGATCAAAATTGTCATATCAATAGAATGTTACCATCAATATCATTTGTCTTTGTCACTAATATCATGGGTCTTGTACAGGGTGTGGTATACTCGAAACCAGACTATGTCCTGTCTTAGACGGGGTACCACATTCCCTGAAACCAGACAGCATGATCGTCCTATCCGCACTTTCAACTTTTGACAATGACGATCAAGATGTTTGTTTGATTTGTTGGAATTTGTGCATCTTATCTTTTTATTGATTTATCTTTGGCTTCGGTCATGTTCCTATGTTGCTTGATGATGTCACTGAGTGATTTAGAGTGACCGAGATGGATCATGGTCCTTTTCTTTTCTTGATTGTGATTGTTGTTTGTTTGTGATGTGTCTGTCTTTTGCAAAAAGGGTTGCATTTCAGCTTTGGCCTTCAATGCCATGATGCTACGCATCCATTTTGCTATATCAAAATAAAGGTTCTCACCTACAAAGTACATTACTGAAAGCAAGTTTTCTTCATCTTTAACTATCTTTTGTCTCATTTTCTTCTTACTAACATTTCTTTCGTCAGTTTGGATAGTCAGTTCAGTTTAGTGCTCTGATTTCCCTGCACACATATGCTGCATCCTGCATCCATTTGGTTAGTACATTCGCATTACATTCGCATCATATCAAGCATCTTATCCATTTCATATTATAAATGCATCAAAAATGCATAAGCAAAAAAATATATACATCCATACATATTCCAAAAAGGTACATAAATAGTGCATAAGTCCTCCATACAGGGAAAATCACATAAGTCATTTGCATCTCATCATATCGATGCATATCATATCATATGTCACACTAATATTGGAGTATAAAATCAGACTGTTTGTCCTAAGTATGGCCCGCAGGCTGACTACAAAATGTCAAAATACATAATGTCCACTATCTGTCTAAGGAGCACGTGCCTCTGTCATTGGGTGCTCCCTCTGTCCTCCTCATCCTTGCAAGGTCTTGCAGATGATGTCCCTCCTGGTCCTGGCTATGGTGGTCTCATAGGTCCACTCACCTCCATGCTACTCAATGACCTCTGAGAGCGTGCCCTGCTCTCTGTCCTTGATCGTGCCCGATATGAAGGTGCTCTTTGCTCTGGTGGAACTACACTCTCATATAGTGTCCTCTAATGGCGTATCTCCTCTCCGGTCTCTACCAACATTTGTCCTAGCTCCCGTACACTGGCATCCTGAATCAACCCAATATACTCAGTGACTCTCTATTCCTCTCGCTGTGCCTGAGCCATCACTACATCTCGAGCCGCTGTGAGTCTAGCTATCTCCACTCTGAACTGATCATGCTCTCTCTCTAAAGTCGTAATGTGATCCTGTTGACTCGCTATGGTAGCCCTGAATATCTCCATCTCCTTTGTCCTAGCTGTCTCTATGGGTATGTCCTGTAATGCCTCCTGCTCCCCATCCTCATCTTTGTCCTCATCATCCCCGCCATCCTCATCTCTATCCTCATCCCCTCCATCATCCTCATCCCCATCCTCATCCTCCTCATCCTCATCATCTCCCTCCTCCTCTCTTGTGAGTGGGAAGTCCTCCTATCGCCTCAGTACTGGAATATCCGGATCTGTCAATGGCACTGGCCGCCATCGTGCAAACCATCTATCATACTCATCTGTCGTCCTGGCGTCTGCCACATCTGATCTCCAATCCCACTGTCTCTACTATAGCTGTGAGAAGTCCGCATATGCTATGTGTGGCTGAATCATACTCCCCCACTGACTTGTCTCTCTGTGAGATCGAGCAAAGTGTGCAGTCCTCCTAGGTACATCCTGCCTCTCTCCAAACTATCGTCTGACTCTCTCTGGCAGGTACAACTCAATCACTCTCTGGCGATTCACTGGTTGCCCAATCAGGTACCTCTCCTATCTACAATATGGTAACTCCTCACTGTCATTTGACCATCCCGAGCAATCACGATATGGCCTCCATATGAACTCTCTCAATCTGTCTAGCTCATGTCGCCAATACAATATATATCCAAAAGGACCCTGTCTCAATGCTCCCCCATAGCAATACACATATGGTCGGTGTGGTACTACCTATCTATCTGTAATCGGTCGACATATGGATATGTGCTCAAATGCCCATACCTGTAGCAATGTGACTCCACAGCTCAACATCTGCACTCCCTGATATGTTATCTGATGCAACTAAAAATACAGCATAGCCAGTACACATGGTCCCCATGCATAGACTATCCCCTCTGTCGCCATCCGCTCTAGCACTCTTCCCCATCCAATAGGGAATCCATGTCCTTGTCTGTCTCCTGCTAGTAGACATGCTATCACCATGGCTATAACCACATATCGTCGATCATACTCTGATGCCATAGTCTCCCAGCCAATCTCCCTCTCGACGATATCCAACTCATCTGCGTTGCACTCAAACAATCTGCACAGTGTGTCTCTCCCTATCACTGGGTCATACTCTATCATCTCTCCATGAATCGGAATGTGGAGGATATGCCATACATCCTCCAGTGTCACCGTCGCCTCTCCAGTCGCCAGATGGAAGGAGGAAGTCTCTGAATGCCATTGCTCTGCCAATGCGGTAAGCAGTCCTGTGTTTGCCCTAATCTCGGGCATGAATGTGACATAGTATATCCCAAGTCCTACTAAGGTATCTCTCTCTATGCTCCTGAGTCTATGTCGTAGCATAAAGCAACCTGGTTGGTTTTCCCATGTGATCAACGGATACTGTCGACTCTGCATCACAATTGGGGCAAATTTTGTTAGTTTTAGGGTTTGCTCCTACGAGTTGCATTTCCTCATTTTCATGTCTAATCAGGGTGTTTTTCATCTAATTTGACCTATTCTAACCTTGTCCCCTTTTTCCGGATCATTGGCATATCATTTTGACCAAAATTAGGGTTTGCATTGCACAATTGCGCCTGTGTAAGGTAACCTGCACCTGTGTTAGGTAACCTGCAACTGTGTCTCCCTACACAAGTGCAGAAGACCCTACACAAGCACAGGATTCGCCCTACACAAGCACAAGAGTCCTTTTCTGTATCCCCTGTGGGCCCCGCAATGTCCCGCAAGCAATCACAATTCATGAAATTGAAAACATGGGTATTTGCGATCCATACCGCTACTCCTGCGTCGTTCGGTTGTCTGAATGTGTGTACACATTCCCCGAGGTGATCCGCCATTGTAATGTTCACCATCTCTCTGCAAGTGTTCTTGTCCAGAGCAACAAATTCTCCTCCTTGGCTAGTACAAATGAGCACTTTTTCACTCTCTTGGCCTCATTTATAGATCTTTGTCAGTGCATAGATGGATATGCACTCTCTTCATCTGATGTGGGTCGCGGTCTTTTGCATCTTCAATTGCTTGTCCTTCATGCATCCGGTATCCGATTGTCAGTCCATTCGATCCTATCCTTTTTATCGATCAATTGGCCTATTTTCTACATGTTTCCGGCCAATTCCTCGAGGGGGCATGCATATATCATTATTATTGTCTGGGGCAGTTTCATTATTGTCCTTTTAAACAATGCTTAAAATCACATTGTCTCAAAGAGGGGCAAAATGTAGACACCTAAAAATGGTCAACGCTTGCGGAGTCATACTTTAACATTTGCGCATTGCCTCATTTTAGGTTTTTGCGTCACATTAACATTTCTCCTATGATTCGTACTTGGTTTTTATCATTTGCAAACATTGAGTCATTCTTCTACATTCTTCATTTATCTCGCTCTCGAATTTGGTCTTGTCGACAACACTATCCAGTCATGATTTTAATCGATCTTATCCTATTGCATCAATGTGCGTGCTTATTTGTCATCATTTTGGACATCATCAATCCTATGTAGGGTTTTGTCCTCCTATCGATCTTGCGATCAATTTGTCATCGATCATTTTCCTCTTATCAATCTTGTCATCTGGCGATCGATTTATCATCAATCCTTCAATCTTGTCGTTTAACGATCGATTTGTCATCGGTCGTTGTCATGTTCGATCTTGTCATTTTGTGATCAATTCGTCATTGATCATGGTCATTTTCAATCCTGTCATTTTGCAATCTATTTATCATCAACTCTTGTCATCTTGTTCGATCTTGTCATTTTGCGATCGATTTGTCATCGATCGTTGTTTGTCTCAAATATGTCAATTTGGATCAATTTGTAATTGTTCCTCGTCAATTGGCGCATTTTCTTAATCAAATCATTTATCACATTGGTCATTTATCAATCCAAAATCAAATCATGATCAAGTCAATTATCTTTCATCAAGACCTAATTCATCTTCTAGGGTTTCATGATTTAATCATTTAACCTTGTGTGTGTCATTTCTTCCTTTAGGATTAATAAATTGTTTATTTATCCTAAGTCTTCTCATGGCAATTAAATGTTCATTTAATTGGCTAGTTATTCCTCTTTGTGAATTAATTAATAAATGACAAATTATTAATTAATTTACCTAATTTCAATTTCCTCCTATTTCTCTCCTAAATTCATGGAAATGACATGTCAATTTGTCATAAATTTGTCATAATTGACAATCAATCAATTTTGACATAGAAGTTGTCATAATTTGTCATAAATTATCAATCAACAAATTTTGCATAGAAAGTGCATAATTTGTCATAATTTGTCATAATTGACATAATTGATTTGCAATTTCCATTTGAATTGAATCATGCTAATCTTGTCATCTCTCCAATTCTTCTATAAATTGGATGATCTTCATCAATCAAAGATAATTGGTAATCAGACTACCGAATTTCTAGTACTCTTGATCAATAATCTTGTCTACTTGCTTTCAATCATGTATGTGCACTTGTAGGTGAGATCCACAACCAAACTATTTGAAGAGGAAAGAAGAACAATGGAGCCGCATGAAGGAGCATTCAAATCATACCTTTGGTTTGCTTAATTTCTAGTTTTTGAATGTTTTTATTTCATGTCTCTATTGAATGTGTTTAGGATAGATCATTGCAATTGAGCTAATGATTAGTATGTTGATATTTGCTTGTGATGATTTCCTATTTCCTATGCGACAAAAACCATCACATGTTTTATGAAAATTATGATTTGGAGATGTCGATTGAACATCTTGATTAGGAGAAAAGGGAATCATGTCAACTATTGGAGTCTAAGGATATTGAGTATTTTGAGCGATAGCTTCACAAGCTTGAACATGACATCTTCATCGGTATTCTCTCACACAATGATTCCATCAAGTCATAGTGGAAGGCTAGGAAGGAGGAGGAACACTTGAAAAATTAGGAACGTTTATCTCCTTGATAGTTGAAGGTTTAGGTTGAGGTCTGTTTGGTTGAAGAATAGGAGAAGCAGGACTCTTCTCTCGATAAGAGGAAAGAGGTGGAACTGCACCATAGAAAGGAGGAATATTAGGTGTAGGAAGGAGACCAAGTCCATCATGAGGAGGAGGTATAGGTCTAACCTTAGGAGGAATATTGTTGTTCACCTTAAGAGAAGGTAAAGTCACATCCATAGGAGCAGGTTGACAATTTGCCTTAGGAGGGAGATTAGTTATGTCCGAGAGAGGAAGAAGCTCATCTTGAAGAATAATAGGAATGTCAAGCATTGGTGATCTAGGTTGACTTAAGGATAATATCATATCATTCTTCCATTTTTTATAAGATTGAAAAAGGGCATCGCTCCTTGATGGAAGAGATTGAAATTATTTTGGCAAAAAGAGATCAATAGGAACACCAAGTCTTCTTTCAGATGGACGAAATAAGATATGGTTCACGTTTATGATTTCTCCATTGATAGGAAATTTAACACACTTGTGGATTGGAGAAGAAATAGCCTTCATAGAAGATAGCCAAGGATAGCCCAACTTCACACAGAATTGCTTAGAAGAAGGTATGATAACAAAGTCAACATCCAAGGATTTATTATGAATTTCAATAGGAAGGGTGATAGAACCAATGGTAGGACAAGAGAAACCATCAAATAACTTCACAACTACATTAGAAGCATCATATAGTGGTTTATGCAATTGTAAAGTGAAAAGATACTCTTTATTTATGACATTAACCATGCAAGAGGGATCAATCAGGGCACCATGGCAATGGATATCCTTAACCTTTGCAACTATGTATAAAGGGTCATTGGGTGCTCTAATGGTCTCACTAGGGTAAAATGTAATACAAGGAACCTTAGGCATGTCTTGTGTTTCTACCATATTAACCAAGTTTGGAGCCATAGAGGTGAATTCTTCAGAAGTGAGAGAATTAGGTACAATCTCAATAACATTAGAGGTATGAGCTGGCAAGGGATCAGTGAAAATCTTAAGATTTTGATTAGGAGGAGCTATTTTTTTTATTCCCTTTATCATTCACACCTGCCACAGATATAGTATTATTATCAATCAAGTCTTGAACCTTATTTTTCAATGCAAAACATTTCTCAGTATCATGACCAGGTTGATGATGAAATTGGCAAAAGGAATTGTTATCAAAATAAGGAGATGCAAGTTTGGAAGGATCGACTTGTTTTATAGGAGGAAGTTTGATAACATTTTTATGCAATAACTGAGACATAATACTATGCAGAGATTCATTCAAAGGAGTAAATTGTCTTTCTCTTTGGAAAACTTTAGAAATAGGAGGCACAACTATTGTAGCATTCACATGGTTGTTGTTGATTGGATCCTTGAACTTGATGAAGCTTTTTGTTGGTTTGAACTTCGCAAACAATTGTTGAACACTCTCCCCCTTATCACTCAAAGCCATAGGAGTGGATTGCTCCATTTGACTCATGACCAATTGATAATTGTGGAGTGTTGCACACAACTGTAGAAAAGAAGTAAACTTAGACAAAAGAAGCTTTTCCCTTATACCTTTTTGTAAATTAGAAATAAAAAATTCTTTGAATGTCATTATCAAGAACATGAAAAGAAATTTGAGAACACAAATTCTTATATCTACCAATGAAATCAATATATTTTTCTTTAACACCTTGTTTACAATGCATTAAATCAGTCAAAGTGATTCTAGGACCAATGTTGTTTCGAAACTATTGGATGAAAGCATTTTCCAGTTGTTGAAAGGAAGTGATAGAATAAGAAGGCAAAGAGCAATACCATTGCAAGGCCTTATCTCTTAGTGTTCTTGTAAATAGTTTTGCAAGAAATCATAGATCATAAGCAAAATTAGTACAAAAGGTTTGAAATGTTTTGGCATGCGTAAGAGGATCACCAGGGCTTCTTTTAGATGGACGAAATAAGATATGGTTCACGTTTATGATTTCTCCATTGTGAGGAAATTTAGGACACTTGTGGATTGGATAAGAAATAGCCTTCATGGAATATAGCCAAGGATAGCCCAACTTCACACGGAATTGCTTAGAAGGTATGATAACAAAGTCAACATCCAAGGATTTATTATGAATTTCAATAGGAAGGGTGATAGAACCAATGGTAGGACAAGAGAAACAATCAAATAACTTCACAACTACATTAGAAGCATAATATAGTGGTCTATGGAATTGTAAAGTGAAAAGATACTCTTTATTTATGCCATTAACCATGCAAGAGGGATCAATCGGGGCACCATGGCAAGGGATATCCTTAAACTTTGCAACTATGTATAAAGGGCCATCGGGTGCTCTAATGGTCTCACTAGGGTCAAATGTAATACAAGGATCCTTAGGCATATCTTGTGTTTCTACAATATTAACCAAGTTTGGAGCCATAGAGGTGAATTCTTCAGAAGTGAGAGAATTAGGTACAATCTCAATAACGTTAGAGGTATGAGATGGCAACGGATTAGTGAAAATATTAAGATTTTGATTAGGAGGAGCTATTTTTTTTATTCCCTTTATCATTCACACCTACCACAGATATAGTATTATTATCAATCAAGTCTTGAACCTTATTTTTCAATGCAAAACATTTCTCAGTATCATGACCAGGTTGATGATGAAATTGGAAAAAGGAATTGTTATCAAAATAAGGAGATGCAAGTTTGGAAGGATCGACTTGTTTTATAGGAGGAAGTTTGATAACATTTCTATGCAATAACTGAGACATAATACTATGCAGAGATTCATTCAAAGGAGTAAATTGTCTTTCTCTTTGGAAAAATTTAGAAATAGGAGGCACACCTGTTGTAGCATTCACATGGTTGTTGTTGATTGGATCATTGAACTTGATGAAGCTTTTTGTTGGTTTGAACTTTGCAAACGGTTGTTGAACACTCTCCCCCTTATCACTCGGCGCCATAGGAGTGGATTGCTCCATTTGACTCGTGACCAGTTGATAATTGTGGTGTTGCATACAACTACAGAAAGGAAGTAAACTCAGACAAAAGAAGCTTTTCCCTTATATCTTTTTGTAAATTAGAAATAAAAAATTATTTGAATATCATTATCAGGAACATGAAAAGAAATTTGAGCACACAAATGCTTATATCTACCAATGAAATCAATATCTTTTTCTTCAACACCTTGTTTATAATGCATTAAATCAGTCAAAGTGATTTTAGGACCAATGTTGTTTTGAAATTATTGGATGAAATCATTTTCTAGTTGTTGAAAGGAAGTGATAGAATAAGAAGGCAGAGAGAAATACAATTGTAACACCTTATCTCTTAGTGTTCTTGTAACTAGTTTTGCAAGCAATCATTGATCATAAGCAAAATCAGTACAAAAGGTTTGAAATGTTTTGGCATGCATAAGAGGATTACCTATTCCATTATATAGTTCCAATTGAAGGATATCCACATGTTTAAGTGGCACAACTTTAACAATATCAAGAGAAAGTAGGCTCACAACATCAAAGGTGGACACACTAAACTTGGATTGACTCATGGAAGCAATTTGTTGTTGTAAAGAAGACATAGTTTGAGAAAGATTGTTAATTGTCATTTCGGTAGAAGAATTCATGTTAGACATAGGTGATTGAAAAGGTGGTGTAATGTTATTGAGAGAAGGAATGTACTAAGAATAAGGTGATGGGACACTATGATAAGTAGGAATTGGTGATGATTGGGTAGGAAAAGGGACACTTAAAGGAGGAATAAAGTTGTTGAAGGAATTTCCCCCTTGTGTCACACAGATTGGTTGAGGAATAATAGGAATACTCATGGAAGACATAGGTATCGATGAAGGATTAAATGAAGAAGAGTGATTTCCCCCATGACCTATGGTTGTAGGAATGACATTTTGAGTTGAAGTAGTCATAATGTTAGATGTGAAAGTAGGAATACTAGTCATAGGATTTGTCAAAGGAATAGAGGAATTGACTTGTGTTGAAGGTTGTGAATAACCTAGGGTTTTGGTACAACTCTTGGTAGGCATGACATTAGAATCAATAATATGTGCAATGCCACACAATATATCAATTCCATTCTTATCACTCTGAAGCATGTGCTTAAGACCTTAAATTAATAGAAGAGATTCACTATTAGGATATTCTTGGCACATCCATTGTTGAAAGTTATCAAATTGATTATCCAATGTAGAAAGTTGATCTAAAGAAACCCTAGTTAAAGCTTCTTCTTCATCATGAGATCCAACAATGGACACATGATTAGGATGAGAAGAATTAGCATGATCCTCATTAAAGAAGTTACCCAAATGAGGCTCCATCTCCTTGGTAATTAAAACTTGGGAAGCCTTAATTCTAATGCTTTGTATAATAGGGATAGGATAGGTAGGACTAATAGTGGTAAAATGCATGCACTAGAGGGAAAATTTTAATTTTGAATTGTGGAGCAAAGCTTACAAAATTGGGTGATGCAAAATTCAAGAAAATAATGATTACACAATTTGAACTATGTTGGAGGAAGAAGATGACACAATTTCCAAAAATGAAAGGAAATTGGAATTTTAAAATTAGGGCCAAGGGAATACCACTTAATTTTAAAATTAGAATCTTTAAAATCAAGGCAGACTATAATTAACCTCTTAATTTTAAAAATTTTCTTGAAAGTTGCAATGTTGAATTTTGAAGGTATTTTTGAATCTAGAGGGATCAAAAATCGATACAATTGGCCAATCTTTGGTATTTAGGCTATTAAATATAGTCATAACAGTCTCCCAAAATTTAGGGAAAAAAGCCAAGGACCATGGCGAGAATGCACAAGGTCTAACCAACTTTTTTTGAATTTTTTAGGGATGGATATTATGATGATTTTAAAGCTAACCCCAAAAAATTAGCGAATTTTACAATCTCTAGATGGGCCAAATGAAGGCACAAAGGTCAAAATAGGACCCTATTAGGGTTTTGAAGAAACAAAGGGATTGAATCACAATTTTGAAAGGGGTCAAACCTAATTGATAGGGACACCTTGAAAAATGTTCATTAGTCTGAATGTAACTAAAATTGATTTGAAATTCACACAAAATCCAATTAATTTTTAAAATTAGGGTTTAATGACCTAACCACTTAATTTTGAAATTTGAATTTTGAGAAAAAGAGAGGAAATTGAAAATTTTGAATTGTAGGATTGAAGACAAATTTGAGAACAAGCAGAAATCTGAAAATTAAATTGAAATCCAATTTTTTGCAGAAGTTCAATATGATATTTGAAAATTAGGGTTTTAACAAGTAACCTCTTAATTTTATAAATTTTAATTATAGATTGAACAAGACAAAGAGGAAATTGAATTTGACAAACAAAACAACTTTCAGATCTAAGATAACCACAAGCAATTTTTTACAAATCACAAGTTCAATTTTAATTTAAAAACTAGGGTTTTTAAAGAATTAACCACTAAGTTTGCAGAAAGTTGAAACTTGTAACTAAAAAATATGCAATATTATTCAAAGGAAAGCATGCAAGATGTCGGGTTCACCAAAATGTAATGGTGGGAAAATGATGAGTGATGGATCAAGAGGAAAACAACCCTTTCACTCAAAGAGAGATGAGAGTTTCACTATTGATTATCCTTCAAGCACTTTTCACCATTACATTAGGAAGATAAGGGATGAGATAATTCACTAGATTCAATCTCCACACAAAGTTGATGGATTAAATTTTGAATGAATTGAGAATGTTAGGGTGATCCCTTCTTCCTTGTTTGATTTGGAAAGGAAAATGATTAAATTATGTAGTGAAAAAGTGACAAAGAATCGATTATAACTTGAGATCAGAATATGGGATGAAATTGTGCACCTGGATTTTGCAGTAAAATGTCGAGACAAAGTTACCTTGTGAATTTAACGAAAACTTGTCCAAACCGTGGCGAGAATATACATGGTCCTCTGAAAAATCCGCAAAATGAAAAATGGTTTTTCTGCCTCTACAAATGAAGCCCGAATCCAAAAGTATAGTTGCACACCTGCAACCTACACACAAAAAAGAGAGGGAAATGTGTTCAGATTGGGGGTTTACCTTTAGGTCAAACCCCAGTTTTGGAATTAACCAAGTAATGAAAGAAACTACTTGCATGTAGATTTAAATGAAAGACTGAATTGTAAATCACCTCAAGGGAGGTTGTAGTAGTAATGTTGATAGAAATTCTTGTGTGGAATTGAATATTGAAAGAGATCTCCTCTTCAATGGTTGAATCCTTGACTTGAATGCAATACCTAGCCTTGAAGAGAGACTTGAGAATGCTCAATGCTAGAAAAGAATGCTTGAATGCCTGATCGCTTATGCAACTTGAATCTCTCCAACTTCGACCTATACAACTTATGAAACTTCCACTTATGCAAATGAGAGGACGAATTCCCCTTAAATACATGTTGGTGGATTTGAATTTTATCACACGCCGACATCGAGGTTTCCCACCCGAGGCACAACCCAAAAGGCATGCTCGAGGAAGGATCTTGCCCAAAAATAGGGTCGAAATAGGGGTGCCACACCCCTATCCTGGGAGGAAAAGGGCACCATGCCCCTATCCAAGGAGGGACAGTGGCATCACCCCCCTATCCTACCCCTCTCTCTAGGGCACAATGCAGTTGGGGTGATGCAGAGGCCAAGGAAGAAGTTGTTTTTGCAAGCCGAGCACTCTCTAGTCTTTGATTAGGCTAGAGGATTTGAGTTCGCATGCGTGAGGACCCTATTGCAGTTCAAAAATGATAGGCTCACAATTTTATGACACTACAATCTGTCATTAATCATAGGAGATAAAAATTTTCATAATTGCATGATAGATAGTGGGGCTAGTAGTTCAGTTATGCCTAAGGGAGTGACTAAATGTCTACGTATCAAGTATGAGCCTATAAAAAGAGGGGTGGTGCAACTTGATGGCATATCAGTTTAGACTATGGGGGTCATTAGGGATTTAAATCTAACATTGCATTCCTGGTTGGGTTGTAATGTATTGAAAGACATCTTAGTGATTGAACTCCCTGCTCACTTTTCTATTTTCTTATCTAGGGAATTCATTGCAAAGATAGGTGGCTACCTATCTTGTGATTGGTCTCACATGTTGTTTAGGACAAGATATGGCACCAAAGTAACCATTAGGGTTGAGCCTATAGTCAATGATCATATAGAGCCCTATACCCCAAGACCTATTAAGATGAATTGTACCCTCCATGAAGAGAAAGAAGGAATTTTAGTAAGAGAACTTGCAACTCAATTGGAGGAAGTCCTTGATTGCCTACTTGATGAGTGGGAAAATTTATTTCAGTTTAATTCCATAGAGAAGGCCAATGAGAGAGGCCTTGGTACATATTGCATCCATGAAGAGGAAGACCCTATTCCCAATCTATCCAAAGAGAGAAGTGACATGCATGGACTATGGGATATGTTCTTTGATGGCTCAAGGAACAAGAATGGTGCAGGGGTGAGTGTACTTCTTATTTCGTCAAGAGGGGAAAAATATTAATTTTCATTCAGACTTCATTTTTGTTGCACTAATAATATAGCCAGGTATGAAGCTTTAATTTTGGGTCTCCAAACAAAACAAAGAAGAGGGATCAAATCCCTAATGGTGCATGGAAAAAGGGAGTTGGTTGTAAATCAGGTCAGAGATTAGAGAACCACAAAGAACAACCCTCTCAAGTCCTACAAGCATAGAGCATGGGATCTAATTGAAGGATCTGAGGCCTTCAATATTTCTAGTATCCCCAGAAATCATATCAAGAACCCTAATAGATTAGTAGCAATTGGTGAAGAGGGGAAAAAGTTTTGGAAGGATAATAAGATGGTTGGATTGCAAATAGACAAGCAATAAAGCATGAAACACAAACAATGCAATAAAACCCAATTATACCTTGCTTTTACCTTCTTCCTTAATAGAGCTTGGATGAAGTTGAAGTGCACCCAAATGCCTCAAATGTGATGTTGATTTGCTCCTAGATTGCTTGATGTGGTTGCTCTCCTCTACTCAACAAGACTAATGGATTTGATAGGATTTTGATAGGATTATTGGATTGGTTTTGGATGGATAAGATGAATTGGATTAGATGATTGAAGGATTATGAGGGCATGATGAGAAGAAGATAGAAGAGAAATGAACAACATGACAACATATGAGAAGTGGATATATTGTGAGGAGAATAGGCTCCAATTTATGGATTGGAGAAGGCCAATGGAGGGTCAAGATTTATTTCCTTATGGAGGGTTGAGATTGATTTGAGATAGAAGGCATGGATCAAGGGTGCCTTGGGAAAATAAATAGGAATATAAAATTCCTTGGAAAAAAGGGGGGAGAAATTTGAATTTCAAACTTGAGGAATTAAAAATTCCAAAATAAGGATGCATTGAGGGATTCAAAGAAATTTGAATTTCTTTGAGAGGCTCAATGTTGATGTGACATGAGTAGGAATTAAAAAATGAGGGATAATGATAAGCATGATTATGAGAGATTCTAGAAGAATTAATTAGGTTGAGTGGGATTAGGAAAAGTGATTTGTAGGAATCACATGACTAAATTAATTAAAATGAATTAACTGAGTGGGTTTAGAGGAAATAATTATTGGAGGGACTTTAGAAGAATAGAGGAGTAATTAATTTATTTGATAAATTAATTATTGGACAATATTGATATAATTAATTAAATTAGATTTAATTAATACTGAGAAGAATAAGGATAACACAATTAAGTCAATTAATTATGGTGGGAGGCTTAAATTAATTAAATATTAATTTTAGGTGTCAACATTTTGCCCCTCTTTGATATTTTGTCATGAAATGATGTTATATCAAAGAAGAATAAACATAGTGGAAGAAAAGGATAAGGATTGGTAGCATGATGCCCTAGTCATGAGATGAGGAAGACATGCGAGTTCGAAGAACATGGGTGTGTTCTCGAAATGGAATTAGAAGAATGAGTGATGAAAGGATGAAGATAATGAAAGAGGGAAATAGGATGGATTGGAGTGTTGTGAATGAAATGAGACAAAGAAATGATAATTGGACTAGATTTCTTGTTGAGCAAGTATAGAGACAAAACCTAGATTTGATATTGCCATGGATAGTCTACACCACTGATTACAAGAACCAGGATGATATGAAGATCTAATGCATGGACTGACGCTCAATCAAATAGGAATGCCTTGCACACAATCATGCAAGTATTGATAAACATTAATGTAGGGTTGTCAGTTCATACAAGGAAGACCTTCAAACATACCATGCCATGAAAACTATGCCCCATTATACACCAGCCAAGACATACCAAGATATAGGATGATCAAGGCGGTCCTGAACAAGTATAGTCCTAGGACACAAGATGAAAACAAAATAAAAAAGCTCAAGCATGCAAAAGAAATGCACATGACCAACTGACATCTATTTCCAAGATTAGGACTTGGATTTGGATAAACTGTCGGACTAGGGAAGGATACATCTGATGGGCAGGTGATGGATTTGGATGAACTGCCAGACATGAGAAGGATTCATCCTGATGGGCAGTGTGGATAGATTGATGGATGACAAAATACAAATTGGATGTGCAAGATCTATAGATGAGAGGATTGCCACTTGGATTTTATTAGAAAAGTATGGATGGGTGCTTGGATTAGGAACAAGTCAGTGCAAGCTCAGTTTGATGGATTGGATAGGATTGGAAGAAGGATAAATGATTAGATAGGATGAAAAGGGGGATGGATGATTGAATAGGATTGGATTAGGGATGGGATTAATAATTGAATTGGAAGAGATGGAGAATATGATTAGATAAGATAGGATTAGATTAGATATTGGATTGGATGGGGTGGATTGGTGGATAGAATTTGATTGAATGGAACCAATGACAAGGAGGAGAACCAAGGATTGGTAAGAGGATGGACAAATGGAAGGAGGGAGTTATTGTTTGGATAGATGGATCAAGTGGATGGAAGGTAAGATGGTGGAGACCCAAGGACTATGTTGCAAATGAGTGCAATGCCCCACACTAGAGGTAGTGGAATTAAAGATGCAAGGATGGTGGATAAAGATGTATGAGGTGGAAGGATAATGTGTAATGCATATGGATGGTAGAGGATTAAGGCTTGTGTTTTGCAAACCGTGCCTGCATATACATTATTTTACCTCTATATGATCAAGATGAAGGATAGGGATGGGCGATTCATTTTCATAGGATGAGGGATATGAGATGGAGGATATGGATAGGATGTTCAAGATCAAAGATATGAAAGGAGAATGGACTTAGATACGATGTAGATGGATGGGAGGATTGCATGGATGAAGCTTGCCCCCAATTGTAGAGTGCAGGGGGATGAGGGGATTATGCATGATGCTTGTTTGATAAGTTTACATCATGGTACTTACCCAAGGCACCACAAGGAGTGGTTTTCACCATTGGATGAAATGATTTTTCTTTACTTTTTTTTTGAATTTTTTTTTTGTATTTTTTTTTGTTTGATTTTTTATTTTGAATTTTTGGAATAGTTTGCATGGATAAGGATGAGGATGAGTAGATGTGGAAGATAATGGATGCATGAAAGAGGAAGGTAGGACTTGTTATCACTATTTTAAATTTTTGGATAATATTGTTCTCTGGCTCTTTAAGGTGTGAAATGGTATACATATACCCTTCATGTTGCCTCTGGGTTTTAGGTTCGAGGGTTTAAGAAGTTGCCTTATCCCCTTTTTAATTTCCCGCATTCTATTTACTTTTTCCACTTAAGTGGAAGGGTCACTCTATCATGAAAGTGTCCCCCCCTTTAGGTTTTCCCTAGGCGGGTTTTAAATATATTTTCAATTTTTACGCCTTTGCCTATGTCTTGTCTTAATCTTGGTCAAGCTTCTTAACAATCATGCAAGTCACAGTTGATCCTACAGTGTGTGTTGTTTCGCTGGAAGAAGATGCCTATAGTTTAGCATTCGCAAAGTGGCGAAAAGGGTAAGCAGGGCTGGCCAAAGGATTGTTTGTCAGCTAAAAGGAATGCATCTTGTATTGGATCCAATGGCTCATGTTGCTTTGCTAGCCCAAGATGCATGTTATTTATCCTCTACGAAATAGCGAAAGAGTTGGCAGGTCCCAGAGGTAAGCAGTTCCTTTGGTTAAAGGATGATCAGTGTGGAGTTGATCCAATGGTGTGCATAGATTCGCAGCCGAAAGATGTTCGTGTTTTACCTTTCACGAAGTAGCGAAAAGGTGGAGGGCCCGGGCAAGGTGGTTATGAAGAGGTTAATAGACAAGCAGTTTCCAAAGATCTAACGAGTGTCATTGCTTCATGAAGAAGAGTTGCCTGAGGTTTAAAGTCTATGAAGTAGCGAAAGGGTTGGTAGGCCCAAAGGATAAGCGGCTCATGGTTTTAAAGACCGATCAAGTGGTAATTGATCGGATGGTTCGCGTTAATTCGCAGCGTCAAATCAAATGAAGATTACTGTTCATGAAGTAGCAAAATGATGTGGCCGTCACATGATGGATGACATGGCAGGACAGATGGGTTGCTCCGTTGGGAGAAGTGGTGAGTTGTTAGATGCACGTGGCTCCAAAGGATTGTTGAGGGCCCACTTTGATTTAACCGGTAGTTGTGTTAAAAAATGGTAAAGTAAAATATGTGGTGGCCCTAGAATGGAGCCCGATGGAGTTATCTGAGTCAATAGTCGACTGACACATAACATTCATTCATTGGTGATGAAACAAAGCAAGTGGTTTCCAAGCCGAGGGACCACTTTAAAGGTTTGAGTACGTTAAATGGTGTACATCTCGAGGTGGATCCAACGATGGGTGTTGTTTCGCAGACCGAAGATGCAAGGTGGTTAGCATTCACGAAGTGGCGAAAACCGCTAGCAGTGATGGTTGTGTGCGGTTAGTAGAGAATATTGGTGGTCACCATCAGCTGTAAAGATTGAGTGAGTGGTAATTGATCGAACGGATAGCGTTGTTTCGCATGATCGAAGTGCACAAGGTTTACCTTTCATGAAGTAGCGAAAGGAAGGTGGGGCCAGTTACTAACACAGAAGGACCAGGGGAAGTAAAGGTAGTGCAAGTTTCCAAGGATCCGATGAATGGAATTGCTTCACAAAGGAAAGGTGTGAGGGTTTTAAACTCTACAAAATGGCGAAAAAATGAAACAAGGAAATACTCGAAAAACTTGTGATCCATTGGAGCCCATTTTTGAATTCAATTTGCGAATTCAATTCTGAGTTGATGGCAGAAGCATGCGGGATTAATGTCTCAATTCAATGACAAGTTTCTATATTAAGGTCCACATCAAATGAATATTGGCACCAATTCGATGAGTTTGTTGCAGAGGAGCTGGTGAAGAGCGAATTTCTTTGGGCAAATAATAGGTTTTTTATTTCTTGCTTGCTAGTTATAGTTTGAAAATCGGTACTTTCTCTATGCTTGCCTTATCAGAATTTTGTTTGAATGTCAATCGATATAATTGCATTAATGGGATGGCACCAAGAAGGGATTTCACAAGGAAGGTAATTTATCAAGATAGAAACATGTGATGATTTCCTGGAACAATTGACCATGTCCACGAATGTTGCAGCCAAAATCAAAGAATTGGTTCCTAAGGCCCCTTGTCTAAGGATTGGAGATGGTTTGTATGACAAAGGTAGATGGTTAAGGGATTCACAAATAAGGATTTTAGGGCTGGGTCTTTTTAAAGTGGGATTCGGTCAGAGACATGCCAGTGCCCCAATGAATAGCATATGGGAACTAGATGTGGGGAAGCTCATAGTCCCTAGGGTTTTTATGGATGTAGACTTACTAAACCAGATCGCACACAATTATGATCATGTTGCTAGATGTGTGAGGAATGTCAATGGAGGAGCCCTGATACAGATGAATGATGATGAGTTCAGGAATGTTTTTAAGCTAAGTGAGGCATCAAATTTATTAGAGCCTATTGATTTTGAAACATTGGCCCAGGTTTATAATGTGCAGAGAGAGCACCTTAGGAGTGGCCCTTTGAAGGATTTTTTTGTTAAAATAGGAGGGTTAACTGTAGTGGGCCCTAGCACCATGGAACCCTTCTCCTTGAATTTGGTCACTTTAAGGGCCAAAGGTATGTATTGGTCACTATGTCAAATCCTTGGGGAAGATGTTGAAACAACCATGCCAACCCATTATATGTTAATGATGGCACCAATTTTGAACCCCTCTCTAGCAGTAACATTTGATTATGCACCTTACCTCACTGATGCAATTCATACAGGGCTGGTAGGGATATAAAAAGGTAAGGTGGATAGGACTTTTGGATGGTATTCTCTTCTAATGTACATATTCTTGTTCAAAGGAGCTGATTATTTTGCTAAGGAAATGGACTTGGTCAAAGAAAAGGAAGGTGAGGAGATGCCTGTGCAACTATGGAGCACAATTTTGTCTTGGGATGGAGAGGATGCTAGTTACTTGAAGTTTGATACATGCTTTTCATCTAGGCTTAGGATTCTTTTATGCCCATAGAACCTTAGGATCCCAAAGGCTCTTTTGGAGTTCCTCGGGCCTAAGGAGTTTGCTGAAGGTATTAAGATTGTCCAGAATTAGGGTGATATGTATTTGTACCCTGTTTCTATAGTTTTCAGAGTTTATGGTTTCAGAGGAACTCCATATTTATTGCCTTATCAAGTCCCACTGAAGATAGGAATTGCAGAGGTCCTAAGGTAAATTGGAGGTGTGCAAGAGGCAAAGCTAACAAATAGGGGTAAAGGGACTATATTCCCAACTGCTACCATGGCCCATCAATTCGTGATCACCAAAGGTGGTTGGAAATTCTTTGATGACTTTTTTCAACCATATAGGTTGTCTACTGCAGTAACCAGGTTTGCTGACCCTGAGGATTTTTTCAATGACATGTTCAGGAAGAGAGCAGTATGCAAAGGTAGGCCACACCAATTTCATTTCCCTGAGGACCTAATGAGGAATGAATTCAGTTTGGATGAGCAAGAATTGATGAAAGAAAAGTGGGTGGGATACAAAAAGGGTCTGGATTTGCTAAAGCCATCCCTCCCGGTGATTATGTCATGCCTAAAAAGCCAAGATATAGTGTATTGATGCCAGTAACAAGTGAGCCCTCCACTTCAAGAGGGAAGAGAATAATTGAAGATTTCATTGACATCCAAGAATCCCCTAAATGGCAAAGGGTGGGGAAAGAAGTGCAAATAGGTTAACCTCTGTACTCTCCATCTAATTCCCCTATCCATATAGGAGATGAACAAGTAGTAGCAGAACAATTGTTGTAGTTAGGAAGCCCTGGAGAGATTGCTTACACCTATGAAGAGATGCAAGAGGGAATGCCAGAAGAGCCACCTAGTGCTGAGATGAACTTAACTGAAGATGAGTTCAAAGGGAAAGAGTTAGACCCGACTATCAAGCAATCTAGTGAAGAGTTCCTAGCTGACAACAATTTTGTCACAACAGGGGCCTTCATGCAATTTGTATGGAAACAAAACATTAGACAATTCAAGGTAAGGTGTGAAAAGAGAATGAGTGAGTAGCCTCACAAAGAGACAACCTTAGTGGAGGAAGAAATTAAAAAAGAAATGATGGCTGAATTTAAAGCCATCACTCCTAAAGAAGGAAGGGAAATAGTGTCAAAGGTTTGTGTTCTACTCCTCCTTGAATGGGATATAGTAGATGCCTTGGTACTTGAAGCAGTCAGGAAAGAGACCAAGCCTATGGAGGGAGTGACATTCAGAAAAGATAATGTTGCTCTGGTCATATGGTCCCTAAAGAGGGATGAAAGTAGAAGAAGGAAGGATACCTCAGGATTTAGTTTTCTAGGAGGCATGATAGTAAAAAGAGTTCAAGATATAGGGGTGGTAGAGGCTGCTAGCACAGTTTTAGAAACTACAAAATTTAGTGTAGCAGTGGCAGAAAAGGAAGCAAAGGAGAAATCTAATCTCGACCTGAAATTAGAAATAATCTTGAAGGCTTATAATAAGGCCAAAGAAGGAATAGCTAACCGAGATAACATCATTGCTGAATTGAAGCGTCAATTGGTAGGACAGTACAATTAAGGTGAGTCCTCTACTCTAATGACAGCTTCTTCTCTTGCACAACCTCCATCCACTAGTCCCATCATCAAATTTCCCCCTTCTCCTATGCCTTCTAGTTTTCAACCAGTTGAGACCATTCAGCATGAATTGGAGAAGTTAAAACGGGCTCAAGTCCTATTTGCAAATAAATATGAGGAAAAGGTAAAGGCCACAATTTTGAGCTTTGCTGTCACAATAGGATCTTCCATGGTGCACAATAGCATGAAGAAGATTATTGATATTTGGAATGAGTTGAATGAAGACAAGGCTATTCTGGAGCCAATTTTGTATAAGTGGATGCCTAGGGAAGTGGATCTAGATCCTATGTGTGCATCCTATGATGAGGTAGGATCGGATGCCATTATTAAATCCACTTGTGAAATGGAAAAAGGAATGACAAAGCTGATAGAAGGAATAGTTGGTATAGAGAGGAAAATCAACTTGTATAAGAAAGAATATACTGAGCACAAGTTTGAATTATTTCCTGGGGTTTTTGTTAATCCAAATCAGCTAAAAGACAAACAAGCATGGCTTGATGAATTAGGAGCTCACTTGTCTCTAAGGGTGAATGGAATCATTAATACAGATGACACATCCCTATTTGTCAAGACAGTTGAAGAAATAGAAAAGATAAAGTCACACTATGGCTTTTTGAATTCAGAGGTTAATAAAGTGATAAACTCTTGGAAAAGGTTAGTTAAGTTGAAGGAAAAAATTGTTAGCTTCTCATGGCCTACTGATGACATGTTCCAAGAGTGGACCAAGAAGTATGCGGTGCAAGAAGAAGGAATCCCAGAGTAGTTAGAAGATGCTATAGAGGAGCAACAAACTGAAGAGGTCGTTGATACTGAAAAGGACTTGTAATTGTTTCTTGGAGGACATTGTGGTTTGTAACAAACTTTTATTAGGAATGTCTGAAGCTTGTATGCATCCATAATGTTATAAATGGATACCAGGAATAATAGAAAAAGGATCACAAGAATTTTTGTAAAGAAACTTTGAAGAAATATATCTGTGTTTTTTCTAGCTATTACAGAGAATACTCTGAGTCATGTAAAATTATTTTTTCAAAATGAATATAAAGATACAGATCAATACTTTTCAGGCCTAAATCTGTGTTGTCTTCTGGTGTGCACTCATTAATTTGTTGGTTTCATTTGAATAGTCTAGGGTTATTTGATTGAACATGGATTGGGAGGATGTCATATGGATATGTTTCTACCTTTTCTCTTCAAGGAAGAGGAATTAAATATGCGTGAAATATCTCTATCAATAAATCAATTGTTTGCTCATTTTGAATATGATGAACGGTTTTAGTTTTATGAAGATAAAACTCATGTATATGTAAGGCATGTGTGGGGTTAACTAGGGCTAAGGTGGTGAAATGTATGAGATTGTTTAGTTTTGGAACTCTAATTTGATTTGGGTGACTCTGTAGCCTGAATAAGGCACTGGTATCCAATCGTGGGATTCTTTCTATATTTCTTTCAATGTTTTAGTTTCATTGAGGTGATGAAATCCATGGGTTTTTAGCACTGGTTTATTATGGATTTCAATCTTAAACTGTGAAAATATTCACAGAAGGTATACCCACCAGAACTTTGGATAGGTTCAAAGTGTAGAAGGTTTTGAAACCTTGTTATATGTTATTCTTGAGTTCTATTTTCCTGATCTCTTCATATGCAAATAGAGTTAGTTAATTTCTTACAGGAGGGATAGAAGGGGAATCAAAATTTGAGAAAAACAAAAGTGGCAACTTTGCTGGATCGATTCATAGTGTGTATCTATGTTACAGTTTGGTGCTTGAACTAGTTCAGAATTTTGTCTGGATATCTGTGTGTGTGTGGCAGATTATATTATCTCTCATTTGTTCTATCCTTTTCTCTGGAAATCCTCCTGATTTTTTTTAAAGTCTTTGCAAGATATTTGTCAAAACTTGTTTTCTTATTTCCCTACAATTTGTGTGGGTGACGACTCTGACAAGTATAACCAGTCCTTTTAAATAAGTATAACTCTTTTAAGAAAAACAAGTATAATGTAGAGAAGAAGGAACACCAGGTCTTTCATGAGGAAGCATCCTCAAGAGACGTTGCAAGAGGGATTACCTGAATAGGCACAGAGAGGCCAAAAAAGATCAGTAGTACATGAGCCATCTCATGCTGCCTGGGTACAAAACAGTATTAATATGAGTAAGTCATCTGAAAGACCCATATATGCAAATTCAAATTCTTCTTCCCGCGAATCTGAGTAGGACATTCTGGGTTTCCATTCTGGTTTGTTTGGTAATATTGAAGATGTCCCAGTTTTAAATCGGAGGATCTCTCATGCTAGTTCATCTGGGAAGGATGGGAATAGTTCAAATATTAAGATAGATTCTGTACCTAGAACAGTTGATGGAAACATTAGTTTAATTGATATCGACCAAGTCAATGTGTCAGATTCTGAAGAATGTTCCCTGATGAAGATAAGGTATCCCAAGAAATTGAAACCCTCAATAGAAGAGTCCATCACTTAATTTCCTTAAGAGCACAAAAAGAAGAAAATAAAGAAAAGGAAGTGAAAGCTCACTTAATTGAGAGGGATAGGCTCCTAAGATAGATTGTTGATCTTGAGTTATTCACCCAAGAGAAGGCTAAGAGTGAGGAAGAAGGTCTAGTCATTAGAGAAATTCTAGTTTCCAAGACCAACCCTGCATACAAATCTGTTGTGCAACTGAATAGGGAAGTCCTTAGTGACCCACAACCTGTTAGAAATAATGTTGAAAAAGGGAAATAGAAGTGCGTGGAAGATGGGTCTGAATCTAAGACTACAGCGGAAATCTCTCATATGCTATCTACACATGAGAGAGAGATAGATAGGATGAGGAAAGAGAAGGAAGATCTGCAAAGGGAGTTGGAAAAGGCTGAATTAGAAGAAGCCAATCAAGAGATTAAAAGGAAGATTAATTATCTAAAGGCTCCTCCTATCAATTTTCCTTCAGCAGACCCAAATTAACTTGTTCCTCATCAAGCCTCACTCCCTTCAATCAAAATTCAGTCAACCTTGCCTATGAGCACTACCCTAGTTAATCAAGCCCCTGTTACTAACCAAGGTAACCAAATCCCTTTGACTCATGGCCCTAATGTAAGAATGAACATGGGAAATAACCTTGTTGCTAATCAATTTCAGCGAAGACCCATTAACTTGGAGTTATACAGACAACTCTTCTTTGATGGAATCCCAGGGTATCCTAACCATGTTCCTACTGAATTAAGGGATAGACTCCACAAATTTGCTGGTAATAATGTAGTTAGTGCAGAAGAGCACCTTAAATCTTTTGGTGACTTGATAAATGATTATGAAATTGTAGATGAAGATGTCATCATGAAATTGTTTGTACAGTCCTTAGTAGACGATGCAAGGGATTGGTATAGAGGTCTCCCTGTAAATAATATTGGGTCTTGGGAAGATTTTAAGAACTGCTTTCAAGAACAATATGGTGACAAAACAAATGTGAGCTTCATGCTCAATGAGTTCAATAATATTAGAAAGTCTGATAATGAAATTGTCATAGACTTCAATGCTAGATTTCAGAAAGCAATGCCCAAGCTCTATCAAGTAATGAGGTTAGATGATAATATGTGTCCAAATACTTATTACAATGCTTTTGATTCTAAAATGGTCTATATTCTAAGGGATTAAAATCCACATAGTCTGAGGGATGCATTTAGGATTGCCATTAATGTGGAGAGTAATAGGAAAGCATCTAGGAAAGTAGGAAGGAGAACTGATGGAAGGTTGTGGCAAGAATCAAAATAGCAACCTAATAAAGTTGCTAAAGAAGATGACAAAATAGAGAAATTAGTGATTTCCATGAAAGATCTTACTACCAAGGTGAGTAAAAATGATAAGCCTCATTACAATTAGCAAGATAGGCCTCCTAGATTGCATGACATGCCTTACAATAAAACCTGGAAAGATGGAAAACCTCAAAATGAGAAGCCAAAAAACACTCAGAACCAAGATACCCCAGATCCTTTGAAAGGAGGAAATGTTCATAATATGGAGAATACTCCTTGGTGCATGGCTTGTGATGGACCACATTCTCCTCATCAATGTGTTGTAGCTCAAGCCCTCGAAGAATCCATGAGAAAAGAGGCTAAACCTGATATTAATATGTTTGAAACTATTATTGAAAGTGATGATGAGTCATTACAAAGTGAATTTAGTGAATGTGATGTACTAAATAGTAATAGATCTTATCAAGGACAGTTGACACTTGATTGGCATCCTACTTTGAATGTGGTAACAATTGAAGATGAAGAAGTTCATCTCTGAAGACCCAGTGATGAAGAAGTAAGAAATCTTACTAAGGCTGCCATAGCCAAAGACAAGCATAATGACAATTTGAGAAGTAGTAAGAAGGATGGGGATCAAGGTGAACCTGGCTCAATGTTCATAAAAGAAGTATCCCAGAAGAAAGCAGCAAGTAATGCCACCTTGCCTCAAGATGGTCAAGAAAAGAATAACCAAATTAAACATGTGGCCAAAGGTATGAATAATAATGCTACTGGTGATATACAATGAACTACCACAATGAAGAAGGAAAGTCAGCCTAAGATAGAGAAAGTTAAGACTAATACTGAGTTGATCAATAATTCCACTTTTGATATGACTCAGGCTCTTACCCAGATGAAGGTCACAGTCCCATTGATAGAATTATTGAAAATAAAGGAACATAGAGAAGCTGCTTTATCTTTATTTTCAAAGATATCT
Source organism: Cryptomeria japonica (assembly GCF_030272615.1). Taxonomy (NCBI): domain Eukaryota; kingdom Viridiplantae; phylum Streptophyta; class Pinopsida; order Cupressales; family Cupressaceae; genus Cryptomeria; species Cryptomeria japonica. Next base: position 617,649,244 of record NC_081408.1, on the reverse strand, counting down.
GATAGTAGCACAAGTTTTCCTTCAGGTTCAATCAAGGATGAAAAGGATCATGAGCTGCAAACCTCAAAGGTATATGTTGGAACTACTATTACACAAGAGCCTTCGCAAGTTGATCCTTTCTATGTTACTTTGTTAGTAAATAACTGGTTAATTAAGAACTATATGATAGATTCTGGTGCAGCTGCAAATGTGATGCCATACGGTGTCATGAAAGAATTAGGGTTGTCAGTAAGTACAGTGTATGGGAAGTGTTATGCTATGGACAACAAAGAAGTGCCAGTGATAGGTACAATAAAAGATGTGGAAGTAAAAATAGCAGCATTCCCTGAAGCAACATGTAAGATGGATGTCATAGTAATTGATACAAAACCTCACTATGGCATGTTGTTATCTAGACAATGGGCTGCAGCAGTAGGTGGAAATGTTCAGTTGGATCTATCATATGCTACTATCCAAACCAATGGAAGCTGGGTTAACTTGTATAGAGAACCACGTACCCCTAGAGTAATTGAGAAAATAGACCCTAGTATGCTAAATTGTATGATTGATGTGGATCTTGACAGTTTTAGAATACAACCAATTTTACCTTAGTTGAAGAATACTGATTCTATTGTGACTGAATTGGAATCTCAACAACATGATTTGTGGCACATGTATTTTGATGGAGCTTTCTCTAAAGAAGGATCTGCAGCAGGAGTTCTTTTTGTATCCCCATCAGGTATAACCTTCAAATATTCCTTTTTGCTAGCCTTTCAATGTACAAACAACACTGTCGAATATGAAGCCTTGTTACTAGGGCTTGAAGTTGCAAAAAGGCATGGGATTCAGTTGTTAAGAGTGCTAGGAGATTCAAAGTTGGTTGTTTCTTAGGTTAGATCTAAGTATGAATCTAAAAATGATCATTTGAAAAGATATAAGCATGCAGTGTGGGATGTGATTAAACATTTTAGTGCATTCTCTATTAATTGGATAGAAAGGTCAAAGAATATAATGGCTCATTTCTTAGCAAATGTTGCATTAAAAAATGATGATATAACACTAATCAGTGTATCCACGGTTGAGATAAAAGGTAGGCCCGCTATTCCTGATAATGTATATAATTGGCAAGTGTTTGCAGATGATGAAGACATTCCCAGATTCATACAATGCATTGATGACTATGATGGACAAAAAATTGATTGCAATGCATTGGTAGAAGTGGTGGAAGATAGGGGAATTGCGTTTGGGAATGACATGGTTCAACTGGAAACTAATGAAATACCTAAAGGATTAGTAGAATTGGAGGGTATGTTTAGTTACAATGACAGTCATTTGCATCAGCAGTCAACCACCAAGTTAGATGAATTGGAAGAAGTAAACTTGGGGACAGAATCATCCCCTAAGTTGGTTTATATTGGAAAAAAATTGTCTCCTCATGTCAGAGTTAACCTTATTAACTTGTTGAAAAGATATAAGCATGTTTTTTCCTAGTCTTATGAAGATCTGAAGGCGTATAGACAAGACCTATTTCAGCATGAAGTCCCCTTGCTCCCAGATGCTAAGCCTTTCAGATAGAAACAAAGACCTATCAACCCCCTGTTGGAATCTAAAATGCAACAAGAGTTAACCAAGCTGAGGGAAGGGGGAATCATTAAGCCTATAAGGCATTCATCATGGGTGTCTAATTTGGTCCCAGTTAGGAAGAAGAATGGGGACATAAGGCTCTGTGTTGATTTTAGGAACCTGAATGTTGCTTCTTTAAAAGATAATTATTCTTCTCCCAATATGGAAGCAATGTTGCAGAGAGTAACTGGTTGTGACCTGTTGTCTATGATGGATGGGTTCTCAGGATATAACCAGGTGTTAGTGAAAGAATCTGAACAATTCAAGATTGCTTTTACCACCCCTTGGGGAACATATGTATATGTAAGAATGCCTTTTGGTTTGAAAAATGCTGGAGCTACTTTTCAGAGAGCAATGGATGTAGCTTTCAAGGAATTCATTAACATTATCATGGTAGTGTATCAAGATGATTTAACATGTTTCTCCAAAAGGGTGGATGTCCACTGTGGGCACTTGGAAAAGGTTTTCAATAAAGCTTTGGAATTGGGTGTCTCCTTAAATCCAAAAAAGTGTCATTTTGCTATCACTGAAGGGAAGCTACTTGGGCATATTGTCTCCGAGGAAGGGGTTAGAATAGACCCTAAAAGAATTGAAGCCATAAAAAATGTACCTGAGCCAAAAAGTGTTAAAGGTATCCAGTCTTTCTTGGGTAAGGTAAATTTTGTTAGAAGGTTTATCGCTAATTTTGCAGAAATAGTTAAACCCATTGTTAGATTGCTTAAGGGATACAAAGTTTTGTTGGGATGAGGAAGCTTCAAAGGCTTTCGGTGAAATTAAAAGGGCTATCTAGGAGGCACCAGTGTTGAAGTCCCCTGACTACAATAAGCCTTTCTCTTTGTTTTCTTTTGCTTCATATCATACAGTGGCTACAGTTCTTCTACAAAAGGATAATTAAGGATATGAACATCCTATAGCTTTTTATAGCAAATCTTTACAAGCTGCAGAGCTAAAATATGAAATCATTAAGAAACAAGCATATGCTTTGGTTAAGGATGTGAAAGCATTTAGGCCATATCTTGTAAATGCACAAGTAATTTCTTATGTCCCACATGCGGCAGTCAAGGACATTTTGTCTCAGTCCAAGGTCACTGGTAAAAGATGCAGATGGATAACCAAAATTCAGGAGTTTGATTTAGAGATTAAAATTACTAAATTGGTAAGAGGCTTAGGTCTTGCTAAGCTAATGGCTGAATCAAACCTTTTTGATGTTGAGGTGAATAATGTTGAAGTTAAGGACATCCTGGTCACAAGTATTGAGACAAATCCCTAGTATTCAGAGATAGTACATTTTTTAAGGGATGCAACATATTCAGAAGAAAATGACTCACAATTAGAGAAGAACATTGAAGTTGAAGTCTCAGAAGTATGTTCTTATTTAGGGTGATCTATATTGGTGAAACAAAGATGGGGCATTGTTGATGTGTTTAGACAAATCCCAAGCTAAAAGGATGTTAACTGAAATGCATGATGGAGTATGTGGAGGTCACTATTCTGCCAAAACAATAGCTGGTAAGATAGTCCGGGCTGGATATTATTGGCCCACTTTGTTTAAAGATGCCCATGAACATGTTCGGAGATGTGGCCCATGCCAAAACTTTTAATCTAAATTCAAGTATGAGGGATCCTTACCCCTCAACCTAGTCATAGTAGAAGCCCCTTTTGTCCAATGGGGCATTGATTTTATTGGAGAAATAGTTGAGAAATCAGGAAGAGGTCATAGGTGGATTATAGTGGCTATTGATTATTTCACTAAGTGGATTGAAGCTATACCCACTAGAAGAGCCACAATCAAGGTTGTTATTGACTTCTTGATGGATAATGTTATAACCAGATTCGGTGTTCCTGTGAAACTGGTAATGGATAATGCCATGAGCTTCAGATCAGAGAAGTTCATTGAATTTTGCACCAGTCATGGAATAATTATGTCCTATTCTTCACCATATCATCCTCAGGGTAATGGGCAAGCTGAATCCAACAATAAGAGCCTTCTGAACATTATTAAGAAAATCCTTGAGGAGAACAAAAGGTCTTGGGACCAGAAGTTGAAGTTGGCCCTATGGGCAGACAGGGTTACTGTCAAGAAAGCAATTGGGGTTTCACCTTTTTAATTGGTCTATGGCACACAATCTAGGGTGCCAGTCAATAATCTTCTTCCAGTATACAAGTTCCTGCAAGCTGAAGACATGGAGTTATCTGAACCTATGGAAGACAGAATGATTCAGATGGTGGAGGTGGAGGAAATCAGATCTTTGGCCCATAAGAGGAATTTGAAGATCCAGTTGCAATCCAAATACTTGTTTGATAAAACAACCACACTGAGGAAGTTTCAAATTGGTGACCTAGTTCTTCAATGGAATGCAAGAGGGCAAGATAAAGGGAAACATAAGAAATTTGAATCATTATGGGTAGGCCCTTCTATTGTTGGTGATATGAATGGAAAAGATTCATATTTTTTGCAAATAATGAATGGTGAGGTATAGGAATTTCCAGTGCATGGACAATTCCTGAAACATTACTTCTCTTAAATCCATGCACAATAGGTCTTAGTTTGTATATACTTAGGTTTGTTTTTGTTGGTTGTTTTTGGGCTTGTGTTTGGTCTATTCTCCAGCATTTCTGAATTCTTGTGTTGATCTTGCAATCAACCATCCCCATTCAGAGCCATTGTTATCAGTGTTTTAAATTTTTGGATAACTTTGTTCTCTGGCTCTTTAAGGTGTGAAATGGTATGCTTAAACCCTTCATGTTGCCTCTGGGTTTTAGGTCCAAGGGTTTACAAAGTTGCTTTTTCCCCTTTTTAATTTCCTATGTTCTATTTCTACATTACTTTTTCCACTTAAATGGAAGGGTCGCTCTGTCATGAAAGTGTCCCCCCCTTTAGGTTTTCCCTAAGTGGGTTTTAAATATATTTTCAATTTTTACGCCTTTGCCTGTGTCTTGTTTTAATCTTGGTCGAGCTTCTTAACAATCATGCAAGTCACAGTTGATCTCGCAGTGTCCGTTGTTTTGCTGGAAGAAGATGCCTACAGTTTAGCATTCGTGAAGTGGCGAAAAGGGTAAGCGGGCCCAACCAAAGGATTGTTCGTCAGCTAAAAGGAATGCATCTTGTATTGGAACCAATGGCTCGTGTTGCTTCGCTAGCCCAAGATGCATGTGATTTATCCTCTGCAAAATAGAAAAAGAATTGGTGGGTCCCAGAGGTAAGCGGTTCCTTTGGTTAAAGGACAATTAGTGTGGAGTTGATCCAACTGTGTGCGTAGATTCACAGCTGAAAGATGTCTGTGTTTTACCTTTCGCGAAGTAGCGAAAAGGTGGAGGGGTCGGGCAAGGTGGTTACAAAGAGGTTAATAGATGAGCAGTTTCTAAAGATCTAATGAGTGTCATTGCTTCGTGAAGAAGAAGCGGGTCATGGTTTTAAAGACTGATCAAGTGGTAATTGATTGGATGGTCCGCATTAATTTGTAGTGTCGAATCAAATGAAGATTACCGTTCCCGAAGTAGCGAAATGATGTGGCCGTCACATGGTGGATGACATGGTAGGATAGATGGGTTGCTCCATTGAGAGAAATGGTGATTTGTCAGATGCACGTGGCTCCAAAGGATTGTTGAGGGCCCGCTTTGATTTAACCGGCAGTTGTGTTAAAAAATGGTAAAGTAAAACATGTGGCAGCCCTAGAATGGAGCCCGATGGAGTTATCTGAGTGAATAGTCGACCGACACGTAACATTCATTCGCTAAAAGAAATTAGTTTCCAAGCCAAGGGCCCACTTTAAAGGTTTGAGTATGTTAAATGGTGTACATCTCAAGGTGGATCCAATGATGGGCGTTGTTTCGCAGCCTGAAGATGCAAGGTGGTTAGCCTTCGCGAAGTGGCGAAAACAGCTAGCAGTGATGGTTGTACATGGTTAGTAGAGAAGACTGGTGGTCACCGTCAGCTATAAAGATCGAATGAGTGGTAATTGATTGGATGGCCAGCGTTGTTTTGTACGATCGAAGTGCACAAGGTTTCCCTTTCATGAAGTAGCAAAAGGAAGGTGGGGCCCGTTACTAACACTGAAGGACCAGGAGAAGTAAAGGCAGTGCAAGTTACCAAGGATCCGATGAATGTTGTTGCTTAGAGAAGGAAAGGTGTGAGCGTTTTAAACTCGACGAAATAGCGAAACAACAAAACAGGGAAATACTCAAAAAACTTGTGATCCGTTGGAGCCCATTTTTGAATTCAATTTGCGAATTCAATTCTGAGTTGATGGTTGAAACATGCGGGATTAATGTCTCAATTCAATGCCAAGTTGTCGTATTAAGGTCCAGATCAATTGAATATTTGCACCAATTCGACGAGTTTGTTATAGAGGAGCTGGTGCAAAGCGAATTTCTTCAGGCAAATAACAAGTTTTTTGTGTCTTCCTTGCTAGTTACAGTTTAAAAATCAATACTTTCTCTGTGCTTGCCTTATCAGAATTTTGTTTGAATGTCAATTGATATAATTGCATTAACAGCATGGCAACAAGAAGGGATTTTACAAGGAAGGTAAATTATCAAGATAGAAACATATGTGATGATTTCCTAGAACAATTGACCATGTCCACAAATGTTGCAGCCAAAATCAAAGAACTGGTTCCTAAAGCCCCCTCTCTAAGGATTGGAGATGGTTTGTATGACAAAGGTAGATGGTTAAGGGATTCACAAATAGGGATTTCAGGTCTAGGTCTTTTTAAAGTAGGATTCAGTCAGAGACATTCCAGTGCCCCAATGAATAGTATATGGGAACTAGATGTGGGGAAACTCATAGTCCCGGGGGTTTTTATGGATGTAGACTTACTAACCCAGATCGCACACAATTATGATCATGTTGCTAGATGTGTGAGGAATGTCAATGGAGGAGCCCTGATAGAGATGAATGATGATGAATTCATGAATTTTTTTAAGCTCAGTGAGGAATCAAATTTTTTAGAGCCTATTGATTTTGAAACACTGGCCCAGGTTTATAATGTGCAGAGAGAGCGCCTTAGGAGTGGCCCTTTGAAGGAGTTTTTTGTTAAAATAGGAGGGTTAACTGTAGTGGGCCCTAGCACCATGGAACCCTTCTCCCTGAATTTGTTCACTTTAAGGGCCAAAGGCATGTATTGGTCACTATGTCAAATCCTTGGGGAAGATGCTGAAACAACCATGCCAACCCATTATATGTTAATGATGGCACCAATTTTGAACCCCTCTCTAGCAGTAACATTTGATTATGCACCTCACCTCACTGATCCAATTCATACAGGGCTGGTAGGGATAAAAAATGGTAAGGTGGATAGGCCTTTTGGATGGTATTCTCCTCTAATGCACATATTCTTGTTCAAAGGAGCTGATTATTTTTCTAAGGAAATGGACTTGGTCAAAGAAAAGGAAGGTGAGGAGATGCCTATGCAACTGTGGAGCATAATTTTGTCTTGGGATAGTGAGGATGTCAGTTACTTGAAGTTTGATAGATGCTTTGCATCTAGGCTTAGGATTCTTTTATGCCCATAGAACCTTAGGATCCCAAAGGCTCTTTTGGAGTTCCTCAGGCCTAAGGAGTTTGTTGAAGGTATTAACATTGTCCAGAATTGGGGTGATATGTATTTTTACCTTGTTTCTATAGTTTTCAGAGTTTTTGGTTTCAAAGGGACTCCATATTTATTGCCTTATCAAGTCCTATTGAAGATAGGAATTGCAGAGGTCCTAAGGCAAATTGGAGGTGTGCAAGAGGCAGAGCTGACAAATAGGGGTAAAGGGACTATATTCCCAACTGCTACCATGGCCCATCAATTTGTGATCACCAAAGGTGGCTGGAAATTCTTTGATGACTTTTTTCAACCATATAGGTTGTCTACTGCAGTAACCAGGTTTGCTGACCCTGAGGATTTTTTCAACGGCATGTCTAGGAAGAGAGCCGTATGTAAAGTTAGGCCACACCAATTTCATTTCCCTGAGGACCTAATGAGGAATGAATTCAGTTCGGATGAGCAATAATTTAGGAAAGAAAAGTGGGTGGCATACAAAAAGGGTCTGGATTAGCTAAAGCCATCCCTCCTGGTGATTATGTCATGCATAAAAAGTAAAAATATAGTGTATTGATGCTAGTAACAAGTGAGTCCTCCACTTCAAGAGGGAAGAGAAAAATTGATATCATTGACATCCAAGAATCCCCTAAATGGAAAAGGGTGGGGAAAGAAGTGCAAATAGGTGAACCTCTGTACTCTCCATCTCAATCCCCTATCCATATAGGAGATGAAATGGCAGTAGCAGAACAATTGTTGCAGTTAGGAAGCCTTAGAGAGATTGCTTACACCTATGAAGAGATGCAAGAGGGAATGACAGAAGAGCCACCTATTGTCAAGATGAACTTAACTGAAGATGAGTTCAAAGGGAAAGAGTTAGACCCGACTATCAAGCAAGCTAGTGAAGAGTTCCTAGTTGACAACAATTTTGTCACAACAGGGGCCTCCATGCAATTTGTATGGAAACAAAACATTGAAAAATTCAAGGCAAGGTGTGAAAAGAGAATGAGTGAGCAACCTCACAAAGATAAAACCTTAGTGGAGGAAGAAGTTAAAAAAGAAATGATGGCAGAATTCAACGCCATCACTCCTGAAGCAGGAAGGGAAATGGTGTCAAAAGATGGTGTTCTACTCTTCCTTGAATGGGATATAGCAGATATCTTGGTACTTGAAGCAATTAGGAAAGAGACCAAGCCTATGGAGGGGGTGACATTCAGCAAAGATAATGTTGCTCTGGTCATTTGGCCCCTAAAGAGGGATGAAAGTAGAAGAAGGAAGGATACCTCAGGATCTAGTTTTCTAGGAGGCATGATAGTAAAAAGAGTTTAGGATACATGGGTGGTAGAGGCTGCTAGCATAGTTTTAGAAACTGCAAAATTTTTTGTAGCAGTGGTAGAAAAGGAGGCAAAGGAGAAAGCTAATCTCGAGTTGAAATTAGAAACAATCTTGGATTCTTATAATGAGGCCAAAGATGGAATAGCTAACCGAGATAACATCATTGCTGAATTGAAGCATCAATTGGCAGGACAGTACCATCAAGGTGAGTCCTCTACTCTAATGATAGCTTCTTCTCCTGCATGACCTCCATCCACTAGTCCCATCATCGAATTTCCCCCTTCTCCTATGCCTTCTGGTTTTCAATCAATTGAGACCATTTAGCATGAATTGGAGAAGTTAAAATAGGCTCAAGTCCTATTTGCAAATAAATATGAGGAAAAGGTAAAGGCCACAATTTTGAGCTTTGCTATCACAATAGGATCTTCCATGGTGCACAATAGCATGAAGAAGATTTTTGATATTTGGAATGATTTGAATGAAGACAAGGCTATTCTAGAGCCAATTTTGGATAAGTGGATGCCTAGGGAAGTGGATCTAGAACTTATGTGTGCATCCTATGATGAAGTAGGATCCGATGCCATTATTAAATCCACTTGTGAAATGGAAAAAGGAATGACAAAGCTGACAGAAGGAAGAGCTGGTATAGAGAGGAAAATCAACTTGTATAGGAAAGAATATATTGAGCACAAGTTTGAATTATTTCCTGGGGGTTTTGTTAATCCAAATCAGCTAAAAGACAAACAAGCATGGCTTGATGAATTAGGAGCTCACTTGTCTCTAAGGGTGAATGGAATCATTAATACAGATGACACATCCCTATTTGTCAAGACAGTTGAAGAAATAGAAAAGATAAAGTCACACTATGGCTTTTTGAATTTAGAGGTTAATAAAGTGATAAACTCTTGGAAAAGGTTAGTTAAGTTGAAGGAAAAAATTGTTAGCTTCTCATGGCCTATTGATGATATGTTCCAAGAGTGGACCAAGAAGTATGTGGTGCAAGAAGAAGGAATCCTAGAGTAGTTAGAATATGCTACAGAGGAGCAACAAACTGAAGAGGTCGTTGATACTAAAAAGTGTAATTGTTTCTTGGAGGACATTGTGGTTTGTAACAAACTTTTATTAGGAATGTCTGAAGCTTGTATGCATCCATAATGTTATAAATGGATACCAGGAATAATAGAAAAAGGATCACAAGAATTTTTGTAAAGAAACTCTGCAGAAATATATTTGTGTTTTTTCTAGCTATTACAGAGAATACTCTGAGTCATGTAAAATTATTTTTTCAAAATGAATATAAAGATACAGATCAATACTTTTCAGGCCTAAATCTGTGTTGTCTTCTGGTGTGCACTCGTTAATTTGTTGGTTTCATTTGAATAGTCTAGGGTTATTTGATTGAACATGGATTGTGAGGCAGTCATATGGATATGTTTCTATCTTTTCTCTTCAAGGAAGAGGAATTAAATATGCGTGAAATATCTCTATCAATAAATCAATTATTTGCTCATTTTGAATTTGATGAACGGTTTTAGTTTTAAGAAGATAAAACTCATGTATATGTAAGGCATGTATGGGGTTAACTAAGGCTAAGGTGGTGAAATGTATGAGATTGTTTAGTTTTGGAACTCTAATTTGATTTGGGTGACTCTATAGCCCGAATAAGGCACTGGTATCCAATTGTGGGATTATTTCTATATTTCTTGAAGATCAATACTGAAAATGAACACGAGTTTTTCTTTCAATCTTTCAGTTTCATTGAGGTGATGAAATCCATGGGTTTTTAGCACTGGTTTACTATGGATTTCAATCTTAAACTGTGAAAATATTCACAGAAAGTATACCCACTAGAACTTTGGATAAGTTCAAAGTGTACAAGGTTTTGAAACCTTGTTATATGTTATTCTTGAGTTCTATTTTTCTGATCTCTTCATATGGAAACAAAGTTACTTAATTTCTTACAGGAGGGATAGAAGGGGAATCAAAATTTGAAAAAAATAGGACTAAAGAATCTAGTTCCATAGATGGTATCCCATAGTATTGCTTTGAACTGGAGGTATGCTCATAGATGTTGGTAATAATAATTGGGGAGATGAAATAGATAAGGGATGGAAGATAAGGATTTGGAAAGGATTGGACTAATAGAATGGGATTGTGAAAATTGGATGGTGGATAATGGATGGTTTTTTGAAGAATTTATGGAAAATCAACATTGGCACACACCTTGAATGGTGGCGGAGTAGTGGAGGAGAGTGTTTTGAATTAAATAGGGGATAAAGTGTGGATTTTGGGAAATGAGGACCCAAAATAGAAGGAGTTGGGATGGTGGATTTTGGGACATAAGTACCCAAAATGGATTTTGAAGATGGAGGATTGAAGGATTTATGAATGGATGGAGCTTTTGTATTAGCAAGTTTGGATGTCGATTTTGATTTTACTTTGGGATGCATTGCTTCTTTGGGAATCCACATAGTTTTTTATTTTTTCTTTTGGGGCCTTTGTGGCCTTTTTTAGTTTTCTTTCTTTCAAATCATATTTTTGTTGTCAGCATATCATTTTGAGGGGACATGTTGATCCTTTGATTTTTATGGATTTTGAGCTTTATGCTTTTTAGATTGGGCATCCAAATTGCTTCCAATAGCAATGGTATGGGTGCATGAGGATGAATGAATTAAGGATTTTATGGATGGTGGAATGATGGAAGGAGCATGTTGGGAGACATTCAATGATGTGTGCCTTTGTTGATCTTTCTTTAAGATTATTTGAGGTGCTAGGGTGGCGGATGGAGGGATGTAAGGACCCAAAATGGATGGAAGGAATGGAGGATTTAGTTTTGGAATATAGGGTCCCAAAATGGATGTGGATGACGGGGATAATAGGATTTTGATTTGTATGAAGGAAATTTGGATTTAAGAGGAATAGAGGATGTACCAACACCTTGAGCGTTAGCTTGAGGAACCCTTATTATTTTGGAAATGAGATGCAAGTCCATTTTAAGGGAGATGAGATGTGGAAGGAAGATTAGGACTATGACATGGAGATGAAGGGATACTTTGATCTTGACTAGGGAGGGTATCATGAGATGGAATGGGAGGGGTGATTGGATCATGAGATGGATGAGGATCATGCGATAGAGGGAAAGGTTGTGATAGAGGAATCATATGATCATGAGAGGAAGTGGAGGGGAGGGGATGGGATCATTAGATGGAATGGAGGTAAATACGTCATTAGATGGAGAGGATTCTATGCTAGCATGCTTTGGAACAAGATTTTGGCATGTTTGGAGTTGTAGGGATTATGTGATGGAGGAAGATATGGAAGATTTGATGTAAGTACATGGGGAAATGGGGGTATCATGAAGTGTTGGGGATTGGGATTTGTTTTGAGGTGGAGTTGATTGGGGTAGATGGAGGACTTGAGGAGACTTGGCTACTTTGCTTCAACATGGGGATTTTGTCTCCTTTGCTAGCATTTCTTGGATAAGATTATGGATGATGGACTTGGAGGATGTGGATAATATAGATTTTGGAGGATTAGGATTAAATGGAGAATTGGGATTAGATGGGGGATTGGGATTGGGATTGGATGGAGGATTAGGATAATGGATTGGGGAATTAAGGTTAATGCTCAGAGAAATATGGAGTAAGGGATTTGGATGGGGAGTAGAGGTAATGAATGTGTTGTGAAAGGATGGGGATTGAGATATGGATGGGAGGGGAGATGAAGGTATACATATCGGATTAGAGGAGTATGTGGATGAGGGATAATATGGATATATGGATGGGGAATAAGATGGATTTCCCTTTTCGAAGATAGATGAAGGATAAGATATATGGTATAAATTGGGATCAGGTGCAATGTGTTGAGGTGAGATGGATGAGGGTATGATAGGTTGATGAGAGATTATGGGATTGACTTGGTAGGTAGGTTTGTGAACTTCCATGAGCATCTTCTCATACCAAGCCTTGAAATTTTGGGTAGTCATGTTGAGAGTGAAGGATTAGATTGGTATTGGATGAATATGTTTTGGAGGAGAAAGATTATGAAGATGATGTTAAATGAAGATGAGGATTAGGACTTGTCTTGGAATGATGATGGATTGGATTTGATTCGATTTGGATTGGATTTGATTTGGATTGGAATTGGATTGATTGGATTGGTCCTTGGATTAGGACTTGATTGGATTGGAATGGTCCTTAGATTAAGACTTGATTGGATTGGAATGGGTCCTTGGATTAGGACTTGATTTTATTGGAATGGTCCTTGGATTCAGACTTGATTTGATTGGAATGGTCCTTGGATTAGGACTTGATTTGATTGGACTGGTCCTTGGATTAGGATGTGATTTTATTGGATTGGTTGATTGATTGAATGGATTGGATTGAATTAGATTGGATTAGATTGGATTAGAGGGAGAGTGATTATGGAAGAAAAAATAGATAATAGGAAGAATAACGGGGGAGGCTACCCAAAATCAGATGAATGATTTGGACAAAAATATTGGTTGAGGGAGGATGTTTGTTTGAATGGATGAAAGTGGATTGGGGATTGGAGAGTTTCTTGGATAGATAGAAATGGATTGAAGACTTGATGATGACAAGATGGAATTTGGAAAGAGGGAGGATTGATTGGTTGTGGGGGATGGACTTGGCAAGAGATGTCAAGTAAAGAAAACACAATGGTCAAAAGAAGTTAGACTCAAAAGACACTCATGCTCCTTCACAACATATCCTATGGCGAGAAAAGACAATAGTCAATGGATCCCAATTGGCTTCCTAGCTATGCTTACCCAGAGCGAACACTTATATGCTTGACCCCACTGGCACCCCTCTACGACACTCACTTCTCTGGTGCAGTCAAGCATCAATTCCCATGAAAACCCCTCATGGCAAATTTCGTGTCACTACTAAGGGTCGTAAAAATATGGGCGGCTTTGGAGGTCCGACCTCCTACACCAATGACTATAATGTTTTTGGCCACTATGCACAAGGTGTTTAGTATGGCTTCCCATTAGGAGCTACCCTTCACAGTTGTGCAAGTGCGATTGAGGCCTATAGCCCAACGAAGCACCAAGAACTTAGTAGTCACGCAAGTGTGATTGAGATCTCTAGGATCCTACTAAGCACCCAATATGAGAGTGAACTCTCATATAGCCCCAACCATTGATTCTTTCAATCTCAATGGCCTATTTATTATAGTGAGTTGGGAACCCCAAGTCTAAGTGTACTCTTTTGGGTCATTCCTCTCTCATTGGCTCAAAGAGAAACTCAAGAGGGCAGGCCCGCTAAGGGTAAACATCTGACAAATATGAAAAACTTGGAGAGTCTAGATTTCTGATTGTCTAGATAGATGAGAGCATAATCTCCTACCTTTAAGATTTTCACAAACACAAAAGGCAATGGCTTATTTACCCCCTAATTAGATCTAGGTGCCTAGTTAGAAAAAAAGACACAATGTTTGTTTAAAACTCCTAGGCAACCTGCAAAACCATTTGATTAGTAGTTTTGTATTTTTTAAGTCTTGGACAATCGAAGAAGCTGCACCACTGACAAAAAATAAATGCAATTAGTAGCTATAAGCCTACAAAAATAGTGCACGTTGACCTATAGTCAAGCACGCTAAAGTCCCTACGTAGGTGCTGAAATGCCTAAGTATGCACTGAAGAGGGTCAAAAGCAAAATAAAATATAGAAAATAAAAACAAACAAAATTGTTGATTTATACCTGACTTTCGCACTGTTCTAGATCGGTTTCATTGAAGCACCTGCGCACGCGTTGAAACACTGCACTCACGCTAAAACACAACAACTAAGAAAAAAACAATTAGCAGTTAGTTGGAAAATTCAAAAAAAAAAAAAAAAAATTTAAGTGGGAGGGATTTTGAAAATGGTCGCACTGATACAGGTTCTCTCGCGTTGAAATGTGGGCATACGCACTGAAACACAAGCGCATTCATTGAAAAAGACCAAAATAGTTAGCAGAATTCAAAAAATTTCAAAATTTGAATTTGAGTGGGGATCCAACAGAGTGTCCGCGCTATTCGCAGGTCGCTCGCACTGAACCGGGAGTACTAAAAAAAATGACTAACTTGTAAAACCAAATAACCAAAATTTCCTCCTAGAATTTATTTTTGATTTCTTTAAGTATTTTGACTGTTAATTAACAAGAAAGAAGCAGAATGAAAAATGAAGAAGACTGTTAGATTACGCAGGAAATTTTTTAATCGGGCGCATTGTTTCAAAAATGCACACGCTAATATGCAGGCCTGCAGGGGAGCAGGAAAGTAAATTTAAATATGGAGCACTCGCGCTAATGTGCTTGCGCAAGCACTGAAATGCCTTTCGCTCGCCCTAATCCTGAGTTGGTCACGCTAATTTGTAGATGCTCACACTATTCCGATACCTGCGACTTGAAAACTCACAAAAATTCAAAATAAACGTTAGATTCAAGGACGTGGGTCCCACCGGGCATGCAAAAATAAAGAGGGAAATTTTTTTTGGAAGGATAATAAGATGGTTAGACTGTAAATAGACAAGAAATAAAGCATGAAACACAAACAATGTAATAAAACCTAATTATACCTTGTTTTCACCTTCTTCCTCAATGGAGCTTGGATGAAGTTGAAGTGTGCCCAAATGCCTCCAACGTGATGTTGATTTGCTCTTAGATTGCTTGATGTGGTTGCTCTACTTTGCTCAACAAGACTAATGGATTTGATAGGATTTTGATAGGATTATTGGATGGGTTTTGGATGGATAAGATGAATTGGATTAGATGATTGAAGGATTATGAGGGCATGATGAGAAGAAGATAGAAGAGAAATGGATAGCTTGCTAACGTATGAGAAGTGGATGATTTGTGAGGAGAATAGGCTCCAATTTATAGATTGGAGAAGGCCAATGGAGGGCCAAGATTTATTTCCTTATGGAGGGTTGAGATTGATTTGAGATAGAAGGCATGGATCAAGGGTGCCTTGGGAAAATAAACAAGAATATAAAATTCCTTGGAAAAAGGGGGGAGAAATTTGAATTTCAAACTTGAGGAATTAAAAATTCCAAAATAAGGATGCATTGAGGGATTCAAAGAAATTTGAATTTCTTTGAGAGGGTCAATATTGATGTGACATGAGTGGGAATTAAAAAATGAGAGATAATGATAAGCATGATTATGAGAGATTCTAGAAGAATTAATTAGGTTGAGTGGGATTAGGATAAGTGATTTGTAGGAGTCACATGACTAAATTAATTAAAATGAATTAACTGAGTGGGTTTAGAGGAAATAATTATTAGAGGGACTTTAGAAGAATAGAGGAATAATTTATTTATTTGATAAATTAATTATTGGACAATAGTGATAGAATTAATTAAATTAGATTTAATTAACACTGAGAAGAATAAGGATAGCACAATTAAGTCAATTAATTATGTTGGCAAGCTTAAAATAAATTAAATATTAATTTTAGGTGTCTACAATTGGTGCTCAACATGACATTCCATCTCATGTTGCAGTAGAGAAAGAGAAATAGATTAGACTTGTGGTGAGACCTACAATGCCTGATAACCAAGTGAATTGGTAGGTCTTTGATTATGATCAGCAAATTGTGAGCTTTCTACAAGATGAAGCAAAGTTCTCATACAAAAAGCAAAGCATGTTGCAGGACCAGTATGGAGATTAAATTATACAACTAATCTCAAACAAGCTGCCCAAGGGATTGATCACCTTGAATGGGATCTTCAAAATTGATGATCAAATGAAAGGGAGAGAAATGAACCTGGTTGCAAAGAAGGGAGGCTACAAACCAATCCCTCTATCTAATTGAAGAGCTCTCAACTTGGGAAAGGTATGTTCCCAAAGTGATCAAGTTACTTTTGTCAATTTTTGTCAAGAGTATAATGATAGTTTTTCTTTTACATATGAAGATCTAAAAGGGTTTGACCCTAGCCTAGCTCAACATACCATAGAGTTAGATCCTAATGCTAAGCCTATTAGACAAAAACAAAGACCTATAAACCCCAAATTTGAGCCTTTGATGAGAAAGGAGCTATCCAAACTTATAGAATATAGTATTTTTTTCCAACGAAGCATTCTTCTTGGGTAGCTAATCTTGTTCTGGTTAGGAAGAAGAATGGGGGAATCAGATTGTGTGTAGACTTTAGGGACCTCAATAGAGCCTCCCTCAAGGATCATTAATCCCTCCCTTCTATGGAGAAAATTTTAGGTAAAGTTAGTGGCTCAAAAAGATTTTCATTCTTGGATGGATACTCAAGGTATAATCAGATCCTAGTCTAGGAATTGAACCAATTTAAGATTGCATTTACTACTATGTGGGGCACTTATGGCTATTGTAAAATTCCCTTCCCATTAACAAATCTAGGTGTCACTTTTCAAAGAGCCATGGATATGGCCTTTAAGGGAGTATTAGCAGAATTTATACTTGTGTATCTTGATGAGATCACTATATACTCCAATAATGCAACATACCACTTTTCTCACCTTGGGAAATTATTCAAAAAGTGCAGAGGATATGGTGTGTCTTTGAACCCCAACAAGTGTGTATTTTCTACTTATCAGGGAAACTACTAGGACACGTTATATCCAAAGACGGTTTGACCATAGACCCAAAGAGAATGGAAGTCATTGTGTCTCTTCCACTTCCACATCACAAGAAAGGACTTCAAATATTTTTGGGAAGAATCAAATTTGTTAGGAGGTTTATCCCAACATTGCAGCCTTGGTTAAGCCTCTCACAACCATGCTAAAGAAGGATTTTCCCTTCAAATGGACCAAGGAATACAAGGAGGGCTTTGATTAGATCAAGCGGGTTATTTCTCAGGCTCCTAGCCTAGGAAATCCAAACTATGAGAAGGATTTCATCATTTATACCTTGGGAGGAGATGCAACTATATATCTATTGTCCTAACATAGTTAAATCAGGAGGGGTTTGAGCAGCCCATAGTCATTTTCAATGAAGGCCTAAAGGATTATGAGCTCAAGTATTTCTATGTGGAAAATCAAGTCATCCCAATTGTGAGAGCACTAAAAAAGTTTAGACACATGCTCTCAAACAACAAGATTCAACTCCTAGTCCCACATGCAAGTGTTAAATATTTCCTTCTCAATAAGGACATAGGTGAGAAGAGAGTTGGATAGATCACTAAGGTCATGGAATATGAACTTGAAATCAAGATTACTAGGTTATTAAGGGGAAGATGAATCTATGAGCAGTTCAATTCATATTTTGGAAAGGCTTCAAAGGTCTCTCTCTTTCTATAGGAAGAAGAACAAATTGAAAATCAGGAAAATGTGCAAACTAATTGGTTTGAGAACATGATTTCCTTCCTAAGGGATGGCAACTATCCTACTCACTTTGATAGAACTAGGAGGAGACATATCAGGCTATAGTCCATCCCCTATGCTTTGGTAGATGGGGTTCTATTTAAGAGGGACCTAAACGGTGTCCCGCTAAAGTGCATTTAGGGTGATCAGAACCTCAGGCTGCTAGAAGAATTTCATAATGGACCCTCAAGTGGTAATTTCTCAGCAAGGACCACAACCATGAATATCATTAGAGCATGCTATTATTGGCCTTACCTATTTGGTGATGCTCACAAGTGGGTTAGTAAGTGCAAGGAGTGTGCACTCTTTGCAGGCAAACAAAGATTGCCAGCTTTGTCCCTTCACCCTATCTCTTCTGATCAGCCCTTTACACAACGGGGGCTTGATTTTAATGGCCCTATCAATCAAATGTCAAGTCTAGGCCACAAGTGGATTTTGGTCACCATAGAATATTTCACAAGGTGGATAGAGGCATTTTATTTGAAGGATGCAACTAAAAATTTGGTAGTTCAATTCCTTGAGGGGATTGCAACTAGATTTGGAGCTCCCTCCACAATTATATCAGATAATGCTTAGTATTTTGTGAGATCTCATATCATCTTATGGGTAGGTCCAACATGATGTGTTTTTGAAAACATCATCAAATTACTATCCCCAAGGCAATGGCTTAGTTGAATCCTCCAATAAAAATCTCACTAGAATCATCAAGAGGACTCTTGAAGACAATCAAAGGTCATGGCACCTCAAGTTGGGAACAACCCTATGGTCTGATAAAATCACTCCCAAAAGAGCTTTGGTAAACTCACCATTCATGTTAGTATATGGAAGGGAATCAAAGCTTCCCTTATCCCTTGAGTTGCCATCTCTAGACCTAGAACATCAATTGGAGCTCTTGGAAAATGATGCCCTATTAGTAAGATATGTTGAGCTTACAAAGCTTGAAGAGGTGATTGTTAGGATTGATGATAGTCCCAAAGATACTAAGAGGGGGGGGGGGGGGTAAATCAGTATCTAACCAATTTACAGATTATTTAACCTTATTAATTATTTTGCATTCTAGAATAGTGTACCGGTAACTAAGAATTAATGCAGTAAATAGAAATAATAATGACAACATAGAAAACACACCATAACACAAGATGTTTAACTAGGAAACCCGGTGTGGGAAAAACCTCGGTGGGATTTGTGACCCACAATATTCACCTGCACATGCAGGAAGGCCAACTGCCTAGAGCTCACTGCTCAGTCTAAAAAATGGAAGTCTCACTGACTTACAAAATGGATTATGAAAATCCAATACAATGTACTGCTTCAAATCAGCATCAACTATGTCAGGTTTAGTACCGGTTTAAGCTCATACTATAACCATAAACCTTATACAAAATATGCCCTTATTATTCACTCATCATTATCTCATCTCCTATTCCATCCTATATTCTATCTTCTATAAAAATTATTTACAAGATCTCATACATATATGAGTCTATTACAATATGCCATGTCGGCTTTACAAAAAGATATTTACAATTAAATACAATAAACAAAAGTTCATTCCTATCGACCGGAGTGCCGGTATACATTGTTACCACTACCGATGAAGTGTCTATCAATGTCAGTGTCTGCCGGTGTCTTTACTAGATGAATGTTGGGTGGTTTCTAGAAGGTTGCCAATAGGTTGCCGGTAGGTTACCATCAATGACAACACCATCATTTCTCACTAGAGTGTAGAATGCCAACAGTGAGAGAAAGATTCAAGCAGACTTTAAATGTCTATCAAGGATAGGTAAAGAGATAATTTGACAAGAAATCCATTTTGAGGACCTTCCATGTTGGATATTTTGTCCTAAAATGGGATGCTGACAAAACAAAACCTGGTAGGCGCTCAAAATTTGATGTCATTTGGAGTGGCCCCTATGTGATTACAGGCTAGAAGGAAGCTAATTATTTCAATCTAGCCAGGCTAAATGGTGAAGACCTCCCTATTATAGTTAACCATATATACCTCAAGTCATGTGCTTAGAGTGAATTTTAGCCATTGTAAATACATGTAGTTAGTTTTTCTAGCTTTCCATGAAGTGCTTGAACACAGGTCATTCCTCTAGAATGGCAAATTTTAAAAATCTTGTAGGATGCAGTGAAGAGTTACCTCTCTTTATTCTCCTCCTTTTTGACTCATGCCCAATGGATATACACAGAGACATTTGGTCTTACCTAAGTAGGCTCAAGGCCCCTTTGAGTCACCAAAATGTTGACTATTTATGTGTCAACTTAGTTGCAGATCAGGACTAAGAAATATTTTTGCATAACCTATATGTTATGTGCATATGTGTCTAACATGTCATGTTAGTCATCACAGTGGAGAAGTTACAAGGAGTCTTTTCATCTATTCAGGATCCAATATTCTATTTTTGAGTTGATCAACTTGGGCGGTCAACTCATTTAAAATTTCAACTAGTTGAAGGGTCTTCAGTCGTTCACGGGTCGGTTTCCCCCCCCACTTCCCCATACCGATCGTGAGGATTTACCCTATAAGGTTTTAAGGAAATGCTAAGAATTGTTGTGGGATAGCGGGATAATGGATCTGGCTAGTGATTAGGTTACCCCACATGCAAAGGATAGTGACAAAGATGACTGTGCAGGGTAAGAACAATAAGCGGTTTGATCACCCTGCCACCCCATGACAGATTTTAAAGATGCAAAGTGATCTTACAGGGTAGAAAAACATAGCATGGATGGCATTCCCCGCTATCTCGCGAGAGGGGTCAAGGACAAAAAGGACAAATGTGGGGTAAGAAAGAAAAGTGAACAAAGGCTTCCACGCCATCCCGCAAGGGATTTTAAGAAAATAGTTAGGCCCTACGGAGTAAGAAAATAAAGAGAGAATAGTGTTACCCACCATCCCGTGCCCAGGATACAACAATTATATACAAAGTAAGCTCGGTCCACCATGTGGCATGCATGCGACCGTCGATTTTCACTTAGTGGCCCGATCAGACGGTCATCTTTTAAAGTTTCATTGAGCCCTTTGGAGTACTACGTGGAGAGATCTTGCATGTCCATCTTTGTGTGAATCTCCCTAGTCAACGACCTATTTACAAACTTGCAAGGTTCGTTGTAATTTAAACCTCTGTGTAGGGTGGTTCTTGACCCTATGGTCAAGGCCCCTTTTCTACCCAGTCGATGCCCGATTTTGGATCATATTTCATTCAACCACCAGATTCTTTCAACATTACTCTAGACATGACTCCTACAGCTAATTTTAGATGCCACCCATGCCTCTTAAAGGCATTGTGTAGACTTTGGTACCTACAGACGTCATCCCAGTGCATTCAATTATAGAGATAACCTCCTTGTGTAGGGATTTTTCTTTTTCAGAGATAGAGGAGGCTCTTAGAGCCAAATTCAGCATAGCATTAGATCATCCTTGATATAATCTTCCTCCTCTCTAATATTTTTGTAACTTAACCCTAGCTAGAGTTAGGGTTTCTTAACTCTAGCTCAATCTGAGTTATGCTTGAGCTTAAAAGGCAATTTTGCAACCCTACTTCAGGGTCTTTTTTATCTCTCTTATAGATTCATGTTTTCTGTAACTGTAAATGTTGCCTTGCCTTTGCATTAATAAAATTATCTTTCTTGGCTCATTTTGGTTTAGATAATCTGTGTAGTGTGCTCTACCTCTTTATTTGAATGCATCTATTTCTGGTTCTTTAGTTTATCTAAGTATGTTGATCCCTCTGTGTATGTTGATTGTGAATTACTTTAATTCCTCTCTTCATCCTACAAAATTCCAACCTTCACTTATTCTTAAGAAGCTAATTTAGATAGAAGTTTGCGCATACCTGAGGTAGTTTTATTGATGTCTTGTGTAGACATAAGCATAAAGGATCAAACTTCCATCTAGGTGCAAACCTTATTTCCCATCTTTCAAGCATCCCTTCTTTCTCCCTTTTCCCTCTCAAAACTAGTAGAATATATATTTCAGTGTTGGGTTAGTCCAACACTCGCACTCAGATTGGAAAGGAAGCTAGCCTTCTCCAGAGACTCAACCTTATTTTTGCAAGTCCCACACTTGGGAGGTTGTTTCCATTGCACAAGGTTGATGATCAAGGTTGTTCATGAAGAAGGTACACTTTTGTGACAAGAGTAACTATTCAGTCAAAATTGGTTATCAACTTCTTGATAGAGATGAGAGAGAGGATGGATGGTTGATGAGCTTATGTTGGGGAAAGGATTTCCTTCCAAAGGTTGGAACCTTTACATGGTTGGCCATAAAAGAAAGAATCCTTATGGGAGAAAGAAGGAAAATATTGGATTTCATGGGCCCAATAAAGTGTGTGTTGTGTGAAGAGGTGGAAGAGAGTGTTGATCATCTACTACTAAACTATAACTTTGTCAGACAATGTTGGATGATGGTCTAACAAAAATTGGTTTGGTGTGGCCCTCTCTCCAAAATTTTAAAATATGTTTTTATCGGATGGACTCTAGCTAGAAAGAAGTTGACATTTTCCTATGTATGGAAGATATGCCCCTCGATGATTGTTTGTGAAATTTGGAAGGAAAGGAATAGGCAAATTTTTCAAGACAAATTTGAATCTGTTGATAAAGTTTGCAATAAAATTTAAATATTGCAATTAAGGAGGTGGTTGGAACAGTTGTTTCACGACATTATAAAGAGAGGGTTTTGTTCACAAAGGAGGATAGTAGAATTCAACAATGTCGGCCCAAAATTAAGTTTTGGCCCATTGATGGACCTTGTTGGGTCAATCCATATGACAGGGTTGGTATAAAGAAAATTTGGATGGAGCCTCCAAAGGTAACCCAAGAATATCGAGGGCAGGGATTGTGATAAGAGATTGGTTGGGTGATATTTTGGTGATGGGAGCAAAATAATTGTCGGTATGAATGAACAACATGACAGAGGCACAATCGGCCATGCTAGCAATACAATGGGGACAAAATTTGGGTATTCAAAATTTACATTTATAAGGAGATTATCTAATAATAATTAATGCAATTGTGAAAGGTGGGGCTCAAGCATGGCACCTCAATAAATAATTTTTTTCCATTTTAAATGAATTAAAATCATTTAATAATTATTGCATCACCAATGTATGGAGGGAAGGGAATAAGGTGGCAGATGCCCTCTCAAGGTGGGTGTTATCCTTTCATGATGAAAACAAAGTATGTGTAGAAGATTATTGTGATCACACAAATGATGATGTGGAAAGGGGGTAGTATAATGCCCCAAGTAATGATAATAATGTTTTAGCAGGGTTGAATGTGTATGGAAAGGTGGTATTTTTTATTATTTAAATTTGGCATGGTATGATTTGGGGGTTGGTTTTGTTGGTAGTGGGCCAGTGTCCCTAGTGGGGATTCACAACATGGTTTAACAACCTCCTGTGGATTCTATAAGTCTACTAGTTGTATCGGGCATTGATAGGTCAATCTTTTGGTGCAACGACAACCCTAGCTTGTAACAAGTGGTATCAGAGCTTGGTCATAGGTTTGAATCACACAAGCCATGGCGAGTAACGTTGGGAGGGGGATTGTTGGTAGTGGACCAGCGTCCCTCACAGGGATTTGTGACATGGTTTAACAACCTCCTATGGATTCTACAAGTCTAGTAGTTGTATCGGGCATTGATAGGTCAATCTTTTGGTGCAATAGAAACCCTAGCTTGTAACAAGTTTGAGGCTATTTTTTGTAAGGTGTTTGTATCAATGGAGGCCACCTTTACACTCTACAATTCAAGGTAACAACTGTCCTTTGTGAGGGATATCTCTGCAAAGAGGGTGAAATGTGTTTTTTGTTGGCCTATTTGTCATTGTTGTCATTGATGTCATGAATTCCATTTTTTATTCGGCATGTATGTATGTGATATGATCTAAAAATTGTGCTTCATTTATGCAATATTGGTTTATCATATATGCACAGTTTTGAGGTTTGATATTCAGCATTACCGGAAGCTAGCTTTGGGTCCAGTCTTATCCGACATGGTGACAACACATGATTCAAGATGCATTAAGATCCAGTCCTATCCAGATATGCTAGAATGTGTGATCTACCAGTCTACTTGTTTCTATAAGCTGACACCACATGAAGACACCCGGTTGTTGTAGCATGTAAATAAGTCCGGTCTCATCCTTCCTGATTGAGCCGACTTGTCAATTAATAAGATGCTGGTATGTATTACCAAGAATATTATGTGTTAGAGGTATGGTTATTGAAAAACAACTATTTTTTGTACTATATGTGAAAGACTTTGGTTGTGTATTATATGCAAATTGGGTATAGCGAATTTATGAGACAACTTATGCACTTCAAGGGAACTGTATTCTATGTATATGTTAAATGCAACTACAACAATTCAATTTCGTATACTTTGTAATCCGATTGTAAGCCCTCTTTTGTATATTGGACGATGATCCCAAATTGGTAGTGAGTCACCCCTTGTACTATGTAACTGGTTACATATTACACTATTCCTAAGAGTATCATCTCTCTGTGGTTTTTACCATATTGGGTTTTCCACATACAAAATCTGGTGTTATGTGTTATGTCTCCATTTTGTTTATTGCATTAGAATTATGTTATGTGATTAGTTAATTAGAAGTTAAAATAAGTTCAGGGGAATACTGATTCACCCCTCCCCTCTCAGTATTCTGGTTATTCAATAATTAGTATTAGAGCCAAGTCTTTTCAAAGAGTCTAACCAATCAAAGGAGATCCGGAAATTTGAACTTTTGGATTTGAATGATGACTTGAGAAAATCTCTTGAAGAACTTGAGGCAACAGAATCTGAAAACAAAGATCTGAAGGAGAATGTTCAACTAGCTAATGAATGCATTAAGAAACTAAGAGAGAAGATTTGGAAATTCAAGATAAGACATAAATAAGTCAATGAGGAGCTCAAGCAAGCAAACAACACCATTTTAGATCTAAAGATCAAAGATGGAGATAATGAGAAGACAAAAGAACACCTCAACCAAATGGTGAAATGCAAAATAGAAGAATGCAAGAAGCTAAAGCAAGAAGTAACACTTCTCAAAGTAGATCTCGAGAAAACAAAAAACCAACAGAGAAATACTGAATCCAGTAAACTTGACACAATAATGAACACTAAGGAAGCTCTAGAAATCACTTAGAAGGAAACAAAATCCAGTGGAGAAGAATCATCTCCAGTAAAAACAATAGTCACCAAGGAGGAAAAAGGTAATTCTCTAGCCAAGCAATAGGTAAGTATGAAAAACAACTCTTTTAATGATTTTTGCTACAAATGTAATAGAATAGGACATGAGGAAATATAATGTAGAAGTAGTTTAAATCAAATCCTTAATCCATTTTTTGGTAGGTGTTACATATGCAATAATTATGGTCATAAAGCTAATAAATGTAGGAATCTAGTTGTAAATCAGAATAGACAAAATTATTTTAGAGGAAGATGTTATACATGCAATATTTTTAGACATAAAGATAACCAATGTAGGTAAAGACAAAATCCAAAAAAAAAAAAGTGTCATAGCTACAATAAACCTGGACATATGGAAAGCCAGAGTAGGGGCAATAAGGTTCAAAATTAAACCAAAGTAATTAAGAAAGTCAATGTGGAAGATGTCAAAGATGAAATGAAGAAAATTTAGAGAAAGCAGGAGACCATAGAAATGCCAACACCCAACTCCACTATAGCCAGTTCATTCAGAAATTAGATAGCTTGTGGCATTGGCCAAGGCAGAGAAATTGAAAAAGCATATTCTTATCCCCAACCAAAGTTGTTTAAGGCCATATACCGACAAGAGAAGAGATCCAATAGTCAATGTCATAACTTATCATAGGATTTGACAAGTTGTTGTGAAAGTAAAGAATATGGAAGACATCTCATGCACATTTAATGCAAAGTTCTTGATGGAAGAATATAAGGACAATGCCTTGCTTAAATGTTCTTTACCTCAAATTAAAATAATTGAAGAGTTGTGAAGGCGATTAAGGCGACCAAGTGAACTTAGGGTTTCTTCGACAAGTTTCAATCAAGATTAGCAGTCTACAGAATCAAGGATCATGGATTCTCCCATAGTTGTTGATGTTGCTTCTAATCCCCGACCCATATTCACAAAGACACCTTACATAGCAATTCAGACTGATCCTAGTGGATCATTTTTCAAAATAATGATTGGGGTTGTTCCTGGCAGAAGATGTTAGGTCTTACATCCACGTCAAGATGGAAGAATTTTCTCATCATGGAAAGATGGTATATCTCTGGACCGAGCATTTGGTTGATAAGCATGGCCAGGTAAAACTAGAATTTGTTAACCTAGTTCAAAAAAATTTGAATACATGAAATAATTTTCCCAATTTCTATCATGATGACAAGTGGGTCAAGTTAGTGATGAGCGGGTTTCATGATGGGTTTCTCTGGCTACACCAAACCCACATGATAACCAAGGATGTAATGAAGACCATCATAGGTCTGAGTGACTCTGGTGGAATTCCCAGACCGAAATCTGCAAAAAATAAGGTTGTTACGGATTTCACTAGTGCCACATTCGATAAGCATTCTATAGCAATTGACA
The DNA here is from genome assembly GCF_030272615.1 of Cryptomeria japonica. Classification (NCBI taxonomy): domain Eukaryota; kingdom Viridiplantae; phylum Streptophyta; class Pinopsida; order Cupressales; family Cupressaceae; genus Cryptomeria; species Cryptomeria japonica. The sequence goes on along the minus strand of NC_081408.1, from coordinate 617,622,877 downwards.
GTGTCAGAAATCCAACAGTTAAGTACCTGTCCATGATGGTCGAAAACAAAATTTATTTCACAAAGAGAGAAAAATCTATTTCAACTACTGATATACACATGGCCTATGAGATGGTGGAACTAAATGTGGATTTCAACCTCTATGAAATCCTATGTCAGCAATTCTTGGAGAATTTTGTTCAATGCAAAGAGAAGAAACACTCATTCAAATTCATAACCCTAGCTCTATGTATCCTATTCTACCTCATGTAAGTATTACTCAGTCATGGTAGGATTCTTTCATCATCAAACACATTGGTAACCCATCAGATCGCAGATGAGCTCTGAGAGTTTATTAATGAAAATACTAGCGAAGAAGATTTTGTGGCTTTCTTTGTCATCTTTCAAATGAATATATAGAATAGAGATACAATTCCAAAGTAAACTGTAGCCAAATACAAAGATGACATTACTTTTTTAATTATGATTGATAAATGCTACATGGAAGCAGTGATGCTCAAAAAAGTCTGGGCTCCCCCATTTGAGTATGAAGTACCTTATGACACACTCAAAGGTGCAACCAAAGTTCTCTTAGAAAGTCTAGTAGATGAATCCCAAGAATTTTTTGGGACTGCAGATGAAAAATCCCTACAGGTCTGGATGGAACTCTCCAAGAAGGACCAAGAAAAGATGATAAAAATGGTCATTCAAGAATCCCTAGACAAAGATAATTTGACTAAAGAATAAATCTTGAAAGTTAGGTGATTTAGAAGGCTTTGCGCATTTGGAATAGCTAAGGTTTCTCAAACAGAGCTTCCCTCTTCAAGCTCTCTAAAGATGAAGATTGAGATCAAGAGGAAAACCATTGTCTTGGAATCTAAGGAAGAGGAAGAAGCTGAGCAGTACCAGGTACATGTCCAAAAATCCAAAGGGAAGAAGGCCAAGCAACTGCTCGATGCAGAAAGTCTATGTGAATCCCTCACTCAAGGCACAAGTCCAAGAGAGGTAGGTAATTTGTTTACTAAGGCCAATGCTAAAGATCATAATACTATAATTAAATATTTTATAATGTATTGTGTAAAGTATGAAGCTGCAATTGATGAGTATAGAAACATTGTTCCAAATGAATTGTATGAGGATTTGATTAGAGTTAGACAAATTTCTAGAGAAGAGGAAAAAACCATTTAAGATCATGTATTTGAGGTTGTCAATTCAAACCTCTCTCCAGATAATAAGGCCACCTTAATGGAAGTATGTAAAAATGAGTTAAGAAGCAATAAAAATTTAGATGATCTCATGCTTGGTGTGCCCAATGCCAAAGAAAAAATTTAGAAAGAGATCATGGATACGGTTATGAAAATTGCAAAGAACCAATGTCTTTTCCCCTCTGGTTTCAACATCTCTACCAGCATATCTAAGGATGTGCATGTCACTGTTCCTGAAGACAGAAATGATCCCTTAAATAGAATTTTTAATGATCCAGTGAATGTGAATGATGTGTCCACTATGGAGAATACTATGGACAATGTTATGAGTAGAAATATGGATGTTCCTAGAACTTCTAAATTCCCTCTAGTCAACTCTGGGTCCAACAAGGACAAAGAAATTGAAGGTTCTACTGATAATAAAGAATCTAATAAGGATGAAAGGAATACTTAATTCAATATCCCATTAGAAGTGAAGGAAAATTATATCCCATCCAAAGAGTCTAGTGTGTACGTATCCATAATTGGTACCAATCGTAGTTCATCTGAATATGTCTGGAAGAAAATATTCTCTACTCCTTTAACTCTCCCACCAATTACATCTTCTATGTGATCTGTTGACTTCTCTAACATTGATCCAATGTAAAATATTGAGATTGGAGAAGCATTCATTTCCTCTACTAGGAAATATCTCTCGAAGAGTGATAAGATTATTGAAGATCTTCTAGTAGCACTACATGTTGTTGTTCCTGAGTGTCAATCAGATCTGAACACTCCCTATGTAGAAAAATGTAAAATATTAATCAGTTCCTTGGGTAGACATGCTAAGAAAATTAGAGAGAAATATGAAATGGATTTGGCTGATGATAGAGAAAAACTTTTGCAGGAAATCAAGACCAAATGTGAATCAGCTCGTCTCCATCTTTCCCAGCTTATCTCTAAAGGTTGGTCTTATTTAGAAAATGGTGATATATTGTTTTCATTTAGTCTTCAGTAGCCGGATGCCATACAAAGTATCAAAGATGAGATGAACATTATTGAAAACAAGATCTGGTAGGCTCGGGAGAATTTCAAGTTATCTAAGGATTTATCTGGCTTTTGAAGGTCATTGCGGAACTCCATGATAGGTATAATGAGTTGTAGAAGCAAAGAGACAATATCATCATTCCCTTAGGCAATCTAAGAGATTTGAGCAATGAAAGTATTTCATTTATGAATAGATCCCTCTCTCGTGCCTCCCAATTATCTTAGTCAGATCCTAGTTCCATTCCTAAAGTAGAGCAATTGCATGCATCCCTGTTGGCACATATAGAGTTTCTAGAGTTTTTGACAAAAGCCTCTCATTGGGACTTGCACAAGGACACTTGGACTGATCATGCCCAAAATCTCAAATAGTCCTTAGGAAGATAGTGATTTCTCTCATTAGGGGGAGTCTCCATTTTTGTTACACTACGTACCCTTTTTAATTACTGTCAAAGGGGGAGTAGTAGTAATAGCAAGAGTAGTTGGAATAGTAGTTAATTACTCTCTTTTATTTTATGAATGAAGACTATTGACATTTATGTTATTATTTAAGCAAACTTACTGTATATAACTTATATTGTCATCAATGACAAAGGGGGAGATTTTTGGCCTATTTGTCATTGTTGTCATTGATTTCATGAATTTCTTTTATTATCTGGCATGTATGTATGTGATCTGACTTAAAAAGTTTGCTTTATTTATGTAATATTGGTTTATCATGTATGTACAATTTTGAGGTTCGATATTCAACATTACTGGAAGCTAGCTTTGGGTCCGATCTTATCCGGACATGTTGATTGCTAATGATTCAAGATGCATTAAGATTTAGTCTTATCCAGATGTGCTAGAATGTGTGATCTACCAGTCTACTTGTTGCTAGAAGCTGACACCACGTGAAGACACCCAGTTGTTGTAGCGTGTGGATAAGTCCAATCTCATCCTTTTTGGTTGAGTCGACTTGTCAATTAATATGATGTGGGTATATAATGCCAATAATATTATGTGTTAGAGGTATGGTTGTTGAAAAACAACTATTTTGTGTACTATATGTGAAAGACTATGGTTGTGTATTATATGCAAATCAGGTATAGTGAATTAATGAGATAGCTTATGCACTTCAAAAGAACTATATTCTATGCATATGTCAAATGCAACTACAACAATTCAATTTTGTATACTTTATAATCCATCTATAAGCCCTCTTTTGTATATTGGATAGTGATTCCAAATCGACAGTAAGCCAAACTGGTAGTGAGCCACCCCTTGTACTATGTAACCGAATACATATTACACTATTCCTAAGAGTATCATCTCTTTGTGGTTTTTCCAATATTGGGTTTTGTACATACAAAATCTGGTGTTATGTGTTATTCCTCCATTTTTTATTTTAGTAGAATTATGTTACGTGATTGGTTAATTAGAAGTTTAAATAAGTTCAAGGGAATATTGATTCACCCCTCCCCTCTTAGTATTTTGGTTATTCAATATTTTTCAAGCATGGGGATGAGGCCTTCCTACAGATAATGGAGACCTTGTTGGGGGATTGTTTTTTTAAGACAATCTACAAATAAAAAACTAATATGGACATTGTCACAATGGTTATGGCTTGGAAGCTCTAATTAGGGGAGAAAGAGGATGCCATTGTGTGGGTACTAATGGGATGTGTGGAAGATGATTGGTTGTGCAATTTGAATGAGCTCTTGGAAATGGTGATGCTTAATGCAATATTTATGTGGGTGAGGGTTTAGATATTGATGGGGTACATGATCTCTGAGAGTTGGTCCCCTTCATGTGATGGTTGTTTGGTGTGAACTAGGATGAAAGGTGAGTGGAGGTTGTGATTGGGTGGGACTCCCTAAAAAAGTATTTGAGGGAGAAGGAGGTTGAGTCTCGAGGAGTCAGAGAGTGGTCATTTAACACAAGGAAAGGCAAACATAAAAAGTAAAACTTTGGATGAGATGAAGGCTCGATAGGAAAGCAATAAGAATATGCAAGGTGGAGCAGGTGATGGTGTGTGGTACTCTGTGAGAGATGGACTTTATCCCTTTTTTTATTATTTCTATTTTGGGTGTCAATCTTTTAGTGATCTTTCTGGCTCAAGTTTTTGGTGCATCCAATGAAAATATATATGGGCATTTGTAAATGGTATACAAGCCTTGTTAATGTAAATATTGTAAAGTCAAATTTAGGGTAGAAATATGGGGTGATTGTAGGTTTAGGCGGGTTTTGTTATGGCTCTTTTGATGGTAGTTTTTGTCTTTTTTTCATAGTAGAGCTGGCATTAATTTTTTGATATAGCTAGTGTTAGAAATATTAAGGAATTGATTATGTGTTGCATTGATGTTTTTTCATTGATGTCAACACTAGCTATTAAAATTGGTTAGCGATAGACAGATTTTGGTTACCGGTAGAAGAACTAGTATTACCAGCAGAAGGGACTATCAGTTAGATACTACCGACATGTTTGGATCAATGGAATATGTTTGGTTTGATGTTTCTGGAGTATGTTTTGGTCAGTTGATATTGACTTGATGATCGGATGCTATCATACACTCTAGTAAGCCTATACCGGTAAGGGTTTAAGGTTTTACCGACAAATCTTTTACTGAGAATCTTTGACAGGATGCATAAGTGGTGTTGGTGCGGCTTCGGCTTCTAGATGGAATCCAAGATGCAAAAGGTGATATCTGTTCATGCCTCAACTGATTGGAGACATCGCTTTGGCGTGGTGAATCTATTTGGGTCCAGGTTATGGACTGGTATCATGTAAAATGTTATCTATATGTTATTGAGATGATTTATGGATTGGTTAATGTTGTTTTGGTCTAAAGTCGACATTGCATATCATTGTAATGTGGATTTATGTAATGATCTTATTGTAATCTTTTAGGTGGCCGACCTAATTGGTTTAGGCCTTAGGGTTTGTATAAATTGATGTAAGATCTCATTGTAGATCATGTGGTGATGGTGGTAATGTTCATGGAATGAAATGTCATATGCGAAGGAGATTTGGTCAATCATAGGTGATCGAATTGGGTTTATGTAAGAGGTCAAAGGCCTTCGGTATTGAGCTTAATTGGGACTGTAACTAGGCATGGTAGATGTTATCATTGGTAGTTCATTTTTCTAGATTGTTGTCCAATTATATTGAGGTGGTTATAACCTCTTTGTAGTCAGTGAGACTCCTTTGTAATGAGCAGTACGCTCTAGGTAGTGTGTCTTCCTACATGTGCAGGCCCCTTATTGTATCACATACTTTCTGCAGAAGTATCATCTGACTGTGGGTAGGCTTCCCACCATGATTTTTCCCTTTATCGGTTTTTCCATGTAGGTGTTATGTGGTATGGTTACATTGTGTCAATTCTCTATTTCATTCTTGATTTTTATTGCATACCAGTATCTATTTCTGCTATTCCGGTATTCAATGTTTATGTGCTCTAGTTAAAGGTTATAAACTAGTGGTTTGATTAATATAATCTGTTGACAACTGATTCACTCCACCCCCCTCAGTTGTACATCATTTATTCTAACAGCTAGTTGTTAACAGTGGTTATCAATATCTATACATGTGTATTGGTGATGGGGGAAGTTCATTGTAGGGGTTTATGGTTGTGTCTGGGTTGGGTAGGTTGTATTTTTTGAAGAATTCTAGAAACTTTTGTTTTAGATTTGTAATACTTTTTTTTATATATTAATAAAATCAATCCTTATTACCAACCAAAAAAAAATTAAACTATTAAAAAATATATATTTAACAATTACACCAACAAATCTACAAAAGGGCACTTTTATATTTATTTTAATGTTGTTTACATGGGTAAGCTTTGTATAAATATTGTGTTTTTTTAATATAATTATTTTTTGGTAAATTAGCCTAAAGAAATATTACATATTTATCTAGTAGATATTTATGATTGAAAAATTCGTGTCCCATATCTAATTTAGCTAGAATGAAGCTACCTAGACCAGATGCTTGATTTAAAAAAAAAGGGGGACTTTTAATTCATAATAATAAAATCTGCTTGTATTGATAATATGTGTTCATAAAGAAAAGCATATCTTTTAACTTTCACCCTTGGAACACTTAATTAGATTTATATAGAATTGTGCTCTCTTTGGTGGTGATTGTTTTTCCAAAAGGGGTTTTGCATGTAAGTATTAGTGTTATATATTTATCATATATTTTAAGATTTAAAATTTATTAGTTTAAACTTCCTTGCATTTATATTATATTGATCATATGATACTCTAATTAGTAATCAAGATTTTGTAGACTAAGTGAACACATTTTTATTGTAGTAGTTTGTCCTATTTCTCAATATTTAGTAACAAGATATAGGTGTTTTATAACCTATTATGGGTCTTATATTTCTTTTTTAAATAAAAGGTACAAGGCCTAAACTTTGATATATTGGGAAGACACAAAAAAAAATGCATAGCATAAATATGGTTTTGACAGCTATAGACAATATGTCTATAGGCAATTTTTTCAGATAAAAAAACCCCAAAGCATCATATACATGCTCTTACAAGAGATTACATACTAAACATAAAACTAAAAATATCAACTCAAATATTACATTAATATAAATAGCTACATATCCTTATGACTATCTATTACTTCAATTGTAAATATATGACATTTGCATTATGAAAACAAAAATTGAAATCCAGGTGGAATTCTTAACCTTGGATGGCTGAAGCACCTTCTTCCACTTCCATTTTCATAGTGTGTAGACAAAAAAACATGGGGGATGGACCTTGTGATTGAGGAGACAAAAAATAGCCATAACTTTATGGCATAGAGCATCACCTGATTTCACCTTGTGAGATCTAATTGCTTTTGAATAATTGTCTAGATAGGGCCCTCTTTATTGCAATATAAACAATCTGATAGTTCTGATACTAAATATGATTAGTATAGATGCCAAGCTAACAGTATGAGAGGGGGGGGTGAATCATTCTAACTTAATCTTCCATAAAAACATCAGATTCAACCTCGGTAACATATATATCAGTGATATAACCAAAACTGTCAAACATGCAAACTTAGAAGCATAGAAACATCATAAACCTCATAACAATTAGCTAACCGCTTAATCTCCTTGATAACATTTCCCATGATCAATCATAGCCATCAGATCTTAAATCTTGTCCAGGTTCAATGCATCTTTTGATCTGAAAACATTTTACCCTGCCTTGGAACTTGCATATTAGTCTTGGAACTTGTGCTAAGGTATTGCGGTTCAATCTGCACTGTAGATCTTCATGCCGACTTTCCATTGCCTTAGATTCATTAACAAACTTTATCCACAACTTACCAATCATTTAATCAACTCCAGCTCATCAGCTTCCTTCATTAAATAACGCATGTAAACATTTAATGCATTCTGTTAAAGCTCGGTTACAACTTGGTGAATACTAAACTTCACTCGGTAGACATTCCGCCTTCATTAACCGATAGTGATAACCATAGGGTTTATCGACTAGGTTCCTTAGGATTTACCAACTAGGTTCTTTGCTTGGTAACAAAGTATAGTATAACCTTTACAATTTGCAACATATGTATGATGTCAAAACAATCTAAACATCATGATATCATCATTGTCTGACTCGGTAATAGTTGCCCATTGAATACCTTATTCATCCCCTTATTTTCTGTCTTTTACCAACATCTTTATATTCTTCAAATCATACTTCTCAAGATATGGCAATATCATACTGAATTAGAAAATCAATTTCTTGACATCAATGACAAAATAATAATATCAAGACAGTAAACATCCTTAATCAGTTATATCCATAATCATCAACAACCTTCTCAATATCCTTATTGAAATGCCAACAATCTTCCATTGTCTGTTATAATGCCAACACAATCACTATGTTTGAGGAGACTATCGACCTCTGCCTTACCATTTTGAAGGTTGTATTCTTTAATTGCATTGTAAAGAGCCTTACCTAGAAGGAGAGTCTTTCACAAACTCCACTACTAATTAACAAAGTAGTTCGTAAGCTTGTAGTAGGTCCATTGAATTTGAGAGAAATAATGAGACATTATAAACTATGTAAGGTTATTTTGATTATTTTTTCTTAACCTTATAAAGGTATGTTCAATTTTCCTTTATAAGATCAATAATAATGTGAATGTCAAAAATGATAGATAAAAAAATATTCTTAGAGAAAAAAATGATATATAATAAAATTCATAAACATTATATTATGATGTGTATGGTGTTGAGTTATATATCTATATTAGATATAAGTATTTTTTGTGTAAAAAATTGGGACACATTTAGGGTAGAATAATTTGAAGAGGTAATTTTGTCCCTTACTAAGAGACACTATGACTTTATCTTTTCCATATATAAAGTGATCATTGTGGGTGGAAATGGATAGGGAAATTATCAAGTGGTTTCATTATCAAGCTATTTATTTAGCTTAAAGACAAGATAGTTGGTTCTCTCTTTCTTCCTTGTTGGTAGGCTATTATGTCTTGATAAATATTGATTTAGTTACTTACATTGGTTACATGGGTGATGAACTTTCATAAGGTATTAATAGAAATTACATGGTTGATCATTTTCATCTGAAGAAACCATTTATCTTATAACCAAGTGTAGTTGAAAGTGCTATCATTGTTATGCGAGTGATCATCCAACTTATTTGTTGAGGGTGGAATGGGAGGAATGTAAGGTTAAAACGATAACAACAAAATGGTAATTTTCTTGAGAAAGACCTCTAATACTAGTTTGAATTGAACATAGAAAAAGCATAGGGCTTTGTATAACACTAAAGTAGAGCATAGAGTTTTCTATAACACAAAATTAGAGTAGAGGTGTGGAGCTCAAGTAGATAGATGTAATAACTCCAAATTGACCCTTAATGAGCATTAAACTTCTATAATGGTAAGAAATATAGTAATGGGATACTATTTGCATACACTACCCAGTTTTTTTTCACTCAATTGAATTTTTTATAAAGGAATTTAATGTTTTGCAACAATCCATTATGTGGGCTCAATTATTTGTCTTGATTTCCTTTTATATAATTTAAAAAATTTATGTTCTTATAAATTGACAAAACAATCTAATAATATATACTAGGAATAGTAGGAGTAGACCTTGATTAAGAGAATCTATGATTAATATACTGCTAGGCTTATATACCTAATAATTAGAGATCATATATAACTAATTATTTATTAGTAAATTTATCAAAAATTACTTTGAAAAAATAATAAATTGTTTATTTATAAATTAAAGAGATAAGAGATTTACGAGAAAACATTTTTTATCAAGAAAATGGATTAAAAGTTACTTCTCAAGTTTTTCATAGAAAATTTTAGTGCCTCTTTGAAATATATATTTTTCATTATTTTTTTTTAAAGATATGTTGTTGCAAAGTTCATGTAAAATATTGTCAGGACGATTTTATTTTTTGATATGTAGGCAAATTGAGAGTAGCACCGGTTCAATTGAACTAGAGTAAGACATGAAATCATTGAGCAATTTTAAAATTTTATTTAACTAATATTTATAATTTATTTATTTGCACTTATCTTATTTTGCTTATGTTATTTAAAAATAATTTGCTTGCAGTCTAGATATTTAAGTTCTTGGATCTCTAAATGTTCTCTACAAAATCTTTATTTTATATCTAAATCCTTCTTTCTAGTATGACATGAAATCGAGGAGCTCTGGTCCTCTTTTGCAGAAGCTTAACCACTTGAGGTAGATCCTATGGCAGCTAACACTTCAAATCCACCGGCAACTATTTTCAGAAGAGAAATCCCTAAGCTTGATGGAACAAATTATGGAATATGGAAAATTCGAATGGAGACTCATCTTAGATGTCTTGGAAAGGATATTTGGGAGATCACTGAGAAAGGATACACACCTTATGATCCTGCATTTGGCAATCCTACTCCTACAGACTTGGACAATAATATTGAAAATGATTGCAGAGCTAGAGAAGCCCTCTTGTGTGCACTTACTGATCAGTAGATCATGGGATTGACTGATAAATCATCGGCTAAGGTTATGTGGGATAAATTCCAAACTTTGTATTAAGGTGACCCAACTGTCAAAATTGATAAACTTGATGGTTACTAGGTAAGATATGAAAACTTAAAGATGAAAGATAATGAAAGAATTGTTGTGTTTATGGAAAGAGTAAATGAGATTGTTATGGGAATTCAATGTTCTCAAGGATTTCTGAGTGAAGATAAAATAGTTTCCAAAGTCTTGAGAGCCCTTCCACCAGCTTACAAGATGAAGGCAACTGCAATTAATGAGCTGAGAACAATGGCTAACTCTTCAATTAACAGAGACATTCTGATTGGGAAATTATCTTCTTTTGAGATTGAAGAATTTGGATCTTCTGGAGCTGTAAAGTCTAAACCTCCTTTTCATGCATCATCATCATCATCCACTAGCAAAGTGATTGGAAAGTCCTATATGCAAAAGAATTGGAAGACATGAGGAAAAAAGATGAAGAATTTGAGCAACTTGAAGCCTTATTTGCTAGAAGAGTACCTAAAGGTCTGACAGGAAGTAAGTATGAAGGAAAAGCACCTTTTAAATGTTTTGCATGTAATAAGATTGGTCATTTTGCATCTAGATGTTCTGAAAGGAATGCAAGGTTTGAGGAAAGAGTTAAGAAATCATTTAAGCCTAACCAAAATAGATATAGATTCAAGTAAAGTAAACAATGCTACATAGTGGATGAGGAAGGAGTAAGTGATGACTCTGGAGATGAACCGGCAGAAGACTCTGCTAGTGGATCTGACAATGGAGAGGAATGGGTGTTCTATTCTTTAAAGGAAGATGAACTGGAACCGGCTATCATAAATGAAGAAAAGGCCCTAGCAGCAAAAGTAGAAGATAAGGATGAATGGGTAATTGATAGTGGATGCTCACATCATATGACTGGTGATAAGAGAAAATTTCTATCCCTACAAGAATACAATGATGGTCAAGTTAGATTTGGAGATGACAAAGCATTTATGATCAAAGGTAGAGGTATTATTTCTCTGGATGGCAAGCATAACACTGATAATGTTTATTATATAGAAGATTTAAAGCATAATCTTTTGAGTGTTGGTCAATTGGTGGACAAAGGTTTCCAACTTTAGTTTAAAGATAGAAAATGCAAAATCATTAACAAGATTGGTTTGGAGATTGCAACCCTTATTCAGATTGGAGGTAATATCTTTCACTTGAACACTGGTAATAAGACATGTTTGATTGCTCATATTGATGAGAGTTGGTTATGGCATAAGACGTTATGTCATGTTAATTTTGATTGTATTGTTAAGATCAGTTCAACTAAGGCAGTTAGAGATATACCTAAGATTATGAAGCCTCATAATCTGGTATGTAAGGAATGTCAAATGGGAAAGCGAGTTATAACTTCTCTTAAGAGCATACATGATAAATCTAATTATGTACTTGATTTGATTCACACTGACTTATGTGGTCCAGCAAGGACTAGAAGCTTTCAAGGTCATAGGTATTTCATGTTGATTATTGATGACTATTCTAGGATGATGTGGGTGACTTTTCTTAGGAAGAAGTTTGAAGCCTTTGAGAAATTTAAGATCTTTAAAGCAAAAGTTGAAACAGAAACTGGATTGAAAATCAAATGTCTAAGATCAGATCAAGGCGATGAGTTCACTTCTCATGAATTTAATAGTTATTGTGAGACAAATGGTATTAGGAGATAGTTATTTGCACCTCAGACTCCTCAGCAAAATTTGAGTAGTGGAAAGAAAGAACAGAACCATTTTGGATGCAACAAGATCTATGATGATGGAAGCCAAATTGCCTCATATCTACTGGAGAGAAGCAGTGAGTACAACAGTCTACACATTCAATAGAGTTCACATCAAAGGTGAAACTGGTAAGACCCCTTATGAATTATGGTTTGGACATACACCTACTTTTAAAAATTTTCAAAATTTTTGGAAGTAAATGCTATATCAAAAGAGATGATTCAATTGGAAAGTTTGATCCTAGATGTGATGAAGGGATATTTCTTGGTTATTCAATTCAAAGAAAAGCATATAGATGTTATAACAAAAGATTGTAGAAAATTGTGGAGAGTGCTAATGTGAAAGTGGATGAGTGGTACAGAAATCAATCTATATCATATGACAGGGAAGCGGCAGTGGAAATAATCATAACTAAACCAATAATGCCTCAATTGGTATAGGAAACTAAGATAGTTACATCGACACAATCAAAAAATTCAACTTTGACTGATGATCAGAGCAGTGAACCCGAAGTTCAGAAGACACCAAGGTATGTAAGATTAAATCATTCTAAAGATCAAATCATTGGAGATAGGAACAAGGGAGTTATGACAAGATGAATATTGGAAAATGAATAGGTATGTCTTATTTTTGAAATTGAACCAACATTTGTTATTGAATCTTGTAAGGATAAACATTGGTTAAAAGCTATGGAAGATGAATTAGATCAGATAGAGAAAATGAGACTTGGTCTTTAGTTCCCCGATCATAAAATAAGAATGTTATTGGAACTAAATGAGTTTATAGGAATAAACTGAATGAGGATGGTCAAGTTGTAAGAAACAAAGCTAAATTGGTTTGTAAAGGATATTCTTAAATGGAAGGAATTGATTATGCCAATACATTTGCACATGTAGCTAGAATTGAAGCTATTAGACTATTTCTTGCCTAAGCAGCTTATAAGAACTATAAGGTTTATCAAATGGATGTTAAATGTGCATTATTGAATGGTGAACTTGAGGAAGAAGTATACATTGAGCAACCTGATGGATTTTCACTGATAGATGATAAAGATATGGTTTGAAGATTAAAGAAATCTTTATATGGATTGAAACAAGCTCCTAGAGCTTGGTATGAAAGGTTGGATAAATATCTTTTGAAGGTTGGCTTTACTAAAGACAGTATTGATAGTAATTTATATTATAAGATCACTGATGATGATATTTTGATTATTGAAGTATTTGTTGATGATATCATTTTTGGAGGAGAAGATAAATTGTGCATGGAATTTGCTAACAATATGAAGAATGAATTTGAAATGTTCATGATTGGTGAAATGAGATTTTTATTAGGTTTGCAGATTACTCAAACTGACAAAGGTATTTTTATCTATCAAACTAAGTATCTAAGGGAATTGTTGAAGAAGTTTGGTATGGATAATTCCAAACCAGTAAGTACTCCTATGGTGACAAGTGAGAAATTATCTATCAAGGATACTTCTACACCAGTAAATCCGACAAGGTATAAGTCTATGATTGGTGGTCTATTATATTTGACTCAGACTAGACCGGATATTATGAATGCAGTAAGTATTGTTTCTAGATATCAAAGTAATCCTAAAGAAAATCATGAATGTGCAATAAAGAGGATATTTCGGTATTTGCAAGGAACAACAGAATATGGCTTATGGTATTCTAAAAATGATGATTTCACTTTATGTGCATATACTGACTCAGATTGGGTAGGAGATACTGATGACAATAAGAGCATTTCTAGTGGATCTTTATTTCTTGAAAAGAAACTGGTTTCATGGATCAGCAAAAAATGGTCATGCATTTCTTTATCTACTGCAGAAGTTGAATATGTTGCAGCGGCAACTAATTGCACTCAAGTCTTGTGGATGAAGCAAATGTTGAAGGATATCAAGGTAAATTGTAGTGAACTGGTAGTTATCTATTGTGATAACTCTACAGCTATTGACATGTCTAAAAATCTGGTATTTCACTCTAAGACTAAGCATATATCAATAAAGTATAACTTTATGAAGGACAAGGTAGAAGAAAAGGAAGTCAAATTAGTTTATGTGAACACTACAGAACAGATTGCAGATATATTCACTAAACCACTATCTAAGGAATCATTTGAGTATTTGAGAGATAGGTTAGGGGTTTCTGCCCCTCCAGTAGAGACTTGATTGATGCAATTTGTCATCAGTCCGATGTGCATTATCAGAGATACTATTCATTTCAGCATTGATGAGTGGTGCTACTACTCAAGTGGAGTAGTCAGCTTTGAGATTCAGAGGTTTATATTATTGCTTTGATATTTGTGTCAAATTTCTAGCATTGATATCAAAGGAGGAGTGATAGTGATGTGAAAAATAAATTAAAAACCTTACAAAGATATCATTCACAGGGGAGAGTTAATGATATTCAGGAGATTGTTGGTTGTCTTCCACGAGGGGAGACCTGTTTGGCATTTCTTGGTACTTAGATGTTTTTCACATCTAGTGTGGTCATCAATGCCAAAGGGGGAGATTGTTGGCATTATAGATGAATTGATTATGTGTTGCATTGATGTTTTGTCATTAATGTCAACACTAGTTGTTATGGTTGGTTACCGGTAGACAGGTTTTGGTTACTGACAGACAAGTTTTGGTTATCGACAGACAGGTTTTGGTTACTGGTAGAAGATCTAGTGTTACCGGCAGAAGAGACTATCTGTTTGGACACTTCCAGCATGTTTGGATCAATGGTGTATATTTGATTTCATGTGTTACATGTTCCTTGAGCATTTTTTGATCAGTTGGTATTGACTTGGTAATCGAATACTATCATACACTCTTGTAAACCCTTAGCAACATTGGTTTAAGGTTTAACCGATAGAGCTTTTATTGAGGAATCTTGATAGGATGCATAAGTGGTGTTGGTGTGTCTTCTAGATGGCATTTAGGATGCTGAAGATGTTCTTTGATCATGCTTCAACTTCTTGAAGACATTGCTTTGGCATGGTGGACTCAGGATAGGTCTGGTGCCTATCTAGGTTATGGACTGGTATCATGCTGACGTGTACTCTACACGTTACCGGGATGTTTCGGGATTATCTATGGATTGGTTATTGTTGTTTTGGTCTTAAGCTGACATGGCATATCATTGTAATATGGATTTATGTAATGATCTTATTGTAATATCTTTTAGGTGGCCGACCTAATTGGTTTAGGCCTTAGGGTTGGTATAAAATGATGTAAGATCTCATTGTAGATTAAGACATAGGATGGGAATAAAAAGATGTTTATGGTCTTGAAATGCAATATCATATGCAAAGGAGATTTGGTCAATCATAGGTGATCAGTTTGGGATTAAGGAAGAGGACAAAGGCCTCTGGTATTAAGCTTAACTGGGACTGTAATCAGGCATGGTAGATGCTATCTCTAACAGCTCATTATTCTAGATTGTTGTCCATTTATCTTGAGATGGCTGTTGCCTCTCTATAGTTAGTGAGACTCTTTTGTAATGAGTAGTATGCTCTAGGCAGTGTGCCTTCCCGCATGTGCAAGCCCCTCATTGTATCGCATACTTTCTACAGAAGTATCATCTGACTATGGGTAGGCTTCCCACCTTGGTTTTTCCCTTTCCGGGTTTTCCATGTACAAATCATGGTGTTATGTGGTATGGTTGCTTTGCATTGATTATCTGTTTAATTGTAGTTGTATTGTTTACCGATATTTGTTTCTTCTTTACCGGTACTTAATCTAGTTTAAGGTTATTAAGTGGATTAAATGATATAATATGTTAACAACTGATTCACCCCCCCTCTCAGTTGTTCACTAGTTATCCTAACAAAGGCTATTATAGATGAACCCATCAGCCCAAGTACTCCCTCTTCCTCAACCCTTTTGGGACTGCCTAATGTGAGTGAGATCTCTGATGATTACCCCCACACTGACAAGATCCTTGACATTTTAAAAAACCCTGTAGATCCAATGAAGAAATCTAGCCCAATTATGCCTCTGGAAGAGGGTGAAATTCCCCCTATGGTAAGTCTACAATTATTCCTTGGTCCCCCTGCCTCCCCCTCCTTGGTTATGGATGATGGATACCTCTCCCCCAAGCCTCTTGCTATATCTATCCCCAAAACCCAAAAACCCTCCTCCAACCCATATGGTGTTATGATCCCTCCGAGTGAAAATAAGTTGTTAATCATGACCCCTCTCTGTCCCCCTAGCAAGGCGAAGACGTCGAAAGGAGTGGCTAAATACCCCCTACCAAGTTCTTGTGTGAAGTTATCAGCACCTTGTTCTCCCCCAATGGATAATGATGATTGGCTGACCCATAAGAAGAAAACTAGAGCCAATAAGGCAAATGTGGATACTGAGAGTAAAGTTGGAAGACCAACAGAGAGGGTGCTAAGACATAAAGTTATGGAAAGGGATATTGCAAGGGGCAGACAGCTAACTTTCGATGGAATCAACAAGAATAAGAAATGAAGTTCCTCTCCTAGAACATAAGTCTTAACAATCCCTGGAAGAAATTTTCTATTAAACAATATATCCTAGAAACGAAACTTGATATTTGTCTTCTTTAGGAGGTTAAAATGTCCTACCAAACTTTTGTAATCATTGTTGGTAAACTTTGGTTAGGGGTTGCCTTCTTGTATGTGGAGGCATTGGGGTGTCTGGGAGGATTGCTACCCTCTAGGACCCCTTCAAAGTCCAAGGAAAGATCTATGTTAGCACTTAGAACTTCCTAGTGGCTAATTTTCAATATGGTGATCATTGTTGGAACTTGTTTAATATATATGCCCCCAATTCCAAAGTGGGAAGGCGTCTGGTGTGGGAGGAAATTTCTGAGCTCATCCTTGCTGACCAGAATTCTCATTACATGTTGGTAGGAGAATTCAATACCCATCTCTACTTCTCTAAGAAATGTGGAGGTCTTGTGGATTTTTCTGATAGTATGGGAGATCTTGCTAATCTTATTAATGTTACTATCCTCTTTGATCTTGATCTTTAGGGTGTCCCCTACACTTGGTCAAATAATAGGAAAAGAAATCATCTAATTCAAGTCAAATTAGATAGATTTCTTGTCTCTGCCAACTAGGATATTGGTCACAACTCCTACCTAAAGACCCTCCCAAGGACTGCTTCAGATCATAGCCCCTTCCTCCTCCATTGGAATGATAGACCCCTCTTGGGTCCCCCCCTTTCTACTATGAGATTATGTGGGCCTCCCACTCAGATTTTAGAGATCTGGTCAAGGGCTAGTGAGCCACCCCGATTCAAGGGACTGCAATGTTCAAAATTGCTGAGAAGCTAAACCTCATCCACTGGGAAGTGAAAGGTTGGAATAAGGCAATCTTTGGTGACATCTTCAAAAAGAAAAAGGAGTTGTGCTCTAGACTTGAACAATTCCAAAGCAGTATGGCTATAGGTGACCCCCTCACTCTCTTCTTGTTGAATAAGAAGAATGTCATAAGAGTTGGAAGGAATTCCTTTCTAAGGAGGAAATCTACTGGAAACAAAGATCCAAAATTCAGTGGCTGAAAGAGGGCAACAAAAACTTGGCTTTCTTCCACCACTAAGTGAGCATTCACAAAAGGAGAAACTTTATCAATTGTCTAAAGGATGAATCTGGTCAGGAGATCACTGGAGAATCCCTAATTGGTCAAATTGCCACTGACTTCTTTATCTGTATGTATACTGAATCTAGAAGAGACAATGAGTCCCTCCAGGATAGGCTTTTGAGTAAGCTCACTAATGCCATTGGGGAAGAGGATAAATGTCAGCTCCTTGCTCCTATTTCCTTGGAGGAGGTCAGCTTGGCAGTATTTGTGATGGGTGCTTTCAAGACTTTGGGCCCGGATGGCTTTCCCCCAACGTTCTTCAAGGATTATTGGGACATTGTTAGTTATGATGTTACTAAAGCAGTGAAGGACTTCTTCAAGATTGGAAAATTACTCAAAATACTGAACAACACCTACATTTCTCTTGTCCCCAAGTCTCTGAACCCCAATTGCATGAAGGAATTTTGGCCCATAAGCCTTTGCAATTCTATCTACAAGATAATCTCTAAGGTCTTGGTGAATAGAATTAAGCCCCTTCTATCTAAGTTTATCAGTCTCTCCTAGAAAGGTTTTGTCCCTGGTTGTCATATCCTGGATGCGGCCATTGCTGCCCATGAAATAATCCACTCTATGGACAGGAGAAGAATCCCAGGTATGGCTTTCAATCTCGACATTTCAAAAGCTTATGATAAAGTCAACTGGTGCTTCCTATTTAAAACTCTCTCAAAACTGGGCTTCAACTAGAAGGTTGTTGACATGATATGAGAATGTGTTTCGATGGTTCAGTTCTCAGTCTTGATCAATGGGACTCCTAGGGGCGGCTTTAAAGCTAGAAAAGGTATTCGATAGGGAGACCCCCTGTCCCCTTATCTTTTCATTATGATTGTTGAAGTCTTGAGTAGGAATGTGGTTGATATGATGATCAATGGTAGACTGCAGGTATTCAAAGAGGCTTCTACTATTTCCCCCCAGTGATCCAACAATTTGTTGATGATACCTTTCTATTTGGTAAATCCTCAGTGATTGAGGCTAAACTATGGAAGAATTTACTAGTGTATTATGCATGTGCCTCAGGGCAATGTATCAACTATGATAAAATTAATCTCTTCTTCTTCAACACCTTTATCGACCTTCAGCTTAAAATCCTCTCTATCTTGGGGTGTAAGTCTTTCGCTCTTCCTAGGACTTACTTGGATCTCCCCCTCACTGTCAAAGAGGTTACCCTTGCATTCTGGAATACTATCCTTGAGTGAATACAAAAGAAACTTTCTGGTTGGAAGGCCAAAAATTCCTTAGTAGTGCGGGTAAGCTCCAACTCCTTGCTTCTTCTCTCCAGGGCATCCCGGTGTACTTCCTTTCCTTGTTCAAAATATCTAGTGCTATGGGGGAAAAGCTTTAGAGGATCCAAAGAACTTTTCTTTGGATGGACATGGAGGAAAAGAAACACCTCTCTTTGGTCAACTGGGATATTGTTTGCTTACCCAAATCCATGGGAGGTCTTGGTATCATAAATATAAATGCCCTAAACAAGGCTTTAATTGCTAAAGTGGGATGGACCCTAGATAAAGGTGAGGCAGACTGGTGTAACATTATCAGGGCCAAGTATTTGGAAAGGCAGTAGTTTTGTTGTAATTTGAGTGTTGGTGACCTACCTCAAGGGTCAAAATTATGGAAAAACATCTTGAAACTCAAGTCGGTTATTAGAGAAGGAATGAAGTGGCAGATTGGGAATGACAAGAAGATTAGGTTCTAGGAAGACTCTTGGTTGGATGACAAACCTCTAGATGAATCTCGATTCTGCCAAATAATGTATTCTCTAAAGGAGCACTTTGGTGATTACATTGTTGATTACATGGTGCCGGGAAGAGGACGATGAAAGAGCATAGCCCCAATCTTTTCTTATCGACCTAACATGTTACCCACTGCCCTTGATCTGTAGGATTTTATGCTACAGTGTAGAATTCCCTTAGCTCCCCAAGAGGACAGATTCATATGGAAGGGGACCCATTCGGGGGAGTTCTCGATCAAGTCTATTTACAGACAACTCTTGAGACCCACTGGTGATGTTGAATGTTGGAGGAAGATATGGAACTCACAGCTGATTCCAAAAGTTAACTTCTTCGGTGGTCCCTTATGCAATGGAAAATATTGACTCGGGACAATTTGAAAAGGAGGGGATTCCAACTTCCCAATAGATGCCCTTTATGTAAAGCTAAGGAGGAAACTATTGACCATCTTTTCATCCACCGCTCCTTCACTGGACACTTGTGGACCATTACCCTTGAAAAATGTGGTATGCAATGGGTTTTTCAGGATAACATTCATTAGTTTGTCACTAGATGGACACCTCCCTCCCACCACCCCTTGATTCTTCAACTATGGAGGCAGATACCTCCCCATGTCTATTGGGGTGTCTAGAAAGAAAGAAACAACAAAATCTTTAGAGATGCTAAAACCCCCCCAGATAAAGTTTTCTACAATTGCTTCAAAATGCTTATGGATAATATATCAGTGACTAGGTGGAAACCCCCCCCAATCCTCCTAACTAGACTGATAAAAAAATTGCTAAACTATGGAAGCTCCCCCCAGAGTTTAAATTTTTCAACAATAGTGCAAAGATCAATAGAAAAAACACCAAATGGTTAGCCCCAAACCCCTCTTGGCACAAACTAAATTTTGATGGGTCTACCCAAAATACCTACCAAGCGGGAGGTGGAGTCATTCATGACCTCTAGGGGTATACTATTGTAGCCTACACAGGTAGCTTGAAGAACCATACTTTCACTCAAGCTGAGGGAGTGGCTCTCCTTTAGGGTCTAAGATTTGCGACTACTATTGGTATTAAACATCTGGAAATTGAAGGTGAATCACAAGTTATTGTGGAAGCTATCAGTGGTAGATCTGTTGCTGGTTGGAAAGTGGATTCTATTTTGAGGGATGCTAGAATGCTTTTGGCTACCCTTAACTGTTTCACCATCCACCACATCTTCAGAGAAGGGAATGCGGTTGTTGACTCTATGGCTGTGGTGGGTAGGCTACAAAATGGCTTATGATGTTGGAGAAATGCTAATTTGTTGCCAATGATCACCAAGGAGATCTTGGAGAATGAAAAAAATCAAGTCTAGTGATGAACCCATATAACTATCATTGGATGAAGAGAACCAATTTTCAAATTTTGAATTTGGAGGGGAAACCCACCTATCATGGCTTGAGCTTGCCACGTAGCTCCATATGGCCTTGTCATTAGCTACAAGGGGGGTTAGATAATGATGATATTTATCGATGTAGTACCGATATCAGGAAAGGCAATTTTCTAATTATCATCCGGATGAATTTCATTGGCGGCAATAAAGGCAACTACTGGGCTTGGCCAAATCACATTCGTTGGATTGATGGTTCACACAAGTGTAATAGATTTTGTGAAGGTAAAATCTATTTAGACACTACTTGAAATAATCACAATGTTTATTGCATTATTTTACCCTAGAGCTGGCCAAGTTTTTTTCTCGACTCTGCCTTTGCTTTGGTTCGGCCCTGTTTCTTTGCTGCAATGTTTCTCATTTTCTCTGCTAAGCTAGAAGAAATGACCATGGGGGGTGACAGACTAAGAATGGAACTCGACAAAACGGTTAAATTTAAAGCCAGGTCGACGATGTGGTTTGTCTGCTCGGAAGGCGAGATTGATAAATTTATGGAAAGCATGAAAGGAAATGATGAGAGACTGTCTAAGCAGTTCGTCGCCTCTTGGGAGGATAGAAGGGTCACCATGGGTGGTATTTCCTTTGAAATCAACAAAGAGGTGATCTCTTAGGCGACAAGTCTATCTAAGGAGGGGAGGAAATGGAAGAAACAAAGCCACATTTCGGATACCACTAGCCTGAACCCGTTTTTCCGTGAGGGGGAGAACCCTATGAAGAGGGTGGGTGACTTCAACCGGGAGGAGCTTTCGCCGCCTTGGGACGAGGTCTGCTATGTCATAATGAAATATTTCACCCTTAAAGGTCAGTATGAGGTCTTCTACTATTATCACCTTCCTTTCCTTAACCATCTTAGGAATAAAGATCTTATCTCAATTCCTTTTTATCTATTGCATTCTTTGGACTCTAATGCTAAAGATATTGCGGAGGCTAAGAGAAAAGGCAAGGACTTTCCTATTCTGCACCAAGGCCTTATCCTCCACCTCTACAATTTTCACCTAGCCCTTGCCCCTCCCCCACATGATTTATGTCGAGAATGTGCTTGAAAACCAACCCCTAGCTATTGCTGCCGATAAACCCAACATAAGCCCTCCTCGACTGCCTGAAATTGGCTCTTGTAGTAAGAAGAATAAAAAGCGTCATTTGGAGGATGCTAAAACAACTAAGAAAGTTAGAATTCAGGAAATTGACTCTGATGTGGAGATTACAGATGAGGCTGACACTCCCTGCCACTCTATGAGATTGGCCTTCAAACCCCTTGAGAAATCCTTAAGGGACCCCTCCTCATCCCATGAAACTGGGAATTCCATCCCTTCTGACAATGTGGCCCCGTTTTAGTCCACCTCGACCCCCCACTCTGTCAGCTCCATCCATGCTTCTGAGAGTCCAAAAAATTCCTTGAGTCTGGAGGTCGGCCCCAAATCCGAGATCAACTCTTTGTCCCCTACTCTCAAGTTTGATAAGATGATGGTGGTGGAAGAAGTGAGCAACATAAAGGAGGAAGAGGACAACAATCTGGTAGAATTGGGTAAGAAAGTGGAGGGTATGTTTGAAAACTTGCAGGAAATCACCAGCAGAATGAAGGCCATTGAGAACAAGCTGCAAGATGTCTCCAGGTTTGCTCGGAATATTATGCATTGATCGTCGACCACTTTGTGTCTTCTGCAGGAAAGCACAATCAAAGGGAAAGGAAAGGAGGACGAAGACTACAGGGGCCTCTTCAAATACCTCACTAAGGAATGGTCTAGGAAGCTCCTCCCTAAGAGGAGCCATGGAAAAAAGAAATAGTTGTCTTCTATGGTTTGGATCTCTGGTTTTTTGTTTGGCCCTAGTGGCCTACCGACTTATAGTTTTAGTTTTTGGTTATGCTTGAACTTAACTATCTGTTGCCCTGTGTGGAATACTTTTATTAAGACTCTTATTACTATGCGTAGAATGATTAAATTTTTTGATAGAGGAAAAGTTTAGGGGGATGTAATTTTGTTGCTACTTTGCTGACAGTTGACTTGCCACTATTTTTCTTTGTCTGTCCCTGGATCAGCCCCTTGTTTTGACTACTTTTAATATCAAAAAAATTAATAAAAACAAAAATTCAATATAACTATAACTATAACTATAACTATAATTATAATTTTATAATCATAGATTTCAAATTGCCTATCTCAATATAGAGAAATCATCATATAAAGGTTTGGTGTTCATTAAGCTTTTTAACATTAAGATTTTGTTATTTATTATTATTAGTACATGTACATCAACTTGTCTTATTTATTATTATTAGTGAACCACTGAATGCTCTTTGCACGTTGTCACATTATTTAATTGCTTATATTCACATGCTTGAAAGTTAATGGTTTAAAAAACAAATTAGGAATATATTATTATTTATTTAGAAACGTGATGTTGATGGATGTTAATGAACATGCATAATATTAAAAAATTAAATTAATAATTTAAGAGTATATTTTCTATAATCAATCAGAGCCCATTAAAGGTTGTTTAATAGCTCTTCCAACTTTCAGTGACTACTTTTACCGAACAGAATATCTTGAATACATATTTTTCTTTTTTATTATTTGTAATTTGAAGAAAAGTTTTATTCAATTAAAAATAAGAATATATTATTATAAAATAATATGTTGTTTAGGAAATAGTTTGGTTGTCAAAATCAAACTGATTATAAATTGTATGGAAATAAACTATTTAAATAATAGGGTAATTTAAGTAACATCAAGATAATAATTATAAAAGTCACAATTTCATCAAAAGAAAAATAAACGATATTAGGGAAAGTGTATTATTAGTCGTTGTAGTTAACTTCGCTTATTTTAATAGTACATCAGATTTTCACGATTTTTAATTGTTTTTGCTTTTGGGTAGTAACAATGCATGTTGTGGGATCCATTATGCATGCAAGGGTAATAATGTACACATTTCAAAGTGTTATCGATACCTACTCATAGATGTCCCAATAACGTGCACTTAGAAGTGCCAATACTTATGCACAAATGGCCCAATAGTTGTGCACAAATGGGCCAATAATGGTCTTAAAAAGTTAAACAATGAGCATTTATTGGTACATGTGAAATTTATTAATGGGCTTTTAGTTATCATTTTTTTAATTTCTTTAAAGTTAGTAGTTGGGAGGTTAGATGCACAAGGAGTGAACAGTTATTGGAACTATGACGACTACTACTCTTCTCTTATCAAAAATAATTTTCATTAATAAAAATGCAGTAAGATTATCAAAAAAGGTTTATTTTTAATTAATATTCAAGAGATAGATTATTAGAAGAATGTTAGTGACACTATTACTAAGAAAAATATCATAAAACACATTTTCTATGATTAACCCCCGACTCTCAAAAGATTAGAATTTTGTAATGTGGTTCAAAATCTCTTTCAGACATATTGTGTAAGATTATGTGCATATAATAAAATTTTCAAGAATGAATTGTAATCTTACATACTTGAAAGCTAGACACAATTAAACGCATTGTTCAATAATTAGTATGTCATATTAAAAAACATGTCAATCAATATCAACACTTATTTAATATCTTTAACTAAAATATTTTATTTGTATTATCACACTATTTATCAAAATTTAAATTTATTAGAAATATGATTGAACCAAATTCAACTCCTAGATTGATTGAACTTATTCTTAATAATTTAAGAAAAGACCAGCTTATGATTTAAAATATAATTCTTTATAATACTATAATCCACTTCCATATATATCTATATATACTTTAATTACTTTAATATATAAGTGGCAAACACATCTTATCGTAAAATCTATATGAAATTCTAATTCTAATTAATGCTTGTACTTATGTTCAATCATACCCCACTCATTAGAACGAAAATATTAAATTATGCAAAGATTTAAATAATAATAAAAGAACGTAAAACACAGATTTATCTCCAAAAAACTTTTTTTTTTATTACGAGATTGCTTTATCACGTTCAATTATTCCAACACAACTTTAAAAATAAAAAAGTACTGAGTTTTCTTGGGAATCTGCAAATTTATAAAATACTGCATAATACTTGCCATAAACAATGGAAAACGGGCAAAATTTATATAAAACTTTAGAATTTAATTTGCCATTGAAAGAGTTGGTACGTTGTAGTACCAAATGTTTTTAAAAGTTTAAGTCGTCCACATCATAAATTATAAAAATCATTTGTTTATATTTCAATATTCACAATAATAATAATATTTTAAGCTCCCAACAACCAAAATATTCTGAAGAGCAGGGCATGCCAAAGATCTCCATTTCAACATGGGATGATTTATATTATTATAAAAAAATATTTATTTTTATATCGATGAAATGTATACAAAATTACAAGGAATAAATAGAGTCAAGAGTCTATTTGTGAAATACAATAATAGTGACCACTAAATATAATAATAACAACTATATTGTCCAAACTAAACAACCATCAATTAATTACAATATTATATAATCAATATTGAAGACAATATATAATTACAATATTCTTTCCTTTAAAAGAAAAGTAGAGAGCTTGATTTGAGTGTACACTATCTATAGAATAATTGTTTGAGCCTCTTTCATTAACACACTTGAAATAAAATATAAAATATAAAGTGCCTAAAGTGGTGTGCAATGGGTATGCCGAAGAGGTGTGGAAGGTCAGCTAGGTAATTTTTTGTGCCAATTTTTTGCATACATTTGTGTAGTATATGAGGTTGAAATTCAAAGGACATTTAGAAAATGATGTTGTTTGTGTAGAAAAGGTCAAAATCGATAATTGATAGCTTCAAATCAACTATGCATCAACTTAGAGGGATCCAAACACAATTACAATAAAGCTTCTAAATGAAGAAGATAATCAAGTTTCATAAGCAACAACGTCATGTTATGTTTGCAATAGGAAGAGATGGAGAGAGAGAGAGAGAGGGAATGATAGGGATGGAAACATGAGGAGATAGAGGGGGAAGAGTGATAGAGATAGAAAGAGGAAGAGATAAAGAGAGAGGAAAGAGGTATATATAGATATGGAACAGATAAATTTTATATATATATGAGAGGTAGAAAGGGAGAGATAATGAGATAGAGATAGAGGGAGAGATGGAAGAAGAAATATCCAAGGATAGAGATAGAGATGAAAAGTGATATAGATATAGATGTGTAAGAAGAGGGAGGGGAGGAGAGGAGAGGGAGGGAGAGAGAAAGAGAGAGATGGATAGATAAAGAGAGGGGGACATTTCTAGAGATAAAAGGAGAGAGAGGAGGTATAGGTAGAGATAAAGATATAGTGGGAGAGGAAGATGGAGACTAACAGAGTGGTAGAGATGGAGAGATAAATAGGGCTACAGAGGGAGAGAGAAATAGATAGGGACAAAGATAGAGAGATAGAGGTAGAGATAGCGAGAGAGATATGTATGTTGAAGAGGTGTGAAAGTTAAATTAGGAAAGAAAAAAATTATTTTTTTGCATACATTCGTGTGGTACATGAGATCAATTGATAGCCAATTATCAAATGATGTTGCTTGTGCAACAAAGATATTAATGATTAATTGAGAGCTTCAATTAAATTGTACATCAAGAAGATAGATAGAGGGGATAGGAAGGGATTGAGGGAGAGAGAAATGTGGAGAGATAGAGAGAGAGGTGACACATAGAGGGAGGGAGAAATTGAGATAGGTAGAGGATGGAGAGAGAGAATAGGGGAGATATGTAGAGGAGAGAGAGGGACTGGGGGAGGAGGGAGGAGGGAGAGATATAGTTTAAGGAGGGAGGGATAGAGGGAGGGACAGTGAGAGAGAGAGAGAGATGGGAAGATAAGATAGAGGGGTAAGAGTGAGAGATGAAGGAGGTGATAGATAAAAGTAGTAGGGAGTGAGAGAGAGAGAGATAGAGAGAAAGGAGGATATATCGGTCGGCAATTGACACTCATCTGGTGACTTCCGGTAGTTTCTTATTGGTCTAGGGTTGTCATTGATGGCAACTCTTCTTGGTGATTCGATCCGATGATCGTGATTCTGTTGGAAATTGACACTCATTCGATAAGGTGAATTACATTTAGGGTTGTCATTGATGGCAACTCATCTTCAGGTTTTGATATTTCTCATCCGGTTTCATTGTCTTATAATTTTGCATAGATTGGGCCAACCGGTATACACACACTTTGCTTTATTCTTGTTAACTGGTTAGTCTTGGTACCAGTAATGTGTATCTAGGACCCATTACGTATAGGACCTGGTTAAGGTATTTTGGGACCCCAGTAAAATCACTTGTAAAATTTATGATAGTGTGTGAAGGCCAACATTAATTATGATCATTGGGATAATGCATATCATGCTTCATGATTCGGTAGTTGACAAGTCTATTTTCTTCATTGAGGCTGACATGGTAAAAAGATAAAGGGTATTTAAGGGAGATCATTTTAGCGATGGATTTCATGGGAATGGTTATACGATTTTGGATGCAAATAATTGAGAGATTGATGGTATGTGATTTGGTCAGCGAGTGGAAACTTTTGTGCACATTTTCACGTGTGCAATCCTAACTGGTAGTGCAGAACAGAGAAGAATAGGGTATCAGTAAACCGATTCAGAGGAGGTTGATAGAGATTTAGCCAGAACTTATCCAGCATGGTCAGATGCACTTTATAAGTTCATTTCTGTATGAAATCATTGTGTAATGTTGTGTAAGTCAGTGAGACTTGTGTTGAGTAGTGAGCCCTAGGTGGTGAGCCTGTTTGCATATGCAATCCCCTCTATGTAATATTTGTATACCTTGATCAAGTATATGGATATTGTGGGTATCAGACCCACCGTGGTTTTTCCCTTTATAGGGTTTTCCACATATAAATATTGGTGTTATGGTGTTTCTTCGTTATGTGTTGTTTGGTTTATGCACTTTAATTTTATTTTCT
Source organism: Cryptomeria japonica (assembly GCF_030272615.1). Lineage (NCBI taxonomy): Eukaryota > Viridiplantae > Streptophyta > Pinopsida > Cupressales > Cupressaceae > Cryptomeria > Cryptomeria japonica. Next base: position 617,595,243 of record NC_081408.1, on the reverse strand, counting down.
GTTAACCAGTTCATAAGAAATAAGTTCATAAATTCATTTACTGGTAGAACACTGATTCACCCCCCCCCCTCTCAGTGTTCTTGGATTCCAACAATTGGTATCAAAGCCTCATTCCTCGGAAGAAGTCTAACAACTTGAGGAAGATCCAAAACTTGGAATCCATGGAAACCGGTTTGCAGCAATAGCTTCAAATTTCTCTTAAGGATCTTGATAATGAGAAGATGGAAAATAATAAATTGAAGAATCAACTGAGACAAGCCAGAGAACACATCATTTCTTTACAAAGAAATATATCAGTTGTTCAAGCCAAGAGGAAGGAACTCTACGATCAATTAAAAAATGAGAGTAGTGATGAGGAAAAATGCCTTGAAAGATCAATGTCAGAAACTCACTCAGGATAATACTACCTTGAAGAATGAAATGCAAGCCCTAACCATGAGAATGTGCAAGGACATTTAAGATAGAAAGAAGAATGAAGAAAACCTAGCTCAAGCATTGAAGGACAAATATGATGAATGCAACAAACTGACACATGAGAATGACATGTTGAAACTTGAGATGATTCAATCCCAAAATAATGAATAGGAAATTGAGAGACAAATCATAATCATGAGAGATGATTTGACCATTGCAAATGAGTACAAAGACAAGTTCAAAGCTATCTCTGCAAGACTTGATGAATTGTTGAAGAGTTAGAGAGATACTAATGACAAGAGAGGTCTTGTATATGAAGTAGGAGAAAGCTTTGGTACTGCACAACAAGATCAATCATCCGGTCAGAAGCAGAATCATGCCAACAGCCAAAACCAGAAATCACCGGTAAGACAACCTAATGCTCAAAAATTCATTGGTACATGCTTTGTTTGCAATAAATATGGGCATATAGCAAGTCAGTGCAGAAATGAGAATAATCAAAACAATGCATCATTCACCAGTCTTGGAAATGTCAGATGTCATGCATGTAGTAGATTTGGACATATGGCTAACCAATGCAGATCAAAGGGAAATCAAGGAAATTAGGGATACAACAAAGCAATTCAAAAGAATAATATTGTCTGTTATGCATGCAACAAGATTGGACGTATTGCTAAATATCGGAGAAGTAAGAATCCATTGGTAGCTGATGGAAGTGTAGATGAGAAGGGAAAGACAAAGGTTGAAGATATCAGAAAGAAGCATGAGAGAAGATGGGTTAGGAAGTCAGATTATCCACCGACAAATCAACTGGTAGAGCCATCAGGTCCTGCATCAGAAGTAATAAATTCATCCGATAACTAAGACACTCTACCTTAGGGGTAGGAAAATCATTGAGGATCATACAAACAACCCGGATTAGGTCTATAGTCAGGGAATTCTAATTGTGGATGGATACTCAGGTGATTTCAAGTGTTTATCAGAACCTATATGCAGATTATGTGATCCAGTCGGATTCTCCAATAGCATTTATGACAGTGAAAATTAAGGTTGATGGCGATAAAAGGGAAAAAGTTAAGTCATTTCTTCACACAACGATCAAGCATTCTGAAAAGCGATTTCTAGAGAATTTCAAGAGTCCAAAGGCAATTTATGCGAGCATATACATTCAAAGAGCATTTCGTCATCCAACAAGATCTTGAGGTATTTACCGTTTGCAGAAACCCTAGATATTTATCATAGCTTCATCATTGAAATGTTGATACTCCATTGGTAGTGGAAATTAAGGACCATCCCCATCCAGAATTTAAGAAACATCCTTTCAAATCTCTTTTCAATGATTCGTTGGGAGCATTTTCGAGTGTTTTCCATGGCGTTCTTCACACTAAAGACATTAGGGCATATATCCACTGCAATATTGAGGAAATCGGGAGTTATTAAATGTCCTATGTTTTCACTAAAAATATGATCATCGAAAATTAGCTGAAGCCAAAATATGCACATTTGCAGAAGAAGGGTTTTACCCAGTTTATAGATTTTCTGATGTTTGACGAAGATATATGGGTCAAAATTATCTTAAGTCTTGGATATGAGTTGAGTCCCAATTTTGTAAAGTCGTATAATATTCAATTACTAGGGGACAAGGAATTGATAAAATCCGATGAGAAGAATGTAAATACTAATCCACTGGTTAACACTCCATCTATTACTACACAACTAGCTGATGAGTTCAATTTTGAAACTGAGGATACTCAGAATCTTCCGGTAGAGAATGTACAGGCAGATATTGTAAAGGATAAGATTCAGAGGATAAGGTTTCAGATGATACACCAAAAGTGAGTGAGGCACCAAGTGGTGAAGCCACCAATGCACAAGAGGTAAAGGATACTGAGGGTAAGTCACCAAATGACACAGGTAAATAGATAGTGACATATTTCCCTTCTAGTTTGGCAATTGACACATCATCCTTATCCAAAGGGAAAATACCACAATTTTCTGTCAGTTTTGACAAGCCTTATCATAAGATATCACCGATAGAGAAAATTTTGGCCACTGCAACACTCCAGGCATAGGCAACACATGAATTGGCTCAGGAGGAGTCTAAAGATAAAGAGTTGATACAAAACACTTTTGAGGTTTTGAACCGCTTAGTACCATAATTTCAGGAAAAAGAGAGTGCAAGCTCATCCGGTAAATTGCAGGAGATTATTCAATTCATTCCTAAGTAATATGACTCTTTAGTTAAGATTTCAATAATTGAGGCTAAGAATAAATTTGTTGAGGCCCGGAAGAAGACATTTTTGTAGATGATTGCATCTGAGAGGCTAAGCTTCAAACTTGTTTATAATCTGTTGATGCAGCATTAGCAAAAGGAGGAAAGGTATACAAGACTTGTCTAGATTTTTCAAAGCTCACAGCTTCTATAGACAAGCAAATTTTGGATTGTAAAGATAACTTGATTCAGATCTCTAATTCTTATAATCTGGCAGTAAATTTAACAAGTTCTTTAGATGGTCCAATTTTGGCGGTTATGGATCAACTTTCAAGATTAGAGAAGGAAAGGGACATCATAATAAAGAGAGCTACAAAGCTCAAGAATTTTATTGGTCCCCAACTTGATAACCTACTATTCCATAAGATAGAGTGTATATCTAACATGTAGAAGGGGGATCCCACAAAATCTGAGGCAATTGAATATTATGCCAATCTCTTGAATGGATTCACCTCCATTCTTGATTCTCTTAAGCAAGGTTGGGACAATTGAGGGGCGTGCACTTGCAGGAAGGCCAATAGCCTAGAGCACACTGCTCATCACAAAAGGAGTCTCACTAACTACATAGATATCTAGACTACAATCCGAAATAATGAATGAACTGCAAAGATAGCATCTCCTATGCCTGAATATAGTTCTGGTTAAGCTCAATACTAGAGGACTAAATCCTCTTACATAAACCCAATTCAATCTCCAATGATCGACCAAATTCTCTACCTGAATGATATTACATTATTCGCACATTACATATGCCTTTCCTATATCCTGGTATCATCTACAATGAGATCTTACATCATATATATAGAAACCCTCAACCATAAACAATCAGGTCGGCCACCAGACAATAAACCAATTACATAATTACAAAACATGTCGGCCTTAGACCAAAAAAATAATATCCAACCCATAAGACATCCCAGAAACACATCGAGAGGTCCAATCCATACATTACATTAAGCTGGTCCATAACCTAGATAACACCAGGACCCAATATAGGTCCATACACTCCAAATAAATGATCCCAATCTGCCAAGTCTCAAACATGATCACCATCAACATCTTGAATCTCCAGCATAAGCTGCACCAACACCACCTATGCATATCATCAAAGATCTTCATCAAAGTTCTGCTGGTGAAACCCTCGCCAGAACCACAAACCAAGATTCCAAGCAAATAGGATAGCATCTCATCACGAGATCAAAACAAACTGATTAAATATGAACATGAGTAAGCCAATTCCATAACCCAAACATACCAGAGCATACCAGATCATACCAAATCCAATCCAACCAGAAACCACACAACCTACCAGGACCATAAGAGTGCCAGTAAAGCATCCAAAACAACTAGTGTTGACATCAATGATAAAACATCAATGCAACACATAATCAATTCCTTCAAATGGCCAACAATCTCCCCCTTTGGCATTGATGGAAACACTAGAGGTGAAAAACATCTAAGTACCAAGAAATGCCAAACAAGTCCCACCCAATGGAAGACAACCAACAACCTCCCACTCAAATATATAGCAATGAAGTTCTAAAACAAAGAGCAAACTCCTCCTGTGAATGATATCTTTGTAAAGCTCTGCATTTCACATATATCTCTCCCCTTAATGTATACAACTCCTTAAGTTTTTCACATCAATATCTCTCCCCCTTTGACATTAATGCCAAAAATCTGACAAGATTATCAAAGAAAAAACATAAATCACTAAATCACAAAGCTAACTACTCCCTTTGAGTAGTAGCATCCCCACATCAGTGCCGAAATGAATGATATCTCTGATAATGCATACTGGACTGATGCCAAAAAGAATCAATCAGTTCTCTACCGGAGGGGCATAAACCCCTAACCCGTTTCTCAGGTACTCATTTGATTCTTTAGGCAAAGATTTAGTGAAAATATCTGCAATCTGCTCTTTAGTGTTCACATAAACCAATCTAACTTCATTTTCATCCACCTTTTTCCTTCAAAAAGTTATACTTGATAGATATGTGCTTTGTCTTAAAGTGAAATATCAAATTCTTTGATATGTCAATAGCAACAAAGTTATCACAGTGAATAACTATAGGTCCAGTGCAATGCACTTTGATATACTTCAACATTTACTTCATCCATAGAACCAATGTATAGTTAGTAGCAGCAACAACATACTCAAATTCAACAATAGATAAAGAAGTACAAGATTGTTTCTTGGTGATCCATGAAACCAACTTCTTTCAAAGAAAGAAAGCTCCATCGAAAGTACTTTTCCGGTCATCAACATCTCCAGCCCAATCTGCATCTGTATATGCACATAAAGTAAAGTCATCATCCTTAGAGTACCACAAATCATATTCAGATGTACCTTGCAAGTATCTAAAAAACCTTTTCACCGCACTCTCATGATTTTCTCTAGGATCACTCTAATATATAGATGCAATACAAACAACATTCATTATGTCAGGCCTAGTGTGAGTCAAATAAAGTAGACCTCCAATCATAGATTTGTATCTTGTAGGATTTACCGGTACAAAAACATCTTTCCTTGTCAATTTCTCACTTTTAACCATAGGAGTACTTACCAGTTTAGAGTCTCCCATACCAAATTTCTTCAACAATTCCCTAGCATACTTAGTTTGACAGATGAAAATACCTTTATCAGTCTGAGTTATCTACAAACCTAAGAAAAATTTCATTTCCCCAATCATAGACATTTCAAATTCTTTCTCCATATTCTTATAAAATTCTATGCACAACTTATCTTCACCTCCAAAAATGATGTCATCAACAAAAACTTCAATAATCAGTATATCATCATCAGTAACCTTATAATATAAATTGATGTCAGCATCACCCTCAGTAAAACCAAGCTTCAAAATGTTGGCATTCTACACTCATATGAGAATAGTTGATGTTGTCAATGATGAAAACCAACTGGAAACCAACCGACAATAGGTTTCTACATGCACCGGTATCACAAACTTCATGGTGCAGCCACCGGCACTAGCAGGCGCTTACAGCGGCATTTAGATTACATCGACAACAAAGCATACCGACACTCGGGCTGACATGGGATGAACGTTTTTTTATTGTAATATAATTATCTTTTGTAAACTGACTTGGTATATTGTAAAAGACTCATATATGTATGAGATCGTATAGGTCATTTTGATGTAGATTATATGTATGGTAGAAGATAATTGTTTAGTGGCAGTGAAGGTTTTTGGTTAAGGTATCTATCTGATCTTAAACCGGTACTGAACCAAGCATTAGAGATGCTATTTTGAGCAGTACATTGTATTGGATTTAATTATCCATATTGTAGTCAGTGAGACTCTTTTGAGCAGTGAGCTCAAGCAGTTGGCCTTCCTGCATGTGTAGGCCCTTATTGTAAGTAGTATTTATTCATTGGCCAGTGAGTAAATATTGTGGGTCACAAATCCCACCGAGATTTTTCCGACACCGGGTTTCCTCGTTAAATATCTTGTGGTATGGTGTGTTTCTATGTTGTCTCTGTTATTTGTGTTTATTGAATTAATTCTTGTTTACCGATACACTATTTTGGGTTGCAAAGTTATAAATAAGTTTAAATATACAACTAACCAGTTAGACACTGATTCAGCCCCCCCTCTTAGTGTCTGTGGGACTGTCATTGAATCTAACAATTGGTATCAGAGTCTGGTCCTCTATTTGCAAAATCCTAACAGCTTGAGGAAGATTCTCAAACCGGTATAGATAGAGAACTTAAGAAAACAGTTGGAAGGAGCTCTTGAAGATTTTGATGCAGAAAAATTGAAGAATATCAAACTAGAAGTTGATCTGAGGACTGCTAAGGAATTCATTAAAGGACTTCAGGTGAACCTAGTTATAGTACAAAATAAGAGAAAGGAACTTCATGAGAAAATGTAGGATGATGATGATGAAAAGAAAACCCTTAGAGACATTGCAAATAAGTTAAATAAAGAGAACGTTAATATGAAGAATGAAATGCAAGATATGACTATGAGGTTATGTAAGGATATTGAAAATAGGAAGAAGAATGAAGAAGAGTTGACTAGGAGACTTAATGATGTAGTAAATGAAAAATCTGAGACTTTGTCATGAGAATGATATGCTAAAGACATATCTGATTCACATGGAACATGACAAGGAGAAGCTTACAAGACAAGTTGGAATTCTGGAAAATGAGTTGATCACTGCAAATGAACACAAAGACAAATTCAAGAAAAGTTCAGAAAGACTTGATGACATGCTGAAAAGACAAAAACCTGATGGAGATACAATTGGACTTGGATTTGAAATTGGAGAAAGTTCCAATACTGCAAATAATCAAGATCAAAACAAACTGGTAAGACAACCTAATGCTTATAAATTTAATGGGAAATGTTTCAATTGCAACAAATATGGTCATAGAGAAAATTAGTGTAGATTTAGAAATAATCAGAATACAAACTCACCCACCGATCAATGTTCCAAATGCAACAAAGTTGGTCATAATTCAGAAAATTGCAGAATGAATGTGAAATGCATGCTTGTGGTAGATTTGGGCATTTATCTAATCAATGCATAACACAAACTGGTCAAGGATATGGAAAGGCTATTCAGAGGAATAATGTAACTTGTTATGCATGTAACAAGATTGGGCATTTTGCAAAATTTTGTAGAAGAAAGACTATACCAGTGAACAATAAAGGATCTAGTGTGAAGGGAAAAGAAAAGGTAAATGAAATAAAAAAAGATTTTTCAAAACAATGGATTAAGAAGGGAGATAAGAAAGTTGATGAATCTATCTCTGCACCGGTAGAACAGAGTAACCCTCCACCGGTAGGAGATTCTTCATCCGATTGAGGAATAATCTTTAGGGGGTATTGTAGCAAATTGAAAATCATGCATTTTGCCCTTAGTTGATGGGAAGAAGACACATTTCTTCTTTATCGGCAGATGTGTTAAGTTTTCACTTAACCGAAGAGCATTTAATGCAGTTTGAAAGAACCTTTTTGGCTATAAAGCATCGTAAAACCCTCATTTTGACTCACCAAGTATTCAAACAATCAAAGAGCGTGAAACTGAGCAAGGGCATTCTAAGGTGAATCTGCGAAGTGATTTTCAGGCATTCAGAGAACTTCAGTTAAGAGGTATTTATCAAAATGGCAACCTCATCTTCTGTTCCTGAGTTTATTGCAAAACCTATCATTGTTGAAAACATCAAATGCCCTAGACCCGTGTTTAATATTATCCCCAGATTGCAAAGAAGGATGATTTTGTCAGAGCTTTTTTGAAAATTCTGAAGGGTGTAGCATTTGTTGAAGACCCTAGAATCTACATACATTGCAACATAGAAAACCTAGGGAATGAGGATTTGAAGAAAATGTTTAATAAGGTTATTACTGATGAAAAAGGTGTGATTAAACCTGAATATAAGATTGTGGAAGACTTAGGTTTTGTAGAAATACTGAACATTCCTGAATTTCCAAAGGAAGTTGTATGACTTGTATTGAGAAGAGTCCATGGAGAGTTCATATGGTTAGAGTCAGTTTGCAAGATAACCAAGGAAGCAATTAAGGCAGTTACTAGTTTACCTTCAACTAGTAGTAGGCTAGATAAAACCAAGAAAATACCTAACAAGAGTGTGACAAGCTTAACCGGAGCCACATCTGATAGCAAATCAATTAGAGTCAATGACGTTAAGGATATAAATGTGAGATATGTTAGTATGATACTTGGATATAAAGCAACACATGCCAATAGACTGAATTTGGTTTCTAGCCTTTGTATTCACAGTGCATATGAGATGGTGAACAATATTTCTAAGATTGATGTTTGTGAATGGCTTGAAGATGAACTGATTGACAATTTGAAGAAGATTAAGGGAGATAAGAAAGGTACTTTCCATTTTGGGAACCTACTAGTATGCTTAATGCTATACTTTACCAAAGAGATACCCGACATAGGACACAAAGATTTTGGTTATGACATCTCGGTAGGCAAATAGATTCAGGAATATTTCACCGATATGGGCACTGACCATGATGAGAACATTGCAGATTACTTTAAAACTTTTCAAATTAAGATGAGAGCAAGAGAGAGACTACCACAGAGCATAGTTGATAAATATGACAAGCAAATCTGTTTTGTTATTAAGCAAGATGAGACTTGGATGGAAGCAATAAGCCCTAGAACTATTTGGGTTACTGAGATGGGTTATGTGTTGGCATTTCGATGATGTTGTGATTGTCATTGATGGACACACACTTGCTTTGTGTACACTTTCTTTATGTATGAGTTATGCTCAACCTGTATTTGTTCCAACTGGCATTATGTATTATAGTCTTTAGACTATTGGTGTTTTGTAGAAGATGTTTACTAGACACAAACTGACTGAAGACCCAAAGAAGTATGAAGACCTCAAGCGGTTCGAGGATCTCAAGTGGTACGAAGGAACAAAGCGGTAGTTAACATTTTTCCAGTCTTCATTTTGTCAATCAACAATCAGTAAAATGTATGAACCGGTATTACTCTATGATGAGTTACCAACTAGTATTTCTGTCATGAGTTATCATCCATCGACACTTTGGCGGTGATTTTGTGTCATGTTACCAAATGTGTCTAGATGCACTGTACCTAGGAACTTGTAATCAAATCCTATTGGACTGACATGAAATCAGACTCCTTTATAAGGACATCATGTCTAGGGTTTGCATGTATGAGTTGTTGTTGAGGGTTTGTATGTGTGATCATAGAAGAAAAGATTAGGTCTGTGTGAAGAAATAGAGCATGGAGATACTGAACACTAAAGTAATGCTAAATGTGCATTAACAATGAGCTATCAAGGATCTAACCAAGCATACTATGCAAGTATCTAGATCACCTACTTGTTGATTACTCATATCTTCAACAAGTTTGAAACCCTTAACTGTGTAGGCCTAGCAAAGCCTTTGTAAATCCTCTAACAAGGTGGTTCACAACTATGAATCTGAAATCCTCTCACAAGGTAGTCCTTAACAGGACTTATCTCCTAACAGAGATCTAGATTCCTAATAGGATCTGTTCTGGTGAAGAACATTGTATGACCTTAACCGGTCTAGTTTCTATTATGCAGATAGTTACTTGTGAGTTTCTGCTCACCATGGTTTTTCCCATTTGGGTTTCCATGTCAAAACCTCTTGTGTTATGGTGATTGTGCTCTTGTGGGTGAATGCTTTATTTTCTATTTGGTTTTCATTTATTTTAACTAGTTTATTAGTAAATCTGTTGTACCGGTTATCTGTTAAACTATTCAAGAGTTTGTATTCAACATTTTTTGGTATACTAATTCACCCCCCCTCTTAGTATTCATCAATTGGTATCAGAGCCAACCTTTCTATAAGTCTAACCACTTGGAAGGAGATATGGGGGAATACATTGTGAGGGAACTTACTCATCATCTCACTCAGACTGAGAAAGCCTATGGTGAACTCAAAGTCAAGTATAAAGCCTCTCTGGCCAAAAGAAGAGAGCATGCTGAGAAACTAATGGAGCTTACTGAAAATAGCTCTATTGATGAAGCATACATGGATGCCCTAGTTGAAGAAGTTGAAAATTGAATGAATCTAATGCCAACCTAAGAAGGGAACTGGAAGGACTGACTATCAGAATATGTCAAGAGCTCGAGAACTGAAGGAAAGCTGAAGATCTGGTAAAAGACAAAGATCATGAGATCTCCAAGCTAAAGCAAGAAATCAGTGCCCTTACCTCTCATCTCCAAGAGAGTAAAGTGGAAAAAGAAGAGATGCAGGGTGAACTAAATATGGCTATTTTTGAGAATGCAACCTTGAAGGAATCCAATGTTGCTATTTCCAAGGAACTCACTGAGTCAAAGGAAATACTTGCCAAATTCAATAAGAGTACTGTTAAACTAGAGCAAAAGCTTGAATCAGCAAAACCAGTAAAGAATACCACTGGACTTGGTTTCTCCGGTTATGAGGAAGGTGAGACCTCTGGAACAAAAGATTTAGCATCAAAGAAGCAAACAACATCAAAGGATAAAGGTAAGAAAAAGTTTAAAGCTATTTTCTTTAATTGTCTCAAACAAGGACATACTGCTAATGTGTGTAGAAATAAGGCCTACAATAATTTTCCTTACTTTCTAAACAATAAGCCTAGATCCAATAGGTTCAATGGAAACTGTTATGCATGAAACAAGTTTGGGCATAGAGAATTTGAATGCAGGTCTGTTTTGCACCGCACTGGGAGATATCCTCCAATGACTCAAGGAGCTATTCTAGAACCCTCTGAGAACCAGAATCCCAACCGCTATAATACATATGACCATCAGTTAGGTGGCTATCAAGTGACAAATAGTTGGAGAGCAACCTGTTTGATTTGTCATGGTAGCGGTCACACTACTGCAACATGTAGAAGGAAGAATGGTAGAATGAATAATGGACCATGGAGAACACCTGGAATGGTATGCTATCATTGCAACAAATTGGGACACACTGTTAGAACCTGCAGAATGAGAAAGAACCTATCGGATGACATACCAATCACTCCAGAAGGGAAGATTGATGTTGAAACTATTCAAGCGGGAATGAATAAAACATGGAAAAAGAAACCTGAAGAAGTGTCACAAGATGAACATGTTTCCACACCTAGTGTGGAAGTCTCTGAACTAGCAAACTGAGCTTCAGAAAATCTTAGGGGGAACAAATCGGTGAAAAGTTTCAAGCCCCCGGTTTATATCGGTAAAGACCCAAATCGGTATATGTTACCTATCAATCAGTAGAAGTTTGCAAAGCGGTAAAAGGCAAAATTAGGGTTTATACCCTAGCGGTCAAGCATTTATTATGGTAGGTTAAGAATTTGTTTAAAAGGGATCCTTAACATCATTCTCACTTCTCAGTTTATGAGCGAAGAAATTTTCAAGAGTAGAATGACAAAAGGTGATTCAACTTGTGATTCAGAGAGAATTCAAATCTTGTAGAAGAATCCAGAGATATTTTCAACCTATCAGTGAAAGAACACTAAGTGGTAATCAAGAAACCGAAGTGGTGTGGTGTGAGCTACATTGGCAAACCCTAATTTCAAAATTGTGAAGGTATTTTTCAAAATTCTTGTTAATCATGGCTTCTGCATCGCACTCCAGTTCTAGTGTACCTATGGACTCAGCTGTATTTATTCAAAGAAAAATGAAATACAATGCCCTGTCCCAAATACCTGTCGGAGTCATTGTTGAAGAAGATATTTCAGGGTACATTGACTATAAATTGGAAGACCTAGGATCCCTAGTGATTCATTCTAAGCTAGGTCTGTTCTGTGGGGATGACAAGAAAATTAAACCAAAATACAACATCCTAGAGAGGAAGGAAATATATTATGCTGTTTATTTTCTTGAAGAGTTCACTGAAGAACACATCCACATCATCCTGAGCAAAGTACATGGTGAGAAAATGTATCTCGAGAGGACACATGACATAACACCAGAAGCAATTCATGTAGTCACCGGTTTATGCAACATGGGTGAGGTGCCAGCCCTAAAGAAAGTCATCAAGACTCAAATGACTAAGCTCACCGGTTCTCTAAACGACCAAAAGGGGATGACTGTCAATCCCATCAAGGATCACTTGGTTAAGTATTCTTGTATGTTGATCGGCTATAGAGTGTTTTATGCTAGCCGAATAAACTTTGTCCCTACTGCTGCAGTGAATGTCACATACAAAATGATCAAGGAAGATGCCTCATTTGATTTGTGTACCTATTTGCAAAAACAACTTCTACTGAACCTGAAGTCCATCAAATAGGATAGTTCTCTGAGGTTCAGATTTGGACAACTTTTGGTCAACCTATTTTTTATCTTCCAAGGCTATTTCTAGGAGTTGGTGATATTCAATAGTCTGCTGACCAACCGGTCACTAAAAAAATTAGGGAAAGTCTTCAAGTGGTGGGAACCGAATATCTTGAGGTCTTGAATAAATACTTTGATGAATTCAAGTGAAAGATGAGTCAGAGGATGAGGATATCTGGAGATATTGTTAAGAAATATGAAGAGGAAGTCTGCTTTATGATAAAAGTAGATGAATGTATAATGGAAGCGGTAGAGCCTAGAAAGGAAGAAGTAGAACCTATGGGATATAAGGTGATGTATGACATCGTAGATGGGTATGCCTCTACCTTGCTTTCCTCACCTCTTGATATGAAGCAAAAGCAAACCGACACCTACTTAGAGAGGGTAACATCGGTTGTAGATCCTATAGTGAAAAAAGGAAGGGCTATACCATCGGTATCGGCACCAGTTATCTCAGAAAGTCCTAAAGTGACCAAGTGGTCACCTGCTAAAAAGAAACCTAAAGTTGCTCTCGCTAATTTTTTTGAAAGGAAGCGGAAGACCAAAAGCAACTCACCAGAGTCTGAGGATACAGAACCGGAAGTGCAGCCTAAGAAGACCAGACAAACATGGAGGAAAGCTAAAACTACCGGTAATGCACCTGCATCATCAACACTGGTAAATATTGACATATCTTCTTATAAGTTGATGACACATTGTCAGAGGACTATTAAGAATATTAAAAAAAAAATTGCTTAGTGATTTGAAGGAGTATTTTGATGATTTTACCGATAGTGAGAAAGAAGAAGTAGAGCAGTAAATCATTAATTATTTATGTGTTTATGACTGATCATAAGAAATTAGATATGAGACACCTGATTCTTTATACAATTATTTAGATAATAAATGGAGCATTGCCATCGAGAGAGAACAGGAGATCAGAGAAAAAATTTCTGCATAATACTTCTTTGATGCTTCAAACTCTGAATTGTTTGAAATCATGGACCGTTACAAAGGTCTCTTCTTCATGAGAAGAAGAAGAATCTTGCTACTGGAATGCAAAGCCTCTGAAGTGGTGAAAGACACACACTTCCATACTAAAGCCACTGTGAAAATGCACCAAGTTGCTCAAGCAAATAGAGAAGCTAAATAGGAAATGGAAACCAGAAAACCAGATGAGGTATTTGATGGTGAAGGTGAAAGAGCTACAGAAAAGGTGGACACTATTGATGCATTGGATGTTGAAGATGTCACTCAGGAAATAGAGAAGGAGAAATAGGACAAGGAAAAAGAAGACAAGGAGAAACAGGACAAGGAAAAGGTTGATAAGGAGCAAGCGCAGAAAGAGGAAGAGAAAAAGAAAGTGGAAGAGGAGAAATGAAAAGAAGAGGAAAAGTGGAAAGAAGAAGAGAAAAAGAAAGAGGAAGAGAAAGAGAAAGAGGAGAAGAAGAAAGAAGAGGAGAAGAAGAGAAAGGAGGAAGAAAAGAAGAAGCAGGAAGAAGATAAGAAGAAGGAAGAACTAAGGAAAGAAGAAGAAGAAAAGAAAAGAGCCGTAGAGAAGGAGGAAACAGAGAAACCCAAACAAGCAGAGACTCCAAAGGCAACCGGTGGTCAAGCCAAACTGGTTGACATCACAATCCCTATCGACCTCCAATCTATAGATGAATTGGAGCTGTTGCAAAGCATAAAGCTTGCACAAGAAATATTGGAAACATTGAGGAGGAAAAAGGAGCAGGATGCCATTCAAAATGCAGTTGACACCCTCACCAGTTTGATTCTAGGTACTAACCTCCCTAGTACTGATTCCTCTCTCTCAAAACTGAAACTTCTATGTATCGTTGTTGAGGGCCAGGTTCAGTGCCTAGAAGAAGTTGCTGAAGCAAATGCAAAGAAGAAGCATGAGAAGACACTAAAGATTGTCTTAGTAAAGAAATTAAATGAGCTTCGGTCTCAACTTCAGAAACAATAGAAGGATATAAGAGATGCTATGGATGAGTTCAAACTACTATTGAGCAAAATAAGCCAACCCCATCTATTTTATGATGATGTGCTCACACAAAAGGATAAACTGCAATCAGATTTGCAGATATACATAAGAAACTTCAAGACGCCCTATGATTCCTTCACTACATATGGGCAAATAGTTCACCGCTATCAACTTCAGTCTACCACGATAGAATTGGAGATTAGCAATTGAACAAGAGATTTGCAGGAGCTACAACTAGTTTTATTACCCAGACTGCAAATTCTTCAGAAGTGCTTTCTCAATCTAGAAGCTTTAATAGTAACTCAAGAAATGAGTACAATTGATGCCATGGAAGAAAAGGTATCATAGATGCAGATGGAAAGTGAGGTTACTACCTCATTACTTGAGTCATGGTCATTATCTACGAAGACTTTTATACAGGATTTCAAATCTGTTTTTGACAAGTTTCATTCCTTATTGTCATAAACATTTACTCAATTTTAAAGATAATGAGAAACAAGGGTTCTTTTGCAGTACTTTGTCATTGTTGGCAAAGGGGGAGTAGCATTTAAAATTTTGGTGTATATTATTAATACTTTCATGTTATTTTCTTAAGGGAGTAGTATATATTGTTATTTCTGCAAAAGGGATAGTGTATATGCTTAGGGGGAGTAATTTTGATTATGGCACAGTTTTGCTGTAAAAACACTTAGATGTCAAAATTTTCCTAAGTATTGCCATCAATGCCAAAGGGGGAGATTGTTGGCATTTTGATGATGTTGTGATTGTAATTGATAGACACACACTTTGTTTGTGTACACTTTCTTTATGTATGAGTTATCCTCAACCGGTATTTGTTCCAACCAGAATTATATATTATAGTCTTTAGACTATTGGTGTTTTACAAAAGATGTTTACCGGTCACAAACTGACTGAAAACCCAAAGCGGTATGAAGACCTCAAGCGGTACGAGGATCTCAAGTGGTATGAAGGAACAAAGTGGTAGTTAACATTTTTCCAGTCTTCATTTTGTCAACCGACAATCGGTAAAATGTATGAACCGATATTACTCTATGATGAGTTACTAACCAGTATTTCTGTGATAAGTTATCATCCACTGACACTTTGGTGGTAATTTTGTGCCATGTTACCAAATGTGTCTAGATGCAATGTACCTAGGAACTTGTAATCCAATCCTATTGGACCGACATGAAATTAGACTCCTTTATAAGGACATCATGTCTACAGTTTGCATGTATGAGTTGTTGTTGAGGGTTTGTATGTGCGATCATAGAAGAAAAGATTAGGTTTGTGTGAAGAAAAAGAGTGTGGAGATACTGAAGACTGATTTAACGATAAATGTGCATTTAAAATGAGCTTTCAAGGATCTAACCAAGCATACTGTGCTAGTATCTAGATCACCTACTTGTTGATTACTCATATCTTCAACAAGTCTGAAACCCTTAACTGGGTAGGCCTAACAAAGCCTTTGTAAATCCTCTAACAAGGTGGTTCACAACTATGAATCTGAAATCCTCTCATAAGGTAGTCTTTAACAGGACTTATCTCCTAACAAAGATCTAGATTCCTAATAGGATCTGTTTTGGTGAAGAACATTGTATGACCTTAACCGCTCTAGTTTCTATTCTACAGATAGTTACTTGTGAGTTTATGCTCATCGTGGTTTTTCCCATTTGGGTTTCCACGTCAAAACCTCTTGTGTTATGGCGATTGTGCTCTTGTGGGTGAATGTATTATTTTCTATTTGGTTTGCATTTATTTTAACCAGTTTATTATTAAATCTGTTGTATCGGTTATCTGTTAAACTGCTCAACAATTTGTATTCGGCATTTCTTGGTATACTAATTCACCCCCCCTCTTAGTATTCATCAATTGGTATCAAAGAAAACCTTTCTATAAGTGAAACCACTTGGAAGGAGATATGGGGGAATACACTGTGAGGGAACTTACTCATCGTCTCACTCAGACTGAGAAAGTCTATGATGAACTCAAAGTCAAGTATAAAGCCTCTCTGGCCAAAAGAAGAGAGCACGCTGAGAAACTAATGGAGCTTACTGAAAATAGTTCTTTTGATGAAGCAGACATGGATGCCCTAGTTGAAGAAGTTGAAAAACTGAATGAATCTAATGCCAACCTGAGAAGGGAACTGGAAGGAATGACTATCAGAATGTGTCAAGAGCTTGAGAACCGAAGGAAAGCTGAAGATATGGTAAAAGACAAAGATTATGAGATCTCCATGATGAAGCAAGAAATCAGTGCCCTTACCGCTCATCTCCAAGAGAGTAAAGTGGAAAAAGAAGAGATGCAAGGTGAACTAAATATGGTTATTTCTGAGAATACAACCTTGAAGGAATCCAATGCTGCTATTTCCAAGGAACTCACCAAGTCAAAGGAAATACTTGCCAAATTCAATAAGAGTACTGTTAAGCTAGAGCAAAACCTTGAATCAACAAAACCAATAAAGAATACCACTGGACTTAGTTTCTCCAGTTATGAGGAAGGTGATGTGAGGCCTCACCTCGACTCAGTTTGACATTTAGTGGATTTTATATTTTAGACTACTATGGATACTTTGTTTTGATGCATTTTGAGATTTAGAACTTTTATGATTTCAGGATATTGGATAACATTGCTATGAATTGATGTTTTACTTACATGCTTTATGAGATAGAACACTACATGATTATTAGAAAGAATGATATTGCAATGATAGATGTCGTTATTGAATTTGCAGGACTTTACTTTGAATATAGAACTATGATGTATGTTTAGTTTATGTGAATTGGGATGAAAATTGTTTATGTGAATTTGCTTGACAAAAGATGTATTCAATTTGTGCAGATGAAAATTGTATGCAAGTAATGATGTGCATTGTTGTATTATTGAATTATATTTTATATGAATATTTGGGAGTACTAATGTGTAAATTGAGATGCGCAGGAAATTTACCATGTGACCATGGAAAATTACGGAGAATCAAACCTAGACTTATGTATGTTCGTAAAGCCTGAGTTTGTCTATTTGGAGAGACAACACCCCGTTTGTGTTGTATTTTATTCGTATCAGTATATGCTGCATGTGTGTTATGTGTTATTTAAATTTATTGTGTAAAAACCTCAAGAGACAATTTCATGTTTATTTTTGTAAAAGTATTTTATTAGTGTCACTTGACACATGTGTGGATTTAAATTTAAATATTTTATCTTGTCTCTTGATGGGAAAGTGTTAATTATTATTAATTTTAAATAAAATAATGTGTTGTCAAAAAGATATTTTGAGAATATAATATTTGGAGTGGTCAACTTATGTTTGACCCGAAAATAAACTTCAGAGGGGTTTAAAATGGGTTAAATGAACACCTAGGGGTAGTTTATTAGGGTTTCCTGAAGCCCATAAGGTATACCTAGGAGTTAGGGGTAATTTTAGGCAAGTTTCTACTTTATTATGATCTTTTTAACGCTTTAAAAATTGGTTTTTTTGAGTTGAGCGAAAATTGGAAATGGAAGTGAAAATCAAATCAAGATTTTCCCTCTTGAAAGGAAAGTCTTTTTTGCATTTTTGCTTTCTTCCTTCTTTTTGTTGATTTTTTTTAGAATCCTGTGAGAACTCAGAGAGTGAGCTTCTTAAGGAAGATTTTTGGGGAATAGCTGGTTAATCACCCACTCTCCATTTTTGGAGACAAAAGAAAATTTGGAAGAAAAATAATGTTATGGGATAAAGAAATTGATTAAGGAAAAATAAAGAATTGTGGATTGGGCAGCTCTTCTTCAGATATCATTATAACCTTTGGGCAGAATAAGGTTGGTTTCATTTTTACTTTTAATGTCTAGTTTTGTTTATTTCTGAAAGTTGTTGAATAAGAAAATCTGTATTCTTGAAAATGAATGTTTGAAAATCTTTTGGTTTTGTTTTATGAATGAATGTGTTTTGGGAGTTTTCTCAAGATCTCTCTTTCTCTTGGGAGAGAAGAGGATCTTGAGGGTGGTAGCAGTGACAGCCCTCGAGTGAGAGACTCTCTTTAGAGAGCGATCACAAGGGATCTTTGTGTGACCCTTGCTGCATGACCTGTTTGTGCAATGGGGGTCATAAGGAGGGTTATAAGGCTAGAATGCCTTTGGGGGGCATAAGGAATTTATGGGGTTGAGATTTTGATATGTTATTTGTGCCATGAGGTGGCTTCTTGTTATTACATACTTGCAGAATTCTCCTCAGGGTATTTGGTCCACTACCACCCTTTGAAAATATTCACCACCAGAGTGTGGTGCTGTGAAAGCCAGGTTGGGAATGTGTCTGTAATATTTGTATGTTTTGTGTTTCTTGGTGTTTGCCTGTATGTTACCCGTCTAGGAATTGGTTCTCCGAGCTCAGGGGTGGCTACCAGTTAGCCTAGGCTGGGAGGTGAGCACTCCGTGGTCAGTTTTGTGTTTTCTATTATGCAGGAAATCCAGAGGAAAGAGGATAGAAATTCATGAAAGATATTCAGAAGATTGAAATTGAAGATATTTGAAATCAGTTTGCAGATATTGTTTTAAAGTTGTTGTGAATAAATGCCTCATTCAAAAGAAAGGAGAAGCAAGTTGAAAATTTTGTAATAATAGATTTGAAGTTTTATTATTGTGACTATTCAGAGAAAACATTCAGTATATTTGATAGTATATATTAGAGATGTTTTAAAGAAAGAGAAAAGGCTTGATTTTACTTCTAGTATATTTGAAAAAGAAAAGCAAATTAGTGATGCATGTAAAGCTTCTTGTTTTATGAAAGAATTAAAAAAAAGTCTGTTTTCATTTAGATTTTTACCTGTGTTTTTAATTGAGTCAATTTAGAAGTTTATTTTAGCTGAAAGCTTTTAAGAATTTTAGATAGAAAGAAAAGTTGTTTTATGTGAATATTTTATTTAAAGAAATATTACAGGATTTCTTATTTCAAAAAGAGAAACGAATAATGTATCCTTGTGAAATACTTTAGATTGTATTTTTTTGTTAACTTTGATTTAGAAGTTTGTTTTATAGATGAATTTAAATTAATATATATATATATATATATATATATATATATATATATATATATATATATATATATATATATATATATATATATATATATATATATATATATATTTTATATTTTTGATTTAACTTGGTTATCTTTTCCATTATTATATTAGCTTAAAAATTTGCATGTAATAATTCTCTTGTAAAATGTATATAAACTTTATTTGGTATTAAATTTATCATTTTATTTATGCATGTTAATTTTTTTGTAAACACCATATATATATAAATATATATATACATATATATATATATATATATATATATATATATTTAAATGTTATTGTATTTTTTTTAAAAAAATATAGGTTGGAGACTCCGCGGGCTCCACTGTGTGTACGCACAGTGGACGACCGCGCGGCGCCCACTGTGTGCACACACAGTGGAGCCGCTTGCGGCTCCCACTGTGTGGGCACACAGTGGACGGCCGCGGCCGCCACTGTGTGGCCACACAGTGGTGCCGCCAGCGGCGCCCACTGTGTGGGTACACAGTGGTGCCGCGGCACCACTGTGCGCTCACACAGTGGTGCGTGCGGCCAGCCACCACTTGGAACCTCTGCGACCTGCAAGTAATTTCGGACATGGCCGCCGTAAGGTCTTCGGCCCGGCATAAATCTTTACCTGCTAAAAAAAAAAGGGGGGTTAAAACCCTAGCCCGATAGCGGCTAGGGAAGTTTAGTTTTTAAAATAAAAAAAAAATAAACATGTAATTTGGATTTAGGTAATGGTTAAATAAGAATTTAGAACCCTAATTAGGGTTGAGGAAATTAAGTGATAATATTTAGAAAGTTGAAATGGATTTAGGAGGTTAGGATTAAAATATTGGAATATATGTAGAATATATATATAATAATATATATGTTTCCATATATATATATATATGGGAATATATATATGAATATATATGTATGTTTTTTTTTGAGTTTAATTGATTTAAGAAATTAAATTATTGATATATAAAATATATGCATGATCTATATGTATATATGTACTTTTTATATGTACACAATATAGATATGGAAGAAAATTATAAAGAAGAAATTAATTAAAATTGCTAAGACTATATAGTCATAGTGGGAAATAAATTTTAAAATATCTCTCCTAATATTTTTAGTATGATTAATTTAATAAAACTATTAATTAAATATCTTTTGGAGATAAAATTTAAACCAGTAGGTTATTCCGCAATTAGAATATAACTGATTGTCGATGCTTCGTTCGTTTCGGAAGGAGCTCGAATTTATTAATGGAATTTTCTCTAACGCTTGTCGCAAGAGTGTGCTTATTAATTAAATTAAGTATTTTTTTTTAAAAAAAATTGTTTCGTTTTTGCCCTAAATTTTTGGGCATGATAGGTGAGACCTCTGGAACAAAAGATGTAGCATCAAAGAAGCAACCAACATCAAAGGATAAAGGTAAGCAAAAGTTTAAACCTATTTTCTTTAATTGTCTCAAAGAAGGACATACTGGTAATGTGTGTACAAATAAGGCCTACAATAATTTTCCTTACTTTCTAAGCAATAAGCCTAGATCCAATAGGTTCAATGGAAATTGTTATGCATGCAACAAGTTTGGGCATAGAGCATTTGAATGCAGGTCTATTTTGCACAACATTGGGAGATATCCTCCAAGGACTCAAGGAGTTGTTCCGGAACCCTATGAGAACCAAAATCCCAACCGATATAATACCGATGACCATTAGTCAGGTGGCTATCAAGTGCCAAATAGTTGGAGAGTAACCTGTTTGATCTATCATGGTAGCGGCGACACTGCTGCAACATGCTGAAACTATTAGATGAAATACCAATCACTCCAGAAGGGAAGATTGATGTTGAAACTATTCAAGTGAGAATGAATAAAACATGGAAAAAGAAACCTGAAGAAGTGTCACAAGATGAACCAGTTTTTGCACCTAGTGTGGAAGTCTTTGAACCAAAAAACTGAGCTTTAGATAAGCTTAGGGGGAACAAATCGGTGAAAAGTTTTGAACCCCTAGTTTATATTGGTAAAGACCCAAACTAGTATATGTTACCTATCAATCGGTAGAAGTTTGCAAAGCTATAAAAGGAAAAATTAGGGTTTATACCCTAGGGGTGGAGCATTTATTATGGTAGGTGAAGAGTTTGTTTAAAAGGGATTCTTAACATACTTTTCACTTATCAGTTTATGAGCGAAGAAATTTTCAAGAGCAGAACGACAAAAGACGATTTGACTTGCGATTCAGAGAGAATTCAAATCTTGTAGAAGAATCCAGAGATATTTTCAACCTATCAGTGAAAGAACACTAAGCAGTAACAAGCAACCGAAGTGGTGTGGTGTGAGCTGCATTGGCAAACCCTAATTTCAAAATTGTGAAGGTTATTTTCAAAATTCTTGTTAATCATGGCTTCTGCATCGCACTCCAGTTCTAGTGTACCTATGGACTTGGCTGAATTTATTCAAAGGAAAATGAAATACAATGCCCTATCCCAAATACCTGTCGAAGTCATTGTTGAAGAAGATATTTTAGGGTACATTGACTATAAATTGGAAGACCTAGGATCCCTAGTGATTCATTCCCAGCTAGGTCTATTCTGTGAGGATGACAAGAAAATTAAACCAAAATACAACATCCTAGAGAGGAAGAAACTACATTATACTGTTTATTTTCTTGAAGAGTTCACTAAAGAACACATCTGCATCATCCTAAGCAGAGTACATGGTGAGAAAATGTATCTCGAAAGGACACATGACATAACACCAGAAGCAATTCATGTAGTCACCAGTTTCTGCAACATGGGTGAGGTGATAGCCCTAAGGAAAGTCATCAAGACTGAAATGACTAAGCTCACTGGTTCTCTGAGCGACCAAAGGGGAATGACTATCAATCCCATCAAGGATGACTTGGTTAAGTATGCCTATATGGTGATCGGCTACAGAGTGTTTTACACTAGCCGAATAAACTCTGTCCCTACTACTGCATTGAATGCCGCATACAGAATGATCAAGGAAGATGCCTCATTTGATTTGTGTACTTGTTTACAAAAACAACTTCTACTGAAGTTGAAGTCCATCAAACAAGACAATGCTCTGAGGTTCAGATTTGGACAACTTTTGGTCAGGCTATTTTTCTACTTCCAAGGCTATTTCCCTGGAGTTGGTGATATTCAATGGTCTGCTGACCAACCGATCACTAAACAAATTAGGGAAAGTCTCCAAGTAGTGGTAATTGGATATCCTGAGGTCTTGAATAAATACTTTGATGAATTCAAGTGAAAGATGAGTCAGAGGATGAGGATATCTGGAGATATTGTTAAGAAATATGAAGAGGAAGTCTACTTTATGATAAAAGTAGATGAATGTATAATGGAAGTGGTAGAGCCTAGAAAGGAAGAAGTAGAACCTATGGGATATGAGGTGATGGATGACATCATAGATGGGTATGCCTCTACCCTGCTTTCCTCACCTCTTGATGCGAAGAAAAAGCAAACCGGCACCTACTTAGAGAGGGTAACATCGGTTGTAGATCCTATAGTGAAAAAAGGAAGGGCTATACCATCGGTATCGGCACCGGTTACCTCAGCAAGTCCTAAAGTGACCAAGTGGTCACTTGCTAAAAAGAAACCTTAAGTTGCTCTCGCTAATTTTTTTGAAAGGAAGCGGAAGACCAAAAGCAACTCACCAGAGTCTGAGGATACAGAACCAGAAGTGCAGCCTAAGAAGACCAGACAAACATGGAGGAAAGCTAAAACTACCGGTAATGCACCTACATCGTCAGCACCGGTAAATATTGACATATCTTCTTATAAGCTGATGACACATTGTCAGAGGACTATTAAGAATATTAAAAGAAAATTGCTTGGTGATTTGAAGGAGTATTTTGATGATTTTACCGACAGTGAGAAAGAAGAAGTAGAGTGGGAAATCATTAACTATTTATGTGTTTATGATCAATCGCCATCATATATTAAATTTGAGACACCTGATTCTTTATACATTTCTTTAGATAATAAATGGCGCATTGCCATCAAGAGAGAATAGGAGATCAGAGAAAAGATTTTTCCAGAATACTTCCCTGATGCTTCAAACTCTGAATTGTTTGAAATCATGGACCGGTACAAAGGTCTCTTCTTCATGAGAAGAAGAAGACTCTTTCTACTAGAAGGCAAAACCTCTGAAGTGGTGAAAGACACACACTTCAATACTAAAGCCACTGTGAAAATGTACCAAGTTGCTCAAGCAGATAGAGAAGCTGAACAGGAAACGAAAACCGGAAAACTAGATGAGGTATTTGATGGTGAAGGTGAAAGAGTGATAGAACAAGTGGACACTATTGATGTTGATGCATTGGATGTTGAAGATGTCAGTCAAGAAATAGAGAAGGAGAAACAAGACAAGGAAAAAGCAGACAAGGAGAAATAGGACAAGGAAAAGGCTGATAAGGAGCAAGCGGAGAAAGAGGAAGAGGAAAAAAAAGAGGAAGAGGAGAAAAAAAAAGAAGAGGAAAAGCGGAAAGAAGAAGAGAAAGAGAAAGAGAAAGAGGAGAAGACGAAAGAAGAGTAGAAGAGGAAAGAAGGGGAGAAGAAGAAAGAAGAGGAGAAGAAGAGAAGAAGAGAAAGGAGGAAGAAAAGAAGAAGCAGGAAGAAGATAAGAAGAAGGAAGAACTAAGGAAAGAAGAAGCAGAAAAGAAAAGAGCCATAGAGAAGGAGGAAATAGAGAAAGCCAAACAAGTAGAGACTCCAAAGGAAACCAATGGTAAAGCCAAACCGATTGACATTACAAGCCCTATCGACCTCCAATCTGTACATGAACCGGAGCTGTTGCAAAGTGTAAAGCTTGCACAAGAAAGATTGGAAACATTGAGGAGGAAAATAGAGCAGGATGTCATTCAAACTACGGTTGACACCCTCACCAGTTTGATTCAAGGTACTAACCTCCCTACTATCGATTCCTCTTTGTCAAAACTGAACTTCTATGTACCATTGTTGAGGACCAGGTATAGTGCTTAGAAGAAGTTATTGTCATATGTGCAGAGCATGATGACATGATGATATTGTATGTTGTCATTGATGTCAATATGCTGAAGTATGAACCAGTATGTTGTAGTAAGCAAACTGGAAAGAGAACTGATATGATGATGTAAACTGGTATTTGTGACAGTGTGAAGTAGTATGTTTGTTCAAAGTGAACTGGTATGTTGGAATGAGAACCAATATATGGAAGTTTTGTATCGGGGTTTCATTTGGCATGACTACCAGTTGGTAGTCTCAGCTTCAAGGTTTCCTGTTGATGCATTCCAAGATTGTGTGATTCAACCAATGACGTCTTGTGATGAGTTAGCATTGTAATGAATACCAGATAAGTGTTGCCACATCATCCTTGTGCGTGTGAAGGATTTCCTTGAGGATCTTCCATGGAGATTGATCCTATCTACCTCGGGAATGTGCGAAGTCTCTATAAACAGTGGAGAGTGTGTGATGAGTTATCAGCTTCTTGAAGCGTCAAAGAATGAACGTTGGAGAACGTCTTGAGATCTGTTCAAGACTGTTGTATTTGATGCAGTGTGATTAACAGTCAGGATTGAACTGACTGGATTGTAAAACCTAAATGTTTAGGGTTTAGGGTTTATGCTACCGACCTATCTATTTCCTATAAGGTCGATGATGTTTTTCATTTTGAGGTTGTTGGAAAATATTATGTGTGTATCCAAGTGAAGAGACACTTGATTCTTGCCAAACCAGAGAAGTGTGTTGATAACTGCAGAGTGTGATTGCAAAAGAAAAGGAGCTAAAGTGAATCTACCTTGGCATTGAGTGTTGTTATCAGATCAGTGTATTACCTATTGACTTCTAACCATTTCAGCAGTTGGAAAATCCCTTCATCGGGTAGCTTTAACAGAATTTTGTGTAAATCCTTTAACAAGGTGACTCAATTCAATGAGTTCTTCAAATCCTCTTACGAGGTAACCTTTAACAGTGTTCTAACCTTTAACTGGGTATTTAGCCATCTCTTAACCAGGTGATCCCTAGCAGAATCCATTCCTAGTAGAACCTATTGTAATAGTTTTTAACTGGACTAGGCTCCTAATAGAGCAGACTTCAAAAGAGTTCAATGAGCAGCTTGTGGGTATTCATCCCCACCGTGGTTTTTCCTAGTTAGGTCTCCACGTGAAAATTTAGTGTGTCATGTGTGATGCCTTTCATGTGATGGTTTAGTTTTTTATGTCAAACTGGTAAAATATGTTGAACTAGCAGTCATTATATTTTTTATGATAGATTACTTGTTTATGCATAAGGGTGAAGTGGAAATGAGGCATTAGATTGTATGGAAAGCTAAGGGTTACCGGTTTATGTCTTTCACATTGTCATTGTGTTTTGCTAGTAGTAATCTGATTAAGACTGGTGTTATAGCTTGCCAGTCAAAGTTCAGTGTGTGTAGTCAAACCAGTTCAGGGAAAGTGTTTTTTCCTATACTGATTCACCCCCCCCTCTCAGTACGGGTTTGGTACTAATTGTTCATCATTAATTCATTAATTGGTATCAGAGCATCTTCCAGGTCCTCTGTGTTGTAAGCTTAACCGCTTGAGGAAAAGATCCTCCTCTAATGATGAAGAGGGAAGGTCCAAAGTTCAATAGAGACAACTTTAAAATATGGAAGGACAAAATGAAGATATACATCAGAAGCATGGGTGCTCAACACTGGAGCTATGTTGAGAATGCTTATGTTGTCCCTACCGATATTCTCACCGATGATCAAAAGAGAGAGATTCAGGAGAATGGGCAAGTCATGGCAGCCCTAATTAGCAGTCTATCTGACATTGAGTTTATTGATACATTCAGGATAAAGAGAATCCCAAAGAAGTATGGGATGCCCTTGAGAATATCTATGGTGGTGATGAGGATGTGAAACAAGCTAAGGAAGAGAGCCTTAGGGGAAAGTTTGAAGACATGCAGATGGTTGAAGGAGAGACCATTCAACAATATAGAATAAGAATCAGAACTGTTGTTGGAGACATCAAGAGTGCAGGTGGTAAAATAGATGATTACACTGTTGTTAGCAAATTCTTGAGATCCTTATTACCGGTCTATGCAATAAGGGTTGCTGCTATTCAAGAGTTGAGGTCTATAGACAAGACAAAGGTATCCCTAGACTCCATCATTACAAAGTTGACCGCATATGAGCTAAATAATTATGATGGCAGTATTTAGAAGACTGAATCAGCCTTTAGAGCATTTGCTGCACCATCTAGAAAGGGAAAAGAAGCTAGTACCAGTGTTGAACCAAGACAAAGCAGAGAAATGGATGATGAGGACATCCTGATGGAATTTCAAGCTCTTCTTGCCAAGAGACTTCCTAAGGGAACTGGTAAATATAGAGGTAAGCTCCTTTTGAAATGCTATTCTTGCAATAGGATAGGACACATTGTTGTAAACTATCCTAATGGTGATAATAAGGACAAATCAGAGAAGTTCAAGAAGTTCAAAGGAGAAAATAGGAGAAATTGTTTTGTAGTAGTTGATGAAGGTGTCATTGACGAGGAATTAGAAGATGAAGAAAGTGAAGACATTGTGTTTGTAGCAGTTAAGGAAGATGTGTCAGACAAGAAGGCTCTTGTCTCCCATTTTGATCATTCCAATGAGTGGATTATTGATAGTGGTTGTTCTCACCACATGACTGGTGACCGGAGTAAGTTTCTATCTCTGGAAGAGTATGATGGTGGTGTGGTTTGTTTTGGTAATGATGCACCATGTATGGTAAAGGTAGAGGGTCCATCTCTCTGAATGGAAAAAGCAATGCTGACAATGTGTATTGGGTAGAAGGTCTCAGACACAACCTTTTGAGTGTTGCCCAGCTGAATGATAATGGACTCACTCTAGAATTCAAAGATGGAGTGTGCAAAATCAAAGGAAAGAATGGTGAACTGATGGCCACCGATATGCAGACCAAAGGTAACCTATTTCAGCTGAATGCAAATATCAGTACATGTCTAATGGCTAAGTTTGATGATAGTTGGATATGGCATAGGAGACTCTGCCATGTAAACTTTGATAATATTGTGAAGGCCAGTAAGATCAAGGCAGTTAGAGGATTGCCTATGCTGAGAAAACTAGAGAATCCTTTGTGTAGAGAGTGTCAACTAGGGAAAATGTCTTCCTCAACCTTCAAAGGTAAATCTTTCACTACAAACAATTTACTTGATCTTTTGCATACTTATTTGTGTGGTCCTATGAAAACTAGGAGTGTGTAGGGAGCTAGGTATTTTATGATTCTTACTGATGATTTCTCAAGAATGATGTGGGTCACATTCTTGAAGGACAAGTCTAAAGACTTTGGAAAGTTCAAAGCCTTCAGAGCACTGGTTGAAAAAGAAAGCGGTAAGAGGATTAAGTGCCTAAGAATTGATCAAGGAGGAGAATTCACTTCTGGTGAATTCAACAAGTACTGTGAAGAGAACGACATCAAGAGGCAACTGTCTGCCCCCGGAATCCATAGTAGAATGGCCTAGCAGAGAGGAACAACTGGACTGTAGTTGAAGAAGCCAGAACTATGTTGATCCAAGGGAAGGTTTCTCACACTTTCTGGAGAGAAGCGGTGAGCACTGTAGTCTACACTATGAACCGGGTACTCATCAAGAAAGGTAAGGATAAAACTTCTTATGAGTATTGGACTGGAAAGACACCAGTGGTAAGCTACTTTAGAGTGTTTGGTAGCAAATGTTATATCAAGAGGAGTGAACATTAGAGAAAGTTTGATGCAAAATGTGATGAGGGAATATTCCTAGGGTATTCCACAAAGAGAAAAGCTCTCAAATGTTTCAACAATAGGACTTAGAGAATTGTTGAAAGCATCAATGTTAGAATTGATGAAACCTTTGAGAAACCTGAGGAAACCAACAATGAGCAAGTAGGAGAGGAATCGATAGTAACCTTTTGGGAACTAGTTGCAAAATAGCTTAGCACCAGTAACAGTGCTCCTATATTGGTAGATGTTGATGCTGATGAAGATGAGGATGAAGAAGAAAAGCAAGAGGAAACAACTAGGATCATCCCTAGGTATGTAAAGTTGAATCATGATCCAAAGTAGATCATAGGAGATAAGGATGCAGGAATTCTTACAAGAAGAAAGGTTAGAGAAAATTCTTGCATGATCTCTGAATTTGAGGCTAAAACATTTAAAGAGGCACATAAAGATGAAGACTGGATCAAGGCAATGGAAGAGGAACTTGACCAGATAGAAAAGAATGGTACATGGTCTTTGGTACCTAGACCCGAGCATAAAAATGTCATAGGCACCGAATGGATTTTTAGAAATAAGCTGAATGAAGATGGTACATTGGTAAGAAACAAAGCTAGACTGGTGTACAAAGGATATGCTAAAGAAGAAGGAGAATACTATGGAGAAACCTTTCCTCCAGTAGCTAGATTGGAAGGAGTTTGTATGCTTCTTGCATATGTAGCCTTCAAGGGATTCAAAGTATATCAAATGGATTTAAAATCTACATTCCTGAACGGAATACTAGAAGAGGAGGTGTATATAGAGCAACTAGATGGGTTTGCCCTATCAAAAGATAGTGACATGGTGTGTAGGCTACATAAAGCCTTGTATGGACTAAAGTAGGCACTTAGAGCTTGGTATGAATGCTTGGACTCTCATCTTGTGAGGATTGGATTTGAAAGAACAAGTGAAGATAGCAATATATACTTGAAATCAGAAGGAGATCAGATTTTGATCTGTGAAGTATTTGTTGATGACATAAATTTTGGTGGAGATGACAAGATGAGTCATGACTTTGCAGATGAGATAAAGAAGGAATTTGAGATGTCACTTATAGGGGAGATTAAGTTCTTCATTGGACTATAGATTCAACAAATGAAAGATGGAATATTTATCACTCAGTCCAAGTATGTCAAAGAGGTATTGAAGACCTTTGGCATGGAGGAAAACAAACTGATTGGTACACTAATGGTGACCGGTTGTAAACTATCAAAGGAGAATGCTCAGTGTTGGTAAATGAGAAGAAATAGTGATCAATGGCTGGTAAGTTGCACTATGTAGTACATATAAGACTAGACATTGCACATGTAGTGGGCATTACTGCATGGTTCCAGAAAAGCCCAAGAGAATCCCACTTGGTAGCAGTCAAGCAGATTCTAAGATATCTGAAGGGAACTATTGACTATGGATTATGGTATCCATACAGTAATGATTTCAACTTGAAAGTGTTTATAGATGCTGATTGGGCTGGTAATGTGGATGACTAGAAGAGCACAACCAATGGTGCATTATTTCTTGGTGGTAGACTAGTCTCATGGATGAGTAAGAAGCAGAGTTGTATCTCTCAGTTTACAGTAGAAGCGGAGTATGTTGCAACATTTATGAACTGCACCCAGACAATTTGGATGAAACATGTATTAAATGGCTTCAAAGTTCCTGTATCTGAACCTGTAAATATATTTTGTGACAACACAAGTGCAATTAACATCTCCAAGAATCCGGGTTGACATGCTAGAACCAAGTACTTTTAGCTCAAGCATCATTTCTTGAGGGAGAAGGTTCAGAACAAAGAGGTTGTATTGGAACATGTTTCTAGTAAGGAGCAGTTAGCAGACATATTCATCAAGACTCTACCGAAGGCTACCTTTACCTATTTGAGAGGTGAATTAGGGGTGTTGCCCCTTCAAGAGGTGAACTAAAGGTGTGTGCTCCACATCAGTCAGGTCCTACATTGATATATCTTTTTTAGGATTGATGTGTTGAAGGATGCTACTCCTTAGGGGGAGTAGCATAGTGGAACATAGATGTGTATGCCTCCACTTTGGCATTATTGTCAAAGGGGGAGAAGATGTAAAGTGGAAAAGATATCTTCCGTATTGGGGAGAAGATGTTAAGAAGAAGAATGATGACATGATATATTGTATGTTGTCATTGATGTCAATATGCTGAAGTATGAACTGGTTTGTTGTAGTTAGCAAACTGGAAAGAGAACTAGTATGATGATGTAAACCAGTATTTGTGACAAAGTGAAGCGGTATGTTTGTTCAGAGTGAACCAGTATGTTGGAATTAGAACCGATATATTGAAGTTTTGTATTGGGGTTTCATTTGGCATGACTACCAGTTGGTAGTCTCAGCTTTAGGGTTTCCGGTTGATGCATTTCAAGATTGTGCGATTCAACCAATGACATCTTGTGATGAGTTAGCATTGTAATGAAGACTAGATAAGTGTTTCCATGTTAGCCTTGTGCACGTGAAGGATTTCCTTGAGGATCTTGCATGGAGATTGATCCTATCTACCTCGGGCATGTGCAAAGTCTCTATAAATGGTGGAGAGCACATGATGAGTTATCATCTTCCTGAAGTGGCAAAGAATGAACATTGGAGAACGTCTTGAGATCTGTTCAAGACTATTGTATTTGATGTAGTGTGATTAACGATCAGGATTGAACCGACTGGATTGTAAAACCTAAATGTTTAGGGTTTAGGGTTTATTTTACCGACCTATCTATTTCCTATAAGGTTGATGATGTTTTTCATTTTGAGGTTGTTGGCAAATGTTATGTGTGTATCGAAGTGAAGAGATACCTGATTCTTGCTAGACCAGAGAAGTGTGTTGATACCTGCAGAGTGTGATTGCAGAAGTAAAGGAGCTAAAGTGGATTTTCCTTGGCATTAAGTGTTACTACTTATCAAATTTCCATTAGTTTCATATCCAAAGTCATACTATATATTCTAGTTGGTTAGTATTACCAAATCATGTAGTCGGTACACACAGAGAAGTTGGTATGAACAGTCTAGTCGGTTATAGAAGAAAGTAGTCACAGAATGCAGTATTCACTGAGCTGTTTATCGAGTAAAGTTTCATAGCTACCAAGTGGTAAAGTTAACTCACTAAGTTGATATTCACCGAGTGAAACATTTTACTAGATACATTGAACCTGGACATACACATGAAAATGTGTTACAAGATCAAGGCACATCTAACCATTTTTGCATTGGAAATTGCATTAGGAGATTGTGTATGATTTCAAGGTCAATCTAACCAGCGAGATATTTTGTTTAGTTATTCATTCGAAGAATCTTTTTATAAGATTGAAGCAATGAATTAAATCACTACTGTAAGAGATCTATTTATACAAAATGATTCTACAGTTAGAAAGAGGGAATATGTGTGTGTATGCATGAAGGAAGACTATTACAGAGACACAAAGAGGTCACCGAGAAGGTTATCAGTGAAAAGTCGAAGAACAGAGTAAATATAAGGGTTTACCGAGTTTCATTATGGGTTACCAAGGTATGGTACAAGCTAGGTAATCTTATTCAGAGCACATAGAATTTGCTTTAGCATTTCAGATGTAAAGTTGTAGATATTTGTAATGATTTTATTGTAATATTTTGAAGTTGTAAGAGAAACCTTTAATAGGGTAAAAGACTCTAACCAAGTCTATAAATTGTAAATCCTTTAACCAGGTGCTACACTTATATAGTGTTGTAAAATCCTTTAGTAAGGTAGATCTAACTGATCTTGATACTCCTAATAGGGTAAGCTATCAAAAATAGCTAAATGTAGCTCTAACCGAGCAATCTTTATTATTGCAGTAGTGAATATGTGGGTGCCATCGCCACCGCAGTTTTTCTCTCTAACCAAGAGTTTCTGCATGACCAAAATATATGTGTTATGGAGTGAATCATGTATGATTGTTATATGTTGATTTTAGTTTTATTTTATGTTACTACACTATTCTGTTTATGCATAACAGTAAGGTTATTATCAAAGAAAAGTTTTGGAGTACTGATTCACCCCTCCCCTCTCAGTACATCCGCTTTCCATATTGGGCCTAACAATTGGTATCAAAGCCTGAATCTTGGAAAAGGGTTTAACTACCTAAAGAGAAAGATCTTAGCAATGGAAGGCTACAAACAATCTCGAAGGATTGTGCATCTTCAAGAAGAGCTGGATAATGCAAATCAAGTGATTGCAGACATGCAAAGGCAAATGCAAAAATCTCTGAAAGTAAGGAGAAGATTATCTGATGACTTGCAGGATTCTCAAGAGCTAGTGGAACAAATTGAGACATCATCTGAGAACAGTATATCTGAAGAGACTGAAGAAATGATTGGAATGTTGAAAGAAAAGAACAAAGCATTGGCTAATCAGCTAAAAGCAATGAAAAGAGAACATGAACATTTCAGTACGTAGATGACTAAAAATCTAGATGCATTAAGGATAGCTAAGGTTAAAGCAAGAGATCTACAAAGAGAGAAACAACAACTTGAAGCTCTAGTATTTGATAAGGATGATGAAATCATAAGGTTAACTGGTATTCAACAAAATATGATAGATCAACTAAGTTATGCACATCATGAAGCAATTCTGAAGAATAATGAAAATCAATCATTGAAACTTGAAGTATCAAGGTTGACTGGTGAACTTGAAACTAAGAAGAAATCCAAAGAATCATTGGAGAAAAGTTATGAAGCATCAAAGATGTTGGATGAGAAATTGAATACAAGAAGACTCTACAAAGATGGAGGACTTGGTTACAAAGGAAAATAATCAACCGAGAAAGGAATTCATACTACCGAGAGAGGAGAATCATCAAAACAAGCTAGAAAAAGGAATAACATCAAAAGGAAGAAGCCTATTTGCTACTACTATGGAAATCAAGGTCATACTACTAACATATGCTAGATCAGACAATGTAATCAATCAAATATCTCTAAGTCCAATGGATATTGTTACAATTGCAATAAATATGGTCACACATCTAATCAATGTAGGACAAAGTCTGTTAACAACTATCAGAAGTCAAAATTCAAAGGGTTTTGTAAAAAATGCAATAGATATGGACATAGTATCGAGAAGTGCTGGTTTAAGAAAAAGAACTACATGAGGTATCCACACCGAGAAAACACTGGAGGTTACCGAACTCACACAGATCCTTACCGACAATATGCAGCAGTACCATGGGATTATAATACAAGGATATGGTGTGAATGTTGTGGAAGATATGGACATATAAGTGCCAACTGTTTTATAAGGTTTGGAATGAACAACTAGAGATCATGGAGAAATCCTAGTATGGCATGTTTTCATTGTCACAAAGCTGGATATTTAGCTGGAGATTGCAGAGATCAACTGAGAAGAGACACTGAAGAGATAAAAGAAAAATTCAAGATGATTTGGAAAAAGAAAGAAATTATGTCTGATGAAGAAAGCACCTTACCTATCGAGTTAGGTGCACCTAGTTCAAATTAGTCAAGGAAAGGCATGAAGGGACTGCATTCTTTAAAAGGTTAAATCATAATAGTTCCTATTCTATTATGTACAAAATTCAAAATCTGCATAGTTAAGATGCAATTAGTCAGTTTATATACTATACAGGAAACCTGTCAAGTCGGTTAATAAAGCAAAGTTGGGTACTCGGTGAAAACAAAAAAAGAGTAAATTGGTAAAAGGTGAATCAAGTGCATTTAATATCTTGACCTAACTTGCACGAAGCCCAATGAGGTATTTTTGAGTACTTAAAAGTGTTTTCGTGGTCATTTTCATTCACCCAAGTTTTCGAGAAGCAGAGCAGAGCAAATCAAAGCGATCAAACTTCATTCAGAGCGGATTTCAAGGTATTTACATCACTCTATTCACACTGTTAAGCTAGTCTCCGATCTAGTCAAATTGCTATTGTCTACCGAGTGTGAAGCGTCAGTCGTTTGTAAACCCTAAGGTTAACTTGTCGAATCTTAACCAAAATCTACCATGGCGCCCAAGATCCAAGACCCTGTAGTTGTCCAAAATGTGGAGAAGCCCTCGCTGAAATATTCTCTAACTCCTAAAGTTGCCTCAGAACCGGATGATAAAACTGCATTTTCACTCATCCTGTATCGAGTCTTGTTAGTGGAAGATGTTAGATTCTTTACCAAATGTCATGTTGAGGAACTCGGTCATGTAGAGATTAGTGACACATATGATGAACTGTGCACTGATGGCAAACTAGATAGAAAATTTGAGCATATCAAAATCAAGGGATTAACTGAAGCCCTATTCTATCCCCATGTGTTCAAACCCCAGTGGGTTAAGTTTGTATTGAGCAGAGTACATGACGATTTCATGTGGCTACAAGAGCAACCGTTCAAGATCATGAGGGAAGTCATTCACCTAAACATCGGATATCCCATCTACGATCATGCTCGTGCATAGAAAATGATATCACAAAAGGAGCTAATCAGTCTAACCAGAGTAGAATCTGATTACCAAGGACTGAAATTGAATAATGTCACTAATGTTGAACTAAAATTTGCAATCAGAGTTATTGGTTACTATTTCTTCCAATCTGCAAGGGAAAATAGTGTACCATGTGCTGCAGTGGACCTGGCCTACAAAATAGTGAAGAAGGGAATGAAAGTAGACTTATGTGAAGTGCTACTAAAGAACTTGTTTGAGAACCTGAACACAATAAGGAAGCCAAAGAAGAACAACTCGGCAAACACACTAAAGTTCGGTTCACTACTTGTATGTATATTTTTCTATTTTGAGAAGTTCTTTCCCTCAGTCAGTAAAGTAGTATGGGAGCTACACCAACCTATCACCCATCAGATTAATGATTGTATCAAGAAGTTAGGAGATAACTTTAATGATATCATGGATGATTACTTCAGCAAATTCCAAGAGAAAATGCACAATAGGTATAGGATCCCACCACAGCTGGTCGAAAAATACAAGGACAATATATGTTTTGAAGTCGACACTGATTATTGCTATGTAAATGTTGTCGAACCAAGGACTCAATCGTTGCAACCAATGGGTTATGAGATTGATTATGATATTACACATCAACAAATTGATGCCTATCTATCATTGCCAAGTCATGCAACTGAACTAAGGTATGGAACCTATTAAGAGGTTAAGGAGAAAGTAAAAATGAGCATTGTAGTTCCTAAGGCTACAAGAAAAGCTACAAAGATGATAAAGGCTTTATCTGAGAAATTCAGAGAAGAATCTCCTCTACACCTATCAAAGGCAATCTTGCCATTACCAAAGAGGAATCAAAAGCACAGGAGGCTGCAATAACATTGAGCACAGAGTTGCCAAAGGGTAAAGTTCTGAAAAGAAAGAAACAGGACATCACAAATGCCTTACCGACTCCACCAACAAAGAGACCCAACACCAGAGCATTAGCTGCATCACCGAGTAAGAAACAAAAGATTGTTGCTGCTCCTAAGGTAACCAAAACTTATAAGAAATCTACTTGGAGACTCATTTTGGCAAAAGAGTCGAGTGATACAGAATCTAATGATGCAATCAAATTCCAGATTGTGAAAAGCAAAAGGGTAAACATTCACAGTGTTGAAATTTTTTGTGCCAATCTTAAAGAATATGGTGGATTTGCAGGATTCAGATATGTTAAGTATGAGACTAGGAATAATGATGAGAAACGGAAAATTGAAGAAGCTGTCATCTGTACACTTCTGAAGTTTTGGTTAGCACCATTAGAACTAGCAACGTCACTTCTGAGTGAACTCTACTCACACATTGATAACAGATGGAAATATGCAATGGATTCAGAGAGACAAATAAGAGAAAGAAGTCCAGTCCATCTATTTCCTGACATGTCCGTAGCTGAAATCAAGGAGCATCTGACCACATACAATTCTAAATTTCTTGTGAAACAAAGAGCCTTAAAATTGATGAATGGGCTATATATTGATGTGGAGAATGAGAATAAAGCCAAGTGGTAGGAGATCTTCAAACAAAAGGATGTTAGTGAACAATCTCAAACTGAAATTGTTGATGTCACCAAGCAAGATCCAGATGTCACCGAGCAAGGTCCAGACCCGGTTGACACTATACAAATAGATGAAGATGTAATGGATGAAGTAGCATCGGAGTAGGAAATGATTGAAGGCACCACTTATGCAAAACTTGTCTCTAGTGAATCTGTCTTAGAACAAGTTCAGCCTTATCCACCAGTGAAGCCACTAGTCTCAACCTAAGCTCCCAAGGACACCGAGCAAACTATCGAAGGCAACAAATCTAAAGTTGCAGGAGATACAAGTAACAAATCTGAAGCTGCAGGTGATACAACCAAAGATTAGAAGTCTCAAGCACAGACAAGCACTGCAACTATTACAACTAAGACCCCTAGCACCGAGCCACCCAAAGACACCGCAATGGCCACAAGAATAGACCAAAGTGTTGCAGCTACCGAGCAACCTACCGAGGGTCAGCCAGCCTCACAAGCACTTGTCTTAGTGCCATAGACCAAAGGAAAAGAAAAGAAGGTGAGAAAGCATGGTTTTAAATTTGACTTATCTAAACCGATCGTGTTGCCCAATGTAGACATTTCCAAACTGAAAGGGCAAGCACTCACTGAATTCAGTGAACTATGCAAAGTAAAGGCCAAATAGGAGAAGCAACTGGTCATACAGAAAAAGAATAAAGTACTTCAGAAGGTTAGGACACTACTAACAGAAATACTACCATTAGCAACAATGTCAACCGATGTAGCCATCCATATTCAGTTGGATGAACTCCTCAATCAGATTGAAACATCTGGAGTTGATGCATCTGAGTACTTAAGCAAGCTCAAGGATAAAGAGCTTACAACAAAAATGATAGAGGAAGTACAAAAATCAATTGCTGTTGGCAAGGTAAAACTTGTCAAATTCATTGTTGAGTTGTCCCCTCAACTCAAGCACATTCTTTATTTATTCTAGAAATTGTGTACATTTTCTTTATTTATTAAAGATATCAAAAATAAAAATGATGCAATTGAGAAAGAGATCACCGATCTCTCATCTAAGTTGACCACTGAGCCTAATTCAGTTCAGAATTTTTACAAAAAGCTACAATAGCTCATGGCTCAATAGTTAGAACTGAGGAATGAAGAGCATAAACTTAGGATGGATATAATGACCCTTCAAACATTATTCCTTCATCATCTCTCATCAGTACAGGAACAGATCAACCGAGCTACACGCTTATCAACTACACAAGAGGGAAGCACTCTTGATGGCTTGATATCACTATTATCTGATATTCAAGCACAAAACTCATTAATGGAAAGTGTCAAGGAATCACTCTCAGTCGCCCTCACCGATGCTCGGACCAAGTATAAGACTATTTTTGATCAGTTACCGCCTCTAGATGGAAATTAAGTTTTTAATGTTTGTCAAAAAGGGGGAGTAATATTATGATACTACAAAGAGGAAAGCCCAGCAAAGGGGGAGTAATTCTACACATGGAGAGTAATATAGTTTTGTTAACACAATTTTGAGTATTGTATACAAGGGGAGTATACTGAGCAGAATATACAGAGCATTCAGAGCACACAAGTATAGAACAAAACCGAACATGCAAAATTTAGAGTTATATATAGAATAATGATAAGGGGAGTATATCTACATATACTATTTTTTTGACTATTGTATATATTGTCAACTATAGTCATTTTGCAAGTATATAGTTTTTGAGTTATGACTTTGTAAGTAGTTTTTGTCAAACATCTCAACTAATGTCAAAAGGGGAGATTGTTACTACTTATCAAATTGCCATTAGTTTCATATCCAAAGTCATACTGTATATTCTAGTCAGTTAGTATTACCAAATCATGCAGTCGGTACACACAGAGAAGTCGGTATGAATAGTCTAGTCGGTTACAGAAGAAAGCAGTCACAGAACGCAGTATTCACCGAGCTGTTTACCGAGTAAAGTTTCATGGCTACCAAGTGGTAAAGTTAACTCACCGAGTTGATATTCACCAAGTGAAACGTTTTACCAGATACATTGAACCTAGACATGCACATGAAAACGTGTTACAAGATCGAGGCACATCTAACCGTTTTTGCATTGGAAATTTCATTAGGAGATTGTGTATGATTTCAAGGTCAATCTAACCAATGAGATATTTTGTTTAGTTATTCATTTGAAGAATCTTTTTATAAGATCAAAGTGATGAATTAAATCACTACTGTAAAAGATCTATTTATATAGCATGATTCTAGGGTTAGAAAGAGGGAATGTGTGTGTGTATGCATTAAGGAAGACTATTACAGAGACACAAAGAGGTCACCAAGAAGGTTATTAGTGAACAGTCGAAGAATAGAGTAAATAGAAGGGTTTACCGAGTTTCATTATGGGTTATCAAGGTATGGTACAAGATAGGTAATCACCCCTCCCCTCTCAGTACATCCGCTTTCCATATTGGGCCTAACATTAAGTGCTGTTATCATATCACTGTATTACTTGTTGACTTCTAACCATTTCAGTGGTTGGAAAATCCCTTCATTAGGTAGCTTTAACAGGCTGACTCAATTCAATGATTTCTTCAAATCCTCTTACGAGGTAACCTTTAACAAGGTTCTAACCTTTACCTGGGTATTTAGCCATCCCTTAACCGGGTGATCCCTAGCAGGATCCGTTCCTAGCAGAACCTATTGTAATAGTCTTTAACTGGACTAGGCTCCTAATAGAGCGGACTTCAAAAGAGTTCAAAGAGTAGCTTGTGGGTATTCATCCCCACCGTGGTTTTTCCCAGTTGGGTTTCCACATGAAAAATCAGTGTGTCATGTGTGATGCCTTTCATGTGATGGTTTAGTGTTTTATGTCAAACTGGTAAAATATGTTGAACTAGCACTCATTATATTTTTGATGATAGATTATTTGTTTGTGCATAAGGGTTAAGTGGAAATGAGGAATTAGATTATATGGAAAGCTAAGGGTTACCGGTTTATGTCTTTCACATTCTCACTGTGTTTTACCGGTAGTAATCTGATTTAGACCAGTGTTATTGCTTGCCAGTCAAAGTTTAGTGTGTGCAGTCAAACTGGTTAAGGGAAAGTGTTTTTGCCTGTACTGATTCACCCCCCCCATCTCAATACCATTTTGGTACTAATTGTTCACCATTTATTCATTAGAAGTTGCCAAAGAAAATGCAAAGAAGAAGCTTGAGAAGGCACTAAACATTGCCTTAGTAAAGAAATTGAATGAGCTCCGGTCTCAACTTCAGAAACAATAGAAGGATATAAGAGATGCTATGGATGAGGGCAAACTACTATTGAGAAAAATAAGCCAACCCCATCTATTTTGTGATAATGTCCTCGCACAAAAGGATAAATTGCAATCAGATTTGTAGACATACATACGTAACTTCAAGATGACCTATGATTCCTTCACTACATATGGGGAAACAATTCACCGCTATCAGCTTCAGTCTGCCAGGATAGAATTGGAGATTAGCAACCGAACAAGAGATTTGCAAGAGATAAAACTAGTTTTATTACCCAGACTGCAAATTCTTCAGAAGTGCTTTCTCAATCTAGAAGCTTTAACGGTAACTCAAGAGATGAGTACAATTGATGCCATGGAAGAACATGTATCACAGATGCAGACGGAAAGTGAGATTTCTACCTCATTACTTGAGTCATGGTCATTAGCCATGAAGAATTTTATGCAGGATTTCAAATCTGTTTTTGACAAGTTTCATTCCTTATTGTCATAAACATTTACTCAATTTTAAAGATAATGAGAAACAGGGGATCTTTTGTAGTACTTTGTCATTGTTGGCAAAGGGGGAGTAGCATTTAAAATTTTGGTGTTTATTATGTCCACTTTCATGTTATTTCTTTAAGGGAGTAGTATACATTGTAATTTCTGCAAAAGGGATAGTGTATATGCTTAGGGGGAGTAAATTTGATTATGGCATAGTTTTGTTGTAAAAACACTTAGATGTCAAAATTTTCCTAAGTGTTGCCATCAATGCCAAAGGGGGAGATTTTTGGCATTTTGATAATGTTATGATTGTTATTGATGGACACACACTTGCTTTGTGTACACTTTCTTTATGTATGAGTTATGATCAACCGGTATTTGTTCGAATTGACATTATGTATTATAGTCTTTAGACTATTGGTGTTTTGCAGAAGATGTTTACCAGTCACAAACTGACTGAAGACCCAAAGTGGTATGAAGACCTCAAGCAGTTCGAGGATCTCAAGCGGTACAAAGGAACAAAGAGGTAGTTAACATTTTTCCAGTCCTCATTTTGTCAACCGACAATCGGTAAAATGTATGAACCGGTATTACTCTGTGACGAGTTACCAACTAGTATTTCTATGATGAGTTATCATCAACCGACACTTTGGTGGTGATTTTATGTTGTGTTACCAAATGTGTCTAGATGCATTATACCTAGGAACTTGTAATCCAATCCTATTGGACCGACATTAAATCAAACTCCTTTATAAGGACATCATGTCTAGGGTTTGCATGTATGAGTTGTTGTTGAGGGTTTGTATGCACGATCATAGAAGAAAAGATTAGGTCTGTGTGAAGAAATAGAGTGTGGAGATACTGAAGACTGAAGTAATGCTAAATGTGTATTAAAAACAAGCTATCAAGGATCTAACCAAGCATACTGTGCTAGTATCTAGATCACCTACTTGTTGATTACTCATATCTTCAACAAGTCTAAAACCATTAACCGGGTAGGCCTAGCAAAGCCTTTGTAAATCCTCTAACAAGGTGGTTCACAACTGTGAATCTAAAATCCTCTCCCAAGGTAGTCTTTAATAGGACTTATCTCCTAACAGAGATCTAGATTCCTAACAAGATCTATTCTGGTGAAGAACATTGTATGACCTTAACTGGCCTGACCTTAACCGGCCTGGTTTCTATTCTATAAATAGTTACTTGTGAGTTTCTGCTCACCGTGGTTTTTTGCATTTAGGTTTCCACATCAAAACCTCTTGTGTTATGGTGATTGTGCTCTTGTGGGTGAATGCTTTATTTCTATTTGGTTTGCATTTATTTTAACCAGTTTATTAGTAAATCTGTTGTACTAGTTATCTGTTAAACTGTTCAAGAGTTTGTATTCAACATTTTTTGGTATACGAATTTACCCCCCCCCCCCCCCTCTTAGTATTCATCAATTGGTAGCAGAGCCAACCTTTCTATAAGTCTAACCACTTGGAAGGAGATATGGGGGAATACATTGTGAGGGAACTTACTCATCATCTCACTCAGATTGAGAAAGCCTATGATGAACTCAAAGTCAAGTATAAAGTCTCTCTGGCCAAAAGAAGAGAGCATGCTAAGAAACTAATGGAGCTTACTAAAAATATCTCTTCTGATGAAGAAGACATGGATGCCCTAGTTGAAGAAGTTGAAAATTTGAATGAATCTAATGCCTACCTGAGAAGGGAACTAGAAGGACTGGCTATCAAAATGTGTCAAGAGCTTGTGAACTAAAGGAAAGCTGAAGATTTAGTAAAAGAAAAAGATCATGAGATCTCCATGATGAAGCAAGAAATCAGTGTCCTTACTGCTCATCTCCAAGAGAGTAAAGTGGAAAAAGAAGAGATGCAGGGTGAACTAAATATGGCTATTTCTGAGAATGCAACCTTGAAGGAATCCAATGCTGCTATTTCCAAGGAACTCACCGAGTCAAAGGAAATACTTGCAAAATTCAATAAGAGTACTATTAAGCTAGAGCAAAATCTTGAATCAGCAAAACTAGTAAAGAATACCACTGGACGTGGTTTCTCTGATTATGAGGAAGGTGAGACCTCTGGAACAAAAGATGTAGCATCAAAGAAGCAACCAAAATCAAAGCATAAAGGTAAGAAAACATTTAAACATGTTTTCTTTAATTCTCTCAAAGAAGAACATACTACTAATGTGTGTAGAAATAAGGCCTACAATAATTTTCCTTACTTTCTAAACAAT
Organism: Cryptomeria japonica; assembly: GCF_030272615.1. Classification (NCBI taxonomy): domain Eukaryota; kingdom Viridiplantae; phylum Streptophyta; class Pinopsida; order Cupressales; family Cupressaceae; genus Cryptomeria; species Cryptomeria japonica. The sequence goes on along the minus strand of NC_081408.1, from coordinate 617,553,031 downwards.
AAGCCTAGATCTAATATGTTCAATGGAAACTATTATGCATGCAACAAGTTTGGGCATAGAGCATTTGAATGCAGGTCTGTTTTGCACAACACTGGGAGATATCCTCCAAGGACACAAGGAGCTATTCTAGAACCCTTTGAGAACTGGATTCCCAACCGGTATAATACCTATGACCATCAGTCAGGTGGCTATGAAGAGGCGAATAGTTGGAGAGCAACCTGTTTGATTTGTCATGGTAGCGGTGACACTGCTGCAACATGCAGAAGGAAGAATGGTAGAAGGAACAATGGACCATGGAGAAAACCTGAAATGGTATGCTATCATTGCAACAAACTAGGACACACTTCCAGAACCTCTAGAATGAGAAAGAACCTATCGGATGACATACCGATCACTCCAAAAGGAAAGATTGATGTTGGAACTGTTCAAGCAAGAATGAATAAAACATGGAAAAAGAAACCTGAAGAAGTGTCACAAGATGAACCGGTTTCCACACCTAGTGTGGAAGTCTCTGAACCAGAAAATTGAGCTTCAGAAAAGCTTAGTGGAACAAATTGGGGAAAAGTTTCAAATTCCTAGTTTATATCAGTAAAGACCCAAACCTATATATGTTACCTATCAATCGGTAGAAGTTTACGAAGCGGTAAAAGACAAAATTAGGGTTTATATCCTAGCGGTGGAGCATTTATTATGGTAGGTGAAGAATTTGTTTAAAAGGGATTCTTAACATCATTTTCACTTATTAGTTTACGACCAAAGAAATTTTCAAGAGCAGAACGACAAAAGGTGATTTGACTTGCGATTTAGAGAGAATTCAAATCTTGTAGAAGAATCCAGAGATATTTTCAAACTATCGGTGAAAGAACACTAAGCGGTAATCAAGTAACTGAAGTGGTGTGGTGTGAGCTGCATTGGAAAACCCTAATTTTGAAATTTTGAAGGTATTTTTCAAAAATTTTGTTAATCATGGCTTCTGCATCGCACTCCATTTCTGGTGTACCTACGGACTCAGCTGAATTTATTCAAAGGAAAATGAAATACAATGCCCCATCCTGAATACCTTTTGGATTCATTATTGAAGAAGATATTTTAGGGTACATTGATTGTAAATTGGAAAACCTAGGATCCCTAGTGATTCATTCCTAGCTAGGTCTATTTTGTGGGGATGACAAGAAAATTAAACCAGAATATAGCATCCTAGAGAGGAAGAAACTACATTATGTTGTTTATTTTTCTGAAGAGTTCACTGAAGAACACATCCACATCATCTTGAGCAAAGTACATGGTGACAAAATTTATCTCGAGAGGACATATGACATAATACTAGAAGCAATTCATGCAGTCACTGGTGTCTGCAACATCGCTGAGGTGCCAGCCCTAAGGAAAGTCATCAAGACTAAAATGACTAAGCTCACTAGTTCTCTGAGCGACCAAAGGGGAATGACTTTTAATCCCATCAAGGATGACTTGGTTAAGTATTCATGTATGGTGATCGGCTACAGAGTGTTTTATGCTAGCCGAATAAACTTTATCCCTATTGCTGTAGTGGATGACGCATACAGAATGATCAAGGAAGATGCCTCACTTGATTTGTGTACCTGTTTGCAAAAACAACTTCTACTGAACTTGAAGTCCATCAAACAAGACAGTTCTCTGAGGTTCAGATTTGGACAACTTTTGGTCAGCCTATTTTTCTACTTCCAGGGCTATTTCCCAGGAGTTGGTGATATTCAATGGTCTGTTGACCAACCGGTCACTAAACAAATTAGGGAAAGTCTCCAAGCAGTGGGAACCAGATATCCTGAGGTTTTGAATAAATACTTTGATGAATTCAAGTGGAAGATGAGTCAGAGGATGAGGATATCTAGAGATATTGTTAAGAAATATGAAGAGGACATATGCTTTACCCTAAAAGTAGATGAATGTATAATTGAAGCGGTAGAGCCTAGAAAGGAAGAAGTACAACCTATGGGATATGAGGTGATGTATGACATGTTAGATGGGTATGCCTCTATCCTACTTGCCTCGCTTCTTGATGTGAAGAAAAAGAGAACCGTCACCTACTTAGAGAGGGTAACACCAGTTGTAGATCCTACAGTGAAAAAGGGAAAGGCAGCGCCATCGGTATCGACACCAGTTACCTCAACAAGTCCTAAAGTGACCAAGTGGTCACCTACTAAAAAGAAACCTGAAGTTGCTCCCGCTAAAGTTTTTGAAAGGAACCAGAAGACCAAAAGCAACTCACCAGAGTTTGAGGATATAGAACTAGAAGTGCAGTGTAAGAACACTAGGCAAACAAGGAAGAAAGCTAAAACTATTGGTAATGCACCTACATCATTAGTACCAGTAAATATTGACATCTCTTCTTATAAGCCGATGACACATTGTCAGAGGACTATTAAGAATATTAAAAGAAAATTGCTTGGTAATTTGGAGTATTTTGATGATTTTATCGATAGTGAGAAAGAAGAAGTAGAGCAGGAAATCATTAATTATTTATGTGTTTATGACTGATCGCCATCAAAAATTAGATCCAAGACACCTAATTCTTTATACAATTCTTTAGATAATAAATGGTGCATTGCCATTGAGAGAGAACGGGAGATCAGAGAAAATATTTTTGCTGAATACTTCCCTTATGCTTCAAAATCTAAATTGTTTGAAATCATGGACTAGTACAAAGGTCTCTTCTTCATGAGAAGAAGAAGACTCTTTCTACTGGAAGGAAAAGCTTTTGAAGTGCTGAAAGACACACACTTCCATACTAAAGCCACTGTGAAAATGCACCAAGTTGCTCAAGCAAATAGAGAAGCTGAATAGGAAATGGAAACTGGAAAACCAGATGAGGTATTTGACGTTGAAGGTGAAAGAGTTACAGAATAGGTGGACACTATTGATGTTGATGCATTGGATGTTGAAGATGTCACTCAGGAAACAAAGAAGGAGAAACAGGACAAGGAAAAAGTAGACAAAGAGAAACATGACAAGGAAAAGGCTGATAAGGAGCAAGCAGAGAAAGAGGAAGAGAAAAAGAAAGTGGAAGAGGAGAAAAGAAAAGAAGAGGAAAAGAAGAAAGAAGAAGAGAAAAAGAAAGAGGAAGAGAAAGAGAAAGAGGAGAAGAGGAAAGAAGAGGAGAAGAGGAAAGAAGAGGAGAAGAGGAAAGAAGAGGAGAAGAAGAGAAAGGAGGAAGAAAAGAAGAAGCAGGAAGAAGATAAGAAGAAGGAAGAACTAAGGAAAGAAGAAGAAGAAAAGAAAAGAGTCACAGAGAAGGAGGAAATAGAGAAAGCCAAACAAGTAGAGACTTTAAAGGCAATCGGTGGTCAAGCCAAACCGGTTGACATCACAAGCCCTATCGACCTCCAATCTGCAGATGAATCAGAGTTGTTGCAAAGCATAAATCTTGCACAAGAAAGATTGGAAACATTGAGGAGGAAAAAGGAGCAGGATGTCATTCAAACTTTGGTTGACACCCTCACCAGTTTGATTCCAAGTACTAACCTCCCTAGTACCAATTCCTCTTTGTCAAAACTGAAACTTCTATGTACCATTGTTGAGAATTAGGTACAATGCTTAGAAGAAGCATGAGAAGGCACTAAACAATGCCTTAGTAAAGAAATTGAATGAGCTTCAGTCTCAACTTCAGAAACAGAAGAAGGATATAAGAGATGCTATGGATGAGGCCAAACTACTGTTGAGAAAAATAAGCCAACCCCATCTATTTTGGGATGCTGTGCTCGCACAAAAGGATAAACTGCAATCAGATTTGCAGACATACATAAGCAACTTCAAGACGCCCTATGATTCCTTCACTACATATGGGCAAATAGTTCACCACTATCAGCTTCAGTCTACTAGGATAGAATTGGAGATTAGCAACTGGACAAGAGATTTGCAGGAGCTACAACTAATTTTATTACCCAGACTGCAAATTCTTCAGAAGTGCTTTCTCAATCTAGAAGCTTTAACGGTAACTCAAGAGATGAGTACAATTGATGCCATGGAATAACAGGTATCACAGATGCAAATGGAAAGTGAGGTTGCTACCTCATTACTTGAGTCATGGTCATTAGCCATGAAGACTTTTATGCAGGATTTCAAATCTATTTTTGACAAGTTTCATTCCTTATTGTCATAAAAATTTACTCAATTTTAAAGATAATGAGAAACCGGGGTTCTTTTGTAGTACTTTGTCATTATTGGCAAAGGGGGAGTAGTATTTAAAATTTTGGTGTATTATTATGTATACTTTCATGTTATTTCTTTAAGGGAGTAGTATACACTGTAATTTCTACAAAAGGGATAGTGTATATGCTTAGGGGGAGTAATTTTGATTATGGCATAGTTTTGTTGTAAAAACACTTAGATGTCAAAATTTTCCTAAGTGTTGCAATCAATGCCAAAGGGGGAGATTGTTGGTATTTTGATGATGTTGTGATTGTTATTGATGGAAACACACTTGCTTTGTGTACACTTTCTTTATGTATAAGTTATTCTCAATTGGTATTTGTTCCAACCAGCACTATGCATTATAGTCGTTAGATTATTGGTTTTTTGTAGAAGATGTTTATTGGTCACAAACTGACTGAAGACCCAAAGTGGTATGAAGACCTCAAGCGGTTCGATGATCTCAAGCGGTTCAATGATCTCAAGTGGTACGAAGGAACAAAGTGGTAGTTAACATTTTTCTAGTCTTCATTTTGTCAACCGGCAAACGGTAAAATCTATGAACCGGTATTACTCCATGATGAGTTACCAACTGGTATTTCTGTGATGAGTTATCATCCACTGACACTTTGGTGGTGATTTTGTGTCGTGTTACCAAATATGTCTAGATGCACTATACCTAGGAACTTGTAATCCAATCCTATTGGACCGACATGAAATCAGAGTCCTTTATAAGGACATCATATCTAGTGTTTGCATGTATGAGTTGTTGTTGAGGGTTTGTATGTGTGATCATAGAAGAAAAGATTAGGTCTATGTGAAGAAACAAAGGATGGAGATATGGAAGACTTAAGTAATGCTAAATGTGCATTAACAATGAGCTAGATCTAACCAAGCATATTGTGCTAGTATCTAGATAACTTACTTGTTGATTACTCATATCTTCAACAAGTCTAAAACCCTTAACCGGGTAGGCCTAGCAAAGCCTTTGTAAATCCTCTAACAAGGTGGTTCACAAATATGAATCTGAAATCCTCTCACAAGGTAGTCTTTAACAGGACTTATCTCCTAACAGAGATCTAGATTCCTAACATGATATGTTCTGGTGAAGAACATTGTATGACCTTAACCGGTCTGGTTTCTATTCTGTAGATATTTATTTGTGAGTTTCTTCTCACCATTGTTTTTCCCATTTGGGTTTCCACGTCAAAACCTCTTGTGTTATGGTGATTGTGCTCTTGTGGGTGAATGCTTTATTTTCTATCTAGTTTGCAATTATTTTAATTGGTTTATTAGTAAATCTGTTGTACCGGTTATCTGTTAAACTATTCAAGAGTTTGTATTCAACATTTTTTGGTATACTAATTCACCCCCCCTCTTAGTATTCATCTTTATGAGGTAGACCTACCTATTCTGGAGACATATACAAAAGATCTACTTGATGCACCAAGGGAGCCATCTGAGAAATTCTTTGGTAGTTTTGAAACCATTGAGAGTAATGTATCTATGTAGAAGAGGAGAAAAAGAAGAGAAAAGTTTATAAGAGATGCCTTTAAGAAGGTCAATGAAATTAAGGAAAATGTCATGAATATGAGTTGTATATCAGCTAGTGAGCTTAAAGGACTGCAACCGAAAGCACATGTTTCACCGGTTGTAACATCTTCTGATACTGACAGTGGTAGGGCGACTGAGTTTAAAAGAGTTGAAAGGAGGAAGAGAAAACCCTCATCATTACCCTCTCCTTCTCCAAAGAAGGCTAGGACACTAAGGAAAAAGAAACATGAAGTTAGGGAACCGTAGAAGAAACTTACACCAAAGAAGAAATAGACACCAGTTACGTCTACACTGGATGATCTACTGAATGAGATTACATAGGAAGGTAATCTGGTAAATGTAAATAAATGGTATAATTCTGTTAAGGATTTTGACAAACAAACTATTGAAGAAAGCATTATCCTACATTTGGATATTTACAAGAAAGTTTTGATAGAAGTAATTGATGATTTATACATGAGATTAGAAGCTAAAAGGCTATCTGTGATGGAACTGGATAAGAAGTTGAAAGTTGAAGCACTCTTGGCTGTACATCCAGTAAACTCCAAGGAAGAGAGAGATGACATTATATCTGAAGAAAAATGGTCAATATTTGTTAGTGGGCACCGACAAGTAAGCCTGATGGAAAAGCAAGAGGAAAGAAATAGATTGAAAGTGGAAAAGACATTCAAGGTATATGAGAAAGATAAGGGAAAAGGTAAAGTAGGTGGTGTACCTTCTATAAAAATAGCAGATAACATCCCTCCACCAGCTTAGGACACCCCTCCATTAACTTCAACATCACTGATACATATAGTTAATCCACTAGATATGGCTACTAAAGGCATAACTCATGATGATACTAACCCAGAGTCAGAAACACTTTTTACCATGAATGTGGATACACAAGATATAAACATTGTTGTGGAAAAAGAGACTACAGAGGTTAAGGTAGATGATGTCAAAGACAACAAGATCTTTGAGATACTAACACACGTTGTTGAATCTCAGGAAACTGGGATATTGACACAAACTAAGCAACTGGAAATTGATAAAACAACAAAGGTTAAGACAACTAAAACAGGGCAACCAGAATTAGAGAAACTAGAAGTTGTACAGATTGAGAAATATTCTGAGGCAGAGGTTCATGTTGAGTCTGGGAAACTGATAGTTGCAGAGGTGCTTAATCAAACTGAGAAACCATCAAAGGTAGAGGTACATACATAGACAGATCCACCAGAATAAAATGTAAGTAAAGTGGAAGCATCTGATGGAAATAAAGAGGATATAGTGAAGGTAATTGGACAAATATATGTTGAGAAGAAACCCATAGCAGAACTGAGCACATCTACAGGTGAATTTAGACCTACTAACATAACAGAGGTTCTATTGGATTATATCAAGAGGATAACAGATTTCAATGCCTTAGAATTTAAGGCAATTGATAGCACATTACCTATCTTGAAGATGATTGCACCTAATTGTCAGATAGAGCACATTAATGATTATTTAGGTAAATTGGACACATTGTCCAAATTCATTTCTAATAATGTCATAAATTTGGAAAAGGTGAATGAGGATACCATTAAGGAGAGAGTTGAAAAAGAGAAAAATACATTCTTTCAGAACACTATAAAGAAATGTACCAATCACTTGGACACACTTTTACCAGTACTTAATTCTACAATTTTGGAGTATAAGGAGTTATATAGAGAAGCATGTAAAACTCACTGTTTGATAGAGGACATTGATGAGGAGATTAAAAAGACACAAAAAGAGATTGATGACATTGTGGATAATATGATAGGATTTATCTTAGTTTTTGAGCAGGAAATGGAAGTTTTTGAGGACAAGTTGGAGAAACTTGAGAAAGAAAAGGAAAGAATAAGGTCCAAAGCCCAAGAACTAAAGAATAAACTTGGTCTGAGGTTGGATAGTCTGATTACTTTGAGAGCTGAACTAACTAAGGCAACAATTCCTGGAGAAAATTCACCAGAGCAACAAATGCACTATCTCATTAGTGTGATCCAACAGACTGAGGCAACTCTAACTGACAGCAACAAGTTTATGCAGAGTTTGAATCTAGTTTTGGCGGACATTTTTCAGATAGTAACCAGCTGGTTACAGACCTTGAGGTAGCATTTTTGTACTCTTTTGATTATTTATGACATCCTTTGTCATTGATGTCAAAGGGGGAGTAGTGGAGAGAAAAATGCATGTACAGAGGAGATCACTTGCTCAGGGGGAGCACATATTTTTGGATTTCAGTTTTGGGATAACAATTTTGGATTTTTCTCATGAGTGTTGCCATCAATGCCAAAGGGGGACATTGTTGGCATTCTACACTCATATGAGAATAGTTGATGTTTTCATTGATGATGACCAATTGGCAACCAACCGGCAATAGGTTTCTACATGCACCGACATCACAAACTTCATGTATTGGTAGATACCGACACTGGCATGCGCTTACACCGACATTTAGATTACATCAACAACAAAGCATATCGGCACTCAAACTGACATGGGATGAACTTTTGTTTATTGTAATATAATTATCTTTTGTAAGCCGACTTGATATATTGTAAAAGACTCATATATGTATGAGATCTTATAGGTCATTTTGATGTAGATGATATGTATTGTATAAGATAATTGCTTAGTGGCAGTGAAGGTTTTTGGTTAAGGTATCTGTAGTGTCCTAAAATTGTGACACTTGCAATTTCGACTGCATTTGGGTCTTCACGATGGCGATGCAACACGGAACCTGAATGGAGACCCCGAAACTTGTTCATGACATCAAAAACTGCATTTTTCAGCACCCTAGCCTGATCCTCCTTGCACCCTGCTGTCCCGGGAGGTGGGACCATGGTGCCCAGTGCCCTGGTCCCCCAGGACCATGGCGCCCAGTGCCCTGGTCCCCCAGGACCATGGCGCCCAGTGCCCTGGTCCCCCAGGACCATGGCGCCCAGCGCCCTGGTCCCTGGCCCTATTTTGGGCCCGGTCTCTTATGGGGCTTCGGGTCTTTAAGTTTGCAAATTGGAAAATAATATTTCTTGGTCAGCCTAAGGTTAGGAAAATCAGTCTATCAGCCCTAATTGACAAGTATATAAACTACATTTCCTCTCCCATTTTGGTAGATGGAAAAAAGGCGAAAACGATATTCAAACATTCAAGCATTCAAGCATTCAAGCATTCCTTCAAGCAATTGAGCATTCTAAGTCTCCATTCAAGGCTAAGTGTTGCATTCAAGACAAGGATTCAACCATTGAAGAGGAGATCACATACAACATACAACATACTACATACATTACACCTTCGCATGTAAGAATACAAACATTCTTACAACAAGGTATCAGTACTTGTTTACATTACAAACATTTACATTTACAACATTCTCATTTCTTGGTTAATTCCAAAACCGGGGTTTGACCTAAAGGCAAACCCCTCATCCCTAACCCCCCAATTGTCCTCTCTTTTCTGTGTGTAGGTTGCAGGTACGCGGCTATAATTGAAGATCTGGAATCCTTGTGCAGAGATGAACAGATCCCCCTTCATTTCACGGATTTTTCGGAGGACCGTGTGCACGCTAGGCACCATCATCCCGTCAACTTTCACTCAAATTTGCAAAACAACACCGTCTTGACATTTTACTGCTAATTCTAGGTCCGCAACTTCATCCCATATCCCTATCTCTGTTTATAAGCGAATCTTTCCTACTTTACATGCATTCCTAGTTCAATCTTTCTATCTACATTCTTTACAAAAGAGGGTATCCTTGATGTCTTAACCCTTGAAACTCATATAGAATCCAATCTTGCATTGTGTGGGATTGGATCTTGTGGGTTTCAACCCCTCTTTTGAATGTAAAGTTTCCCCTAAGTGAAAACCATCAACCCTAGTGACTCTCCCTTCTCTCTCCTTGGAGTTGGGGAGGGGAGAACGACTAGGGTTTGATTTTTCTGCTTTACATTTTGGTGAACCTGACGTGAACATCCTCATTCTGATTATTCATGGTTAGATCTGAAAATTTTGCTTTCCTAATTATATTTCCGTGTTTGATCTTTTGCAAATTTTAGAGGTTGATTGCATAAAAACCCTAAATTTTTTTTTTAAGTAATTAAACTTGTGAAATGTTTAATTGTTAATGCTTGTTTTAGATCTACCCTTCTATTGCAAATTGTCAATTCATATTTGTGCTTTAATTCTGAAAATTAAGTGGTTAAATGTCAAAACCCTAATTTTTAAGACCTTCTTGATTCAACCTTTGACTGATAATTTCACTAATCAAAACACCTCCAAATCGGCTGTAACTTTGGATTTTGCAATAAAATCACAATATCTTTCATCCCTGAAAATTTGGAAAAAAGTTGTGAGGACCATGTGCACCCCGAGCGCCATCGTCCCCGACATTTTTTCCAAAATTTCAGGAGCTAGATCTTACTGTATTTTTCTGCTAAAATCCAGAATTTTGGCTAATTTTTGTTGGAAATATGGATGGAGTAACTGAGAGGGGAGGGGTGAATCAGTTACCACAAAAATAAATCCACAAGTCCCTTAGATGTCTTAAATATAAACTGCTGAAACTCGGTAAATTAACTTATCAGTGTTCATTAAACATTAACATGCATAAAACAAATAACATGAACACAAGTAACACTAGATATAACGTGGAAACCCAATTTTGGGAAAACCACCAATGTAACTAGTTACTGATTTTCACTCTTCTGAAGTGAGCCCTGTTAGGAGCCAACCCTGTTAAAGGTTACAAAACACACTGTTAGGTGTGACCCTGTTAGAGGATTTAATCACCCTGCTAGGAGTGGCCTTGTGAAAGGTCTTAAGAACAATTCAACCGAATTGTCACCTTGTCAGAGGATTTACAAGAATGGTTGTTAGACCAACTCTGTTAAGAGATTTTAGTATCACTGCTACAATGGTTAGAAAGCAACAATGAAGTGATCTGAATTAAATACAACTTATCTTGTTGATACAGATCTCTGTTCTGAGCCAATAGATCCTTACTGATCACATATATCTTTTCTGCACCTCAAGGATATCACTGATCCTTCATCAGAATTCGTACATTTCTGCTCCTTCACATTTCCATACTTTTCATACTTCTCCACACTTCGAAATCGTAACTTGATCTCTTATATATATCATTCAGGTTACCAAGTCAGCCCAATTACAAGTTAAAATAAATATTACATAGGTCGGCTACATATACAAGTTTCAATAAATAAATATTGCTTCGGTCGGCTGCATAAACATTTCACTGATGCTCGGTGAACACTGCTGATTCTTCGATAACTAACTGAACTCGGTAAGTACTGTGAACTCGGTAAAGACTGACTTTCCTTCACATATTCTTCGAAGATCGACTGAACTCGGTAAAGACTGTGAACTCGGTATAGCATACTGGAGTGCTAGGTAGACTCTGTGACTTGCTTCTCTTACCGTCTGAACTCGGTAGACTCTGTCTAACTGCCTTGCCGAACATTCTGAGCTCGGTAGACTCTGTCTAACTGCCTTGCCGAACATTCTGAGCTCGGTAGACTCTGTCTAACTGCCTTGCCGAACATTCTGAGCTTGGTAGACTGATATGACATTTGTGTAACATCAAAGACAATACACAATTAAACAATTGTATCCAACAAATTTTATCAATTTTAACACCTTCAAAATTAAAGTCAAAGTTGGTCTAGCGATTGCTTGGATTGAGGCTTCTAATCATTCAAAAATTGTTGAAATTAAAATTTGTGTCAAAATTGTGTTTCTTACAGTCCTAAATCTGAAAAGTGTGTTAGCATTCATTCAAAATTTCAGTGTTTTATTCAAATCTTTACAATTTGTGACTTTTGAAATCAAGTGTTTAATTGCAACAACTTTAATTTCCACTTTCAAATTTGAATTTTGCATGAAATCGAGTCAATTTTTAAATTTCAACACTTGCATTGCTTTCAGCATTCCCTCTAAAATCATAAAATTCAAAATTTCAGTTTCCCCCTCTTTTTCAAAATTCAAATTTTACATTTTTCAACAATCTTGGTAGGGTTCAATTTTGAGATTGCAACTTTAATTTGGCCTATCTACAGATCGTAAAATCACTCAATTTTTTCAGATTAGCTTTAAAATCATCATAACTTTCATCCCTGAAAATTTCGGAAAAAGTTGCGAGGACCGTGTGCACTCCGTTCGCCACAGTCCCGGACATTTTTTCTGAAATTTCGGGAGATTGTCCTGATTGCATTTAACAGCTTAAATCTAGGAGATTGGCTGATTTTATTGAAATTTTCTACCTCTAAAATTAAAAATCTTCTCTCTCTCTTTAGTGCATGAGTTTTACAACAATAAGCCCTACTTACACTATTCCCGTTAGACGAAGCCTTAGAATTAAGTCTTTCCAAGGTGTAATTACCGAGGAGATGGAACCTAATTTGAATGGCCTTTTTAACGAGGACATGGGTAATTCCTCTAATCCTCTTAATGATGAAGAAGCTCTCCATGAGGTTTCTGTAGAACAACTTTCAAAATTGGATAACCAATTTGATGATTTTCGACAATGGATGTCTCAAGAATACCCTGATAGTGAAGCTCTTTCATTAATTGAAGGTCTAAAACGTATGGTTCAAAGTGATAAGAATGGAATTGATATTTTGCGTGGTATTGCACACATTGTGGATTCGAATGTGATGCCTATGAAAAGTTGTGCCGAAACCTTAGGTTATACACAACCTCCTACTCAAGTTAATCATTCTATTCCTTTGACAACTCCTATTGCTAGTATACCTACTTTTACATCAAACATAATGACTACTTCAATACAAGACATTCCACCTATGATCACTAGTCATGGGGGCAATCCCTCTTCTTCAATCAACCCTCTTCCTTCATTCAATCCAACTTCTTCATTCATTCCTTCAATGAGTGTTCCTATTATATCTCCACAAATGAACATGACGCAAGGGGGCAATTCATTTAACCCTTCCATTCCTCCTTGTAGTGTTCCTCCTTTCCAATCATCTCCTATGACTAAATATCATAGTGTCCCACCACCTTACTCTCTACCTTCTTTCAATAACATAACACCTCCATCACAATCTAACACGTCTAATATGAACTCTTCGACTGAAGCGACCATTAACAATCTTGCACAAACTGTCTCTTCTTTACAACAACAAATTGCCTCTATGAATCAATCTAAGTTTAGTGTGCCCACATTTGATGTTGCGAGCCCACTTTCTCTTGACATTGTTCGAGCTATCCCCCCTAAACATGTTGAAATTCCACATTTGGAGCTTTATAATGGTAAGGGTGATCCTCTAACACATGTTAAGACCTTTCAAACAATATGTATTGATTTTGCTTATGACCAAAGGTTGCTTGCAAAACTGTTTACTAGAACATTAAGAGATAAATCCCTACAATGGTATTGCTCGTTGCCTTCTTATTCTATTACTTCTTTCGAACAACTTGCAAATGCTTTTATTCAACAATTTCAAAACAATATAAGTCCTAAAGTTACTTTGATTGATTTAATGCATTGTAAACAAGGTGTTAAAGAAAAAGTGACTGATTTCATTGGTAGATATAAGCATTTGTATGCTCAAATTTCTTTTCCAGTGCCTGACAATGATATTCAAAGAATCTTTATTTCTAATTTACAAAAAGATATTAGAGAAAAACTCCTGTTTTCTGAGTTTACTTCTTTCCAACAGTTGTGCGCAACTCTTCACAATTATCAACTAACTGTGAGTCAAATGGAACAAGCAAATCCTATGGCTCTGAGTGATAAGGGTGATAGTAGTCAACAACCATTTGGGAAGTTTAAACCGAACAGAGAGTCCATTAAATTCAATGAAAACATCATCAACAACAATGTGAATACAGCATCAGGTGTGCCTCCTATTTCTAAGTTTTTCAAGAAAGAAAGAAAGTTTACTCCTTTGAATGAATCATTGCATAGTATTATGAACAAGTTATTGGAACAAAATGTGCTTACTCTTCCTCCTATAAGGCAAATAGATCCTGCAAAGATTAATTCACCCTATTTTGATAACAAATCTTTTTGTCAATTTCATCGTCAACCTGGGCATGATACTGAAAAATGTTTTCCTTTAAAAGGTAAAATTCAAGATTTGATTGATAATAATACTATCTCTGTTTCTGGTGTGAATGATAAAGGCAACACATTTGTAGCTCCTCCTAACCAAAATCTTCAGATTTTTACTGATCCATTACCTTCTCATACCTCTAATGCGATTGATACTACTGATTCCTCTGTCTCACCTGATGATCTTGTGTCCATGACTCCGAATGTGATTAACTTTGTAGAGCAGCAGAAAATCCCTAAAGAACCTTCCATCACCTTTGATTCTAGTGAAACTATCAGGGCACCTGATGGTCCTTTATATATATTTGCAAAAGTCAAGAATACACCTTGCCATGGGGTGCTTATTGATCCTTCTTGCATGGTTAATATCATTACTGAAGAATTTCTTTTTACTTTGCAATTAAATCAAGTGATCTATGATGAAACAAATGTGATCGTGAAATTATTTGATGCATTTTCTTCTCCTGCAATTGGTTCTATTACATTACCTATTGAGGTCCATAACAAATCCCTTGATGTGGACTTTGCTATTATTCCATCATCCGAACAATTTCGTGTGAAGCTAGGCTATCCTTGGCTATCTTCCATGAAAGCTATTGCTTCTCCTATTCAGAAGTGCTTAAAATTTCCCCATAATGGTGAAGTTGTTACTGTCAATCATAGTCTCTTTAAACCTACTGAAAGAACTTCTAGCGTTCCTATTGATTACTTTTGGCCTAAACAATTAAAATCTCTTCCACCGCGAAGTGATCATCTTTTCAAATCTTATCAAAAGTGGAAAAAAGATATGATCCTATCTCTAAGTGAAACTAGAACGCCCAAACTTGACATTCCTATCGTTCTTGAGAAGGAAGTTCTTCCTTTGAAAGATAAAATTAATGTCTTTCCTCAAGAAGATTCCCAACCCATCCCTATGGATGTGACTATGCCTATATCTAATAAACTTCCTAAAAGTAGACCTATCCCTCCTCGTCATGATGGACTTGGTCTCCTTCCTAAACCAAATATTCCTCCTTTATATGGAGCAGTTCCTCCTCCTTCCTCTTATGGAGAGAAGAGACCTTCCTCTTCTCCTATTATTCAACCTAAGAGACCACAACCTAAACACCCAAGTGATAAAGATGAGAACATTCCTCCTCCTCAATCTTCGCAACTTCCTACTACGACTAGACGAAATCGTTCTGCACGTGAACGCCGACGAAAGCGTCGTCTTAGAGCTCAGGCAGCTGCTTCTCAAACTTTGCAATCCCCAAAAACACCTTCAACTAATATTATTTCATTTTCTCCTCAGCCAACAATTGAGCCGAAATCTCCTAAACATAAGATGCATGATGGTCTTGATCCTGTGCAAGTTAAAGATCCTATTTTTATAAATCTTGATGATGATATAGATGAAAATGTTATTCATGATGAAAATGTTACTCCTATTCATTCTGATAGTGAATATGAATATGTTGATGTTGATAACCATTTATCTAATGAATTTTCTAAAGCACTTATCCTAGCTCCTAGACAAGAACACCGTGGCTTGGGATATGAACATAGCCCTTGTTTGGATCTTGTGATAGCTCCATCTGCTGTGTTGGATGTTCCTCCTCTAGCGTGTTTCCTGCCTTCCCAAAATATTGATCAGCAAGATCAGGGGGTAGATGACGTGCTAGATTAGTTCATTAGCATAGCAGACTCTCTCCTCCTCTCTTTTGTTACTTCTTCTATGTCTTATTCTCATTCTTCTATTCGTTGTCCTTAGTGTTGTCTACTTGAGGACAATGCAAAACATTAAGATCTCTTTTGGTCTCTCTCATGTTGACTCAAAAGACACATGTGTTCCCTTCTTCTAGGTGACCTTCCTTGATTGGGGAATGAAGAACAATTATGCATACATACATACGATATACATGAATTATCATACAGCATACTGACCCCAAGGAAAGCGAAGTCACCTTGTGCTTTGTGTTTTGTGTCTATTATCCTTGGGCTTATCTCACACTTGGGGGCTAAATCCTTGTGATAACGTGCTCCTTTCTCATTTCTTATATGTATCACTACCTTAAAGCAATCACCCCCGGTGAGGCGTGTGCGATCGCTTTAACATAGGGGGCATACATCCCGTCCATATCTTTTCAAGATACTTGAAAATTTCTTGACAAATTTGGCTTTGCCTTGAAAATTTTTGATATCTTTCTTGCATGACTCATAGTGAGGGAACCTTACTACTAACAGTCATGGTTCTCCCTTGTGATCTTCCCTTTTACTTTGTCAATTGAAGTCGTAAGATCCTTAGTCCACTGGGGGCTTGGTGTATCTTGCCTCCTTGATGTGGTGAAAGCTTTTCAATGTTGTTTCCTTGTACTTTACCAGAAGTATGAGTGTATGCTTATACTCCCGCTAAAGTGGGGGCTAAATGTAGCGTCCTAAAATTGTGACACTTGCAATTTCGACTGCATTTGGGTCTTCACGATGGCGATGCAACACGGAACCTGAATAGAGACCCCGAAACTTGTTCATGACATCAAAAACTGCATTTTTCAGCACCCTAGCCTGATCCTCCTTGCACCCTGCTGTCCCAAGAGGTGGGACCATGGCGCCCAGTGCCCTGGTCCCCCAGGACCATGGCACCCAGTGCCCTGGTCCCTAGCCCTATTTTGGGCCCGGTCTCTTATGGGGCTTCGGGTCTTTAAGTTTGCAAATTGGAAAATAATATTTCCTGGTCAGCCTAAGGTCGGGAAAATCAGTCTATCAGCCCTAATTGACAAGTATATAAACTACATTTCCTCTCCCATTTTGGTAGATGGAAAAAAGGTGAAAATGATATTCAAACATTCAAGCATTCAAGCATTCAAGCATTCAAGCATTCCTTCAAGCAATTGAGCATTCTAAGTCTCCATTCAAGGCTAAGAGTTGCATTCAAGACAAGGATTCAACCATTGAAGAGGAGATCACATACAACATACAACATACTACATACATTACACCTTCGCATGTAAGAATACAAACATTCTTACAACAAGGTATCAGTACTTGTTTACATTACAAACATTTACATTTACAACATTCTCATTTCTTGGTTAATTCCGAAACTGAGGTTTGACCTAAAGGCAAACCCCTCATCCCTAACCCCCCAATCGTCCTCACTTTTCTGTGTGTAGGTTGCAGGTACGCGGCTGTAATTGAAGATCTGGAATCCTTGTGCAGAGACGAACAAATCCCCCTTCATTTCACGGATTTTTCGGAGGACCGTGTGCACGCCGGGTGCCATCGTCCCGTCAACTTTCACTCAAATTTGTAGAACAACACCGTCTCAACATTTTACTGCTAATTCCAGGTCAGTAGCTTCATCCCATATCCCTATCTCTGTTTATAAGCGAATCTTTCCTACTTTACATGCATTCCTAGTTCAATCTTTCTATCTACATTCTTTACAAAAGAGGGTATCCTTGATGTCTTAACCCTTGAAACTCATATAGAATCCAATCTTGCATTGCGTGGGATTGGATCTTGTGGGTTTCAACCCCTCTTTTGAATGTAAAGTTTCCCCTAAGTGAAAACCATCAACCCTAGTGACTCTCCCTTCTCTCTCCTTGGAGTTGGGGAGGGGAGAACGACTAGTGTTTGATTTTTCCACTTTACAGTATCTATCTAATCTTAAACCGATACTGAACCAAGCATTAGAGATCCTATTTTGAGTAGTGCATTGTATTGGATTTAATTATCCATATTGTAGTCAGTGAGACTCTTTTGAGCAGTGTGCTCGAGGCAGTTGGCCTTCCTGCATGTGCAGGCCCTTATTGTAAGTAGTATTTATTCATTGGCCAGTGAGTAAATATTGTGGGTCACAAATCCCAGTGAGGTTTTTCCCACATTGGGTTTCCTCATTAAATATCTTGTGTTATGGTGTGTTTCTATGGTATCTCTATTATTTGTTTTTACTACATTAATTCTTGTTTACCGGTACACTGTTTTGGGTTGCAAAGTTATAAATAAGTTTAAATATACAACTAATTGGTTAGACATTGATTCACCCCCCCTCTCAATGTCTGTGGGACTTTCATTGAATCTAACACAAAAGATATTTATTCAACCTTTCATACCAAGCTCTAGGTGCTTGTTTCAATCCATATAAAGATTTCCTTAACCTACAAACCATGTTTGTATCATCTAAAAGTGAAAAACCACCAAGTTGCTCAATATAAACTTCATCATCAAGATCCCCATTCAAAAATGTACACTTAACATCCATCCGATAAACCTTATAGTTTTTATGGGAAACATAGGAAATAAATAATCTTACTGCTTCAATCCTAGCTACAGGTACAAAAGTCTCACCATAATCAATTCCTTCCTTCTAAGAATATCCTTTACAAACCAATCTAGCCTTATTCCTTACAACTTGACCATCTTCATTCAATTTATTCCTAAAAACCCATTTAGTTCCAATAACATTCTTATTTTTTAGGTTGGGGAGCTAAAGTCCATGTGTTATTCTTCTCAATCTGATCTAATTCTTCTTCTGTAGCTTTCAACCAACATTCATCTTTACATGCTTCAATTACTGATACCGGATCAACTTGAGAAATTAAACATACCTCATTAGTTGCCAGTATTCTTCTTGTCATCACTCCATTGTTCTTATCCCCAATGATTTGATATTCTGAATGATTCAATCTCACATACCTAGGAATCTTCTGACTCATTGTTCCTCTTCCCGGTTCTTCAGTTACTGTTGAATTTTCTGATACAGCCAGAGTAACTGGTTCAACACTCTGTTCTGGTAAAGCTTCTACTGGTTGAGATATTATCATTTTCACTGTTGTTCTTTCTCATAAACTCTAATTTGACTTCTATTCAACTCATCCACCTTGGCACTAGCACTCTCCATAATTCTCTGCAATCTCTTTTTATAACATCTATATGCTTTTATTTTATTAGAATAACCAATAAATATGCCTTCATCATATCTAGGATCGAATTTGCCAATGGCATCATCTCTCCTGATATAACATTTACTACCAAAGATTCTAAAATATTTAGCTATAGGTGTATTCCCAAACCATAATTCATAAGGTGTATTATTGGTTTCTCCTTTGATATGTACTCTGTTGAATGTATAAATTGTTGTGCTCACTACTTCTCTCTAGTATATATGAGGTATACTAGCTTCCATCATCATTATTCTAGCAACATCCAAGATAGTTATGTTCTTCCTTTCCACAACTCCATTCTCTTGAGGTGTCTGAGGAGTAGAAAATTGTCTCCTTATACCATGCTTCTCACAAAAGTTATTAAATTCACTGGATGTGAATTCTCCACCATGATGTGACTTTAAACATTTAATCTTCAATCCTGTCTTAGTTTCCACTTTATCCTTAAAGATTTTAAACTTTTCAAAAGCCTCAGATTTCTCCCTTAGAAAAGTAACCCACATCATCCTAGAATAATCATCAATGATTAGCATAAAATATCTATCACCTTGAAAACTTTTTACTCTAGCACGACCACACAAATCAATACGAATAAGATCAAGAACATCATTATATTTATCTTGTTACTCTTAAAAGAGGTTCTAACTTGTTCTCCCATTTGACATTCTTTACATACCTGATTATAGGGCTTCACAATCTTAGGTATATCTCTAACTGGCTTAGTTGAACTAATCTTAACAATGCAATCAAAATTCACATGACATGACCTTTCATGCCATAGCCAACTCTCATCAATTTGTGCAATCAAACATGTCTTCTTACCAAAATTCAAATGAAATATATTACCTTTTGTCTGTGTACCGGTTGCAATCTCCAAACCAGATCTATTAATGATTTTGCATTTTCCATCCTTGAACTGTAATTGAAATCCCTTATCCACCAATTGTCCTACACTCAAAAGATTATACTTCAAACCTTCAACAAAATAAACATTATTAGTATTGTTCTTACCATCTAATGATATAGTTCATTTTCCTTTGATCATACAAGCTTTGTCATCTCTAAATCTAATCAGACCGCCACCAAATTCTTGCAAAGATAGAAATTTCCTTTTATCTCCACTCATATGATGTGAACATCCACTATCAATTGCCCATTCATCCTTGTCTTCAATTTTAGTAGCAAGTGCCTTCTCTTTAGGTACATTCTCTTCCAGTGTCACAAAATCTTCCTTGATAGCCAGGAACACCCATTCCTTCCCATTGCCGGAACCACTAGCAAAGTCTTTTGCCGGTTCATCATTAGAATCAGTCACACCTTCCTCATCTGCTATGTAGCATGATTTGTCTTTGTTTTTCCTGTACTTATAGTTGTTTTGATATCCAAGGTGAGGCTTAAAAGATCTTCTCTTTCTTCAAATCTTGAATCCCTTTCAGGACATCTATATGCAAAATGACCAATCTTATTACATGCAAAACATTTAAAAGGTGTTTTTCCTTCATACTTACTTCCTACCGGTCCTTTAGGTACTCTTCTAGCAAATAGTGCTTCAAGTTTCTCAAACTCATCATCTTCTCTCTTCATATCATCCAATTCCTTTTCATATAAATCTTTCCAATCTTACTTACCAGTTGATGATGCAGATGCATGAAAAGTAGGTTCAAACTTCACAACTCCAGAAGGTCCAAATTCTTCAAGCTCAAAAGAAGATAATTTCCAACCAATGTATCTCTATTGACAGAAGTATTAGCCATTGTTTTCAATTCATTAATTGTAGTAGCCTTCATCTTGTAAGCTAGTGGTAGGGCTCTCAGAACTTTAGAAACAATTTCATCTTCACTCAGAGTTCCACCACAACATTGAATTCCCATAAAAATCTCATTTACCCTTTCTATGAATGTAGTAATCCTTTCATCTTCTTCCATCTTCAATTTTTCATATCTTACTTGGTAACCATCAAGCTTACCAATCTTCATAGTAGGGTCACCTTCATTAAGAGTCTCCAACTTATCCCATATAACCTTTGTAGATGATTTGTCAGTTAATCCCATTATTAGTTGATCAGAAAGTGCACACAAGAGGGCTTCTCTTTCTCTACAATCATTCTCAAGCTCCTTATCCAAGTTAGTCAGAGGAGGGTTGCTAGATGTTGGATTATAAAGTGTAACACCATTTTGTGTGATCTCCCAAATCTCCTTACTGATACATCTCAGATGAGTCTCCATCTGAATCTTCCATTCTGTGTAATTTGTTCCATCAAGCCTAGGAATATCTCTTTGAAAGATAGCTCCAGATGACATAAGATGAACATGAAGTGTTAGTCTCCATAAGATCTTCCTCAAGTGGTTAAGCTTTCTATAGAGAGGACCATATCTCTGATACCAATTATTAGACAGTTCAAATAACCAGAAAACATTTGAGAGGGGGGGTGAATCAACTATCACAGGTTACCAGAACCTTAAGCAATTAAAAAATTTAATACCAGAACCCAAAACATTAATACCAAAATGCTTAAACCAAATAACAGAATAATAGATAAACCAATTAAGCATAAACAATAATCAAAGAATAAATACCATCCACATGACACCAAGATTTATACGTGGAAAACCTGGTAAAGGGAAAAACCACGGTGGGAAGCCTACCCATAGCCAGATAATACTTCTGTAGTAAGTATGTGAATTACAATTGAGGGGCCTACACTTGCAGGAAGGCTAACAACCAAGAGCACACTGCTCATCATAAAAGGAGTCTCACTAACTACATAGAAATCTAGACTACAATCTGGAAGAATGAATGAACTACAAAGATAACATCTCCTATGCCAGAATAAATTTTCGGTTAAGCTCAATATTGGAGGACTAAATCCTCTTACATAAACCCAATTTGATCTCCAATGATCGATCAAATTCTCTGCCTAAATGATATTACATTATTCTCACATTACAGATGCCTTTCCTATATCCCGATATCATCTGCAATGAGATCTTACATCATATATATAAAAAGACTCGACCATAAACAATGAAGTCGGCCACCAGACAATAAACCAATTACATAATTATAAAACATGTCGGCCTTAGACCAAAAAAATAATATCCAACCCATAAGACATCCCTAAAACACATCGAGAGGTACAATCCACATATTACGTTAAGTCGGTCTATAACCTAGATAACATCGGGACCCAGTATAGGTCCATACACGCCACCGCAATGATCTGAATCCACCAAGTCTTGAATATGATCACCATCAACATCCTAAATCTGAACTAGAAGCTGCACCAACACCACTTATGCATATCATCAAAGATCTTCATCAAATTTATGTCGATGAAATCCTTGCTGGAACCACAAACCAAGCTTCCAAGAAAATAGGATAGCATCCGATCCCCAGATCAAAACCATCTGACAGGATATGAACATGAGTAAGCTAATTCCATAACTTTCAAACATACTAGAGCATATTGGATCATGTTGGATCTAATCCAACCGAAAACCACACAACCTATCGGGACAAGAAGTGTGTCGATAAGGCATCCAAAACAACTAGTGTTGACATCAATGACAAAACATCAATGCAACACATAATAAATTCCTCCAAATGGCCAACAACTTCTCCTTGGATGACTTCTTAGCTTCTTATCTTTTTGTAGTGGCATGATGGAGGATGGTAGAATTCATGATATGGGATGTTGGTCACCTTGTTTATTGTTATAGGTATCTTGATGGTACACATGGATCATTCTGATTCCTTTATGGTATATGTGACTATAGGGATTGTTCCCCTATTTATGTTTGAGGTTACTTTTTACCCCTTATGCAATATATATATATAATAAGAAGGTAAATGTTAGGAATTAAGTGTTTTAAACCTTTCCTATTATTTATAATTTTTAATTGGTTATTATGTGTGTGCAGGGCCTAGAATTACATGCATCAATAGGAGTTAACATTCTTGGGGCCACTTTATGTATGAATGTAAGCTTAAAATTTTATTTAATAAATATATTGTGGAAATTTCTTTTTAAAAAGTACACAATATTAAAGGAGAGTTCAATGGTTTTGTAATCTCATGGTTTTAGTCACATAGTTTTATATAATACCACTTGGTGGTTTTGTGTGAGCTTGTTTCTATAAAATCAAACACAAGGGTGGTTGTCTAAGGTTGGCTAGTTGGGGTTTTTGATCTACTTCTAAGGAATGCATATGTGGAGCATGGAATGGGATGTGTAGGTTCATGCTTGGACACATGTACGATGCATTAGAGAGAATTGATGCTTTAGAGGTGTTCCTAGAGGCTTTGAAGATGTATTGTAATGTTTATTGTTGAATAATACATGTGTCATGGATACTTTTGGATGCTATATTTTTCCCTCTTGATGGTTTTCCTAGGGTATATCTTATGTCATCTTTGATGAGTATGTTGTCTATTCTCTTGCATATGGATTTTGACTTTACTTGTTTGCATATATTTCTCTTTTGGGTTATGCAACAATTGTCATTAGATAGCTACAAGTTTCCTTTCAAAGATTTGGCCACTAGTTTTGGGCCCCTACAGACTCCTTTAGTCACTTTATAATAACTATGTTCCTATTTAGGGACTCAACTATGGGTTTTTTTTTTGGTTTTTTTAAAATAAAAGTGGAAAATCCACTAAACTTATATATTAATAATAAAATATTTACATCAGGTTCAAAAAAGGCATACCGGCAACAAAGAACCTGCAAGAAAACCTTTAGTTGTAGCCTTCAAAAAATAAAACTAGGCACTACCCTTACATCATTTGTTTCTGTCCAGTCAGATCCCCCAACCCCCTACCTCTAATGTTTATACAAGGGTCCCATAGGACAATTTCCAAAAAACTAGTCTGCCACCAAATATGAAGAGCTGATAAAAAATGCCATGAAGGACCACCATAGAGATAAGAGAGGTAAAATTTCCTACCAAAGCCGTAGATAATCATTTGAGCATAATAGAAGCCAAAGAACCTCCAAATCTGCAACAACAAAAACCATTCCACCAACTACAAAAAGAAAAAGAAAATAGTCAGATATCCAAAAGCCAAGTGCTAGTGCTCTCCTCCGGAGGTTCATGAGCTGATGCCGGAGGCAGAATAACCCTTAGAGGAAAAGCCAAACAAGAAGGAGTAGAGCACAAAGAGCCCAGAGTGATCAACAAATGCAATGCCTGAAAGAAAACCCAAGCTTTATCCACATACTGATCAGGAGCCAAATACAACCGAAAATCCATGGAGGCCCGAGTGTCTTCCATGGAATCACATATCAAACCCATTCATAATTCATGCAATAATTGGCCAGACCAGCCATTAGCCATAATCTCATAATGAGGAAGAAATCCGCCATAGTAAAAAGACCCCATGTCAAAGCCATATTCAGCCAATGCAGGAGAAACCAGTGCCCAATTACATACTAATGAAAAAATAAACGTGGAAACCAAGAGGCAGACCAAGTCCTCATCAAGTAGAACATCATAGCAAATAGTAACAAAGTGAGACAAAAGCTCAACATAAGAAACCTAAGGGAAAACTTGCAGCCACCGACACCCCATAAGCTTACGGAATTCAAAATCCACTGCAGGAGTAAACAAGTTAAAAACCTTACCAAGCTTGACAAAATTGTCCTCATTTTCTTCTTCCACTATTCGGGCTTCTAAAACCACTCTGTATGCACCAATGGACAGAGAAGAACACATTTGTAGGAGGAAGAGCTCCGAAAAAGCCACAAAAACATAACATAGAAAACTGCTTGGCAAGATAATATCATGAGCTAATATAAGTGAGAAAACCACCCTTAACTTCCCATAATGGCAATGCAAAATATCCATTGCAAGCTTACTTGATTAGAACATTTCACATGGATTAACAACCCTTGCACTGACCTCCATAAATGAATATCTAGCAAGCGAGGATGCCACCCACGACAATGATTATTACATAAGCCAATTCTGTCAAGGCCGAAAACACACACAAGGCGGCCAACGATATAGTACTTTAAACAAGAAATAAAAGCCCAGGATCATACTATACATTAAAAAGTTACAAGGATGCCACAACCTATAAAGGACTAAAACAAAAGCTACTCAAATCACACAAGCCGCCACCCTATAAATGTCTTTATCAATGACTGATACACAAAGTAAAAATGTGGTTTCTATATCGGATATTGGGCGTATACAATGCATCCTACTGCCTTATACATAGCCTTGAGGAATATCCCTTACCTCGATATTATTTCAAATTTATCTTTAGATTAACATGCATATGCAGCAAAACTACAAATTACCTGCTAACCATACCTCATGGGATATACAACCCATCATCTAGCCCTGAAGCAAATTTTAAGAACACACCATATGTAAACAATAGCATAATATATCCTATCATCCTCCTATCTACACATGTGGTGCAAATAGAATCTGAACTGAGTAAAGGATAACATGCTTACCTCAAGAGGTAATAGACATAGATAAATTGAAATTAATTACCAAAAATCCATAGTTAGATCAAGAAGCCTAGAGCCCATACCTCAATAGAATATAAATTAATCTTTAGAATGAGTAGCAAACTGCCATTTACCTACTAACCACACCTCATGAAATATACACATCAACATCTATCCTAAATGTAGAAATATAAGAATACACCATATGTAAATAGAAACATAATACCTCCTATCTTCACATGTGGTATAAATACAATCTAATCAGAGTAGAGGATAATATGGATACCTCAAGAGATAATGGAAAGAATAGCTCAAGACAATTACCTTAAAACCTTGGGGTTAGATCAAATACCTAAGAAGAATGTCTTGAGGAATATCACACATCACCACAATCTTAAGTTGAGCACCGGTGTCAATTGCCATGTTAGCTAGAAAGTCTGCTAGCCTATTCAATTCTCTTAAACAATGATATAATGAGAATGTATCAAAGAAGGACAATTTCTCCGAAATATGATCTATAATGTACTTCAAGTGCCAGCAATTACTCTTACAACTCAAAACACTTTGAACGATGACCATCGAATCCCCTTGAATCAATAGATTTTTAATCCCTAAAGAAATAGCCAAATCAATCCCAAGGGACAAAGCTTGGCATTCAGCGAAATTGTTTGACTGGGAACCAAGGGCATGACATTGAGCAGCTATTAAGATTGCATTATGGTCAAAAATGGCCATACCAACCCCAGCCAATCCCGGGTTACCCCTAGAAGCCCCATCAAAGTGAAGCTTGAAATGGCCTAGAGGAGGAGAAACCCATCTAGCAGCAAGTCTCTTATTACTATTAACTAGACCTCTTGCAACAGACCCATGAGAAGGGATGGCAGAGAGAGATTTCCATGTCCTTGTAATCCTGCCATCCCAATGAGAGAAGGATGTCAGATTTTCCAAATTCTTATGAATGTATGACAAAGCCACCTCTGAGATAGAGGCCTCTATCTTAACTAAAATGTCAGAAAGTGAAGTAGATAGCTTTCTAAAAATCCTATTCTTTCTTTCTAACCATATGTTCCAAATGATAATTGAAGGAGAGATGACCAAGAGACAAGCATAAAAGGATGAGGAGAACAAGATACGCCAAGCTCTAAAGTGGGAGAGAAAGTCATTGCCAATAACAAAGGATAGACCTAGTTTCTCAAACAACCATTGCCAACATCCAAAGGCAAAATCACAATGAAGAAACAAGTGAGAGGATGATTCCAAATTCTTATTGCACAAAACACAAGGGAAAACAACAAACAAACCCATCCTATCCAGCCTCATCCCTATAAGAACCCTGTCTTGTGCAGCAAGCCAAGCAAATGCTCCTACCTTTGGGAGGCAAGCCGGATGCCAGAATAATTTGAAAGGCCAAGAAGACAAGTCGTTAGCCAACATAAGGGAAATATATCCATCTTTCACAGAGTACTTGCTAGATGCGCTCTTAGTCCAAATAAGCTCATCTTCCCTCTCAAACAAGATGATAATTCTATTTTTGAGGATAGTACAAAATTCTACTTTGAGACTGGGATTAACATTTTGACAGTCAATTGGTTTCCATTTAGCCATCTTCACTTTCCCATTATGTACAATTTCAAAATAATCAGACAGAAAAATCCCCCATATGTCCGAAAGGATTGATTTTAATGGGGTCCAATCCCTAATGAGATCCAAAGGATAGTAACCATTCCAAGCATCATCCCAAAATCTAACTTTACTACCATGATGTACAACCCAAGAAAGATGAGGCAACAAGACACTTTTACATTTCACCAAAAAATTCCAAATAGCCAACCCCTGGGGCAAATTCGAGGCACGAAAAATAGACTCTCTAACTCCATTATTAAAATACTTGGTAAACATGATCTTAGCTCAAAGGGAATCTGGTTTATCATACAATTTCCACACTAGCTTAGCCCCCAGAGCCAGATTCTGATTCTCCAAACTTCTAATTCTTGACCCCCCAAGCTCTTTAGGAAGACAGACCTTATCCCAAGCTAACAAGGGGATCCTAGATTTCCCATCCTTACTATTATTCCAAAGAAAGGATCTCAGAGTATCCTTTAAACTAACAAGGACAACCTTGGGAGTTTTGAGAATTGACATTAAGTAGATTGGTACCACATTCAACACAGACTTAATCAAAACAATTTTCCCAACCATCGTAAGCCATTTATGGTTCCATGACAAGATTTTCTTTGAAACCCCTAAAATTACTTTGTCCCAAAAACCCACCTTGTCCTTTTTGACAAAAAAGGGGATCCCAAGGTAGGTGCAAGGAAAATCCCCAAGTTGGAAACCCCAAAAATTCTAAAGCTTATCTCGAATCAAAGAGTGAGTGTTTAAGAAGAATATCTTAGACTTGTCCTTGTTAACCTTTTGACCCAAAAATGAAACATAATTCTTAACCACTTGATCAATGATTCTAGCCTCCTTCAAAGATGCACTACCAAACAAAAGGGTGTCATCAGCAAATAGGCAATGGGAAATCCTTTGGTCAAAGTTTTGAATTTTGATACCCTTCCATACACCATTCACTCGAACTGATCTGATTACCCAACTCTAAGTTTCAGCTAGTAATATAAACAAGAAAGGGAACAAAGGATCCCCTTGCCTCAGACCCCTAGAAGAGTGGAAGAAACCATAAGGAAACCCATTAACAAGTACTGAGAATCTAGCTGAGGAGATGCAAGACATGATCCATTTTATCCAAGCCAACGAAAAACCCAACCTTGCAAAACAACTCTTAACGCATTCCATTCGACCCTGTCATAAGCCTTCATCATATCTAGCTTAAGAATAATGGTAGGATATTTCTAAACTAAAATTGAATGTAAAACCTCGTGAGCAACTATAGCCCCTTTAGAAGTTTCCCTTTGTGGAACAAAACCTCCTTGCTCAAGGGAGATTATTTTTGGTAAAAGTTTAACCAATCTCATAGAAATCACTTTGGCGAAGATCTTGTAGAGGGTATTACATAAAGCTATAAGACAAGAATCTGCAAAAGTTTTAGGGTCCTCCTTAGGTAAAATGACTATCAAGGTAGTATTCATTTCTTTTAGGATTGACCTATTTCGCCTAGCTTCCTCAAGAGCCAAGAGAACATCCGGTCCCACAAAATCCCAACATTTCTAAAAGAATAAAGGAGTGAATCCATCAGGCCTGGGTGCCTTATTCGGATTCATAGAAAAAATAGCCCCCCTAACCTCTTCTAATGAAAAAGGAGACATTAACATTCTATTGTCATTGGGACAAATTAGAGAGGGAATGTGAGAAGAGATATTGTTAGAGACATCAATATTCTCAGATGAAAGTAGATTCTTGAAAAACTTTACCGCTTCACTAGAAATGTCTCCTGCCTCAGAAAGATTATTCCCATGACAATCTTGAATAGAAGTAATCCTACTCCTAGCCCTTTTCATTTTAGTGGTAGTAAAATTTTGTATTTTTATCCCCATCAGCTAACCATAGCTCCCGATATTTTTATCTCCAATATACCTCCTCTCTTGCCAAAATTTCTTCTAACTCACTCCTAAGAGACTTAATTTCATCAAACACCCTAGAACCCATACCATGTAGCATCACATGCTTATTCAAAATGTCAATCATATCCAAGATCCTTTTCTTTTCTTTAAAGATATTCTTAAAATGCAGAGAATTCCACTCCCTGATATTTTTTCTTTAAAATCTGATCTTCTTGACAATCTGGAACATTCTAGATCCTCTAATTAATGGAGCCTCTCCCCACCATTGTCGTAGGAGGGAAAGGAAAGAAGGATCCCTAAACCACATGGGTTCAAACTTAAAAGGCAATTTGTGGGAAGGCCTATCTCTTAAAGTAGAAAGGGAAACATGAAAGTGATCAGACCCTGTCAAGGGAAGGATAGACGAAAAAAACCCAATATCTGAATCAAACCAATTGGAGGAAAGTTAAAATCTATCCAATCTCTATGGAATTTGAGAAAAATTCTTCCTCATGTTTGTCCATGTGCAAAGACCATTATTTGGCTTACAATAAAAAAGAGACATATCAAAAATAAATGCATTAAAGTCATCCATAGACTTCTTATTAGGGCAAATACTCCCTATTTTTTCATCAAAATCCAGAATTGCATTGAAATCTGCCCCCAAAATAATAAAGGAATGATCCTTAAGGGGGAATGAAACCCTTTTGAGTTCTTGCCAAAGGCTATATTTAGCTGAGACACCTGAGGGGGCATAAATATTAAACAACCATACTTTAAACCTAGAATATTTGTAGGAAACTAATGATAACATCCATTTTGGAGCAGAAGCAACCAATTCTACATCAACCATGAAATCATTCCATAACAAGGCCAAACCTCCTGATGCCCCAGAAGCTGGACAAGACAGGAATTTCCACCTCTTCCAAGAAGAAAATACAAACTCAGAATTCTCCAAAGAGAGCTTAGTCTTG
The DNA here is from genome assembly GCF_030272615.1 of Cryptomeria japonica. Taxonomy (NCBI): domain Eukaryota; kingdom Viridiplantae; phylum Streptophyta; class Pinopsida; order Cupressales; family Cupressaceae; genus Cryptomeria; species Cryptomeria japonica. Next base: position 617,523,359 of record NC_081408.1, on the reverse strand, counting down.
GAGCATACCTATATCCCACTTAACCAAGTCTAATTGAGACTTGATCAAGCGTCTCTTGTTAGGGTTATTTAAGCCCCTAACATTCCATGAAATGAACCTCATTGCCCTCGAGGGGAGGTCGACACTCCCCTCTTTTCATCCTTAGGGGAAGAAATGTTCTCCCCAAAGATTTTATGTAAGCTCCTCTTAACCGCCACAGATCTAGTGATCGGAGGACTAATTAAACACTTCTTTTTATTTTTGATGGAGCTTGAGCCATGGCCAATATTTTTCCCATTTCCCAAAGACAAGATTGAAGCCTTCTTAATCCCAGGGGGAGAAGAAAAAACTTGTTGAATGCCCCTTCCCAGAGACACAACAGATATAGGGAATTTCATCTCAACTTGGGCAATAGAAAGGCCTATAGGAGTTTTAACTAAAGTCAACCAAGGAGAAGCCACCAATTCTTGGGGAAACACTCAATTTGAAGCATCTTGGGTAACATTGTTAAGGACCTCAAAGGGATTAAAGGAAGGGGATAGAGGCAAACTTTTATGAATTAAATCCAAATCATTCTCAATAGAACACACAATCTTATCCGAAACCTCCTCCTCTAATTGGTCCTTGTTAGACTTGAACAAATGCTCAACTTGCTGAGCCGTGTGTTCATCTGGAGAAATATCTAGAGACTCTTGAGGCTTGCCAACCCCCTTGTTAGGCTTAGTATGCACTAACTCTGTTACCTTTTGAATTAGGACAACATCATCATGACTTAAGGGAATAGACTCAACCGGGGCATTATCCCTTGCACCTCCAATATTGTGTGGTATATTCATATGACCATCTGGCCCTTCTAAAGAACCAAAAACCTTATCACCTATATTGCCATCTAGCCCACCCTTCTGAGCAGAAAAAAAATGATTGGGACCTTGGGGGGGGAGGACATATCTGGCTAGCTCGACAAGTATTGCCACCCTAAGCTTGACAGTCAGGCTTAGAATTAATAAACCCTTCCAAACCAGCCTGATTTAAAGTGTTCACAACACTCTCCAATTTGTCAGTGGAGGCTTTATGAAGAGATTGAACAAAATTATTTCCTAGGCGACCCTCCTTTGACTGATAATCAGACTCAACTGAGACATAAATAGGAGGGGTTTTAACAAGGATGGGATGACCAGGAACATCCAAACCATCCTTATTGTTTGTAACAAATTTGAAGTTATTATTACGAAAATCCAAGAACAAAGGGGTGTCCACAATAATCAAATTTTGAGTAAGGTCATTGTCCAACTTTAGAATAGATTGTTTCCAAATAGCCTCATTGGATTTGAGATTACATGAAATCGGGCATACAGAAGTAGGGGAAACCAACACACAAATTTTTACCAGAACCTTCCCTTCCTCAAAGACAGATTTAGATGTCAAAAACCTCCCAAAATTATCACCTATAGATTGCAGCACATCTGGGTCCATGAATTCAAAGGGAAGTTTAGGCAATCCAAACCAAACCGGGAAAGTTTTAGGCTTGACCCATTATGGGACAAAAAAGGGTTTCCAAGCAGATACCCTAATCAAATTATTACCAAACCAATGAAACAAATTCACAAGAACACCATCCCTAAAATAGGGGGAGTCAAAGACAAATATGCAAGAATTCATTGATAATAACTGAAAGCAAATTAATGCAAGCCAACATTTTCTCAATTTAGAATACAACTTAGACAAATTGGTTTGAGGACCCCAAAATTCCCCCAAAAGTACAACAAAGTGTGACCTGGAAGCCCTTTCTACCACAAAAGAACCTCTAAAATCAAAATGAGGAAGCAGGAACCGTACCTCTTTTGCCAGGGCTTCATCTGCCGTATTACCTTTTTCCAGACCTGAAGCAGAATGGGCTTTATTGCTTGAGATTACTGCTTCCTTGCTAGAGATATCAAAAGCGGCCGCTAGTTTGACAGACACTGATGCCCTAGAATTGTCCTTGACTCCCGCAGCCACCACTTTAGCAAATGACCATTTATCACAACCGGAAATGCCCTTCTGTTTCCCAATGTTATGCTTTCTCAGACCATTTCCACCTTGTGCTCGCAAATTGAAGCTCCCCTTCTGACGATGCAAAGACGGGTTGCTTTTAAAAAAGCCCTGAAAGTATTTCAAAACCAGACGAAAACCCCTGTAATGCCTGCCTGTCTGCGGAGTCCTATCTTCCCATATCCCTTTGGAAAATACCCATTGAGGCACATGTGGTGGATCATCCCACCACACATCTGCCCAAGCACCAAGCTGCCTCTTGTCGCTTAATTGTAGAGACATATTGTGGGGAATTTTGAAGGAGAATTTTGGATTGTAAATTTTGGAGAAGAATTTGTAGTTATTTTTTTACTCAACTATGGGTTTTTTTGTAGTTAGGTTATTGTTTTGATTATTGTAGATGGTAGTTAATGTTAGTTAGAAATATAGAAATCTTAGTTAACTATCATTTTCAGTGCCTAGATCCATGATTTGGGGATTTTGGCATGTTTTGTAAAAACTATTTATTCTAATGTTGGCATTATAATTAAAGGCTAGAATTTTTATTCACTTGCTAAAACATTAGTTCTAAAATATTTAGCATGGAGAAACCTATTGAATGATTATAAATTGACAAATTTAATGAATAAATTAAACATATGTTTTGCTAGAGATGGTTTTCTAGCCATTTGGAATTTATTTCCTATGATTTTACTTGTTTGGAAGTGGATAATGTGGTTGAATCAATTATTGAACACAATTTTTATAAGATTTTTTCTTAGTGTAATGCATGGGTATGACATACTGATATGGTAAAATCTAAAAAATCTCAGTTTATTTTCTTCCTTTAATGATTGCACTCATGTTATGTTTAGTTGTGTAAAATACTAGTAATATTGGTTATTCATGGCTCAATCTAATCTTCCAAGTAGATGAAATGAATTTCATCTTTTTCGTTATCTATATAGAGTAAAATTTTATTTATATTCTCTTGTTACCATAACTTTTGAAGAAGTATTTTAATCTCTAGATCTGTATATGAAAACTTATTTGTTTAGAATCTTTATTTGTGAATTTTACATGCTATTATACTCAAAGGATAAAGAAGCTTGATATTAACTAGACTCTCAATTAATACCTATATTTTCTGACAAAGGCCCCTCACTAAACATCCACATCATCTTTTAAGTCATTTCAACATGGTCAAGACCTAACTATAAAGGAACCTTGGAGTAATATCATTACTTTTCAAAAGAGATCAATCTTTGTATAAACTCAGCATTGGTTGTACTAACACCACCATTAACAATATCTTTGTTGTGCATAGTTTGAAGTCTTGTAATTATGATATAAGACTAAGAAAATCATTAGATGAGGAAATTAGAGCATTTACAACAACTTTTGTTGCATAGATCAACATCAAGTATAACCTAACAATTAAAACTTATAATGATGATCAAGGAAACCCTAGTGGCTTATTCATAAAATAGAATCAAAGTTCTATTAAAAATCCAAATGCTACTAGGGTTAGATAAGAAAGAATCAAAATTAATAAGAATAAAAAAACACAAACAAAGAATATAAAGAAAAGACCCAAAGCTTCTTGAATCAATATTGGAATTCCTTCAAATATTGCTAATGCTAAAGTGACACACTCAAGAAAATTATATGAATGTCTCTTCATGTACAGTTTAGACTTTTGCTTCAACTATGCAACATTATGTCCCTTTTGATATGGCACAATTATTGTCTCAAATAAAAGTTTTAGTGTCACTATTGGAGATAATGAGGATGAAAGAACATAAAGATAAGGATTTGGCTTTGATTAATAATAGTGCAAATTTTAAGTTGATGAAGGGAAGACTAATAATCAAACTAGGAAAGGGAAGGAACATGTGAATGATGTTTAAGAGAAGTTGAACATTGAGATCCTAGAGATTTACTTAGGTACAAATTTGACAATGTGTCATTCTCAAGTAGATCCCTTTTATGTCACTTTTTTATTAATGATAAGTTAATCAAGAATTACATGAAGATTTAGGAGCCTCTACTAAAGTTATGCCCTTAGAAATAATGAATGGGATTGGTAATGCAAGTGAACAAGGCATATGGAAAGTGTTTTCATATGGACTCTAGAGAGGTTTCCATGATTTAAATTAAAAAAGATGTAGAACTTAAGCTTATTGCTTTCCTTGAGATGATGTTTAACATGATTGTTACTGTAGTAGATGTTGCAAATGTGAAGTTGATGACCTATGCCAGTATGATTGTCATTGATATCAATGCATTGATTCTATGATTTAGTGAGTGATTTGTGCTTTTCATTTTTTATATGTTGTAGATGTGTTTATGATGTGTTGGTATGTTGTTGGACATTGCCTTGATATGCTATTCTTATGATTTGGTTCTCTGAAAGTTTGTTTAGTGATGATGATGTTTTTTATGAATACTAAGAGGGGGGGGTGAATTAGAATACCAAAAATTAATGAACTTAAACACTTAAGCAGTTTAGCAGTCAACTGACAAAATAGATTTACTACCAGACCAGTTAAAACAAATGCAAACCAAACAACAAATAAGACATTCACCCACAAGAGCAAAATCACCATAACACAAGAGGTTTTGACATGGAAACCCAAATGGGAAAAACCATGGTGAGCTGAGACTCACAAGTAACTATCTGCAGAATAGAAATCAGACTGGTTAAGATCATACAATGTTCTTCACCAGAATAGATCCTGTTAGGAATCTCAATCTCTGTTAGGAGATAAGTCCGATTAAAGACTACCTTGTGAGAGGATTTCAGATCCACAGTTGTGAACCACCTTGTTAGAGGATTTACAAAGGCTTTGCCAGGCCTACCCGGTTAAGGGTTTCAGACTTGTCGAAGATGTGAGTAATCAACAAGTGATTGATCTATCAAATAGCACAGTTTGCTTGGTTAGATCCATGATAGCTCATTATTAATGCATTTCAGCATTACTTCAGTCTTTAGTATATCCACACTCTGTTACTTCGCACAAACTTTCTCTTCTCTCCTATGATCGTACATACAAAAACCTCATCAATCACCTTAAACCCTAACAACTCCTAAAACCCTAGACATGATGTCCTTAAAAAGGAATTTGATTTCATGTCGGTCCAATAGGATTACATTGCAAGTTCCTAGGTTCATTACATCTAGACACATTTGGTAACATGACACAAAATTACCGCCAAAATGTCGATGGATGGTAACTCATCACAAAAATACCAGTTGGTAACTCATCATAGAGTAATATCGGTTCATACATTTTATTGATTACCGGGTGTTGAAGATGAAGACTGGGAAAATGATAACTGTCGCTTTAGTTCCTTCGTTCCACTTGAGATCCTCGACCGCTTGATATCGGTAAACACTTTCTGCAAAACATCGATAGTCTAAAGACTATAATACCTAATACCAGTTGGAACAAATATCGGTTGAGCATAACTCATTCATACAAAAAGTGATCTTAAAGCAAGTGTCTGTCCATCAATGACAAACACAACATCATCATCAAGAATGCCAACAATCTCCCCATTTGGCATTGATGGCAACACTTAGGAAAATTTTGACATCTAAGTGTTTTACAACAAAAATATGCCATAATAAAAAATTACTCCCCCTAAGCATATACACTATCCCTTTTGCAGAAAATACAATGTTTACTACTCCTTACAAAGATAAACATGAAAGTATACATAACATGCATCAAAATTTTAAATTACAAAGTACTACTCCCCCTTTGCCAACAATGACAAAGTACTGCAGAATAACCCCTATTTCTCATTATCATTAAAATAATAAGTGTTTATGACAATAATGAGTGAAAATTATCAAAAACTGATTTAAAATCCTGCATGAAGGTCTTCATGGATAAAGACCATGACTCAAGCAATGAGGTAGCAACCTCACTTTCCGTTTGCATCTGGGAGACCTGTTCTTCCATGGCATCCAAGGTACTCATCTCTTGAGTGACCGTTAAGGCATCTAGATTGAGATAGCATTTTTGAAGTATTTGCAGTCTGGGTAGTAGAACTAGTTGAAGTTCCTACAAATCTTGAGTCCAGTTGCTGATCTCCAACTCTATTCTGGCAGTCTGGAGTTGAAACCGATGAATGGTTTTCCCATATGTGGTGAAGGAATCATAGGGCATCTTGAAGGTGCTTATATATGCCTATAAATCAGATTGTAGTTTGTCTTTATGTATAAGCATATCATCACAAAATAGATGGGGTTGGCTTATCTTACTGAGCAGTAATTTTGCCTCGTCCATAGCATCACTTATGTCTTTCTGTGCTTTCTAAAGTTCAGACCGAAGCTCATTTAATTTCTTCACTAAGGCAGTGTTTAGTTCCTTTTGATGCTTCTTCTGTGCACTTGCTTTAGCCACATCTTCCAGGCATTGTACCTAGTCCTCTACAACCATGCATAAAAGTTTCAGTTGTGCCATAGAGGAATCGGTACTAGGGAGGTTGGTACTGGGAATCAAATTGGTAAGAGTTTCCACCACATTTTGAATAACATCTTTCTCCTTCTTCCTCCTTAGCGCTTCCAGTCACTCTTGGGCAAGCTTAATGCTTTGCAACAGCTCCGATTCATTCACAGATTGGAGGTCAATGGGACTGGAGATGTCAGCCGATTTAGCTAGACCACTGGTTGCCTTTGGGGTCTCCACTTGTGCTCTCTTCGTTGCTTCCTCCTTCTCTTTGGCTCTTTGCTTTTCCTCTTCAGCCTACTTTTTCTCCTCTGCTTCTTTCTTTCTCTTTTCTTCTTCCTTCTTTCTATCTTCTTCTTCCTTCTTTCTATCTTCTTCTTTTCATTTCTCTTCTTCTTTTTTCTTCTCTTCTTCCTGTTTCTTTTTCTCCTCTTCTTGTTTCTTCTTCTCCTCTTCCTATTTCCTTTTCTCTTCCTCTTTTCTCTTCTCCTCTTCCTATTTCTTTTTCTTCTCTTCCTGTTTCCTTTTCTCTTCTTCTTTTCTCTTCTCCTCTTCCTGTTTCTTTTTCTCCTCTTCTCTTCTTCCTGATCTATGTTAGCCTTTTCCTTTGCTATATCTGAAGTGATGTTTTCATCACCCAAAGCATCAACATCAATAGGGTCCATTTGTTTAGTGACCGGTTCTCCTTCACTGTCATACATCTCATCCAATTTTCTAGTTTCTGGTTCTTGCTCAACCTTCTTGTTGGCTTCAGACACTTGGTGCAACCTCAAAGTGGCTTTAGCATGTGAGTGTGTATCTTTTACCACTTCAGGACCTTTCCCTTCTAGTAACAAGAGTCTTCATCTTCCATGAAGAAGAGGCCTTTGTATTTATCCATAGCTTCATAAAGTTCTAAATTTGACACATCAAGAAAATATTGTGCAAATATTTCCTCTCTTATTTCCTGTTCCTTTTCTATGGCAATGCATCATTTGTTACCTAAATAATTATATAAAGAATCAGGGGCCTTAGATCTAATTTCTGATGGTGACCGGTCATTAATACATACATATTGAATGACTTCCTATTCAACTTCCTCCTTTTCATTATCATTAAAATCATCAAAACATTCTTTCAAATCACTAAGCAATTTTCTTCTAATGTTCTTGATAGTCCTTTGACAATGTGTGAATGGTTTGTAATAGGAAATGTCTATATTTACCAGTGTTGATGATGTCGGTTCATTGCTAGTTGTCTTTGCCTTCTTCCTTGTTTTCCTAGTCTTCTTAGGCTACACTTTAGGCTCTATGTCCTCTGAGTCTGGTGTGTTGCCTTTGGTCCTCTGCTTCCTCTCAAATACCCTGGCGGGTGCAACTTCTGGTTTCTTCTTTGTCGGTGACCGCTTGGTCACTTTAGGACTTGCTGAAGTAACCGGTGTTGATACAGATGGCACTACCTTTCCCTTCTTCACTGAAGATTCTTCAACTGGTGTTACCCTTTCCAGATAGGTACTGGTTCACTTCATCTTAGGATCAAGAGGTGAGGCAAGTAGGGTAGAGGCATACCCATCTAGCTTGTCATACATTACCTCATATCCCATGGGCTCCACTTCTTCCTTTCTGGGCTCAACCGCCTCCATTATGCACTCATCTACTTAGATGATAAAGAAGATGTCCTCTTCATACTTCTTGACAATGTCACTAGATATCCTCATCCTCTGGCTCATCTTCCGCTTAAACTTATCAAATTATTTGTTCAATACTTCTGGATAACCGGTTCCCACCGCTTGGAGGCTTTCTCTGATTTGCTTGGTAACCTATTGGTCAGTAGACCATTGGATATCATCGACTCCTGGGAAATAGCCTTGAAAGTAGAAAAACAATCCTACCAACAGTTGTCCAAATTTAAATCTTAAGGCATTGTCCTATTTAATAGATTTTAGGTTCACCAAAAGTTGCCTTTGCATGCAGGTGCATAAATCAAATGAGGCATCTTCCATGATCATTCGGTAGGCAACATTTACCACTGCAGCAGAGAAAGAGTTAATTCTACTAGCATAGAATGTTCGGTAACCTATCACCATACAAGCATACTTGACCAGATCATCCTTGATGGTATTAATGGTCATACCTTGTTGGTTGCTCACAAAACCAGTGAGCTTAGTCATTTTGGTCTGGATGACTTTCCTTAGGGCTGACACCTCACCAATGTTGCAGAAACCGGTGATGACATGAATAGCTTCAGGCATACTGTCATGTGTTCTCTCAAGATATATTTTATCACCATGAACTCTACTTAGAATAATGTGAATGTGATCTTCTGTAAACTCTTCAAGAAAATACACCGCATTGTGAAGCTTCTTCATTTCCAGGATGCTATATTTGGGTTTGATCTTCTTATCATCTCCGCAAAATAGACTTAACTGAGAATGGATCACTAGAGATCCTAGGTCTTCTATTTTGCAATCAATATAATATGAAATACCATCTTCTACTATAACTCCAACGGATATCTGGGATAGGGCATTATATTTCACCTTTTGTTGGATAAAATCTATTGAATCAACAGGAGCACTTGAACTGGAGTGCGATGTAGAAGCCATGATAAATAGATTAAACAAGAATTTCAATAAATACCTTCAGAAATCTGTAATTTAGGGTTTGCAACTTCAGCTTCACCACACACTACTTCAGTTGTTAGAATACTGCTTTGTTTCTTCACTTGATTGATTTAAACTAACTCTGGATTCAACTGCAAAGATTTGAAATGTCTATGAATCATAAAATGAATCACCCTTTGTCACTCTACACTTGAAAATTTCTTCACTCGCAAACTGATAAGTGAAAATGACTTGAAAATCCCATTTAAACAAATTCTTCACCTACCATAATAAATGCTCCATCATTAGGGCATAAACCCTAATTTTCCTTTAACCATTTCCGATCTTCTACCAATTGACAGGTATCACATACCGGTTAAGGTCTTTTACCAATATAAATCAGTGGTTCAAAATATTTCACCGATTTGTTCCCCCTAAGCTTTTCTGAAGCTTAGTTTGTCAGTTTAGTGACTTCCACACTAGGTGTAGAAACCGGTTCTTCTTGTGACACTTCTTCTAGTTTCTTTTTCCAGGTTTTCTTCATATCCATTTGAATAGTTTCAACATCAATCTTTCCTTCCAGAGTGACCGGTATATCATCTGATATGTTCTTTCTCATCCTGCAGACTTTGGCTGTGTGACCCAGTTTGTTGCAATGATAGCACACCATTCCAGGTTCTCTCCATGGTCCATTGTTCATGTTTCCATTCTTCCTTCTGCATGTTGCAGCAGTGTGACCACTACCATGACAGATCATATAGGTTTCTCTCCATCCGGTTGTCACTTGATAGCCACCACCACTTGACTAATGGTCATAGGCATTATACCGGTTTGGATTCTGGTTCACAGAGGATTCAGGAAAAACTCCTTGCCTCCTTTGAGGATATCTTCTAGTGTTGTTCATGACAGACCTGCTTTCAAATTCTCTATGCCCAAACTTGTTGCATGCATAACAATTTCCATTGAATCTATTGGATCTAGGCTTATTGTTTAGAACGTAAGGAAAGTTATTGTAAGCCTTATTTCTACATACATTAGCAGTATGTCCTTCCTTGAGACAATTAAAGCAAACAGGTTTGAACTCTTTCTTACCTTTATCCTTTGATGTCGGTTGCTTCTTTGATGCTACATCTTTTACTCTAGAGGTCTCACCTTCCTCATACCCAGAGAAACCAAGTCCATTAGTATTCTTTACCGGTTTTGTAGATTCAAGCTTTTGTTCTAGCTTAACCGTGCTCTTATTGAATTTGGCAAGTATTTCCTTTGACTCAGTGAGTTCTTTAAAAATAGCAGCATTGGATTCCTTCAAGGTTGCATTCTAAGAAATAGCCATGTTTAGTTCACCTTGCATTTCTTCTTTTTCCACTTTACTCTCTTGGAGATGAGTGGTAAGTGCACTGATTTCTTGCTTCATCTTGGAGATCTCATGATCTTTGTCTTTTACCAGATCTTTAGCTTTCCTCTGGTTCTCAAGCTCTTGAAACATTCTGATAATCAGTCCTTCTAGTTCCCTTCTTAGGTTGGCATTAGACTCATTCAGTTTTTCAACTTCTTCAACTAGGGCTTCCATGTCCACTTCATCAGAAGAGCTATTTTTAGTTAACTCCATCATTTTCTCAGCATGCTCTCTTCTTTTTGCTAGGGAGGCCTTATACTTGACTTTAAGTTCATCATAGGCTTTCTCAACCTAAGTGAGTCATTGAGTAAGTTCCCTCATAGTGTATCCCCCCATATCTAGTTCCAAGTGGTTAAACTTATAGAAAGGTTGGCTCTGATACCAATTGATGAATACTAAGAGGGGGGGTGAATTAGTATACCAAAAATTAATGAACTTAAACACTTAAGTAGTCAATCGGTAAAATAGATTTACTACCAGACCAGTTAAAACAAATGCAAACCAAACAAAAAATAAGACATTCACCCACAAGAGCACAATCACCATAACACAAGAGGTTTTGACATGGAAACCCAAATGGGAAAAACCACAGTGAGCTGAGACTCACAAGTAACTATCTGCAGAATAGAAACCACACTGGTTAAGGTCATACAATGTTCTTCATCAGAATAGATCCTATTAGGAATCTCAATCTATGTTAGGAGATAAGTCTGATTAAAGACTACCTTGTGAGAGGATTTTAGATCCACAGTTGTGAACCACCTTGTTAGAGGATTAACAAAGGCTTTGCCAGGCCTACCCGGTTAAGGGTTTTAGACTTGTCGAAGATGTGAGTAATCAACAAGTGATTGATCTATCAAATAGCACAGTTTGCTTGGTTAGATCCATGATAGCTCATTATTAATGCATTTTAGCATTACTTCAGTCTTTAGTATATCCACACTCTGTTGCTTCGCATAGAATTTCTCTTCTCTCCTATGATCATACATACAAAAACATCATCAATCACCTTAAACCCTAACAGCTCCTAAAACCCTAAACATGATGTCCTTAAAAAGGAATCTGATTTCATGTCAGTCCAATAGGATTACATTGCAAGTTCCTAGGTTCATTGCATCTAGACACATTTGGTAACACGACACAAAATCACCGCCAAAATGTCGGTGGATGGTAACTCATCACAAAAATACCGACTGGTAACTCATCATAGAGTAATACCGGTTCATACATTTTACCGATTATCGGTTGTCAAAGATGAAGACTGGGAAAATGATAACTGTCGCTTTAGTTCCTTCATTCCGCTTGAGATCCTCAAACTACTTGAGATTAGTAAACACTTTCTACAAAACACCAATAGTCTAAAGACTATAAACCTAATACCAGTTGGAACAAATATCGGTTGAGCATAACTCATTCATATAAAAAGTGATCTCAAAGCAAGTGTGTGTCCATCAGTGACAAACACAACATCATCATCAAGAATGCCAACAGTTTTTTGGCAAATTTTGCAGAGCTCCACACTTTTCCACATTTCTAATTTTTTTGATGAGATTTCAGATTTATTTTATTCATGTATATATCTTTGATATTTTGATTTGGCACGTGATGATGAGCTCTAGAGTCATGGTTGTTGATATGTTCATTCTAGGTTTGGTTGACCTTGAATGATTTTGTTGTTGCTCTAACATTTGTGGCATATGGATAATGTGTTGTTTTGATCGATGATGTGTTGTGGTGTGGTCAACTTCTCATTCCTTTCCACCATGAGAATTTTTAGTGTAGACCTATTTCAAATTATATTTCAGTGAATTGTTCTTTTGGTCGACTTGGAGAGATTCTTAATTCAATAGATCAGTATAAATTGAGTATGATTGTAATATGAAAAGGTAATGGATGAAATTGGGTTGAAAAAGAAGATCTATTTTCTATGAATATGTGAGAGTTTTGAAGAATTAGGTTGAGTAGTGAGATTGTGTATTATTGTTTTTTGGTACCGAAGGCAGTGAGCCAAAGGTTTCTTCCAACATTGTAGCATTGTGGCAGTTGTGCTTCAGTGGTGGATGTTTTCTTTTTCTTTCTTGTTATTCTAGGTAGTGAGCCCTTCTTTTTTTGGCAGTTGTAGGTGGGCAGTGAGCCCACCTACAATGAGCATTCTGCCAGTGAGCCACCCTTTGTAAAAATTACCTTAACCGGTGTCACCCTAACAGGTGTTTCATGATTGATAATTAGCATTCTCTGTGGTTTTTCCCTCCTTGGGTTTTCCACATATATCTGGTGTTCTTGTGAATAATTTATGTGTGTTCTCTTTCTTGTTTATATCTATTTACAGTTAAGTTATTAGGAGTTTATTTACTAGATATATTTTTGTGGATTAAGTAGAAGAATTTGTTTGGTACAACTGATTCACCCCCCCTCTTAGTTGTCTAAGATATTCAACAATTGGTATCAAATATTTGGTTCTTATAAAGTGAGACTAACCACTTGAGGAAGATCTGATGGCACATAAATTGACTATTCCTACCTTTGAAGGATCTAACTATAGTTTATGGAGAGTGAAGATGAGAGGATACTTGATTTCTTTGAGTTACAAGACTTGGAAAGATATTGAGATGAAGTATGTGATGCCAGAAAATGTTCCTACTACCTCGAATGAGATTGAAGCCTATGAAGGGAATGAATGAGAAACATATGCTATCTTTAGTTCCCTGTCTAAAATTGAATTGGATACTTCTTATGAAGTTTGGGAAATATTGTAAAACATCTATGAATAAAATGACAAAGTTAAGCTAGCTAAGATGCAAACTGCTAAAGGGAGATATGAGAACTTGAGAATGGAAGAAGGTGAAGACTTGACAAGTTATTTTCAAAAGGTTGATAGTGTAGTGACCGACATTAGAGATCTTGGAGGTAACTTGGATGACAAGGATTTGATAGAGAAGATCATGAGGACTTTACTAAAATGTTATAGTGACAAGATTTTAGCTATTGAGGAAACTTATGATCCATCCAAGTTCACCTAAGAACAATTGTATGACACCTTGACTACATTCGAGATGAGGAATTTGGGTAAAGACAAAGAAAGAATAGAGACAACATTTAAAGAATCAAAAGTTTTGAATGAAGATTTATATGATGAGATCCTAGATGAGATGGAAGAAAACTGTGAGAAAATTGAAGAGAGGAACCAACAAGTATAAAGGTATGTTACCCCTTAAATGTTTTAAGTGTGGAAAGATTGGTCATTATGCATCTAGATGCCCAGAAAGAGGAACAAATTTTATTTTTAAGGAAAAAAAAGGAAAGTTCAATAAGAAATCCTACTATGTTAAAGACGATGCTAGTATTTCATATGATGAGTTAGATTATGAAGATGGTGATTGTTTGTTCTTGGTTGAAAAACATGAATCTAAACCTAGAAATAATAAGGATATGTCTAAAGTAGTTGAAACTATTGCATCAATATTTAATGTTAGAAGAGATAGAAATGAATGGTGGATTAATAGTGGATGTTCAAATCATATGACTAGTGACAAAAGTAAGTTTGTAAAAATTGAAGAGTATGATGGTGGTTTTGTTAGATTTGGACATGATCAGACTCCTCAAATTGTTGGAATTGGTTCTATTACTTTTCATGGAAAGCATAACACTGACAATGTATACTATGTGAAAGGATTATATCATAATCTCTTGAGTGTTGGACATATGTGTGAAAATGGTTATAATGTTTTTTTTTTAGGATGGTGGTTGTGAGATCTAGAAGAGATCGAGAAATATTATTACTGTAGGAAAGAGGACAAATGGAAACATGTATCAATTAGAAGTTGCTACAGGACATTGCTTATTATCTTAGATCAATGAAAGTTGGCTATGGCACCAGAGGATGTGTTGCATCAATTTTGACAATTTGGTGAAGGTTAGTTTGACAAGAGTTGTGAGAGATATACCAAGACTGACTTAAGTAAATAACAATTTTCACAAAGAATGTCAAGTGGGAAAATAGACAAAGGGAACATTTAGAGGAAAGGAACAATCTTCTATCAGATTATTGGATTTGGTACACAAAGACTTATGTGGTCTAACTAGAACAACGAGTTTACAAGGTGAGAGGTATTTCATGCTCTTAATTGATGATTATTCTAGAATAATGGGTTGCATTTCTAAGAGAAAAGTCAGAAGCACTAGAAAAATTCAAGATATTCAAAGCTAGAGTTGAAAATGAAGTTGATTGAATAATCAAATGCTTAAGATCAGATAGAGGAGGAGAGTTTGTTTCTGATGAATTTGATACTTTTTGTGACAAATATGGGATTAGGAGACATTTTTCTACCCCTAGGACACCTTAGAAAAATGGTGTGGTAGAAATATTGAACAAGACTATACAAGAAGTAGCAAGAACTATGATCAAAGAAGCAAACCTATTGGAGGTGTACTAGAGAGAAGCAATGCACACCGCAGTATATACCCTTAACAAAGTTCTACTAAAAAAGAAGTATGGGAAGACATCATATGAGTTATGGCATGGAAGGATTCCCTCAGTAAGGTATTTCAAATTATTTGGAAGTAAATGCTATATCCAGAGAGATGAAGGAAACCTTGGAAAGTTTTATAGTAGAGAAGATGAAGGTATATTTCTAGGATATTCTACAAAGAGAAAATCTTATCGATGTTACAACAAGAGATGGAATAAAATTGTTGAAAGT
The DNA here is from genome assembly GCF_030272615.1 of Cryptomeria japonica. Lineage (NCBI taxonomy): Eukaryota > Viridiplantae > Streptophyta > Pinopsida > Cupressales > Cupressaceae > Cryptomeria > Cryptomeria japonica. Next base: position 617,508,233 of record NC_081408.1, on the reverse strand, counting down.
GTAAATGTGAAGGTTGACAAAAAAATTTCTAAAGACTTGGGTATACAAGAAGGATATGAATCTAATGAGTTCGTAGGCAAGGAAGAGGAGAAGATTAGAGAAGATAAGCAAACAGAAACTTAGGTTGCTCTGACAACTGCATCTAAAACCTCAAGGTATATTCAGAAGAATCACTCTAAAAATCAAATAATAGGAGATGAAGTTGGTCATATTGTAAGAAACAAGGCTATATTGGTATGTAAAGGTTATGCTTAGGTTGAAAGCATCGATTTTGAAGAAACTTATACACTTGTTGTCCGAATGGAAGCTATTAGGATGTTTTTGGCTTTTGCAGCATGCAAAGATTTTAAAGTTTATTAGATGGATGTAAATCCAACATTTTTGAATGGGGAATTAAAAGAAGAAGTCTACATTGAACAACCGAAAGGATTTAAATTGATAGATGATCCAAATGTTGTTTGCAGATTGAATAAGGTGTTTTATGGGTTAAAGCAAGCACCTAGAGCTTGGTATGAAAGGTTGGACAAGTATTTATTGAATCAAGGATTTCAAAAGGGGTCTACCAATAATATGTTGGCAATATGATGGATTAGGTTAAGTATTATCATTAATGTCAACACTATATCCTGGTTGGAGACTATCTCGATTAGTCTTGGTGATCATTTTGGTTTTGGCTGTGATTCTGATTCGGTATGATCAAACCTCTGGAATCAATTTAAGATGATTATTTTGATGGTTATATGCTTGCTATATTCTGGTAGTTTCATAATTTGGTTATTACTTTTGGTATTTCTAGTTACCAGCTTGTTCTTGGTTTTACTAGCTAGCTTTTACCTTTACCGGCTTCTGGCGTTCCTAGTTAGCTTTACCGATATGTTGTTTTGGTGACTTGGTCAGTGGATTTTGGGTCTGGCTTATGGAATCAGTTTCTCTCATGCTATTGGTGCTTCTTGATCATATCCTAAGCATTTGGCGACTTTGCTTTGGATGGTGTGCTATTATGGTGGTCCTATTTGGATTCGGTTAAACTTTCACCGAGGGTTTCTATCACCAAGTGAAGCATGTTGGATTTTTTCTCTTAGCAGAATCCTCGACAGATATAATTGTTTGGTTACTTGATTTAGGTCCATGCTATGTAATGTAAATCATAATATGGTCCAGTGATATCATGTGATGTAGTTTTTGTAATTATGGGTTTAGTCGACCTTGTCAATAAGGTTGATGATCTATATTTATAGGTGACTTGTTCATGTAATTCAAAAATAGATGTGATGGTTATGGTTTGTTAATTCTGCATTATTAGAGAAGGATTAAGTGCAAATAAAGTCATATCATTTAGGTGAAGGTTGGAAAGGTTTTTTATTGTAGAGAAGACATCAATGCTTAATCGGAACTATATCAGGCATTAGTAGATGCTACTTTCACAGTTCATTGTTATCCGGATTGTAGTCCGATGATTTTGTAAGTGAGTGAGACTTCCCTTTGTGATGAGTAGTGTGCTCTAGGTTGTTGGCCTTTCTGCATGTGCAGACCCCATTGTAATTATTCACAATACTACTATAGAGTATCCATATGATTGTGGGTAGGGTTTCCCACTGTAGTTTTTCCCTCTCCAGGTTTTCCACGTCAAATATTGGTGTTATGTGTGTTGTGCTTTCATGTTATATTCTTCTTTGGTTTGTGCTTAGGTATAAGGTTTATAATTGAATTAATTATTGTTATTGTTAGTAAACTGATTCACTCCACCCTCTCTTAGTTTACTGCTGGTATTAGTGCATTCCAACACATACATCTTTATTTTAAAGTTGAAGCAAAAAAGATCATAATTGTTGTTGTATATGTTGATGACATATTTTTTGGAGGAAATGATGGCATGTGCAAGAAGTTTGCTAGTCAAATGTAAAATGAATTTGAAATGTCTATGGTTGGTGAGTTGAGTTTCTTTCTTGGATTGCAAGTAAATCAGAGTAGTAAAGGAAGTTTAATTTCTTAGTCAAAGTGATGCGAGAGCATCCCTAGTCTATGAGCAATCTTGCATCAACCAAAAATATTTCCTTTCAGTTTAGTTCTTGTTCAGTTCAGTGTGTGGTTTTCAGTGTTCTTGCCAGTAGGTGCCAGTAGTTTCTTGCTTTTTATTGCAGATCTTATTTTTGGTTTCCAGGCTGATTCATGTGCTTAATTCCATATTTTTATTCCATTTGGATTCTTTTCCGGCTAGTTATCATTCTCGGTTGACTGTTTCTAGGTTCTAGGACAATTCTTGTGATTATCGGTTGGTTTTCCTTCATTTTCAAAGTGGTTTCTTGGCATGTGGATCTATTTGGGGTCTTGTCCAATGTTCTTTGGCATGTGGCTGACCTTCCTGCTATTCTGCACTTCATGGTTGTTATTTTTTGGAAGAATTTCTTTCATTCTTAGGGTCGGCCTAGTTACACATTTCATTTTCCTTCATTGGTAATGTAATATTTTGTGGCCGACCCGAATATGTTCCAGAGGGTATATATAGGGTATTATGTAATCATTTGTAGGACATAGGAAGTAGAAATCATAACAAGGATTGAGATTCATGATTACAGATCTGGTTGATTATGAGAGTCCTAGATGGATTGTATTTGGCTTGTGGCCTACATGTAACCGGTTGACTAGCGGATGTTCTATGATGATTGTATGATGATAACTGATTGGTTGCCAGAGGTTCTAAGATAATAATATGTTTTGTTTGTGTGATCTTGCTATGTTTTCTTGTTGCTTTCATTGTGTTACTCTTACTACATAAGTCAATCAGTTCCCTTTTGAGGGTTTACCAGTTATGGCTGCATCAATTGGTATCAGAGCTAGTTATGAACTAGTTCATGGAAGAGTTGTTTGCAAACCTTGAGGCAATCTCTTGGGTGGACAGATCATCAATTGGAGGTAGGCTGTGCATGTGTTCAATAGATTACCGAGTGAGAGGAAATTGAAACTAGTAGTGAGATCGAGTTGAGGCAGTTCACCGGAGCAGAAGAGGAGATGCCGCCTAGAAGGATGAAGGCCCAAAGGGTAGAGAAGATGATGGAGGACTTCAAGAATGAGGTGAGGAATGAAATATGGAATGCATTAGCTAGTTTGCAGAGGAAACCTAAATTTGAGGATGAGTATGAAGAAGTTAGTGAAGAGCTTGAAGTAGAAGAGGCTAAAGGACTGGAAGATGGAAGAGAGGAAATATTTCTGAGAGCAGTGGCACAAGCGAGTAAATTTCATAAAGTAGAAGTTTCAAACTTTTCTAAAATGCTAAACCTAGAGGATCTGAGTGATTAGATTAGAGAGTTGGAGGATTACTTTGAGTTTGAGGATGTCAAGGACCCGCAGAGAGCCCGGTTGGCACAAACTAAGTTGAAAGGGCATGTTTCCTTATGGTAGAAATAATTGTAGATAGATAGAGTGGAGAATGGTGAAATGAGGATCACCCGGTGGAGACAGATTGTTGCAAGATTGAAGGCCAAGTTCATACCAAGAGACTATGAGTTGGAATTGTTCAAGAAGTTGCAAAACTTGAAACAGAGAAATATGACTATGAAAGAGTACACAAGAATTCTACAAGGTGATGATTAGATCTAGACATAGAGAGATAGATAGAGAAAAGGTGGTGATGTACATAAATGGACTTGCATTTAACATTCAGGATGAGATGAGTATGTTGAGGGTTTCCACAGTTGAAGAAACTTACCAATATGCTTTGAAGGCGGAGGAGAAGGTGAGAAGAAGACAACCAAATAACCCTAGAGGGAAGGAGAGATTCAAGGGGCAGATGAGTATAGAAAAGAAGTATGTTGAAAAAGAATCAAAACCTAAGTGGAGTAAAGAACTAGAACAAAAAACATAGAGGAAAGGCAGTGACAGTACCAGCAGAGAATTTACCGGCAAATGTTTCAAGTGTGGAGAAACCGGGCATAGATTTTATGAATGTAAGTAGGGAATGGAAAGAAGTTGTGTGGCAAATGAGGAACTGGAAGGTGAAGTTACTAGAACTAACTGTACACTGGAGCAAGGAGAATCCCTTATGTTCAGAAGAGTCATGATGGAGCAGAGTAGTGAAGATACCAGATCAACATAGGGAAAGAGTCTTTTCCAGACTATGTGCAAATCAGGTGGTAAGTGTTGCAAGGTTATTGTGGATAGTGGAGGTACTGATAATTTGGTATCTAAAGAGATGGTGGTGAAGCTTGTGTTGAAGAGGCTTGAGAATCCTTGTTCTTACAAGGTAAGTTGGTTAGAAGATGATCAAAAGTTATAATTAAAGGAACAATGTTTGGTGAATTTTAATATTGGGCCTTTTAGGGATGAGGTCTTGTATGATGTTGTATCTATGAGTGCTTGTCATGTCATGTTGGGAAGACCTTGGCAGTTTGATAGAGGAGCTATTTAAAACTATAGAAGAAACCTAATCACTATTGAGAAAGATGGGCATAAGTTCACATTGACTTATTTGAAGGAGAAAGAGAAGAAGATGAAGAATCTGAGTCTTGAGAAAAGCTACAGTACTGAGAAACTAGTTGCAAAGGTTATATCGAAAGATGGCATGAGTCTACAAAAGGATTTGATAGATAAGCCTGATGGATAGATAGAACCGGATGACATAAAGCTTATGGTGAAAAACTAGATGAAGTCTTGTGGCAGAAACAAATCAGAGTTGCAAAGTAGTAAGAGAGACAACGTGTAGACCTGAAGCAAAGGAAGAGAAACAAAGAGAGTTAGGGGTTAGAGAATCCAGTTGAGGTCCCGAAGGAGCTAAAGAAGAGGTTTGTAGATAAGGAAGATGTTTGGATTAGAAATGAGCATAGGGTCTTTATCTCGAATCCTTTTTGATGCTCTTGAGTTGCTTCTCATGGAACATCTCTTTCTACCTGGGGTGTCTGATGCAGGAGAATCCCTGTTCTATGAGAAATCTTGCATCAACCCAAAATATTTCCTTTTAGTTTAGTTCTTATTTAGTCCAGTGTGCAGTTTTCTATGTTCCTACAGATAGTTGCTTGCTTTTTATTGCAGATCCTATTTTTTGGTTTCTAGGCTAGTTCATATGCTTAATTCCAGATTTCCAGTCCATTTGGATTCTTTTTTGGCTAGTTATCACTCTCGGTTGACTATTTCTGCATTCCTGGATAGTTCCTGTGCTTACTAGTTGGTCTTCCTTCATTTTTGGAGCGTTTTCTTGGCATGTGGATCTATTTGGGGTCTTTCCTGATGTTCTTTGGCATATGGCCAACCTTCATGTTCTTCCATACTTCTTGGTTGTTATTTTCTAGAAGAATTTCTTTCATTCTTAGGGTTGACCTAGTTACACATTTCATTTTCCTGCATTGGTAATGCAATCTTTTGTGGTTGACCTAGATATGTTCTGGAGGGTATATATAGGGTATTATGTAATCATTTGTAGGACAGAGGAAGTAGAAATTAGAATAAGGATTGAGATTCATGATTAGAGATTTGGTTGATTCTGAGAGTCCCAAATGGATTGTATCTAGCTTGTAGCCTACATGTAACCAATTGACTAATAGATGTTCTATGATGATTGAATGATGATAACCGGTTGGTTGTCAGAGGTTCTAAGAAATAATATGATCTGTTTATGTGATCTTGCTATGTTTTCTTGTTTCTTTCGTTGTGTTACTCTTGTTGCATAAGCCGGCTAGTTCTCTTTTGAGGGTTTACCAGTCATGGCTGCATCACAAAGCATGTTAGAGAGTTGTTGAAAAAGTTTGGATTGGATAATTCTAAACCGATATGTACTCCTATGAAAACCATATGCAAGTTGACTAATGATGATAAATATCCTAAGACTGATGCAAGTAAGTACATATCAATGATTGGAGGATTGTTATACCTTAACCTAACTTTTTGTTGGCATTCCAATAACAATGAGAGATTGTTGGCATTTCAATAAGGATATTGAGAAGGTTGTTGATGATTATGGATATAACTGATTAAGGATGTTCACTATCTTAATATTATTATTTTGTCATTGATGTCAAGAAATTGATTTTCTAATTCAGTATGATGTTGCCATATCTTAAGAAGTATGATTTAATGAGTATAAAGATATCAGTAAAAGACACAAAAAGAATGTGATGAATAAGGGGAGAAATAAGTTATTCAATGGGCAACTATTACTGAGTTAGACAATGATGAGATCATGATGTTTAGATTGTTTTGATATCCTACATATGTTGTTGATTCTAAGGTTAATACTATACTATGTTACCAAGCAAAGAACCTAGTCGGTAAACCCTAAGGTTATCGCTATCAGTTAATGAAGGCGAAATGTCTACCGAGTGAAGTTTAGTATTTATCGAGTTGCAACCGAGCTGTAATAGAATACATTGAATGATTAAAAGAGTTATTTAATGAAGGAAGCTAATGAGCTAGAGTTGATTAAATGATTGGTAAGCTGTGCATGATGTTTGTTAAGAATCTATGGCAATGGAAGATCGATAGGAAGATCTATAGCTCAGATTGAACCGCATTACCTTAGCACAAGTTCCAAGAAATGTATGCAAGTTACAAGGCGAGGTAAAATGTTTTTAGATCGAAGGATACATTGAACCTGGTTAAGTTTTGAAGATCTCATGGCTATGATTGATCATGGGATATGTGATCAAGGAGATTCAGCGGTTAGAAAATTGTTTATAAATAAGGAATTGTTGATAAACAATGTATGCGGGCAAGTGTAAGCACAGGGATGCTACACAGTGATTACCGAGCATAGAAGCTTGAAGACCTATTTGATTAACATAGTATAGAGCCCAACAGAGGGACAAGATAAGTCCTATGACTAGATTGTATTGAGCAAATAAGAATCTTCTTTAGCATTTTAGATGTGAAGTTGCAGATATATTTTTATTACTGTTATTTTGTGAAGTGACAAAAAATCTCTTAACCGAGTGGACTTAACAGTCTTATTTGTAAAACCCTCTAGCAAGGTGACATTCAGATTGAGTGTTTGAAATCCTTTAACAAGGTCACTTCTAACAAGGTGAAGATCCTAACAGATCTGAGGGAAATCCCTTAATCGGGTCACATCTAGCAATGTGTTTGTAATCTTTAATAGGATTTTCTTTTAACCGAGCATACGCTAGAAGAGTATATTTCTTAGTGGGTCCAAAATCCCAAAGTGGTTTTTCCCTATTTGGGTTTCCATGTTAAACCTGGTGTTGAATGTGTTGTGATGTTATCTATTTATGAGTTTGCATGTTTTACAGTTTTGGTTACTTATATCTGTTAAAGCTACCGAGGTTGAATCTGTTGATTTTATCGAGGTTAAATAATATGATTCACCCCCCCCTCTCATCTTATCAGCTTGGCATCTATACTTAACATTTAGTATCAGATCATAACAATATAACACTACTACTAGACCGAATATCATGTATGTTATTTGGCTTGCAGCTAGATTTCAGCAAGATCTAAAAGAGTCAAATGTTGTTGTAGTGAAGAGGATATTCAAAAATTTGAAAGGCACAAAAGATTTTGGACTGGGGTATCCGAGAGAATCAAATTTTACTCTAAAAACTTATACTGATGTAGACTAGGCAGGAAGTGTTGATGACATGAAGAGTACTAGTGGTGGATCATTTTTCCTTGGCTCTTGATTAGTTGCTTGGTTAAGTAAAAAGTAGGATTTTATTTCTTTATCAACTTTAGAATATGAGTACATTGCAACTGCATCATGTTGCACTCAGATACTTTGGATGAAACATATATTGAAGGATATTGGTGCGATGTTTGATAAACCAATCTCAATCATGTGTGATAATACAAGTACAATAAATATCTCTAAAAATCTGGCACTAGATTCTAGAACAAAGCATATCTTTATTCAGTATCATTTCTTAAGGGAGAAGGTGGTGGATAATGAAGTAAAGCTGGAATATGTTCCCACTAAAGAGAAATTTGTAGATATCTTTACAAAGGATTTGTGCAAAGATACTTTTGAGTATCTCTAATAGAATTTGGGGGTATTACCCCTTTCTAGTTTGAATTAGTGCATTTTGCAGTGCATTAGTCCAAGGAACTTCAAGTATATTTTAGTCTAGACTAATGATTAGGGCTACCTCTAAGGAGGAGCTGTGTAGAATCTGAGGATGATTACTTGTGTTGAGTTGCTGCTCACCTTTGTCTTTGATGGTAAAGGGGGAGAGATATAGTCATTTTTTGAAGGGGGGGAGATTTGAAAGATGAGATTTCTGTTTGTTGTTGATAAATGTTTCCATCAATGACAAAGGGGGATATTGTTGCAAATGTGAAGTTGATGGTATGTTAGTGGTTGTCATTGATGCCAACATACTAATTCTATGAATCATTGAGTGGTGTGTGCTCCACATTTTTTATATGTTGCATATGTGTTCAGGATGTGTTGGTATGTCATTGGACATTGCCTTGAGATGCTATTCTTATGATTTGGTGCTCCGAAAGTTGTGCTCTAGAAGTTTGTTCAGTGATGATGATATTTTTTTGGCAAAGTTTGTAGAGCTTCACGTTTCTTTGCATTTCTGATTTTGTTGATAAGATTTTGGATTTATGTTATTCATGTATATATCTTTGACATTCTAATTTGGCATGTGATGATGAGCCCCAGAGTCATGGTTGTCAATATGTTCATTCTAGGTCTAGTTGACCTTAAATGATTTTGTTGTTGCGCTAAGATTTGTGGTGTATAGATAATGTGTTATTTTGATCGATGATGTGTTGTGGTGTGGCCCACTTATCATTCCTTTCCACTACAAGAATGTTTAGTTTAGACCTATTTCAAATTGTATTTCAGTGAATTTTTCTTTTGACCGACTTGGAGAGATTCCTAATTCAAGAGATCAGTATAAATTGAGGATGATTGTAATGTGAAAAGGTAATGAATGAAAGTGGATTGAAAAAGAAGGTCTATTTTTTGTGAATGAGTGCAAGGTTGTGAAGAGTTTAGGTTGAGTAGTGAGATTGTGTGCTATTTCTATTTGGTATAGGAGGCAGTGATCCAAAGGTTTCTACTGGCATTGCAACAATGTGGAAGTTGTACTTCAGTGGTGGACTCTTTCTTTTTATTTCTTCTTATGGGTATTGAGCCCTTCTTTTTTTAGTGGTTGTAGTTGGGTAGTAACCCCATCTGCAGTGAGAATTCTAGTAGTGAGACGCCCTTTGTAAAAATGACCTTAACCGATGTCACTCTAATAGGTGTTTCATAATTGAGAACTAGCATTCTCCATGGTTTTACCCTTCTTAGGTTTTCCATGTATATCTAGTGTTCTTGTGTATATTTTATGTGTGTACTCTTTCATGTTTATATATATTTATGGTTAAGTTACCAAGAGTTTGTTTACTAGATTTCTTTCTATGGATTAAGTAAAATATTTTAATTGGTAAAACTTATGCACCCCCCTCTCAATTGTCTAGGATATTCAATAGTAGATATTCCACCTCAACATTGAATGTTGTTTTATAAAGTGGTCTAGAATAGTAGGTGGAAGCATGTAGTTGGATTCATCATATGCAAGATACCCATAAATGGTAAGGAGGCTATTTTAGATAGAGAAAAGAGATTTTCTCACCCTTGTTGAAGATGTAAAACTTATAGAATAGGTTTGTTTCCTTGATGTAGATTATGATAATTTTAAGGTTATTGCACCTTAGTCAATGACATTGAAGAAAGAACCAATGGTAGAAGAGATTCATGTATATAGTGATGAAAATGATGTCTAGTCAATGTATTTTGATGGTCCTTGTTCAAAGGAGGGTTTTCATGTAGGATTTTTTTGTGACACCTAAGGGGAAAAAAATAATTTCTATTTTCTTTTCAATTTTGAGTGCACAAATAGTATAGCTAAATATGAGGTAATCTTGCTATGATTGAATATTATTGTCAAACATAAGATTAAGATGTTGAGAGTCCTAAATAATTTAGAGCTAATAGTCTCACAAATCAAGAGATAACTATGCATCTAAGGATAACACATTGAAACACTATATTATTGTTTTTTGGTATACAATTGAATTGCTTGATGCATTATCCATTGATTGGATTGAAAGGTCTAAAAATTTAATGTCAAAGTTTATAGAAAATGTTGCTATAGGCCAAATGATATAACATAAGACGATATATCTAAAGTAGAAGCCAAGATACATAAGACCATTAGTACCAAACAACATTTGTAATTGACATATTTTTCACGATGACAATGATCTATATTAAATTTTTTATAGTTTATAGATTCATACCATAGTCAAGAAATATATTGTTAGGATTTTGTTGATGTTGTGGATGGAAAAGAGATATTATTTGGGAATGAAGTTATTAACTCAAGGAAAATAAGATTCCAAAAGGGTTGGTTTCCCTAGAAAGAACCTTCAAATGATAGACAAATTTCAAAGTCTTCTCAAATTCATGAGCAAGATTTGGAATAGTCCAAAAAAAGGTATATATTGAAAAGAAACAATGAGATCAATGCCTAGGAAATATAAACTTGTATTTTCTTGGTCATATGATGATTTGAAGGCCTATAGAGAATATTTTTTTCTAGCATGAAATTCCTATTAAACTTAGAGCTAAGCCTCTAAATAACACTATGCTAACAAAATATATACATTATATTTTTCTTTTAAGATAAATTCATAATAATTGTTATTTTTTGCATATAAATTCTATTTTTGAATATCAAATCATTGAAATTTTCAAAGTTTATCATTACATATATTTAGTTATTAATAGTAATTTAGCTAACTATTATCTAGGTCACCAAAAACAATAGATTGAGTTGTGCACTAAGATGTATTTTATGTTAAATAATTGATCCAAATTGATTCAACATTGTGATCTTTCCAAAAATTGAAGAAAAGTATATAGGTCATTATCTAACATAGCATCAAATATAAACCTAATACTAGAGAATCATATAGTGATAATTTATAGTTGAGTAGCCTACTAAGACACCAATAAATTATGTATGGAAGATGAACTCAAAGAAACAAACCATTGGAGACAAGAATAAAGGAGTTCAGAGAAGAAGAAGACTTGCTGAAAATAGTGAACAAGAAAATTATTGTTTCTTATCTTAGGTGGAACCAAAGACCTTTGTGGAAGCTAGAAAGGATGAAAGTTTGATTAAGGCAACAGAAGACGAGTTAAATCAAATAGAAATGAATTAGAAATAGGAACTAGTACCTAGACCAGTGGATAAGAATGTGATAGAAACTAAGTGGGTGTTCCAAAACAAGATGAATGAAGATGGAAAAGTCACAAGGAACAAGGCAAGATTGGTGTGTAAGGTTTATTCACAAGTTGAAGGCATATATTTTGAGGAGACATTTTCTCTCATTACAAGAATGGAGGCTATAAGGATGTTTTTTGCATTTTTTACTTACAAGAACTTTAAGGTATATAAGATGGATGTCAAATCAACATTCTTCAATAGGAAGCTTTAAGACGAAGTATATGTTGAACAACTAGATGGATTAAAGATGTTAGAAGATCCGAATATGGTTTACATACTCAATAACAAGCTTTATGGACTCAAGCAAGCTCTTAGAGCTTCTATGCAAGGCTGGATAGGTATTTGTTGTAGTAAACATTCACAAAAGGTACTATAGATAGAAATATTTATTTCAAAGTTAAAGGTGATAAACTATTGATTGTTGTTGTGTATGTTGATGATATCATATTTGGAGGAGATGATAAGGTATGTAGGAATTTTGTAGAATATGTTAGGACCCAGAGGAAACTGAGAGGGGGGGGGGTGTTGAATCAGTTGTCAATTAATTCCAACCCAAATATAACTCAATGAAACTTGATACTAAATACCGGTAAACCAGACTTAATGCCGGTTTCAAGATTAGTAGTTAATTTTAATACCAGTGAAACTCAATGCATAAAATAGAAAGAGAAACAACATCCACAACACATAACACCAAGATTTGTACGTGGAAACCCTGTAAGGGGAAAAACCACAGTGGGAAACCTTACCCACAATTAGATGATACTACTGTAGATAGTATGTGTATTCAAAATGGGGTCTGGACATGCAGAAAGGCCAACCACCTAGAGCTCATTGCTCAAACACAAAATAGGAGTCACACTGACTAGAATTGGATGGTTAAATCCAATGATAATGTACTACTCAAAGTAGCATCTCCAATGCTAGATTCACTACCAGTTAAGCTCTAATAATAACCTTCGAACCTTCCTTGAACCTTCTATATGGTCTGCTCATATGATCTTCAATATTTTCACATACCATGCTACAAAACCTTATACCATATACCATTTTCTTCCTTCTCCCTATTACCTATTTCATCATCTCACAAATGAGTTCTTACATATATACCAAAGCCTAAGACCAAATGTGTAGGTCGACTTACCAAGAATATTACAATTAAACCAATTACAAATAAGTCAAGATGTGATGCATCATGTCGGCTCAATACATTTACAATAATGTCCAATTAATAAAATCATCTCCATAATGTGTCGTGCTGATCTGGAATAAATAATTCATGTCGGTCCATAACCTAGACCAATTTTCCAATAACAACAAATATGTCAACCCGATTAGACCAATAACCAAAATACCAAAACTAGGTATCCAAACCATGTCTTCGACATAACCAAGTGATCTCCACATGATAACAACTCATCTTCAGTGTCAGTGAACAATATAACCTGATGGTGAACAATATACCAGTGACTATGCATAAGTCACTGAACTTGTCGGTGAACATAATGTGTCAGTTCAACATAACCAAAGATCTCCTGAAGATAAGTGTTGACATAAATGACAAAACCAATGCAACACATCCATAATACCAACAATCTCCCCCTTTGGCATTGATGGCAACACAAGATGGAAAAACATCTAAGTGCCAAAACATATCGCCAAAAACCAAAAACCAATAATCTCTAGAATAGATCAATAATAAATTCAAAGAGTATATATCTCTCCCCATAGAATAATGTTTTTCCATAGATATCCCTCCCCCTTTTGACATTATATACCAAAGCAATACAAATACCAGAACATACAACTAATTACAATAACCAATTGTTTTAACCAACTACTCCCCCTAAGAAGTAGCTCTCCTCCGTCAAAGCCAAAAAAAAAGGTTATCTATTAATTCTGTCGGTTTGATGCCAATCATCAATTGTCTAAGTCTCTACCAGTGAGCATATTACCCCAAGTTTCTCTCTGAGATATTCAAAAGTTTCCTTAGGTAAAGGCTTAGTAAAGATATCTACAATCTTCTCTTTAGTATTCACATAAACCAATCTCACTTCTTTTTCTTCAACATTCTCTTTCAGAAAATTATATTTGATAGAAACATGTTTAGTCTTAGAGTGAAATACCAAATTCTTAGATATATCAATTGTCATTGAATTATCACAATAAATGATTATAGATTCTTTGCATTTTACCTTTATGTCCTTCAACATTTGTTTAATCCATAATACCCGAGTACAATTAGTTGCTGCTACAACATATTCTAATTCTGTTGTTGATAATGATGTACAACTTTGTTTCTTTCTCAACCATAAAATCAATCTGCTACCAAGAAAGAATGCCCCACCGGTGGTTCTCTTTCTGTCATCTACATCTCCTACCCAATTTGCATATGCACATAAATCAAAATTTTCATCTTTAGGATACCATAAACCAAGATTTGTTGTGCCTTGTAGATACCGGAAAATCCTTTTCACTGCTAATTCATGATTTTCTTTAGGATTACTCTGAAATATTGAAACAATACATACTGCATTCATTATATTAGGTCTTGCTTGTGTCAAATACAATAACCTTCCAATAATAGATTTGTATCTTGTTGGATTAATAGGAGCTAAATCATCCTTCAATGTCAATTTATTAGTTTTAGTCATAGGAGTGCTTACCGGTTTGGAATTTTCCATACCAAATTTCTTCAATAGTTCCTTCAAGTACTTAGTTTGACATATGAATATACCTTTATCAATCTGTGAAATATGCAATCCTAAAAAGAATTTTATCTCCCTAATCATAGACATTTCAAATTCTTCTTGCATCTTATTAGCAAAGTCTTTACATAATCCATCTTCTCCTCCAAAAATGATATCATCAAAAAAAACTTCAATAACCAAGATATCTTCATTAGTCACTTTGAAATATAAGTTTCTATCAGTATTACCTTTAGTGTAACCAATCTTCAAAAGATATTTTTCCAATCTAGCATACCAAGCTCTAGGAGCTTGTTTCAATCCATACAAAGCTTTCCTTAATCTGCAAACCATATCTTTATCATTTGTCAATGAAAATCCATCAGGTTGTTCAATGTAAACTTCCTCTTCAAGATCACCATTCAGAAATGCACATTTTACATCCATTTGATATACTTTATAGTTCTTGTGAGCTGCAAATGCAAGAAATAATCTGACTGCCTCAATTCTAGCTACCAGTGCAAAGGTTTCATTGTAATCAATTCCATCTTTCTGTGAGTATCCCTTACACACTAATCTTGATTTATTCCTAATTAGCTTACCATCTTTATTAAATTTATTTCTAAATACCCATTTAGTTCCAATTACATTTTTGTCTTTAGTTCGGGGAACCAATGTCCATGTATTGTTCTTTTCAATTTATTCTAATTCATCTTCCATAACTTTAATCCAATGTTTATCTTCACATGCCTCAATAACAGATGCTGGTTCAATTTGAGAAATTAAAAATACCTCTTCATTTGTCAGTCTTCCTCTTGTCATAACACCTTGATACTTATTCCCAATTATCTGACTTTTAGAGTGATTCAGTCTTACATACCTGGGTGTGTTCACTTGCTGTTGTTCTTCAGTCACTGCGGAATTCTCTGATGATGCCAATGTGACTGGATCCACATTCTGTACTAGTGCACTATGTATAGATTCATTTATGGTCATCTCAACTTCCAGTTCATAATCCATAGACCTTGAATTTCCTCTAATTTGTTCATCTATCTTCACATTTGCACTCTCAATGATTTTCTACAATCTTTTATTAAAACATCTATATGCCTTGCTCTTTGATGAATAACCAAGAAATATTCCTTCATCACTTCTAGGATCAAATTTACCAATATACTCATCTCTCCTAATGTAACATTTGCTTCCAAATATTCTGAAATATTTAAGAGTAGGAGTATTACCAAACCATAATTCATAAGGGGTCTTACCGGTTTCACCTTTGATGTGAACTCTGTTAAAAGTGTAAACCATTGTATTCACTCCTTCTCTCTAGTACACATGAGGTAGATTTTCTTCTAATATCATGCTTCTAGCTGCATCCAAAATAGTTTTGTTCTTCCTCTCCACAAGTCCATTTTACTAAGGTGTCCAAGATGTTGATAGCTGTCTTCTGATTCCATTCACTTCACAAAATGTATTAAACTCCTTAAATGTAAATTCTCCTCCTTGATCTGATCTTAAACATTTGATTTTCTTACCAGTTTCATTCTCTACCTTTGCCTTGAATAGTTTAAATTTCCCAAAAGCTTCTGATTTCTCCCTGAGAAAAGTAACCCAACACATTCTATAATAATCATCAATGATTAGCATAAAGTATCTATCTCCATGTTGACTTCTTGTTCTTGCCAGACCACACAAGTCAATATGAATTAAATAAAGAACTTTTATCACCAGTCATATGATGTGAACATCCAAAATCTATAATCCATTCATCCTTTTCTTCAATTTTAGCTGCCAGAGCTTGCTCTACCGGTGGAATAGTAGGTGTCAGTTGATCTTATTTTATTGCAACAAAAGCACATCCATTGTCTTTCGGTTCTTCTTCAGAATCATCAGTAATTCCTTCATCAACATAGTAACATGATTTGTCTCTATTCTTCTTAAATCTGTATCTCTGATATTCAGGGTTAGGTTTATATGTCCTTTTAGCTTCTTCTCTGAATCTTGCATGTCTATCAGGACATCTAGATTCCATATGACCAACTTTATTGCAGTTAAAACATTTAAATGGTTCTTTACCTTCATACTTACTTCCAATAGGACCTTTAGGCATTTTCCTTGCAAATAGTGCTTCAAGTTCTTCCAATTCTTCATTTTCCTTTCTGATATCTTCAAGTTCTCCTACATAAAGTGCTTTCCAATCAGATTTTTCAGATGATGATGATGATGTTGTAGATGATGATGCTTTGAAGGCTAAATTTATTTTATTTGTAGCAACAGGACCAAATTCCTCAAGCTCAAATGTTGAAAGTTTTCCAACCAAGGCATCTCTAGATACTAATGTATTATGCATTGTTCTCAACTCATTAATAGCAGTTACTTTCATTTTGTATGTTGGTGGAAATGCTCTTAACACTTTAGAAACAATTTCATCCTCACTCAAGGATCCTCCACAACATTGTATTCCAAAAACAATTTCATTAACCCTTTCCATAAAAGAAAAAAATCTTTCATCTTCTTCCATTTTTAGATATTCATACCTGACCCGAAAGCATTCTAGTTTTGCAATTTTTATAGTGGTATCTCCTTCATTCAACATCTCCAATTTATCCCAAATAGCTTTAACAGTAGATCGGTTTGATAATCCCATGATTTGTTGATCTGACAAGGCGCTCAAGAGTGCTTCTCTTGCTTTGCAATCATTCTCTTGATCCTTACCCAATGTTGGTGGATTAGGTTGATTTGGTGTAGGACCAACATAGCCATTCTTTGTAAAATCCCATATGTATCTTCTAATGCAATTCCGATGTGTCTACATTCTGATCTTCCATATACCATAGTTAGTTCCATCAAGTTTTAGACTGTCCTTCCTGAAAATGTTTGTTGCCATATAATCTCCTCAAGCTATTAAACTTCTGCAAAAAGAGGACTTAGCTCTGATACCAATTGTTAGGACCCAGAGGCAACTGAGAGGGGGGGGGTGTAAATTAGTTGTCAATTAATTCTAACCCAAATATAACTCAATCAAACTTGATACTAAATACCAGTAAACCAAACTTAATGTCAGTTGACAGATTAATAGTTAATATTAATACTGGTGAAACTCAATGCATAAAATAGAAAGAGAAACAACATCCACAACACATAACACCGAGATTTGTATGTGGAAACCCTATAAGGGGAAAAATCATGGTGGGAAACCTTACCCACAATTAGATGATACTACTATAGATAGTATATGTATACAAAATGGGGTCTGCATGCAGAAAGGTCAACCACCTAGAGCTCACTGCTCAAACACAAAATAGGAGTCACATTGACTACAATTGGATGGTTAAATACAATGATAATGTACTACTCAAAGTAGCATCTCCAATGCTGGATTCAGTACTGGTTAAGCTCTGATAATCACCTTCAAACCTTCGTTGAACCTTCCTTGAACCTTCTCTATGGTCTGCTCATATGATCTTCAATATCCGTACATACCATGTTACAAAACCTTATACCATATACCATTTTCTTCCTTCTTCCTATTACCTATATCATCATCTCACAAATGAGATCTTACATATATACCAAAGCCTAAGACCAAATGTGTAGGTTAGCTTACTAAGAATATTACAATTAAACCAATTACAAATAAGTCAAGATGTGATGCATCATGTCGGCTCAATACATTTACAATAATGTCCAATTAATAAAATCATCTCCATAACGTGTCATGTTGATCTGGAATAGATAATGCATGCCAGTCCATAACCTAGACCAATTTGCTAGTAGCAACAAATATGTCAGCCCGATTAGACCAATAACCAAAATACCAAAACCAAGTATCCAAACCATGTCTTTGACATAACCAAGTGATCTCTAGATGATAACAAGTCATCTTCATTATCAGTGAATAATATAATCCACCAGTGAACAATATACCGGTGAGTGTGCATAAGTCACAAAACTTGTCGGTGAACATAATGTGCCAGTTCAACATAACCAAAGACCTCCAGAAGATAAGTGTTGACATAAATGACAAAACCAATGCAACACATCCATAATACCAACATAAGAGATATAGAAGGAATTTGAGATGTGTATGATAGGTGAGCTATCATTTTTCCTTGGTCTTAAAGCTACTCAATCATAAAAAGGCATTTTTATTTTTTAACTATTAAATCTTCTCATAAAATCCTCCTAATTTTCAAATTTGGAAACAAATATCTCTCCTTGATTTTCAAAAATCAATCTTTTTGGGTATATCTCATTAATTTTATTTTAAATTCAAAATGAGGTATGCATCTTCAAAAATCTACTTTTTTTGTGAGAGGGTATTTTATTTATTTTCAATTATTCTATTTATCTTTTCGAATGAAGACATTTAATAATTTTTAATTATTAAAATCTTCCTGATATTTTCAACTTTCTAATTTGGTATTTATGAGAAGATAATTAAAGATTTTATTATTTATTCTCATAATATCTTCCCATTTTCTTTCTTCTATCTTCATCCTTCCCTGAATGGTAGCTCTACTATGCACTCGATCTGGTTCGTCCATCTAACAAAAAATCTTTTCAATCTTAGCCATTCAATCAATCCAATTTTTTTTGTAAATTGAGCTCTCATTGCTTGTTTTCAACAATCACGCTTCATGTATCCTTACACTATCCAATTTTCTATCATTTCACCATTATCTTGCTTGCAACACACTTGCTTTGTAGGTGAGAGCCACATCCATTTGAAGGAGAAAGAATAACAATAGAATCACATGAAGGAGACATTTGCATTGGTTTGCTTTAATTTGATTGTTTTGTCTTCATGCTTTCATTGATTGAATTAGGAGTTATTTTCATAAGCTTTTAGATTTGTGGTTGCCTAATTGTATGCTTTGATGCCTTTTCCTAAATTCCTAGTTATATTTTTTGGTGAACACGATGTGAAAATTCAAAGTCTAACAATTCTTTGAATCTATTTGTATGCAGGTTTTATGTGCTAATTCATTGTTGCATGTAGTTTTTTTTCACTAATCTATTGTTGCATGAAGATTTTTTGAACTAATTTGTTGTTGCATGCAGGTTTTATGTGAGGATCTTTTGTTGTATATGGATTTTATGGAGTCTAAACAATGATTCATGCAGGATTTCTTAACATGCAATGGAAAACAATTTTTCACATAGCCTAATTAGGAGGTTTCAATGAACAACAATTTTTCACATATCCTAATTGGGAGGTTTTAATGAACAACAATTTTTCACATAGGCTAATTAGGAGGTTTAAATGAGCACCAAGTATTCACATAGCCTAATTAGGAAGTTTGAATGAATCCTATAATTCTCACATAGTCTTAATTAGGATTTGGATCAAACAACAACAAATTTCACATTTCATGCATGCAAAGGGTTTAAAATGAACAACAAATTGCATTTAATAATGGTTTAAATTGATCATATCATTTTCAAATTAAGGTGGAATTAACCTCATCTAGTCTTAATTAGGATATAAATGGATCAATGAACATTTCATTTTCTAAAGGTTAAGCAATCAATGTTTATTATGTCTTCTTTTATTTTGCTTGTGTGTTTTTACCCTTAGAAGTGGGCCTGCCTCCCAATTTGCCTGGCACTTTGCACAGGAATTAGTGAGAGGGAATGACCCAAACTAGTGACGGGCTAATTCCAAGCTCTTCCAAACCACTCTAAAAAAGTGTGTTTGCAAATAAAGTTCTAAGCAATGAGTGCTAGTGTTAGGATAATTAGTGGACAACTAAGAGGGGGGGGGGGGGTGAATCAGTTGTCAATAGATTATATTAATCAAACCACTTTATAACCTTTAATCGGAGCACATAAACATTGAATACTAGAATAACATAAACAAATATCGATAAGCAATTAAACTTAAGAATCAAAAAGAGAATTAACACAATGCAACCATACCACATAACACCATGATTTGTATGTGGAAAACTCAGTAAAGGGAAAACTCACAGTGGGAAGCCTACCCACAGTCAGATGATACTTCTACAGAAAGTATGTGATGTAATGAGGGGCCTGCACATGTAGGAAGGCACACTGCCTAGAGCGTATTGCTCATTAGAAAAGAGTCTCACTGACTACAGAGAGGTGATAACCACCTCAAGATAATTGCACAACAATCTAGAAGAATGAATTGCCAGAGATAACATCTACCATGCCTGATTACAGTCTCGGTTAAGCTCAATACTAGAGGCTTTTGAGCTCTTACTTAAACCCAATTTGATAACCTATGATTGACCAAATATCCTTCGCATATGATATTGCATTCCATGACCATGACACATGATCTACAATGAGATCTTACAACAATTTATACAAACCCTAAGGCCTAAACCAATTAGGTCAACCACCTAAAATATATTACAATAAGATCATTACATATACCATATTACAATGATATGCCATGTTGGCTTTAGACCAAAACAACAATAACCAATCCATAGAACATCCTGGTAAAATGTAGAGAACACGTTAAAATGATACTGGTTCATAACCTAGATATGTACCAGACCTAATCTGGGTCCACCACGCCAAAGCGATGTCTCCAATCAGTTGAGGCACAATCAAGGATCACCTTTTGCATCCTGAATTCCATCTAGAAGCCACACCAACACCACTTGCACATCCTGTCAAATATTCTCAATGAAGGCTCTTCCGGTTAAACCTTAAACCCTTAGCAGTAACACAAGATCTTCTACCGGTAACCAAAACCTACCTGTCGATAACCAACCATAACAGATAGTGTTGACATCAATGAGAAAACATCAATGCAACACATAATCAATTCATCCATATTGCCAACAGCTAGAATGGCATAGCGATGATTAAATTTGCCAGATCTATGCCTACCCAAACAGATGCCCTGACTAAAACCTCTTGTGTTTAGAGACCAAAATCCCTCTATTTGTTGACTTAGGCCTCGTGATATGTGTATGCCGAAGAAACCTCTCATGTACCCCTCAATTAGAGATAGTAAATTCTTGGGAAGTGATGCCCCTTGAATTCAAAGCTTGGTATGCCTTTAGAAGTGAGTGTTGTGGATAGGAGCCAGTGCTACCAAGCTTCTAACTATCCGATTGAATGTGGTATTTTATGGTAAGAGGATTCAATAGATATTGTCCTTGCCAGCCTTAGGATTGTGATTGAATATTTTTATTTCATGCAAAAGTCAAACAAACATTTTGTCTTTCGTGCTTGTTAAATATGAATCACAAACAAAGGACATAATCAACATCATAAAAATTGGCAAAAACAACTTTCAAAAAGCAGTCATAATCAACTGTGGTTATCAAAAGAAAACAAAGTCTCCAAACAAAGTTCATACAAAGGAAAGCTCAAACAAGATTCAAACAAAAGTCAAACTTGGTCCAAAACATTTTCAAAGTATCCATCCAACAATTTGTAAAGATTTTACAAACATGGCTTTTGAAAATATTGGACAACCTTGTTTCAAAATTCATGTCACTTAGGGTTATGGTTTTGCATGGTTTAAACTTAGGTCTTAGGACATATTGTCATTATCCTCCATATTAGTCCATTTCATTCTCAACATCTTCATTTTGCACTTAGGTTCAAAACCATTTCCCTAAGTCTAGCATTATCATTGTCATACCCAAGTTGGGTTTTCACTTAGGTAACACTTTTCATTATCATTATCATACCCAAACTAGGTACCTCACAAATCATTTCCTTGCATTAGGCCAATATCATGGCATAGTCTAAACCCTAGGTTTGTCTTAGGTTTACATTGTCATACATTTGCATTTATATCCCTAAGCTCACATCACTAGGTCATTTCATATCCTATCTTGGGTCCATAGCCTAGGTCCTCATCATTATCATCATCCTTCTTGCATTTAATCTCAAAACCTGGTTTTTCCGAACTTTAAAAAATCAAATCTCTAGATTAAACCCTAAGTCATTGTTAGAGAGTTTGGACCTTGTCCAACAGTTGTCCTTTTGTCATCAACATCATTTTGTCAAACCTAGCTTAGTATCCAAGCGTATAGGTGAGACATTGTGAATTTTGTCCTATTGTCATTTCATCCTTTGTCCTTTTAAGGTCTTGACTTCATTTCAATTTCCTAAGGGTCACATCTTTAGGTTTGCATTCCAAGAGTTTGTCAAAACCTCAAAAACAACAAAAAACATAAGTTTCATTGTCAATCACCTAAGTTGCATTCATCATCTTTAAAATAAAAAATCTCAAAAACATTGCATAGTGACATGTCTATTGAAATAAGATACCAAGCCCCTATGATGCAACAAAGTTTTCAATATCAACCGATGATTGATCCAAGGAAATCACAATTCTATCCAACCCAGCAACAAGGCAACATTGATCAAACTTTTTTGGGACGAAACAATTGTCAAAATATGACAACTAGAGGAAAAACTAGCTCAAGAAAAAGAGATCTTGGAACAAATGAAAAACCATGAAAAGATTAGGTCCTAAACGTCCAAACTATTTTAAAAATTTCAAGGTCCAAATCCAAATGTTGAGCCCATTGATGTAAAATATCTCATCGAATGATCATATATACCAACTCTCCTCGCACAAATAGAGATGATGAAACAATTTCAATCGACGAGCACAAACTTGAACCAAGCCCCAAATCAAACCTTGTTCAACCAAATCCCAAGTCAAACTTTATTTGATCAAACTACGTTCAATCAAATGATGAATCAGCAACCAATGGTCCAACATTTCAAACCAACACAACCAATGATCCAACATACACAACCAATGATCCAACAACAATCAATGATCCAACATACCCAACCAATGGTCCAACATTTCCAACCTACACAACCAATGGTCTAACATATCCAACCAACACAATAAATGACACAATTTCAACAATATGCTCAACCAAATACACCATGTAAACAACTTGTTCAACCAATAGTCAAGTACCAAAAGTCCATATCAACAACTACAACCACCAATTCGAAAACAAAAGTTGCAACTCACACCAAGACACATTTCAAACATGTCAGACCAATTCTACCAACATTCAATTCAAAATCAAAATGTAATATTGAACCAAAACCAAATTACCTTCAAACAAGTTCAAAAGCCAAATCCAACTATGTCAAAATCTTGCAAGGATTCAAATATGTCTCCAAAGAAAGGTGGCTCTATTACACAACTCTTAAACAGAGCCCTAGGTGATTTTTCTGAGAAATATCAAAATCATGCAACCATGTCTAACAATGGATCATCCCCATAAACAAATTGACTCTCCAGTGGCATCCATCCCTACACCTTTTTAAGCTTTGCAAGAACCTTCCATATCATCCTCATCAAACAATACACCCAAGGATGAAATCCCTCAAGGGTTGTCCACAATAGATCTCTATGCTAATCCAATTCATAATGTAATCCCTTTGAAAGATCCATCCATATCATCCTCATCAAACAATACACCCAAGGATGAAATTCCCCAAGGGCTATCCACAATTGATCATAAAGATAATCCAATTCATGATGCAAGTCTTTGCCATGCTTTAGAAATTCTACACCCAATGCCACCATGTGATTCATTTCCCATCATGCCTATTGCAGAAGATCCCATTCAAATCCCATCTCCCTCATGTCAAAGCATTGATCCCTTACCAAAATCCCCCATGCATATCCAAATTCTAGCCCCATGTCAAGAGGATGATTTAGAGCACGAACAAATGAGTCCTAAAACAAATCAAGATCAAGATCTTGAAACTTTATCATTCAATTCAATTATTGACCAAGATCCCATCTTCCTAAAAACTCATTATTATCCCCCTATTCCTATCCAAGAACACAACACCTTTTCAATACCCGTTGATATTCCAATCCCCAAGCAAGGTCGAGATATACCTTACATCATTTTCGATGATCCCATTAAAATCCAAGAGAAGAGCACTTTTAAAGAGAAATCCAATGATCTTCCTCCTTATAAAGATTAAATTATCCCTTTAAATCTCTCGCAAGATACCTTTGTTCCTCCATCTCCATGTCCTAATCCACCATATACACTCCAATATCTCATTTCTTTTGATGATCCCATTATTCCTCTCATTCCATCTCATACAGAGCCTATTATTGATCCTGATCCCCCTCATGATCCTAATCCCCCTCATAATTTTAACATGGTTGTGCAAGATATTCATGAACCCCCTACATGCACAATGGGTTGCTCCACTTTGGTCTAGTCTGATCCACTTCATGATCCCATCATTCCTATCATATCATATCCAATTCGTAATGGACTCACGTCTTCTTCCCGAAGCAAAGAATATCCTATTAGTCAAAACACTTATAAAGGCAAAGGAGTAGACCTTCATGAGAAAGAACCACTCAATATCAAACAAAATTTTAATGGTCATGGCCTCAGTGACATTCCTCAAGACATTGGTATCCATGCAAAGTCAAAATCCAAACATATTCCTTCCCCTTTATCCCTTCCATCCATCTTAGGTCCTTATATCCCTTCATCCCTTATGCAAGGTCAACAAAGGCACACATCTTCGATCACCTTCCATCCATCCAAAAAACCTTCATATCATTCCTATCCATACATACATTCATTTCCCTCTCCAAGCAATTTGGAAGCCAAGAATAAAAGTCATTAACTGTCTAGCAATCCACATGTAATCAAGGATCAACATGTCCAGTCTAATCGACTTGTCAAAACAAAGAAAAATAAATGTCCAAAAGGACACAAAGGCCCATTTCTCAAAAGAAAGAAAAGTCAAAATCTATATGGGTTCCTAAGCCACTTGTAGAAGCAATGCACTCCAAGGAACCACAAAAGAATGAAAAATCCAAAACAATTTGGGTTCCCAAGAAGCACATAGAAGAACAAAAAGAAGTGTTGGTACTTCAAAAACAAAATCTAATTTTGAAGACCCAGGCTCAAAATTTTGTAGATTGCATTCAGAATCGCCTTTTAGAGCAGGCATTTGTAGCTCATTTTTTGCACCAGAGAATTGTCAAGAGAAATCCCTTTGAGGGATGGTTACACACCTTGTAGAGATTCCATATGTCTATTTTCAGCTTCCCTAGATCATTTATGATGTGTTTGTGAAGTCTCGTTCGAAGGTCTTGAAGTTAGGGTTGTTGATTTGCAGTTATTCTATTTTTCTGAGTAGCCCTATTTGAGGCATTATAACTTTGCACCGGTTGATTTTCAAGCCAAACAGAGAGTTTTCTATGATTCCCTGATATTTTTGGAAGCCCTATTATAATTGGCTCAGTCCCATGAATCCATTTTACAAGTTTCCCATGTTGATTCCATTTGCAAAAAGTTCAGTTCTACAACTGAACATTGTCGAACAACAGTTTGAGGGCCACTTTGAAAATTTATATTTCATGCCCATTTGAACTTAATTTTAAATCAAATTAACCCCATGATTCTCACTAATATTATCTACTATATCCCATATTTGTAGCCCCTTAGCTCATCATTTGACCACTTTTTCAGGGTTTCAGCTTCAACATGTTCATATTTTCAAAGAAGCTAACTTTGAGGGTTTATAAATTCCACATGTGACCTAATCAGGTCAAAATCTCCTGCACCTATGCTCAGGGTATATTGATGTACTAGTGGGCTAAGTGGCGGCTCATGAAGTGATGATTTGATATTTTTTCAAATCAGGTTCTAAGGGCTACTCAGGTTGTTTAAACAGGTTCAGATTCAGAAACAACTGAGTGGAAAAATTTGATAGTGAATAAAATTTTCCTCGAATTTCATATGGATGATCTGTCAGATGCCCTGGATTATTTATTTTAAAATCTATCAGCGTGCCAACTTGCAAGTCTTGGTTAGGTGATTCGGTCAGTTTTTAAGGCCTATTCTGGAGGCCCCTTAGGTGTTTTTGGAAAAGTTTCAAATTTGCAAAACATCAGATTTGGAGATCCCGAACTTAATTCCTCAAATCCTGAGCACACCCAATCAGTGAATGTGCATTTTTGGCCGGTCAATTGTTCAAAAATTTAAAAAATTTTAGGTAGCCCTACCCGGGGCCCGACTAATGACAACCCCCAGTGAAGACTCGGTCCATGCTCGACAAAAGGAATATGTATTATTTTAATTATTTTAATTTAAATAATATATTATTTGATTTGTTTGAATATGATTAGGGGATTATGTGACTTTATTTAAATCATTTTTTATTTAAATATATAAGGGACCCAAAATGAATCAAGATTTGTTAAATCATTTTTAATGATTTAATGAAAGGGGGGTAAAAATGTAATTCGAAAGTAATTTTAAAATATCAAAAGTTATCTCTCATCGTAAATATTTGGTGGGCTCCACTCCCACAGGCATGAAGTGGGGAGGTTAATTTTGAATTCCTTTTAATAATGAAGTTCTCAAACACTTCATTATTATATCTTTTCCTATTTGAAGGATCGAGCCCACGCAAAAATGCAGATGGAGGATTCATTAAGGAGTTTTTAAAGGTTTTAAAACATTAACTCCCTTTCCCTACACAGATGTTTGATGAGAGAAACAAGACCACAGGATATGAGGGAGAGGGGAATTCATTTCCACTCCCTTATCTCGCACCACATTGTAGCGTAAAGAGATAGGGTGCATGATAAACCAAAGATAAGAAGTGGACAAGAAAGGAAGACCAGATTGCTATTTTGCAAAGGAGGAAGAGCTCGCTAGAAGACCCGCGAGACAAAAAGATGGTAGTGCAATGTCTTATCTCGAGCGGGATAAGAAGATCAATGGGGATTAGAAGAAAGAATGGTTCCATTATCCCACACACTAACAACAGGTATCTCATAAATGTGCAGGATAAGATAAAAATGAGGCCCACACACAATCAAAAGAAATAAATTTGGGCATGTAGAGTTTGAGAGAAGTGCACCACAAAATAAAAAATGTAGAAATCTATTTGTGTAAGCCAAAATGCCAATGGAAACATGAAGTGTGTGTAGGAAAACCCAACAACAAATGAAGCGATTTTCAAGCACGAAGGGGAAAATATTTTCATGCTACCCATGGCATAGATGAACATGACGATTGTGTAATGTGAAAGGCTCAGGTTTATGGGATGCCTTAATTTTCATAGTGATGGTTCGATGTCTGGGTTGCACATTAATCAGAGATGTGGTTGTGAGGAAGGTGCGGACATGTGCACAACAACAACATCGGTAAGAATTGCACTATTGAATTGAAAATGAATATGCATAGTAAAGGCATTTTACAGTTAGGGTACCAAAAATGATGAGCATCGATGGAGTTGAATTGAGGGCTCTCTGTGCATTATGGGCAGATGCTATAGCCACAAAATAAGAGGGGGAATTTTTGAGAATGAAATCACTTACTCAGCTCCAGCAAAGGGAGTTTTTTGAAAATTATTTTTCAAACAGAGGTTTCATTTTTAGTCATATGAAACCTTTGCTATTTTTGATCAGTTGAAAATGTAGTTGAAAGACATTTTCTGACTTTTGCAAACTGAGAAATTTTCAGTCTCCAAGCAAAGAAAGAAATGTGTCATCTTTTGCAGTCAAATGGACAGTGAACCAAATGTAGTAAACATTGAACAATGTGTAGATATTGAGTTTACAAGTGCAACCAAAGAAATATTTTTAGATTTTCAACACACTTTTCTAGCAGGGGTGCAGGTGTTCATTTTTCGCAAATTTTAAAGGAAGAAAAGAAGATTTTAAAGTTATAGATCTCAAGAGGAAGACATGTCAATTCTGAAGATCTCTTTAGGGTTTTTATTAAGTTTTCATCTTGAATGTATATCTTTCTTTTCTCTTCTTAGTTATTGGAATTTTGAATGAAATTTATCATCCAAGAAGCTGGGCTTCTATGTACAGTGTAGGGTTGAATGACAGTTAGTTTTTGTTTTCAGTTGATGTATGCTTTATATTTTGAATAGTTGTAATCATATATACAACCAATGAAAAAATCTTTCTCTTGATATTGTCTCCTACCTATAATGGTGTTACTTATGAAATAGATAATCAAGGATTTTATGTTTTGTCCCAACAAGCCTGGTGTTTGTCTTATTCTTGCTTCTTTTCAAGAAATAGATTAAATAGCTTTAATAAGATAAGGAGTAATGTCCTTTGCATGCAGGGTCTTTAAGCATGATTGTAGGAAAACCAAGCTGATGGGTGTTGGTGCAATGCATTGATGCCTAGATCTCTTTGGTTACAAGGAAAACTATTTGGGTATAAGCTATCTTTTGAGAGTAGACTCCGCTTCCCAATGAATGAAGGAACTGGTTGATACATTATTCTCATTTTCAGAATCATTTCTTAATCAAAATCTCTTTCTTTTATGCATTTCCTTTCAACATTAGGAGTAGGATTAGTGTAGAAACCTCCTCAATGAGCTCTTATATGCTTACAAACTAAGGTTTAAGCCATAACCAAGACTTTATCCATCTTCCTTAGTATCTTTAATTGAGATGAATTGCTATAATATGTAATATCAAGGATATTAGAAGATGAAAGTTATTAGGACATTACATAGGTTCACTAGCCTTGGTCTTGCAGAGCCAAAAGTGCAGGAGATCTCAGTCTTGTGACTGAATCTTGTTCATTGGCCAAATCCTTCCCCAAGTTTGTTGATGAGTTAATGGCAATTCCTCTAGGACTCGGGGACTATTGGTTTGGAAACCAACATAATGGTGACTCTGTTGGGGACAAGCTTGGCTAAAGTTTATTGAGCTGCCCATGAGTCTCTAGTTGCATGGTTTTCATCTTGGAAGATATCTTGTAGTATCTTGGGTGAAGGGAAAGTCAAGTGACTCTTTTGATAAAGAAGACCCAAAATGATAAAATACTTTGAATAGATTTATTATGTTCAAAATTTGTTCCTTTATAAGGAGGTGGTGACTCTATCTTAAAAGAACCTGATAATGAAGAAAGAAGAGCTCCAATTGTGAAGGAGTTCTTAGTCAGATACAAGAGACCAGTTGCTGCAACTTTGCCAGGTACTCTTCTTTTGAAGAATTTTTTGAAAACCAAAAAGTTTAAAGTTTTGTAATGTGCCCTTATTGAGTGTTGTAGCACTTTTTAGGATGGAAAGTTTTATAGTTCCACCTGTCATGCTTCTTAGTTGTATGTTTTAGTCATTTCTTTATGATAAAGAGAAGTGTGCTATATTGTTAGTAGGTTCATTCAAGAGGTCTTAAGTCTAATTTTCAGTCTTATGTATTGCTTTTGCTTAAGATCTTGTTGTAAAATATTATCAAGTCATGTGTGACTGAAAAGTTTGTATGAGAATCTTGTAAAGACAAGCAAGATTTGATGAATAATGATGGCAAACAAATACCCTAACTGGTATTGAGAGCAGGGGGTGAATTAGTACATACAAAAAACTTCTCCACAACTTATCAAGTTAAAACAATGCTAACTGGTTGTCTTCATTACTAAACTTAACCATGGCAATACTGGTTAAACATAGTAAGACTTCAGACAACTTAAACCGGTAAAACTGAATACTTCAAATATCATTCAACACTTGATAACTACTTCACCCATATACATATGCATGTGTTGTATCAGTAATACCAACACCATTAGCTTTGCATGCACAATCACTTAAACAAAGAATACTCAATCATCACATGAAAAATGCACAACTCATAACACACAGATTTTTCACATGGAAACCCAAATGGGAAAAACCATGGTGGGGATGAATACCCACAAGCTTGTTTTGAAATCTTTTGAAGCTCACTCTATTAGGAGCTTAGTATGGTTAAAGACTTTACAATAAGGTTCTGCTAGGAACCGATCCTGTTAAACATCATCGAGTTAAGGGATGGCTATATACCCTACTAAAGGTTGAAACCCTATTAAAGGTTACCTCGCTAGAGGATTTAAAGAACTCAGTGAGCTTGAGTCACCTGGTTAGAGGATTTACAACAAGCCTATTAAAGCTACTCGGTCAAGGGATTTTCCTTCTATTGAAATGATTAGAAGTCAATAGGTAAAGCTTTTGATCTGATAACAACACTACTTGCTAAGGTAGATCCTTTTCGACTCCTCTCCTCTGCAATCACGCTCTGCAGGTTTCACACTCTGGTTTGGCAAGAATCTCAACACGCACACACAAAAACAACATTTTCCAACAACAACAATATCAAAACTCATCGACCTTATAGACAAGAATTAGGTCGGTAACATAAACCCTAAACCCTAAGTATTTTAGGTTTATAATTACAAGCGGTCCAATCCTGACCGTCCAAACACTTTGCATAGAATAAAACAATCTTAAACAGATCACAAGTCACTCTGCATCAACTGATCTTCACAGCATCTAGAGAATGGTAACCCATCACATGCTCTTCATACACCGCTCAAAAAATCACACATTCTCGAGGTAGGCATTCAATGCATTCGATCTCCACATGCAAAATCCTCAAGGAAATCCTTCACGTGCACACAACTGACATGGCATCCTGATCCTTATTCTTAACTTTCACAAAACACCATTAGTTGGACCGCACAGATCATACTGGAAACCCTAAAACTGAACAAAGACTACCAATCAGTAGTAACACTTAGTGAACCCTGACACCGGTCCACTCCATCCCGGTTGACCAAAATTGCTTCCAATCTTCATACTAGTGCATACCGGTGTACCTTCTTGAGCACATATTGACATCAATGACAATATACTTGTTACTACTTATCAAGTTGCCAATAGTTTTATATCCAAAGTCATTCTATATACTCTAGTTAGTTACTACTACCAAAATATTCAGTTGGTAAGCACAGCGCAGTCGGTTATAGAAGAAACTAGTCTCAGAGCCTAGTATACATTGAGCTATCTACCGAGTATCATTCTATGTCTACCGAGCAGCAAAGATGATACACCGAGTGAAACATGTTACTAGATTCGTTGAACCTAGACATGCATATGAAAACGTGTTACAAGATCGAGGAACATGTAACCATTATCACATTGGAAATTGCACTTAAAGATTGTGTATGATTTTGAGGTCATTTAACCAATGAAATATTTTGTATAGTTATTCATTCAAGAAATCATGTTTGTAAGATCGAAGCAATGAATCAGATCACCGACATAAGAGATCTATTTATACAGCATGGGTTAAGGATAAAAGTGTGAGACATGGATATACATAAGTGTATGAAGCAAGACATGTGTGATACATGAGAAAGCACTAAGTGTTATGATTGTTATAGAGACACAGAGGTCACCGAGAAGGATTTCAAAGAACAGTCAAAGAACAGAGTAAACAGAAGGGTTTACCGAGTTACTTTATGGGTTACCGAGGTATGCTATAGGCAAGGTAATCTTATTTTGAGCACATAGAATCTACTATAACATACCAGATGTAAAGTTGCAGATAGTTGTAAAGATTTTATTGAAAATTTTTGAAGTTGTAAGAGAATCCTTTAACAGGGTAAAAGACTCTAAGTAAGTCTATAAATTGTAAAGCCTTTAACCAGGTGTAGCATTTAGATTAAGTGTTGTAAAATCCTTTAGCAAGGTAGATCTAATAGATCTTGATACTCCTAACAGGGTAAGCTATCAGAAATATCTAAACATGTAGCTCTAACCAAGCAACCTTTATTATTGCAGTAGTGAAGTTGTGGGTGCCATCCCCACCACAATTTTTCTCTCTAACCAAGAGTTTCTGCCTAACCAAAATATGTGTTATGGAGTGAATCATGTATGATTGTTATTTATTTGTTTTAGCTTTATGTTATGTTACAACAGTTTTTGGTTTATGCATAACAGTAAAGATATTGTTGATAAAAGGATTTGAAGTACTGATTCACCCCTCCCCTCTCAGTACATTAGCTTTCCATATTGGGCCTAACAATTGGTATTAGAGCTTGAATCTTGGAAAAGGGTTTAATTGCCTAAAGAGAAAGATCTTATCAATGGAAGGCTATAAACAATCTCAGAGGATTGTGTATCTGCAAGAAGAATTGGATCATGCTAATCAAGTGATTGCAGACATGCAAAGGCAAATGCAAAATTCTCTGAAAGTTAGAAGAAGATTGTCTGATGATTTGCAGGGCTCTCAAGAGCTGGTGGAACAAATTGAGACATCATTTGAGAATAGTATATCTGAAGATACTGAAGAAATGATTGGATTATAGAAAGAAAAGAACAAACGACTGGTTGATCAACTAAAAGCAATGAAAAGAGAACATGAACATTTCAACACACAGATGACTGAAAATCTTGATGCATTAAGGAAAACCGAGGATAAAGTAAGAGATCTAGAAAGAGAGAAACAACAACTTGAAGCTTTAGTATCTGATAAGAATGATGAAATCATAAGGTTGACTGGGATTCAACAAAATATGTCAGATCAACTAGGTTATGCACATCATGAAGCAAATTTGAAGGATGATGAGAATCAAGCATTAAAACTTGAAGTATCAAGGTTAACAAATGAACTTGAAATAGAGAAGAAATCCAAAGAAACATTGAAGAAGAGTTATGAAGCATCAAAGATGTTGGATGAGCAACTGAATACAAGAAGACCCAACAAAGATGTAGGACTCGGTTATAAAGGAAAAGACTCTACCGAGAAGGGAATCTGTAATACCAAGAGAGGAGAATCATCAAAGCAAGCTGGAATCAAGAAGAACATCAAAGGAAAGAATCCCATTTGTAACTACTGTGGAAATCAAGGTCATACTGCCAACATGTGCCAAATCAGAAAAGGTAAACAACCGAATGTCACTAAGTCTAATGGTTATTGTTACAATTGCAATAAATATGGTCACACATCTAACCAATGTAGGACAAAGTCTATTAAGAGTTATCAGAAGGCAAAATTCAAAGGGTTTTGTAAAAACTACAATAGATATGGACATAGTACCAAGAAGTGTTGGTTTAAGGAAAAGAACTATATGTGGTCTGCACACCGAGCAAATACTGGAAGCTACCAAACTCACAGAGATCTTAACCAACAATATGTTGCAGTACCATGGGATTATAATACAAGGATATGGTGTGAATTTTGTGGAAGATATGGACATATAAGTGCCAACTGCTTTATAAGGTTTGGAATGAACAACCAAAGATCATGGAGAAATCCTGCTATGGCATGTTTTCATTGTCACAAAGTTGGACACTTGGCTGGAGATTGCAGAGATCAACCTAGAGGAGACATTGAAGAAATAAAAGGCAAATTATAGATGATTTGGAGAAAGAAGGAAATTGTGCCAAATGAAGAAAGCACCTTACCTACCGAGTTAGGTGCACCTATTCCAAATTAATCGGTAAAGGTATGAAGGGACTACATTCTCTCAAGGTTCAATCTTAAATAGTTCCTATTTTAGTATGTACTTAATTCAAAATCTGCATAGCTAAGATGTATTAGTAAGTTTGAAATTCTATCAAAGTCTTTTTGAAGCACTATACAGGAAGCCTGCCAAGTTGGTAACTACAGGAAACCTGTCAAGTTGGTAAGTGAAGGAAGTCTGGCTACTCAGTTAAAGCGCAAAAAGGAAAGAAAGTTTAGTGGAACTGAGTGCATTTAATATTTTTGACCTAACCTGCACGAAGCCTAATAAGGTATATTGTGTACTTAAAGCATTTACACGGTCATTTTACACTTACCAAGTTTTCAAGAGAGTAGAGCAAAGCGAATCAAAGGTGATCAAACCTCCTCCAAAGCAAACTTCAAGGTATTTACATCAATCTCAACGCATTGTTTAGCTAGTTTACCGATCATATCAAGTTATTATTATCTGCTAAGTGTGAAGCGTCTACCATTTGAAAGTCTTCAAACCCTAAGGATCTTTTGTTAATTTTTATCCGAAATCTACAATGGCACCTAAGATCGAAGATCCTATTGTTGTTAAGAATGTTGAAAAGCCCTCACTGAAATACTCTCTAACTCCCAAAGTAGCATTTGAACTAGATGACAAAACCACATTTTCACTCATCTCGAATAGAGTTTTATTAGTTGAGGATGTGAGATTCTTCACCAAATGTTGAGTTGAAGAACTAGGTCACATTGAAATCAAAGACACATATGATGAATTGTGCACCGATGGTAAAATGGATAGCAAGTTTGAGCACATTAAGGTCAAGGGATTGACTGAAGCCCTAACCTATCCCTGTGTCTTCAAACCCCAATGGGTCAAGTTTGTTCTGAGCAGAGTTCATGATGACTTCATGTGGCTAGAAGAGCAACCATTTAAGATCACCAAGGAAATCATTCATTTGATCATCGGTTACCCTATTTATGATCATGCTCGAGCTCAGAAAATGATATCATAGAAGGAATTGATCAGTTTAACTAGAGTAGAATCAGATTGCAGAGGACTAAAATTAAACAATGTCACTGATGCATAACTAAAGTTTTCCATTAGAGTAATAGGTTACTATTTCTTCCAATCGGCAAGGGAAAACAGTGTACCCTGTGCAGCAGTAGACTTAGCATATAAAATTGTGAAGAAAGGTATGAAAATTGATTTATGTGAGGTGTTGCTGAAAAACCTGTTTGAGAATCTAAACACCATCAGGTTGCCAAAGAAGAACAACTTGGCTAATACACTGAAGTTTGGATCACTGCTTGTATGCATGTTTTTCTATTTTGAAAAATTCTTTCCATCAGTCGGTAAAGTTGTTTGGGAACTACACTGACCAATCACCCATCAGATCAATGACTTCATCAAGAAGCTAGGTGATAATTTTAATGATATTATGGATGATTATTTCAGCAAGTTTCAGGAAAGGATGCATAACAGGTACCAGATTCCACCCCAACTAGTGGAGAAATACAAGGATGAGATATGTTTTGAAGTGGACACTGATTACTGTTATGTGAATGTTGTGGAACCAAGAAATCAATCTTTGCCACCTATGGGTTACGAGATTGATTTTGACCTCACACAACAACAAATAGATGCATTTCTTACATTACCAAGGCATGCTACCGAGCTTAGGTATGGAACATATGAAGAAGTGAAGGAAAAAGTAAAAATGAGCATTGTAGTACCCAAAGCTACAAGGAAGGCAACAAAGATGATAAAGGCATTAACGGAGAAATTTGGAAAAGATTCTTCCTCCACACCTATCAAAGGCACTATAGCCATTACCGAACAGGAATCTGAAGCCCAAGAGGTAGCTATAACACTGAGCACCGAATTGCCTAAGGGAAAAGTGTTGAAAAGAAAGAAACAGGATACATCAAAGGCCTCACCGACTCCTCCAGCAAAGCGACCTAACACAAGAGCATCTGCAGCTTCACTGAGTAAGAAACCAAAGATTGTTACTGTTCCAAAGGTAACCAAAACTTACAAGAAATCTACTTGGAGACTCATTTTGTCAAAAGAGTCTAGTGACACCAAATCTAAGGATACAAGCAAATTACAGATTGTCAAGAGCAAGAAGGTAAATGTACATAGTGTTGAAATTTTTTGTGATAATCTGAAGCAATATGGTGGATTTGGAGGATTCAGATATGTTAAGTATGAATCCAGATTTGTTGATGAAAAGAGACAAATAGAAGAAGCTATCATCTGCACACTTCTAAAATTTTGATTGGTCCCATTGGAAGTATCTAACTCTCTTCCAAAAGAATTATATGTGCATATTGATAACAGGTGGAAATATGACCTGGACTCGAAAAAATAGACTAGAGAAAGAAGTCTTGTACATCTCTTTCCTGACATGTCGGTAGATGAGATCAAGGAACATCTAAAAAACTGCCAGACACAATTTAGAGTCAAGCAAAAGGCCTTGAAACTAATGAATGGCCTATATATTGAAGTGGAGAAGGAAACAAAAGAATAGTGGCAGGAAATCTTTCAACTCAAGGATGCTTGTGAGTAAGCTGCAGTTGAAATAGTTGATGTCACCAAACAAGACCCTGATGTCACTGAGCAAGACCCTGCTGACACCATACAAGTAGATGAAGATATCATGGATACAGAGGCACCTGAACACGAAATGATAGAAGGGAACGCTTATGCCCAACTTGTATCCAGTGAATTAGTTTTGGAACAAGTTCAGCCCTATCCTCTGGTCAATCAACCTATCTCAACCGAGGTCCCTTAGGATACAGAAAAAGGTACCGAAGGTCACAAGTCTACAACAGGAGAAGGTACTTCTCAAGAACAGACCTCACAAGCACCTTCTAGCACTGAAAATGTTGCAACTGAGACACCTAGTACTGAGACACCAAAGGACACCACAGAGGCTAAAGAAACCGACCAAAGTGTTGCCTCTACTGAGCAACCTACCAAGGGTCATCAAGCCTCACAAGCCATTGCCTTAGTTCAATCGGTGAAAGGTAAAGAAAAGAAGATGAAAAAGCATAGTTTCAAAGTGGATTTGTCAAAACCAATAGTGTTGCCCAATGTTGATATATCCAAATTAAAGGGGAAAGCACTCATTGATTTTGGTGAACTATGCAAAGCGGAATAGGAAAAACAAATGGCCATACAAAAGAAAAATAAAGTACTTCAGAAGGTGAAGACACTATTATTAGATATGCTACTTGCAACTATAGTGTCAACCGATGCAACCATCCATATTCAACTGGATGAACTCCTTAATCAGATAGAGATATCTGGAGTCGATGCATCTGAATATTTGAGCAAGTTAAAGGACAAGGAGCTCACTGGAAAAATGATTCAAGAAGTATAGAAAGCTATTGCTATTGGCAAAGTTAAACTTGTCAAATTTATTGTTGAGTTCTCCCCTCAACTCAAGCACATTCTTTATTTATTTCAAAAACTCTATACATTCTCTTTATTTATTAAAGACATCAAGAATAAAATAGAAGCAATTGAGAAAGAGATCACCGATCTCTCTTAGAAGTTGACCACTAAGCGTAATTCCATTCAAAAATTTTATACCAAGCTACAATAACTCATGGCTCAACAATTGGACCTAAGAAATGAAGAACACAAGATAAGGATGGACATAGTGACACTTCAAACATTATTCCTTCCTCATCTTTCATCTATCCAAGAGCAGATTAATAAGGCTACATCCCTATCCACTCAACAAGAGGGAAGCACATTAGATGGACTCATTTCACTATTAGCTGACATTACAACTTAGAATTCACTCATGGACAGTGTTAAAGATGCTCTCTCTGTTGCTCTCACTGATGCCCCAACAAAGTACAAATTCATTTTTGACCAGTTGCCACCACCGAATGGTAACTAAATTTTGATGTTTGTCAAAAAGGGGGAGTGATATAGCATTCAAAGTATCAAACAAAAGGAGTGTAGTATACAGGGGGAGTATATACCGAGCAAAATAGAGTATTCAAATATAGTGAACCGAATAGTTATCACAGAATATTGATCACCGGGCATGCAAAATTAGAATTATATACAGTATATTGATAAGGGGAGTATATCTGAATATACTATTTCATTGACAAATGTATATACTATCAGTTTAGTCAAATTTTTTAAGTATATAGATTATTGAGTTATGACTTTGAAAGTAGTTTTGTCAAACATCTCAACTAATGTCAAAAGGGGAGATTGTTACTACTTATCAAGTTGCCATTAGTTTTATATCCAAAGTCATTCTATATACTCTAGTTGGTTACTACTACCAAAATATTCAGTCTGTAAGCACAGTGCAGTCGGTTATAAAAGAAACTAGTCTTAGAGCCCAGTATACATCGAGCTGTCTACCGAGTATCATTCTATGTCTACCGAGCAGAAAAGATGATACATCGAGTGAAACATGTTACCAAATTCATTGAACCTAGACACACATATGAAAACATGTTACAAGATCGAGGAACATGTAACCATTATCACATTGGAAATTGTACTTAAAGATTGTGTATGATTTTGGGGTCATTTAACCAATGAAATATTTTGTGTAGTTATTCATTTGAGAAATCATGTTTGTAAGATCGAAGCAATGAATTAGATCACCGACATATGAGATCTATTTATACAACATGGGTTAAGGATAAAAGTGTGAGACATGGATATACATAAGTGTATGAAGCAAGACATGTGTGATACATGAGAAAGCACTAAGTGTTATGACTGTTATAGAGACATAGAGGTCACCGAGAAGGATTTCAGAGAATAGTCAAAGAATAGAGTAAACAGAAGGGTTTACCAAGTTACTTTATGGGTTATCGAGGTATGCTATAGGCAAGGTAATCTTATTTTGAGCACATAGAATTTACTATAACATACCAGATGTAAAGTTGCAGATAGTTGTAAAGATTTTATTGAAAATTTTTGAAGTTTTAAGAGAAGCCTTTAACAGGGTAAAAGACTCTAACTAAGGCTATAAATTGTAAAGCCTTTAACCAGGTGCAGCATTTAGATTAAGTGTTGTAAATTCCTTTAGCAAGGTAGATCTAATAGATCTTGATGCTCCTAATAGGGTAAGCTATCAGAAATAGCTAAACATGTAGCTCTAACCGAGCAACCTTTATTATTGCAGTAGTGAAGTTGTGGGTGCCATCCCCATCGTAGTTTTTCTCTCTAACCAAGAGTTTCTGCGTAACCAAAATATATGCGTTATGGAGTGAATCATGTATGATTGTTATTTATTTGTTTTAGCTTTATGTTATGTTACAACAGTTTTTGGTTTATGCATAACAGTAAAGATATTGTTGATAAAAGGATTTGAAGTAATGATTCACCCCTCCCCTCTCAATACATTAGCTTTCCATATTGGGCCTAACAATACTTTTTCATCTCTTCATGATATGCCAACAATATCCCCCTTTGGCCTTGATGGCAATACTCAATGTATCATTTCTCAGTATCTATACCATGCTCAATAGCATATACCAGTTGTCATATACTGGTTCAAAGATCACAACCACCACCATCTGGACTAGTCAATGTGTACTCTGCCATATATCTTCATCATCAGATATCTTCTCCCCCATACACCAGATATCTTTTCCCCTATCATATAACTTCTCCCCCTTTGACAACAATGCCAAAGTGGAGGCACAAGCTTCCATACTCCACTATGCTACTCCCCCTATGGAGTAGTATCCTTCAACACATCAACCTTGTAGGATTTGTCATTGTGGTACCTGATTGATGTGGAGCACACAACTTTAGTTTACTTCATAAAGGGGTAGAATCCCTAATTCACCTCTCAAATAGGTAAATGTAGTCTTTTGTAAGGGCTTAGTGAATATGTTTTCTAGTTGCTCCTTACTGGAAACATGTTCTAATACAACCTCTATGTTTTGAACCTTTTCTCTCAAGAAATGATACTTGAGTTGAATATTCTTTGTCCTAGCATGCAATACCATATTTTTGGAAATATTGATTGCACTAGTATTATCACAGAAAATACTTACCGGTTCAGATATAAGTACTTTGAAGCCATTCGGTACATGCTTCATCCAGATTGCCTGAGTGCAGTTCATAAATGCTGCCACATATTCTCCTTTAGTTGTAGATTGAGAAATATAGCTCTGCTTCTTGCTTGTCCAGGACACTAGTCTTCCACCAAGAAAGAATGTTCCATCAGTTGTGCTCTTCCGATCATCCACATTATCTACCCAATCTACATCGGTAAACACTTTGAGATTAAAATCACCATTGTATGGATACCACAATCCATAATCAACTGTCCCCTTTAGGTATCTAAGAATCCTCTTGACTGCTACCAAGTGGGATTCTCTTGGACTTTTCTAAAAAAGAGATACTATGCCCACTACATGAGCAATATTTGGTCTATTGTGCACCACATACTACAGCTTACCGATTAGTGAATGATACTCCTTCTCATTCACCAATGTTGAATCATCCTCCTTAGTCAATTTATATCCGGTCACCATCGGTGTACCAATCAGTTTGTTCTCCTCCATACCAAAGGTCTTCAATACCTCTTTGACATACTTGGATTGGGTAATGAAGATTCCTTCTTTCATCTGCTGAATCTGTAGGCCTATGAAGAACTTTATCTCTCCAATGAGAGACATTTCAAAATCTTTCTTCATTTCATTTGCAAATGCATGGCTCATTTCATCATCTCCTCCAAAGATTATGTCATCTACAAACACTTCACATATCAGAATTTGATCACCTTTGGATTTTAGGTATATGTTACTATCCTCACTTGTTCTCTGAAATCCTATTTTCACAAGATGAGAGTGTAACCATTCATACCATGCCCTTGGTGCTTGTTTCAATCCATACAGGGCCTTGTGTAATATACACACCATGTTACTATCTTGTGATAAGGCAAACCCATCCGGTTGCTCAATATACACTTCCTCTTCTAGGATTCCGTTCAAGAACGTAGACTTCACATCCATCTGGTATACCTTAAATCCCTTGAATGCTGCAAATGCATGTAGCATTTGGACACCTTCTAGTCTAGCCATAGGAGCAAAGGTTTCTCCATAGTCTTCTCCCTCTTCTTGAGCATATCCCTTGCATACAAGTCTTTCCTTGTTCCTTACAACTGTGCCTTCTTCATTTAGCTTATTCCTGAAGACCCATTTGGTACCTATTACATTCTTGTGTTTCAGTCTGGGTACAAAGGACCATGTTGCATTCTTTTCTATCTGGTCTAGCTCCTCTTCCATTTCCTTTATCCAGACTTCATTGGTAAGTGTCTCCCTAGTGGTCTTAGGCTCAAATTCAAAAATCATGCAAGAGTTCTCTTTCACCTTTCTTCTTGTGAGTATCCCTGCATCTTTATCTCCTATGATCTACTTCGGGTCATGATGTAGTTTCACATATCTGGGAATGACTCTAGCTGGTTCTACTTGCTTTTCCCCTTCTTCTTCATCTCCATCTTATTCTTCACCTGCTATAGCTTCTATCGGTATAGGAACACTAAGGTCTTTACTTGTTTCTTTCTTAGCTGGTTCCTAGAAGGCTACACCTGGTTCATCTTCCAGTTCTCGTTGCAGGTTTCCTCAGGCTACTCAGGGGATTCATCAACCCTGACATTGATACTCTCAACAATTTTTTGAGTCCTATTATTGTAGCACTTGAGAGCTTTGCTCTTAGTGGAATATCCCATAAATATTCCTTCATCACATTTAGCATCAAACTTTCTCAAATGCTCACCTCTCTTGATGTAACACTTACTACCAAATACTTTAAAGTAACTCATAGTGGGAGTCTTTCTGGTCCAATACTCAAAAGGGGTCTTAACTTTACCTTTCTTGATGAGTACCTGGTTCATAGTAAACACTGCAGTGCTCACCGCTTCTCTCCAAAAAGTGTGAGCAACCTTTCCTTGGATCAGCATAGTTTTGGCCACTTCAACTACAGTCATGTTATTCCTTTCTACTATGTCATTCTGTTGCGGTGTCCTTGGGGAAAACAACTGCCTCTTGATGTCATTCTCTTCATAGTACTTGTTGAGTTCATCAGAAGTGAATTCACCTCCTTGATCGGTTCTAAGACACTTTATTATTTTGTCACTCTCCTTCTCAACCAATGCTCTAAAGGCTTTGAACTTTCCAAATGTCTCAAACTTGTCTTTCAAGAATGTGACCCATATCATTCTTGAGCAGTCATCGGTAAGAATCATGAAATACCGATCTCCCTGAATACTTCTTGTTTTCATAGGACCAAATAGATCAATGTGCACAAGATCAAGTAAGTTCTCTGTTGAAAAAGACTTACCTTTGAATGTTGAGGAAGACATCTTCCCAAGTTGACATTCTTTGCATAAAGCATTCTCCAGTTTGTTCAGCAAAGGCAATTCTCTTACTGCTTTGATCTTACTAGCCTTTACAATATTATCAAAGTTCATATGATAAAGTCTCCTATGCCATATCTAACTATCATCAAACTTAGCCATCAAACACCAACTAATCTTGGCATTCAGCTGAAATAAGTTACCTCTAGTCTACTTACTGGTGGCAATAAGTTCACCACTCTTTCCAATTATACTGTAGACTCCACCTTTGATCTCCAGAATGAGTCCTTTGTCATTTAGCTGAGCAACATTCAAAAAGTTGTGCTTAAGACCTTCTACCTAGTAGATATCAGCCATACTACTCTTTCCATTCAATGAGATGGATCCTTTACCTTTTACCAAGCAAGGTGCATCGTTGCCAAATCTGACAACACCTCCATCATATTCTTCTAGAGACAGAAAATTTCCCCGATCACTAGTAATGTGGTGAGAACAACCACTATCAATAATCCACTCATTAGAGTTGCTAATGTGAGAGTGAAGTGCTTTCTTATCAGACACTTCTTCCTTTACAACTACAAACACTATGTCCGCATTCTCTTCATCCTCAGATTCTTCATCAGTAACACCTTCATCCACTACAACAATACAATTTCTTCTATTTCCTCCTTTATACTTTATAAACCTCTCTGGTTTATCCTTATTATCATTGTTAGGATAGTTAATAGCTATATGTCATATCTTATTGTAGGAAAAACATTTTAAAGGAAGCTTACCTTTGTATTTTCTGGTGCCTTTTGGAAGTCTCTTGGCAAGAAGAGCTTCAAACTCCATCAAAATATCTTCATCATCCATATCTCTGCATTGCCTGGATTCATAACTGGTACTTACTTCTTTTCCTTTTCAGGTTGGTACAACAGATGCTCTAAAGGCTGACTTGGTCTTTTGAACACTGTCATCATAGCTATTCAACTCATATGTAGTCAACTTTGCAATGATAGAGTCTAAGGATACCTTGGTTTTGTTAGCTCCTGAATAGCAACAACTCTGATTGCATAGACTGGTAACAATGATCTCAAAACTTTACTGACAATGGTGGCATCTTCCATTGTTCCACTAGTGCTCTTGATATCTCCAACCACAGTCTTGATCCTTATGCCATATTGCTAAATGGTTTCCCCTTCAACCATACTCATGTCTTCAAATTTTCTTCTAAGGCTCTCTTCCTTAGCTTGTTTGACATAATCATCACCATCATAAATGGTTTCTAGTGTGTCCCATACATCCTTAGGAGATTTCTTATCTTGTACACCAATGAACTCAATATCAGACAGGCTGCTAATAAGGGCTTCCATGACTTGACCATTTTCTTGAATTTCTCTTTTTTGATCATCAGTTAGAGTGCCAATGGGGATTACATAGACATTCTCAGCATAGCTCCAGTTTTGAGCACCCAAACTCTTGATATAAATATTCATTCTGTCCTTCCATGTTTTGAAGTTATCCCTATTGAACTTAGGACCTTCCCTCTTCATCACTACGACAAGATCTTTTACCTCAAGTGGTTAAGCTTATATCATCGAGGACCTGGAGTTGCTCTGATACCAATTGATGAATAATGATGAACAACAAATACCCAAATTGGTATTGAGAGGGGGGGGTGAATCAGTTGATACAAAAACTTCTCCACAACTTATCAAGTTAAAACAATGCTAATTGGTTGTCTTCATTACTGAACTTAACCATGGCAATACCGGTTAAACACAGTAAGACTTCAGACAACTTAAACCAGTAAAATTGAATACTTCAAATATCATTCAACACTTGATAACTACTTCACCCATATACATATGCATGTGTTGTATCAGTAATACCATCACCATTAGCTTTGCATGCATAATCACTTAAACAAAGAATACTCAATCATCACATGAAACATGCACAACTCAAAACACACAGATTTCTCATGTGGAAACCGAAATGGGAAAAACCAGAGTGGGGATGAATACCCACAAGCTTATTTTGAACTCTTTTGAAGCTCGCTTTGTTAGGAGCCTAGTCTGGTTAAAGACTTTACAATAAGGTTCTACTAGGAACTGACCTTGTTA
The DNA here is from genome assembly GCF_030272615.1 of Cryptomeria japonica. Lineage (NCBI taxonomy): Eukaryota > Viridiplantae > Streptophyta > Pinopsida > Cupressales > Cupressaceae > Cryptomeria > Cryptomeria japonica. The sequence continues at coordinate 617,464,599 of NC_081408.1, read as the reverse complement.
AAGATCATCAGGTTAAGGGATGGATATATACCCTATTAAAGGTTGAAACCCTGTTAAAGGTTACCTCACTAGAGGATTTAAAGAACTCAATGAACTTGAGTCACTTGGTTAGAGGATTTACAACAAGCCTATTAAAGCTACCCGGTCAAGGGATTTTCCTTCTGTTGAAATGATTAGAAGTCAACAGGTAAAGCTTTTGATATGATAACAACACTACTTGCTAAGGCAGATCCTTTTCAACTCCTATCCTCTGTAATCACGCTATGTAGGTTTCACACTCTGGTTTGGCAAGAATCTCAACATGTAGACACAAAAACAACATTTGTCAACAAAAACAATATCAAAACTCATCGACCTTATAGACAATAATTAGGTCGGTAACATAAACCCTAAACCCTAAGTATTTTAGGTTTACAATTACAAGCGGTCCAATCCTGACCGTCCAAACACTTTGCATAGAATAAAACAATCTTAAATAGATCACAAGTCACTCTGCATCGTCCGATCTTCACCGCATCTGGAGAACGGTAACCCATCACATGTTCTTCATACACCGCTCAGAAAATCACACATTCCCGAGGTAGGCATTCAATGCATTCGATCTCCACGCACAAAATCCTCAAGGAAATCCTTTACGTGCACAAAACTGACGTGGCATCCTGATTCTTATTCTTAATGTTCATAAAACACCATCGGTTTTAGTGCACAGATCATACCGGAAACCTTAAAACTGAATAGAGACTACCAACTAGTAGTAACACTTAGTGAACCCTGACACCGGTCCACTCCATCCTGGTTAACCAAAACCGCTTCCAATCTTCATACTGGTGTACTCGCTTGAGCACATATTGACATCAATGACAACATACTTTGTCACCGCTTCATCATATGCCAACAAGATGTATGGTCATTATGTTTTCCTAGGAATAATGAGTGATCAACAGCTTCAAGGTCAGCCTAGAAGGGTGTTCATCCCTGAGGGGTATAGATCTTTGAGTTTCAACAACATTGAAGGGTACCCACATCCCTTCCCCATTGAGTTTAAGGATCAAGTGCCTTTGTTTCATGCACATGGATCTAAGTCAGCACTATACCAAATTCAGTCATTCAGGGAGTTTGTTGAAGACTTTCAATTTTGTAAAGAAGATATTGTCATGCAGTTCTTGTTAGACATAATGTACCAATGAGAGGGGTGAATCTGTGGTTCTCAAACATTTTCCTTTAGCTGTCCTATGTGAGTATACTAGTTATCAGATCTAACTCAATGAAGACTTACCGGTTAGAGAGGAGACCAACACAAAAGCAATCACACACAAAGGGAAATCACATAACACTAGCATATACGAGGAAAACTCAAGATGGGAAAAAAATCAGTGAGAAATGCTGCTGGAGACTAGTGCTCCAATCTAGCCTCATAATGAATCTTCGATTACAATGTTTAGGGAACCAACCCAAGGAGCACCAACCCCTGATTTCAGGGCACCAACCCAAGGAGCACCAATCTCTGATTTAGGGCACTAACCCAAGGAGCCACAACCCCTGCACCAAGCTACAACTCAGTGAATACAAAGAATAATCATTTACAAGTTAATAGCCTTGTTACAAATGAATTTTGTAACACTTCTACAAATCTCTCTATTGGATCTCTTGTCTAGGTCACTGTCAATTATCTCTCTCTGTCGGTTCTCTCTATTGGTTGCCTCTTCTCTCAATGGATCTGCTGCTCTCCACCGGTTCTATCTTCTGTCGGTTCCTTCTTTCCTACTTTACACTCTCCTGCGACTCTTCACTATTGGGTTGGTCACCATCGGTTACCTCACTATTGTTGGTTGAACTCTTCAACCCTAGAATCTCTCACACTTAGTCTCTCTTCAAATATGCATTGAGTACTTGACTAATCTTCTCTCAAATGCAAGAACCCTCTCTCACTCAACAGGTTTTTAGTTGCTTTAACCTCACCGGTTAAACCTTTTCCAAAACCTATTATCGGTTGTCTCCCTGCTTCTTGATCTCTATAATCCTTTGTAGATATCACACTCCATCTACTTCTCTATTTGGCCTTGTGCATCACTTGGAAGCATCTCTCTCTCAGGCATCATCAAATTTCTCTTTTGCCCGCTTATTTGTATTAAAACATTCCCACCAAAAGAAACATTCAAACTTGGTGCCTTAGGGTTTCTTCCACAGATCATGAGGCACATTGAATCCAATCAGATCTCATTCTATCTGAGCTCCAAGACAACTATCTGATCATCACCACCATTAATGTGCCTTCCAATACATGTTTTCTATGTTTAGCAACCACGGATAGTCGGTTGGCGAGACACAAGATCAATCACCATAAATGGTTCTGCAAATTTCATCACCAACCTCATCTTTCACCTAGACACTCTGCATCGTTTAATGCATCCCATCAATCACCTCTATTCGACCTTCCTCGAGCCACACACCTCTGCCACACCTTTGCAACTACTCCCATGATTTACAAAGTCTACAATTAATGTCGACCAACTCTATAATAACTTCGTCAGTGTACACTCCATCTACCACTACATGCATGTCCGCCACCTTGACTCCATGTGGCACCTTTCTCAACATCAACCTTAGCTTGGACCTCTATGTCGGTTCAGACAGGATCACCGACCAAACACTCAACTTGTCTTTCTTTTCTGCTAGTTCACTAACCCTGTTGGTATCTCACACTTTATCAGTTACCCTTCATGTCCACACATTGTTGATCTGTCAGTGGAACCCCTTAACTAGTCGCCAAACATGTCTATCCATAGCATGCACATTCTCATCAGGTAGGAGCACATCACTTAGCCTCTTTTCTCTCTTATTAATTCTCATTCTTATCGGTAGGCATCTTGATGACACCATGTCATCAACCTTCAGTTGTTTCCATATGGGGCATCTACATGTCAGTTACATACTCTCTTTGTAGCTACTCCACTTTGCCTTCTGCATCATCAGACCGAACACTATCCTAGCCAGTTTGTCAAGTTGACAAACTCATCAATTCTTTACTCTTCTTTTTTTGTCTCAGTGGCATAACATGCCTTCTATGTCGGTCCAATGCATATCCCTAATTTCATGCACTTGAGGCATCCCTTTGATTTACCAGTAGTTTCGGTATCTACCTTCAAACTTATGCCTTTACCTCTTCTTCCTTATCTCATAGAACTATAATGTACACTATGCATAATAGGAGATAAGCTCAACTTACCAGTGGAAGTGAATCCTTGTCATTTGCATCCTATAATACACTCATGTGTCTTCCCTGTTTGTACAACATACCTTCAAACAGGCATAGGTGATTTAGTTGGGGCACATTCACTGTCAGTTATCTCTTCACATGGTGACTACATCTTCATCCGATGGGAGTCTTGATGTTCTGTATCCACTCAGCATAACAGTGACCTGTACATTCTTCTCCTCCTATGTTGATGTGATTTAGGTAACATTCTTCCTCTTCATCATAAACAACAGCTCAAGCACCTCACTCATCTTGCCAGTTGTCAACCACTCACTTGGTTAGTTTATCTTTTGTATGTCAACACATCACTTAGCAGTTGAAATCTTATCCTTACCGGTGATAGACTATACTGGTAACATGTCCACATCATCCACACAAGTCAAACACTAACTTGTGTACTAGTGACTCCAGTGGCCATTCCTTTGAATGACATTCTACTTCTTTTCCGGTGACCAACAACACTGGTTGACATCAATGAATTCATGTCAACAATACTCCCATGTTGGTTGTCTTTCTATACCGGTTGACATCAATGACAACACAATGCCAACAATCTCCCCCTTTGGCATTGATGTCAACACATGTAGTATCTGACATAGTACATAAGGTTTCTCCTCCTTTGACAACAATGGCAAAGGGCACTATTAGGATATCATTCCTCATTGTATCTACCTGGTACTGACATAAATATTTCTCCTCCTTTATCTTTATCGGATGCATCTCCTCTTTTGATACCAATTGTTACAATTTCTCAAGTTACAACTCTTGAGATGGAGGACTCAACCATCAACTCACACCAATTGCTCAGCTACAAAGTGTATATACAAACCAAAAGCCTTTGCATATACAAGTCTGAGACCAATTGTAGGCACATGTGTTAGTGAACAAAACTCACCTACCAGTCAGACTGCATCATCTCCCCTTGATATGCAGAAGCCATTTTGACCCCGAAATGCTGAAACCAAGTGTTGAGACTAACACTAATACCAATTGTATCTCTTTTGATACCAAATACATATTCTCTTGTGCAGGTAACTTTCTCTCTTATCATGAAACACTCCTGGTGGTCTAGTTGATTTCAATTGAATAGGCATTGAAACATCTCACAAAATCGGATACCTCCAAAACACAACCATAGACACTTGCACACCCTCTGTGTCTAGAAAGTCTGATACACATCAAAAAACATGGTTGTCAACTCCCCCTGAGTCATACATTTCAGGTCCATACTATTGGTCAAGTCCAAGACCAGAACTCCAAACTTCACTATGTATTAGTTAAGTTGTGTGTATGTGATCATCCGATGATCTTTTAGTTCTATTATATCCACCACAACCTATGACATGATCCTGGATCTTCACAATGCCATACAATATCATCATCATGCCATGAAATCAAACCGATTAGCAGAAAAACATGTATGGCTACATGATCAATAACCGGGCCAACATATGTCATTTAGGTCTTCATCAACACCACCTAAGACATAACTTCCCATTCCATGTTACCGAGGCTAATGCAATGATCTCCAACCTTATTTTCTTACATAACCTATAAGTACCTATTAGCATTCATGCCAGTAACATCTTGCACATACCGATTTCCTGTACCAGTTCATCATCATTACCAGAGCACCTTCCTATGACTACTGACATTTTGTGTCACAATGTATCTAATTTCAATTGTTAATCTCCATTTATTGACACATGTAGTAGTGATCCAACTCTGCTCTGTAGGTGTGTAGCCAAGGCAGGCACTACACACACTTATCCTCTCATTTACATCCTTCATACTGACAACATCTTGTTCTTCCAAGTGCCCTTCTTCACTAAGGGGGTGAATGATCTAGTCAATATGTTACTCCCCCTGAGGTATTGCATCTCCTTTAGGCCTTAGGAGATATCACCTATGCATTGAATGCATAGTGTTAGTCCATGGTTGCATCCTCTTGCTTCTTCCTCCATACCTTCTTGGTCTCATTTTTCTTCCCATTTTTAGTCATGGGAGCAGGTATTACCTTCTTCTGGTGATGGGTCCTTTCATTTTCGGAATTTGTATCACAACCAGAAGTAGTGCTATAGTAGCACACAACATCCATCCCAACTTCATGATTGGGGAATCTCTTAACATATAGGTTTGACCATCTTCTTCTAGTCATGTTGTTGTGACTAGCAACTGAAACCAGTGGACCTCTTGAACCTGCAAGAACATTTCTCCTTTGACTCCATGCAGGTCTCTGACTTCCATATGCTCTATATCCATTTTTATGTTGAGCATAGTTGCTATACCTACCTCCATATGACTACAAGTTCCTTTTCCTACATTCAAACTCTCTATCGCCAATTCCATTGCAGTTATAACAAACATTATTTGCATAAGCGGGAGAGGCGATATGCATGTATCTACCTGGGAGAGGCAATATGCATGTATCTATTAGGGTTCTCATAGATACTGAGAAGGGGGGGTGAATTAGTATCTGACTGGTAATGTAATTTTCTTAAAACTGAATATGTAGAATATAAAGTAACAGTATATTGGTATGCAAGAATTAATGCAAATAACAAAATCAAAAGCATCCACATGAAAAGAACACCATAACACAAGATGTTTAATGAGGAAACCTAGTGTGGGAAAAATCTCGGCGGGATTTGTGACCCACAATATTCACAACCTGGCCAATAAGAGAATATTACTTACAATAGGAGCCTGCACATGCAGGAAGGCCAACTGCCTAGAGCTCACTGCTCAACAAGAAGTCACACTGACTTACAATGAGGATTTACACAAATCCAATATTCTGTACTGCTTTACAATAGCATCTTCAATGCCAGATTCAGTACCGGTTCTTGCTCTGTTCTTTACATATACCCTTGACCTACAATTCGCACATTAGGTCTGCCTTATAATTTATTTATTATGTTCTATCCATATCTTACAAATGCCTACAATGATCTCTTTTATATACAAGAGTCATTTTACAATTTTGCCAAGTCGGCTTACAATGATAAACAAAATATTACATATCAAAAATCATGTCGGCCTTTGTGTCAATATACATATTTCCTTCTGTGTCGGTGTACATCTTCTGTGCCAGTGTACATCTTTTGTGCCGGTGCTGGTGTAGATTGATTTTGTTGATGTCGGAGCACTGTTGTTTGAGTAATGCTTTGCTGGTATAATGTCTTGCCGGTGCCATAGGATTGCAAGGTTTCCTGTGTAATGCTTTGCCAGTATAATGTCTTGTGGGTGCCATAGGATTGCAAGGTTGCCATCAATGACAAAAAATTCAATCACACATAATGTCTCATTGGAGTGTCTATATGCGAACAATCTCCCCCTTTGGCATTGATGGCAACACTCATGAGAAATTTCAAAAAGATATCAAAAATGTGTATACCAAAAATGTTTACCAAAAATGTGAGAGCTCCCCCTGAGCATGTGATCCCTGTGTTTTGAATTTTCTCATCTACTACTCCCCCTTTGGCATCAATGACAAAGGTTAGTAGATTTGTAGTTGTACCAATTCATAACCTCAACCTTGTAGTTGGGTAGTTATTATCTAAAGAATATCTCCCAAAATTAAGTTTATACCATCCATAAACTTCTTGCTCTCCTTTATTGCTATCTCAGTTCTGTGTATTGTACCGGTGAGATGCTGCAAGTGCTCTACCGGTGTTTTGCTACCCTGTGTTAGTGCCTCTAAGATTTCCTTATGCAGAGATGCTAAATAGTCCAATCTTGGACTTAGTTTAGATCTCAAAAAATTTTCCTTGTTTATTATTTTCTCTTTTTCTCTTTCTAATTTGAGCAATTTTTCCTCAAAATTTGTTATCTTTTCCTCAAAAACTAATAATGTATCGAGTGAGTTAACAAAATTATCAGCAAGTTTATTGATCTCTTCCTGTACCTTGCTCATCTTTTTGTCTACATCCATGGTCAAAAATTTTATCTTACAGGTGTCTTTATACAGAGTTTTGTGCTCTTTCAATAAATTGCACAGTTTCGGTAGAAGTGTGTCAAATTCCCTATTACACTTCTTTATTCCTTCCTCAAAGAATTTTTGTTTCTCTTTTTCTACACTTTCCTTTACAGTTTCTACCTTTGTTTGCTCAAAATTTCCAGAAATATATTTACAAAGTGTATCCAACTGGCCTAAAGAATCTTTGTTGGCTATATTACAATTTGGAGCTATTAATTTCAAAACTGGAATTGAATCATCTATTTCTTTATAGACTTGTGAGCTATAATAAGTTATTTTCTTCATAGAATCGAGCAATACCTCTATTACATTTGATGGTGACCTAGTAAACTGAGTGCCGGTAGAAGGGACCATGCTGGTATTGACCTCTGGTAGGTCTGTTTGTGTCTCCACAGTTTTTCCTGCATCATTTCTTACCGGTGGCATCTGTTCTGGAGCCTTTAGCTCTATTGGTTGCTCTGTTTATGTTCCAGATTCCCTCTTTTTCTCTGAATCTGCTGTTGGTTTCTCTTGGTTTCCTGTTGTCGGTTGCTCTTTATTATCAGATTTATCTGTGGTATCCTTATCTACCACTATGTTGATTTTTTGAGTATCAACATTCACAGTATATAGGACTTCAGGATTAGGATTGTTATCCTCTGTGTCCATGCTCTCAGCTGCTAGTTGATCTTCTACAATTATTTTTACTAGTGAAGTATTTAAAGGAGGTGGGGGTAAGTTGTCTCTAATCTTAATACTTGGTGGTCCACCAACTTTACCTTTCCCTTTGTCCTTTTGATATACCAGAATGGGCTTAAGATTCATATATTCTTCTTGTTTTTCTTTTTCAACCAAGAATCTATCCCAACCATCTTCTGTTTCAGTTGAAACTTCAGTAACTCTACCTACCATTAATGATATTTGCCAGTGTGCAGTGGAAAAGACTGTCCGGTTGGCCTGAGCTATCAAATCATGAATTTCCTTAGGTGAGTTGGCCGGGTATACTGCAAGTAATTTTTCTATTTTAATTTTCTTATCCAACTCAATTATTCCTTGCCTTCTAGCCTCAAGTCTTTTATATAATTCATCAAAAAAATTTTATACATGTCCATGTGTAGTATGACACTTTCCTGAACTTGTCCTTTCTCATCTTTTGATAGGGTGTCATAGATTTTCCCTATGTTTTTCAATTTACCTTCCCCTGTGATTTCAATCAATAATATGTCAAAAGGGGCCAAGTCAGTGTCTGTCTTCTTCTTCCTTTTGGGGGTCAGCTTTTTCTTAGGTGTGGCTTTCTTGACTGGAGACCTTACAGCTTGTTGCTTCTATCTTGTCCTTCTAGGTGAAGGAGTGGATACCGGTGAGGGGTCTCTTTTCCTAACAACTCTTTTGAAAGTTGCTGGCATATCTCCTTCTGAGGAGGTATCTACCGGTGATAGATGAGTTTCAGGCTGTTGGGCTACCAACTCTTCTTCTGTTATGTCGGTTTTCTTTAATACATCATCTTTTAAGGCTTTTTCTTGCCTGCTTCCTTTCCTCACAGATGCCTCAACTTTCTTTACTCTCTTTTTAGATTTAATTTGACTTTCAATGTGCTCAGCACTACCAAATACTTCTTCCTTTGGTTCATTGGAGGCTTCTAGAAGTTCTTTGGCATAAGTTTCCACTATGTGGTCGTCTATTTCATACCCCATTTTTGTAACCCAGATTGTTCTTGGGATGACTGCTTCCATCCAGATCTCATCCTTTTTGATTAAAAAACATATGTCATCCTTATATTTGTTGACAATTTCCTGTGATAGTTTGATCCCCTTATTCATTTTGACCTTTAGTGCTTGAAAATACTCATGGATATTCTTTTCTTTGTTTTCACCCATGTTGTTGAATAAGTCAGACAATTGTTTTCCTACCGGTATGTCAAATCCAAAATCCTTGTTGCCTATACCAGGAGCCTGTTTGGTTATATGTAGCATTAAGAATACAAGTAAATTTCCAAATCTAAAGGTTCCTTTCTTATCCTTCTTGATTTTTGCTAAGTTGTCAATTAACTAATCTTTTAACCATTCACAGATATCAATTTTCACATTGTTCTTAACCATGTCATGAGCAATTTTTATGCATAAACTGGAAACAAAGTTAAGCCTATTTGCATGAGTTGCTTTGTAACCTAGAATCATGCTAATGAATCTCACATTTGTATCAGTCACATCATTAACCCTCAATGATCTTTTGTCGGATGTTGCACCAATTAATTTCATTAGTAGGTCATTGGAGACCTTGGTTTTGTCGGGTCTGGTACCAGTGGAAGGTAACCCTGTTACTGCTTTCACAGCTACCTTTGTAATTTTATGCACTGAGTCATGCCAAAAGAATGAGCCATGTTCCTTGCTAAGAACTATCCTAATTACTTCCTTGGGAAATTCAAGAATGCAGAGGATTTCAGTGAATCCTAGGGTTTCAACAATTTTATGTTCAGGTTTCACATTTCTGGCATTGTCACATATAACAGATTTGTACATGTTTTTGATTTCTTCATCACCTAATTCCTCTATGTTGCAATGAATATACATTCTAGGGTCTTCTGCATAAACAACACCCTTTGGAATTTTGGAAAAAGCACCTGTGTTGTCATCTTTCTTAGCTACCTTGGGAACTAGCTCAAACATGGGCCTAGGTCGTTTTATAACCTCGACTACTGTAGGGTTTGCTATGAATTCAAGTGTAGAGGAGGATGCCATGATGATAAATACCTTATTCTACCTTTGAATGGATTGATTGCTGAAGTGCTTTGCCTCTTTGCTCGGAATTCCTTAGCTTGGAAATATTTGCGCTCTCTGAAGGTTTGAATTCACGATGAAATGAAATGGAGCCAAAAACCTTATTTTATAAAGTCTTTTCTACCACCTACCACATTAATTGTTTGTCGGTAATGTATTAACTCAACTTTATTTGCCGGTAATGAAGGATTTTCAACTTCTTTTCTCTAACCGAGGGAATAATAGCACATGTGTCATTAAATTGCCAAACCCTCAAGATAATTTTCTTCAATTTGATGAAGAACATCCTGCCGGTGGAGCATTATTATGTCCTGCTGGTGGAGCATCATATTGTCCTGTCGGTGAAGCATTTGTTGGTTCTATCGGTGGAGGAGCAACCCCAATATTTAGATCACCTTTTCTAATCCATTGCTTTGAAAATTCTTGCTTAACCTCTTCAACCTTTTGTTTACCTTTCAAGCTAGTACTTTTGTTATCTACCGGTGTACCTTTACTTCTATAGAATTTAGCAATATGACCAATCTTGTTACATGCATAACAAGTTACATTATTTTTCTGAATAGCTTTGCCATAACCTATGTCGGTTTGTGTTCTGCATTTATTTGATAAATGACCAAATCTTCCACAAACATAACATCTTACATTCATTCTACAATTTTCAGAGTTATGACCAATTTTGTTGCATTTGGTGCATTGACCGGTGGGAGGATTGATGTTCTGATAATTCCTAGATCTACATTCATTTGCCCTATGACCATATTTATTATAGTTAAAGCATTTTCCATTGAATTTGTAAGTATTAGAGGGTCTTACCGGTTTGCTTTGATCCTGGATATTTGCAGTACCGGAGCTTTCTCCAACTTCAAATCCAACTCCAGAAGTGTCACCTTTGGGTTTTTGATTCTTCAATAAGGTACCAAGTTCTTCTGAGCTTTTCTTGAATTTTTCTTTGTGTTGATTTGCAGTTTCCAATTCCCTTTCCAAGATCTCTTTTTGTCTCATTAGTTCATTCGAGTCATTTTGAGTATGCATCAGATCTGTCTTCAACATATCATTTTCATAGCTAAGTCTTGTGTTCTAATTTGTTGCATCACTTACTCTTCTAGTCAATTATTCTTCATTCTTCTTTCTATCCTCAATCTCTTTGCAGAATCTTATAGTCATATCTTGCATTTCATTTTTTGTTGTCATGATCTCTTGTTTCAATTTGCTTATCATATCATTTAATGATTCCTTTTCATCATTTTCATTTTGCAATTTTTCACAAAGTTCTCTTCTCTTGTTTCTTGTAACAGTAAGTTTTTCTTGAAGTGCCTGAATAATGTCCTGAGCTGCTTTTAAATCATCTTCTAATTTGATATTTTTCAACTTCTCTGCATCATAGTCAGTAAGAGCTCCTTCAAGTTGCTTCATCAGATTTTCCATCTTTACCGGTGTCAAGATCTTCCTCAAGCTATTAGGCTTTTGAAAATAGAGGACCAAGCTCTGATACCAATTGTTAGAGTTCCCACAGATACTGAGAAGGGGGGGTGAATCAGTATCTGACCGGTAATGTAATTTTCTTAAAACTGAATATGTAGAATATAAAGCAACAGTATACCAGTATGCAAGAATTAATGCAAATAACAAAATCAAAAGCATCCACATGAAAAGAACACCATAACACAAGATTTTTAACGAGGAAACCTGGTGTGGGAAAAACCTCGGTGGGATTTGTGACCCACGATATTCACTTACTGGCCAATAAGAGAATATTACTTACAATAGGGGCCTGCACATGCAGGAAGGCCAACTGCCTAGAGCTCACTGCTCAACAAAAAGTCACACTGACTTACAATGAGGATTTACACAAATCCAATATTCTGTACTACTTTACAATAGCATCTTCAATGCCAGATTTAGTACCGGTTCTTGCTCTGTTCTTTACATATACCCTTGACCTACAATTTGCACATTAGGTCTGCCTTATAATTTATTTATTATGTTCTATCCATATCTTACAAATGCCTACAATGATCTCTTTTATATACAAGAGTCATTTTACAATTTTGCCAAGTCGGCTTACAATGATAAACAAAATATTACATATCAAAAATCCTGTCAGCCTTTGTGCCGGTATACATATTTCCTTCTATGCTGGTGTACATCTTCTGTGCCGGTGTACATCTTTTGTGCCGGTGCTGATGTAGATTGATTTTGTTGATGCCAGAGCACTATTTTTTGAGTAATGCTTTGTCGGTATAATGTCTTGCTGGTGCCATAGGATTGCAAGGTTGCTTGTGTAATGCTTTGCCGGTATAATGTCTTGCCGGTGCCATAGGATTGCAAGGTTGCCATCAATGACAAAACCTTCAATCACACACAATGTCTCATTGGAGTGTCCATATGCCAACAATCTCCCCCTTTGGCATTGATGGCAACACTCATGAGAAATTTCAAAAAGATATCAAAAATGTGTATACCAAAAATGTTACCAAAAATGTTTACCAAAAATGTGAGAGCTCCCCCTGAGCATGTGATCCCTGTGTTTTGAATTTTCTCATCTACTACTTCCCCTTTGGCATCAATGACAAAGGTTAGTAGAGCATTCATCGGCAGCATATCCTAATCCTCTGGTATCCTTGGAATGTTTTTGCTAATTCAAACTTTTGTCCAAGGCTTCAGTGCTACCATCATACTAGTTTCTTACCTTGAGTTCATTTTTGCACTTTTCAAGGTCTTTCCTTAGATTCTCCTTTTCCTCTTTCAATTTCTGACACTCTCTATCCTTTTTTTCCACTTCTAGTTGCAACTCCTCACATCTTCTTTCATTGACATCAAGGACTGATTTCAATTCATCAGTCATTCCTTGGGCATCTTCAAGTTGAGTTGTCAGCATGTAGACATTTTTATTTGACTCTTCAAGGCATGTTCTCAACTAATTACGTTCTTCATGAACTGATTTTTTGGAAATCTTAAATTCATTTCTAACAGACTTTAGTTCACCAAGGGCACTCGACAACTCACCTTCTAGATCAATTCCAGCTTCATCTTCTTCTTCATCTTCTTCATCACTACCAAATACATGTTGCCGATAGGATCTGTCTGCCTTGTCACATTCTGATGTGTACACTTTACTTTCTATCTCTTGTGCCATGAAGAGATGAGTTTCATCTTCATCAAAATTGTAGTAGCTAACCGATCTACTATCAACACCTCTACATGTATCTACTATGTTGTTCTTCATGCTTCCACAATCTGATTCAACAGTGCATGGCTCATTTCCATAAAGCTTCTTCAGTCTATCCCATAGAATTTTTATAGATCTGTACTTATCCACCTATGAGGAAACATCACTAGTAAGTCCATTGAATATAGCCTTCATGGCTTTATCATTGCACTTAGATCTTCCTTCTACTTCAGGACCGGTGGGAGGACTAGCTCTACTAGGGAAGCCATTTACAACAGACATTCACACATAAAACCCTAAGGAGGATAGGTAGACTTCCATTCTACAACTCCAAATGGGATAGTTTGAACTATCAAAAACTAGAGCAAGGATTGAGACTAAACAAACCATTGTGTCCTTAAGCCAGAATCTACCCAAGCTGGAGAAAGCTCATTTGACTAGGAACCTAGGCTCTGATTCCAATTGTTAGACACAATGTACCACTAAGAGGGGGGTGAATAAGTGGTTCTCAAAATTTTCCCTTTAGCTATCCTTTGTGAGTATACCAGTTATCAGATCTAACTCAATGTAGACTTATCGATTAGAGGAGAGACCAACACAAATGCAATCATACACAAAGGGACATCACATAACACTAGCATATACGAGGAAAAACCAAGATGGGAAAAACCTTAGTGAGAAATGTTGTTGGAGACTATTGCTCCAATCTAGCCTCACAATGAATCTGTAATTACAATGTTTAGGGCACCAAGCCAAGGAGCACCAACCCAAGGAGTACCAACCCAAGGAGCCACAACCCCTGCATCGAGCTACAACTTAGTGAATACAAAGCATAATCATTTACAAGTTAATAGCCTTGTAACAAATGGATTTTGTAACACTTCTACAAATCTCTCTACTAAATCTCTTGTCCAGTTCATGGTCGGTTCTCTATCAGTTCTCTCTATTATTTGCCTCTTCTCTCAATGGCTTTGTTGTTCTCCACTAGTTCTATCTTTTGTCAGTTCCTTCTTTCCTACTCTGCACTCTCCTGTGACTCTTCACTACCGGTTTGGCCACCATCGGTTACCTCATTGCTTCTAGTTGAACTCTTCAACCCTAGACTCTCTCACACTTAGTCTCTCTTCAGATACTCATTGAGTAGTTGACTAATCTTGTCTCAAATTCAGCAACCCTCTCTCATTCAGTAGCTTGTTGGTTGCTTTAACCTCATCGGTTAAACCTTTGCCAAAACCTATTACTGGTTGTCTCCTTGCTACTCGATCTCTATAATCCTCTATAGATATCACACTTCATCTACTTCTCTATTTGGCCTTGTGCATCACTTTGTAGCATCTCTCTCTGAGGCATCATCAAATCTATCTTTTGCTTGCTTATTTGTATTTAGACATTCCTGCCAAAAGCAACATTCAAACTTGGCACCTTAGGCTTTCTTCCATAGATAATGATGCACATCAAATATAATCAAATCACATTCGATCTAAGCTCCAAGACAACTATTTGCACATCACTGTCATTAACGTGCCTTCCAATACACATTTTCTATGTTTATCAACCACAGACAGTTAGTCGGTGAGACACAACATCAATCACCATAACTGATTCTGCAAATTTCATCACCAACCTCATCCTACACTTGGACACTTTGCATCAATTGATGCATCCCATTGATCACCTCTATTTGACATTCCTCGAGCCACACACCTTTGCCATGCCTCTACAACACCTCCCATGATTTACGAACTTTACAATTAATGTCAACCAACTCTGTAACAACGTCTGTGAAACACCTCCCATGATTTATGAAGTTTAAAATTAATGTCAACCAACTCTGTAACAACTTCATCAGTGTACACTCCATCTACCATTGCATGCATGTCCACCACCTTGACTCCACATGACACCTTTATCAACATCAACCTTAGCTTGGACCTTTGTGTTGGTTCAGACAAGATCACCGACCAAACACTCAATCGGTCCTTCTTTTCTGCCAGTTCACTAACCCTGTTGGGATCTCACACTATACCGGTTACCCTTCATGTTTACACATTGTTGATCTATCGATGGAACCCCTTAACTGGTTGCTAGACATGTCTATCCATAGCATGCACATTCTCATCAGGTAGGAGAACATCACTTAGCCTCTTTTCTCTTTTACCGGTTCTCATTCTTATCGGTAGGCATCTTGATGACACCATGTCATCAACCTTTAGTTGTATCCATAAGGGGCATCTGCATACCAGTTACATACTCTCTTTGTAGCTTCTCCACTTTTCCTTCTTCATCATCAGACTGGACACTATCTCAGCCGGTTTGTCAAGTTGACAAACTCATCAATTCTTTACTCTTCCTTTTTTGTCCTGGTGGCATAACATGCCTTCTATGTCGGTCCAATGCATATCCCTAATTTCATTCACTTAAGGCATCCCTTTGATTTACTAGTAGATCTGGTGTTAGCCTTCAAACTTTTGCCTTTACCTCTTCTTCCTTATCTCATAGAACTATGATGCACACTATGCATAATAGGAGATAAGCTCCACTTACCAGTGGGAGTGAATCCTTTTAATCTACATCTTATATTGTACTCATGTGGCTTCCCTATTTGTGCAGCATACCTTCAAATAGACACATGTGATCCAGTTGGGTCACATTCACTGTTAGTCATCTCTTCACATGGTGACTACATCTTCATCCAGTGGGAGTCTTGATGTTCTATATCCACTCAGCTTACCGGTGACCTGTACATTCTTCTCCTCATGTGTTGATGTGATTTAGGTAACATTCTACCTCTTCATCACAAACAACAACTCAAGCACCTCACTCATCCTACTTGTAAACTGGTCATAAGCTTGTCAGTTGTCACCCACTCACTTGGTTAGTTTATCTTCTCCATGTCAACACATCACTTACCAGTTGACATCTTCTCCTTACCAATGATAGACTATACTGGTAACCTGTCCATATCATCCACACAAGTCAAACACTACCTTGTGTACCAGTGACTCTAGTGGTCATTCCTTTGAATGACATTCTTCTTCTTTATCGGTGACTTACAAAACTAGTTGACATCAATGACTTCATGTCAACAATACTCCCATACCGGTTGTCCCTCTATACCGTTTGACATCAATGACAACACAATACCAACAGTTCTTTGTTAGATCATTGAAGGATGGTGCAAAGGACTAGTATGAAAGTTTAGCAATACAAAGTGTGTCCTCATGGGATTGCTTCAGGAGGTTGTTTTTAGAAAGATTTGGTGATGCTATAGTTAGTTATGAGCAGCCTCTTATTTCTCATAATACTCTAGCATATGAGGATGAAATGTATGTGCATGAGCATAAAATGTCAAGTGTTGGATATGGACGTCAAGACATAAATGTCCCTGTTGTCCCAGCTTATACTTTTCAGCAGTATGAGCAAGTTTAACAGCCCCAAATAGTGCAAGATCAAGGATTCTATGTTGAGAACCTAATGATGTATGTCAGCACTCAGCTAGACATGAAGAAACAAGAGGGTGAGCAACCTTATGTTTTGTTGTCTAGATTCTTGAAAGCACTTCAAAACATCCTTATGAGATTCATGCTTCAAGAATTCAAATGGGTAGACTTATTTTTGCAAGTCTATGAACCTAGTGTTGTTCAATGGCCAAGGAGCTCAAAACTAGCTAGTATGGATTAGATTATTGAATGAATTGACATGTTTAAGGATGTCAAGTCTAGGATGTAGCTTGGTGATCAAAGCTTACATTTTGATAATGACAAGGTTGAGAAAGAGTGTGATGACAGTGCACAAGATGATAACAATGCTCCCTACATTGTTGAAGATCAGTCATATGATTAGCATGAAGAAGACAATGTGTGTGAATAACAGATGGTTGGAGAGCATGAAGTTGAGGATAAATTACATGAGGGCCATCACTTTCTTCTAGGTGGTGATAGTGATTTTGAGAAGGTTGTTGGAGCTGCAATCTCCCATAACATGATAGATACATGATTTCATGAATCCTATGGGCTTTCAATTGAAGAGGACATCATTAGGGGCCTTATGAGTGAAGAGGACACATGCTCTATCAGCAGTGAAGGAATCTCAGACTTGCTAGTAGTGGAGTACCTAAGATATGCACATGGAAAAAATGAAGAGTTTTTGCACCCTGTTGATTTGGTTTTTGACAATGAGGTTGTCTTTTATGACACAAAGTATGATGCACCCATTGTCCAAATCCTTCCTATGCTTGAACCTGTTGTTGAACAAGAACATGAAGAGCTTGAAAGCATGGGATTCTATGAAGTCAACTATGGCATATGTGTTGGTAATGAGGATATGCATGCTGATAAAAAAATAGTTTTTCTTTGAAGACACATGCATGGTTGATACTAATGATGGAACTCTCTATGAGAATGATAGTGCACATGAAGGGGAAGTGGCTTTTGATCACTGCGATCAAAGTGGTGATGGGCTAGGAGAGTGTGATGATCAATCCAATTTAACAAATAGATGCCAACCCCTAGCCTAGTGTGTTGAACCCCATGGTGATCAGCTCTTGTTTGAGTGGGAGGATAAAATGCATGCATATGAGGGATCAATGAAAAGTGAATGTGTTGATCCAACATGCATCCAAGTTGCTGATGTAGATTGCATCAAATGGGACCCAGAGTTAGATGTTGAAGTTTCTTTTCAGCTTGATGATTTGCAGTTACATGAAAGGGTCATAAGTGATCCTTCTTCTTTTCTTGATAATGGTTTGCTTGGTGTAAACAATGTGAGGGTGTGTTCTTTTGAGAATTCCTCTTTTGATGATAAAACAAGTGAGTTGGATGAGACCTATGTTCTCAGCTGTGTGCTGGATCATGAGCCTTTGTTTTCTTAGCTGAGTGATGTTTTTACAATGTGTGAGAGTGGTTTCGGTCATGATATGTGTTATGGGTAGTGTGTTGGTATATTTTTTGATGAGAATGACACATGTATGTCACACAGTAATTTAAATTTTAGCCATTGCATGGGTTTCCGATGTTTAATGATAGTGGGTGCAATGATAGTTTTCAGTATGGTAGCTGGATAAGAGATGCAAAAATGTTTTCTTAGTGGCATTCTAGCTATGTTCTCAGATTGGCATTGATGCAATCAAAGGAAGACCATGTCTATTGTAGGGGTAAGCATTGGTTGATCTTTTCAAGTGGCCTTGGGCCATCACTTGTGGTTTGATGCTGAAGCCACAAGCAATTTGGGGTAGAAAAGACCTTTTTTTACTCTATGCCTAATGGAGTAGGCATTTGGTCTGTTCCCGAGAGATCTGGGATCTTTCCATGCCTGCAAGGGGAATGCATCCCTAAGCTAGAGCCACTATTGGGACTTCAAAAATTTGTCTAATTTTGAAGACCTAGACTCAAAATTTTGTAGATTGCATTCAAAATCGCCTTTAAGAGCAGGCCTTTGTAGCTCATTTGGTGAGCTCATATTTTTGCACTGGAGAATTATCAAGAGAAATCCCTTTTAGGGATGGTTATACACCTTTTAGAGGCTACATATTCCTATTTGTATCTTCCCTAGATCAGTTATGATGTGTTTGTGAAGTCTCCTTCGGAGGTCTTGAAGTTAGGGTTGCTGATTTGCAATTATTCCACTATTCTGAGTAGCCTTGTTTGAGGCATTATAACTTTGCACCGATTGATTTTGAAGACAAATAGAGAGTTTTCTATGATTCCTTACTATTTTTTGAAGCCCTTTCCCAAGTGGCTCAGTCCCATGAATCCGTTTGACAAGTTTCCCAAGTTGAATCCATTTGCCAAAAGTTCAGTTTTGCAACTAAACATTGTCAAACAACAGTTTGAGGGCCACTTTGAACATTCATATTTCTTGCCTGATTGATCTTCATTTTAAATCAAATGAACCCCATGATTCTCACTAAAATTATCTGCCATGTCCCAGATTTGTAGCCCCCTAGCTCATCATTTGACCACTTTTTGGAGCCCATTCCAAATGCACTTTTTCAGGGTTTCAGCTTTAGCATGTTCAGATTTTCAAAGAAGCCGAATTTGAGGGTTTATAAATTCCACAAGTGACCTAATTAGGTCAAAACCTCCTACACACATGCTCATATTGATGTACCAGTGTGCCAAGTGGCAGCTCATGAAGTGATGACTTGATATTTTTTCAAATAAGGTTCTAAGGGCTACTCAGGATGTTTAAACAGGTTCAGATTCAGAAACAACTGAGTGGGAAACTTTTACGGTGAATAAATTTTTCCTCAGATGTCATATGGACAATTCATCAGATGCTCTAGATTATATGTTTTACAATCTATCAGCGTGTCAGCTTGCAAGTCTTGGTCAGGCGATTTGGTCAGTTTTTAAGGCCTATTCTAGAGGCCCCTTTGGTGTTTTTGGCAAAGTTTCAACTTTGCAAAATGTTAGATTTGGAGATCCCAAACTTAATTCCTCATATCCCAAGCACGTCCAATCAGTGAATCTGTACATTTTTTGCTGGTGAGTTGTTCAAAAATGATTTTTTTTAACCAGGCCTACTCGGGGCCCGACTAATGACAACACCTAGTGAAGACTCGGTCCATGCCCACCAAAAGGAATATGTATTATTTTAATTATTTTAATTTAAATAATATATTATTTTATTTGTTTGAATATGATTAGGGGATTATGTGACTTTATTTAAATCATTTTTTATTTAAATATATAAGGGACCCAAAACGAATCAAGATTTGTTAAATCATTTTTAATGATTTAATGAAAGGGGGTTAAAAATGTAATTTGAAAGTAATTTCAAATTATCAAAAGTCATATCTGATTGTAAATATTTGGTGGGATCCACTCCCACAAGCATGAAGTGGGGATGTGAATTTTTAATTCCTTTTAATAATGAAGTTCTTAAATGCTTCATTATTATATCTTTTTCTATTTGAAGGATTGAGCCCACGCAAAAATGCAGATGGAGGATTCATTAAGGAGTTTTTAAAGGTTTTAAAACATTAACTCCCTTGCCCCACGCAAATGTTTTAAGAGAGAAACAAGACCCCATGATATGAGGGAGAGGGGAATTCATTTCCTCTCTCTTATCCTGCACCACATCATAGCATAAAGAGATAGGGCACAGGTTAAGCCAAAGATAAGAAGTGGACAAGCAGGGAAGACCAAATTGCTATCCCATGAAGGAGGAAGAGCCTATAAGAAGACCTGCGGGACAAAAAGGTGTTAGTGCAATGTCTTATCCCACACATAATTTGAAGGCATCTATGAAATCTACAAGATAAGAAGATCAATGGAGCTCAGAAGAAAGCACGGTTCTGTTATCCTGAGCGCTACCAAGAGGTATCCCAGAAATGTGTGGGATAAGATAAAAATGAGGCCCGCGCACAATCAAAAGAAATAAATTAGAGCATGCAAATTTTGAGAGGAGTGCACCATGAAAGAAAAAATGTAGAAATCTATTTGTGTAAGCCAAAATTCCAATGGAAACATGAAGTGTGTGTAGGAAAACCCAACAACAAATGAAGCGATTTTCAAGCACGAAGGGGAAAATCTTTTCATGCTACCCATGACATAGATGAACATGATGATTGTGTAATTTAAAAGGCTTAGGTTTATGGGATACCTTAATTTTCACAGTGATGGTTCAATTTCTGGGTTGCACATTAACTAGAGATGTAGTTGTGGGGGAGGTGTGGGCATGTGCACAGCGATAATGTGTGCAAGGATTGTACTATTGAATTGAAAAGGAATATGCACCTTAAAGGCATTTTGAAAGTTAGCGTATCGAAAATGATGAGCATAGATGGAGTTGAATTAAGGGCTCTTAGTGCATTATGAGAAAATGCTATAGCCACAAAATAAGAGCGAGAATTTCTAAAAATGAAATCACATACTCAGCTCCAACAAAGGGAGATTTAAAAAAAAGAAATTCCCACAGAGGTGTCATTTTTTATTCATATGAAACCTTTTCTATTTTTGATTAGTTGAAAATGTAGTTGAAAGTCATTTTCTAACTTTCACAAATTGATAAATTTACAGTCTCCAAGCAAAGAAAGAAATGTGTGGGTAATGTAGAGGGAGTTGCCTCTCACCTATTTGTGGCTACCGTTTTTAGGTATCTCCTCCAAGCTACACTAGAACCATCCAATGATTCTACACCTCACACCCTCCAAGGGTCTACAAGACTTACCCTCTCTAACCTTCCCAAGGTCCTTAGGCTAGGATAAGTGCTTGTTGTTTTGTGAGTTCCATTCTCTTGCTTAGGAGACCTTGTTTTCCAACTCCCTTTCACACTCAACCTAAGAGTTCAACCCCTCTACCACGGGATCTTCATTCCCCACATCACACACATAAGAATCAATGATTTTGTATGTCTTTCCAACCCTAATCCTTCCTCAAAATCTTTGGCATTTATCGATTCCAAGTGTCATAGGCAAATTGCACTTTTAGGCCTAATAGGAGACCTAATTGTAGTAGCCCTACCAATGGGGTATTCGGTGATTATCTACCAATATCCCTTAACAACCATATGAAATATTTTACATTATAGACACCCTTTTTGGGTTTACATACAATATCTCAAAACTAGAGGTGGGTTTTGTCATTAACATATCTAACCCTTATAGGGCTAATTAGGCCTAATTGCCCCTTCCTAGGCCTAAAAAGTAGGGATTTTCTCAAACACCTTCACTAGTCCTATTGACTGAGTGAATTGATGGTATTTTTGGGTCTATAATTCCATTTGTTTTTCCAATCCAACCATTCTTCACCTCCATCCACCGGATTCACCCAATTAGGGTCTTTTATCCATGTTACCTAATGCTTGCCAACTCAACGTGCCAAGCCTAGGGTATGGTGTAAAATATTTGGTTTAGCTTCCCCTACCTCAAAACCAACAAGAAAACATAGTATACATTGTAACCTAACATTCCAAAAGGTTTCAGAGGGCATATCCACCATGGAATGTTAGGTTGGAGCCATTTTGGTCTCAAAACCCTGGTTTTCAGGACTTTTGAGCCCGCCTCTAACAAAATGAAGATTATTTACATACTACAACACTTTAAGACTCCAAATAAAAAAAATGAAGGTAAGACACTAGTCTAACAATCCATTTCCCTTTTTTGGAAGTTTCAACAACTGATTATCATCAATCTTTACAAGAATTATATTGGCCTTGGAGTAGTTACACATGCTCACAACCAATTATGACAATGAACTAGCCTTTGGTGTATGAAAATGTTGCAAAGTTGCTAAGAGAAACTTTTGCAACTTTTGTAATTTGTTGCATTGGTGAGCAACTTTTCTCAACCCAAAGCTTGGTCACTTTCAAATGACTCATATGACCTCAATAACCTCAAAACAACACTAAACAACCTACATTAACCCAAAAACAACTTATCCTAGCAAGTGCTCTACTTTTCACCCTTAAGAGCTCACATGCCAATATTGGACAAACAAAGACTCTTAGGGCCCTTACAATCATTTGAGAACACACTCAATGCCCTTTTAGCCTTATTACAAAACTAAAGACATGATTCTAACATCCTAGAAACAAACTCAACAAAATATTGCTAAGTACCCCTACACTAGTGGGCTTTTGTAGTCAAATGGAGAGTGAACCAAATATAGTAAACATTGAACAATGTGCATATATTGAGTTGACAAGTACAACCAAAGAAGCATTTTCATATTTTCAACACACTTTTCCAACAGGGGTGCAGATGTTCATTTTTCATAAATTTTGAAGGAAGAAAAGTAGAATTCAAAGTTGCAGATCTCAAGAGGAAGACATGTCAATCCTGAAGATTGCTTTAGGGTTTTGATTAGGTTTTCATCTTGAATGTATATATTTCTTTTCTCTTCTCAGTTATTGTATTTCTGAATGAAATTTATCATCCAAGAAGCTGGGCTTCTATGTACAATGTAGGGTTGAATGCCAGTTAGATTTTGTTTTTAGTTTATGTGTGCTTTGTATTTTGAATAACTATAATCATACATTCAAGCAATGAACATAGGTTTCTCTTGCTATTGTATCCTACATGTAATGGTGTTACTTATGAAATAGATAATCAAGGATTTTATGTTTTTGCCTAGCAAGCCTAGTGTTTGTCTTATTCTTGCTTCTCTTCAAGAAAGAGATTAA
The DNA here is from genome assembly GCF_030272615.1 of Cryptomeria japonica. Classification (NCBI taxonomy): domain Eukaryota; kingdom Viridiplantae; phylum Streptophyta; class Pinopsida; order Cupressales; family Cupressaceae; genus Cryptomeria; species Cryptomeria japonica. The sequence goes on along the minus strand of NC_081408.1, from coordinate 617,441,314 downwards.
ATATCTTTAATAAGATAAGGAGTAATGTCCTTTGCACGCAGAGTCTTTAAGCATGATTGTAGGAAAACCAAGCTGATGGGTGTTGGTGCAATGCATTGATGCCTAGATCTCTTTGGTTACAAGGTGAACTATTTGGGTATAAAGCTATCTTCTGAGAGTAGGCTTTGCTGCCCAATGAATGAAGGCATTAGTTGATGTGTTATTCTCATTTTTAGAATCATTTCTTAATCAAAATCTCTATCTTTTATGCATTTTCTTTCAGCATTAGGAGTAGGATTAGTGTAGAAACCTCCTTAATGAGTGCTTAGATGCTTACAAACTAAGGTTAAAGACATAACTAGGAGTTTATCCATCTTCCTTAGTATCTTTCATTGAGATGATATGATGTAATATGTAATGTTAGGGATCTTAGAAGCTGAAAATTATTAGGACATTGCATAGGTTCATCTTCCTTGGTCTCACAGAGCCAAAAGTGCAGGAGATCTCAGTCTTGTGACTGAATCTCATTCGTTGGCCAAATCATTCCTCGAGTTTGTTGATGAGCTAGTGGCAATTCCTCTAGGACTTGGGGACTGTTGGTTTGGGAACCAATGAGAAGCTCCAAAATTGGCATCCAAAATTTCTATACCTCCATCCAAACCTTTCAAATCTTCTCCTCCATCACCTTCATCATTCATTTTGGGTCCTTATGTCCCAAAATCATCATCCTTTCCTCCATCTATATCTCAATATTTGAAATCCACTTTTCCTCCATCAGTTCATGAACCCTCAAGGTGTGTTCCATTATTGATCTTGCCAACATTTCCATCCACTCAAGCACAATTCTTTCAATACCCCCTCCATTATCCAACACCTCTTTTCCATCCTTTCATCCATCCTATCCAATCTTTTGCGTAAATCCTTACCTTAGTCCCATCTCATTTCCATGTTGTTATCCTACCAACATCTTTGAGCATACTTTTAAAGGTCATGGTCCATTTTTCAAGGATATTATACAAAAACCAATATGCTTGAGTATTTCTTCCATCCCCTATCATGTGTCCATCTTCTACTAAAAAATACAAAAAAAGTCAAAAAATACAAAAAAAAAAGAAAAAAAAAAGTGAAAAAAATAGTAAATAAAATAATTCGTCCACTGGTGAAAACTTGGAAAATAGGCACCTTGTGCAAGTACCATGATGAAAACCTAGCAAACAGGCATCATGTGTAATCTATGCACTTCTTACATACCATACTTGGGGGCAGGTTTTGACCTATCATATCCTTTTTTCCTTTATTGCTTCATTATTTGTCATATCCTATCACCCTTCGTTATCTTATCATCCCTCACCTCCATACTCCTTTTTCCATCTTTGATCTTGACAAGGTTGAGGATCTTCAAGAATGTCATGTATCCTATTCGTAGCTTTCAGTCTATCATAGCTTTTGGTCTTTATCCATTGGCTTATTACAACCTTTCATCCATATTCCTTGGCCTATTGCAACCTTTAGTCCACCTCCCTTATCCATTTTTTATCTTGCTTTTCCTATCCATATCCTATCATTGTCCATACACTCATCCCTTGATCTTGATCTGACATAAGGACATCAAATGCAAAACATGGATTCAAAAACCTCTTGACATGTCCCTCATGTTGTGTCATTTGCTTTACATTGTCATATTCAATCCATTATCCCATCATGCTAAAGCCCTTAAAAATTGAATCTGCTCTATCTCCAGAATAAATGGCCTTTGTCTTCTCTCTATCCACCAACATTTCAGCAAGCTTATTTATCCATTTATTATATTCCTTGCCTTGCTAGACACTACGGGCAAAATCATAAAAAATCACAAAATAAAAAAAATGTCCTAAAATAATTACAAAAAAATTTACAAAATGTCCTGAAATAATCCGAAAACATTCGAAAAACATCCTAAAACAATCCAAATAAATTGTAAAATGTCCTTAAAAAAGCACAAAAAAATTGAAAAGTTCAAAAATCCTAAAAATTGAAAAACATCAAAATCAAAAAACAATAATTTTTTATTCCATCAATAAATTGGCTCTTTTGTACATAGACAAACATCTATGTGGACATCAAACAAATAACACAATAAAACATGACACTTAACAAATCACACATTAACAAATGGACTTTTCATTCAACCAAGCATTCAAATTGGTCAGCTTGTCTTATCAATCAACCAACATCAATATCATTGGTCCTTATCAAATATTATCATGGGTCTTATACAAGGTGTAGTATACTCAAAACTAGACTGTGTCCTATCTTAGATGGGGTATTGCATTCCCTGAAACAAGACAACATGATCGCCCTATCATCAAAACATAAAATTACCAATTTTGGCAACAAGATTAGAATAGTGTTTTTCTTGTTTGAATTTGTGAATTTTATCTTTCATTGATTTATCTTTGATCATGCTCATATACTACATGATGATGTCACTGAGTGATTTAGAGTGGTCGGGATGGCTCATGGTCTTTCTTGTTTTCCATTTTTTGTTTGCAGAGTGTTTCATAGCATTCGAGGGCAAACACACATAATGTCTTTGGATGGTTGAACCATTCCTTGTCTACAACATGTATGTTTTGTTAGGTCCCGGAGACAACTGAGAGGGGGGGGGGTGAATAAGTTGTGCAATAAATTCAACCAAAATTAACTAAACCAAAACTTAATGTTTAATACCGGTAAACCAAACTTTATGTCGGTAGACAGTCTTAACAGTTAATTGCAATACCAGTAAAGATTAATGCATGAAACATAAAGATAATAACATCCACAACACATAACACAAATGTTTGTACGTGGAAACCCTGTAAGGGAAAAAACCATCATGGGAAGCCTTACCCACAATCAAATGATACTACTGCAGATAGTATGTGTGTACAATATGGATTTTGCACATGCAAAAAGGCTAGCTGCCTAGAGCTCACTGCTCAATCACAAAATGAGAGTCACACTGACTACAATTGGATGGTTAAATCCAATGATAATATACTACACAAAATAGCATCTTCATATGTTGGATTCAGTACCGGTTTAGTTCTGATTGCCTTCACAAAATCCTTCCTTCAACCTTCAAATGATGTCTGCATGTATAGCTCTGCTTATTTTCGTATATACCTTATTGCAATCCTTTTTGCATTCTCTACAACAATCTTACAAATGAGATCTTACATTTATACCATAACCTAAGACCAATTGAATAGGTCGGCTCACTAAAAGATATTACAATAAAATCAATTACAAGTAAATCAATATCCGATGCATGATGTCGGCTCAATGCATTTACAATAATAATAAATCATCTCCATAACATGTCGTGCTGATCTAGAATAGATATGACTGTCGGTGCTTATCCTGGACCTATTTGCCAGTAACAGCAAATATGCAAACCCAAATAAATAGTTAGCCAAATTGCCAAAACCAAGTGATCTAATAATGTCTTTGACATAACCAAGTAGTCTCCAAATCATTCCAAGTGCCGGTGAACCAAATACCAAGGACTTTGCATAAGTCTATGACTTGCCGGTGAACATAACCAAATATCTCCAAGTGCTGATAAGTGTTGACAAGTGATGACAAGTGTTGACATCAAAGACAAAACCATATCAACATATCCAAAATGCCATCAATCTCCCCCTTTGGCATTGATGGCAACACAAGATGGAAAAACCATCAAAGTACCAAAACAGAAATGCCAAAAACCAAAAACCAACAATCTCCCAAAATACAGATACATAGAGTAATCAATCTCTCCAATGATCTCTCCCCCAAGTAACAATCTCTCCCCCAAAGGATAATTTGTTTTTCCATATCAATCTCTCTCCCTTTGACATCAAATGCTAAAGAAAAACAAAACCAAATACAATTAGTTCAAAGAACTTATCACAAAATACCAACTCATTCAATATACCAACTACTCCCCCTGAGAAGTAGCTCTCCTCATGAAAGCCGGAAAAAGATTTCTTTGTTAATTTTGTCGGTTGATGACAAACATCAACTGTCTAAGTCTCTACCAGTGGGGGTAGGACTCCAAGTTTCTCTCTGAGATACTCAAATGTTTCCTTAGGCAAAGGCTTTGTAAAAATATCTGCAATCTACTCTTTAGTATTCACATAAACCAATTTCACTTCTTTTGCTTCAACATTCTCCTTTAGAAAATTGAATTTGATAGAAACATGTTTAGTCTTAGAGTGAAATACTCTTAGATATATCAATTGCTTCCATATTATCACAGTAGATAGTTATAGGTTCCTTGCATTTTACCATTATGTCCTTCAACATTTGCTTGATCCATAATACCTGTGTACAATTAGTTGTTGCTGCAACATATTTTGATTCTACTTTTGATAAACTTGAACAACTCTATTTCTTGCTCAACCATGAAATTAGTCTGCTGCCAAGAAAAAATGCTTTGTCGGTGGTGCTTTTTCTGTCATCCACATCTCCTGCCCAATTACCATTTGTGTATGCACATAAGTCAAAATTTTCATCTCTAGGATACCATAAACCAAGATTTGTAGTGCCTTGTAGGTACCAGAAAATCCTTTTCACTGTTGATTCATGATTTTCTTCAAGATTACTCTAAAATCTTGAAACAATACATAATGTATTCATAATATCACGCCTTGTTTGTGTCTGTTGGCATATGTGCTAAGCTTGATGACATGATGATATTGTATGTTGTCATTGATGTCAATATGCTGAAGTATGAACCGGTATACTGAAGTAAGAAAACTGGCAAGAGAACCGGTATATGTGAAAAAGTGAAGCGGTATGTTAGAATGAGAACTAGTATATGGGAAGTTTTGTATCGGGGTTTCACTTGGCATGACTACCGGTTGGTAGTCTCAGCTTTAGGGTTTCTGGTTGATGCATTCTAAGCCTATGTGATTCAACCAATGACATCTTGTGATGAAGTTAGAATTGTAATGAAGATCAGATCATGTTGCCATGTCAGCCTTGTGCGCGTGAAGGATTTCCTTGAGGATCTTGCATGGAAATTGATCCTATCTACCTTGGGAATGTGCGAGGTCTCTATAAACGGTGGAGAGCGAGTGATGGGTTATCAAATTCTTGAAGCGGCAAAGAATGAACATTGGAGAACGTCTTGAGATCTATTCAAGACTGTTGTATTCAATGCAGTATGATTAATGGCTAGGATTGAACCGACTGAATTGTTAAACCTAAATGTTTAGGGTTCAGGGTTTATGCTACCGACCTATCTATTTTCTATAAGGTCAATGATGTTTTTCATTTTGAAGTTGTTGGAAAATGTTATGTGTGTATCCAAGTGAAGAGATACTTGATTCTTGCTAGAGCGGAGAAGTGTGTTGATACCTACAGAGTGTGATTGCAGAAGCAAAGGAGCTAAAGTGGATCTGCCTTGGCATTGAGTGTTATTATCAGATCAGTGTATTACCTGTTGACTTCTAACCATTTCAACAGTTAGAAAATCCCTTAACCAGGTAGCTTTAATAGGATTTTGTGCAAATCCTTTAATAGGGTGACTCAATTCAATGAGTTTTTTGAATCCTCTTGCGAGGTAATCTTTAATAGGGTTCTAACCTTTAACTGGGTATTTAGCCATCCCTTAACTGGGTGATACCTAGCAAGATCAGTTCCTAGTAGAACCTATTGTAAAAAGTCTTTAACCGGACTAGGCTCCTAATAGAGCGGACTTCAAAAAATTTTAAAGAACAGCTTGTGGGTATTCATCCCCACCGTGGTTTTTCCTAGTTGGGTTTCCACGTGAAAAATCAGTGTGTCATTTGTGATGCTTTTCATGTGATGCTTTAATATTTTCTGTCAAAGTGGTAAAGCATGTTGTACCAATAGTCATTACATTTCTAATGATATATTACTTGTTTATGCATATGGGTGAAGTGGAAATGAGATATTAGATTGTGTGGAGATCTAAGTGTTACCGGTTTATGTCTTTCATATTCTCATTGTGTTTTACCAGTAGTGCTCTGATTTAGACCAGTGTTACTGTTTACCAGTTAAGTGCAGTCTTTGCAGTACCGATTCAGGGAAAGTTTTTTTGTTTGTACTGATTCACCCCCCCTCTCAGTACCAGTTTGGTACTAACTGTTCATCATTATTCATCAATTTGTATCAGAGCATCCTCCAGGTCCTCTGTGTTGTAAGCTTAACCGCTTGAGGAAAATATCCTACTCTAATGATGAAGAGGGAAGGTCCAAAGTTTAACAAAGATAACTTTAAGATATGGAAGGACAGAATAAAGATATACATCAGAAGCATGGGTACTCAACACTAGAACTATGTTGAGAATGCTTATGTTATCCCTACTAGTACTCTCACCGATGATCAAAGAAGAGAGATTCAGGAGAATGGGCAAGTCATGGAAGCCCTAATCAGAAGTCTATTTGACATTGAGTTTATTGATGTTCAGGATAAAGAAAATCCCAAAGAAGTATGGGATGCTCTGGAGAATATCTATGGCGGTGATGAGCATGTGAAACAAGCTAAGGAAGAGAGCCTTAGGGGAAAGTTTGAAGACATGCAAATGGTTGAAGGAGAGACCATTGAACAATATGGAATAAGAATCAAACTATTGTTGGAGACATCAAGAGTGCAGGAGGCAAAATCGATTATTCCACTATTGTTAGCAAAGTCTTGAGATCCTTGTTACCAGTCTATGCAATAAGGGTTGTTGCTATTCAAGAGTTGAGGTCTATAGACAAGAAAAAGGTATCCTTAGACTCCACCATTGCTAAGTTGACCACATATGAGCTAAATAATTATGATGGCAATATTCAGAAGACTGAATCAACCTTTAGAGCATTTGTTGCACCATCTAGAAAGGGAAAAGAAGCTAGTACCAATTCTGAACCAAGACAAAGTAGAGAAATGGATGATGAGGAGATCCTGATGAAATTTGAAGCTCTTCTTACCAAGAGACTTCCTAAGGGAACTAGTAAATACAGAGGTAAGCTCCCTTTGAAGTGCTTTTCTTGCAATAGGATAGGATACATTGCTATAAACTATCCTAATGGTGATAATAAGGACAAACCAGAGAAGTTCAAGAAGTTCAAAGGAGGAAATAGGAGAAACTATTTTGTAGCAGTTGATGAAGGTGTCACTGATGAGGAATCAGATGATGAAGAAAGTGAAGACATTGTGTTTGTAGCAGTTAAGGAAGATTTGTCAGACAAGAAGGCTCTTGTCTCCTGCTTTGATAATTCCAGTGAGTGGATTATTGACAGTGGTTGTTCTCACCACATGACTGGTGATTGGAGTAAGTTTTTGTCTCTGGAAGACTATGATGGTGGTGTGGTCCGATTTGGTAATGATGCACCATGTATGATAAAAGGCAGAGGGTCCATCTCTCTAAATGGAAAAAGCAGTGTTGATAATGTGTATTGGGTAGAAGGTCTCAGGCACAACCTTTTGAGTGTTGCCTAGCTAAATGACAATGGACTCACTCCGGAATTCAAAGATAGAGTGTGCAAAATAAAAGGAAAGAGTGGTGAACTGATGGCCACCGGTATGCAGACCAGAGGCAACTTATTTCAGTTGAATGCAAATATCACTACATGTCTAATGGCTAAGTTTGATGATAGCTAGATATGGCATAGGAGAATCTGCCATGTAAACTTTGATAATATTGTGAAGGCTAGTAAGATCAAGGCAGTTAGAGGATTGCCTGTGCTGAGAAAACCAGAGAATCCTCTATGCAGAGAGTGTCAACTAGGGAAATTTTTTTCCTCAACCTTCAAAGGTAAATCTTTCACTGTAGACAATTTACTTGATCTTGTGCATATTGATTTGTGTGGTCCTATGAAACCTAGGAGTGTGCAGGGAGATAGGTACTTATGATTCTCACTGATGACTACTCAAGAATGATGTGGGTCACATTCTTGAAAGACAAGCCTGAAGCTTTTGGAAAGTTCAAAGCCTTCAGAGCACTAGTTGAAAAAGAAAGTGGTAAGAGAATCAAATGCCTTAGAACTGACCAAGGAGGTGAGTTCACTTCTAGTGAATTGAACAAGTACTGTGAAGAAAATGGCATCAAGAGGAAACTATCTGCCCCTGGGTTCCATAATAGAATGGCCTAGTAGAGAAGAACAACTAGACTGTAGTTGAAGTAGCCAAAATGATGTTGATTCAAGGAAAGGTTGCTAACACTTTTTGGAGAGAAGCGGTGAGCACTGCAGTCTACACTATGAACCAGGTACTCATCAAGAAAGGTAAGGATAAAACTCCTTATGAGTATTGGACCGGTAAGACAGCAGTGGTAAGCTACTTTAGAGTGTTTGGTAGCAAGTGTTATATCAAGAGGAGTGAACACCAGAGCAAGTTTGATGCAAAATGTGATGAGGGAATATTCCTAGGGTATTCCACCAAGAGCAAAGCTCTCAAACGTTTCAACAATAGGACTCAAAGAATTGTTGAAAGTATCAATGTTAGATTTGATGAAACTTCTGAGAAACCTAAGGAAACCGACAGTGAGCAAGTAGTAGATGAACCGGTCGTAACCTTCTGGGAACCAGTTGCAAAACAACCTCGTACTAGTAATAGTGCTTCTACACTGGTAGATGCTGGTGCTGATGAAGATGAGGATGAAGAAGAAAAGCAAGAGGAATCTATTAAGATCATTCCTAGGTATGTAAAGCTTAATCATGATCCAATGCAAATCATAGGAGACAAAGATGCAGGAATTCTTACAAGAAAAAAGGTCAGAGAAAACTCTTGCATGATTTCTGAATTTGAGCCTAAAACTTTTAAAGAGGAACATAAAGATGAAGACTGGATCAAGGCAATGGAAGAGGAACTTGACTAGATAGAAAAGAATGGCACATGGTCTTTGATACCTAGACCTAAGCATAAAAATATCATTGGCATTAAATGGGTTTTCAGAAATAAGTTGAATGAAGATGGAACAGTGGTAAGGAACAAAGCTAGACTAGTGTGTAAAGGGTATGCTCAAGAAGAAGGAGAAGACTATGGAGAAACCTTTGCTCCAGTAGCTAGATTGGAAGGAGTTCGTATGCTTCTTGCATATGTAGCCTTCAAGGGATTCAAAGTATATCAAATGGATGTAAAATCTACATTTCTAAATAGAATACTTGAAGAGGAGGTGTATATAGAGCAACCAAATGGGTTTGCCCTATCAGAAGATAGTGACATGGTGTGTAGGCTACATAAAGCCTTATATGGATTGAAGCAGGCACCTAGAGCATGGTATGAATGTTTACACTCCCATCTTGTGAAGATTGGATTTGAAAGAACAAGTGAAGATAGAAATATTTATTTGAAATCAAAAGGAGATCAGATTCTGATCTGTGAAGTATTTATTGTTGACATAATTTTTGGTGGAGATGACAAGATGAGTCATGTTTTTGCAGATGAGATGAAGAAGGAATTTGAGATGTTACTTATAGGGGAGATTAAGTTCTTCATTGGACTATAGATTCAACAAATGAAAGAAGGAATCTTTATCACTCAGTCTAAGTATGTCAAAGAGGTGTTGAAGACCTTTGGCATGGAAGACAGCAAATAGTTCTAGAAAAGTCCAAGAGAATCCCACTTGGTAGCAGTCAAGTAGATTCTTAGATATCTGAAGGGAAATATTGACTATGGATTATGGTATCCATACAATAATGACTTCAACCTCAAAGTGTTTACAGATGCTGATTGGGCTGGTAATGTGGACGACTGGAAGAGCACAACTGGTGGTGCATTCTTTCTTGGTGGTAGACTAGTCTCATGGATGAGTAAGAAGAAGTTGTATCTCTCAGTCTACAGTTGAAGCAGAATATGTTGTAGCATTTATGAACTGCACCCAGACAATTTGGATGAATTATATATTAAGTAGTTTCAAAGTTCTTGTATCTGAACTAGTGAGTATATTCTGTGACAACATAAGTGCAATTAATATTTCTAAGAATCTGGTTTTGCATCTAGAACCAAGCACTTCAAGCTCAAGTATCATTTCTTGAGGGAGAAGGTTCAAAACAAAGAGGTTGTATTGGAACATGTTTCCAGTAAGGAACAATTAGTAGACATATTCACCAAGCCTCTACGGAAGGCTACATTTACCTATTTAAGAGGTGAATTAGGGGTGCTACCCCTTCAAGAGGTGAACTAAAGGTGTGTGCTCCACATCAGTCAGGTTTTGCATTGATAAATATTTTTTCAGGATTGGTGTGTTGGAGGATGCTACTCCTTAGGGAAAGAAACATAGTGGAACATAGCTGTTTGTGCCTCCACTTTGGCATTGTTGTCAAAGGGGGAGAAGACGTGAAGCGGAGAGGATATTTGCAGTATTGGGGAGAAGATGTGAAGTAGAGAGACATCTTTGTATATTGCCATCAATGCCAAAGGGGGAGATTGTTGGCATATGTGTTGAGCTTGATGACATGATGATATTATATGTTGTCATTGATGTCAATATGTTGAAGTATGAACTGGTAGATTGAAGTAAGCAAACTGGCAAGATAACTGGTATGATATTGTGAACCGGTATATGTGAAAAAGCAAAGTGGTATGTTAGAATGAGAACTGGTATATGGGAAGTTTTGTATCGGGGTTTCATTTGGCATAACTACCGATTGGTAGTCTCGGCTTCAGGGTTTCCGGTTGATGCATTCCAAGCCTTTGTGATTCAACTGATGGCATCTTGTGATGAAGTTAGCATTGTAATGAAGATCAGATCATGTTGCCATGTCAACCTTATGTGCATGAAGGATTTCCTTGAGGATCTTGCTTGGAAATTGATCCTATCTACCTCGAGAATGTGCGAAGTCTCTGTAAACGGTGGAGAGCGCGTGATGGGTTATCAACTTCTTGAAGCGGCAAAGAATGAACACTGGAGAATGTCTTGAGATCTATTCAAGATTGTTGTATTCAATGCAGTATGATTAATGGTCAGGATTGAACTGGCTAAATTGTTAAACCTAAATGTTTAGGGTTTAGGGTTTATGCTACCAACCTATCTGTTTTCTATAAGGTCAATGATGTTTTTCATTTTGAAGTTGTTGGCAAATGTTATGTGTGTATCCAAGTGGAGAGATACTTGATTCTTTCCAGACCAGAGAAGTGTGTTGATACCTGCAGATTGTGATTGTAGAAGCAAAGGAGCTAAAGTGGATCTGCCTTGGCATTGAGTGTTGTTATCAGATCAGTGTATTACCTGTTGACTTCTAACCATTTCAACAGTTGGAAAATCCCTTAACCGAGTAGATTTAACAGGATTTTGTGCAAATATTTTAATAGGGTAACTCAATTCAATGAGTTTTTCAAATCCTCTTGCGAGATAACCTTTAACAGGGCTCTAACCTTTAATCGAGTATTTAGCCATCCCTTAACTGAGTGATCCTGGCGCAGGGCACCTAGACTTGACTTTTGATTTTCTTGTTTTATGCAATGTAGTAAGGATTTTCTTGTTTTATGAAATGTAATAAGGATGAATTTCAATCATCCGTAGGGGTAATTGATCCTTTTTGTGTGGTCAAGGAACTCTAAGGTCATTCTATAAACCTTGAGTCAACCTTAGTCCACTAGGATCCTTCTAGGTCCAATAGGGCATTTTCTCAATTTAATGAGTATTGGTATTATGAGGTAGATTTCTGATGTTTATTAGTCATTTTAGACATGTTGGAACCATTTAGAAGTCTGAAATCATTTAGGAGTCATAGAATGCAAAAAATGGAAAAGTTGCTATGACAACATTTAGCAACTTTGACAACTTTTTTGAAAAGTTGTTAAACGTTGGTTCTAACTATCCCAACCCCCTCAATTAAGTTTAAAATAATGGAGGATTCCTATTTAGGCCCTCACAATGATTCCCAAGGGGTTGGAAGAGTTTGGAGAAGTTTGTATGAAGATTACACTTGAAAATTCTGAATAAAAACCAGTTTTCTGAGAAAAAACATGACTGTACGGATTTGTACGGACTGTAAAATCAAAAAAAAGGTCCATGGTTACATAGACACGTGAGATACCTTTCAAATGAGTCTAATCTAAGTGAATGTGGAGTTGAATTGAGAGAGTTATTGAGTTTTTTCTAAAACTGTTGTAGAAACCTAGGGTTTTAAGGGTTTTGGCACTAAATAGGCATTATCTTGCATTCCCAAAGACATTAACTCATACCCCTTTAGGATTTGCAAGGTTTCCACATGCATTTTATATTTCCAAATTCTTAGGATCTGGAAAGGTCATCTTCAAGGTTCTATGATCAGATTGTAGGTTGAATATCCTCATGTATTCAACTAGCAGATCGGTATATGGAGGTAACAATTAGGGACAGCAGCACAAAAGGTTATAAAAACCATTGAATCTTGTTTTAGAAAGGTGAATGCACATTCCCAAATCACTGCCCCTGTCTTATGTACCCATTATTAAACTTTATGCTTGTGTTCCATGCCTAGCTTGGCCAATTAGGCCTGTGAACAGTGTAGGGTTTGGTGGTGCAGGAGTGGATTGAGGCTCTGCCCTTTTGGGAGTTGTATTTTCACTTCAAAGAGGTCCAAAATCAGTCAAAATAGCAGCAAGTTGTTTGGGAAATCAGTCCTTTGTTACCCAATTTCTAGCTGTGAGACCTAGTAGCCTAGTAGGCCTAAAAGTGAAGTTGGCGTTGGAGGGTTTGGGAAGTCAAACCACTAGTTGGATTTTGGTTGTTTAGGGTCATAGAAGGTGTCCCTACTACTGTTTATCATCAGAGAGTGGATTTGAGGCATTTTCCTTGTTTGAGCCTCATTAAGGGATTGAGTCACTGAATCAAATTTTGAGTCTGAGTTGAGTAACCCATAAGGGATTGGGTTTGGCTTTGGATAGGTCTTAAGGATTGTGTGAGGGTGGTATTACATTTCCTTGCCAAGTGTGGGTAAGGTAGACTAGGTTGGAATAGTCACCTTTTGAGTCTGAAAGACTATGAGCCTATTTGACACTTCCTGTTGTGTGCACTTTGCATCAAGTGGTATCAGAGCACTACTAAGATCCCAGGTGGTGGAAGATGTCAGAAAATGAAGGCAATGATGGGGATGAATTCCATCACAATGTTGCCAATAAGGAGTTAGCCAAAATGCTCAAGGAGCACCTTGCAAAGAGTAAGAAGATGGAGATGGAGTTGGAGGGACTCAAGCAAAGACAAGAAGGAAGAAGGGAAGAAGAGGAATATGAGGAAGAAGAGGAAGAGATACTTGTATCTTGGTTGGAGAGGTTGAACATACCAGCAGACCAAAGACATTTCTTGGAGGCTCTTGAAAGAGTAGGAAGAAAGGATAGCAAACCAGATGTCCCAATGTTCATGGGAAAGATGAATGTAGAAGAATGCATGGATTGGGTGGAAGCCCTTAAAAACTACTTTGAGTGTGATGATACACCTGAGAGTTCAAAGGTGAAGATAGCCAAATCAAAGAAGAAGGGTCCAGCATTGAGTTGGTGGAACTTCCTACAGAATGAGAGGGTTGAGAACAACAAGGCACCTATCACCATGTGGAAGAGGATGTTGGCTGAGATAAAGAAGCAATTTGTACCAGAAGACTATGAAGTTGCCCTCCACAAGAAGCTACATAACCTGAAACAAAAAGATATGGATGTCAATACCTATATAGAGGAATTTCACAAACTTACCTTGAAGACTAAAATATCTGAAACTGAAAAATCAGAAGTTGGCTAGGTACTTGAATGGATTGAAATATAGTATTCAAGATGAGTTAAGCCTGTTGAACCTTGAATCAGTCCATAGGTGTCATCAAATGGCATTGAAAATAGAAGAAAAACAAAGAAAGAGAGGTGAGAAAAGCAATAGGGGTGGCAGAGGTAATCCAAACTTTAGGGGCAGAGACAGATTTCAAGGTAGAAGTTCATCATCAAGACCTCAAGGCAAGAGCAGCCAGCAAGATGTTGAGAAAGATTCCAGTTATAGAAGCAATCCTAGAGGTGGAAGAGGAAATGGAAGGGGCAGATTTGGAGGTAGAGGCCCTAATGTATTCACTGGGAGATGTTTCTCATGTAACCAAGTAGGTCACCAGTCATTTAGGTGTCCTGAGAAAGCAAGCAGTAGTTCAGGCCAGCAAGGAGAAAGAAGGGTGCAGCTAGCCCAAGATGATGACCATCAAAGTACCTCATCATATCACACCACCTCATCAAGACTTGCTGATCTAGTAAATTGAGAATGTATTATGTTCAATAGAACACTTTTTATAGCAATCAACAAGGAGCCACCACAGAGAAAGTCCTTGTTCCGAACCAAATGTTTGGTGAATGGTAAAGTATGTAGAGTAATAGTTGATTCTAGTTCTACTGAGAACTTGGCTTCTACTGAGATGATTGAGAAGTTAGGATTGAAGAAAATACCTCATCCTAACCCTTATAAAGTATCATGGTTGAATAAGGAGCAGCAAACATTAGTTGATGAGCAATGTTGGGTTAGTTTTTCAATCGGTGGTTATGAAGACAAAGTTTTGTGTGAAGTAGTGACTATGGATGCCTGCCATATTCTTCTAGGGAGACCTTGGTAGTATGACACGAGTGCTCAACATGATGGCAAGAGGAATGTGTATCACATTAAGAAGAACGGTGAAAATTTCATAATGACTTCCTTACCGGCTGATGAATAGGAAAAGAACTTGACTGGCAATGTGATGCTGGTTGGACAGAAGGAGTTCATGAAAGGCCTAAAGGAGGACTAGACCATGTGTTTTGCTATTGTGGTGAAGCCTAAGGACAACATACCCAAGCAAGAGAAAAATCAGAACTTGTTGAAGAATGTAGACCCCAAGGAGCTTGTTGATTTGTTGGATCAGTATAAAGGAATTGTTGCAGATGGTATTAATGATGTCTTACCCCCTAAAAGGATGATCAGTCATTGTATAGATCTGATCCCAGGAGCCACTTTGCCTAATAAGGCTGCTTACAAACTCACCCCTGAACAAAATGCAGAAATAGCAAGGCAAATTCAAGAATTATTAGAGAAGGGTTTCATAAGGAAGAGTGTTAGTCCCTGTGTTGTACCAGCAGTCCTTGCACCTAAGAAAGAAGGAACTTGGAGATTATGTGTTGACTCTAGAGCAATCAACAAGATAACCATCAGATACCATTTTCCTATGCCTAGATTGCAAGATCTCATGGATTGTTTGGGAGGAGCTAGGTACTACTCAAAGATTGACCTCAAAAGCGGATACCATCAGATAAGGATCAGATAAGGAGATGAATGGAAAATAGCTTTCAAGACCAATGAAGGTTTGTTTGAGTGGGTTGTAATGCCTTTTGGTTTATCTAATGCTCCTAGCACTTTTATGCGCTTGATGAACGAAGTCCTAGCACCTTTCATTAACAAGTTTTTTGTAGTATATATGGATGATATTTTGGTGTTTAGCAGCAGCAAGGAGGAGCACCTCAAACACCTAGACATGGTCCTCAAGAAACTCCATGAAGAGCAACTGAAAATCAACCTTGAGAAGTGTTCATTCAGGCAAGAAGAGTTGGTTTTCCTAGAATTTGTCATCTCAAAAGGAAATTTGAAAATGGATCCATCCAAAGTTGAAGCCATCCTTAGTTGGCCAGCACCTACCAATGCAACTGAGGTAAAAAAATTTCATGGCTTGTGTAGTTTCTATAGAAAGTTCATTAGAAACTTTAGTGGAATTTGTGCTCCACTCATAGATACCATAAAAGGTGGAAGGAAATGCATGTTTGTATGGACCAATGAAGCCAGTAGGTCATTTGAGATGTTGAAGAGGAAGATTGCAGAACTTCCCACCCTTGTACTTCCAGATTTTCATAAAGTCTTTATGGTAGAATGTGATGCTAGCAATAGAGCTATTGGAGGAGTCCTAAGCCAAGAAGGGAGGCTAGTAGCCTTCTTTAGTGAAAAGTTGAATGAGGCTAAACAAAAGTACTCTACCTATGACCTTGAACTCTATGCTATGGTCCAAGCCTTGAGAAAATGGAGGCACTACCTACTCCCTAAGGAATTTATTGTGTTCACAGATAATCATGCTTTGAGTTTTCTAAATAGGTAGGAGAAACTTCATCATAGACATGTTAAATGGATGGAATTCTTGTAATCTTATACTTTTACCATAAAACATAAGAAAGGTGTTGCTAATAAAGTTGTTGATTCTTTAAGCAGGAGGAGTTTAACCATCCAAGAAGTTCAATTGGAAAGTGTGGGTATACACATAATAAAGGACATGTATGCTACGGATGATGATTTCATGGAAATCTATAAGGTATGCATGGATAGGATAGCAAGGTATCATACTGATTTTTCTGAGTTTCTGATACAAGATGGATTTTTGTTCAAAGGTAGTTTGCTTTGTATACCTAAAGGATCAATAAGGGAGAATATAATCAAGTAAAATCATTGTGGGAGTCTAGCAGGTCACTTTGGGATAGATAAAACATTGGAGTTGTTAAGAAGATTTTATTATTGGCCTAAACTTCAGACTGATGTAAGAAAGTTTGTTGAGACTTGTTTTATTTGTCAGAGGGCCAAGGGCCAAACATCTAATGCAAGATTGTATACACCATTACCTATCCCTTCAAAGCCATGGGATTTAGTAAGTATGGACTTTGTGCTTGGTCTTCCAAGAATCAAATCTGGTTATGACAGTGTGTATGTGGTTGTGGATAGATTTTCCAAGATGGCTCACTTTATTCCTTGCAAAACCACTCATGATGCTTCACATGTTGTAGGTTTATTCTTTAAAGAGGTAGTTAGACTTCATGGATTACCTATGTCAATCATATCAGATAGGGATCCTAAGTTTATAGGTCACTTTTGGAGGACCTTATGGAAAAAGCTTGGCACCAATGTTGTCTTATCTTCAGCATATCACCCTCAATCAGATAGACAGACTGAGGTTATTAATAGGTCACTTGGAAACCTCTTGAGATGCCTAACACAAGAATATGATTCAAGTTGGGATTCTATCTTGGCACAAGCTGAATTTTCTTACAATGATTCCATTAATAGGAGTACAGGTATGACACCTTTTCAAGTTGTTTATGGTGTACACCCTAGAGGGATAATGGAACTCAAAGATGTTAGTCATTTGGAGAAGAAGAGTGCTTTGGTTGAAGATTTTGCAGAGGTAATGAAGGATGTGCATGAACAAGTAAGGAACCGACTGCACCATACCACAGAAAAGTATAAGGTAGCAGATAAGAAGAGAAGAGATTTGCAATTCAAAGTGGGTGATCTAGTGATGGTACATTTGAAAAAGGAGAGGTTACCTAAGGAGAAATATACTAAGTTTCTGATGAAGAAGCTTGGTTCTTGCAAGATCCTCAAGAAGTGCGGCAACAATGCCTACAAAGTGGACTTATCTTCTTCTATTGGTTTGTCACCTATTTTTAATGTTGCTGACTTGTATCCTTATAAAGGATCTGTAGATGATGTTTTTTTTGTAGGTGCATTAGATTTCTAGCAAGATGAGTCATTCAAGAAGATATCCCAACCATCCATGTTAGAGATTGAGAGCATTCTTGACAAGCGGGCGATCAAACATACAAGGAGGAAACTGTATTATGAGTACTTCATCAAATGGAAACACCAACCCATGGAGGAAGCCACATGGATGACTAAGGAGGCCATTGAAAAGGTAGGGTTTCAGTTTGATTCCATTCCCATTCAAGGGACTTGAGTTTTTTTTTAACTTGTGGAGTATGGTGCAGGGCACCTAGACTTGATTTTTGATTTTCTTGTTTTATACAATGTAGTAAGGATTTTCTTGTTTTATCAAATGTAATAAGGATGAACTTGAATCATCCATAGGGGTAATTTATCCTTTTTGTGTGGTCAAGGAACTCTAAGGTCATTATATAAACCTTGAGTCAACCTTAGTCCACTAGGATCCTTCTAGGTCCAATAGGGCATTTTCTCATATTAATGAGATTTGGTATTAGGAGGTAGATTTCTGATGTTTAGTAGTCATTTTAGACATTTTGGAACCATTTAGAAGTCTGAAATCATTTAGGAGTCATAGAATGCAAAAAATGCAAAAAATGCAAAAAATGGAAAAGTTGCTATGACAACATTTAGCAACTTTGACAATTTTTTTGAAAAGTTGTTAAATGTTGGTTCTAACTATCCCAACCCCCTCAATTTAGTTTAAACTGATGGAGGATGCCTATTTAGGCCCTCACATTGATGCCCAAGGGGTTGGAAGAGTTTGGAGAAGTTTGTATGAAGATTACACTTGAAAATTCTGAATAAAAACCAGTTTTCTGAGCAAAAACATGACTGTACGGATTTGTACAGACTATAAAATCAAAAAATAGGTCCATGGTTACATAGAAACATGAGATACCTTTCAAATGAGTCTAATCTAAGTGAATTTGGAATTGAATTGAGAGAGTTATTGAGTTTTTTCTAAAACTGTTGTAGAAACCTAGGGTTTTAAGGGTTTTGGCACTAAATGGGCATTATCTTGCATTCCTAGAGGCACTAACTCACACCCCTTTAGGATTTGTAAGGTGTCCACATGCATTTTATATTTCCAAATTCTTAGGATCTGGAAAGGTCATCTTCAAGGTTCTATGATCAGATTGTAGGTTGAATATCCTCATGTATTCAACTAGCAGATCGGTATATGGAGGTAACAGTTAGGGACAACAGCACAAAAGGTTATAAAAACCATTGAATCTTGTTTTAGAAAGGTGAATGCACATTCCCAAATCACTGCCCCAATCTTATGTACCCATCATTAAACTTTATGCTTGTGTTACATGCCTAGTCTAGCTAATTAGGCCTGTGAACCCTTTTGGGAGTTGTATTGTCACCTTGAAGAGGTCCCAAATCAGTCAAAACAGTAGCAAGTTGTTTGGAAAATCAATCCTTTGTTACCCGATTTCCAGTTGTGAGACCTAGTAGCCTAGTAGGCCTAAAAGTGAAGTTGGCATTGTAGGGTTTGAGAAGTCGAACCAATTGTTGGATTTTGGTTGTTTAGGGTCATATAAGATGTCCCTACTACTATTTATCATCAGAGAGTGGATTTGAGGCATTTTCCTTGTTTGAGCCTCATTAAGGGATTGAGTCATTGAATCAACTTTTGAGTCTGAGTTGAGTAACCCATAAGGGATTGGGTTTGGCTTTGGATAGGTCTTAAGGATTGTGTGAGGGTGGTCTTACACTTCCTTGCCAAGTGTGGGTAAGGTAGACTAGGTTGGAATAGTCACCTTTTGAGTCTGAAAGACTGTGAGCCTATTTGACACTTCCTGTTGTGTGCACTCTGCATCAGATCCCTAACAAGATCGGTTCCTAGCAGAACCTATTGTAAAAATTCTTTAACCAAACTAGGCTCCTAATAGAGCTGACTTCAAAAGAGTTCAAAGAACAACTTGTGGGTATTCATCCCCATCGTGGTTTTTACCAGTTGGGTTTCCACGTGAAAAATCAGTGTGTCATGTGTGATGCTTTTCATGTGATGCTTTAATATTTTATGTCAAAGTGGTAAAGCATGTTGTACCAACAGTCATTACATTTATGATGATATATTACTTGTTTATGCATATGGGTGAAGTGGAAATGAGATATTAGATTGTGTGGAGATCTAAGTGTTACCGGTTTATGTCTTTCATATTCTCACTATGTTTTACCTGTAGTACTCTGATTTAGACTGGTGTTACTGTTTACCAGTTAAGTGCAGTCTTTGCAGTACCAATTCAGGGAAATTTTTTTTGTCTATACTAATTCACCCCCCGTCCTCAGTACCAGTTTGGTACTAACTGTTCATCATTATTTATTAATGTCAAGTACAGTAAACCTCCTATCATAGATTTCTATCTAGTCAGATTAATAGGTGTAGATTCATCTTTCAAAGATAATTTATCAGTTGTGGTCATAGGTGTGCTTACCGGTTTACAGTTTTCCATGCCAAATTTATTTAGTAATTCCTATAAGTACTTAGATTGACATAGGAATATACCTTTATCAATCTATGAAATCTGCAATCCTAAGAAGAATTTGATCTCTCCAATCATAGACATTTCAAATTCTTGCTGCATTTGTTAGAAAAGTCTTTACACAAACCATCTTCTCCTCCAAAGATTATATCATCAACAAAAACTTCTATAACCAAGATGTCATCATTAGTCACTTTGTAGTATAGATTGTTGTTAGCATTACCTTTGGTGTAACCAAGCTTCAAAAGATATTTGCTCAATCTAGCATACCAAGCTCTAGGAGCTTGTTTCAATCCATATAAATCTTTCTTTAACCTAAAAACCATGTCTTTGTTATCTGTCAAAGAAAATCCATTAGGTTGCTCAATGTAAACTTCTTCTTGAAGATCTCAATTCAGAAATGCACATTTAACATCCATTTGATATACTTTATAGTTCTTGTGTGCTACAAAAGCCAATAAAAGTCTAACTGCCTCAATTCTAGCTACCGGTGCAAAGGTTTCATTGCAATCAATTCCTTCTTTCTGAGAATATCCCTTACACACCAATCTTGCTTTGTTTCTGATTACCATACCATCTTCATTAAGTATATTTCTGAAAACCCATTTAGTTCCAATTACATTTTTGTCTTTAGGCCGGGGAACTAATGAACTAGTCTAATTCCTTTCAATTTGTTCCAATTCATCTTCCATAGCTTTAATCCAATATTTATCTTCATATGCCTCATTAATTGATGTAGGTTCAATTTGAGAAATAAGACATACCTCCTCATTTGCCAATCTTCCTCTAGTCATAACTCCTTGAAATTTGTTTCCAATTATCTGATCTTTAGAATGATTCAATCTTACATATTGGGGTGTTTTTACTTGCTATTTTTCTTCAGTGACTGTTGAATCTCTAGATGATGTTGGTGTAACTGGATCACCACTCTGTACCAGTGTATTCATAGTAGGTTCATTTGTGATTATCTCTATTGCTGGTTCAGAGTCTGTGTACCTTGAATTTCCTCTATATTGTTCATCAATTTTCACATTTGCACTCTAAACAATTTTCTGCAATCTCTTGTTAAAACATCTATATGCCTTTCTCTTAGATGAATAACCAAGAAATATTCCTTCATCACTTCTAGGATCAAATTTTCCAATATACTCATCTCTTTTGATATAGCATTTACTTCCAAATATTCTGAAATATTTAAGAGTAGGAGTATTACCAAACCATAGTTCATGTGGGGTCTTACCGGTTTCTCCTCTGATGTGAACTCTATTGAATGTATAAACAGTTGTATTGACCACTTCTCTCAAGTATATATGAGGTAGATTTGCTTCAGATATCATACTTCTGGCTGCATCCAAGATAGTTTTGTTTTTCCTTTCCACAACTCCATTCTGCTGGGGTGTCTGGGGTGCTGACAACTATTTTCTGATCCCATTCACTTCATAGAATGCATTAAATTCTTTAGATGTGAATTCACCTCCTTGATCTGATCTCAAACATTTGATTTTCTTATTGGTTTTATTTTCTACCATCACCTTGAATAGTTTGAATTTCCCATATGCTTCAGATTTTTCTCTGAGAAAAGTAACCCAACACATTCTAGAATAGTCATCAAAGATTAGCATAAATTATCTATTTCCTTGTATAATTCTAGTTCTTGTTGGACCACATAAATCAATATGAATTAAATCAAGAACATTGTTAGACTTCTCTAGAATACTCTTGAAAGATGCTCTAACTTGCTTTCCAAATTGACATTCCTTACATACCGGATTGTGAGGTTTAACAATCTTAGGTAAATCTCTAACTGCCTTAGTAGTACTGATTTTCACAATGCAATCAAAATTTACGTGACAAAGTCTCTTATGCCATAACCAACTTTCATCAATATGTGCAATTAAATATTATTTCTCATTATTGTTCAAATGAAAGATATTACCTCTAATCTGATTACGGGATGCAATTTCCAAACCCGTTCTGTTTAAGATTTTGCATTTACCATTATTGAATTGTAACTGAAATCCTTTCTCAACTAATTGACCAACACTCAAAAGATTATGCTTCAAACAGTAGCATCCTAAAATTGCGACACTTGCAATTTTGACTACATTTGGGTCTTCACGATGGCGGTGCAACGTTGAACCTGAATGGAGACCCCGAAACCTGCTTGCGACATCAAAAATTGCATCTTTTTGCACCTTGGCCTGATCCTCCTTGCACCCTGCTGTCCCGGGAGGTGGGACCATGGCTCCCAGTGCCCTGGTCCTTCAGGACCATGGCACCTAGCGCCCTGGTCCCTCAGGACCATGGCGCCCAGCGCCCTAGTCCCTGGCCCTATTTCGAGCCCGGTCTCTTGTTGGGCATCGGGTCTTCAAATTTGCAATTTGGAAAATAATGTTCCTAGGTCAGCCTAAGGTCAGAAAAATCAGTCTCCTAACCGTAATTGACAAGTATATAAACTACATTTCCCCTTCCAAAAAAAAGGAGAAAAAGATATATGTGTGCAAGAGGTGAAAGTGATAGGCAAACATTCAAACATTCAAGCATTCAAGCATTCCTTCAAGCAATTGAGCATTCTAGGTCTCCATTCAAGGCTAGGTGTTGCATTCAAGACAAGGATTCAACCATTGAAGAAGAGATCACCTACAACATATAACATACAACATCATTACACCTTCGCATGTGAGAATACAAACATTCTTACAACAAGGTATCAGTACTTGATTACATTACAAACATTTACATTTACAGCATTCTCATTTCTTGGTTAATTCCAAAACCGGGGTTTGACCTAAAGGCAAACCCCTAATCCCTAACCCCCAATCATCCTCTCTTTTCTGTGTGTAGATTGCAGGTACGCAGCTATAATTGAAGATCTGGAATCCTTGTGTAGAGACGAACAGATCCCCCTTCGTTTCGCGGATTTTCCAGAGGACCGTGTGCACTCCGGGTGCCATCATCCCGTCAACTTTCACTCAAACTTGCAGGACAGCATCGTCTCGACATTTTATTGTTAATTTCAAATCCGTAGCTTCATCCCATGTCCCAATCTCTGTTTATAAGCTAATCTTTCTTACTTTGCATGCACTCCTAGTTCAATCCTTCTATCTACATTCTTTACAAAAGAGGGTATCCTTGATGTCTCAACCCTTGAAACTCATTTAGAATCCTATCTTGCATTGTGTGGGATTGGATCTTGTGGGTTTCAAACCCCTCCTTTGAATGTAAAGTCTCTCCTAAGTGAAAACCGTCAATCCTAGTGACCTCCTTTCTCTCTCCATGGAGTGGGGGAACACCTAGGGTTCGATTTTCCGCTTTACACAAACCTTCAACATAGTAAACATTATCAATATTGTTCTTACCATCAAAAGATATGGTGCCTTTTCCTTTGATCAAACAAGCTTTGTCATCTCCAAATCTACTAGACCTCCATTGTAATCCTAAAAGGTTAAGAATTTACTCTTATCACCAATCATATGATGTGAACATCTTGAATCAATAATCCATTCATCCTTATCTTCAACTTTAGTTGCTAGGGCCTGGTCTATTGGTTGAATAGTAGGTGTCAGTTGATCTTCTTTTATAGCAATAAAAGCCCATCCATTGTCTATCAGATCATCATCAGAATCATCAGTAACTCCATCATCAGCATAATAACAAAACTTGTATTTTTGATAGTCAAGGTTAGGCTTATATGTTCTATTAGCTTCTTCTCTTAATCTTTCATGTCTATCATGACATCTAGAAGCCATATGACCAATCTTATTGCATTTAAAACATTTAAAGGGTGCTTTACCTTCATACTTACTTCCAATTGGACCTTTAGGCATTTTCCTTAAAAATAGTGCTTCAAGTTCTTCATTTTCTCTCCTGCTTTCTTCAAGTTCTCTTGCATAGAAGGCTTTCCAATTAGATTTATCATGTAATGATGATGATGTTGTAGTTGATAACGATGCCTTAAAAGCTAGATTTGTCTTTATAGTAGTATCAGGACCAAATTTCTCAAGCTCAAAAGATGAAAGTTTTCCAACCAAAGTGTCTCTAGATACTGATGCATTAGGCATTGTTCTTAATTCATTTATAGAAGTAACTTTCATTTTATATGCTGGTGGCAAATCTCTTAAGACTTTAGAAACAATCTCATCTTCACTTAAGGTTCCTCCACAACATTGTATACCCAAAACAATTTCATTTACTCTTTCCATAAAAGAAGAAACTCTTTCTTCTTCTTCCGTTTTTAGATTTTCATACCTGACCCGGAAGCATTCAAGTTTTGCAATTTTGACTGTGGAATCTCCTTCATTCAATGTTTCCAATTTGTCCCAAATAACTTTAGAAATAGATCTATCTGACAATCCCATGACTTGCTGATCTGACAATGTGCTCAAAAGTGCTTCTCTTTCTTTGCAATCATTTCCCTCATCTTTAGCCAAGTTAGGTGGACTAGGTTGACCTTGAGTAGGATCAGTATAGCCATTCTTTGTAACATCCCATATGTCCTTTCCAATGCAATTCAAGTGTGTCTCCATCCTGATCTTCCATATGCCATAGTTAGTTCCATCAAGTTTTAGACTATCCTTCCTAAAATAGTTAGAAGACATTGGATCTCCTCAAGTTGTTAAACTTCTACAAAAAGAGGACTAAGCTCTGATACCAATTGTTAGGTCCTAGGGACAACTAAGAGGGGGGGGGGTGAATCAGTTGTCCAATAAATTCAACCAAAATTAACTTAACCAAAACTTAATGCATAATACTGGTAAACCAAACTTTATGCCGGTAGACAGTATTAACAATTAATTGCAATACCGATAAAGATTAATGCATGAAACAGAAAGATAATAACATCCACAACACATAACACAAATGTTTGTATGTGGAAACCTTGTAAGGGGAAAAACCACAGTGGGAAGCCTTACCCACAATCAAATGATACTATTGCAGATAGTATGTGTGTACAATATAGATTCTACACATGCAGAAAGGCCAGTTGCCTAGAGCTCACTGCTCAATCACAAAATGAGAGTCACACTAACTACAATTGGATGGTTAAATCCAATGATAATGTATTGCACAAAATAGCATCTTCATATGCTAGATTCAGTACCAGTTTAGTTCTGATTGCCTTCACAAAATCCTTCCTTCAACCTTCAAATGATGTCTGTGTGTATAGCGCTACTTATTTTCTCATATACCTTATTGCAATCCTTTTTGCATTCTCTACAACAATCTTACAAATGAGATCTTACATTTATACCATAACCTAAGACCAATTGAATAGGTCAGCTCACTAAAAGATATTACAATAAAATCAATTACAAGTAAATCAATATCCGATACATGATGTCGGCTCAATGCATTTACAATAATAATAAATCATCTCCATAACATGTCGTGCTGATCTAGAATAGATATGACTGTCGGTGCTTATCCTGGACCTATTTGCTGGTAACAACAAATATGCAAACCCGAATAAACAGTTAACCAAATTGCCAAAACCAAGTGATTGAATAATGTCTTCAACATAACCAAGTAGTCTCCAAATCATTCCAAGTGCCGGTGAACAATATAATCTACCGATGAACCAAATACCAGGGAATTTGCATAAGTCTCTGACTTGCCGGTGAACATAACCAAAGATCTCCAAGTGCTAATTAGTGTTGACATCAATGACAAAACCATATCAACATATCCAAAATGCCAACATGTTTTATGCAAAGGGATTGCATTATCGCCCTGACCTTCTTTGCCATGGTGTGTCGCATCCATTTTTCCATATCAAATAAAGGTTCTCATCTACTATTAGCATTTGTGAAAGCAAGATTTCATCACACTAATCATTCTTCACTTCTCACTTGCATTTATTTTGGCTAATATTTCTTCTATCCCATCAAGCGTTCTATCTATTTATCATATCAATCATTATCATGCTATCTAATCTATCTCATCAATTGAGGATTTCTTCATTTGATATCAATCACCCCTTTTTTTCTACAATCCATTAACATTATTTCCTTCTTATTAACATTTTTCTCTTTCATCACATTTTCTCTTTCTAACATTTATTCTCTTCTTTCAAGAGATCATTCATTTCTTCCATACATAAACAATATCTCGAGGGGGCATCCTACCTCCATCTTGTTGTCTACTGGGGCATGATTTCTCAAAAAAATTCTTCGAAACAACGCTCAAAATTGCATTGTCTCAAAGAGGGGCAAAATGTAGACACTAAAAAAGGTCAGCACCTATGTCTCCAATTTTTAACATATCATGTGCATAGTCTTTAATTAAACCCCCTTTTACTAACAATTCTTCTAAGTCCTAGATAAATAAATTAAATAATTTATTTATTTGTCTCCTTTTCCCATTAATTAAATAAATTCATTTTATTCAATTAACCAATTAATAAATATGAGCAATAAATTAATAAAAAAAAATTATCATATTTATCTTCCTCCAAAATAAGGATAATTAATAAATTTATTTATTAATTCATCTTTATCTGCTTTTTGTGAGGAGATAATTAATAAATCTTATTTATTAATTATCTCTATTTATTCTCTCATGTGAAGATATTTCTTGTTTTTCTTAATTTTTTATTCTTCTATTTTATCCTTTTATATGGAGATATTTAATAATTTTTAATTATTAAATCTTTTCATAAAATCCTCCTAATTTTTAAATTTGGAAACAAATATCTTTCCTTAGTTTTCAAAAATCAATCTTTTTGGCAATATTTCATTAATTCTATTTTAAATTCAAAATGAGGTAGGTATCTTCAAAAATCTTCTTTTTTTGTGAGAGGATATTTTATTTATTTTCAATCCTTCTATTTATCTTTTCAAATGAAGATATTTAATAATTTTTAATTATTAAAATCTTCCTGATATTTTCAACATGCTAATTTGGTATTTATGAGAAGATAATTAGAGACTTTATTATTTATTCTCATAATATCTTCCCATTTGCTTTCTTCTATCTTCATCCTCTTGGCATTTTTGATGATTACGTTGTGATTGTCATTGATGGACACACACTTCCTTTGAGATCACTTTTTGTATGTATGAGTTATGCTTAACCGGTAATTGTTCCAAACCGGTATCATGTTGTAGTCTTTAGACTACTGCTATTATGCAAAAAGTGTTTACCGATCTAAAGCGGCATAGAGACTTAAGCGGAGCAAAGCAGAGTGGAGAAAAGGAACTAAAGCGGTAGTTATCATATTCCTAGTCTTCATTTTGGCAAACCGGTAATTGGTGAAAGTGTGAACTGACAATCTGTTTAATATTTGAACCAGTATTACTCTGAGTTCCAAACTGGCAATCGACATTTTGTATAAACCAGTATTACTCTGTGATGAGTTACCATCCACCATTTGTTTGGCGGTGCCGACACTTTGGCGGTGCTTCTGTGTCGTGTTACCAAATATGTCTAGGTACACTAAACCTAGGAACTTGCACTGTAATCTTATTGGACTGACATGAAATCAGGTTCCTTCTTAAGGACATCATGTCTAAGGTTTTAGGAGTAGTTGTAAGGGTTTTAATATTGCATGAGTTTTTGTATGAGCCATCTTAGGAGAGAAGATCAAGTCTGTGAGTTGTAACAGAGTGTAGAAGTGTCTGGAGACTGAAGTAATGCTAAAATACATTAACAATGAGCTATCAAGGATCTAACCAAGCATATTGTGCTAGTATCTAGATCACTCACTTGTTGATTACTTACATCTTTGACAAGTCTGAAGACCCTTAATCGGGTAGGCCTGGCAAAGCCTTTGTAAATCCTCTAACAAGGTGGTTCACATCTGTGGATCTTAAATCCTCTCACAAGGTAGTCTTTAATCAGACTTATCTCCTAACAAATACTGAGATTCCTAACAGGATCTGTTATGGTAAAGAACATTGTATGACCTTAACCGGTCTGGTTACTATTTTGCGGATAGTTACTTGTGAGTTTCATCTCACCGTGGTTTTTCCCATTTGGGTTTCCATGTCAAAATCTCTTGTGTTATGGTGGTTGTGCTTCTACGGGTGAATGCATTATTTTCTATTTGGTTTGCATGTGTGTTAACCGGCTTGTTTGCTAAACTGCTCTACCAGTTTATTGGTAGACTATTAAAGTGTTTAAGTACAGTATTTTTTGGTATACTAATTCACCCCCCCCTCTTAGTATTCATCAATTGGTATCAGAGCCAACCTTTCTATAAGTTTAACCACTTGAAAGGAGATATGGGGGAATACACTATGAGGGAACTTACTCATCAGCTCACTCAGACTGAGCAAGCCTATGATGTACTTAAAGTCAAGTACAAGGCCTCTCAGGCAAAAAGAAGAGAGCATGCTAAGAAACTGATGGAGCTGACTGAAAATAGTTCTTCTGATGAAGCGGACATGGAAGCCCTAGTTCAAGAAGTTGAAAAGCTGAATGAGTCCAATTGCAACCTAAGAAGGGAACTTGAAGGACTAACTATCAGAATGTGTCAAGAGCTTGAGAACTGGAGGAAAGCTGAAGATTTGGCAAAAGACAAAGATCATGAGATCTCCAAGCTGAAACAAGAAATCAGTGCACTTACCACTCATCTTCAAGAGAGAAAAATGGAAAAAGAGGAAATGGAAGGTGAACTAAACATGGCTATTTCTAAGAATACAACCTTGAAGGAATCCAATGCTGCTATCTCCAAAGAACTCACTAAGTCAAAGGAAATACTTGCCAAATACAATAAGAGTTCTGTTAGGCTAGAACAAAAGCTTGAATCTGTTCAACCAATAAAGAATAAGACTAGACTTGGTTTTTTTGGTTATGAGGAAGGTGAGACCTCTGGAACAAAAGATGGAGCATCAAAGAAGCAATCGGCACCAAAGGATAAAGGTAAGTAAAAGTTCAAACCTGTTTGCTTTAATTGTCTCAAGGAAGGACACACTACCAATGTATGTAGAAGTAAGGCTTACAATAATTTTCCTTATTTTCTAAACGATAAGCCAAGACCCATTAGATACAATGGTAACTGCTATGCATGCAACAAGTTTGGGCATAGAGCATTTGAATGTAGGTATATCATGCACAACACTGGAAGGTATCCTCAAAGGAGTCGAGGAGTTTTTCTTGAGCCCTCTCGAAACTGGAATCCAAACCGATTTAGTACCTATAATCATCAGTCAAGTAGCAGTGGCTATCAAGCGGCAACCGGATGGAGAGAAAATTGTTTGATCTGTTGTGGTCATGGTCACACTGCTGCAACATGCAGAAGGAAGAATGGAGACATGTATAATGGACCTTGGAGAGCACCTGGAATGGTTTTCTATCATTGCAACAAACCGGGGCATACAACAAGATTCTGTAGAACTAGAAAGAACATATTGGATGATATACTGGTCACTTTGAAAGGAAAAATTGATGTTGAAATTATTCAATTGGACATGAAGATAGCATGGAAGAAGAAATCTAATGAAGTGTTACAAGAAGAACTAGTTTCTGCACCTAGTGTGGAAGTCATTGAACTGGAAAACTAAGCTTCAAAAGCTTAGGGGGAGCAAATAATGAAAATTTTTGAACCACTGGTCTACACCGGTAAAAGACCTTAACCGGTATGTGATACCTGTCTTTTGATAGAAGACCAAAAATGGTAAAAGGCAAATTAGGGTTTGTGCCCTAATAGTGGAGCATTTAGTACGGTAGGTGAAGGATTTGTTTAAAAGGAATCTTCAAGTCATTTTTCACTTATCAGTTTTCAAGCGAAAAAATTATTAAGTGTAGAGTGAAGAAAAGCGATTTACACTGCGATTCAAAGAATTGATCAAAATCCTGAAGAAGAATCTGAAGCAAACATCGGTTGGAGAAGTGTAGAATGCAAAGCAGTCTCTTAGCAATCGAAGGAGTGTGTAGCGAAGTTCAAATTGCGAAGCCCTAAATTTTGATCTATGAAGGTACTTTTCAAAATCTCTCTATTTATCATGGCTTTCGCATCACATGCTAGCCCTAGTGCACCCATTGATTCTATGGACTTCATTCAATGGAAGGAAAAATGCAATGCCCTATCCCAAGTACTTGCTAGATTTATAGTGGAGGAAGGTGTTTCAGATTACATTGATTGTAAAATTGAAGACATAGGGTCTCTTGTAATACATTCCCAGTTGAGTTTGTTCTGCGGAAAGGATAAGAAGATTAAACCAGAATTCAACATTCTGAAAAAGAAAAAACTTCACAACATAGTCTATTTTC
The DNA here is from genome assembly GCF_030272615.1 of Cryptomeria japonica. Lineage (NCBI taxonomy): Eukaryota > Viridiplantae > Streptophyta > Pinopsida > Cupressales > Cupressaceae > Cryptomeria > Cryptomeria japonica. Next base: position 617,411,218 of record NC_081408.1, on the reverse strand, counting down.
TTGAAGAATTTTCAGATGATCACATTCACATTATTCTGAGCAGAGTACGCGGTGATAAGATGTACTTAGAGTGGACGCATGATATCACACCAGAAGCGATTCATGTCGTCACCAGTTTCTGCAACATCAGTGAAGTGCCAACCCTAAGAAAGATTAGTAAGACAGAAATGACTAAGCTCACCGGTTCTATGAGCGATTCATGGGGAATGACTGTCAATTCAATCAAGGATGACCTTGTCAAATATGCATGTATGGTGATAGGATACCGGACGTTCCATGCTAGTAGAATCAACTCTGTCTCAGCAGTGGCGGTAAATGCTACCTACCGGATGATCAAAGAAGATGCATCATTTGATATATGCACCTATATGCATAGACAACTCCTGATAAACCTAAACTCTATCAAACTGGACAATGCCTTGAGGTTTAAGTTTGGACAAATACTGGTTGGGTTATTCTTCTACTTCCAAAGTTACTTTCCAGGAGTTGGAGATATTCAGTGGTCTGCTGACCAACCGGTTACAAAACAAATCAAAGAAAGCCTACAAGTAGTTGGAACCAGCTACCTTGAAGTCCTGAACAAGTACTTTGATGAGTTCAGAAGCAAGATGAGCCTAAGGATGAGGATATCTAGTGACATTGTCAAGAAATACGAAGAGGACATCTGCTTTATCATTAGAGTGGATGAATGCATAATGGAGGTAGTTGAGCCCAGACAGGAAGAAGTGGAGCCTATGGGCTATGAGGTAATGTATGATATGCTGGATAGGTATGCCTCTACCCTTATTGCCTCACCTCCTGATCCTAAGGAGAAAATAACCGACACCTATCTGGAAAGGGTCACACTAGTTGAAGAACCTTCAGTACAGAAAGGAAAAGGACCTCCAGCAAAGAACACAAAGGAAGTGCCATCTGTGTTGGCACCAGTTACAACAGCAAGTCCTAAAGTGACCAAGTGGTCACCGGCAAAGAAGAAACTGGAAGCTACTCCCGCCAAGGTATTTGAGAGGAAGCGGAAGTGTCATGCCCGAAATATAGGGCAAAAACGGAATGATTTTTTTTTTTTTTTTAAAATACTAATTAATTAACAAAGTTCGCTAACTCGACATGCATTAACATGTTTGCCATATCAATATTCGAGCTAACTTTGATACTAACTAAGGAACGAAATTAATTAAAAATTTATTTGCGGAAAACTAAATGATTTAATTTATTTTCTCATCAACATAGTCAATAGTTTAATTAAAACAAACTCATTAAAACTAGAAGATGAAGATAAATTTAGTCTCCATTAAGACTATATTGTCTAAAATCCATTTTTAAATCCATAATTAAAATAATCATTTAAAGTGTCACTTAATTTAGATAATTTAATTTACACGGGCAAAATTAATTACGGGTAGCTATTAATCGACTTGGAAAGCTAATTAAAAATTATTTCTCTAGCATCCATTCTAACCTCAAAATGAAAGGTGCTTAAATTAATCCCTTTTAAATCCAAACTTAAAATTTAATGCTCTAATTAAATTAACTAGGGCATGATTAAGTATCTATCACACTAAATACATTTAAAAATATAAGATTAGGCTTTATTCTTTAAATTTATTTTTTTCAACTTCCTATTTGTATATCATATAGGGGTATTTAAATATTTAAATCTCTATATAAACACATACCCATATATATATATATATATATATATATATATATATATATTGTAAAGCGGAAAATCGCGATCGAACCCTAGTTGCTCTCCCCCTCTTCCAACTCCAAGGAGAGAGAAGGGAGATTCACTAGGGTTGATGGTTTTCACTTAGGAGGGGCTTTACATTCAAAAGAGGGGTTGAAACCCACAAGATCCAATCCCACGCAATGGAAGATTGGATTCTATATGAGTTTCAAGGGTTGTGATAGCAAGGATACCCTCTTTTGTAAAGAATGTTGATAGAAGAATTAAGCTAGGAATGCATAGAAAGTGACAAAGATTCGCTTATAAACTGAGATAGGGATATAGGATGAAGCTGCGGACCTGGAATTAGCAGTAAAATGTCGAGACGACGCAAATTTGAGCAAAAGTTGACGGGACGATGGCGCCCAGCGTGCACACGGTCCTCCGAAAAATCCGTGAAACGAAGGGGGATCTGTTCGTCTCTGCACAAGGATTCCAGATCTTCAATTTCAGCCGCGTACCTGCAACCTACACACAGAAAAGTGAAGACGATTGGGGGGTTAGGGATTAGGGGTTTGCCCTTAGTTCAAACCCCAGTTTTGGAATTAACCAAGAAATGAGAAAATGCTATAAATGTCAATGTCTGTAATGTAAAACAAGTACTAATACCTTGTTGTAAGGATGTTTGTATCCTTATGTGCGAAGGTATAGATGTTGTTGTTTGTTGTATGGTTGTATGTTGTATGTAGCATGTAGTATGTGATCTCCTCTTCAATGGTTGAATCCTTGTCTTGAATGCAACACTTAGCCTTGAATGGAGACTTAGAATGATCAATCGCTTGAAAGAATGCTTGAATGCTTGAATGCTTGAGTATAGTTTCCATGCTTTTTCCATCCTATCATATGAGAGAGGAAAATGTAGTTTATATACTTGTTAATTAGGGTTGATAGACTAATTTTCCCAACCTTAGGCTGACCAGGAAAGATAATTTTCCAATTTGCAAACATAAAGACCCAAAGTCCAAAAGAGACCGGGCCCAAAATAGGACCCAGGGACCAGGGCGCTGGGTGCCATGGTCCTGGGGGACCAGGGTGCTAGGCGCTCTGGTCCCACCTCCCGGGACAGCAGGGTGCAAAGGAGGTTCAGGCCAGGGTGCAAGAAAATATAGTTTTCAGTGTCATAATCAGGTTTCGGGGTCTCCATTCAGGTTGAATGTTGCGTCGCCATCGTGAAGACCGAAATGCAGTCGCAATTTTAGGATGCTACATTTAGCCCCCACTTTAGCGGGAGTATAGGTGTATGCTAATACTTTCGGTAAAGTACAAGGAAACAACATTGAAAGACTTTCACCACGTCAAGGAGGCAAGATACACCAAGCCCCCAGTGGACTAAGGATCTTACGACTTCGATTGACAAAGTAAAAGGGAAGATCACGAGGGAGAACCATGACTGTCAGTAGTAAGGTTCCCTCATTATGAGTCATGCAAGAAAGATATCAAAAATTTTCAAGGCAAAGCTAAATTTGCCAAGAAATTTTCAAGTATCTTGAAAAGATATGAACGGGATGTATGCCCCCCTACGTTAAAGCGATCGCACACGCCTCACCGGGGGTGATTGCTTTAAGGTAGTGATACATATAAGAAAATGGAAAAGGGAAAGGAGCACGTTATCACAAGGATTTAGCCCCCAAGTGTGAGATAAGCCCAAGGATAATAGACACAAAACACAAAGCACAAGGTGACTTCGCTTTCCTCGGGGTCAGTATGCTGTATGATAATTCATGTATATCATATGTATGTATGCATAATTGTTCTTCATTCCCCAATCAAGGAAGGTCACCTAGAAGAAGGGAACACATGTGTCTTTTGAGTCAACATGAGAGAGATCGAGAGATCTCAATGCTTTGCATCGTCCTCAAGTAGACAACACTAAGGACAACAAATAGAAGAATGAGAATAACATATAGAAGAAGTAACGAAAGAGAGGAGGAGAGAATCTGCTATGCTAATGAAACTAGTCTAGCACGTCATCTACCCCCCGATCTTGCTGATCAATGTTTCGGGAAGGCAGGGAACACGCTAGAGGAGGAACATCCAACACAGCAGATGGAGCTATCACAAGATCCAAACAAGGGCTATGTTCATATCCCAAGCCACGGTGTTCTTGTCTAGGAGCTAGGATAAGTGCTTTAGAAAATTCGTTAGATAAATGGTTATCAATATCAACAAGTTCATATTCACTATCAGAATGAACAGGAGTAACATTTTCATCATGAATAATGTTTTCATCTATATCATCATCAAGATTTATAAAAATAGGATCTTTAACTCGCACAGGATCAAGACCATCATGCATCTTATGTTTAGGAGATTTCGGCTCAATCGTCGGCTGAGGAGAAAATGGAATAATGCTTGTTGAAGGTGTTTTTGGGGATTGCAAAGTTTGAGCTGTAAGATGACGCTTTCGCCGGCGTTCACGTGCAGAACGATTTCATCTAGTCTTAGTAAGAAGTTGAGAAGATTGAGGAGGAGGAATGTTCTCATCCTTATCACTTGGGTGTTTAGGTTGTGGTCTCTTAGGCTGAACAATAGGAGAAGAGGAAGGTCTCTTCTCTCCATAAGAGGAAGGAGGAGGAACTGCTCCATATAAAGGAGGAATATTTGGTTTTGGAAGGAGACCAAGTCCATCATGATGAGGAGGGATAGGTCTACTTTTAGGAAGTTTATTAATCCTAGGCATAGTCACATCCATAGGGATGGGTTGGGAATCTTCTTGAGGAAAGACATTAGTTTTATCTTTCAAAGGAAGAACTTCCTTCTCAAGAATGATAGGAATGTCAAGTTTGGGTGTTCTAGGTTTACTTAGAGATAGGATCATATCTGTTTTCCACTTTTGATAAGATTTGAAAAGATGATCACTTCGCGGAGGAAGAGATTGGAATTGTTTAGGCCAAAAGTAATCAATAGGAACGCTAGAAGTTCTTTCAGCTGGTTTAAAGAGACTATGATTGACAGTAACAACTTCACCATTATGGGGAAATTTCAAACACTTGTTAATAGGAGAAGCAATAGCTTTCATGGAAGATAGCCAAGGATAGCCAAGCTTCACACGAAATTGTTCGGATGAAGGAATAATAGCAAAGTCCACATCAAGGGATTTGTTACGGACCTCAATAGGTAATGTAATAGAACCAATTGCAGGAGAAGAAAATGCATCAAATAGTTTCACAACCACATCTGTTTCGTCATAGATCACTTGATTCAATTGCAAAGTAAAAAGAAATTCTTCAGTAATGATATTAACCATGCAAGAAGGATCAATAAGCACTCCACGACAAGGTGTATTTTTGACTTTTGCAACTATATATAAAGGACCATCAGGTGCCCTGATAGTTTCACTAGAATCAAAGGTGATGGAAAGTTCTTTAGGGATTTTCTGTTGCTCTACAAGTTAATCACATTCAGAGTCATGGACACAAGATCATCAAGTGAGACAGAGGAATCAGTAGTATCAATCGCATTAGAGGTATGAGAAGGTAATGGATCAATGAAAATCTGAAGATTTTGGTTAGGAGGAGCTACAGATGTATTGCCTTTATCATTCACTCCAGAAATAGAGATAGTATTATTATCAATCAAATCTTGAATTTTACCCTTTAAAGAAAAACATTTTTCAGTATCATGCCCAGGCTGACGATGAAATTGACAAAAAGATTTGTTATCAAAATAAGGTGAAGTAATCTTTGCAGGATCAATTTGCCTTATAGGAGGAAGAGTAAGCACATTTTGTTCCAATAACTTATTCATAATACTATGCAATGATTCATTCAAAGGAGTAAACTTTCTTTCTCTCTTGAAAAACTTAAAAATAGGAGACACACCTGATGCTGCATTCACATTGTTGTTGATGATGTTTTCATTGAATTTAATGGACTCTCTATTCAATTTAAACTTCCCAAATGGTTGTTGAATACTATCACCCTTATCACTCGGAGTCATAGGATGTGATTGTTCCATTTGACTCACAGTCAGTTGATAATTGTGAAGAGTTACACACAACTGTTGGAAAGAAGTAAACTCAGAAAATAGGAGTTCGTCTCGAATATCTTTTTGTAAATTAGAAATAAAGATTCTTTGAATATCATTGTGAGGCACTGGAAAAGAAATTTGAGCATACAAATGCTTATATCTACCAATGAAATCAGTCACTTTTTCTTTAACACCTTGTTTACAATGCATTAAATCAATCAAAGTAACTTTAGGACTTATATTGTTTTGAAATTGTTGAATGAAAGCATTTGCAAGTTGTTCGAAAGAAGTAATAGAATAGGAAGGCAACGAGCAATACCATTGTAGGGCTTTGTCTCTTAATGTTCTAGTAAACAATTTTGCAAGCAACCTTTGGTCATAAGCAAAATCAGTACATATTGTTTGAAAGGTCTTAACATGTGTTAGAGGATCACCCTTACCATTATAAAGCTCCAAATGCGGAATTTCAACATGTTTAGGGGGAATAGCTCGAACGATGTCAAGAGAAAGTGGGCTCACAACATCAAATGTGGGCACACTAAACTTAGATTGATTCATAGAGGCAATTTGTTGCTGTAAAGAAGAGACAGTTTGTGCAAGATTGTTAATGGTCGCTTCAGTCGAAGAATTCATATTAGACGTGTTAGATTGTGATGGAGGTGTTATGTTATTGAAAGAAGGTAGAGAGTAAGGTGGTGGGACACTATGATAGTTAGTCATAGGAGATGATTGGATAGGAGGAACACTACAAGGAGGAATGGAAAACGAATTGCCCCCTTGTGTCATGTTCATTTGTGGTGATATAATAGGAACACTCATTGAAGGAATGAATGAAGAAGTTGGATTGAATGAAGGAAGAGGGTAAATTGAAGAAGAAGGATTGCCCCCATGATTAGTGATCATAGGAGGAATGTCTTGTATTGAAGTAGTCATTATGTTTGATGTGAAAGTAGGTATACTAGCAATAGGAGTCGTCAAAGGAATAGAATGATTGTCTTGAGTAGGAGGTTGTGTATAACCTAAGGTTTCAGCACAACTTTTCATAGGCATCACATTTGAATCCACAATGTGTGCAATACCACGCAAAATATCAATTCCATTCTTATCACTTTGAAGCATACGTTTTAGACCCTCAATTAAAGGAAGAGCTTGACTATCAGGGTATTCTTGAGACATCCATTGTCGAAAATCGTCAAATTGGTTATCCAATTTTGAAAGTTGTTCTACAGAAACCTCATGGAGAGCTTCTTCATCATTAAGAGGATTAGAGGAATTACCCATGTCCTCGTTAAAAAGACCATTCAAATTAGGTTCCATCTCCTCAGTAATTAAACCTTGGAAAGACTTAATTCTCAGGCTTCGTCTAACAAGAATAGTGTAAGTAGGACTTATTGTTGTAAAACTCATGCACTAGAGAGAGAGAAGATTTTGAATTTTAGAGGTAGCCAATTTCAGTAAAACCAGCCAATCTTCCAGATTTAAGCTGTTAAATACAATCAGGACAATCTCCCGAAATTTCGGAAAAAATGTCCGGGACCGTGGCGCTTGGGGTGCACACGGTCCTCGCAACTTTTTTCGAAATTTGCAGGGATGAAAGTTATGATGATTTTACAGCTAACCTGAAAAAATTGAGTGATTTTACGATCTGTAGATAGGCCAAATTAAAGTTGCAATCTCAAAATTGAACCCTACCAAGATTGTCGAAAAATGCAAAATTTGAATTTTGAAAAACAGAGGGAAACTGAAATTTTGAATTTTATGATTTTAGAGGGAATACCAAAAGCAATGTAAGTTTTGAAATTTGAAAGTTGACTCAATTTCACGCAAAATTCAATTTTAAAAGCGGAAATCAAAGTTGTTGTAATTAAGCACTTAATTTCAAAAGTCACAAATTGCAAGAATTTGAATAAAGCACTGAAATTTCGAATGAATGCTAACACACTTTTCAGATTTAGGATTGTAAGAAACACAATTTTGACACAAATTTCAATTTCAACAATTTTTGAATGATTAGAAGCCTCAATCCAAGCAATCACTAGACCAACTTTGACTGTAATTTTGAAGGTGTTAAAATTAATAAAATCAGCCAAAATTCTGGATTTTAGTAGGAAAATACAGTAAGATCACGCTCCCGAAATTTCGGAAAAAATGTTGGGGACGATGGCGCTCAGAGTGCACACGGTCCTCGCAACTTTTTTCTAAATTTTCAGGGATGAAAGATATTGTGATTTTATTGCGGAATCCAAAGTTACAGCCGATTTGGAGATGTTTTGATTAGTGAAATTATCAGTCAAAGGTTGAATCAAGAGGGTTTCAAAAATTAGGGTTTTGACACTTAACCACTTAATTTTCAAAATTAAAGCACAAATATGAATTGATAATTTGTAATAGAAGGGCAGATCTGAAACAAGCATTAACAATTAAACATTTCACAAGTTTAATTACTTAAAAGGAAAATTTAGGGTTTTTATGCAATTAACCTCTAAAATTTTGCAAAAGATCAAACATGGAAATGTAATCAAGGAATCCAATTTTCAGATCTAACCATGAATAATCAGAAAGGATGTTCGCGTCGGGTTCACCAAAATGTAAAGCGGAAAATCGCGATCGAACCCTAGTTGCTCTCCCCTCTTCCAACTCCAAGGAGAGAGAAGGGAGAGTCACTAGGGTTGATGGTTTTCACTTAGGGGAGAGACTTTACATTCAAAAGAGGGGTTGAAACCCACAAGATCCAATCCCACACAATGCAAGATTGGATGCTAAATGTGTTTCAAGGGTTAAGACAGCAAGGCTACCCTCTTTTGTAAAGAATGTTGATAGAAGAATTAAGATAGGAATGCATAGAAAGTGACAAAGATTCGCTTATAAACTGAGATAGGGATATAGAATGAAGCTGCGGACCTAGAATTAGCAGTAAAATGTCGAGATGGCACTGTCCTGCAAATTTGAGCAAAAGTTGACGGGACGATGGCGCCCGGCGTGCACACGGTCCTCCGAAAAATCCGCGAAACGAAGGGGGATCTGTTCGTCTCTGCACAAGGATTCCAGATCTTCAATTTCAGCCGCGTACCTGCAACCTACACATAGAAAAGCGAAGACGATTGGGGGGTTAGGGATTAGGGGTTTGCCCTTAGGTCAAACCCCGGTTTTGGAATTAACCAAGAAATGAGAAAATGCTGTAAATGTCAATGTATGTAATGTAAAACAAGTACTAATACCTTGTTGTAAGGATGTTTGTATCCTTATGTGCAAAGGTATAGATGTTGTTGTTTGTTGTATGGTTGTATGTTGTATGTAGCATGTAGTATGTGATCTCCTCTTCAATGGTTGAATCCTTGTCTTGAATGCAACACTTAGCCTTGAATGGAGACTTAGAATGATCAATCGCTTGAAAGAATGCTTGAATGCTTGAATGCTTGAGTATAGTTTCCATGCTTTTTCCATCCTATCATATGAGAGAGGAAAATGTAGTTTATATACTTGTCAATTAGGGCTGATAGACTGATTTTCCTGACCTTAGGCCGACCAGGAAAGATAATTTTCCAATTTGCAAACATTAAGACCCGAAGTCCAAAAGAGACCGGGCCCAAAATAGGACCCAGGGACCAGGGCGCTGGGCGCCATGGTCCTTGGGGACCAGGGCACTGGGCGCTCTGGTCCCACCTCCCGGGACAGCAGGGTGCAAAGGAGGTTCAGGCCAGGGTGCAAGAAAATGCAGTTTTCAGTGTCATAATCAGGTTTCGGGGTCTCCATTCAGGTTGCATGTTGCGTCGCCATCGTGAAGACCGAAATGCAGTCGAAATTGCAAGTGTCAGAATTTTAGGATGCTACATATATATATATATATTATACAAGATTTTCCAACTTAATAGCAATTAAGCCCTTCAAACTCTAATTAGGGATTTTCAATTATAAAATGACCCTAATCTAAATGGGTTACCATTTTATTTGATTTATTTATTACCCTAGCCTTACTCGGGCTAGGGTTTAATATATATATATATATTTTATTAGCATTTTGATGTAGGGCTGAAACCCATCGAGCGACGGCCATGGTATTTTTCACAGGTTTAAGGGGGCGACGGGGGCGCCACTGTGTGCCCAGTGGCGGCGCAGCAACACTGTGTGTCCACACAATGGCGGTTGCGGCCGATACTGTGTGTCCACACAGTGGGAGCCGATGCAGCCCACACTGTGTGACCACATAGTGGAAGACATGGCCCACACTATGTGTTCACACAGTGGAAGCCGTGAGGCCGACCACTGTGTGTACACACAGTGGGGTCCGCGACCCAAAAAAAACCCCTTTTTTTTTTTTAAGTTATAAATTTTATTTTTTTTATGTATTTTTTTTTAAATATATATATATATATATCTTTTTTTATATTTAGATATATTCATATCTAATTTTATATATATATACAATGCATTTTATTCTATTTTAAATTTAAAAAAAAAAAAAAGCCATAGTTATAATGATATACATGCAAACTGCCTTAATACTATATTTGTATGAATTTATAAATTTCAAGAGGCATCCAATTAAAATAAATAGACTCTAGTATTTTGATTTACATGAAGAGGATATAGATGGGATAATGATTTTCAAAACTTCATTATACTATATTGCTTTTATAGGAAACAGAAATAATTAATTTATTTTTCGATATACAATATGCATGCAAATCTAACTTATGCCTTTTTTATTTAATTTTATTTTGAATGCCTAAGAATAAAATAAATTTCCTGCTAAACTATACATCATAGCACATCGAATAAACTTTATTTCTGAATAAAATAAATTTCCTGCTAAACTATACATCATAGCACATCGAATAAACTTTATTTCTGAACTTAGGGAATACTAATTTAGGAATTCATTATTCTTTTCTGCAATAAATACATTTACTGATTCTGCAATTTTCTACACCAACTGGCTAGATATTTTTATTAAAATCTAACAACAACTACAACTCATATTTTCTACAATTAAAATGAAGACAAATTCACAGATGAAAGAAAAGCACAGAATTTAAATAAAACTGATTTTCATATTTCAAAGACTATTGCATGCAATTCAAAAGTAACTCTTTTCAAATAGAAATAGGAATATATTTATCTTTTTACAATATTAAAGATATTCTGCAAAGTTTACAAGATGTTTCTTTATTTAAATACATTCACTAATCTCATGTCTATATTTCGAATTTACATTTAGTCTCTCATTCCAACGAATGAGGGTGTATTTCTCCTATTAAAACTAATAACTACAAATGAAATTAGATTTCTTCAAGCACTAATCTTCTACAACTTTTCACTTGTCCTATTCTTTTCTCCTGATAATCCTGCATAATAAATCACAAATATGACCATGGAGTGCTCACCTCCCAGCCTAGGCTAACTAGTAGCCACCCCCGAGCTCGGAGAACCAAGCCCTAGACGGGTAACAAACATGCAAACACATAGAAGGCAGGAAACACACAGATTTCAAACACACTCCCAACTTGGTTACACTACACCACACTTTGGTGATGACCTTTTCAAGGGTGGTAGTGGACCAATACCCTGAGAAGAACTGCAAGTATGGAAAACATGTAGCCACCTCATGGCACAACAAATACATCAAGAAATTTCAACCCCTTATTCCTTATGCCCCCCAAGGCATTCTAGCCTTATATCCCTCCTTATGACCCCCATTGCGCAAACAGGCCATGCAGCAAGGGTCACACAAAAATCCCTTGTGATTGCTCTCAAAATGAGAGTCTCTCACTTGAGGGTTGTCACTGCTACCACCCACAAGATCCTCCTCTCTCCCAAGAGTAAGAGGTCTTGAAAAACTCCCAAAAAAAACACAGACACAAACATAATACAAAATACCAAATGAAATTCCCAAAAAAGACATACAAGAAAATAGATTTCTTACACCAACATACTTTTAGACACATGCAAAGAAAGAGTCATTTTAAAGAAGAATGTGACCAACCTTAATCTGCCCAAAGGTAGGATAGTATTTGAGGAAGAGCTGCCCAAATCCACGGATCTTCTTCTTCTACCCTTAGCCAAATTTTCTATTCAAATATATTCTATTCTTTTCAAAAGAAATTCTCTTGTCTCCAAAAATGGAGAGTGGGTGATTACCCTCCAATTTTCAAATTTTTGCTTAAGAAGCTCATTCTCTCAGTTCTCACAAGTTTTTAAAAACTAAAGAGGAAGGTAAGACAAAATGGGAAAGAGAACTCTCATTCGAAAAGGAAAGTTTACTACTAGGTTCAAATTTCTAATTTCAATTTTCGAACAACTCAGAAAAGCCCCATTTTAGAATGTCAAAAAGGTCACTTAGGAGTAGAAACTTGCCTAAAATTACCCCTAACCCTTAGGTATACCTTATGGGCTTTAGAAAACCCTATTAAACTACCCCTAAGTGTTCATTTAACCCATTTTAAACCCCTTTGAAGTTTATTTTCGGGTCAAACATATGTTGACTTCTCCAAAAATTACTTTCCCAAGGTATTTATGACATCATGTTATATTAAATGAAAAAGCCATAGTTGAACACTTTCCCACCAAGAGACAACAAAAGAAATTTAAACTTAAATCCACACATGTGTCAAGTGACACAAAGAAAACACCTATACAATTTAAAACATGACAACGTCTCTTGTGGATTTTACACAATAAATTTAAATAACACTTAACACACAAGCAGCATATACTGTTACGAATAAAATACAATACAAACGGGGTGTTGTCTCTCCAAATAGACAACCCCTGGCTTATGAACATACATAAGTCTAGGTTTGGTTCTCCGTAAATTTTCCATGGTCACATGGATAACTTCCTACGCATCTCAATTTACACATTAGTACTTTCAAATATCCACATATAATACAATTCAAAGGAATAACAATACACATCATCACTTGCATACAATTTACATCCGAACAAATTAAATACATCTTTTATCAAGCAATTTCACATAAGCAATTTTATCCTAATTCACATAAACTAAACCATACATCATAATTCTATTATCATAGTAAAGTCCTGCAAATTCAATAATGGCATCTATCATCGCAATATCATCTTATCTAACAATCATGTAGTGTTCTATCTCATAAAGCATATAAGTAAATCATCAAAATATAGCAATGTTATCCAAATCCTGAAACCATATCAGTACTAAGTTTCAATATGCATCAAAATAAAGTATCCATTATAGTCAATATATAAAAATCACTGAAATGTCAGACTAAGTTGAGGTGAGGCCTCACACCCTCCCCCTCTACGCATGAACTTCCTCCTGGAGTTCATCAAAGAGGTGGGGGTACTCTGATCTCATACGTGTTGCGTCCTCCCATGAAGTCATAACCTCATTATAGCAATCCCACTGGACCCTAACCTGGTCCATCTCTCGACCTCGAAGGGCCAGCGTCCGACGTGCCAAAATGCGAATGGGCTCCAAAGCTAGCTGCCCGTCCGACTCCACCTACAAGGCATCCCAATCTAAAATGTGAGACTCATCATAGATATATTTTCTCAAAACTGATACATGAAACACATCGTGGATGCGTGACAGACTAGGTGCAAATGCTAAATGGTAGGCATCTGGGCCTATCCTCTCAAGAATCTCAAAAGGTCCTACAAAGCAAGGTGCAAGCTTAGAACCCTTTCTGTAATGGATTGGACTCTTATGCGGTCGCACTCTCAAGAAGACTCTATCTCCAACCAAGTAGCTACAATCTATCCTCTTTGCATCAGCATATTTCTTCTGTCTATCCTAAGCCTCTCTGATTCACTGCGTAATCAAATCCACCTATTTTTCCATATCCTGAACTATCTCAGGACCAATAGCAACTCTGTCCTCTATGCAATCCCAACTCAAGGGCATCCTACAAGGCCTGCCGTATAATGCCTGATAGGGTGGCATCCCCAAAGAAGTGTGATGCCCATTTTTATAGGCAAACTCCACTAAGGGAAGATACTCCTCCCACCGGGTCTGATGATCCATGACGTACATGAGAAGCATATCCTCTAACACCTGATTGACCCTCTCTGTCTGATCATCTGTTTCTGGGTGATAGGCTATACTGAAATTGAGCTTAGTGCCCATAGCTACCTATAATGACTTCCAAAAGGAAGAAGTGAAAAGAGAATCCCTATCAGAAATAATCTTGTGGGGCACACTATGAAGTCTAACAATGTCTCGCAAGAACACCTATGCTACTACTGGAGCTATGAAAGTAGTACAGACTGGTGAAAAGTGAGCTACTTTGGTCAACTTGTCAACTGTCACCAAGATAGCATCATGGCGACGAGAAGACATAGGAGGATCAATGATGAAATCCATGGATATAGTATCCCACTTCCACTTTGGTATAGCATGAGACTGGAGCAACCCACCTGGATGGCGGTGCTTCGCCTTTACTCTCTGACACTCAAGGCATCGAGCTACTATCTCAGCAATGAATTGCCGCATTCCCGGCCAATGATATAACTGCCTCAAGTCAGCATGCAACTTGTTAACCCTGGGTTGCGCTGCATAAGGAGCTCTATGAGCCTCTGTGACAATGAACTCTCGCAACCCTCCGGAGGAAGGTACATAAATGCACTCTCTATGGCGTAATAGTCCATTGGACTCCAAAGAATAATCCACATATTTCCCTTCTAGAGTAACCTGAGATCGTATTACCTGACCAACCTCTGCATACCATCCATCCTCTGGCAAGTGCTGTAGTATACGGTCTCTCAAATCCGTGCCCATAGATATGGTGTAAACCTCGTGACATCTCCTACTCAAAGCATCGACAACTACATTTTCCTTTCCTTTGATGTAGTGAACGTCAAAATCATATTCACACAAGAACTCCATCCATCTCCTCTGACGTGCATTAAGGTTCGGCTGAGTGAAAATATACTAAAGACTTTGATGATCTGAATGCAACTCAAAGTGATGACCTAAAAGGAAGTGTCTCCATCTCACAAGTGCATGCACTACTGCTGCGAGCTCAAGGTCATGAGTGGGATAATTAAGTTCATGAGTCTTAAGTTTCCTAGACTCATAAGCTATGGCCCTACCATCCTACATAAGAACTACTCCTAAACCCTCTAGTGAAGCATCTGTACAAACCATGAAGTCAGCTGTGGGGTCTAGTACAACAAGGATAGGAGCGCTAGTAAGTGCCCTTTTGAGTTCCTGAAAGGCCTTCTCGCACTTCTCTATCCACTCAAATTTATTCCCTTTACACTGAAGAGAAGTAATAGGGTGTGCGACTCTGGAGAATCCCTCAACAAAACGTCAGTAATACCCTGCTAAGCCCTTGAAACTCCTAACCTCTGTCACACTGGTTGGCACTGGCGAATCCATAATAGCCCTAATCTTTGATGGGTCAACTGAGATCCCATCACTGGAAATAACGTGCCCAAGGTACTTGACCTCTGACCAGAAGAAAGAACACTTCGACAAACTACCAAACAACTGGTTATCCCGCAAACACTGCAATACCTGATTCAGGTGCTCCTCATGCTCCTTCTCATTTCGAGAATATATCAATATATCATCAAGAAATACAATAACAAAATGGTCCAGAAATGTACGGAACACCCCATTCATGAGGCTCATAAAAACTGCTGGGGCATTCGTAAGTTCGAATGGGACTACAGTGAACTCATAGTGACCATATCTAGTGCGAAATGCAGTCTTATGGATATCACTCTCCACTATTCTTAGCTAATGGTATTCTGACTTCAGATCTATTTTGGAAAAGACTTTGGCACCTTGAAGCTAGTCGAATAAATCATCAATTTTGGGCAAAGGATATCGGTTCTTGATGGTTACTTTATTTAGCTGTCGATAATCTATACATAATCGGAGAGATCCATCCTTCTTCTTAATGAAGATGACTAGTGCACCCCAAGGGGATACGCTAGGATGAATATGACCCTTCTCAAGGAGTTCCTCAAGCTATATTTTGAGTTCATTTAGCTCATTTGTGGTCATCCTATAAGGTGCTCTAGAAACTGGCTCAGCTCTTGGTACTAGATCTATATGAAAATCAATCTCTCTACGGGGTGGCATTCCCAGTAACTCTGAAGGAAATACATCTGAATATCCCTTAAGGATAGGATGGTTGTCAAGCGATGTTTCTTTTTCTTCCTCTTCTCCTCTATCACTGATAGTGATAGCAAATAGCTGACATCTCTTTCACATGCTCTGCTTAAGCTACATTGCAGAGATCATACAAAGAGACACGGGCCTCTGAATCCCGGTGATAACTATGGGTGAACCATGATCATCATCACACTTAATCCTTTTCAGGCGGCAATCCATCTTGGCTCTGTGGGCATAAAGTCAATCCATGCCAAGTATGATTCCGTAAGATCCAAGTGGGGTCACTCTAAAGTCTACTAAAGTGGTGGTCTTGCCAATCTGTAGCTGACATGTCCTAACCTCTGATTCCACTGACACTCTAGCCCCTGAAGCTAATTCCACTTCCCAACTGACACCCTATCTAGTTGCCACTAGCCTGCAATGCTCCACAACCAATAGAGATATAAAGGAGTCAATAGCTCTTGAATCAAACAAAATAGATACATTGTTACCTTTGATCGTACCTGTAGATTCGATAACCGTGGCCTGATGCTCAGCCTGGCGGTTGTCAACCGCTACAAATACTCTATGGGACCTGCCCATATCACCAACTGTCAGCTCTGAAGTGGCCATCTGCTGATTCCCTGCCACCTGACCCTGAGGGCAATCCCTCGCCATATGGCCCATGGCTCCACACGTAAAGCAAGCACCCCATGCCTAAAACTAGGCACCTTGAGGCCTAGAGAAGGCCTGACCTCCTGTCCTACTGGATCCACTGTACCCACCCTTGGAGGACTGCTGAGTCCTTGTCGGCTGTGTGTACTACCCTTGTGCTCTCTGATCACGTCTCTGTCCCTGAGTCTACCATTGTTTGGGCTTGGAGCCCTACTGATACTATGGAGGCTTCTGCCTCTGGTTCTATGGTGTCTGTTGCAGAGGAGGGGGTTTGGAGAACCCCTGAGAATTTTGGTTGTTTCCTTTCCAATGTGGTTTCTGGAATCCATAAGTCTGAGGTGCGGGATTTCAGTTCTGAAACCGATCCCTATTGTCCTGTGGTTTGACTTGAATTTCCTTGGCAATCAATGCCTTCTCCACAGCAACCCAAAGGCTCTCTAGAGCGAACATCCTAACAGGCCTGGCTATACTGGCATTTAACCCTCTGATGAAGCAGTTTACAAGAAGTTTCTCATCCTTTAAATAATCTACATAAGGCAATAGCTCAAAGAATTTGCTTTCATATTGGGTTACTGACAAGCCTTTTTGTTGGAGATCGTGAAATTCGTCTGTACGACACTATCTGAAGTGTTCTGATAGGTACCTCTCATGGAATCTCTTTGTGAATATCTCCCAAGTGAGAGTATCAGGAACTAATCCGCATTTGTACTCTTTCTGTCTCCACCAAGTGGATGCTGACCCTCTCAGGAGATGAACTGTGACACGTGATTTTAGGTTGCTCTTGTAAGAATGCAATGCAAAACACCTCTCAAGACTCAAAAGACATGCCTCGGCCTCTACCCCATCGGTAGACCCTCCGAAGGATGGTGGCTGGAGGTGCATGACCTCCCTGATAAGATCCCCTGGATCCTAACGAGCTCTCTCAAAATAAACTGGTTCCACCATTGGAGGTGGTCCTGGCATATGCACAGACTCTGGCTCATTTCCACCCTGACTCTCTACAGGAATGGGAGCTGGGCTCCTACTTCGTTCTCTATCAATAGATCTATGACTCCCAGAGTCATGACTTCTAACCTGAGGATTCTTTGCTGGGATCCTTTCCTGAACTATGCCAATAAGATTTTGTATTGCTGCTAAGAGGTCTCAGTTAGGTTCATTTGGCTATTCGGGAGGTGCTCCTGGGTTCTCTTCTGGAGCCAATGCCTCCCTCACTACCTCTTCGCATGCTATGTGCACATGTCTAGGACCCCGTCCGCGCTTGCGAGCTTGTGGCGTTGTCGGAGGCATCCTAAGAGGAAAATAAGGCAAAATAATTAATTAATTTCTTTTAGAATAATATTAATTCAATTAAATTTAAAAGTTTGATAAAATCAATTTAACCAAATAATTTAAACAATCTAAGGCAAAACATAAGTGGAGTAAGGTTCCTAGTGTGGAAACCTTGCTTTGATACCAAAATGTCATGCCCGAAATTTAGGGCAAAAACGGAATGATTTTTTTTTTTTTTTTCAAATACTAATTAATTAACAAAGTTCGCTAACTCAACGTGCATTAACATGTTTGCCATATCAATATTCGAGCTAACTCTGATACTAACTAAGTAACGAAATTAATTAAAAATTTATTTGTGGAAAACTAAATGATTTTAATTTATTTTCTCATCAACATAGTCAATAGTTTAATTAAAACAAACTCATTAAAACTAGAAGATGAAGATAAATTTAGTCTCCATTAAGACTATATTGTCTAAAATCCATTTTTAAATCCATAATTAAAATAATCATTTAAAGCATCACTTAATTTAGATAATTTAATTTACACGGGCAAAATTAATTACGGGTAGCTATTAATCGACTTGGAAAGCTAATTAAAAATTATTTTTCTAGCATCCATTCTAACCTCAAAATGAAAGATGCTTAAATTAATCCCTTTTAAATCCAAACTTAAAATTTAATGCTCTAATTAAATTAACTAGGGCATGATTAAGTATCTATCACACTAAATACATTTAAAAATATAAGATTAGGCTTTATTCTTTAAATTTATTTTTTAAATATTTAAATCTCTATATAAATACATACCCAAATATATATATATATATATATATATATATATATATATATATATATATATATATATATATATATATATATATATATATATATATATATAATCTTCTAAAAGATTTTCCAACTTAATAGCAATTAAGCCCTTCAAACCCTAATTAGGGATTTTCAATTATAAAATGACTCTAATCTAAATGGATTACCATTTTATTTGATTTATTTATTACCATAGCCCTACCCGGGCTAGGGTTTAATATATATATTTTTTTATTAGCATTTTGATGCAGGGCCGAAACCCATCGAGCCGCTGCGGTCCACACTGTGTGACCACACAGTGGAAGCTGCAAGGCCGACCACTGTGTGTACACACAGTGGGGTCCGCGGCCCAAAAAACCCCCTTTTTTTTTTTTTTTTAAAGTTATAAAAAAATTTATTTT
This sequence comes from Cryptomeria japonica, assembly GCF_030272615.1. NCBI lineage: Eukaryota > Viridiplantae > Streptophyta > Pinopsida > Cupressales > Cupressaceae > Cryptomeria > Cryptomeria japonica. The sequence goes on along the minus strand of NC_081408.1, from coordinate 617,392,255 downwards.
TATGTTTTTTTTTTAAATAGATATATATATATATTAATATACATCTCTCTTTTTTAATATTTAGATATATTCATATATATATATATATATATACAACGCATTTTATTTTTTTTTAATTTTTTTTTTTCTTTAAAAAAAAAATAGTTATAATGATATACATGCAAACTACCTTAATACTATATTTATATGAATTTATAAATTTCATGAGGCATCCAATTAAAATAAATAGGCTCTAGTATTTTGATTTAGATGAAGAGGATATAGATGGGATAATGATTTTCAAAACTTCATTATACTATATTGCTTTTACATGAAACAAAAATAATTTATTTATTTTTCGATATACAATATGCATGCAAATTTAACTTATGCCTTTTTTATTTAATTTTATTTTGAATGCCTAAGAATGAAATAAATTTCGTGCTAAACTATACATCATAACACATCGAATAAACTTTATTTCTGAACTTAGGGAATACTAATTTAGGAATTCATTATTCTTTTCTGCAATAAATACATTTACTGATTCTACAATTTTCTACACCAACTGACTAGATATTTTTATTAAAATCTAACAACAACTACAACTCATATTTTCTGCAATTAAAATGAAGACAAATTCACAGATGAAAGAAAAGCACAAAATTTAAATAAAACTGATTTGCATATTTCAAAGACTATTGCATGCAATTCAAAAGTAACTCTTTTCAAATAGAAATAGGAATATATTTAGCTTTTTACAATATTAAAGATATTCTGCAAAGTTTACAAGATGTTTCTTTATTTAAATACAATCACTAATCTCATGTCTATATTTCGAATTTACATTTAGCCTCTGATTCCAACGAATGAGGGTGTATTTCTCCTATTAAAACTAATAACTACAAATGAAATTAGATTTCTTCAAGCACTAATCTTCTACAACTTTTCACTTGTCCTATTCTTTTCTCCTGACAATCCTGCATAATAAATCACAAATATGACCATGGAGTGCTCACATCCCAGCCTAGGCTAATTGGTAGCCACCTCCAAGCTCGGAGAACCAAGCCATAAACGAGTAACAAACATGCAAACACATAGAAGGCAGGAAACACATAGATTTCAAACACACTCCCTGTTAGGGTTTCAAGTAGATCCGAAGCAAATATGAACTAACAATTATATGTAGATTTAAATACAAAAGATAAAGAAATAAAACAGAACACAGATAACACAAAGATTTAACGTGGTTCACCCAGAATGGGTTACGTCCACCATACATAGCCGTCCAATCTTTCTTATTATCCAGCAAAAATAGTACATCAACCTTACAATGCCTTAAGCATCCCAGGCGCTTATAACATGCGTTTTTAGGGCAACAAACAAAGTCGGCCTTTTTAGGGTTTTATTACAATGTCGATTTTCATCAACAAAAAATGGCAAAAAAAAAAAAATTCTCGGGGGCTGCCGCCCCCGAACCCCTACCCGAGGCCCAGCCCGACCCCAGACCCTAGTGAGGATACGTGCTGAGTGTTCAGTACTTTACTGATCAGTCGCCACATTTCAACAATCTCCCACTTGGAAACTGATCAGGCTCCACACCCAACAATCTCCCACTTGGAGACTGATACTACACAACACCACTGTACATGCAACATCCACTGGATAAAACACTAGGACTTGACTGGTATAAATTCCATAATTATCAACCAAGAAGACCAACAAAAACTAATGAAGAAATCAGCTTCTCCTGTGGAACTGCCTTTGTGAACATATCGGCAGGATTCTCACTTGTGTGAATCTTCTCAAGCCGTAACTGACCCTCCTCTAAAATAGTCCGGATGAAGTGGTACCTGAGCTGAATGTGCTTTGTCCTTGAATGAAAAGCAGAGTTCTTTGCAAGATAAATGACACTCTAGCTATCAGTATACAATGGGCTATCCTCTTGTGTCTGACCCAATTCCTTTAAAAAATATTGCAACCAAATCATCTCCTTGCTGGCTTCTGTAGCAGCAACATACTCAGCTTCAGTGGTTGAAAATGCAACAACCTTTTGCAGCCTAGAAATCCAACTGACTGCAGTTCCCCCTATAGTAAAAACATACCCTGTAGTACTCCTCCGTGAATCAATATCACCCGCCAGATCAGAGTCAACAAATCCACTCAGAGCAGCATTAGATCCTTTGAAACATAATGCCTTCGTAGTAGTTCCTTTCAAATACCGAAGAATCTATTTCACAACATTCCAATGTTCCATACCCGGATTACTCATAAACCTGCTCACAACTCCCACTGCATGTGCAATATCTGGCCTTGTGCATACCAATGCATACATCAGACTGCCAACAACTGATGAATATAAGATGTTAGACATTTTATTAACCTCTTCCTGTGCCTTTGGGCACATCTCCTTAGTCAATTTGAAATGACTAGCCAAAGGTGTACTAATTGCTTTTGCATCCTGCATGTTAAATCTTTTCAACACCTTTATATACTCACTTTGGGACAGTTTCAAGGTTCTATTTTTCCTGTCCCGTGTAATCCTCATACTGAGAATTTGCTTAGCTGCACCCAAATCCTTCATAGCAAATGACCTGGCTAATTTCTGTCTAAGATCATTTATATGTTACATGTTAGACCCAGCAACAAGCATGTCATCAACATAAAGCAACAGGATAATATAACTGTCATTATCAAATATCTTAAAATATACACAATGATCAAAATGACATCCATGATAACCATGTTCAGCCATGAAACTATCAAATTTTAAATACCATTGTCGGGGTGCTTGCTTTAGGCCATACAGACTTTTCTTCAACTTGCACACTAAGTTCTCCTTACCTTTGACCTCATATCCCTGTGGTTGCAACATGTAAATTTCCTCCTCCAAATCTCCATGGAGAAAAGTTGTTTTGACATCTAATTATTCAAGATGTAAATCATCTGCAGCCACAAGACTAAGTACAGTTCTAATTGAAGTCATTTTTACAACTGGAGAAAATATTTCATTATAATCTATACCCTTTTTCTGTGCAAAACCTTTTACCACAAGTCTGGCCTTATATCTTTTCTGACCTCCTTCCTCCTCCTTCAGTCAATAAACCTATTTGTTAGGCAAGAATCTTTTTTCTGCAGGTAAAGGGACTAAGTCCCAAGTCTTATTTTTCATCAAGGAGTTCATCTCCTCTTTCATGCCTAGCTCTCACTGTTGTTTGGCATCTACCTGCATTGCTTCTTCATATTCTTCTGGTTCACCAGAATCCGTTAATAAAATAAAATACAAAGAAGGAGAAAATCTTTCATGGGGTCTACTTGTCTTCATAGAACGTCTAACACTTGCAAAAGTTTATGGGATAATCTGTTGTTGCTGAGCATCAGGTACCTGTGGCATTTCATTTTCAGGAATCTCATCCAACACCACATATTCTTGTTTTTCCTGTTCATGCTTCTTTTCTTGCATCTGTTCTTTATACATAACCTTCTCATTGAATATAACATCTTTACTTCTAATTATTTTCTTATTTTCAAAATCCCATAACCGATAGCCATATTCATCTATCCCATATCCAATAAAGGTACATTTCTGAGATTTAGCATCAAGCTTGGTTCTGTTTTCTTTATCAAAATGGACAAAAGCTTCGCAACCAAAAGTTTTTAGAAAAGAATAATTTACCTTTTTACCAGTCCATGCCTCCTCTAGAATACCACCATCCAAAGGGGTTGAAGGTCCTCTATTTATCAAATAGACAACAGTATGTATAGTATTTGCCCAAAAATGTAAGGGCAATCTAGCATGCAATCTCATGCTCCTCGCACGTTCCATGATAGTCCTATTCATTCTCTCTGACACACCATTTTCCTATGGAGTTCCTGGAACTATCTTCTGCTTTCGAATCTCATTTAAGGAACAGTAATCTTGAAATGTTTTGCTGCAATACTCACCTCCATTATCTGATCTGAGACACTTCAACTTTTTTCATGTCTCATTCTCAACCAAAGCTTTCCATTTCTTAAAAGTTTTAAAAACATCTGATTTTTTTTTTAGGAAATATACTCATGTTTCTCTGGTTGAGTCATCAATAAAAATAACATAATAACAAGAGCCACCAAGAAATGATACCTAAGCCGGTCCCCATACATCTGAATGTACAAGCTCTAACTTCTCACTCTTCTTCTCTTTCCCAACCTTGAGAAATCTGACTCTTTTCTATTTACCATAAACACAGTTTTCACAAAACTCTAAATCAATCTTCTTTAGTCCTAGCAATAGATTTTTGGAGTGAAGGATTTTCATCCCTTTCTCACTCATGTGTCCAAGCCTATGGTGCCACATTATTGAGTCTGTTCTTACAACATTTATTGTTGTCGTCCCTGCAGTAACTTTATCTGTAGCAGCTAAGGTAGAGTAAGTGTTACTAGTACATAGATATAATGTGCCTACTTTCGCACCTTTAGCTACTACTAATGATCCTTTAGTGACCTTCCACATACTATCTAAGAAGGTAACTATGCAACCTTCACTACCTAGTTGCCCTGCAGAAATTAAATTTCTTCTTAAATTAGGAACATGTCTTACCTCCTGCAGAAACCAGTCATTACCATTCTGCAACTTGATCTTTATCTTTCCTTTTCCAACAATTTGACAGGGCTCATCATCACCCAAATATACCTATCCAAAATCACCTTGAATATAATCTAGAAAATATTTTCTATGGGGTGTAGCATGAAATGAAGCCCCAGAATCTATTACCCAGGAATCATTAACATTATCCAAACATAAGATTAAAGCATCTTGTAAAGTATTACTTGCAATATTAGCTTCCTTACTATCATTTTAATTTTTGTCTCCTTCTTTGTTTTTCCGAGACCAACAGTCTTTCTTTAGATGACCAGACTTTCCGCAGTACCAGCAATCTTTCTTTCCTCTAGATTGAGAGCGTCCTTTCTTTGACTTCCCTCATGACTTCTCATTCCCAAGGCCTTTTCCTCTTTCCTTTGATCTTCCTCTATTCTCCACATTCAAAACACTACCCAATGATGTTGGAGTCTCACCTGTGCTTTTCCTTCACATTTCCTCGCTTAGGATAACACCAACAATATCATCAAATACTAAAGTATTTTTACTAGAGACAGAGTTACTTACAGCCATAACCAAGCTATTCCAGCTTTCTGGCAAAGAACATAAAATCAAGAGAGCCCTAACCTCTTCTGCAAAGGTAATTTTTACCGAAGACAATTGACTGGTAATTGTATTAAATTCATTTAAGTGCTCCGCTACAGATCCTCCCTCACTCATTTTCAAATTAAACAAACGCTTCATAAGAAATACCTTATTCAAAACCGAGGGTTTCTCATACAGCTTAGCCAATGTTGCCATCAAATCTACAGTCGTTTTTGCTTCTGTTAAATTGAATGCTATAGACGACGCAAGGCACAATCGAATGGATCCCAATGCCTTTCTATCTAAAATGTCCCACTCTTCATCTAATATTGTGGTCAGTTTCTTTGCCTTTCCTTCCAATGGCCACCACAAATCCTTTTGATACAAGTAATCCTCCATCTGCATTTTTCATAACTGATAATTCTGGCCGTTAAACTTTTTGACCTTGAATTTGGAATCCTCCATTGCTCCCACTCAAATCTGAAAGTCCTGTCAATTTACAGAAAACCTCGCTCTGATACCAATTGTTAGGGTTTCAAGTAGATCCGAAGCAAATATGAACTAACAATTATATGCAGATTTAAATACAAAAGATAAAGAAATAAAACAGGATACAGATAACACAGAGATTTAACGTGGTTCACCCAGAATGGGTTACTTCCACCATACACAGTCGTCCAATCTTTCTTATTATCCAGCAAAAATAGTACATCAACCTTACAATGTCTTAAGCATCCCAGCCACTTATAACATGCATTTTTAGGGCAACAAACAAAGTTGGCCTTTTTAGGGTTTTATTACAATGTCGATTTTCATCAACAAAAAACGGCAAAAAAAAAAATTTCTCGGGGGCTGCTGTCCCCGAACCCCTACCCGGGGCCCCAACCCGTCCCCAAACCCCGATGAGGATACATACTGAGTGTTCAGTACTTTATTGATCAGTCGCCACATTTCAACACTCCTAATTTGGCTACACTGCACCACACTTTGGTGATGACCTTTTCAAGGGTGGTAGTGGACCAATACCCTGAGGAGAACTACAAGTATGGAAAACATGTAGCCACCTCATGGCACAATAAATACATCAAGAAATTTCAACCCCTTATTCCTTATGCCCCCCAAGGCATTCTAGCTTTATATCCCTCCTTATGACCCCCATTACACAAACAGGCCATGCAGCAAGGGTCACACAAAAATCCCTTGTGATTGCTCTCAAAACGAGAGTCTCTCACTCGAGGGTTGTCACTGCTACCACCCACAAGATCTTCCTCTCTCCCAAGAGTAAGAGGTCTTGAAAAACTCCCAAAAAAAACACAGACACAAACATAATGCAAAATACCAAATGAAATTCCCAAAAAGGACATACAAGAAAATAGATTTCTTACACCAACATACTTTCAGACACATGCAAAGAAAGAGTCATTTTAAAGAAGAATGTGACCAACCTTAATCTGCCCAAAGGTAGGATAGTATTTGAGGAAGAGCTGCCGAAATCCACGGATCTTCTTCTTCTACCCTTAGCCAAATTTTCTATTCAAATCTATTCTATTCTTTTCAAAAGAAATTCTCTTGTCTCCAAAAATGGAGAGTGGGTGATTACCCTCCAATTTTCAAATTTTTGCTTAAGAAGCTCATTCTCTCATTTCTCACAAGTTTCTAAAAACTAAAGAGGAAGGTAAGACAGAATGGGAAAGAGAACTCTCATCTGAAAAGGAAAGTTTACTACTAGGTTCAAATTTCTAATTTCAATTTTCGCACAACTCAGAAAAGCCCCATTTTAGAATGTCAAAAAGGTCACTTAGGAGTAGAAACTTGCCTAAAATTACCCCTAACCCTTGGGTATACCTTATGGGCTTTAGGAAACCCTATTAAACTACCCCTAGGTGTTCATTTAACCTATTTTAAACCCCTCTGAAGTTTATTTTCGGGTCAAACATATGTTGACTTCTCCAAAAATTCTTTTCCCAAGGTATTTATGACATCATGTTATATTAAATGAAAAAGCTATAGTTGAACACTTTCCCACCAAGAAACAACAAAAGAAATTTAAACTTAAATCCACACATGTCAAGTGACACAAAGAAAACACTTATACAATTTAAAACATGACAACGTCTCTTGTGGATTTTACACAATAAATTTAAATAACACTTAACACACAAGCAGCATATACTGTTACGAATAAAATACAATACAAACGGGGTGTTGTCTCTCCAAATAGACAACCCCTAGCTTACGAACATACATAAGTCTAGGTTTGGTTCTCCGTAATGGTCACATGGATAACTTCCTGCGCATCTCAATTTACACATTAGTACTTTCAAATATCCACATATAATATAATTTAAAGGAATAACAATACACATCATCACTTGCATACAATTTACATCCGAACAAATTAAATACATCTTTTATCAAGCAATTTCACATAAGCAATTTCACGCTAATTCACATAAACTAAACCATACATCATAATTCTATTATCATAGTAAAGTCCTGCAAATTCAATAATGACATCTATCATCGCAATATCATCTTATCTAGCAATCATGTAGTGTTCTATCTCATAAAGCATATAAGTAAATCATCAAAATATAGCAATGTTATCCAAATCCTGAAACCATATCAGTACTAAGTTTCAATATGCATCAAAATAAAGTATCCATGATAGTCAATATATAAAAATCACTGAAATGTCAAATTGAGTCGAGGTGAGGCCTCACAGGAAGGCAAAAAGTAGCACACCAGACTCAGAGGACATTGTATCTGAAGAACCGCCTAAGAAGACTAGGCAAACGAGGAAGAAGACAAAGGCAACAAGCAATGAACAGGCAACATCTGCACCGGTAAATATCCATGTTACCTCTTATAAACCTTTGTCACATTGTCAAAGGTCTATCAAAAATCTTAGAAGGAAATTGCTTAGAGATTTAAAAGAATATTTTGATAATTTCAATGACACTGAGAAAGAGGAAGTAGAATAAGAAGTCATTCAATACCTATGTATTAATGACTAGTCACCCTCAGAAATTAGATCTAAGGTACTTGATTCTTTGTATAAATCTTTAGATAACAAATGGCGCATTGCCATCGAGAAAGAACAGGAAATAAGAGAGGAAGTGTTTGTACAATACTTTCCTGATGTATCTAATTCAGAACTTTATGAAGTTATGGAAAGATACAAGGGCCTTTTCTTTATGCGAAGAAGGAGACTCCTATCGCTAGAAGGAAAAGATCCTGAAGTGGTGAAAGACACCCACTCTCATACCCAGGCTGCTCTAAGATTGCACAATGTATCTAAAGCCAACAAAAAGGCTGAGCAAGAACCAAAAATCAATAAACCGAATGAAATGTATGACAGTGAAGGAGAACCAATCATTGAACAAATGGAACCCATTGACGTTGACACCTTAGATGGTGAAAAAGTTACTCAGGGTACACCATCAGAAGGAACAGGATAGGAGAAGCAGGCAGAAGAAGAAAAGAAGCAATAGGAAGCAGAAAAGAAGAAACATAAAGATGAAGAGGAAAAGAGAAAAGAGGAGGAAAAGAGGAAAGATGAAGAGGAAAAGAGAAAAGTAGAGGAAAAGAGGAAAGAGGAAGAGGATAAGAGAAAAGAAGAGAAGAAGAGAAGAGAAGAGGAAAATAAGAAACAAGAGGAAGAGAAGAAGAAGAAAGAGAAAAAGAAAGAAGAGGAGAAGCAGAAAGAGGAAGAGAAGAAAGAGGAAGAGAAGAAATAGGAAGAGGAGAAGAGGAAGGAAGAGGAGTAGAGGAAGGATAAAGAAGAGAAGAAGCGGAAAAATGAAGAGAAGAGACAAGAAGAAGAGAAAAGAAAGAAAGAAGAAGAGGAGAAAAGAAAGGCACAAGAAGACAAGCAAAAAGTCAAGGACAAGGAAGCAGTGGCAAAGAGAACATAGGTGGAGACCCCAATGGCAACCAGTAGTCAAGCTAAACTAGCTAACATTGCCAGTCCCATTGACCTCCAATCTGCAAATGAAATGGAGTTGCTCCAAAGCATAAAGCTTGCCCAAGAGCGACTGAAAGCTCTAAGGAGGAAAAAGGAGGAAGATGTGATTCAAACTGCGGTGGAAACACTTACCAATTTGATACCCGGTACCAACCTCCCCAGTACCGATTCCTCTCTTGCACAATTGAAGCTCCTATGCACAGTTGTAGAAGACCAGGTGCAAAGCCTAGAAGAGGTTGTAGAAGCAAATGCCAAGAAGAAACATCAAAAGGCTCTGGACACTTCCTTGGTGAAAAAGTTAACAGAACTCTAGTCTAATCTACAAAAGGCACATAAGGACATTAGAGATGAAATGGATGAGGGAAAACTATTGCAAAGTAAGATATGTCAGCCTCATCTATTCTGTGATGATGTGCTTGCTCAGAAAGTCAAACTGCAATTTGATATGCAGTCATTTATAAGCACCTTCAAGACTCCATATGATTCCTTCTCCACATATGGACAAACCACTCACCAGTTTCATTTCCAGTCTGCAAGAATAGAGGCAGAGACAAGCAACCGGACATGTAATTTGCAGGAACTTCAACTGGTCCTACTACCAAGACTGCAAATTCTTCAGAAATGCTATCTAAATCTGGATGCCCTCACAGTTACTCAAGAGATGAGTACCATGGATTCCATGAAAGAACAGGTCTATCAGATGAAGACAGAGAATGAGGTTGCTACCTCATTGCTTGAATCATGGTCATTATCCATGAAGTAATTTACTCAAGACTTTAAATCTATTTTTGACAAGTTTCACTCTTTATTTTCATAAACACTTATTATTTTAATGTTAATGGAAACAGGGGTTATCAGCTGTATTTTGTCATTGTTGGCAAAGGGGGAGTAGTATTCTGGTATTTAAAATTTTGATGCATTCTATGTATACTTTCATGTTTATCTCTGTAAGAGAGTAGTATACATTGTATTTTCTACAAAAGAGATAGTGTATATGCTTAGGGGGAGTAATTTTGATTATGACATAATTTTGTTGTAAAATGCTTAGTTGTCAAAAATTTTCCTAAGTGTTGCCATCAATACCAAAAGGGGAGATTGTTGGAATTTTTTATGATTATGTTGTGATTGTCATTGATAGACACACATTTGCTTTGAGATCACTTTTTGTATGTATGAGTTATGCTTAACCAGTAATTGTTCCAAACCGGTATCATGTTGTAGTCTTTAGACTATTGATGTTATGCAGAAAGTGTTTACCGATCTCAAGCGACATACAGACTTAAGCGGAGCAGAGAAAAGGAACTAAAGCGACAGTTATCATATTCCCAGTCTTCATTTTGGCAAACCAGTAATTGGTGAAAGTGTGAACCGGCAATCTGTTTAATATTTGAACCGGTATTACTCTAAGTTCCAAACCGGCAATTGACTTTTTGTATAAACCGGTATTACTCTATGATGAGTTACCATCCACCGTTTGTTTGGCGGTGCTGACACTCTGGTGGTGCTTCTGTGTCGTGTTACCAAATATGTCTAGGTACACTGAACCTAGGAACTCGTACTGTAATCTTATTGGACCGACATGAAATCAGGTTCCTTCTTAAGGACATCATGTTTAGGGTTTTAGGAGTAGTTGTAAGGGTTTTAATATTTCATGAGTTTTTGTATGAGCCATCTTAGGAGAGAAGATCAAGTCTGTGAGCTGTAACAGAGTGTAGAAGTGTCTGAAGACTGAAGTAATGTTGAAATGCATTAACAATGAGCTATCAAGGATCTAACCAAGCATATTGTCCTAGTATCTAGATCACTCACTTGTTGATTACTTACATCTTCGACAAGTCTGAAGACCCTTAACTAGGTAGGCCTGACAAAGGCTTTGTAAATCCTCTAACAAGGTGGTTCACATTTGTAGATCTTAAATCCTCTCACAAGGTAGTCTTTAATTAGACTTATACAGAGACTGAGATTCCTAACAGGATCTGTTTTGGTAAAGAACATTGTATGACCTTAACCAGTCTGGTTACTATTCTGCAGATAGTTACTTGTGAGTTTCATCTCACCGTGGTTTTTCCCATTTGGGTTTCGACGTCAAAATCTCTTGTGTTATGGTGGTTGTGCTTCTGTGGGTGAATGCATTATTTGCTATTTGGTTTGCATGTGTGTTAACTGGCTTGTTTGCTAAACTGCTCTACCAGTTTACTACTAGACTATTAAAGTGTTTAAGTATAGTATTTTTTGGTATACTAATTCACTCCCCCCTCTTAATATTCATCACATCCTTCCCTGAATGGTAGCTCTACTGTGCACTCAATCTGGTTCATCCATCTAACAAAAAATCTTTTCAATCTTAGCCATCCAATCAATCAAATTTTTTTATAAATTGAGCTCTCATTGCTCATTTTCAACAACCATGCTTCTAGTATCCGTATGCTATCCAATTTTATATCATTTCATCATTATCTTGGTTGCAACACACTTGCTTTGTAGGTGAGAGCCACATCCATTTGAAGGAGAAAGAAGAACAATGGAATCACACGAAGGAGACATTTGCATTGGTTTTCTTTAATTTGATTGTTTTATTTCCATACTTTCATTGAATGTATTAGGATTAATTTCATAGCTTGTTAGGTTTGTGGTTGCCTAATTGTATTCTTTGATGCGTTTTCCTAAATTGCTAGTTATAGAGATATTGAAGAAGTTTGGGATGGAGAATCATAAACCAGTTGCAGCCTCTATGACTACTGGTTGTAAGCAAGGATGGTGGATCTCTAGATGTTGATCAAAAACATTATAGATCTATGATTGGAGGATTGTTGTATCTGTCTTCTTTAAGACCAAATATTATGAAGATTGTTTGTTTTGTTACCACGTATCAAGCTAATCTTAAGCAATCTCATCATCAAGCAGTGAAAATGATATTTAAATATATCAAAAGAATTCCAAATTATGGATTGTGGTATAAGAAGGATTATGATTTCACCTAATAGCATATACAGATGTTCATTGGGCCGAATGTGTATATGGCAACAAAAGCACAAGTGGTGGTGTATTTTTCTTGGGAGATAGATTGGTCTCTTGGTTGAGTAAGAAATTGGATTCAGTGTTATTATCTACAGAAGAGGCAAAATATATTGTAACAACATCTTTCTTTACTCAAGTCATGTGAATGAAGCAAACTCTTAGAGATATCAAGGTTAATTATGATGAGGCAATTCCTATTATGTGTGATAATACAAGTGTTATTAACATTTCAAAGAATCCGGTGATGCATTCAAGGACTATACACATTTCAATTTGGTACCACATCTTAAGAGAGAAGGTTTTAGGGAAGGAAGTCAGATTGGAGTATATACTTAGTGTAACGTCGTAAATTGTACGCACTTGCTAAAGCAGTACAATTCCACACCTAGTTTAGCACCCGCCTTGGCGCAGTTTGCATTTTACATTGCATTTCTTCTTTAGCACTTAATTAATCAAATTAATTAGGTCTAAGGTCCTATTTCATCATCCTCCACATCATAAAGGTGGGCCCTTTCATTAAAGTGTGCCCCTTTTCATTTTATTCCTCCAATACATCATCTAATCAAAAACCCTAATTAGGCCCTATTTTGAACTTGGGGGCTTGATTTCGGGGGTCAAAACATCTTGAAATCACCTGTAACTTCGAGATTCTCTCTAAAATCATCATATCTGACGGCCCTGAAAATTTGGTGAAAAGTTGTCGGGACCATGGCGCCCGGAGTGCACACAGTCCCAGACATTTTTCCCAAAATTTTAGGAGCGCAATCCAATCATAAAATAAAGCTTAACCCCAAGAAATTGGCAGGATATTCAATCTCTAGGTCAGCCAAAAGTTGGAATTAAGACCTAGGGTTTCATATATAAGAGCTCTCTTTCTTCATTGGAAAGGATCGGAATTTTGTTTTCAGGACCTTCTATGCAATGAAAGAGCAGATCTTTGAAGACTTCAACAACATTCAACATCCATCCATCAAGCATCCATCAATTTCATTCATCCATTTAGGGCTTTGAAGGCATTGAAGAGCAATAAGGGATCACCGACTGAAGATTGACTTGTATCGCCCCCTTGGGGTTGGGTATGATTTCATGTTGTTTTCATGTCTTTGCATAAGCTTCCTTACATCATTTGTATTCATGCTTTAGATCACTCTACATCTTGATTTGGAGCATTTACATTGTCATTTACAAGCAATTAGGGTTTACTTTCTAGGTTGCTCTAGTTTGCTTACTTGCATTTTAGATCTTGCACACACACAAGGTCTGCACACACACTACTTTTACAATACAACTTGGCTATTCATGGAGGTGGAAATCACCGAAGTGGGGGTTTGACTAAGGCAAAACCCTATATAGCCACCCAAAACACCTTTTCAGATATAAGTGCAGATTTCGGGATTCAGACGACGCCGCAAGTTGTAGATCCGAAAGAAGCAGACGGAGACTGAACCATACACCAAGTTTCAGAGCAGAAGACCAGGACAGGGGCATGGGGCACCCTGGTCCTACCAGGACAGGGGTGCTAGGCACCCTGGTCCCTGGGACAGGGGTGCTAGGCGCCCTGGTCCTCCTGACAGACAACAAGTTTTGGCAGTTCTGACAGTTTTCCAGGTTGCAAAGTGGTAGTTTCAGGTGCAGTTTCAGGAACAGAATCAGGACAGTGGCACCCGTGCCCCCATCCCAAACATTTTCACTCAGATTTTGACTTTGGGTATGCATCTGCATTCTTGTCTTGTCCTTGTGTTTGCAGCTTCTCATTGTTTAAGTTCAATTCTGCAATCTTGTTATTAGTTCATACTTGCATTTTGGGGTTAGGAATTGAACTTGCATAATCTTACCTTTCAATTACAACAAAGGAATAGAAACCCTAATAGGTAGCCCATGGCTCTCTCTTTCACCAAAAAGAAGTAGCCAATTGTGCGATACCTCTAGGCTCTTTCGTATTCCGTAATGTGTGTCAAAAGGTAGGATTAGGACATGTTAGCCTAGTCTCACTTTTTCCCCTACACATTTTGGTGAACCCGACGTGAAATGAATTATTTCTTTCTCTCACATTGCATTTGTTAGATCTAGATCTAGATTTAGTGTGTTTCATTTAAGTTTCATTTTCAAAAAAAAAAGAGAAAAAAAAAAGAGTGTGTTTCTTTGTTTCTTTGCATTGTGTGTCTAAGTTTTATGCAACTTTTATTTCAAAATGTCGGATTTTTATTTGCAAGATGTTCATATTTATGATGATGTATGCAGTTATGCCAATTATGAGTATAGCCAAGATGAATTAGATGAAGCTTTAGATGAGTTTCTGAATCCTAAAGAGGCCAAGCCTTTGTTTTACCAAAAATTCATAAACCTTGTTACTATGCCATTTCGTTGTGATGAGAAAGATAAGTCGAATGGTTCCTCTCAAGGGTACATTCCTATCAACTCTTCCACTGAATCTAGTAACATGGTTGTTTTCAATAATCCCCTCTATGAGGAGATGTCTCCTTTTGAATCAAAAGATAAACCTTTTAATAGATATGATCATGCTTTTTTGGATGATGCTCTTGATGACTTTGTGGCTTTATCGAAATCTCTAAACAAGAACAAAACTTCTAAATTAGTTAACATGATAAACCTGAATGAGCATAATAAGCCTCTCTTTGAAGTCCAAGGTGCTTGTCCTTCTACCACCTTTCAAGTTCCTAAATCACCTCTCCTTACTGTCCAAGGGGGGTATGATTCCTTTCTTACTCCAAATAAACCTATCATCACTGTGCAAGGAAGAAAACCTATAAGTCCTTATAGTTATGCCAAGCAATCAACTAGAGAGAGTTATCATGCGGTTTCCCATACCTATCATACTAGAAATAATAGGCAGCCTAATCCTCCTCCGGTTACTCCAGTTTCTCTTCCTAATCCTCAACCAATTCTTCCGCAAGCTCCATGTATTTCACAAGTTCTTAGTAAGGAATATGATCTCATAGAACAACTTAAAGCTACCCCTGCTAAGATATCCCTTTGGGATTTGATTCAAACTTCTTATGCTCATCACGGAATGTTACAAGATGCTTTGAAAGATTTGAATGTTCCTCCATCGAATACATCTAGTTGTGTAGGGGAAAAAGCGAGACTAGGTTAACATGCCCTAATCCTACCTTTCGACACACATTATGGAATACGAAAGAGCCTAGAGATATCGCACAATTGGCTACTTCCTTTTGTGAAAGAGAGAGACACGGGATATCTATTAGGATTTCTATTCCTTTGTTGAAATTGGAAGATCAAATGATGCAAGTTCAATCCCTAACCCCAAAGTGCAAGTATGAACTAATAACAAGATTGCAGAATTGAACTTAAACAATGGAAAGCTGTAAATACAAGGATGAAATAAGAATGCAGGTGCATACCCGGAGTTAAAATCTGACTGAAAATGTTCGGGACAGGGGCGCGGGCGCCACTGTCCTGATTCTGCCCCTAAAACTGCTCCGGAAACTGCTGTTTTTGCACTTTGGAAAAAGCTGTCAAAAATGCTGAAAATGCTGTCAGACCAGGGCGCCCAGGGCCCCTGTCCTAGGGACCAGGGCGCCCAGTAGGGACCAGGGTGCCCAGAAGGGACCAGAGCGCCCAGCGGCCCTGTCCTGGCAGGACCAGGGCGCCCCACGCCCCTGTCCTGGTCTTTTTCTCTAAAATTTGGTGGGAAGGTCGGTCTCAGTCTGCTTCTCCCGGATCTGCAACCTGCGGCATCGTCCGAGTCCCGAAACCTGCACTTATATCTGAAAAGGTGTTTGGGTGGCTATATAGGGTTTTGCCTTAGTCAAACCCCCGCTTTGGTGATTTCCACCTCCACGAATAGCCAAGTTGTATTGTAAAATGTATTGTGTGTGCAGACCTAGTGTGTGTGCAAGGTCCTTAAATGCAAGAAAGCAAACTAGAGCAACCTAGAAAGTAAACCCTAATTGCTTGTAAATGATAATGTAAATGCTCTAAATCAAGATACAAAGTGATCTAAAGCATGAATGAAGGATATATTGAAGCTTATGCAAAGACATGAAAACAACATGAAATCATACCCAACCCTCAAGGGAGGAGTACAAGCCAATCTTCAGTCGGTAATTTCCTATTGTTCTTCAATGTCTTCCAAGCCCTAAGTGGATGAATGAATTTGATAAGTGCTTGATAGAGCAATGTTGAATGTTGTTGAAGTCTTCAAAGATCTGCTCTTTCGCTGCATAGAAGGTCCTTGAAAGCCAAAAATCCCATCCCTTCAAATGAAGAAAGAGAGCTCTTATATATGAAACCCTAGGTTGTAAATTCATATTCTGGCCGACCTAGAGATTGAATGTCCTGCCAATTTCTTGGGGTTAAGCTTTATTTTATGATTGGATCGTGCTCCCAAAATTTCGGGAAAAATGTCCGGGACCATGTTGCACGGGCGCCATGGTCCCGACAACTTTTCACCAAATTTTCAGGGCCGTCAGATATGATGATTTTAGAGAGAATCCCGAAGTTACAGGTGATTTCGAGATGTTTTGACCCCCAAAATCAAGCCCCCAAGTTCAAAATAGGACCTAATTAGGGTTTTTGATTAAATGATGTATTGGAAGAATAAAATGAAAGGGGCACACTTTAATGAAAGGGCCCAACTTTATGATATGGGAGATGATAAAATAGGACCTTAGACCTAATTAATTTAATTAATTAAGTGCTAAAGGGGAAATGCAATGCAAAATGCAAAATGCGCCAAGGCGGGTGCTAAACTAGGTGTGAAATTGTACCACCCTAGCAAGTGTGTACAATTTACGATGCTACATTTAGCCCCCACTTTAGCGGTCATATGAACACTACGTGCATATGCAAGCTAAAGTACAGAAAAGTAAACATTATTTGAAAAAGGATATATCCATAAGTCTGTCGAACGAAGCCCCCAGCGGTATCTGCAGTACACAGTTAGGAACCACACCCTACAAAACACACGTTAGATCATAAAATCACCTAATGCTTACTAAGGAAGGTGATGAAAATTCGAGGGTAGCTATATGCCCCCCCCTGTTTCGGCTTGCTAATTTTAGTGAGTTGAAATAGGGTATCATGTTTACCACTTCGAATTGTTAAAGAATATTGATGACAAATGCTCACAAGAAGATTTGATATGAGATCAAAAACTAATGGAGAATCATTTGGTAAGAAAGAGGACTAAATCTCAATTTCAACACAACAAAGAGTGTGAGGATTTGAGAGTTCTCTAACACAAGATGAAGGATATACATGGAAACAAAATGCAAAGAGAAGAAAAAGAAAGGAAAAAAAGGCATGAATACACACATTGGTGATCCATGAGTTAGACAAATATAACATCTTCTAGAATAAGACAAAGAAGAGAATAAGAATGCAATACTTCCTTCTTTTGCGAGGTGAAAGTGATTCTTAATGAAGGATGACGCTCCTTTTAATGCAATTAGGAGAGTGAATTCATTATAGATGTATTTTACCAAGTGCAAAAGAGGTTGTAGTCAAGGACTTACACCTCTTGTAAGAGAGAATCCTTGAACAAACAACAAATGCCTACAAGGAATAACATCAAGTAATAAAGTTCACACCATCCACGAAATAGGAAAAAAAGTGGATCCTTAGATAAAAATAAGGAAAGATCATTGCCTCAATGAGAAGGACTTACACAATCTTCTAGGGAGAGATTTGGACATAAGCAAAAGAAGAGATATATGAAATCACTCTTGTCCCCATAGGAACAAGAAAATTAGGCTATTATGTTGCTTCAAAAAAAAAAATATGATTGCACTTGACATTGTACCATCATGAATGACAATGAGCCCCCAGTAAATGAGCTACCAACATCACATAATGATGAGCAACATAATAGCCATTAATGTCATTTAAAGACATGATAGATTGAATGAGGTATTTGAATATGACATGCTAAATGCTCAACTATAAGTGAGATCAAAAACATGTATAAAATTGAAGAAGAAAAGTCACAAGAACTCTTAGAAGAGGGATGAGTGTAATTTATTAGAGCCTTATCCCTGGAGGAAAGGACTTTATGATGAATAGGAGATAAAGATTCATAAGTGGATTTAGAAATTTGAGGGGATTCATAAAGAGATTTGTTCATTGCCAAGATTTCCTTATGAGGGGAATGAGAGTTGATAGAAGCAGAAGATGATTTAGTTGAAGTGAGATCATCATCACTACTAAATATAGCATTCACATTGAGAGATGGTCTTTTAGATGCTTTAGTGCGTTTGCAGGGATTATAGCCAAGTCCAAAGGCATAATTGTGAAAATTAGTCTCTAGAGGAACTTTTATCCCTTGTTCATGAGCACCACAACCATTTCCATGATACCCATGCTTAGCAAAAATGCGAAAACCACGACCATAACGATCAGCCATTTCAGGAAGAGAAGGTGGTTTTTCATAAGACAAAGAATCAAACTCTTCATAATTAGAGGTGTGAGGAGAAGAAGTTTGAGAAGCGGCCACAAAATTATTGCTCATAGATTCAGGTAAGATTGATTGATCTCTAGTTTCTTCCTTCTTTTTACCTTTAAGATCTCTAGGAGGAACCCTATATTCACCTACAAAGGTGGGATTAAAATCAAGAGATCCCCAATCGTCTTCCACGAGAACCTTCTCAGGATCAAAATCCTTTTCATGTGTAGACTCAAGTCCAGAAGGATCTTCTTCAGGAGCTTTAGGCTCATCCAAAGAATTTTGATTATCAGAGGGTGATGATTCATCCATAGGTATCTTGTTCAAAGAGTCATCACTAGAAGAGGAAGGCTTAGAAGAACTCCCTTTGGAAGTAGATGTTTGCAAACAAGCCTGAAGTTTAGTATCACCTATCAAGGTATATGTCTTATTGTTATAAATAAATTTAACTTGTCTATGCAATGTAGAGGGGACAGCTTGCATACTGTGAATCCAGGGTCTCCCTAATAACAAGTTGTATGTTAAATTTCCCGACATAACATGGATAGGAGTAGGTAAAGTAACAGGTCCCACTGTGACGGGTAAGGTGATAATACCTAATGAAGACTTAGCCACATTATCAAAGCCTCGAATGGGATGAGAGTCAGGCTCAATAAGGGATGTATCCACATTCATCTTATGCAATAGATTAATGCTACACACATTAAGGCTAGAACCATTATCTACCAGTGTTCATCTTATAGCAGTGTCATTTATGATAACCACAATCATCAAGGGATCATATTGATGTTGAATTTCACTAGTAGGCAACTCATCTTGGGTAAACACAATTTGAGCTTTAGGATTCATCACAGAGTTAACCAAAGACACTATATTACTAGATGTATTAGGTGGAGGAACATTCAAATCTTTCAAGGCATCTTGTAACATTCCATGATGAGCAGAAGAAGTTTGTATCAAATCCCAAAGAGATATCTTTGCCGGAGTAGTTTTAAGTTGTTCTATGAGATCGTAGTCCTTACTAAGCATTTGTGAAATATGAGGTGCTTGAGGAAGAATAGGTTGGGAAGGAGGAAGTGAAGTGGGGATAACTGGAGGAGGATTAGGTTGCGTATTGTTTCTTGTGTTATAGGTATGGGCAACCGCATGATAACTCTCTCTAGTTAGTTGCTTAGCATACTCATAAGGGCTTTTAGAAGAATAACCTCCTTGCACAGTAATAATAGGTTTCTTAGGAGTGCAAAAAGAATCATTAGCATAACCACCTTGAACCACTAAGATAGGCTTATTTAAAGGTTGAGAATTTTGAGAAGGAAAAGCACCTTGGACAGTGAAGAGAGGTTTGTTAGGTGTCTCATTCACATGTATCAAATTGATTGAGGATGGTTTAGAGGAATGAACAAAAGTGTTGGAGGAATTATTGATAGTCTTCTCTTGCACTAAAATCTTATCACGGATTAAATCAATTTTAGGAGAGAGACAAGGGGTAAGCATTGATGTTCTAGTAGGAAGAGGAAAGGTCATATCATCCTCTATCATCAAAGGATCTACATGGGGAATAAACTCTCTAGGAGAAGGATCAACACTACTCTCTAAAGTCTCACTTTTGAGAGGGAGATCTTTGAAAGAAATGTTAACCATCTTGCTTTGAACTAGGGTTTCCTTATGAGTAGAACCAAGTTGAGGAAAGGGAGAATAATTGAGATTCAAGGAAGGTGAGAAATTATCAAGGGAGAGAGAATAATCTACACCTTCTTCTAATGGTTCATCCCAAATAGTGAAGTGATTGAAAGGAATGTTTGAAGTATTGTTAATTTCGGGAGAGGAGCTAACATTGTTTATTAATTCCTCATCCTTAGAAGGAAGAGCATCAATAGATGTGTTAAACTCATCCTCTTTCCTCAAAATATGTTCAATATGATCTTTAGGGGAGAGAGAATTAAGGAAATTGCTTATTATTTCATCTTCTTTCTCTAAGGGATGCTTATGGGTAAGACCAACTTTAGGAGAAGGGTAAGCATTTATCATTAATTCATCATCTCTAGTGGGAATTTTGTTGGAAAAGGAAAGGCCATCACTAGGAAATGTAGGGATAATGTCATCTTCTTGCACACAAGGATCCTCATGAAGGGAGCATTTTTTAGGAGACACAAAGGCATCAAGGGCATCATCCCACAAAGCATGATCATATCTATTAAAAGGTTTATCTTTTGATTCAAAAGGAGATATTTCCTCATAGAGGGGATTATTGAACACAACCATGTTACTAGATTCAGTGGAAGAGTTAATAGGAATGTACCCTTGAGAGGAACCATTTGACTTATCTTTCTCATCACATCTAAATGGCATAGTAACAAGGTTTATGAGTTTTTGGTAAAATGAAGGTTTGGTATATTTAGGTTTCAAAAATTCATCTAAAGCTTCATCTAACTCATAATCATCACAAATATGATCATCTTCCAAATAAAAATCTAACATTTTGAAATTGCATAAAATTTAAACACACAATGCAAAGAAACACAATTTTTTTTTTTTTTTTTTTTTTTTTTAATGAATATGAAATGAAAACACACTAAATCTAGATCTAGATCTAACAAATGCAATGCAAGAGGAAGCAATGACAGAAACACGTCGGGTTCACCAAAATGTATAGGGGAAAAAGCGAGACTAGGTTAACATGCCCTAATCCTACCTTTCGACACACATTACGGAATACGAAAGAGCCTAGAGATATCGCACAATTGGCTACTTCCTTTTGTGAAAGAGAGAGCCACGGGATATCTATTAGGATTTCTATTCCTTTGTTGAAATTGGAAGATCAAATGATGCAAGTTCAATCCCTAACCCCAAAGTGCAAGTATGAACTAATAACAAGATTGCAGAATTGAACTTAAACAATGGAAATCTGTAAATACAAGGATGAAATAAGAATGCAGGTGCGTACCCGGAGTTAAAATCTGACTGAAAATGTTCAGGACAGGGGCGCGGGCGCCACTATCCTGATTCTGCCCCTAAAACTGCTCCGGAAACTGCTGTTTTTGCACTTTGGAAAAAGCTATCAAAAATGCTGAAAATGTTGTCAGACCAGGGCGCCCAGCGCCCCTGTCCCAGGGACCAGGGCGCCCAGTAGGGACCAGGGCGCCCAGAAGGGACCAGGGCACCCAGCGGCCCTGTCCTGGCAGGACCAGGGCACCCCACGCCCTTGTCCTGGTCTTTTTCTCTAAAATTTGGTGGGAAGGTCGGTCTCAGTCTGCTTCTCCCGGATCTGCAACCTGCGGCGTCGTCCGAGTCCCGAAACCTGCACTTATATCTGAAAAGGTGTTTGGGCGGCTATATAGGGTTTTGCCTTAGTCAAACCCCCGCTTTGGTGATTTCCACCTCCACGAATAGCCAAGTTGTATTGTAAAATGTATTGTGTGTGCAGACCTAGTGTGTGTGCAAGGTCCTTAAATGCAAGAAAGCAAACTAGAGCAACCTAGAAAGTAAACCCTAATTGCTTGTAAATGATAATGTAAATGCTCTAAATCAAGATACAAAGTGATCTAAAGCATGAATAAAGGATATATTGAAGCTTATGCAAAGACATGAAAACAACATGAAATCATACCCAACCCTCAAGGGAGGAGTACAAGCCAATCTTCAGTCGGTAATTTCCTATTGTTCTTCAATGTCTTCCAAGCCCTAAGTGGATGAATGAATTTGATAAGTGCTTGATAGAGGAATGTTGAATGTTGTTGAAGTCTTCAAAGATCTGCTCTTTCGCTGCATAGAAGGTCCTTGAAAGCCAAAAATCCCATCCCTTCAAATGAAGAAAGAGAGCTCTTATGTATGAAACCCTAGGTTGTAAATTCGTATTTTGGCCGACCTAGAGATTGAATGTCCCGCCAATTTCTTGGGGTTAAGCTTTATTTTATGATTGGATCGTGCTCCCAAAATTTCGGGAAAAATGTCCGGGACCATGTTGCACGGGCGCCATGGTCCCGACAACTTTTCACCAAATTTTCAGGGCCGTCAGATATGATGATTTTAGAGAGAATCCCGAAGTTACAGGTGATTTCAAGATGTTTTGACCCGCGAAATCAAGCCCCCAAGTTCAAAATAGGACCTAATTAGGGTTTTTGATTAAATGATGTATTGGAAGAATAAAATGAAAGGGGCACACTTTAATGAAAGGGCCCAACTTTATGATATGGGAGATGATAAAATAGGACCTTAGACCTAATTAATTTAATTAATTAAGTGCTAAAGGGGAAATGCAATGCAAAATGCAAAATGCGCCAAGGCGGGTGCTAAACTAGGTGTGAAATTGTACCACCCTAGCAAGTGCGTACAATTTACGACGCTACACTAGTAATATAGTGTCTTTGGTTAACTCTGTGATGAATCCTAAAGCTCATATTGTGTTTACTCAAGATGAGTTGCCTACTAATGAAATTCAACATCAATATGATCCCTTGATGATTGTGGTTATCATAAATGATACTGCTATAAGACGAACACTAGTAGATAGTGGCTCTGGTCTTAATGTGTGTAGCATTAATCTCTTGCATAAGATGAATGTGGATACATCCCTAATTGAGTCTGACTCTCGTCCTATTCGAGGCTTTGATAATGTGGCTAAAACTTCATTAGGTATTATCACCTTACCCATCACAGTGGGGCCTGTTACTTTACCTACTCCTATCCATGTTATGTTGGGAAATCTAACATACAACTTGCTATTAGGGAGACCTTGGATTCATAGTATGCAAGCTGTCCCCTCTACATTGCATAGACAAGTTAAATTTATTTATAATAATAAGACATATACCTTGATAGGTGATACTAATTTCCAAGCTTGTTTACAAACATCTACTTCCAAAGGGGGTTCTTCTAAGCCTTCCTCGCCTAGTGATGACTCTTTAAACAAGATACCTATCGATGAATCTTCGCTCTCTGATGATCAAAATTCTTTGGATGAGTCTGGAGCTCCTGAAGAAGATTCTTCTCGACTTGAATCTACACATAAGAAGGATTTTGATCCTGAGAAGGTTCTCACAGAAGACGATTGGGGATCTCTTGATTTTAATCCCACCTTTGTAGGTGAATATAAGGTTCCTTCTAGAGAGCTTAAAGCTGAAAAGAAGGAAGAAGCTAAAAATAAATCAACATTACCTGAGCCTATGAGCAATAACTTCGTGGCCGCTTCTCAAACTTCTTCTCCTCGCACTTCTAATTCTGAAGGGTTTGATTCTTTGTCTTATGAAAAACCACCTTCTCTTTCTGAAATGGCTGATCGTTATGGTCGTGGTTTTCGTATTCTAGCTAAGCATGGGTATAATGGAAATGGTTGTGGTGCTCACAAACAAGGAATAAAGGTTCCTCTAGAGAAGAATCTTTATGATTATGCCTTTGGACTTGGTTATAATCCCTGCAAGTGCACTAAAGCTTCTAGAAGACCATGTATTAGTGTTAATGTTATTTCTACATCTCTACCAATGAGACATCCTGAGTATATTGATCCTTCGTATGCCTGTGCTTTGGATGTTTTTCCTACCGATGATGCTTTAGTTGAGATTTTAGGAGCATATGATACTCTTCCTCATTATCATCACAATAGGGGATTCCCTTATTGTTTGAACACTGAAGCCTATTTTGGAAAAGAGACTGATAACGATGAGATTGTGAAAGAATTTCCTCAGTTAAAGGATACTCCTCAACAAAGTAATCTTCTTATAAGCGACACCATTGATGTTAAGATGGATTCTGGCAATGAAGAAAAAGTTATTAAAATTGAAAAATGTCTGGACAAAGAGGAACAAAAACAATATGAAGATTTAATGCGTGAATTCCCTGAGATCTTTGCTTGGACATATTCTGACATGCCTAGTATAGATCCTAAGATTGTCACTCATAATATTGTCTTAGTTCCTGATGCTAAGCCTGTGAAACAAAAGATTCAAAAAATGAATCCTAAGGTAGCTTTGCTTGTTAAGGCTGAGATTGAAAAAAAATTAGAGGCTGGATTTATCCGCCCTATTGATTATTCCCCATGGATTTCAAATATTGTCGTTGTGGCTAAATCAGATAATAAAATAAGAATGTGTACTGACTTTCAAGATTTAAATAAAGCTTCTTTGAAAGATGATTTTCCCCTCCCAAACATTGACATGATAGTTGATTCTACAGCAGGACATGCTTTGTTATCCTTCATGGATGGTTTTTCAGGATACAATCAAATTTTCATTAATCCTCAAGATCAATTCAAGACTGCCTTCACCACTCCTTGGGGTACGTTTTGTTGGGTAATGATGCCTTTCGGACTTAAAAACGCTGGCGCAACTTATCAACGAGCGATGAACCTTATCTTTCACGATTACATGCATAAGATTTTAGAAGATTATGTTGATGATGTTTTAGCCAAATCCATTCTCCGCATAGATCATATTAAGATCCTTCGTCAAATCTTTGAAAGGATTCGTAAATATCACATGCGCTTGAATCCCCGAAAATGTGTTTTTGGTGTGGATAGTGGAAAACTATTAGGATTCATAGTTTCGCATCATGGGATTGAGGTGGATACTAAGAAAATAGATGCTATTGTCAACATGCCACCTCCTAGAAATGTGTCTCAACTCAAAAGCTTACAAGGAAAGATTCAAGCTATTCATAGGTTTGTATCTCAACTTGCGGATCGTACTTTTCCTTTTACTCAACTTCTCAAAAAGAATATCACTTTTCAATGGAATGAAGATTGTCAGCAAGCATTTGAAGATTTAAAAGTGTATTTGGCTAATCCTCCTATCCTTCAACCTGCCGAACCTTCTAAACCCTTTCTTCTTTATACAACTACTTCCTCTCATGCTCTCGCAGCATTATTGGCACAACATGATAAAGATGGTAAGGAGTGTTCGGTTTATTATATAAGTCATACCTTACTTGATTATGAGACCCGATATTCTGTGATAGAAAGACAATGCTTGGCCTTGGTGTTTGCGACTCAGAAATTGAGACATTATCTTTTAAATTCAGAAGTCCACATCATGGTAAAGTTTGATCCGTTGAAGCATCTTTTCTCTAAAACTGATTTATCAGGACGTCTAGCTAAGTGGGTTATGATGTTAACTAAATTTGACCTTAAATTTGTTTCACAAAGAGCAATTAAAGGGCAAGCATTGACCGATCACCTAGTTGAGGCCCCTTCACCTTTCTCCTTCCCTAACCTTGAGTCTTTTCCTGATGACTTCATTCTTTGTACAGAGAAAGATGAAACTTGGGAGTTATACTTTGATGGCTCTAAGTGTCGTATGGGATCGGGGGCAGGTGTTGTTCTGATTTCTCCTACAAAGAAGTCCATTCCCTTATCTTATCGTCTCAATTTCCTATGTACCACTAACATTGCTGAATATGAGGCTCTTATAGCAGGAATAAAGGCAGCCTTGGCTTTGAATGTAAAACACATACATATTTTTGGAGATTCTCAACTGATTATAAGACAAGTAATAGGATTGTATCAAGCGAAACAAGACAAATTATCACAATATAAAGACCTTGTTATCTCTTTGTTACAAAAATTTGATTCTTACACCATGGAACCTGTTCCTCGAAAAGATAATCGACATGCGAACGCAATGTCATGTGTGGCTTCTCTGGTATCTTTAGAGGACCCTGTGGTTGATCTTAAATTTGTTATTCACAACCTTATTTCTCCAGCTATTGTAGATGATTCTAGCTTGGTGACATGTTGTGACTTTATAGACTCAGATGAATGGTATTCGCATATCGTAAGATACTTGACTGATGGTACCTTTCCTGATTCCACCAATAGGAACACTAGGGCTAGAATTCGCAAGCTGTCCACTAGATATATCATTCTTTCTAATGTTCTTTACCGAAGGGGTTATAACGGTCTTCTCCTTCGTTGTCTTAACAAATCGGAAATCCCTATTGCTCTTGAAGAGGTGCATTCAGGTGCCTGTGGGGGGCATTTTGGAGGCAAATCCTTGGTTCAAAGGTTGCTCCATATGGGATATTATTGGCAAACTATGCAGCAGGATTCTTTTTCATTTGTTAAGAAATGTCATCAATGTCAACAACACAATAATTTGATTCATGCTCCTGCCCAAGAACTTCGTTCTCATGTAGCTTCTTGGCCTTTCTCTACATGGAGGCTGGATCTTATCGGTAAAATCTCTCCTCCTTCATCTCAAGGACATACTTTCATTATAACCGCAACATATTACTTTACAAAATGGGTAGAAGCTATTCCCTTTCGTTCTACTACTGCTGAAGTGATTTGTCAATTTCTTCTAGAAGACATTATTTCTTGATTTGGGATACCTTCCACTATAATCTCTGATAATGGGACATCATTTAAGAACAAGGACGTGAAGAAATTCCTCGAGAAGTATCATATCAAACATCAATTTTCTACACCATACTATCCTCAATCAAATGGCCAAGTCGAATCATCCAATAAGATAATTGAACAGATTCTTCATAAAACCGTGAATAAGCATGGTAAGGATTGGATTACTCAGCTAATCTATGCTCTTTGGGCCTACCGAACGAGTGTACGAATTGCTACCGGAACTACCCCTTATAATCTTGTTTATGGTGTTGATGCTATTATGCCTTTAGAATTAGAGATTCCATCACTTAGAGTTTCTCTCAAAGGTATAGTAGATGATGACGCTTATAGAGAACAAAGACTTCAACAGCTTGAGATGCTTGATGAATAGCGTATAAATGCTCTTGAGCATATTCAAGCGTATCACAAAACTCTACAACGAAGCTATAATGATAAGGTTATTCAACGTTCCTTCTCAGTGGGTGACTTAGTTCTCTATGAGAATCAGTGCAATGTGAATGCCTTACCTGAAGAAAAGGGAAAATTTAGTCCTAATTGGCTTGGACCGTATATCGTTATTGAAGATTATGGATCAGGTGCTTATAAAATAGTGGGTGTAGACGGTACGTCTCTTAAAGACCCTATAAACGCTATGCACTTGCGTAGATACTATGCTTAATTCCTCATTCCTTATCATTCACCTATTTCCTTTCTCACTTCTTCAAAATTGGATAATATGTTAGCATATCTTTGTTAGAGCAAATAGAATTAAATGATGTTTTGTTTAATCTATATTGCTCCGTTCCTGACAAGCGTGTTTCTTTACTTTATGGTTTGTCTTGAATTCATTTATGTAAATTGCAAAAGATTTACATTTTTCATTATGTTGGCATATTATACAATGTTTTTATGTGTTCAGTAGAATTGTATCATGTTACTTATATGATTCTTAGGCTTAACACATATTTCTTCTCTATCATCAATGTAGTACTTGATTAAATATTTGATTTTTATTAAGTCACACATGTATCAATTTAATCATGGAGCATTGAGAAATCAATCACATAGAAATTAAATTCAGAACATACATATAAATCTACCAAATGTGTTAGCTTTAATCAAAATACACATTGTTTTAGACATTAAAGATAACACGTTTGAGACAAAGAAGCATGTATATATATATATATATGTGGATCAATATACAAAGGTAGGTCACTATACATCCAAAATGTGACCTACCCTACATCATAAGATCATCTCCTATCCCTAGGGCTGGTGGCTGGAGAGTGACGACTAGATGCTCCCTCCTGATCTGGTCGTGTAGGTGGACCCATAGGTGTATAGCGTGATATAGATCATGAGTGACTTCGAGAAGAACTCCTACGATCCCTATCCATAAGGATCACGCGATACGAGGTAGCCTCGGCCTGAGCTGCTGCTAGATCACGTTGTGCCCGTTGAAGGTCCTCTGATAAAGCTCGCTCTCTCTCCCTCCATATCTCCACCTATACTCGAAATGGGGAAAACAAGTCATCATGCCGACCCACATTCCCTTGAAGTCTATAGGCAACCTGTGAGGAACTAGGGATCTGTGCTGTCATGGAAATATCTATCACTGCTTGCTGGATCAGAGAACGCCACTCCTGCACATTAGCTGTAGTAGTAGAACAGATCATGTATTAGTACCATTTTATATCATCAAAACATTAATCAATCAATATAAACCTACTATACCTGGATCTCCCTCATGCCAGTAGGGATCGTGATATGGTAGCATCTGTGACTGGGAACTACTAGGCTCCCCACGCTCGAATGATCTGTGCGCGATGGGTACAGGTCTCCGTATCGCCTCGTGTTCCCCATTTTGGGGAATAACGAGAGGATCTAAGGCTATGGTATCATCTCCTGAATGATGGGGAGCTGCATCTGACTCCTCCTCATCGTCTCTATCCTCTTCCTCCTCGTCATCCTCATCCTCATCCGCATCCTCGTTCTCCTCATCATCATCTCTATCTGTATCATCCTCCTCTCCTTCCTCCTCCTCGGCACTAGGCTGATCTCTTGTGGGTGGATCAGGCCCTCCTACCTCCTCATGACCCTCTCCCTCCTCTGGCTCCTCTGATCTAGATCCCTGATCCTCATCTCGGTCTCCATGGACCTGGATGGCCTATCGGGTGATCTGGTGGAAAGATAGGCCCTGGGTATGTTCTCACAAACCATGAGAGATACCTGCGCTGTGTTCTGGGATCTGCAGCATAATCAGTGACCACATCCTGGTCAGACCCCTCTATATCTATGATCTCGATATCATCTATCGTAGGTCTCGCTACTACTCTGGGTCTAGGAAGGACTTGTGAGTGTCGAGTGTAGATGGGTACATCGGCTGGAACACACTGCTCTAGCCCAAACTGTCTCCGTACTCGGTCAAATTAGAATGGGACTATGATATGCGGATATCGTCCTCTCAGTAGGTGGTTCCTCTGTAAGCATGCTAACTGTCTCTCCATCCCATCCCATCCCATCTGTGCATCCGCAGATATGGTCTCCATACAGTCACCTCAGCTATCAATCTGTCAAATGTCACTCTCCAATATAGTAGATCTCCAAATCTCCACTCACTGGTAAGTGGATAAGTCGCTAGCCACACTCATCAGATAGCCGACAGGCCTGGTGCATGTAAAGTGCTCAAATATCCACACCTGCAGAAGTGTGCTTGTCATCAAGCTGCAACCCTGTCCAAAAACATACTCCTCGAGGTCGTGATAGAGATGTGTAAGCATACTCTGACCCTAGGTGTATACTCTCCTATGTCTCTCCATAGCCCTAATGCACCATGTGAGACCCCCATGCATGTGTGTACCTCGCCCATTAGGGCAGATAGCTAGTGCAATGATGGCTATCATAAGACGTCTCATGAGGGGCACCTCTCCTGTAGGATGTAAGAGCCAGCTGACCATGATACGACCTCTCGTCTCACTCGGCATGACTCTCCCTATGCAGTATACCTGCTCCCTTTGATGATCCTCTGCTGACTGATCAGTCGCATATGTCACGGTAGCTCCTCTGATTGGTAGGCGAAGAATGCGGTACACATCCTCAAGTGTCACCGTCATCTCCCCTACTGGAAGCTGGAATGTGCATGTGTCAAGATCCCATCGCTCCATGAGTGCCATCAGCATTGCAGGATGAAATCGAATGGCCGACATAAGAATCATAGACCACAAACCTACTATAGACAATGTATCTCTCTCTGCCTGAGTCAGCCGGGGAATCTGATCTCGCAAACTACGAAGAATCTGCCCCACCGTGTGCTCTCTCATGTATGGGAGACCCTGCAATGCAAAAACATCAGTGAAATCAGTAATCAATCATCAAAATCATCTATGCCAAATACACAAACTATCGAACATCGAAAGTTGACCCCTGCCAAGTCCTGATTGGGACCATGGCGCCCTGAGGGGACCATGGCGCCCCACAGGGACCATGGCGCCTTGAAAGGACCATGGCACCCTGGGTGGGACCCAGGGTCAGATTCCAAGGCCCGCATTCGATCACAGAAAATTAGAGTCAACAGAAATGCAGAAAGTCAAAGTTCAGTCAACTCACCTCGTCTAGTGGCTCGTCGTCGATCACGGCCTGTCGCATGATCTCAATCCTCGCGGGATGCTCCGATTGTCGTGAAGGCATGATGATGGCTATGTGGGCTCCACTGCAATGAACAATACTTAGAATCAACAAAGTGACAAATGCAATAGTCATTTTCAAGGTATATACTTTCATTCCTTTACCTTTACTTTCAAAACCCTAATTTTCCCTAAATCACTCATTTCATCATAACTTGAGTTTGGGAGATGTGATTTTCAAACCGTTTGTTGCGTAGGAATCGTATTTTCATTCCCTTACTCCCTCGATGTTCCAAAATGTGCTCTGATGAAGCCTTTGTAATGAACATCTCTCATCAATAATCGTTCACACAATTTGTTGTAAGTAAACATGCTACCCTGTTTCACCTCCCTAATAAGCAAGCCGAAACAGGGGGGGGCATATAGCTACTCACAAATTTCATCACTTTCCTTAGTAAGCATTAGGTGATTTTGTGATCTAACGTGTGTTTTGTAGGGTGCGGTTCCTAACTGTGTACTGTAGATACCGCTGGGGGCTTCGTTCGACGAACTTATGGATATATCCTTTTTCAAATAATGTTTACTTTCCTATACTTTAGCTTGCATATGCACGTAGTACTCATATGACTGCTAAAGTGGGGGCTAAATGTAACGTCGTAAATTGTACGCACTTGCTAAAGCAGTACAATTCCACACCTAGTTTAGCACCCGCCTTGGTGCAGTTTGCATTTTACATTGCATTTCTCCTTTAGCACTTAATTAATCAAATTAATTAGGTCTAAGGTCCTATTTCATCATCCTCCACATCATAAAGGTGGGCCCTTTCATTAAAGTGTGCCCCTTTTCATTTTATTCCTCCAATACATCATCTAATCAAAAACCCTAATTAGGCCCTATTTTGAACTTGGGGGCTTGATTTCGGGGGTCAAAACATCTTGAAATCACCTGTAACTTCGAGATTCTCTCTAAAATCATCATATCTGACGGCCCTGAAAATTTGGTGAAAAGTTGCCGGGACCATGGCACCCGGAGTGCACACGGTCCCGGACATTTTTCCCAAAATTTTAGGAGCGCGATCCAATCATAAAATAAAGCTTAACCCCAAGAAATTGGCGGGATATTCAATCTCTAGGTTAGCCAAAAGTTGGAATTAAGACCTGGGGTTTCATATATAAGAGCTCTCTTTCTTCATTGGAAAGGATCGGAATTTTGTTTTCAGGACCTTCTATGCAACGAAAGAGCAGATCTTTGAAGACTTCAACAACATTCAACATCCATCCATCAAGCATCCATCAATTTCATTCATCCATTTAAGGCTTTGAAGGCATTGAAGAGCAATAAGGGATCACCGACTGAAGATTGGCTTGTATCCCCCCCCTTGGGGTTGGGTATGATTTCATGTTGTTTTCATGTCTTTGCATAAGCTTCCTTACATCATTTGTATTCATGCTTTAGATCACTCTACATCTTGATTTGGAGCATTTACATTGTCATTTACAAGCAATTAGGGTTTACTTTCTAGGTTGCTCTAGTTTGCTTACTTGCATTTTAGATCTTGCACACACACAAGGTCTGCACACACACTACTTTTACAATACAACTTGGCTATTCATGGAGGTGGAAATCACCGAAGCGGGGGTTTGACTAAGGCAAAACCCTATATAGCCGCCCAAAACACCTTTTCAGATATAAGTGCAGATTTCGGGATTCAGACGACGCCGCAAGTTGCAGATCCAAAAGAAGCAGACGGAGACTGAACCATACACCAAGTTTTAGAGCAGAAGACCAGGACAGGGGCGTGGGGCGCCCTGGTCCTGCCAGGACAAGGGCACTAGGCACCCTGGTCCCTAGGACAGGGGCGCTGGGCGCCCTGGTCCTCCTGACAGACAGCAAGTTTTGGCAGTTCCGACAGTTTTCCAGGTTGCAAAGTGGCAGTTTCAGGTGCAGTTTCAGGAACAGAATCAGGACAGTGGCGCCTACGCCCCCGTCCCGAACATTTTCACTCAGATTTTGACTCCGGGTACGCATTTGCATTCTTGTCTTGTCCTTGTGTTTGCAGCTTTCCATTGTTTAAGTTCAATTCTGCAATCTTGTTATTAGTTCATACTTGCATTTTGGGGTTAGGAATTGAACTTGCATAATCTTACCTTTCAATTACAACAAAGGAATAGAAACCCTAATAGGTAGCCCGTGGCTCTCTCTTTCACCAAAAAGAAGTAGCCAATTGTGCAATACCTCTAGGCTCTTTCGTATTCTGTAATGTGTGTCAAAAGGTAGGATTAGGACATGTTAGCCTAGTCTCACTTTTTCCCCTACACACTTACTAAGGAACATATTGTAGATATCTTTACTAAGGCTTTGGCGAAGGATACCTTTGTGTATCTTTGGTAGAAGTTAGGGGTTATTGCCCCTCCTTTAAAATAAATGCATTTAAGTGGTTCATTTATCCAAGGGGAGTCCTAAAGTTTATCTTTTTCTCTCAGATTGATGTGGAGGATACTCTTAGGGGGAGCAATGTGTTGTAGATATCAAAGTTTGATCTAGAAGGGGGAGAGAGATATGTTGTTGGTAGTTGTTGCACCCTTTTTCCTTGATTTCAAAGGGGGTGAGAGATCAGTTGTGAGTTCAATATTCTTTTCTATTGGTGGTACAAGTGTTGCCATCAATGACAAAGGGGGAGAATGTTGGAACCTTAACCTATGTCTATTTGTGTTATCATTGATGTCAACTTATTTGGTGTTGTCATTGATGTCATTGTGCATAGTGTGGATGTTGCAGATAGTCTAGAAGTGAATGTTTTGATATTTTCAAGTGTTTTGGTATTGATATTGAGCAAGTTTGAGGTGCTTCCAAGATGTTGGTGTAGTGGAAGTTTTAATATGCAGGAAACAATATTTAGTTAGGAAAGAGTATTTAATGTTTTGAGGTATTTTTGGAAGGTTGGTATAGTGGAAGTTTCAATATGCAAGAAACAATATTTAGTTAGGAAAGAGTATTTAATGTTTTGAGGTATTTTTGGAAGGTTGGTATAGTGGAAGTTTCAATATGCAAGAAACATTATTTATGCTGGAAAGAGTATTTAATGTCCCAGTGGAATAATTCTTTGCATTCCTCTAGTATATGAAGATTATGGACTGTGGTTCTGGATATAATGTTTATGGTCTATGTACGTTGTACTATCAAGTTTGCAGATCCTTTTTTTTCTTAGGTGGTAGAGTTAATTGTTGTTGTTTTTTATAGTGGGATGTCTGTTAGAACTAGTTTGGAGAAGGATTAGAGATTCTCTAATGTATGGTTTTTCAGTGTTGTATCTTGGAGGACATGTTCATTTGTTTTCTAAAATTTTCTTGTTTCTTTTTCTAGTGATGGTTAGATTGGCAAGTGAAGTTATGGTGTTTTGAGTTCTACTTTGTCAACTGGTTTTGATTCTAGTTGATTGAGGTGGTGTATCTTATCTAGATCATGCCTTTTTGGCCTAGATATGCTTTGTTGGTTGAGTTTGGATTTTGATATGGTTCTGGCCATGGTGTGTTTAGATCCACATTGAGTTTTGTCCATTAGAGGATGTTTTTGGGCTGACTGATTG
This sequence comes from Cryptomeria japonica, assembly GCF_030272615.1. NCBI lineage: Eukaryota > Viridiplantae > Streptophyta > Pinopsida > Cupressales > Cupressaceae > Cryptomeria > Cryptomeria japonica. The sequence continues at coordinate 617,358,162 of NC_081408.1, read as the reverse complement.
GCATGCTTTATTATTTTTCTACATGTTCCATTTGATGCCGACTTTGGAGGATGTGTTAGCATGTGCAACTCATTAGAACCATTTGGTAAGGATGTGTTTGGGTCTTGTTTCTCTCCTTGAGTGGACCAATATGGATATCATTGGTCTAGGTGACCTAGTTTATGTAATATTGTGTATTTTGTTTGTGGCCAACCTAGTTGAGGGTTTCAATGAATAATTTTGTATATTTAGAACCGTGGATGTATAATTGAGCACGGATGTCTGTGAATTGATGTGAAGTAGATGTGCAAGAATATTTGGTGTAGCAAAAGAGCGAAAGACAGTTTGTGAAGAACTTTGAGATAGTGATTGATGTCAAATGTATTTTCCATGATATTGGTCGCTTGAAATAGTGGTTCTAGGACAATTTCATGATCATGAATTCTTGTTCATTTCAATTCATTGATCCTCTGCACCTACCAGAAGTTGTGTTTCTTTTGGTATTTTGTCCAGCCCTTTGTATCTTACCCTAAGGTTGTGTGCCTTGGTCTTGCAAGTCCATTCAGGGGTAGTGAGCTCTTTAGCCTTGAGACTAAACATTGTAATCAATTATTGATATTGTGAGTGCAATTATCACCATGGTTTTTCCCTATTTAGGGTTTTCCACATAAATCTAGTGTTCATGTGGTTGTTGTTCTTTGTGCTTCCATGTTTCATAATTATAGTAATAAGTTAATTGTGGTTTAAAGTTTAATAGATTAGAATGAAAGTATTTTGAGGTCTAGACTAATTCACCCCCTCACTCTCTTAGTCTTGTGGTGTGTTTAACAAAAATTACTCCAAAAAAAAGTATATATTATTCACCCCCTCCCTCTCTCAGTCTTGTGGTCTGTTTAACGGGAATTAATCCAAAAAAAAGTATTTATTGGAAATAAATTGAACCCAAAAATAAGGTCAATGCTCATGGCTTTACTTAGGAAATATAAACATGCATTTTCTTGGTCATATGATGATTTGAAGGCCTATAAAGATGATTTTTTCTAGCATGAAATTCCTATCAAACCAAGAGACAAGCCTCTAAATAGCACAATGCTAACACAATATATACATTTTATCTTCCTTTTGAAGATAAACTTTACAATAATAATTAGTTTTTGCATGTGATTCTAATTTTGAATATCAAACCATTGAAATTTTATAAGTTTATCATTACATATTTAGTTATTAATAGGCAAAGCTAACCATTTTCTAGGTCACCAAAATGAATAGGTTGACTTGTCCACTAAGATGTATTTTACGTTAAATAATTAACTCGGATTGATTCAACATTGTGATTTTTCCCAAAATTGAAGAAAAGTATATAGTCCATTGTCTAACATAGCATCAAATAGCTAAACCTAATACTAGAGAATCATAAAGTGATAATTTATAATTCAACATCATCAAATCACAACTAGAATTAGGCAACCTTATTCTATCTCTATTAACTTTTGAAAACTATACTTGCCTATTTATATTTCACTATCTCAACTCGACATCCTAAATCAAATTTATTTATTATTACAATTTAATTAATCTTTACTATATGAAAACAACTCTTTATTTTCATATTGATACTTGACTACTAAAACTATATTAAAAATCACAAATTACCTCATATAATCCAATAAATCGAGGTGATTTTAATAAAATTTAGACACAAATTTCTACAAAACTAGTCTATTTAAAATATTTCTTAACTTAAAATTGAATGAAAAATATATAATTAACATACTATGTGACATCAAAATTGTCATAAATTTAAGCATTAAAAAAAAAGTTGTCATAAATCTAAGCATTAAATGTTGTGTTGAGAGCACATAAATATGGTCCAACTTTGAGGTGAGAAATGGGGTCCTCATTTAAAATCACATATTCTATTTTCAAATGACATAAATGAAATCTTCCATTTATAACCTCACCAATTGAAACCAATTAAAATTCAAAAACATTCACCAATACCCAGATTTTATTTTATTTTATTTTTTTTTCTCTCTTCTGACTAAATTCATATTGAATGGATAGAAATCTCAAAAGTCCAAATGCAAGAAAAATGGGCCATACGTTTTTAATATCAAGTTGAAGACTATAAAATCAAGGGGGGCCCTCGAAGACTTTTTGGCTTAAATGAAAGACTAAATTTAATATTTTATATTGTAAGGGTATTCATATTTTTTGGGGCACTATAATGTACATTTAATGAAATTCGTAATATGTGCTCCTACATTTCCAAGGACACCTTAAAGGTGAGGAAAGCTTTTATGGCTCCCATTGTTCTAGAAGGATTTAGATATCTTTTATGAATTCAATGTTAATTTTATTTAAAATATGTATTTTAAATAATTAAATTACAATGGCTTAGTATCTTTACTTTTATATAATCAATTATAATATTATAAAAGAATATATTATTAAATTTTAAAGTTTCCAAATTATTATCAATGTTTAATATATATCTATTGAAATGGGTATTTAATTTTGTAGACCCCACCTTTAAATTTTAACTATTTTATTGGAGGGAATACTTGAATCATCATAATTCTAAAAGTTGAGGTGACTAGGGCCTAAAAAGGGAATGAAGGTATGAATCGGTGAGTCCCTTTCTTGCACACCTAATGAGGTTTGAACACTCCTTTTAAAAAATACTCATTCTCATCAATCTCTTATTAATAAATTCACTAGTCAAACATATAATTGAGATTCACATGGATCTCCTCTATTTTCTCCTTGGCTTGGTGATAAAGACCAATTCTGTTTGGTATCATTTCTATCATTTCAAAGTAAACCAACTATAGTGAAACACACTTTTTTAAAATATCTTTAAAAAGGTTAGCTACTTAAAAATATATTACATGATCTTCACATTGCTCATTAAAATTGTTTGTTCAGCTTTATAGAGTTAAGTTTCAATTTGTTGTCTTTTCAAGTTCAGATTGTAGTAATGTTTATGCGTTGTAAGTTTTGCAACTAGTCTTTTATGTCTTCGATGGACTGTTATCATTGTATTTTGAAGTCTTTTGATGTTGGTATCTTAGTTCTTTGTAGTTTTGTCAAGTACTTTTACCTTGGTTGAGTTGGTTTATACTTCTCTTATGTATTAAGTGTGTTCTTCCTTTGCAGTTCCATTTTTGGGACTGCTATTCTTTTTTCTGTATTACTTTCAACTTATTTCAATAAAAAATTTAAGTTTCAATTTGTTTATTTTGGAAACATACATTAAAATTTATCAATAATTGATTTTTTAAATTAAAGTCAAATTTTAAGGGATTTCCATTCTATCAAATTTATCTATGATATGATGTTAACTTCATACATTTTCTAGTGTACATCTAAGAGATGTGAACCTTTGTGGATGGTAAAATTAAGGAAAATACCATCATCATTAATCATGTTTGACCAATTGAACTACCATCCTTTAAGAAGCCTCTCAAATTTTAAAAAACAAGTTTAAAAAAATGATAAAATCAACATAATATCTCAACATTTATATGTGCAAGGAAGTGTAATTTTATTTATTATCAAAATTAAAATTATTAAATATAAGAAACAATACAATGATAAATCATATCGTAAATTTTTTAAAAATAAAAATAAAAAGGAATGGGAATACTTAGTTGATTTTGATGATCACTAAGAATTTGTTCATTATTTTGACCATAAATTTTGATGTGTAGCTTATAATTGTTTAGTCTTGGGTTTATTGAAAGAAAAGTGATAAAAATGAAGTGAGTCATTACTATAATTTATCTAAGATTAAATTTGCAACACAAATTTAAAATTTATCTCATTGATGGAAATATCCACCATAGAAATGTACTTACACCTACAAAAAGGTTTCATCATTGTCTAGACCTAGAGTAAATTACTAGCAATATTAATGAGCACATTCATGAGATTGCTAAGAAAGGGTCCTCTCCTTTATTTAAAACTATAGGTCTAGTCCAATAGGTTAGATTAGATAAAAGATTACAAGTAATCATGCAATATATTATCTAGACATGTGTAATTATTAGATTGATGTTAATGACACGTAATAATAATGGCACAATTTTAAAACAAATCTCATCTAAGATTTTTGTATATGATCCTAAGGAATTAGGACTTTTATTTTTATAAAACACACTTGGTGTGTAATTTAAATATCTATGTGATCAAATTAGAAAATAAACAACTAGTTGAAAAGTGGTTAATGTTATCACAAATGTTTGCACCCTTGATGACCCAAGAAAACTTGGTCATCAACCTTGTGAAACATGAAAACAACCTCTCAAGTGTGGGACCTTGCACTGTTGTGAGGTTGAGTCTCTGGAGAAGGCTGACTTCCTTTCCAATCTGATGCAGGTGTTGGACCAACCCAACACTAATAAAACTAATCTATGATCTAACAAGGAAAAGGGAGAGAGATAAGGGTTGCATGAAAGGATGGGAAAATGGTTTTCACCTAGACTGAAATGATGATATTCCTTGCCTATAAGTGCACAAAACATAGATGAAACCACCCAAGACATGCATAGATTTCTACCCTAATTAGACACCTAAGTGCAAGTGAAGGTTGATATATGTGAAATGAAAAGAGGAACTGGGCTCAGTTCACAGTCAACATTCACAGAGGGGGTCAACACAAACACTTACAATGAAGAAAAACAATCAAGAATGTATACAGACAATGAGGTAACAGAAATACATGTTGTTGAACACAAGATGTCACTGAGAGGGGGGTGAATCAGTGAGTTCCAATCTTAGCCCTTTTCTAACCTATGTGTATAAACCAGTTAACAGATCTAAAATAAAGAAGACATATTGGTTAGAAGGGAGAATGACACAAATGCAACCAAACATAAAAGGGATACCACATAACACCATATGTACAAGGAAAACCCAAGAAGGGAAAAACCTCAGTGAGAAATGTTGTTGGAGACTACTCCTCCAATCCAGCCTCACAATGAAACATTTAGTTACAACATTTAGGGCACCAACCCAAGGAGTACCACTCCTGCTTTAGGGCACCAACCCAAGGAGCACCAACCCCTGATTTAGGGCACCAACCCAAGGAGCACCAACCCCTACACTGAGCTCCAACTCAATGATCTACAATTAATATATTCAATTACAAATGTAATAGCTTTGTTACAAAAGGAACTTTGTAACTCTTGTGCAAATCTCTCCACTGGTTCTCCTCTCTCCAATTCCCTATCTCCTGATGCAATTTACTCTCTGTTGCACCTTCACTGGTTCAGTCTCTTCTTCTTCTTTGTCGGTTCTGCTCTCTACCGGTTCTCTTTTCTCTTTGTCACACTGCTCCTATCCACCATCGGTCTAGATAACTCAGTCGGATGTCTACCATCTGATTCCTGTCGGTTCTCAGCTTACCTTCTGTGCAATCTTCTATGACTCTTCTCTGTCGGTTCTGTCACCTTAGGTATAATCCTTTCTCAGACTCAATGGAAGGCTACCGGTTGAAATCTTCAACCCGATTCTCACTCACACACTCAATCTCTTCTCTAATTGTCATTGAGCTCTTGATTGATTTTCTCTCATGCAGTAGCTCAAACAACTTCTTTGGCTCACACTCTTATAGCCATATTTTCTTGTCTAAACGTGATTTTGAACATTGGCACACTAGGGGTTTTCGCCATGCACTGAATCTACATCCGATTTGATCTCTGATCATCGTGACATATCATATCCAATATGATATCATGTCCTTGATCAATGTTCAACACTCAATAAATGAGCATCGCCCATTTGTTTACCTTGTGAACCACGTCTTCTATCTTTAGCCGTCTGTAGCATGATTTTTGGCCTTTTGTCTGATCAATCACGTGTGTGATGCAATTTCCTTCACCCTCTTCGATATGCAAGATCGGTCTATGATGGATCTCTGTTGTTTCCTTGATCTCAAGCCGCAATCATCTTCTTTTCTTCCTTGAGCTTCCCAATCACCATTAAATGTTGGACCAGTCACCAACGACCTCACCGATACATCACACCGACCTATGCATGCATGCCACTTTACCTCCACATGACCCATTTGTTTGCATCCTCCTTTTCCAAGTCTTCTATGTTGGTCCAAACAAGATCACTGACCAACCACACAATCGAGTTCATCTACCGGTTCACAGACCCTATCGATTATACCCTAACTGGTCTTCCTTCAACCATGCACTCTTCTTCTCTTCCAGTGGAGCACCAAAATAGGTCAGCATACTTGCTAACCTACCCTATGCACATCTTCAACATATGGGAGCCTTTCACTTTTGCACCTTGTCATCATTACCGGTGGACATACTTATCGGTAACCACCATGATTGACACCATGTCATCAATCTTCAAAAAAATCCATCTTCAATCCAGATGCATTCTCTGTCTGCAGCTGCTCAACTTTTCCTTCTTCTTCATCAACCTAGACATCACCTCAACCGGTTTGTCAACATGACAAACCCATCACTTCTTTACTCTTCCTTGTATGTCCTGGTGGCACAACATTCCTACTCTAGCTGATTCGGTGCACACTTTTGGTTTCATGCACCTGAGGGATCCTTATGTTTCACCAGTTAATCTAGTGCAAATCTTCAATCACTTTCCTTCAACTCTTTTGTCTTATCTCGGAGGACTATGATGCATTTCATGCATAATAGGAGATAAGCTCCACTTACCATTGGGAGTGGATCCTTGTCATCTACATCCTGCATTGCACCAATGTGGCTTCCTTGTTTGAGCATGCATATCTTCAAATAGGTACATGTGATCCGGTTGGGCACATTCACTATCAGCCATCTGTTCATTTGGTGACTGCATCTTTATCTGGTGGGAGTCCTATTGTTTCACATCTACACAACATACCGGTGGGATGCACATACATCACTTCCAGTGTTGATATGATTTTTGTAACATTCCCCTCCTTCATCACATTCAACAACACAACATCTTTCTCTCTTGTTGGTTGGCCACAATGAATTGGCAACATGCCACTTATCGGCTAACAGTCCTTATGTCTTCAACACAAGTCAACACTAACTTGTTTATCGGTGACTCCAATGACCATTGTGCTAGATGACATCAATGGCACCATTTTTGGTATTCATCAATGACAACACTGCTCATCAATCTCCCATATCGGTTGCCATCCTATACCGATTGACATAAATGACAACACAATGCCAACACATGCATTATAAGAATGAAATTAGGCAAAACAAGTAAATTTCATTAATGAGAAGGCAAGGCAATTTTTACAAGTGCAGAGAAACATGAAGAGTTATTCAGAAGAAAAAGAGGGAGAAGACGTGATCCAAATGTTACAAAATTTATTTTATAGTTTAAGCATAACTCATATGGCTACAATCAAGAAACCCTAACCCCAACTAGGGCTAGATTACAAAAAAATTGAGAGGGGAGAAGATCGGATTGACATATCTGATAATGTGCTAAAAGACGCCCTCTACCTCTGGAAGAGCGAAAATAACCCATAGATGAAGAAATCCCTATCGACAAGCATGGTTGAGCACACTTGCAAGGATAAAAGTCTATGTTTTGCATTGAAAAGTCATGGTGACATATGTGTTAGACACAATGCACCACTGAGAGGGGGGTCAATCAGTGGTTCTTAACTTTTTCCCTTCAGTTAACTTATGTGTGTCTACCGATTATGGGATCTAACACAATGCAAACTTACTGGTTAGTGGGGAGACTTAATCACAAATGCAATCACACACAAAGGGACATCTCATAACACCAGGATGTACGAGGAAAACCCAAGATGCAAAAAACCTCGGTGAGCAATGTTGCTAGAATCTACTACTCCAATCCAGCCTCATAATGAATCTTAGTTACAATGTTTAGGGCACCAGCCCAAAGAGAACCAACCCCTAACAGATTTATGGGCTACAACCCAAAGGAGCTACAACCCCTGCTAGTTTCTGGGCTACAACCCAAAGGAGCTACAACCCCTGCACCTAGCTACAAATCAGTGATCACTATGCATTATATTCAAATACAAAGGTAGTAATCTAGTTACAAGTGAATCTTGTAACCTCTCAATACAATCCTCCCTATCGGTAAGGTGCCTCCTTTGCCTTACCAATTCTCTACTTACTCTAACTGAATCTTCAGAAAATTAGCCACTATCTTGTTGGATCTCCTCTATCATTATTTTCTCTCTTCTTCTCACTACTACTTCTTACCAGTTCCTCCTTCACTTAGCACACTACCTCTTCTCTTCTGGTTTACCTCCATCTTGTCCACAACTATTTGTCACTACTGATTCTCTACCATTCCTTCTTACTTGAATGGGTTCCTCTAGTTCTTCATTCAACTTGCATTCACTCCCTACCTCCTTCTCACAGGTAGCCTTGACCTTACCGGTTAAACCCTCTTATCGGTCCTTCTTCTAATATTGAGACACCTAAGATCTTTTCCAGTTAGACTTAGACTGATTTCATTACTCACAGAGGTATACCAACACTCTGTCCATCATAGTCTTCTCATGCAACATCATTCAACCAGCACCCTCATTGATTTTGGCTTGCATATATATAAACAAGTTTTCCTGCCAAAAATCAATTCAAACTTCAATCGGTTAGGGTTTCTTCCATCGACCAAATATTCATCAGATCTGATCCAATTGGCCTTGAATCAATCATCTGAATCAGAGGAATGCACCTGTACGCATTTTCCATCATCCAATGCATATTTGCTAAAAATAGCAAATCTAACCCTGTTCTTCAACCTAGAACTCAGTCGACACATTTATGATCCATCTCTTTCCTTCTCGAGGACAATCTACAGTCGGATATCAAGCATCGATCATGGCACCAATAGATCTCTGATCTTCCTTTGTCATTCATCTTTCATTGAGCCGCACACTCTGCAACTCCTCCGTGATTGTCACAATCAACATTTAATGTGGACCAATCACAACTACCTCTTTGACACCAGACATCACTAACCTCTGGATATTCACCATCTCAACTCTGTGTGGCATCACATTCTCATGCATCCAATCTTATTGACATAGAGTTGGTTCATGCTTGCACATCTAACAAACCCTTACCAGAACCAATCCTTACTGGTTTTCTTATAACGGTACAACCCTTGTTGGTAAACCTTCATACCAACACCAGCTTAATCTTTTTGGTGTAACACATCAATCGGGCATTAACCAAGCTTGTCCTCAATAGCCATCAAGAGTAACTCAACATGTACAAGTTCATCTGATGAAGGTCTTTCACTTCTTTGCATTCAGCCCACTCAACTGCATATTGGTATCCTTGTTTAACGATAACTACCTAGATGACTCAATTTCAACATCCTCCACTAGATCTACACCGGTGGCAACACAACACACCTTCTTTATTTCGGTAACTCTATTTTGTGTGTAGCTACAGACATAACATCATTTGACCAGTTCATCTCACAGCTGGTTTGCCATAGTGGCAAAATCCTTCACTTCAAATCTTCCTTCATTGTCCTAGTAATACATCTTGTCTTCACATGCTTATCTAGTGTGTATCTCTGATCACACTCTCTAGAGGCTAATTGATTTCAGACTCTGGAAGCATTCTCATCTTTCACTTGATCATCCAGTCTGTTCATTCACTCACCTGCCTTCTGCATCCGATATTGCACAAACATGACATATATGTCATTATGCAGATGTATCTCAAGCTTGACATATGTCTTGGTGGTTTTTCATAAGTCAACTTGCACTCAAAGGAAGTACACTTTGTCAACATATCACCTAGCCCATGATAGCTTCTTCATCTAGTGGGAGTCTTGCTAGTTAACCTTACACTAGCAATCTGGTGGCCTGCTCATATTTCACCTCTAATGTTGATGTGATCCAAATAGAATTCCACCACTTTAGGACAATCAATGCCCATTATGTAGTCTCTTCATTTTGGTTGTATGCACTACCATATCAACAACCCTTTTTCTCAGTGGAGTGGTCACTTTTTTGCACCTCCAGCATACTGGTACACATTGGTTCTTCCTTCTGCATGAAGATGGTCACCTGGTTGTCACCAATGACAACACATCAACTCTTCTCCCATACTGGTCCATCTTTTATTCTGGCTGACATCATACTCTAATTGCAACAACCTCTTTTTCACTAGTTGACATCAATGTCAGTGATACCGGTAACATCCTATATCGGTTGACATCAATAATAACACAATGCCAACAATCTCCCCCTTTGGCATTGGTGTTAACACATACAGTATCCGATATACTATAATCTCTTTCTCCCCCTTTGACAACAATGGCAAGGGCACTGTCAGGATAACATTCCTCCTTGTTTCTACCAGGAACTAATAGAAATCTTTCTCCCCCTTTTTACCAGGTGCATATCCCCCTATGAAGATTGTGCACAACATCATCTCAAACATAAACACTTGAGATGGAAAGCTTAGGTACCAAAGAACCCTTAACAACATACACCGGTCTCTCTCCTTCTTTCACTCAGAACCAATTGAGGAATGAATTTATTCTCTTGTGTATGTGGTCCTATCGGTTTGCCAGGATTCTCTTTCTTTCATCTGATGACCCATAGTTAGATGAGCAATTTCTTTTCCAGTATTATCAAGCATTCATTTGATCTTCTTCTATATTCAATATATCTGATATTAATTTGAAGTATGGCCCTGAACTCCCCCTGAAACAAAAACCTCTGATCTTCATCTATTTAGTCAGGTCCTAAACTAGGATTCACATCTATACCTGTGAGATCCACCATCATGAACACAATGCCAACTGTAGGTCACATATCCAATTGCTTGACCCAAAAATATGTATACACATAAGGTCAACACATGTCATTTAGGTTCTTTCCAATAACACTTGAGACAACTTCACCCATCTAGGCTACCAGAGTTACTACAATGATCCCTCAACTCATTGACTTACATAACCTGTAAAACTAATCAACATTCGTGCTAGTAACATGCTACACATACCAGACTCTTATATCTACCCTGAGACACTTTCCTCTTTACCTTTATCTCCCAGCTCCAATGACCTTTGCTACCATTCATTTCACCTGTAGTAGTAAACCATCTTCCATATGTAGTCAAGGTAGTAACTACACACATACTGCCATTTTCATTTTCTTCCTCTTACTGGCAGCAACTTGTTCTTCTTCTTGTCCATTTTCACTAAGGGGATGAATGATCTAATTAGCATTTAGCTCCCCCTTAGACTTGTATCTTGTTTAAGCCATAGGAGATATCACCAATGCATTGAATGCACAATGTTGGTCCATGCTCTTATCTTTTGGCTTCTTCCTCCATGTTTGTTTGATTTCTTTCCTTTCCACATCTGCAGTCTTGGGAGCAGTGTTAACCTTCTTCACCTCATTGGTCCTCTCTCTACAGGTAGTGCTATGGTAGAATACAACATCCATGCCAATCTCATGATTAGGGAACCTTATAACATACCGATTTTCTCTTCCCTTTCTGATCATGCCATTGTGGCTGGTTACCGGTTTCCTTGAAATCCTTGATTTTGTAGGAACAATTATCCTCTCATTCCAAACAGGTCTATGCTCCTCATAACCCCTGTATCTGCTCTCACACTAAGCATAATTGATCCATCAGTTGTCATAGGACTGCCTATTCTTCTTCCTGCATTCATAAATTCTATGACCTAATCCATTCCAGTTATAACACACAATGTTTAAATTTTTAGGAGCAGTGCATGGATTCTTGTTAGAATAACTGGGAAAGGGAACATGCATGTTTCTACTCAGTGAAACATTCTACTTATATGCATGAAATATATAGCCACCTGATTTATTATTCTTAGGAAGAATACTCTATCTATTGCTAGACCTCATTTTACATTCTTCTACCCTATGGCCATAGCCATTACATTTAAAGCAATAACCAGAGAGAGGAGATTTATTACTTACAAATTTATTCTGCCAAATGTGAGGTGATCTTACTGGTTTGGCATCACCATTTCTTCTTCTCCAGGAATGGAACTGGGGTTGTCCATTTTTTGCAGGTCCTCTAACAGATCCCTTCTTCCTCCACACTTGATTTGATGTGTGGGCACCAACATCTCCCTGTCTTCTACTGGTGGAAGGCCTTCTAGGATGCCTTCTTATGTTCTTGCTTCCGGTGAAGAAATCTTCTCCTATTTTACCTTTTCCTTTCAGATCTGTATGATTCCTGCGTTTAGCATATCAGACTATGAAGGTTTGTCCTTTGCCTTTTCCATTTGAGGAGAGAAACTGAATGTCTTCTTGAGAAGTCTCCTTGCCAGTGGAGCATTCACCAACACCACATCCTAGTCCTCCATTGTCCTTGGAATTTTTTTGTTGGCTTAACATCCTATCCAAGGCTTTAGTGCCACTATCATATTTCTTTCTCAGTTTAAGATCATCTTGGCACTTATCCAGCTCTAATGTGAGCTTTGCTACTTCATCCTTAAGAGAATGACACTCCTTTCCTTTAGTCTCCACCTCTTGCTCTAACACTTTTCATCTACACCTGTTGGATCCGATCTGGATTCTACATTCACATTCTTAGCATCAACCACTTGTGCTTTGAGATTAGCAAGGGCTAACTATGATTCTTGAAGACTATTGACCAACCAATTATGTTCCATAACAGCAACATTCTTGAACATCTTGTATTCTTTCCTTAGAATCTCCATTTCACTTTCCTTGGAGTCCAAGACTGATTTCAAATCATCAGTCAATCTCATTGCCTCTTCTAATTGAGTGGTCAATAAACTAACCTTTTGGTTTGATTCTTAAAGGAAGGTTCTTAATTGGTTGCAATCCTCATGAACCAATCTTTTGTAACTTTTAAATTCCTTTTTAACATTTTGCAGGTCTTCTAGAGCACTTACCAGTTCACACTCAAGATCTACTTATGCATCTTATTCTTCTTCATCATCATTTCCAAATAGATCTTACTGGCTAGATCTATCTACCTTGACTCCTTCCTCTTCATCTTCTTCAAGGTCACTACCAAACACATCATACCGGTGGAATCTATCTACATTATCCCCTTTTGATGTGTGCTCCTCACATTCTGTCTCATGGGCCATGAAGAGATGAGTTTCCTCTTTACCAATGCTGCTGCAACAATCTAATCTGCCTCTGCCATTTGCACAGGTATCTGCAACATTGTTCTTCTCACTTCCACAAACTGATCCAGCAGTGCAGGGTTCATTTCCATAGAGCTTCTTCAGTCTATCCCATAGACTCTTTGTTGATATGCATTTATCCACTTGTGAAGAAACATCACAGTTAGTCCACTGAACATAGCCTTCATGGATTCTTCATTGCAGTTGCATCTTCTTTCATCTTTAGAGATGGTGGGACGACAAACTGTATACACCTAAAAATTGGCTATGAACAATTAAATAAATATTTTATATTTATTTAATAATTATTCATCTATTAAATAGTTAATTCGAAAAGATTAATTAATTTAATTCATTTTCATATCTTTCTGTTAATTAATTCATCTATCATATTCCTCTAATTAATTAAATATCTAATATTTAATTATTCCTCTAACCAAGTTAATTAAATATCTAATATTTGATTATCTTCTCCAATCAATTAAATATCCAATATTTAATAGTTATTCTCCTATCCTAGATTCTCTTAGTCAGCAACCCAGTCAAGGTGAGATGAGTGACACTTGTCTTCTCCTTCCCCCTTTCTCTCAACATTCACTTTTGCTCACATCCATTCAAATTTGCAAATCTAATCATGACCGTTGATCTGAGCCACATCATCTTATCCTCTCAAAGTCTATAAAACCAAGAGCTTCAATTGAGAGGAACTTAGTCTTCAAAAAAAATAGTTTTCAAGCCAATCTTATGCATCCGTGAGTTTTTGAAGAAATTAGCAATTAGTAATTAGCAAATATCATTTTAGCAATATAAGCATATAGCATTATCATTTTAGCATAATCATGTAGCTTTGCATATCATACTATCAGTTAACTACAAGTTATCAGTCCATTCTTCATATGCCATCTTGGAAGCCAACAGTGCATTATCTGAGAGCACACCATCTGCAACCAAGAACAATGGAGTTAGGACACAATGAGACATAAGCCATGAAGGTAAAATAATGTTTTATTTTAGTATGTATTTCATGTAGTTTCATTGGTGGATTTTGGATTTCCTGTATGCATTTACATTGTATTTTGTGAAACTAACTTATTACAGGTAACATTCTAAGGATGAAATTCAAGCTCATGCATTTTGGTGCCCACCGTGGGGCTAGAACTTGCATATATCTTTAAAAATCTTGCAAAAATAAAATTAACATATTTTGTAATGCAAATTCACGCATGTCTGAATTTTGACAGCGCTTTTGCATCATAGGTTAGGGCTTTTGCATCATTGGTTAGCACATATGTCATGTAGGTTAGCACTTTTGTCTGAAAATCAACGCTTTTGCATCATTGGTTAGTGCATATGTCATGTAGGTTAGCGCTTCTGTCTGAAAATTTGCACATTTGAATCACAGGTAAGCACATATGTCATGTAGGTTAGCGCTTTTACTTGAAAATCTGCACATTTGCATCATAGGTTAGCGCATTTGCATCACATGTTAGCGCATTTGCATCACAGGTTAGTGCTTCTGAACATAGGTTAGCACTTTTGTAATGCAGGTTAATGCATTTGACAGATGGGTTAGTGCATTTGTCAATTGTTTTAGCGCATATGTTCTCTAAGATAGCACATTTGAAACAGAGTGCAAATTTTTTAATCAAATCTTGAAATTAGGCTTGTGCGAGGGTAATATATATGGAATATAACATTTAAGTATAAGTGACATTTTCTCTTCTCTTTTCTTTTTCTTATACTTTAAGTTATACTTTAAGTTATATTCCATATATATTGTCAGGATGTTTGAGAGGGGTTTCAAACCTCTAGGAGTTATAATGCAAGATCTAGTTTTTGGAAGATCCTCTAAATTTCAGACTTAGTCAAATTTCAGGGCATTTCAGAATTAGGAGTGAAAAATTTGTAACCACGATTTGAAATTAGGCTTGTGGAAGCCCACCTAAGGTTTTGGATTTTCACTAACTTCTTTTTTTATTGCAGGTTTAAAACAATTTCTTGCAGATTTGGAGGAGTTAAGTTAGGATTTAGTGATTTCTTTTCTAGCTTTTTTCAAAGTTGGTTAAAAAGAACTCATATTTCCTTTTGGGTAAAAAAAACTTCATTTTTCAATTTGGCATTCTAAAAAGTACCTCACTTGTTTTTGGGCTCTAAAAATAATCACATTTGTAAGGTAAAAAGAACAACAAATCAAACATTTACTTTCTTGCAAAGTTGGGATTCACACCTCAAATTTTGGGCTCTAAAAAGAGCAACAATCTTTCATTTTCTTGCAAAGGTAAAAAGCACAATCAATCTTATTTTTTTGCAAGTTAAAAAGAACAATCAAGTTGTCCATTTTTACAAAGCAAGTTACTTTTTGCAACGATTTTCATTTTGTTGACCAGGATTTCCAATTCCTAGTTTAGAAAATCATTTGCTATGTGGGGCTAAAATAAACACCATGCTTGTTGGAGCAACATCTCCAAATAGGACTTAGCCAACAATTTCTTTGAAAGGATTAAAAAGAACATTTGTATTTCGTGTCTCGAAAGTGGTAGGATTATGCTCTCCCCTTAATTGGGTGACCAAAAAGCCAAACCCACTCTTTTACGCTTTCTTTACTTTCAAGCAATTAATCCTTTAGAGGGCCTGCCTTCCCGAGCTGCCTTGAGGGGGCCAGTGAGAGGGAATGACCTAAAGTGGAAACAGGCTAATACCGAGTCCTTCCAATCCACTATAAATAAATCATCTTTGTGATGAAAGTCCCAAACCACATGTGTTGATAAGTTCATACCAACACTATGTTTCCCCATAAATCCTATGGAGCATAACCTCTATAGGCTGGGAACCTTCTGTATTTACTAAGCTGAAAGTGCCGCATGTATGGCCACATGACCGGAAGCCTTTACTAAAAACCACTTGTACTAGTTGCCAAAATCCTTCTAGTTGTTGGCACAGAAGGTCGGACCTCTGAAGTGGCTCACATACATACGGTTCCTAGTAGAGATATAAAGTTTGCCATGGGGAGATTTCATGGAAACTTGTGCTTGGCTGCCCCGAAGAAGTGAGTGTTGAGGGTGGAGCCAGTGGGGTCAATCATCTAAATATCCACTTTGAATAGCGTAGCCTCGGGGGAAACCCCATGTGAGATTCAACAACTATTGTCTCAGCCTGCCATAAGATTTGTACTTGCTTGTGCATTCTGTTTATTAAACATTGTGTCTTCTATGTCTGTAACATGTTCCAAATGGTCAAAAATTGAAGATGATTATCATCTACAAGTGAGCAAAAATCCCAACAAATTGCTAAAAAAAATTAATCAAAAGGGTAATACAAAGGTTTTCCAACATTTGAAACACCAGATCAAACCAAGTGATCAAGAGTATATGATCCAACTATCTCAACGACAACAATACCTAGATAGGTATTCAAGTTAGTCAAGTCAAGTTTCCATATCAAGAGACTTTATCCATATCATTTGACATACTTTGTCATAGGGGCCTATCGAACAAACCCTCTATTCGACTTAGTGAGCTTGAGTATCGAAAATGAAGTATCCATCAATTCAACAACATCAACCTATCTAAACTGAAACTTTGATCACTTGTGTGACCATCCCTTGTCACTTGAAAAATAAGAAGCTTATTCAAAGGAAACGAGTCCTATCCTAAATCAAGATCAAGATATCATGGCTCTCCAATCTAATCCCATTTTTGATCAAGATCCTACCAATCAAGAATCTTATGATGATATCCTAAAATTTTGGTACTCCATCCATGATGATCCCCTTTTATCTCAAGAGCAGAGTCCCATTCAACATCCACCTCCTAAGAAAGAGCATGATATCCCTTCCATCTCCTTCACTAATCTAATTCAAAATCAAGTGGAAAACACAAACTCAAATGATCCTACTCCAAGTCAAGATCAAGAAAACTCTTCATCCTCCAAATCCATTTTAGGTCCTTTCATTCCAAAGTCAAAATCTTCATCCTCCAAATCCATTTTAGGTCCTTTCATTCCAAAGTCAAAATCTTCATCCTCCAAATCCATTTTAGGTCCTTTCATTCCAAAGTCAAAATATTCATCCTCCAAATCCATTTTAGGTCCTTTCATTCCAAAGTCAAAATCTTCATCCTCCAAATCCATTTTAGGTCCTTTCGTTCCAAATTCAAACTCTCTATCCCTTCCATTCATCTTGGGTCCTTACTTCCCTCCATCCACCATTCCATCACCTCAAATGATCCATAAGAAAGATCAACAAAGGCACACATCTTTGAACTTCTTTCAAACAACTATCTAAACATCTTTTCAAAACTATTCTTCCATCATTTCCTTTATCTATTTTGGGTTCTTATGTCCCAAAATTCAATTTCCTCCATATCTTCATTACTTCTTAAGTTGTGTACCAACACTCATCTTGAATACATTTCCATCTATCCTTGTACAAATCTTCAAACATTCTATCTATTATCTAACACATATTTTCTATCCTTCCATCCCTTTCATTCAACCCTTTGCATAAATTCATCATTTGTGAAATAGGCATTTGTGTCATTTTGTCACATGCTTGCCCATGCTCAAATCTCATGCTCAGTCCGTTTCCTAGATATCTATTCATGATACACTTCAGAATCCGAGGTTATTCCTCTTCAACATTATCTTTTGGTTGGGATACACACTCAATCCAGAAAAGAACCACTTATTGTATCTTGGTACGGACACCTTTTGATTACTATATCTCATACACTTAATCAATTGCTCTAAATCATTGTGATCTCTTAGTCGAAGACATGGCTAGTGAAAAATCTAAAATCTTACTTCAGCGCCACTGTAATTATGAGACCCATGTAAGTTTCATTGCTTACAAGCCAATGCAATCAAAATAAGAAAAGAAAAAGACAATGTCAAAAGATCCAAAGCATGATCAGGAAAAGAAAAAAAATCAAATATCAAAAGCTTGGCTATGGGAAAATGCGAGTAACTCCATCGGGGCTATGGACGCCTAGCTAGAAATGGGGCAATATTTGTGATATTACAATGATAATCTCATTGGAGCTATGGATTCTTTCCGGCAACGAGGCTCTATCTAGGATGCTTTTGAAGTCAAGGTAACTCATGTAGCTAGCCACGTTGGATTCTGAAGATTACAATGGTCATATGAGCCAGAATGAACCCAATTGCACACACATGCTTAATCAAAGACTAAGTACCTTGATCCAGTTTGGGATTCTTCTTCCCTTTTGAGTCTACTTCCTAGTTGCTAGAAATTTTTGGTTGAATTTTTCTGAAGGTTCTAAGTGTGGGTTGGGTCTCTATCTTTGAAAAGTTCAGGAACATTTATTCAGGTGGTGCTAAATATTGTGACAATCTTACATATCACCTCTTTACAAATGAAAACTTCTATACTTGGGGTCAAAGTTTCATCCACTCTATTCTTCATACCACATCTCCTATTATCCTTCCTCCAGTATCCATTACTCTATCTAAATTCATCTAGTGCTATCTACGATCTTGCTTCACGCTTATCTATACCATCTATCCTAACTATTCTTTTTTTTCATCATCTATCACTATCTATGATCTTCCATCCTTGATCTTGATCAAAACTAAGGACAAAAACATGATTTCAAAAAAAATCTCTTGACATGTCTCCTCATAAGCTACCTCGATCTTTCACCCATTCATCTTCAGCTCAACAATTCATCCATTCCTTGTCTTGCTATGCATTGGGGAAACCAAATACATCTCTCTTCTAATCCAAAAAGCTCAAAAAATAAAAAATGTCCAAAAACTAAAAAAAAAAAAAGAACAAAATGGAAAATCAAAGCATGAGCGCATGGTCCATCCATCAAATCAACAATATGAAAACTATCAAAGTCTACAATCAAACTGAATCAATCATCGATTATCAAATCTATCAAATCAAATTGAAGCAACTTAATCTATCAAATCATTTTTTAAAACCTATCAATCATGGTTTTTATCAATCACTGAGTTCAATCAAAACTCTGCTAAGCTCTTGCATTAGAGACTAAATCAGTTTCTTAGAGCCAATAAAATCTATCAAATCAAACTGAATCAATCATCAATTATCAAATCTATCAAATCAAATTGAACCAAATTAAGCTATCAAATCATTTTAAAACTATCAATCATGGTTTTTTATCAATCACTGAGTTTACTCAAAACTCTGCTCAGTTCTTACGTCAGAAACTAAATTGGTTTCTTAGAGCTATTGAAGCTAATAAAGCAATCTATCAAGCAATCAAGCTAATCAAGCAATCTATCAAGCTATCAAGCAATCAAGCAATCAATCAATCAATCAAGCTAATCAAGCAATCTATCAAGCAATCAAGCAATCAATCAATCAATAAAGTAATCAAATCAATCAATCAAGCAATCAAATCAATCAATCAAATTAATCTATCCAACAACATCAATCAATCGATCAATCAAATCAATCAATCAAGTCCTTATTTCATCATACATGTGCATCAAACACATTAAATCTAATCATCAAAGTGATTTTTAGCTTTTGCACTTATCAAATACTGCAATCAAACTGATCACATGTCTTGTTAATCAATTCATCACTCAAAATCTATCAACATCAACATGTCTTATACAGGGATAGGTACACTCAAAACCAGACAAATCAGTCTTACACTGGGTACTCACTCTTTGAAACCAGACATTCTTATCAATCATTGAACAAATCAAAATAATGACATAGATCAGTATGACTATTGGATTTTGTTCTTGGTAGTCTTATCTTTATCAATTGATGGCACAACATGTTTCATCTCTCAAAAATCAGGAAAGACAAAAAAATAAAAAAAATAAATCAAAATGTGCAATAAAGACAAGTGGTTAAAACCTGGTAAACAAACGCTATCTAGAAAGTGAGTTCCTCCATCTATAAGATCACTTTGCGCACCTATCCACTCCATCCTCTTGCACCTATCCACTCCATCATATCCAATCTATCTCTTCCTAGCTTATCCATTCCATCTTTCGCATCCATTGCTCTGAACCATTAGCAAGAAATATGCGGCTTACCAACAATTATAACCTTTTGACATACTTGTCATAGTCACTGTCTTAGATTTTATCAGTATCTATCAATCTGCATTTCTATTCTGTCATGGTTTGGATATTGATCAATTCATATATCCATAATAATTTTTGTTTCCGCTGGGGGCAAAATCCTAATTCCTTTTGCTAAGGTGATCTTTTGAATCTTTAAAAAATCCCAAAACATTCAAAAAAATTTGAAAAACCAAAAACATCTAGGGTTTTGAAAAAGATAATAAGCAACAAAAACAACAAATAAATCAAGGCATTTCATAAACAACTGAATTGTCAAACTTAGAAAATGAAGAATCAACCAACAAACTATAAAGGATTATCAAAGATCGTTCATCCAGATGATCATATAAGAACATTTGAATGACATACAAGGTTCAATGTTTATATCTCAATTTTATTGTTAATCATATACTCTATGCGACTCAAGGATGTCCGTGACTAGATGAGCTATGATGGGGCATGATTATTTTCTTTGATTGTTGTCTGTGGTTTATCTCTTACTACGGTATGAACTTGTCTTAGGATATGATCGACAAAAGATCAAGGAGGACATTCCAAGTCATGTATGAAAGGAGATACTCCTTGTCTGTTCTGCAAGCAATACTCATGTCAACTTGATCCATTATATCAAGTTGCTTGTATTAACTTGCTATATCAAAATCCATGTAAGAAATACTCAGGTCATCTTGAATCATTATGTCAAGTTGCTTGTATTTTCTTACAACATTTTTAAGCTCAATGATGAAATCAAGCACTGTTACCCAATAGCATATGAAGAATGGCAATGTAAATTTTAGTTAGATCATTTCATTAGCTCATTATTTATTTACATTATAAGCATTCATTTGTCAGCTGCATTATAAGCATATCATTTCATTAGCAGATCAACGATCATAAATTAAGATTGAGTATACTTGGACAACAAAAACAATTTGCATTTAATCATTATAGGTGCATTCATTTTTTTTTAGAATCATTTTAATCATTATCCATCTCATTTAGTTTTATATAAATCATTGCATTTTATTTGCATTCGCATTTGCATTTAGCTTGCATTTCATTCTTGAATGGGATCCTACAAGCTCATCTTATCCAAGGCTAAATCCATCATAAGAATCATCAAAGCATAATCATAAGTGTATACACAATCAAACTGATGACTCATCTCTCTCATGATATTGTCAACCCAGCGCCAATCTTATATCACCCCTCAACCGAATCACCATCAACATGTCTACTAATCCTACAACCTGATATCAACAAATTGTCAGTTCTTTATCCAATCAATCCTAATCCATTCTATCAATCAATCACATCTGATCTATCATATCATGTCTTATACAGGATGTATCCTTCCCGAAACCAGACATTCTGATCACGTCTTATATAGGATATATCTTTCCTGAAACCAGACACTCTTGATCATCTTTGTCTTATATAGGAGGTGTCATTCCTAAAACCAGACTATATCTAGATCTTATCGATCTCATCTTATCAATAGAAAACTAAACCATTGTGATCAAAGAACTCGCACTTTCATCAATCAAAGTTGTAGAATCAAACCTTTTCTAATCGGGACATCAATCTCGTAATCATCCAACCACTTTGCCAATCAATTATCTTAATTGATCTCCCAAGGGGGCATCATCATACTACAATTTATCAACCAAGGTCTGGGACATCCTATCAAACCAATATCATCATCAAATGAAATTATTCTTTGAATCAATGCGTCATCACACCTCGCTTCAAAGAGGGGCAAAATGTATACACCTAAAAATTGACTATGAGCAATTAAATAAATATTTAATATTTATTTAATAATTATTTGTCTATTAAATAGTTAATTCGAAAAGATTAATTAATTTAATTCATTTTCATATCTTTCTATTAATTAATATTTTATTAATTAATTCATCTATCTTATTCCTCTAATTAATTAAATATCTAATATTTAATTATTCCTCTAACCAAGTTAATTAAATATCTAATATTTAATTATCGTCTCCAATCAATTAAATATCCAATATTTAATGGTTATTCTCCTATCCTATAGTCTCAAATATTAAATAATTCCTAAATTATTTAATCCCTTTATCCAACTCACCCTCCATCTCCACTTCATCTTCCCTTTGCCAACTCATCCAACATGTAGCTAAGGAAATTAATATTTCTTAATATTAATTAATGATTTATCTTTAACCTCCAAAATTAATGAAATTGTGTATGTACACACATTTCATAACCATTTCCTATATTCCCTCCAACACCCCCTGCATCTTAGGAAGGACTTGAGTCCACTTGTCCTACCATGCCTAAATTTCCTCCAACCATCCCTAGATTCTCTCAATTAGCAACCCAGTCAAGGTGAGATGAGTGCCACTTGTCTTCTCCTTCCCCCTTTCTCTCAACCCACTTTTGCTCATAGCCATTCAAATTTGCAGATCTGATCATGACCGTTGATCTGAGCCACATCATCTTATCCTCTCAAAGTCTATAAAACCAAGAGCTTCAGTTGAGAGGAACTTAGTCTTAAAAAAAATAAAATTTCAAGCCAATCTTATGCATCCGTGAGTTTTTGAAGCAATTAGCAATTAGCAATTAGCAAATATCATTTTAGTAATCTAATCATATAGCATTATCATTTTAGCATAATCATGTAGCTTTGCATATCATACTATCAGTTAACTACAAGTTATCAGTCCATTCTTCATATGCCATCTTGGAAGCCAATAGTGCATTGTCTGAGAGCACACCATTTGCAACCAAGAACAGTGGAGTTAGGACATAATGAGACATAAGCCATGAAGGTAAAATAATGTTTTATTTTAGTATGTATTTCATGTAGTTTCATTGGTGGATTTTGGATTTCCTGTATGCATTTCCATTGTATTTTGTGAAACTAACTTATTATAGGTAACATTCTAAGGATGAAATTCAAGCTCACACACAAACATTCCTAGGAAGACCATTAACAACTGCCATCCAGACATCATAACCTAGGGAGGACAAGTAGACTTCCATCCTGCAACTCCAAATGGAATAGTTTGAACCATCAAAGACTGGAGCAGGGATTAACACTAAACAGACCATTGTATCCTTAAGCCAAAATCTACCCAAGTGAGAGAAAGATTGAAAAATAGGGCATGTAGGCTTTGATACTAATTGTTAGACACAATCCACCACTGAGAGGGGGGTGAATCAGTGGTTCTTAACTTTTTCCCTTTAATGAACTTATGCATGTCCACCAATTATGGGATATAACATAATGCAAACTTACCAATTAGTGGGGAGACTTAATCACAAATGCAATCACACACAAAGGGACATCTCATAACACCAGGATGTACAAGGAAAACCCAAGATGGGAAAAAACTTAGTTAGCAATGCTGCTGGAGTCTACTGCTCCAATCCGGCCTCACAATGAATCTCAGTTACAATGTTTAGGGCACCAACCCCTAATATAGAGCACCAACCCAAGGAGCACCAACCCCTAATAGATTTATGGGCTACAACCCAAAGGAGCTACAACCTTTGCTGGTTTATGGGCTACAACCCAAAAGAGCTACAAACCCTGCACCAAGCTACAACTCATTCATTACTATACATTATATTCAAATACAAAGGTAGTAATCTAGTTACAAGTGAATCTTGTAACCTCTCAATACAATCCTCCCTGCCGGTAAGGTACCTCCTCTGCCTGACTAGTTCTCTACTTACTCTGACTGAATATTCAGCACCTTAGCCACTATCTTGATGTATATCCTCTATCATTCTCTTCTCTCTTCTTCTCGCTGTTGTTGCTTACTGGTTCATCCACTCGGCACACTACCTCTTCTCTTCCGGTTTAACTCTATTTTGTCAACAACTATCTGTCACTTTCAATTCTCTACCATTCCTTCTTACTTAACTGGGTTCCTCTGGTTATTCATTCAACTTGCATTCACTCCCTACCTCCTTCTCATAGGTAGCCTTAACCTTACCGGTTAAACCCTCTTACCGGTTCTTCTTCTAATATTCGAACACTTAAGATCTTCACCAATCAGACTTAGAGTGATTTCATTACTCACAGAGGTATACCAACACTCTGTCCAGCATAGTCTTCTCATGAAACATCATTCAAACAACACCCTCATTGATTTTGGCTTGCATATATATAAACACGTTTTCTCACCAAAAAACAATTCAAACTTTAGTTGGTTAGGGTTTCTTCCACCAACCAAATCTTAATCAGATCTGATCCAATCTGCCTTGATCGATCATCTACATTGAAGGAATGCACCTATATGTGTTTTCCATCATCCAATGCATATTTTCTAAAAATAGCAAATCCAACCCTATTCTTCATCCTTGAAATCAGTCGACACATTTATGATCCAGTTGTTTCCTTCTCGAGGACAATCTGAAGTCAGATATCAAGCATCGATCATGGCACCAATAGATCTATGATCTTCCTTTGTTGTTCATCTTTCATTGAGATGCACACTCTGCAACTCCTCCATGATTGTCCCAATCAATATTTAATGTCGACCAATCACAACTACCTCTTTGACACCAAACATCACCAACCTCTGCATATTTGTCATCTCAGTTCCACGTGGCATCACATTCTCATGCATCCAATCTCACTGACATAGAGTCGGTTCATGCTTGCACATTCAGCAAACCCTTACCTAAACCAATCCTTACTGGTTTGCTTATGATGAATCAACGATGAATAATTAGTACCAAACCGGTACTGAGAGGGGGGTGAATCAGTACTGACAAAAACACTTTTCCTTGAACCGGTTTGACTGAAAACACTACACTTGACTAGAAAGCAATAAGACCGGTCTAAACCAGATTACTACTAGTTAAACACAATGAAAGACATAAACCGGTAACTCAACTTTCCACAAAATCTAACATCTTATTTCCACTTCACCCATATGCATACTCTAGTAATACTTTTAACAGAAATGTAAAGACTTACAGTTTCAACATGCTTTACCGCTTAACAGAGAATAACAAACCATCACACATAACACACATATTTTTCACGTGGAAACCCAACTGGGAAAAACCACGGTGGGGATGAATACCCACAAGCTGCTCTTTGAACCCTTTTGAAGTCTGCTTTGTTAGAAGCCTAGTCCGGTTAAATACTTTACAATAGGTTATGTTAGGAACCGATCCTGCTAGGGATCACCCAGTTAAGAGTTAAACCCTGTTAAAGGTTACCTTGTTAGAGGATTTCTAGAACTCAATGATTTTGAGTCACCCTGTTAAAGGATTTACAGCAAGCCAGTTAAAGCTACCCTATTAAGGGATTTTCCAAATGTTGAAGTGGTTAGAGGTCAACAGGCATTACAATTATCTGGTAACAACACTCAATGCCAATGCAGATCCACTTTAGTTCCTTCCTTCTGCACTCACACTCTGCAGGTATCTATTCTCTTATCTGGTCTGGCAAGAATCACGTATATTTGCACTTAGATACACACACAACATTTGCCAACAACCTCAATATGAAAAACAACATCGACCTTATAGGAAACAGATAGATCGGTAGCATAAACCCTAAACCCTAAAAATTTAGGTTAAGCAATTCAGTCGGTTCAATCCTAACCATTAATCATATTGCATTGATTACAACAGTCTTGAACAAATCTAAAGACGTTCTCCAATGTTCGTTCTTCACCTCTTCTTGGAGGTTGATAACCCATCACGCATTCTCCACCATTTATAGAGACTTCACACATTCCCAAGGTAGATAGGATCAATTTCCTTCATGCAAGATCCTTCACGCGCACAAGGCTAACGTGGCAACACAATCTGTTCTTCATTACAATGCTAACTCATCACACAATGTCATCGGTTGAATCACATTGGCATAGAACACTTCAACCGGAAACCTTGAAGCTAAGACTACCAACTGGTAGTCATACCATATGAAACCTTGATGCAAAACATTGCATATACCGGTTCACATTCCAACAGACAGGTTCACTCTTCATCATATTGACATCAATGACAACATACAATATCATCATGTCAACATACTCTGCACATATGCCAACAATCTCCCCCTTTGGCATTGATGGCAATATACGAAGATATCTCTGAGCTTCACATCTTCTCCCCCAATACTACATATATCTTCTCCGCTTCACATCTTCTCCCCCTTTGACAACAATGCCAAAGTGAAGGCATAAACATCTACATTCTACTATGCTGCTCCCCCTAAGGAGTAGAATCCTTCAACACACTAACCCTGAGAAAAATATATCAATGCAAGCCCTGACTGATGTGGAGCACACACCTTTAGTTCACCTCTTGAAGGGGCACGACCCCTAATTCACCTCTCAAATAGGTAAAAGTAGCCTTCAGTATAGGCTTGGTGAATATGTTTGCTAACTACTCCTTACTAGAAACATGTTCCAGTACAACTTCTTTGTTCTGAACCTTTTCCCTTAAGAAATGATACTTAAGATCAAAGTGCTTGGTTCTAGAATGTAAAACTGGATTCTTAGAGATGTTAATCACACTTGTGTTGTCACAAAATATACTTACCAATTCAGATATAGGAACTTTGAAGCCATTTAATACATGCTTCATCCAAATTTTCTGGGTGCAGCTCATAAATGCTGCAACATACTCTGCTTCTGTTGTAGACTAAGAGATACAGCTCTGTTTCTTACTCATCCATGAGACTAGTCTTCCACCAAGAAAGAATGCACCACCAGTTGTGCTCTTTCTGTCATCCATATTACCATCCCAGTCAGCATCTGTAAACTCTTTAAGGTTGAAATCATTACTGTATGGATACCATAATCCATAGTCAATAGTTCCCTTCAGATATCTCAGAATCCGCTTGACTGCTACCAAGTGGGATTCTCTTGATCTTTTCTAGAACTGTGCAGCAATGCCCACTGCATGTGCAATGTCTGGTCTGCTATCTACTACATAGTGCAATTTACCAATCATTGATCAGTATTCCTTCTCATTTACCAACCTTGAGTCATCCTCTTTGGATAATTTACAACCGGTCACCATCGATGTACCAACCGGTTTGTTGTCTTCCATGCCAAAGGTCTTCAACACCTCTTTGACATATTTGGACTAAGTGATAAAGATTCCATCTTTCATTTGTTGAATCTACAGTCCAATGAAGAACTTAATCTCCCCTATAAGTGACATCTCAAACTCCTTTTTCATCTCATCTGCAAAATCATGACTCATCTTGTCATCTCCTCTAAAGATTATGTCATCAACAAATACCTCACAGATCAAAATCTGATCTCCTTCTGACTTTAGGTAGATATTACTATCCTCACTTGTTCTCTCAAATCCAATCTTGACAAGATGGGAGTTCAAGCATTCATACCATGCTCTAGGTGCCTGCTTTAGTCCATACAAGGCCTTATGTAGCCTACACACCATGTCATTGTCTTCTGATAGGGCAAACCCATCTGGTTTCTCTATATACACCTCCTCTTCTAGTATTCCATTTAGGAATGCAAACTTTACATCCAACTGATATACTTCAGATCCCTTGAATGCTGCATATGCAAGAAGCATATGAACTCCTTCCAATCTGGCTACTAGAGAAAATGTTTCTCCATAGTCTTCTGCTTCTTCTTAGGCATATCCTTTACACACCAATCTGGCTTTGTTTCTAACCACTGAGCCATCTTCATTCATCTTATTTCTGAAAACCCATTTGGTGCCAATGACATTTTTATGCTTCGGTCTAGGTACCAAAGATCATGTACCATTCTTTTCTATTTGGTCAAGTTCCTCTTCCATTGCCTTGATCCAGTCTTCATCTTTATGTGCCTCTCTGAATGTTTTAGGCTCAAATTCAGAGATCATGCAAGATTTTTCTCTGATCTTTCTTCTTGTAAGAATTCTTGCATCCTTGTCTCCTATGATCTACTTTGGATCATGATTCAGCTTTACATACCTAGGAATGATCTTAGTTGTTTCCTCTTTCTTTTCTTCTTCATCCTCTTCTTTATCAACATCAGCATCTACTAGTGTAGGAGCACTATTACTGGTGCTTGGCTATTTTGCAACCGATTCCCAGAAGGTTAATACCAATTCATCTCCTACTTGCTCACTGTCGGTTTCCTCAGATTTCTCAGAGGTTTCATCAACTCTAATATTGATACTTTCAACAATTCTCTGAGTCCTATTGTTGAAACATTTGAGAGCTTTACTCTTTATGGAATACCCTAGGAATATTCGCTCATCACATTTAGCATCAAACTTGCTCTGATGTTCACTCCTCTTGATATAACATTTACTACCAAACACTCTAAAGTAGCTTACCACTGGTGTCTTACTGGTCCAATGTTACTACTTACTAAGATTGCCATTAGTCATATGTTCAAAGTTATTCTATATATTCTAGTCGGTTACTTCTATTGAATCTTTCTGTCAGTAAGCACAGAATAGTCAGTAAGCACAGTACAATCGGTTATAGAAGAAAGTAGTCTCAGAGCGTAGTATACATCAAACACTCTACCGAGTATCACTCTATGTCTACCGAGCAGAAAGAATGATATACCGAGTGAACACACATCGAGTGAAATGTGTTACCAGATTCATTGAACCTGGACATATATGGGAAACGTGTTACAAAGATCGAGGAACAAGTAACTGTTATCACATTGGAAATTGCACTTAAATATTGTGTATGATTTTGAGGTCATCTAACCAATGAAATATTTTGCATGGTTATTCATTCGAGAAATCATGTTCGTAAGATCGAAGCATGGACTAGATCACCGACATAAGAGATCTATTTTTACAACATGAATTCAGGATTAGAGATGTGAAAGTATATATGTGCATGTGTGTGTGAAGCAAGAAATATACAAAAAAGGAAAATCATGAGATATCACAGAGTGTTATGACTGTTACAGTTGACAGAGAAACACAGAGGTCACCGAGAAGGATTTCAGAGAACAGTCAAGGAACAGAGTAAACATAAGGGTTTACCGAGTTAATATATGGATTACCGAGGTATGCTATAAGCAAGGTAATGTCATTTTGAGCACATAGAATCTGCTATAACATTTCAGATGTAAAGTTGCAGATATTTGTAATGATTTATTGTAATATTTTGAAGTTGTAAGAGAAACCTTTAACAGGGTAAAAGACTCTAAGTAAGTCTATAAATTGTAAAGCCTCTAACCAGGTGCAACATTTAGAATAAGTGTTGTAAAATCCTTTAGCAAGATAGATCTAACAGATCTTGATACTGCTAATAGGGTAAGCTATTAGAAATAGCTAAACATGTAGCTCTAACCGAGCAACCTTTATTATTGTAATAGTGAAGTTGTGGGTGTCATCCTCACCGTAGTTTTTCTCTCTAACCAAGAGTTTCTGTGTAACCAAAATATATGTGTTATGGAGTGAATCATGTATGATTGTTATTTATTTGTTTTAGCACTATATTATGTTACTGCACTATTTAGTTTATGCTTAACAGTAAAGTTATTGTTGAGGAAAAGTTTTGAAGTACTGATTCACCCCTCCCCTCTCAATACATTAGCTTTCCATAGTGGTCCTAACATCCAATACTCATAAGGTGTTTTTTCCTTACCCTTTTTGATGAGTACTCGGTTCATTGTGTAGACTGCAGTGCTCACCGCTTCTCTCCAAAAGGTGTGAGCAACCTTTCCTTGGATCAGCATAGTTCTAGCTACTTCAACCACATTCTGATTGTTTCTCTCTGCTAGGCCATTCTGCTATGGAGTCTGGGGGGCAGATAGTTGTCTCTTGATGCCATTCTCTTCATAGTATTGGTTGAATTCACCGGAAGTGAATTCTCCTCCTTGATCAGTTCTTAAGCACTTAATCCTCTTACCGCTTTCTTTTTCTACAAGTGCTTTGAAGGATTTGAACTTTCCAAAAGCTTCAGATTTGTCCTTCAAGAATGTGACCCACATCATTCTTGAGCAATTATTAGTAAGAATCACAAAATACCTATCTCCCTACACACTCCTAGTTTTCATAGGACCACACAAATCAATATGCACAAGATCAAGTAAATTGTCTGCATTGAAAGGTTTACCTTTGAAGGTTGAGGAAGACATTTTCCCCAGTTGGCACTCTCTGCACAAAGGATTCTCCGGTTTACTCAGCATAGGCAATCCTCTAACTTCCTTGATCTTACTGGCCTTCACAATATTATCAAATTTTACATGGCAGAGTCTCTTGTGCCATATCCAGCTATCCTCAAACTTAGCCATTGAACATGTACTGACATTGGCATTTATCTGAAATAGGTTACCTTTGGTTTGCATACCGGTATCCATCAGTTCACTATTCTTTCCTTTGATTTTGCACACTCCATTTCTGAATTCCAGAGTGAGTCCATTATTATTCAGTTGAGCAACACTCAAAAGGTTGTGCTTGAGACCTTCTACCCAATACACATTGTTAGCACTGCTTCTTCCATTGAAAGAGATGGACCCTCTACCTTTTACCATACATGGTGCATCATTACCAAAACGAACCACACCACCATCATACTCTTCCAGAGATAGAAACTTACTCCGATCACTAGTCATATGGTGAGAACAACCATTGTCAATAATCCACTCATTGGAATTATCAAAGCGGGAGACAAGAGCCTTCTTGTCTAACACATCTTCCTTGACCACTACAAACACAATATCTTCTTTTTCTTCATCTTCTAATTCTTCATCAGTGACACCTTCATCAACTGCTACAAAATAGTTTCTCTGGTTTCCTCCTTTGAACTTCTTGAACCTCTCTGATTTATACTTGTTGTCACCATTAGGGCACTTTACAGTAATGTGTCCCATCCAGTTACAAGAAAAGCATTTCAAAGGAAGCTTACCTCTATATTTACTTGTTCCCTTGGGAAGTCTCTTGGCAAGAAGAGCTTCAAATTCCATCAGAATCTCCTCATCATCCATTTCTCTACTTTGTCTTGGTTCACCACTGGTACTAGCTTCTTTGCCTTTTCTAGATGGTGCAATAGATGCTCTGAAGGCTGATTCAGTCTTCTGAATACTACCATCATAATTATTTATCTCATAAGCTGTTAACTTTGCAGTGATGGAGTCCAAGGATACCTTTGTCTTGTCTACAGACCTCAACTCCTGAATAGCAGCAACCCTTATTGCATAGACCAGTAATAAGGATCTCAAAAAATTTCTAAAAATAATGGAATCTTCCATTTTACCACCTGCACTCTTGATATTTCCAACAATAGTTTTGATTCTTATTCCATATTATTGAATGGTCTCTCCTTCAACCATCTGCATGTCTTCAAACTTTCCCCTCAGACTTTCTTCCTTAGCTTGTTTCACATGCTCATCACCGTCATAGATATTCTCAAGAGCATCTTATACTTATTTGGGATTCTCTTTATCCCGAACATCAATAAACTCAATGTCAGATAAACTGTTGATTAGGGCTTCCATGACTTTCCCATTCTCTTGAATCTCTCTCTTTTGATCTTCGGTGAGAGTACCAGTAGCGATAACATAAGCATTCTCAACATAGTTCCAATGTTGAGCACCCATGCTTCTGATGTATATCTTCATTCTATCCTTCCATATTTTAATGTTGTCTTTGTTGAACTTTGGACCTTCCCTCTTCATCATTAGAGTAGGATCTTTACCTCAAGCGGTTAAGCTTACAACATAGAGGACCTAGAAGATACTCTGATACCAATTGATGAATCAATGATGAACAGTTAGTACCAAACTGGTACTGAGAGGGGGGGCGGGTGAATCAGTATTGACAAAAACACTTTTCCTTGAACCGGTTTGACTTAAAATACTACACTTGACTGGCAAGCAATAACACTGGTCTAAACCAGATTACTACTAGTTAAACACATTGAAAGACATAAACCGGTAACTCAGCTTTCCACACAATCTAACATCTTATTTCCATTTCACCCATATGTATACACTAGTAATACTTTAACAGAAATGTAAAGACTTACAAGATCAACATGCTTTACCGCTTAATAGAGAATAACAAAGCATCACACATAACACACATATTTTTCACGTGGAAACCCAACTAGGAAAAACCATGGTGGGGATGAATACCCACAAGCTATTCTTTGAACCCTTTTGAAGTTCACTTTGTTAGGAGCCTAGTCCGGTTAAAGACTTTACAATAGGTTATGTTAGGAACCGATCCTGCTAGGGATCACCCGGTTAAGGGATGGCTAAAATACCCAGTTAAGGGTTAAACCCTGTTAAAGGTTACCTTGTTAGAGGATTTATAGAACTCAATGATTTTGAGTCACCCTGTTAAAGGATTTACAACAAGCCAGTTAAAGCTACCCTGTTAAGGGATTTTCAACTGTTGAAGTGGTTAGAGGTCAACAGGTATTACAATGATCTGGTAACAACACTCAATGCCAATGCAGATCCTCTTTAGTTCCTTCCTTTTGCACTCACACTTTGCAGGTATCTATTCTCTTATCTAGTCTCGCAAGAATCACGTATCTTTGCACTTAGATACACACACAACAATTGCCAACAACCTCAACATGAAAAACAATATCGACCTTATAGGAAACAGATAGGTCGGTAGCATAAACCCTAAACCCTAAACATTTAGGTTAAGCAATTTAGTCGGTTCAATCCTAACCATTAATCATATTGCATTGATTACAATAGTCTTGAACTGATCTCAAGACGTTCTCCAATGTTTGTTCTTCACCGCTTCTTGGAGGCTGATAACCCATCATGCGTTCTCCACTGTTTATAGAGACTTCACACATTCCTGAGGTAGATAGGATCAATTTCCTTCATGCAAGATCCTTCACACACACAAGGCTAACGTGGAAACACAATTTGTTCTTCATTACAATTCTAACTCATCACACAATGTCATTGGTTGAATCACATAGGCATAGAACACTTCAACCGGAAACCCTGAAGCTAAGAATACCAACCGGTAGTAATACCATATGAAACCTTGATACAAAACATTCCATATACTGGTTCACATTCCAACATACTAATTCACTCTTCATCATATTGACATCAATGACAACATACAATATCATCATGTAAACATACTCTACACATATGCCAATGGCTTATACTGGTACAACCCTTTCCGATAAACCTTCATACCAACACCAGCTTAATCTTGTTGGTGTAACACATCAATTGGGCATCAACCAAGATTGTCCTCAGCAACCATCAAGAGTAACTCAGCATGTATAAATTCATCTGATGAAGGTCTTTCACTTCTTTGCATTCCACTCACTCACCTACATACCAGTATCCTTGTTTACGAGTAATTACCTAGATGACTCAATTTCATCATCCTCCATTAGATCTATATCGGTGGAAACACAACACACCTTCTTTATTCTAGTAACTCTATTTTGTGTGTAGCTGCAGACATAGCATCATTTGTCCAGCTCATCTCTCAACTAGTTTGCCATAGTGGAAAAATCCTTCACTTCAAATCTTCCTTCACCATCCTCATAACACATCTTGTCTTCACATGCTTATCTGGTGTGTATCTCTGATCTCACTCTCTGGAGGCTTAACTGATCTCAAACTTTGGAAGCATTCTCATTTTCCGCTTGATCATCCAGTCTGTTTATTCAATCACCTGCCTTCTGCATCCGATATTGTACAAACATAACAAAGTTGTCATTATGCAGATATATCTCCAGCTTTACATATGTCCTAATGGTTTTCCATAAGTCAACCTGCACTCAGAGGCAGTACACTCTATCAACCTATCACCTAGCCTGTGATAGCTTCTTCATCCAGTGGGAGTCCTACTAGTTAACCTTACACTAGCAATCCAGTGGCCTTCTCATACTTCACCTTCAGTGTTGATGTGATCCAAATAGCATTCCACCACTTCAGCACAATCGATTCCCATTATGTAGTCTCTTCATTCTGGTTGTATGCACCACCATATCAACAACCCTTTTTCTGAGTGGAGTGGTCACTTTTTTATACCTCCAGCATAGCGGTACACACCAGTTCTTCCTTCTGCATGAAGATGGTCACCTGGTTGTCACCAATGACAACACATCAACTCTTCTCCCATATCAGTCCATCTTCTATTCCGGCTGACATCAAACTCTAATACCAACAGCCTCTTGTTCACTAGTTGACATCAATGTCAGTGATATCGGTAACATACTATACCGGTTGACATCAATGACAACACAATGCCAACAATATGAAATTGGCCTACAGGGGTCACCTCTGGAGTTATGGCATTGAAATTTGGTGGTTGGAGCAAGATTAGGTCTGAAATGGAGCATCGAATGGGACCTTGAAACATCCTCGACCATTGGGTCAACAACCACCCACCTGCAGAGCATTCAAAACTCAATGGCAACTACAAGTTTGAAAATCGATTGTTGGTCTGAGATATTCATGCGAAGATGGACGCGCAAGAGCTCTCCGTGTAGGCATTTGACAGGCCCAATGCAAGATTAAAATGTGACCATTGGATCGGGCCTTTAGGAATATTCAATGACCACAATTAGCCGACGTGGCACATCGGGTCCACGTTTTCCTTATTGTGTTTGACTACTGAACAACTCTGCATTCCATGTAGGATAAGCATTCCTATGTTTCTGCTTTGTTTCTTATCCTGTTGGTCCTTTTCACTCTCTACTCCACCTTGTGGGATAAGCCTTTCTTGTTTCATCTTGCCTTGTTTTCTTATCCTACAACATCTTTGTGTGTCTATTTTTACCTAGCAGGATAAGCATTCTCTTTGTCCTACCTCACTTTTCTTATCACGTGGCCTTTCTTCACTCTCTGTTGAGCCTCGTGGGATAAGCCTTTTTCTTGCTTTCCTTGTCTGGCCTTCACTTCTCTTATCCTACGAGTCTCTCATGGCCTCAATTTTACCTAATGGGATAAGCGTCTCCTTGAGTTTTCCTTTATTTCCTTATCCTACGGAATGCGCAGGATAAGGAAGTCCTTCATTCACTTTTCTTTGTTCTTTTATCTTGCAGCCCCTTCTTGTTGACCTTTTCACCCTGCAGGATAAGGGGAAACAATTTCCTTAGTTATTTCTTATCCCGCGACATCACTTGTGCGTTGTTTTAACCTCGTGAGATAAGGGGCAAGCCTATCCTTTGTCCTCAACAAGCTTATCCCGTGCGACCACTTTTGTCTCCATTTTTCCCTGTGGGATAAGGAGGAGATACTTCCTCACCTTTGATATTTCTTATCCCATGCCACTTTCTTGGTTGTTTATTTACCTCGTGGGATAAGCAAAAAGACCACCCGCCTTTGAATTTTCTTATCCCACGGTACCACTTGCATCCCTTTTAACCTCGCAGGATAAGGGAAAACACCTGCCTCTTGTTATTTTCTTATCTCACAAGCCTCGTCGATGCTTCATTTTACCCCACGGGATAAGGGGAAAACCTCATCACCTTTGATGTTTCTTATCCCGCGCCATTTGACTGTTGCCTTTGAATGCATGTAGGATAAGCGCAAAGCTCCTCGCCTCTGATAGAAAACTGCCATCGACTGATAAGAGGAAGTCGGGGAAACCGGCCTACTAACGACCAAGAGCCCTCTAACCGGTAAAAATTAAGTGAATTGACCAGTTGACTTGGTCAACTCAAAAATAAAATTGGAGCTCAGAAATGATGCAAGGGCAAAAAGAGAGCCCTCAATGTTGCTTGTTGCTCTTATCCCGCGTGACCACATGACTTATTCCAATGTGTTGCGGGATAAGGGAGCAACCCTTAGCCGATTGAAATCCTTATCCCACACACGGCTAAGGTTGACACAAAAATTTCCAACAGTTAACTTGGGCCAAATATTAATTTTGATCTTAATGGCTCTAATTTTATTTTTTTGCACATGATTTTGATTAGGGTAAGTGAATGGATAAAATTTAAACAAGTATAGAACCTTAACCTATGTAAAGTCAAAACCTTTCAATTTTCATTTTATTTGTTGAGATTTACACAAAAATACACTTATATTTTATTCATTACAC
Organism: Cryptomeria japonica; assembly: GCF_030272615.1. Classification (NCBI taxonomy): domain Eukaryota; kingdom Viridiplantae; phylum Streptophyta; class Pinopsida; order Cupressales; family Cupressaceae; genus Cryptomeria; species Cryptomeria japonica. The sequence continues at coordinate 617,321,988 of NC_081408.1, read as the reverse complement.
TAGGGACAAGTCAAAGTGAGCCTTAAAATATACTTTTCTATTATAACTTACATCTACTTTAACTTTCATTTGATTTTTTTAATTGGATTTTGGGATTATATTATTATTTTAAATAGTAAAGCATACATACTATATTAGCAAAACCAAGGATTAACCCCTGTCCATGTCTCAATGCATGTAGAAAACACCAAACTAATAACCATAAACCAACCTACCGCCAAACTGCTATATCACCTATCAGATTTTAATACTGCCTGCCTACAAACCAAAACCCCGCTACTACAAAATGTGGTTTTTTAACACCATCATAGAACATGATTGACCGAATACAAAATAAAATAGAACTAACTCCACGCCCAATTACAAAAGAAAACTAAATAGACTGTATTTTTTTCTTCTTCTTTCCTGGGACATTGAACCAAAATTCTTAATAGCCAAAATTTGGTTTATGTTCAACATCCTTCTTTTTGGCTTCCCTCGACAACCACAACTCCACTTCTCTTTCCCAAATGAAATCCTTAAGAGATTCCCCATCCTAGGCAAGCTTCCTCTATCTATACCTCCCTTTCCACACCATCATTCCAAAGTAGAAGGGGTGAAATACTACTTCTACACCCTCCAACATGATGCCTTCACCAAATGGTCTCTGCAACTCCTTTCCCACTATCACATGCACCATGAGGGACGTCAACCCACACAAGGAATGGTTCAAAACACTTACTTTTTACACCAAAATCACCCCCTCTCTCAACCCAAAAACCAGTCCCCAAGCAACCATTATGGAGATGATATCACCATTCATCCTGTAATGAAAAATTTCATTCTACAAAAGGTCCTCACCAAGAAACAACTCCATTATTTGCAGGAAGGAGGGATTGTAAAAGTTGAAAATCCTCCCCAGCCATTTCTGTAAAATCTTGCTAAAAAAGGAAAGTTGTTGCTTGAAGGAATGAAGCAAGAAATCTGTTTCCATCTCACTTAGTTGTAACTCTCTCTGACACTCTCCTGTCACAATTTCACAGGCTTCTTCAACACAACTACACTACGAGAATGCAAAATAATGGCTACCACCATTGCACTTAAAAAACTCCATCTCACCCCCTGTCATTTCCATCATAAATGATAATTTAAGCTCATTCATTTGACAACTTACTTGTCATCCTTCAACCAGCTCAACTTCTTGAAAATCCTCCCACACACCATCTTTGCACATTTCAATCAATGATGTGGCCATTGAAGTATATACATCGGCCACATCATTGCCTTCCCTTAATACATGAGAGATTTTGTAGGATTTGAAGGATTCTAATTCCTTCTTAATTATTTGAATGAATTTATTAATTTTTCATGCATTTTCCTCTCCTTTCATAAGGGCATTCACAACTATTTGAGAGTCCCCCTCTAAATGTAGACATGAAGTTGATAGATGCTATGCTATTCTCACTCCCAACAATGCATCTTGCACCTCAACTTTGTTGTTCATCCCCTCTACCAATCTCTTAGCTCCGATAGCCAAAATATTCCCATTCCAATCTTGAGCAACAAAACCAACCCCTAAAGGCCCTAGATTACCCTTTGATGCCCCATCAAAGTTCACCTTCAACCAACCAATCTCTAGCTTCTACCTAACAATTACTGCCCTTATATCCCCTTTACCCAAAGACTCATCTGGATCCACCTTAGAAAGCCCATTAACAAGCCAACTTTCATTTGAATTACTATAAAGATGTCTGTCAAATTAAATAAAGTACAATCAAAATGAAAGTAATTATTTAAACACTTGTAAAAGGGATATAGATAAATATGATGTTTTGATGCACTCTTATGAGTGTACCATCAACAAACCTACAAGAAAGAATAAAAATATGTAATTTACTAATATTTGTAGTGTCATAAATTGTAACCCCTTACAATTTCACACTCCTTTTTGGGCCCCTTGCTTTTGTTATGTCTCTTCTGTCTTTTCAAGTCCATTTGAGGTTCTATCCTATTTTAAATTTCAAGGCACTTTCTTCCCCACTTAAATATCATTAATCCACAAGACATTTATAATTCCGATATTAGGACCCTATTATCTCATTTCTTGAAAAAAGTGTGGCCTATTTTGTTAGGTCACTACCAATTAGCCATAGTGATCAATGCTTTTTTGGCTAAAATTTTGGGAAATTAACGTGTTGGCCTTAACATTATGGAAACTAGTCTTGGTATGTGGAAATAACCATTGTAAGTTGGCCTAAAGACAAAAATATCTTGAGAAACCTATTAATTAATTTTGAACAACTTACATAAGCTATCATTTTAAACCAAGAGCAAATACTCTTCATTCAAGAGTAGATCTGAGTACAAGGAGTAGGAAGCTACAACAAGTTATCTTAAAGTATGTTTTCATGATCGATTTTGTTATGATTTATCATGTTATTGCATAAACACTTGGAGGACTTATCTAAAGAACATTGTATCATCAATCAAAGGCATGATCATTTAATTTTAGCATTTCAATTTAGTAGAAAAGATATGGTCTAGGGTGACTAGTTCCCTAATCCACCTAGTTTATGGTGCTTGGTGTTGGGACTCATCAAAAATTGAGTCAAGTTTCGAGGCCCAATTCAAATTTTTGCTTTGCATTTCCAAATGAGTCAATTTGAATGGCCTAGTTAGAGAGGGTAAAGTGGAGCCAGTTGATTTTCAAGGGGTAAGGCTCGGGATTCATGTCCTACACCATTCATTTGGCCTATTCAGTGATGTGCAACTTTCAAAATTTAGTTCGGATAAGTTTATGAGGTACCCATTTCAAGGGGTGAGCTAAAAGTGCATTTTAGGCACAAATGCAGATTTTATTGAGTAGCCTACTTTGAGTGTTTCTATCTTTTTACCTGTTGATTTTCATGAATAAATTCAAAATGGATTCAATTGTATGCAAAAATGTGAGTTATCTTGCAAAATTTCAAGTCCTAACGAATCCATTTGCTCAGTTTTAAAAGCCAAATCCGTTTGCAGTTTGTGTGTTTTGGCAAGTCCCTGTTTCGACAGCTAGTCGAAGCCCTATTTTGCACAAGTGTAAAATTTGCCTCACTGAGTGTTATGCTAGAATGTTTGTTTTGAGCTAATTTTGGTATAAATGGTGAGCTACTTTTCAATTTTCAAGCCTCTGCCAATCCGTTTGATTGGTTTTCAAAAGGGTTCATTGAGTCATCATTTTCAGTGATCCGTGCTTTCAGTGCTATGTTAGTTCAAGTAGCCATTTTCATGAATGCACCATTTGCACCCAGTCAGGCTTTTGGTTGAACTAAGATTTCTAAGTTTTAATATGCACTTCAAGGTACCTATGTTTCAAATTTGAGGGCCTACGGAGGTCGTTTGATATTTTTGAGAAAGGCATCATGTGTTGCCAGAGCATTGACTTCATCAGGTCCGCAATGTCGACAAAGCCAGTTGGCCATTTTCGTCGATAATATCTCTTCGCTCAGGACTCATTTTGAGAAACCATTTGGTAGAGTTCATCCTTGTATTTCAGCGTACACGCCTGTCAGACGGCGAGGGCCAAAAAGTGTTTTGACCACTTTGAAAATTACGTCTTTGCGATTAAATGCGAAAATGTGGCATAATCGCTTGAAGGTTGCAAAATTCAATCTAATGATCCGAAAATGATGCCGATTGTTTCCAGAGGTATGGGTAAGGTTCCTGAAGCGTTTCAGAGGTTAGTTGCATGAAAACAAATTTTTTTTTAGTCGGACCCACTTTCGGGCCCGACTTGACTCATGCTTATGCATTAAATTTTGTGGCAAACTCTTCATATTTCATGGCAATGCATCTTCCCATGCCTTGGTCTTCACATCACTAATATCATTCTTCAAGTGCTTTGATTTCTTTCAGTGTGAGCAATTGGATTGGTCACAAATCTTCTCATTGCAGTTTACTCTGGAGTAGTGGGTTCAAGAATTGCGTAGTGTTCCTGAAATGTGTGAAGATGTGAGACTTGTTATTTTTAGGAATGCAATGGGATGCAATTTCCCGGGGATAGATATATATAACTATGCAAAATCTCTATTGGAAATATTTGAAAGAAAATGGGGAAATGTTTTGGAACCAAAGCTTATTGAAGCATGGAGCAGTGCAAGTGATTTGCAGCAAGCATGAAATGCTTTCCTATATCATGGATCAAATTTGAGTGTGCTAGAGTGAGGAGAGAATTTGAATAAAGTTTAAAATTCCGAAAGAGCAGACTAGTTTCAACCTCCTGCGTGACACTTGAAGTGGTAATGGTATTCAAAACCAAAACTCCATCTCTACACTATGGTGGTAAGGGGCAACGTTTAAGGTCTGCTAACAAATAAAAAAATGCATTAGTATCCCCTCCTCACGTGGAAGCCAGTTTCAACCCCCTACGTGGTGTGTGAACTGGCAATGTAGAAATTTTGAAAAAGAGAAACATAGCAATGAAAACCCTCCCACGTGATTGTTCGAAAGGGGCATTGAAACATGATATAGTGCAAAATGTGGTAGCTCCTCCCTCACGTGCCCTCCCAAAGCATTCTCCCATGCTTACGTGGTGTTTGAAAACAAGCTGGAATGGTGATTGAAGACACTACAGAAACTTTCAGTTAGATGCAAACAATTCACACTCCCCTTTTCTCATGTGTTATCTAGCAAAAGAAGTTTAAAACAAGTTTCAGTAAAATGAAATGTTAATGGCAACTCCTTTGCATGGCAAATGCTGGGTTGGAGTTCAATAAACAACAATAAAATGCAAATCAATGCCATGTTTTCCTTCCCTGCTGGAACGTGGTGGTTGGGAGATGAGTTTTATGCAATATGCAAATCAAATGAAAACCCCCGCATATTCCCTCTTTGTTGTAGCTCACGTGGCTGTATGGAAATCAATGAAATTTCAAACTATATATGATGAAAATGGATAACAATAATAACGATATTGAAAGGCTAAATGAATTCAACCACAAAACCCTAGCCTAACAACAACAAAGATCCACCATAACATATGAAGATTACCTAAGACAATGAAAATCAAATGAAATCACAAAGATTATACCATCACATGTCCAATACGGTTTGGATCTTCATTCTTCCTATCTCCATTGATCTTGCTTGATATATTTGCTCTCAGATTTTATGTGCACAAGAGCTCAACAAAGAATGGAATGTGGTTGCAAGAAGGATCGTAAATGCCAAGTAGTCAATTGATCAAGTAATTGGGTAGTTAGAATGATTGATTAGAATGATTGATTAGGGTTTGCTAATGAAGGAAGTATCTCCTTATATAGAAGACACTATATGAAATGGAGGGATAAGATTGAGAGGTGTAAAAGAGGTCGGCTATGATTAGAGGGTAGGTAAAAGAAATAATAAAATAATGAAAGGGGTAGGTAGTGTATGAATTAAGAGATGAATGACATGTGTCATGGGTAGAAAAGGTTAATGAATTAATTAAATAAATAAAGATTTATATAATTAATAGAAGGAGTGGGATAATTAAATAAATAAAATATTTATTTAATTTAGGAAAAGGATAATTTAAATAAATAAATGTATTTATTTAAATGAGAAATAAGGCTAGAACAGGATAAATGAATTAATTAAATAGAAGAATTAAGCTTAGATAATTAAATAAATAAAATATTTATTTAATTAGACTGGACAATTTTGGGTGTCTACACAAACAAATGCTTCTGCCAGCATCTTCTCCCTCTGTGTGGTGGATAAGAACTGCAGGCAGCGTGCCATGGGCAAAAGCCATTGAACTTGGAACAATGCATGGGCAAAATCAGAGCCAAATCCTCCTGCGTAGAAGGTGGAGGAAAGACTTTTCAAAGTCTTCATCAAACACAACAACGACATCCTTTCTTCCCTCATGATGCTGGGTGGGGCGTTGAGGTTTATGAAACATGCAAATGAAGATGTGAAAAGGGCATTGAAACTCAAAGCAAATTAATTGCTAGAACTATCCTCTGCATGAGCATGTGGTAAGGCAACAATTAAACTCAAGAACAATGCAGTTTGTAGTTAGTTTTCCTCCTTCAGCAAGAATCTCCATGCCATGCATCCAGATCCTCCATGCATGGAAGAAGGGGCAACATTAAAACACAAAATTTCAAGCAAATAAAGTTAGTAGATGTAAAACCAACATTCCACAATTTCTATGAGCATCCTCCTCTACGTGAAAATAGAGGCATTCAAGTTTCAGAAGGAAGGCAGCCATTAAAACACTCAGGAAAAGCTCTAGAATGCACAATCCCAGGCAAAGTCATTTAACCCACATTGGCTGGGAAATGAACTTTTTCGATATTTATATCAAAAGCTCCACACATCTAATATGTCAAAGCCATCAAGGCTTTTTCACAGACGGTGCTCGTTGAGTTCCCAAAGAGGACCCCACGCACGTGGGTGCGCATCCCAAGGCGACTAGGAGGTGACAGATGGCAACAGGTGGACCCCACGTAGGTGCGCTTCCCGAGACAAGAGGGTAAATTTTGCAGAGAAGGGTCAACTTAACCAGTGAGCAGGTCGCGGAAGATCCGACGAAGCGCATTGATTCACAGGCCAAAGATGCTCGTCAGTTAAACCTTGCGAAACAGCGAAAAGAGATAAAGACCCTGCAGGTGCCGGAGATCGCACAGCTCACACGACTTCATGAAGGCGAGATGCATGAACATTAGAGGCTTCAAAATGGTGAAAAGCTCAGGGCAAAAATGCAGAAGTTAAAGATCGTGCAAGTCCGAGATGATCGACGGTGCGCGTGGTTTCGTGAGGCAAAGTTGCACGCCGGTTACTGTCTGCGAAATGGCGAAAGCCAGGTGGCGCTCACGTGGCAAGTCCAGTCAAAGGTCCAGCAAGCAGGTCCCATCCCAGTGGCAGTGATGTGGCGCACATGTGGCGTACAGGTGGACAGACAAGCAGGTGGACACGTGGCAGTGATGAGGTGTCAGTTGAGATGGCACCTAGTAAACCCTGCGAACCAATCAGAGGCCGCCACGTGGCAAAGCGTCAAAGCAAAAAAGGGCCAAAAATCAAAGTTAAATGCATAATAAACATATAGTTCAGACTATATAAAAAAAATGGAAAATTTAAATGATGTGCACACATGAGGAATTAATTCGCTCAAGGCTCAATTTTTGGCCAAAATATGAAGTATTATATGTTTCCGGAAAGCTCTCGGAGTGTGGAATTCAATTATGTAGTCACTTTTGACAAAGAATAGATATTTTGGGAGCAGTTTGGTCGGGAATGAAATTCAATTAGAAAGAGGGACACATGGCAGCGTGATATGATGACTTTCTTTTTTCCCTCTTCTTCTTATTCCCAATTCTTCTCAGTTGGAAGGGTTCTAGAAATTTGGAGAATGGCTCCATATTTTCATGGCTTCCAATTCTAAGTTCTCTTCCATATTGTATAGGGCAGGGTTTTTCTTTTGAGTAATAGAGTTCTTTCTTGATGTAGATGTTTTGTTGTAGGTTCTTGTGTATGTAAGGCATGCACAAATTCACACAGAATTTGTCTCTGGATGTATTTCTTGTTGTTATAAATTGAAGGCCTTAAGGAGGTTTGAAGTTTATCAATTTCAAGGAGGTTGTAGTGATTTTTTGCAGGCATTCTTCAAGGAAGAATTTAAATTCTGTAATACATCATAGATAATGGGATATACATTTTTGCAGATCTGATGGTTTTGTGAAGGAGCTGGGTAATGCATTTTTGTAAGACATTAATGCAGGGATATTAATAATGAAGATGGGTTTACAATATATGTGATCATTTACAGTTTGATATATGACTCTGTTGCCCTTAGATAAGGCACTAGTCTCACAAGTTTTGGGGATGTTCTCAGAGCAATATATTTTAAAAGACAAATCTATTTCCCTTCATGTTTTAGGGGTTAGTGTTCCATTCTTTCCAAGCTCTATTTCATCTTATTGTTTGTACAGATCTAGCCAATTTGTGGTGTTTCCTAACCTATTGATCTTGTGAAATGATCTATCTGCTTATAGTTGATGCAGTTGTGTGTTTGTAATCATTGTATTCAAAGCATCAAAGGGTGTGCCCCCTAGGTCTAGCAGAACCTGAAGTGTAGGGGGATCAATTAGGGTCCTATGTTATGTTGTCCAAGCCCTGATGTGTTTTGTAGACTGAAATTGGCCATTTCATAGAAGGATTGCAGGTGTTCTTGGGTTATCACTTTTGGTGAACAACAAAAATGGCGACTCTACTGGGGAATATGAAATTTAAAGAGTCTCTAGTTGAAAATTTTGTTTCAAATATAATTGAGTCTGCCCATTGAGATTGCACAGAGCTGAAGATATCTTTTATGGTTGAGGGATTAGTAGATGATTTGATAAATCCCATTGAGATGCAAATGATTAAATTTGTTGTATGCTCAGACATGAATATTTTCATCATAAAAGCTTGAGATGAAAAGTGTTATAAAAGATTTCAGTTCACACATGAATCTGATGTATTTTCCAGATTTGTGTTTATAGCCTAGAGTGTTTGTTGCAGCGAGATTGAAGAAGTAAATAGAGAATTAACTAGCGTTGAATGGTATTCTACTATTCAAAATGTCCTCTATGCAAGAGGTGGCAACTCTGAGGTAAAAGACAGTGCTAAAATGTGAAGTAAATCTTCAGATCTACAAGTCTTACAGCTGCAAATCTCCAAGTATTGTTCAGAGGTTTCAAATGCAAAGATATTTGTTCTCAAAATTAGAATGGTAATGTCATTTTCCCATTTAGTGAACAACACTAGTCTAGAGGGAAAGAGGAATCACAAAAAATTAATTTGCATATCTATGATGCTAAAATATCTAGTGTATATGATCTTTCGTAATATGCAAATTTGGGAAAGATTTGTGTCAAGCAATGTTATGAATAGATCAGTATGATGATATGTGCTTGAAGTTTTTTATCCAATATTGTATAATCATTTGTGGGAGTAGGAAAAAATGAGCAATGAAGTTTTTCAGCCTTGTGTATTTCCACATACGGCCATGCCTAGTAAACCAAAACAACCATGTAATAGGAAGAGTTTCAGTATGAAGTATAATGTTGCTCTAAAATTTGAAGGTATTCCGAGTTACCCAGATCCCATACGCACAAAAATTAGAAAGTATTTGCCAATTTTCAGTGGGAAGAAATCAGAATCAGCATGTCAACATTTGAAAAGATTTTCAGATTTGATAGGAGAGTTTGAAATTTGCCAAGAAGATGTGTGCATGAAGTTGTTTGTCCAGTCACTGAAAGAGGATGCAAGGGATTGGTTCTCTTTTTTGCCAGTGAATTCTATTACCTCATGTGAAGAATTGATTTCAGATTTCATAGATCAATTTGATGAAAAAGTGAGTGAGTATGACTTGCTGAAAGAATTCACTTATATACAAATCAGGGAAGATGAATTGGTACCAACATTCAATATCAGATTTTCACATGCTTTGTCTAAAATTTCCAGAAAGTATAAACTTGATGATAAAGTATGTCTGGATGTTTATATGAGTGCATTTAATGAGAAGATGAGTTTCTTATTGAGAAACAAAGAACCCAAAACCTTGCATGAAGCTTTTAATACAGCTAGGGACATTGAGAATAATTTGAAATTTGGGATAGCCAAGAGATTCGTGTATGCTGTTGTTTCATGCCAAAGTACCTTCAATGGTGAAATACCATGTGAAGCTGAGCAAATCATTCCTTGTCTAGGTGCATCCAGCTTTGTAGTTCCGAAAGGTTTTGTTGATGCATGTGTTTCAGATTTAAATGAGAGTCAAGAACCTCTGATGTTAATGTCGGTTGTCTCTCATAGTAATGATGGAATGATCAATGGGAAGTGTTGTCAAAATGTTGATACAGAGGTAGATATATACAAGGGATACGTACCATTTGATTTGTATGCCGGTTATGCTGATTATGTGGCTGCCAATTATCAAGTTAATCATGCATCTCTCAAGGATAATGACAATGAAAATAATGATGGTGATGGCCATCGATATTTACATGATGCTGATGTATTTGATGTTGAAATACCAAATACAGAGGGATTACCAAGTGTTGTTGTTTGTGCAAGTGAAACTGTGCAATATGATGAAAATCAAAGTTTTTTGGTGCAAATAATAGTTGATCCTCACTTAAATATTGATAATGTCAATTGTGTTGAGGATGAAGTTGATGTATTTTTAGATTTCACTTCTTCTAATCATGTTGATAATCTTTCTATTTTGAAAGTTATGCACAAAGTTAATTCAGAAAATTTCAAGGGTGCACATGATTGCAATGAAAATATAGCACACATGGATGGACAATTTTTTATGGAATCTCACATGGAACAACAAAGTGCAATGCAAGTCCAAAAGATTGTAGAACTTAGGAAAGCTCTTGAAGCTGTGGATAAGAAGGTTCAAATGTTGGAGGGCCTTCGAGCCGTTAATGAAGACCTTCTACGATATAGTGAAGAGGATTCTTCAGAAAAGGACTGTGAACTGAATGCTTGTATACTTAATCAACATGCTGATCTAACAAATGGTTTTATGATAGAAAATTTTAGTGAACATGCTGAAAACTCATCAAATGAAGTAAATGGCAGCAATAGTCATCTTTGCTCTTTGGCTGATGACGAGTGTTCTCTTGGTGAAGAAGATCAATTGTGGCAAGATAAGTATGATTATCTTGATTTTCAGAATGATGGTCATAGGATAAAATCTTCTGGATGTGAAACATGGAACACTGAGAATTGTTCTAGCCAAGTTTCATTTTCTTCTTTGTCTGATGAAGATGATTATGATGATCGAATGGATGGTATCTTTAGCAATTTTACTAATGTTTTATTCAATATTGATATAGATACGAACCAACCACTTCAGTACCATAATGTTCATAAAGGGATTTTTCATTTGGTTTCTAACCCTTTGTATGAAGAAATAAATGATCAGCCAGATGTTGTAAATGATGAACCAGTCCATAATGTTGATGAAAGTCCAAACAGCAGTAGCATGCGTTATAAAAATTTACTTCATGATGAAGACAAGAGGCATGGGTTGTGTAATGACTACTCCAGACCACAAATGGAAGTTTCTCAAGTGGATATAAGTTTGAATGAAGAAAACTTAGCAAAGGATTTGCTTCAACCAATGGTATGCATTCTTTTTCATGAATGGGATTTTGAGAATTTGGAGGTTTTGAGCTTGATGAACAAGGATGGTAAAGAGTGTGATCAGCATAGGGAAGTATCACATCCAGATTGTAACATTTATGTTCCTTGTTTGCATCAGTTGGTTAGTAGTGTCCCTCATTCTATTGATTTAAATGATAATAAGGCATGTGCTAATGAGAATTATAATGTTGAGAATGAATGTTTTACTTTTGAAGTTCACCATGATGATGTCCTTGAAAATGATAGAGTTGAGTGGGATTGTGAAAGGTATGGTAGCTTGTGGGAAGGCCTTTATTGTGATTTGTCTCATGATTTTACTTGTGTTGAAATAGCGTGTGATTACAAAGTTCAAAATTAGATAAGAGGTAAGCACACTAGTTGTTACAGTGATGAGACAAAAGAGGTGGATTTTAAAAGTTGTGTTCAGTTGTTATTGAAAGGTGCCTTTGTTTGGATCATGATATCAAGTGATGAGAATCAGATTTTTGATAGAGGTAAATGCTAAGATTGTTTGAGCAGCTTATGATCAGTTGTGAGTATGTTTGTATCTCTTGTATAGTTGCTTTGCTTCAGTTGTATGGTTTTCAATAAGGATGCCCTATTTTTGAGAAGAGAAGAGGAATGATCCGTCTTTTGGATGGTCTGCTTAACCAATGATATCTAGATTCTTGTGTTTATCTTGCAATAAACCATCCCCAGTCAGAGCCACTCTTGGGACTCATAAAAAAATGAGGCAAGTTTCGAGGCCCAATTCAAATTTTTGCTTTGCATTTCCAGATGAGTCAGTTTGAAGGGCCTAGTTAGAGAGGGTAAAGTGGAGCCAGTTGATTTTCAAGGGGTAAGGCTTGGGATTCATGTCCTACACCTTTAATTTGGCCTATTCAGTGATGTGCAACTTCCAGAATTCAGTTTGGATAAGTTTATGAGCTACCCATTTCAAGGGGTGAGCTGAAAGTGCATTTTAGGCACAAATGCAGATTTTATTGAGTAGCCTAATTTGAGTGTTTATATCTTTTTCCCTGCTGATTTCCATAAAGAAATTCAAAATGGATTCAATTGTATGCATAAATGTGAGTTATCTTACAAAATTTAAAGTCCTAACGAATCCATTTTCTCAGTTTTCAAAGCCAAATCCGTTTGTAGTTTGTGTGTTTTGGCAAGTCCCTGTTTCGACTAGTCGGAGCCCTGTTTGGCACAAGTGTAAAATTTGCCTCACTGAGTGTTATGCTAGAATGTTTGTTCCAGGCTAATTTTGGTATAAATGGTGAGCTACGTTTCAATTTTCAAGCCTCTGCCAAATCCGTTTGATTGGTTTTCAAAAGCGCTAATTGAGTCATCGTTTTTAGTGATCCATACTTTCAATGCTATGTCAGTTAAAGTAGCCATTTTCATGAATGCACCATTTGCACCCAGTCAGGCTTTTGGTCGAACTGAGATTTCTAAGTTTTAATATGCACTTCAAGGTACCTATGTTTCAAATTTGAGGGCCTATGGAGGTCGTTTGATATTTTTAAGAAAGGCATCATGTGTTGCCAGAGCATTGACTTCATCAAGTCCGCAGTGTCGATAAAGCCAATTGGCCATTTTCGCCAATTAATATCTCTTCATTTGGGACTCATTTTGAGAAACCGTTTGGTAGATTTCATCCTTGTATTTCAGAGTACACGCCTGTCAGACGGCGAGGTCCAAAAAGGTGTTTTGCCCACTTTGAAAATTACGTCTTCGTGATTAAATGCGAAAATGTGGCGTAATTGCTTGAAGGTTGCAAAATTCAGTCTAATGATCTGAAAATGATGCCGATCATTTCCAGAGGTATGGGTAAGGTTCCTGAAGCATTTTAGAGTTCAGTTGCATGAAAACGATTTTTTTTTTAGTCGGACCCACTTTGGGGCCCCACCTGGCTCATGCTTATGCATTAAATTTTGTGGCGAACTCTTCATATTTCATGGCAATGCATCTTCCCATGCCTTGGTCTTCACATCAATAATATCATTCTTCAAGTTCTTTGATCTCTTTCAGTGTGAGCAATTGGATTGGTCACAAATCTTCTCATTGCAATTTACTTTGGAGTAGTGGGTTCAGGAATTCCGTAGTGTTCCTTAAATATGTGAAGATGTGAGACTTGTTGTTTTTAGGAATGCAATGGGATGCAATTTACCGGGGATAGATATATATAACTATGCAAAATCTCTATTGGAAAGATTTGAAACAAAATGAGGAAATGTTTTGGAACCAAAGCTTATTGAAGCATGGAGCAGTGCAAGTGATTTGGAGCAAGCATGAAACGCTTTCCTATATCATGAATCAAATTTGAGTGTGCTAGAGTGAGGAGAGTATTTGAATAAATTTTAAAATTCTGAAAGAGCAGACTAGTTTCAACCTCCTGCGTGACACTTGAAGTGGTAATGGTATTCAAAACCAAAACTCCATCTCTGCACTATGGTGGTAAGGGGCAGCATTTAAGGTCTGCTAACAAATGCAAAAATGCATTAGTATCCCCTCCTCACGTGGAAGCCAGTTTCAACCCCCTGCGTGGTGTGTGAACTGGCAATGCAGAAATTTTAAAAAAGAGAAACATAGGAATGAAAACCCTCCCACGTGATTGTTGGAAAGGGGCATTGAAACATGGTATAGTGCAAAATGTGCTAGCTCCTCCCTCATATGCCCTCCCAGAGCATTCTCCTATGCCTATGTGGTATTTGAAAGCAAGCTGGAATGGTGATTAAAGACACTATAGAAAATTTCAGTTAGATGCAAACAATTCACACTCCCCTTTTTCTCACGTGTTAGCTGGCAAAAGAAGTTTAAAACAAGTTTCAGCAAAATGAAATGTTCATGGCAACTCCTCTGTGTGGCAAATGCTGGGTTGGAGTTCAATGCCATGTTTTCCTTCCCTGCTGGAACGTGGTGGTTGGGAGATGAGTTTTGTGCAATATACAAATCAAATGAAAACCCCAACATATTCCCTCTTTGTTGTAGCTCACGTGGCTGTATGGAAATCAATGAAATTTCAAACAAATGCTTCTGCCAGCATCTTCTCCCTCTATGTGGTGGATAAGAATTGTAGGCAGCATGGCATGGGCAAAAGCCATTGAACTTGGAACAATGCATGGGCAAAATCAGAGCCAAATACTCCTGTGTAGAAGGTGGAGGAAAGACTTTTCAAAGTCTTCATCAAACACAACAACAACATCCTTTCTTCCCTCATGGTGTTGGGTGGGACGTTGAGGTTTATGAAACATGCAAATGAAAATGTGAAAAGGGCTTTGAAACTCAAAGAAAATTAATTGCTAGAACTATCCTCTGTATGAGCATGTGGTAAGGAAACAATTAAACTCAGGAACAATGCAGTTTGTAGTTAGTTTTCCTCCTTCAGCAAGAATCTCCATGCCATGCATCCAGCTCCTCCATGCGTGGAAGAAGGGGCAACATTAAAACACAAAATTTCAAGCAAATAAAGTTAGCAGATGTAAAACCAACATTCCATAATTTCTACGAGCATCCTCATCTGTGTGAAAATAGAGGCATTCAAGTTTCAGAAGGAAGGCAGCCATTAAAACACTCAGGAAAAGCTCCAGAATGCACAATCCCAGGCAAAGTCATTTATCCCACATTGGCTGGGAAATGAACTTTTTCGATATTTATATCAAAAGCTCCACACATCTAATATGTCAAAGCCATCAAGGCTTTTGACAGACAGTGCTTGTTGAGTGCCCAAAGAGGACCCCACACGCATGGGTGCGCATCCCAAGGCAACTAGGAGGTGATAGATGGTGATAGGTGGACCCCACATAGGCACGCTTCTCGAGGCAAGAGGTCGAATTTTGTAGAGCAGGGTCGGCTTAACCAGTGAGCAGGTCGCGGAGGATCCGACGAAGCGTGTTGATTCGTAGGCCAAAGATGCTCGCCAATTAAACCTTGTGAAATAGTGAAAAGAGATAAAGACCTTGCAGGTTCCAAAGATCGGATGGCTCGCGTGACTTCGCGAAGGCGAGATGCACGAACATTAGAGGCTGCGAAATGGCGAAAAGCCTAGGGCAAAAATGTAGAAGTTAAAGATGGTGTAAGTCCGAGATGATCGACAGTGCGCGTGGTTTCGTGAGGTGAAGTTGCACACCAGTTACTGTCTGCGAAATGGCGAAAGCCAGGTGGCGCTCAGGTGGCAGGTCCAGTCAGAGGTCCAATAGGCGGGTCCTATCCCAGTGGCAGTGATGTGGCACACACGTGGCATACAGGTGGACAAACAAGCAAGCGGACACGTGGCGGTGATGAGGTGTCAGTTGAGGTGGTGCCTAGTAGACCCTGCGAACCAATCAGAGGCCACCACATGGCAAAGCATCAGAGCACAAAAGGGCCAAAAATCAAAGTTAAATGCATAATAAACATATAGTTTAGACTATATAAAAAAATGGAAAATTTAAATGATGTGCACACATGAGGAATTAATTCGCTCAGGGCTGAATTTTTGGCCAAAACGTGAAGTATTAGATGTTTCCGGAAAGCTCTTGGATTGAGGAATCCAATTATGCAGTCAATTTTGACAAAGAATAGATATTTTGGGAGAAGTTTGGTCGGGAATGAAATTTAGTTAGAAAGAGGGACACATGGTAGCGTGATATGGAGACTTTCTTTTTTCCCTCTTCTTATTCCCAATTCTTCTTAGTTGGAAGGGTTCCAGAAATTTGGAGAATGGCTCCATATTTTCATGGCTTCCAATTCTGAGTTCTCTTCCATATTGTATAGGGCAGGGTTTTTCTTTTGAGTAATAGAGTTCTTTCTTGCTGTAGATGTTTTACTGCAGGTTCTTGTGTATGTAAGGCATGCACGAATTCACACAGAATTTGTCTCTGGATGTATTTCTTGTTGTTATAAATTGAAGGCCTTCAAGAGGTTTGAAGTTTATCAATTTCAAAGAGGTTGTAGTGATTGTTTGCAAGCATTCTTCAAGGAGGAATTTAAATTCTATAATACATCATAGATAATGGGATATACATTTTTGCAGATCTGATGGTTTTGTGAAGGAGCTAGGTAATGCATTTTTGTAAGGCATTAATGCAGGGATATTAATAATGAAGATGGGTTTGCAGTATATGCTATCATTTATAGTTTGATATATGACTCTGTTGCCCTTAGATAAGGCACTGGTCTCACAATTTTGTGGATGTTCTCAGAGCAATATATTTTAAAAGACAAATCTATTTCCCTTGATGTTTTAGGGGTTAGTGTTCCATTCTTTCCAAGCTCTATTTCATCTTATTGTTTGTACAGATCTAGCCAATCTGTAGTGTTTCCTAACTTGTTGAGCATGTGAAATGATCTATCTGCCTATATTTGATGCAGTTGTGTGTTTGTAATCATTGTATTCAAAGCATCAAAGGGTGTCCCCCTCTAGGTCTAGCAGAACCTGAAGTGCAGGAGGATCAATTAGGGTCCTATGTTATGTTGTCCAAGCCCTGATGTGTTTTGTAGACTTAAATTGGCCATTTCATAGAAGGATTGCAGGTGTTGTTGGGTTATCATTTTTGGTGAACAACACTTGGCACCATAGTCTAGGTAATTTTACTAGAAGTAAGTTAAAGGATCTTGAGGCTAGTTTTGACCCCTATTTGCACCAGGGCACCTATCAAGAATAGGGCACCTATCAATAGTGACCAAAAATTTTGAGCCCCAATTTTAGACACAAGTTCTTCTCTACATATCATTTCTAGTTCTGTACATGTCAGATGACTCTTGGTTCTTCAATTGTCTATTTATGTTGATTATTGTCAATTTCGCATCATTTAGCCTAGTGCTTGCATTTTAAATCTCTAATCATATCCAATCAATCAAATCCAAAAAATGATAATGAATCAAGTGTCTAGTTCTCCTAAGGGATTGAAGTTGGTCCTAATTGGTTATTCTCTAATGAATTTTGATATGAATGGGGTTGATTCCTAGTTTTCATGTTTAGACTAGTGAACACCCATTTTTGCATCATTATATTGAAGTGAAATGATTATAATTTTGATTGATGATGCAATTTTTTTTAGATAAATCCTCCAAGTGTTGATGCAATAACATGATAAACCATAAAAAAATCCATCATGAAAACATACTTGAAGATAAAATTTGTAGCTTTCTATTCCTTTTATTCAGATATACTCTTAAATGAAGAGTATTTGCTCTTGCATTGGAATCATATCTTATGTAAGATGTTCAAAATGATTGAGATATGATGTATTATATAGGGTTCTCAAGGTATTTTTTGTATTTAGGATAACTTACAATGGTTATCTCAACAAATTGAGACTAGATTTTGCAATGTTAAGGCCAACATGTTAATATCCTAGAATTTTAGCCAAAAAGCATTGGTCACTATGGGTAATTGATAGTGATTTGATAAAATAGGCCCCACTTTTTGTGGGAAGGAAGATAATTGGGTCCTAATATTGGATTTGGAAATGTCTTGTGGATTAATGACATTTAAGTGGGGAATATAGTGTCGTGAAATTTAAAATAGGATAGAACCCTAAATAACCTTTAAATGACATAGGAGAAAGCATACTAAAGAAAGGGGCAAAAACCAGCATGAAATTTAAAGGGTTACAATTTAAGACATAATATTTGGCCCCCTCTAAGTGAGAGAATGAACTCATGCTCATACTCATGGTTAAGTAGAGATTAATAGATAGATTATCTAAGAACAAGATAAGTTAAGGATAGGATGAAACTAAGTTTTAGGAACGATCAAGTCCCCATGCATAGGATCCTATCTGTAAGGTGGTGAAATAGGGAATCCACTAGTTTAGCTATGTAAACAAGGTATAAACCCATTTCATGTGATCCTTGAATTTAGAAGGAGATTAATGATGAATTTAATAGATTCACCTCTAAGGGGTGGATGTTGATTGACATGAGATGGTTTCCTTAGTGAGGGTTGAATTGGATACTAAAAATATGAAAGTTGTAAGATAGATCTAGAACTAAACATGGAAGATTGATGTAAATGAACATGAACATATATTTTTAGATTTAGTATGAAGCTGTAAGTACACATCTGAGATGAGGAAGATGAATAGAACTTGTGACTATAATCTGAGCCTAAAAATAAATTCAATGGAGCTCTGAATGACCCTATCCTTTGAATATCAAATCCAGATGAACTTTATCATTCCAAAACTAAAATTTTTCTTAGAATGTATTCCTAAAGCTTCATGATAAATTTATATAACAAAGGAGTGTGGTTTGACCCTATCCTTTTCTTTTTGTGCCTATAAAAGCTAGATTTGATTGTCTCTATCTACTCTACCTAATTCTAGATTTATAGCTTTTAAACCTATCACATGCATAAAAAAAGAAGAGAAAAGTTGTTGTGGATAGGGGTTTGCCTAAGTTAAACCCTGGGTTTGGAATTAACCCTATAATTAAAATTAAAATTGAAATATAATGGAAGAATAAAGTATTCCTTTTGAGGGAAGGGTCTATATTTGAATTGAAATTATTGTAATTGAAATGTTATACCTTAATAAGTCTTGCTTTAAATTCATCACCCAAGAATTGGTGTTGTCATGTAGGATGTAGGATGTTTTCATGAAATCTTGATCATGGATGTCATTTTTAATGCTTAAATATGAATGTTTTGCTAGCAAGAGACACTGCACATGTTATCTGGTGTTTTCATTGATGGAAATTGTTGTCACAAAAGTTTGCACCCTTGATGACCCAAGAAACCTTGATCATCAACCTTGTGAAACATTGAATCAACCTCTCAAGTGTGGGACTTTGCGTTGTTGTGAGGTTGAGTCTGTAGAGAATGCCAACTTCCTCTTCAATCTAAAATGCAGAGTGTTGGACAAACCCAACACTTGGTAAAACTAATCTATTGTTTCTCAGGAAAAGGGAGAGAGAGAAGGGAATGCATGAAAGAAGGGAAAAGGGGTTTTCACCCAGACTGAAATGATGATCTCCTCTGCTTATGACTGCACATAACATTAATAAAACAACCCTAGGTATGCACTGATTTTTATCCTAATTGTCACCTAAGTGCAAGTGAAAGTTAAAATATATGAAACAAATAGAGGAGCCGAGTTCAATTCATAGTCAACATCCATAGAGGGATCAATGCAAACACTTACAACTAAAGAAAATAAAGAAGAATACATTCATACAAAGAGGTAAAATATTACACATGTTGTAAGAATTGAAATCATGCAAAACAAGTTAATTTTATTCATGAGAAGGCAAGGAAAATTTTACAAGTGCAAAGAAAAATTAAGAGTTCTGCAGAAGAAAAAGGAGAAGATTCAAACAATATGTTACAATTTTGCCTTTATAGTTCAGGCATAACTGAGATGGTTACAACTGATGAAAACCCTAACCCTAACCAGGGTTAGGTTACAAAATGTTTGAGGGGGGAGAAGATTAGATTGACAAATCTGACAACGTATTATAAAACCCTCAGGAAGGCGTCTCTCAGCCTAGTAAAGAGAAAAACCACTCCTTAGTGAAGTAATCTCCGTTGACAAGCATGGTTGAGCACACTTGTATGGATAAATTTTTTATGTATTTCATTGAAAAGGTATGGTGGAATATGAAATCATCCTGTAGGGATCACCGTTGGAGTTATGGCATTGAAATCTAGTGGTTGGAGCGAGATCGGGTCTGAAATGGGCATCGACTGAGCACCAAATGTCCTTGGCCATTGGATCGACAACCACCCTCCTATAGAGCACTCAAAACCCAATGAATACCATGAATTAAAATGATTGTCATTGATCTGAGAGATTTGTGTGAAGATGTACGTGCAACATCTCTCCATGCAAGCACCCAACAAGCCCAACACAAGATTAAAACATGGTCATTGCATCGGGCCTTTATGAAAATCCAACGGCCGTAGATGTCTAACATGGTACCCTAGGTCCAAATCTCACTAGTTGTATTTGACCATCAACTGCACTGAGTTCTTATCCCACAATATCATTGTGGGTCTACTTTTACCCTGTGAGATAAGCCCTTTGCTTTTTTCTACTTTTCTTTGCTTATCCCGCGACCCTTGTTCACTATCTGTTCAACCTTGTGGATACGTCATCCTCATTTATGCCTTTGTTTCCTTATCTCATGGCCCTCTTTGAGTCTTCTCTTTACCCCGGGTGATGCAAAGATCTTGTGCCTAGCTCTCCAATTCACCCTTACTCACCCCAACTCCTCAACTCACCCTTCTACTCAATCTCCTCCAAGGCCTAAAATATATTGGATTTCCTCCTAGGTATAGCCTCTTGAGGTTTCTTGTTGGTTTTGACCCAAATCTCTGATTTTCAGATGGTCTCCTACTAGTTTCCCAAAACTCCACCTAGGCTCCAGCTAGGCTCCAAAGACCTCCGCCAAGGATCTTCACTCTAACCATGTTTAAAATTTGTGGTTATTTTTTGCAAGTATTTTCAAGGTAATTTTATTCATTATAAAGGTCCTCACCTTCCTCCCAAACCCTAGGCTTTCAACTTGCTTCTACCGGCTGCTATTAGGCCTAAATGACTAGCCCTTCGAGGACTATTTTTTGGTATTTTCCCCAAACATTTCCTAACAACCCCCAGATATTCTTACATATTCAGATACCCATTTTGATGTGAAAAAATATCACAAATTTTCCCATCTGGGTTTGTCGTACAACTAGGGTAACTCAAAATGAGCTATTTTAAAGAGGTTTAGGGCTTCCAGGCAGTTTTGGAAGATGTGCTCCAAACTCTTCACCAGTCAAAATCTACAACTAGAAAAATCTTTGATACTTTTTTTAAACCCATAGAACTTTCCAAAACACTATGGGTTGCTAAGGTATCAGTTCTCCATGGCTCTGAAAATGAGCAATCTCTGCTGCCCCCACACACTAGCTACAAGCTTGTGTGTTGTTCATCTCACCCATTCTCCTCCTTGTCGCCTGCAAAAACACAAAATGCCTACTCTAAACCTATTTATAGAGCCTACCCAAGCCATCCAATGGATTTCAACTTGTGCCATTCATGGATGCTCAGGTAAAATACATTTTTACAATCAAAACCCCAAATTTCAAGGGTTTGTGAGCAACTTTCACAATAATAGTGATAACTTTTGTTTCAAAGCACTTCAGACCTTCATATTATACTTGTTGGAAAGGTAAAACAAATTGATAACTTCCTATGCTACTATGAGCACTGTA
This sequence comes from Cryptomeria japonica, assembly GCF_030272615.1. NCBI lineage: Eukaryota > Viridiplantae > Streptophyta > Pinopsida > Cupressales > Cupressaceae > Cryptomeria > Cryptomeria japonica. The sequence continues at coordinate 617,300,678 of NC_081408.1, read as the reverse complement.
ACAGACTATACAGGTCATACAAAATCATAAATTCAAAGAAAAAATAGTCCAAACGTGAGAAAAAGCATAGGAAACCCTTGGCAAATGAATGAAATGCAAACCAAAAGTTGATTAACCTCATATTGGAGATGTTTAGAAGGTTTTATACACAATTTCAATTTTTTTCCAACCAACTTCCAATGCCATTTCCTTCATGGATAACTTTTGCCTAAAAATGCAAAAGTTGTCATAACAATTTTGACAACTTTTACCTATGAGTGCAAAAACACACTCCAAGGCTCTCAAGGCCTTAAAAATAACTCAAATGGCATCCTACAATGGATTTAAGCCATTTACAAACATTCTAGCAAGTTTCCATGCATCCACCTGTTAGGGTTTCAAGCAGATCCGAAGCAAATATGAACTAACAATTATATGCAGATTTAAATACAAAAGATAAAGAAATAAAATAGGACACAGATAACACAAAGATTTAACGTGATTCACCCAAAATGGGTTACGTCCACCATACACAACCGTCCAATCTTTCTTATTATCCAGCAAAAATAGTACATCAACATTATAATGCCTTAAGCATCCCAACCGCTTATAACATGCATTTTTAGGGCAACAAACAAAGTTGGCCTTTTTAGGGTTTTATTACAATGTCAATTTTCATCAACAAAAAATGGCAAAAATTTTTTTCTCCCAGCAAGGATACGTGCTGAATGTATATTACTTTGCTGATCAATCACCACATTTCAACAATCTCCCACTTGGAGACTGATTAGGCTCCACACCGAACAATCTCCCACTTGGAGACTGAAACTACACGACACCACTGTACATGCAACATCCGCTAGAAAAAACACTAGGAATCGACTGGTATACATTCCACAATTATCAATCAAGAAGACCAATAGAAACTGATGAAGAAATCAACCTCTCCTGTGGAACTGCCTTTGCGAACGTATCGGTAGGATTCTCACTTGTGTGAATCTTCGCAAGCCGTAACTGACCCTCCTCCAAAATAGTCTGGATAAAGTGGTACCTGAGCTGAATGTGCTTTGTCCTTGAATGAAAAGCAGAGTTCTTCGCAAGATGAATGACACTCTGGCTATCAGTATACAATGGGCGATCCTCCTGTGTTTGACCCAATTCCTCAAGAAAACATTGTAACCAAATCATCTCCTTGTTGGCTTCTGTAGCAGCAACATACTCAACTTTAGTGGTTGAAAGTGCAACAACCTTTTGCAACCTAGAAATCTAACTGACTGTAGTTCCCCCTATAGTAAAAACATACCCTGTAGTACTCCTCCGTGAATCAATATCACCCACTAGATCAGAGTCAACAAATCCACTTAGAGCAGCATTAGATCCTTTGAAACATAATGCCTTCGTAGTAGTTCCTTTCAAATACCAAAGAATCCATTTCACAGCATTCCAATGTTCCATACCCGGATTACTCATAAACCTGCTCACAACTCCCACTGCATGTGTAATATCTGGCCTTGTGCATACCATTGCATACATCAGACTGCCAACAACTGATGAATACGGGATGTTAGACATTTTATTAACCTCTTCCTATGCCTTTGAGCACATCTCCTTAGTCAATTTGAAATGACCAGCCAAAGGTGTACTAACTACTTTTGCATCCTGCATGTTAAATCTTTTCAACACCTTCTTCATATACTCGCTTTGGGATAAATTCAAGGTTCTATTTTTCCTATCCCGTGTAATCCTCATACCGAGAATTTGCTTAGCTACATCCAAATCCTTCATAGCAAATGACCTAGCTAATTTCTGTTTAAGATCATTTATATGTTGCATGTTAGACCTAGCAACAAGCATGTCATCAACATAAAGCAACGGGATAATATAACTGCCATTATCAAATCTCTTAAAATATACACAATGATCAAAATGACATCTATGATAACCATGTTCAGCCATGAAACTATCAAATTTTAAATACCATTGTCGGGGTGCTTGCTTTAGGCCATACAAACCTTTCTTCAACCTGCACACCAAGTTCTCCTTACCTTTGACCTCATATCCCTGTGGTTGCAACATGTAAATTTCCTCCTCCAAATCTCCATGGAGAAAAGTTGTTTTCACATCTAATTGTTCAAGATGTAAATCATCTACAACCACAAGACTAAGTACAGTTCTAATTGAAGTCATTTTTACAACTGGAGAAAATATTTCATCATAATCTATACCCTTTTTCTGTGCAAAACCTTTTACCACAAGTTTGGCCTTATATCTTTTCTGACATCCTTCCTCCTCCTTCAGCCGATAAACCCATTTGTTAGGCAAGGCTCTTTTTTTTGCAGGTAATGGGACTAAGTCCCAAGTCTTATTTTTCATCAAGGAGTCCATCTCCTCTTTCATGCCTAGCTCCCACTATTGTTTGGCATCCACCTACATTGCTTCTTCATATTCTTCTAGTTCACTAGAATCAATTAATAATATAGAATACAAAGAAGGAGAAAATCTTTCAGGGGGTCTACTTGACCTCGTAGAACATCTAACACTTGCAAGAGTTTGTGGGATATTCTGTTGTTGCTGAGCATCAGGTACCTGTGGCATTTCATTTTCAGGAATCTCATCCAACACCACATATTCTTGCTTCTCCTATTCATGCTTCTTTTCCTACATCTGTTTTTTATACATAACCTTCTCATTGAATATAACATCTCTACTTCTAGTTATTTTCTTATTTTCAAAATCTCATAACTGATAGCCATATTCATCTATCCCATATCCAATGAAGGTACATTTATGAGATTTAGCATCAAGCTTGATTTTGTTTTCTTTATCAACATGGACAAAAGCTTCACAACCAAAGGTTTTTAGAAAAGAATAATTTAGCTTTTTACCAATCCATGCCTCCTCTAGAATACCACCATCCAAAGGGGTTGAAGGTCCTCTATTTATCAAATAGATTGCAGTATGTACAACATCTGCCCAAAAATGTAAGGGCAATCCAGCATGCAATCTCATGCTCCTCGCACGTTCCATGATAGTCCTATTCATTCTCTCTGACACACCATTTTCCTGTGGAGTTCCTGGAATTGTCTTCTGCTTTCTAATCCCATTTAAGGAGCAGTAATATTTAAATACCTTGCTGCAATACTCACCTCCATTATCCAATCTGAGACACTTCAACCTTTTTCCTGTATCATTCTCAACCAAAGCTTTCCATTTCTTAAAAGTTTAAAAAACATCTGATTTTTGCTTTAGGAAATATACCCATGTTTTTCTGGTTGATTCATCAATAAAAATAACATAATAACAAGAGTCACCAAGAGATGATACCTGAGCCAATCCCCATACATCTGAATGCACAAGCTCTAACTTCTCACTCTTCTTCTCTTTCCCAACCTTGGAAAATCTGACTCTTTTCTGTTTGCCATAAAAATAGTTTTCACATAACTCTAAATCAATCTTCTTTAGTCCTGGCAATAGATTTTTGGAGTGAAGGATTTTCATCCCTTTCTCACTCATGTGCCCAAGCCTATGGTGTCACATTATCGAATCTGTTCTTGCAACATCTATTGTTGTTGTCCCTATAGTAGCTTTATCTGTAGCAGCTAAGGTAGAGTAAGTGTTACCAGTACACAAATATAATGTGCCTCCCTTCACACCTTTAGCTACTACTAATGATCCTTTACTAACCTTCCAGATACTGTCTGAGAAGGTAACTATGCAACCTTCACTACCTAGTTGCCCTGCAGAAATTAAATTTCTTCTTAAGTTAGGAACATGTCTTACCTCCTACAGAAACCAGTCATTACCATTCTGCAACTTGATCTTTATCTTTCCTTTTCTAACAATTTGATAGGGCTCATCATCACCCAAATATACCAATCCAAAATCACATTGAACATAATCTAGAAAATATTTTCTATGGGGTGTAGCATGAAATAAAGCCCCAGAATCTATTACCCAAGAATTATTAACATTATCCAAATATAAGATTAAAGTATCTTGTAAAGTATTACTTGCAATATTAGCTTCCTTACTATCATTTTCATTTTTGTCTCCTTCTTTATTTTTTCGAGACCAACAATCTTTCTTTAGACCAGGCTTTCCGTAGTACCAGCAATCTTTCTTTCCTCTAGATTGAGAGCATCATTTATTTGACTTCCCTCATGACTTCTCATTCCAAGGGCCTTTTCCTCTTTCCTTTGATCTTCCTCTGTTCTCCACATTCAAAACACTACCCGATGATGTTGGAGTTTCACCTGTGCTTTTCCTTCGCATTTTCTCGCTTAGGATAACACCAACAATATCATCAAATACCAAAGTATTTTTACTAGAGACGGAGTTACTTACAGCCATAACCAAGCTATTCCAGCTTTCTAGCAAAGAACATAAATTCAAGAGAGCCCTAACCTCTTCTGCAAAGGTAATTTTTACCAAAGACAATTGACTGGTAATTGTATTAAATTCATTTAAGTGCTCCGCTACAGATCCCCCCTCACTCATTTTCAAATTAAACAAACGCTTCATAAGAAATACCTTATTCGAAGCCAAGGGTTTCTCATACAGCTTAGCCAATGTTGACATAAAATCTACAACCATTTTTGCTTCTGTTATATAGAAAGCTACAGACAGTGCAATGCACAATCGAATGGATCCCAGTGCCTTTCTATCTAAAATGTCCCATTCTTCATCTGACATTGTGGTTGCTTTCTTTGTCTTTCCTTCTAATGGCTACCACAAATCCTTTTGATACAGGCAATCCTCCATCTTCATTTTCCATAACTGATAATTCTGGCCGTTAAACTTTTCGACCTTGAATTTGGAATCCTCCATTTCTTCCACTCAAATCTGAAAGTCCTACCAATTTACAAAAAACCTTGCTCTGATACCAATTGTTACGGTTTCAAGAAGATCTGAAGCAAATATGAACTAACAATTATATGCAGATTTAAATACAAAAGATAAAGAAATAAAATAGGACACAGATAACACAGAGATTTAACGTGGTTCACCCAAAATGGGTTACGTCCACCATACACAGTCGTCCAATCTTTCTTATTATCTAGCAAAAATAGTACATCAACATTACAATGCCTTAAGCATCCCAGCCGCTTATAACATGCATTTTTAGGGCAACAAACAAAGTCAACCTTTTTAGGGTTTTATTACAATGTCGGTTTTCATCAACAAAAAATGGCAAAAAAAATTTTCTCGAGGGCTACCGCCCCTGAACCCTTGTAGTGGGCTTCGCCCACTTTGGGGGCTGTCGCCCCCAAACCCCCACCCGGGGCCCGGCTAGCCCTAGACCTCGGCAAGGATACGTGCTAAGTGTACAGTACTTTGCTGATCAGTCACCACATTTCAACACCACCTGGTATAAACCAAAAATTGGCATTTTGACAATATTTCAGGATAATGACAATTTTGGATCCTGAGCACAACAAAAGTGTGGAGAACCAAACTATGGCTTCAAAAAGCATCATAGGACTTATTCCACCTTATTACAACATAAAATTACTTGAAATCACACAAAAACTCTAAAATGGAAGAAAAGACAACTTGAGCTAGGTGCCCTGCACCATACTCCCATGGGGCAAGGAACTCAAGTCCCTTGAATTATTAGGTCTGCTAGTTGCACTCCATGATGAATTATGTCAGCTACTAACATCCACGTAGCCTCTGAATCAGGTAGACCTACCCACTTCACAAGGTAATGTTTGTAGATGCCCTTTCTTGTCTTCTTGATCACCTTGGTATCCAAGATGCTTTCCAACTGAACCGGTTGACTAACTGGTAAATCCTTCACCCAATCCTCTTCAAATTGCAATGTGGTATCCATCTAAGAGGTCTAAGATTCTCCTTTATAGGGATACAAGTCACAAACATTGAAAATAGGAGATATGGCCAAAGAAGGAGGTAGTTCAACCTCATAGGCATTTTGGCCAAACTTATGCACAATCTTGAGTGGCCCAATCTTCATCATCAGCAACTTGGTTGGCTGTCCTTTTGGAAGTCTTTCCTTTCTGAGATAAGCCAAAACTAAGTCTCGAACCTTAAATTGCAAGTTCCTTCTTGATTGATCAGCTTGTTCCTTATATTTTTATGATTTGTGTTGCAAGGATTGTTGTACTTTGTCATGAATTTCTTTAATACCTTCAGCAAAACTCTCTCCTTGATCACTCTTGTGGGTCATTGTACTGATATCACTAAGTTCTAAGACACCTCTAGGATGCATTCCATAAAAAATTTCAAAAGGACTTCTACCTGTGCTCCGATTGACTGAATCATTGTATGCATACTCTGCTTGGCTGATCACCAAGTCCCAAGTCTGACCATGTTGCTTAGTGAGACACCTTAGGAGATTACCCAAGGATCTATTGACCACCTCAGTCTGACCATCTGATTATGGATGGTAGGCAGATGAAAATGAGAGTCTAGTACCCAACTTCTTCCATAAGGTTCTCCAGAAGTGACTCAAAAACTTAACATCCCTATCACTCACAATGCTAACTGGAAGTCCATGGATTCTTACTATTTCTTTGAAGAAAAGACCTGCAATATAGGTGGCATCATTGGTACTCTTACAAGGGATGAAGTGAGCCATTTTGCTAAACCTATCTACCACCACATAAACACTATCAAATCCTCTTGGTGTTCTTGGTAAACCCAACACAAAATCCATGCTCAAACATTCCCAAGGCCTTTGGGGTATGACTAAGGGCTGATATAAACCTGCATTGCTTGCTGATCCTTTTGCTCTCTGACATATGGCACATTGTTCAACAAATCTCCTTACTTCTGATTGCAACTTGGGCCAATAGTAGAACCGACTAACCTACTCCATTGTTTTATCATTGCCAAAATGACCTCCTAGACACCCTTGATGTTTCTCTTGAATGATGTTTTGTCTCATAGAGCATTGGGGTATACAAAGGAGATGTCCTGTAAACAATAAACCTTCCTGTATCATATACTCTGAGTAGGAAACATGAGAAGTGTTAGAAAAATCAGAACATGTAGCATATATAGCAGCAAAATCTTTGTCTTCTTTGTAGAGGTCTCTCAACTCCTCCAACCCCACACTATGCAATTTAATCTCTTGTATGGTCATAACTCTCCTACTAAGTGCATCAGCAACTTTATTTGAGGTGCCCTTCTTATTCTTGAGAGTGAAGGTGTAAGATTGTAGGTATTCTACCCACTTGAGGTACTTCTGATTCAACTTCTCTTGTCCATTGAGAAAACTAAGGGCATGATTGTCAATATAGACCACAAACTCTTTGGGAAAAAAGTAATGACACCACTTCTTCAAGGCTTGCACCATGGCATACAACTCCAAGTCATACACAGAGTACTTTTGTTTTGCTTCATTCAACTTTTCAAAGAAAAAGGCTATGGGAAGACCCTCTTGACTCAAAACAGCCCCTATTGCTCTTTGACTAGCATCACACTCAACTATAAATAAATGATTGAAATCAGGTAACCTAAGGGTAGGTAACTTAGCTATCTTCTTTTTCAACAGCTCAAATCCCTTTTGGGCCTCCTCTGTCCACCTAAACTGACACTTGACTCCCCCTTTGATAGTATTGAGCACAGGAGCACACACATGACTAAAGTTGCTTACAAACTTCCTATAAAAGGATGCTAACCCATGAAAGATCCTAACATCACTGATATTCTTAGGTGTAGGCCAACTAAGGATTGCTTCAACCTTACTAGGATCTAGTTTTAGACAACCTTGTGAAATGACAAAACCAAGATATACAAGTTCAGTCTTGAGAAACTCACATTTTTCAAGGTTGATTTTGAGTTGTGCCTTTTTTAGCTTCTTCAAGACCATCTCCACATCCTTGAGATGTTCTTCTTTGGACCTGATAAATATTAGAATATCATCAAGATATACAATCACAAATTTACTTATGAACTCAGCCAAAACTTCATTCATGAGCCTTTGAAAGGTGCTAGGTGCATTAGTAAGGCCAAATGGCATGACCAACCACTCATAGAGGCTGACATTGGTCCTAAAGGCTGTCTTCCATTCATCCCCTGGTCTGATTCTTATCTGATGATAACCTGATTTTAAATCCACCTTTGTGAAGTAGCTTGCACCCCCAAGATTGTCTAGCAAGTCTTCTATCCTTGGCATAGGGAACCGGTACCTTATAGTGATCTTATTGATTGCTCTGGAATCTGTACACATTCTCCATTTTCCCCCTTTCTTGGGTGATAAGACAGTAGGTACAACACATGGACTCAAACTCTTTTTGATGAATCCTTTGTCCAAGAGCTCCTGCACTTGTTTGGCAATTTCTTCATTTTGACTAGGTGTCATTTTGTAGGCAGCCTTGTTAGGAAAACTTGCCCTTGGAATCATATCTATTTGGTGATTTACATCCCTCATTGGTGGCAAGGAATTAGGTAGATCTTCTCCTATTACTTTTGCATATTGTTTGAGTAGACCCTTCACCTCTTGTGGCACTTCTTCCATTGGATCTGCCTTACCTTCTTCACTAGGTTTGAGCATAATAGCATATCCTTGATCTCCTTCTTGTTTCATCACCTTAAGAAAATATTTCCCACTCATCATCATCACACTTGATCCCACTTTTGTTTCCTCTTTTGGATCAGGTAATGGATCCATTTGATACCTCTTAAAATTCTTGATAATGATATAGCTATTCTTTTCTCCATCATGCTGAGCCTTTACATCAAATTGCTATGGACATCCCAACAGCAAATGGCAAGCATCCATAGGAAATATATCACATAATATCTTGTCCTTATACTCACCAATCTCATAGTCTACCCATGCTTTCTCATCAACTAAGACATGTTGGCCTTCTCATCAACTAAGACATGTTGGCCCCGGTTGAGCCATGACACCTTGTAGGGAGTGAGATGTGGCAGACTTTTTAACTTGAGTTTATCCACCATTTTAGTTGAAACTATATTCTCAGTTGAACCTGAGTCTACAATCACTTTGCAAATCTTTCCTTGAGACTTACAAGTTGTTCTAAACAAACTCTTCCTTTGTGGTGGCTCTTGAGCTTGTGGAATCTTCAACAAAGACCTTCTTAACATTAAACTTTCACCATCCATCACTGGGCCTGCCTTGCTGAGAGGGGAAGATACACTTTGATTGTCTTCTTCTTGCACTAATTGTGTTCTTCTCTCACCCATGTATGAGTGTGAAGAGTTGGTTTCTTTGTCTGGACACCTTCCCATTGTGTGGCCAACTTGATTACAATTGTAACAACTACCAATGAAAACTGAATTTCCTCTTCCTGAGCTTCCAAATCTGCCCCTAGAATTGTTTCTTCCTCTGAAGGATCCTCTAAATGGCCCCCTTGAAGAGTCTCCACCACCTTCTTGCCTGGGGTTTTCTTCATTCCTTGATGTTTGTTGTCCTCTACTAAAAGTGCCCCTTCCTCTAAAGGATCTGCCACCTCTAAACTTTTGATTTTGTTCACTCCTCCTCTTGATTTTGTCTTCTGCCCTTAATGCTAACTAAAAACACTTATGAACGATATCAGGAGTAAGGATACTGATTTTATCTTGTATATTTTGTCTCAATCCATTCATGTATATAGCCAATTTCTCCACCTCATTCTCATGCTTCTTAGCTATGAGGCTTAGCTTATGGAATTCTTCCATGTAAGCATTGACATCTAGCTCCCTTTGTTTCAGATTTTGCAGTCTCTTATGAATTTGAACTTCATAATCTCTTGGAAGGAATCGTGCCTTAAGTCTAATATTCATACACTCCCATGAAGTTATCTTCTTTTTGCCTTCTTGTATCCTTTCTTCTTGCATCATATTCCACCAAACCAATACTGATCCTCTCATTCTTGATTTGGCCACATTAACTATTTTTTCTTCTGCTACCTCTCTGTAATCAAATTGATTATTGAGAGCTTCTATCCAATCTATCAACTCTTCTCCATTGAAGTTTCCTCCATATGTGGGTAATCGATCCAGATTGTCCTTAGAAATGGATTTGACTACATCTAGGAATAACTTTTGGTCTTGAGGCATAGCTACTGCTGTCGGTTCCTCTCCATCTTCCACTTCTTCATCAGTCTCATCACCCCATTCTGTCTTAACCTTTCCCTTCTCCTTCTTTGCCTCTCTAGTTCCTCTGCTTCCTTTTGTGTCCTTCAATCCTTCTATCATCTTTGCCACCATCTATCGGATGGCTTCTAGAGTCATTGACTTTGGAGGCATTGAACTTGCTTCTGATTCTTCACAATCTGACATACATCAAATCTTTCAAAGAATGGCTCTGATATCACTCTGATGCAGAGATCTTGTGCCTAGCTCTCCAATTAATCCTTACTCACCCCAACTCCTCAACTCACCCTTCTACTCAATCTCCTCCAAGGTAACTTGTTAGGGTACACTCCTTAGACCTCCAAGGCCTAAAATATATTGGCTTTCCTCCTAGGTATAGCCTCTTGAATTTTCTTGTTGTTTTTGACCCAAATCTCTGATTTTGAGATGGTCTCCTACTAGTTTCCCAAAACTCCACCTAGGCTCCAAAGACCTTCGCCAAGGATCTTCACTCTAACCATGTTTAAAGTTTGTGGTTATTTTTTGCAGGTATTTTCAAGGTCATTTTATTAATTATAAAGGTCTGCACCTTCCTTCCAAGCCCTAGGCTTTCAACTTGCTTCTACCGACTGCTATTAGGCCTAAATGACTAGCCCTTCTCGGACTATTTTTTGGTCTTTTCCCAAAACATTTCCTAAAAACCCCAAGATATTTTTACATATTCAGATACCCATTTGGAAGTTAAACAAGATCACAAATTTTCGCATCTGGGTTTGTCGTACAACTAGGGTAACTCAAAATGAGCTATTTTTAAGGGGTTTAGGGCTTCCAAGTAGTTTTGGAAGATGTGCTCCAAACTCTTCACCAGTCAGAATCTACAACCAGAAAAATTTTGGATACTTTTGTTAAACCCATAGACCTTTCCTAAAAACTATGGGTTGCTAAGGTATCAGTTTTCCATGGCTCTGAAAATGAGCAATCTCTGCTGCCCCCACACACTAGCTACAAGCTTGTGAGTTGTTCATCTCACCCATTCTCCTCCTTGTCGCCTGCAAAAATAAAAAATGACTACTCTAAACTTATTTATAGAGCCTACCCAATACATCCAATGGATTTCAACTTGTTCCATTCATGGATGCTCAGGTAAAATACATTTTTACAATCAAAACCCCAAATTTCAAGGGTTTGTGAGCAACTTTCACAAAAACAGTGATAACTTTTGATTCAAAGCACTTCAGACCTTCATATTATACTTGTTGGAAAGTTAAAAAGAATTTATAACTTCCTATTCTACTATGAGTACTGTAACAGACAGTACAGGTCATACAAAATCAAAAATTCAAAGAAAAAACAGTCCAAATGTGAGAAAAAGCATAGGAAACCCTTGGCAAATGAATGGAATGCAAACCAAAAGTTGATTAACCTCGTATTGGAGATGTTTCAAAGGTTTTATACACAATTTCAATTTGGTTCCAACCAACTTCCAATGCCATTTCCTTAATGGACAACTTTTGCCTAAAAATGCAAAAGTTGTCATGACAATTTTGACAACTTTTACCTATGAGTGCAAAAACACACTCCAAGGCTCTCAAGGCCTTAAAAATCACTCAAATGGAATCCTCAAATGGATTTAAACCATTTCCAAACATTCTAGAAAGTTTCCAGGCATCCACCTGGTAGAAACCAAAAATTGACATTTTGACAATATTTCAGGATAATGACAATTTTGGATCCTGAGCACAACAAAATTGTGCACAACCAAACTATGGCTTCAAAAAGCATCATAGGACTTATTCCACCTTATTAAAACATAAAATAACTTGAAATCACACAAAAAATCTAAAATGCAAGAAAAGACAACTTGAGCTAGGTGACCTGCACCACCGTGGGATAAGCAGTTGTCATTTTTTCTCCTTCGCTTCTTATCCCATGGGCCACTGCTGATGTCTTTCTAACCTCACGAGATAAGGGGAAAGCCTAGCTTTTCCCTTGACAAGATTATCCTACAACATCTTTGGTGCATCTATTTTATCTCGTGGGATAAGAGAGAAGCCTCCCTGCCTTCGATGTTTCTTATCCCACAGGGTCTGTTGCATTTGAAAATCTTGCGACCGGTAAGAGGAAAAGGGAAACTGACCTACTAACGACCAGGAGCCGTCCAACCCATTGAAATTAAGTGAGTTGACTGGCTGACCCGGTCAACTGAGAGAAAGAACTGGAGGCCACCCACCTCACTTTTCTTTGTTATTTTCTTATACCGTGCGGTCTCTGTTGTCTCCATTTATCTCTGCGGGATAAGTACTCTTAGCTTTATCTTGACTTCCTTATCCCACGAGACCTCCCTATTGAGGTTGGCACAAAAATTGCCAACATTTCTAGTGACTTAGAGGGGGTGACAAGACTTCTTGGCACATTCATTAGTAGCCATGAAGTCCATTGGGTGCAGAGTCAAAAATTGAAACAAAACGATAAATCTCTGCCCTTGCAAAAAACAAAAATTTTCCATTCTGGAGAATAGCATATACAAGCGCACTTGTTGGAAAGCAGAAGAACATAAATTACAATATTTGCAACAGAAGATGCAACATGAACCCTTTAAGCATAAGGTGAATCCCATTCACCCCAATGGGTAGATCTTCCCCATTCATTAGCCTCCTTGCAGCCTGTAATCACATAGGGACCATTCCATATTGCGTCGAATTTTTAGTGTCTCCTAGGTTTTTCTTTATCAACATCCCATTTTAGGATAAAATCTCTGACCTGGAAGGTCCTCAACTTGGCCCTTTTGTCAAAGTATCTCTTTACTTGTCCCTAGTAGACATTTAAAGCCTTCTTGGCTTTCTTCCTGAGCTCTTTAAGCTTTGTAAGTTCAACATACCATACTAACAAGGCATCATTTTCTAGGAGCTCTAACTAATGTGCCAGGTCCAAGGATGGTAACTCAAGGGATAGGGGGAGACTAGCTTCCCTCCCATATACTAGCATGAAAGGAGAATTACCCAATTCTCTCTTGGGATTAATATTATTAGCCCACAGGGTTGTTCCCAACTTTAAGTGCCATGCTCTTTGATTGTCCTTAAGAGTCCTTTTGATGATCCTGATTATAATCTTGTTGGAGGACTCATCAAAGCCATTGCCTTGAGAATAATATGTTGGGACTCATTAAAGTTGAGTCAAGTTTTGAGCCCCATTTCAAAATTTTGATATTGCATTTTTAGAAAGGCACCTAATCTCATTCAGGTGGCCTAGTTAGAGAGAGGGCAAAATGGAGCCGGTTGATTTTCAAAGGGTAAGGCTCGAGAAACTTGTTGAACACCTTTCATTTGACCTATGCAATGATGTGCAACTTTCAGATTTCAGTTTAGATCAATTTATCAGGTACCCATTTCAAGGGGTGAGCTGAAAGTGCATTTTAGGCTCAAATTCATATTTTACTAAGTAGCCTACTTTAAGTGCTTATATCTTTTTCCATGTTGATCGTCATGAATAATTTAAAAATAGATTGAATGGTATGTATAAATGTGAGTCAACATGCAAAATTTCAAGTCTTCATAAATCCATTTGCTCAGTTTACCAAGCTCGAACTGTTTGTAGTTTGTGTGGTTTACACAAGTGTAAAAATGCCCTGGTGAATGTCATATCAAAATGTTTATTCCAGGCTATTGCTGGTATAAATGATGAGTCATGTTTCAAATTTCAAGCCTCTACCAATCCGTTTGATCGGTTTTCAAAAGGTTATATTGAGCCATCTTTTTCAGTTATCCGTACTTTTGTTGCCGCATCAATTAATGTAGCCATTTTCATGAGTGCATCATTTGCACCCAGTCAGGATTTTGGTTGAATTGAGAATTCTAAGTTTTAATATGTACTTCAAGGTACCTATATTTCAAATTTGAGGGTCTATGGAGGTCGTTTGATATTTTTGAGAAAGACATCATGTGTTGCCAAAACATTGACTTCATTAGGTCCGCAGTGTCGACAAAGCCAGTTGGTCATTTTTGAAAAATAATATCTCTTCGCTCGGGATTCGTCTTGAAAAACCGGTTTGTAGAGTTCATGCTTGTATATATAAGTACACACTTGTCAGATGACAAGGTCCAGAAAGGTGTTTTGACAGGTTTGAAAATTACGTCTTCGCGATTAAATGCAAAAATGTGACGTAAGTGTCTAAAAGTTGTAAAACTCAGTTCGATGATCCAAAAATGATGCCAATCTATTCCAGAGGTATGTTCAAGGTGTCTAAGGCATTTCAGAGGTCAGTTGCATGAAAACGAAAAAAAATTTAGTCGGACCCACTTTGGGGCCCGACCTGGCTCATGGTTGTGCCGTATTATTTTATTGGTGACTTTGTTCACTGAGAGATTTTCAAAAAATCTAAATATGGATTGTAATCATGAGGCATGTCATAAGAGTTCAAGATGCTATTATGAACTTCAGGCAATTTCAAATTGGCAAGTTTAGAGCCAAATCCTCCTTCAGCGACAGAGAAGAGACATTAAAAATGCAAATGTACTTGGTAGCCGTGGTGTTGAGAAGACCATTTAAAATTTTTAAACCAAATTTATTGGCATGTGAAAAGTCATTAAACCTTTCAACTAGATGTAATTTGGGAGGTTGAAAGCCAAATTCCACAACCTTGCCAACATTTGCCTTGCTGTGTGTAATGTCTGGGAGTGCAATTTAAAACTTCAGCCAATGCAATCAGCAGGTGTATCTCCAACATTTCCCCTTTGATGATGCAAATGGTAAAGGCATGTTTTCCAGGCATAAATCCAATTCCAAAAACAATGCAAAGTCTCCCTACACAAATGAGAAAGGGGCAAATCAGAAACAATTAGGAGAAAATCGCAATTGGCTGGAGGAGAGGCAAATGAAAAGCATAGAATATTTTCAATACAAATGAAATTTGGCAGCCAAGCCAAACTTCCTCCCTGCTGTGGTGCGTGGTGGTTGAACAGACATTTCAAATTTTAAAACAAATGCAAACCAATCTTGTTTTCTCCCTACTGTGGATGGATGTTGGGAGGCATTAAGTTTCAGAATGCAAATTGGCAGTGGTAAAGCCAACCTCCCCCTCTACATGGTATTTGAGTAGGTCACGTGAGCAATAGAAACCTCAACCAAATACAAATGCTGGAGCATGCAAATTGGCATGTGTAATACCAGCAACTAAACCCCCCCAATTTGGCGTTGAAAAGGCCAAGTAAAGAAAATATGCATTGGCTGGTGTAAAGCCATTAAGTTCTTTGCAAAATGCGTTGGAGGGGAAGATAAGAGATTAATGAAGTTTTTAGCAAAATGCCATTAGAAGTCTTAGAAAGCTTCACAAAATGCAGTCCCACGCAAAAGACTTTAGTCCCACATTAGCTGGGCGATGCAGATTTTTGGTATTGTGTAGGGGAAAAAGTGACACTAAGCAAACATGCCCTAATCTCACTTTCAATCACACACTTGTGGAATACGAAAGACCCTAGAGGTATCACACAATTGGCTACTTCTTTTTGTAGAAGAGAGAGACACGGGCTACCTGTTAGGATTTCTATTCCTTTGTTGCAAATGATGGATAAAATGATGCAAGTTCAACTACTAGCCCTAGAGTGCAAGTATGAACTAGTAACAAGATTGCAAGATTGAGATTAAGTGATGAAAAGCTGTAAACACAAGGATAAAAGGAGAATGCAGATGTGTACATGGGGTTAAAATCTGAGTGGAAATGTTCGAGAAGGGGGCGCGGGCGCCACTGTCCTGATTCTGCACCTAAAACTGTTGTTTTGCAACCTGAAAAGCTGTCAGAAAAATGCTGAAACTGCTGTCTGACAGAAGGACCAAGGCGCCCAGCACCCCTGTCCCAGGGACCAAGGCGCCCAGCGCCCCTGTCCTGGCAGGACCAGGGTGCCCCACGCCCCTGTTCTGGTCTTTTTCTCTGCAATTTGGTGTGAAGTTCAGTCTCCGTCTGCTTCCGTCCGATCTCCAACTTGCGGCGTCGTCTGAATCCCGAAACCTACACTTATATCTGAAAAGGTATGGTGGGCGGCTATATAGGGTTTTACCTTAGTCAAACCCCCGCTTTGGTGATTTCCACCTCCACGAATAGCCAAGTTGTATTGTAAAAGTAGTGTGTGTGTGTAGACCTTGTGTGTGTGTAAGATCCTAAAATGCAAGTAAGCAAACTAGAGCAACCTAGAAAGTAAACCCTAATTGCTTGTACATGATAATGTAAATGCTCCAAATCAAGATGCAAAGTGATCTAAAGCATGAATACAAATGATATAATGAAGCTTATGCAAAGACATGAAAACAACATGAAATCATACCCAACCCCAAGGGAGGGGTACAAGCCAATCTTTAGTCGGTGATCCCTTATTGTTCTTCAATGCCTTCAAAGCCCTAAATGGATGAATGAAATTGATAGATGCTTGATGGATGGATGTTGAATGTTGTTGAAGTCTTCAAAGATCTGCTCTTTCGCTGCATAGAAGGCCCTTGAAACCAAAAATCTCATCCTTTCAAATGAAGAAAGAGAGCTCTTATATATGAAACCCTAGGTCTTAATTTCAACTTTTGGCCGACCTAGAGATTGAATCTCCCACCAATTTCTTGGGGTTAAGCTTTATTTTATGATTGGATCGCGCTCCTAAAATTTCGGGAAAAATGTCCAGGACCATGTGCACGCCGGGCGCCATGGTCCCGACAACTTTTCACCAAATTTTCAGTGCCGTCGGATATGATGATTTTAGAGAGAATCCCGAAGTTACAGGTGATTTCGAGATGTTTTGACCCCCGAAATCAAGCCCCCAAGTGTCAAAATAGGACCTAATTAGGGTTTTAGATTAAATGATATATTGGAAGAATAAAATGAAAGGGGCACACTTTAATGAAAAGGGCCCAACTTTATGATATGGGAGATGATAAAATAGAACCCTAGACCTAATTAATTTAATTAATTAAGTGCTAAAGGGGAAATGCAATCCAAATGCAAAATGCGCCAAGGCGGGTGCTAAACTAGGTGTGAAATTGTACCACCCTAGCAAGTGCGTACAATTTACGACGCTACATTTAGCCCCCACTTTAGCGGTCATATGAACACTACGTGCATATGCAAGCTAAAGTACAGAAAAGTAAACATTATTTGAAAAAGGATATATCCATAAGTCTGTCGAACGAAGCCCCCAGCTGTATCTGCAGTACATAGTTAGGAACCGCACCCTACAAAGAACACGTTAGATCACAAAATCACCTAATGATTACTAAGGAAGGTGATGAAAATTTGAGGGTAGCTATATGCCCCCCCTGTTTCGGCTTGCTAATTTTAGTGAGTTGAAACAGGGTATCATGTTTACCACTTCGAATTATTAAAGAATATTGATGACAAATGCTCACAAGAAGATTTGATATGAGATCAAAAACTAATGGAGAATCATTTGGTAAGAAAGAGGACCAAATCTCAATTGCAACACAACAAAGAGTGTGAGGATTTGAGAGTTCTCTAACACAAGATGAAGGATGTGAATGGAAACAAAATGCAAAGAGAAGAAAAGATAAGATAGTTGAAAAGGGATATCTTGTAGTATGTGTAAAGGAGATCCTTATAGGAGAAGAGATCTTTGTACAAAAGACACCTATCCCCGAGAGGAATTGTCTTAGACAAATATAACATCTTCTAGAATAAGACAAAGAAGAGAATAAGAATGCAATATTTCCTTCTTTTGCGAGGTGAGAATGATTCTTAATGAAGGATGATGCTCTTTTTAACCCAATTGGGAGAGTGAATTCATTATGGATGTATTTTACCAAGTGCAAAAGAGGTTGTAGTCAAGGACTTACACCTCTTGTAAGAGAGAATCCTTGAACAAACAACAACAAATGCATACAAGGAATAACATCAAGTAATAAAGTTCACACCATCCACGAAAATAGGAAAAAGTGGATCCTTAGATAAAAATAAGAAAAGGTCATTGCCTGAGAAGGACTTACACAATCTTCCAGGGAGATATTTAGACATAAGCAAATTGCAAGACATTAGTGTATGTAAAATGCTCCTCACAAGAAGTGGGTAGGATAAGAGAGAGAATACACATCTTCTCCCATATCTAGGAAAAGAGGATTCTAAAGAAAAGATGATCAATATCTCCACACTATTACCCCCAAAGGGAAATTTTAACCATAAAAAGAAGAGATGTATGAAATTACTCTTGTCCCCATAGGAACAAGAGATAACATAGAAAACTAGGCTATTATGTTGCTTCAAAAATATGATTGCACTTGAAATTGTACCATCATGAATGACAATGAGCCCCCAGTAAATGAGCTACCAATGTCACATAATGATGAGCAACATAATAGCCATTAATGTTATTTAAAGACATGATAGATTGAATGAGGTATTTGAATATGACATGCTGAATGCTCAACTATAAGTGAGATCAAAAACATGTATAAAATGATAAAAATTGAAGAAGAAAAGTCACAAGACATCTTAGAAGAGGGATGAATGTAATTTATTAGAGCCTTATCCTTGGAGGAAAGGACTTTATTATGAATAGGAGATAAAGATTCATAAGTGGATTTAGAAATTTGAGGGGAGTCATAAAGAGATTTGTTCATCGCCAATATTTCCTTATGAGGGGAATGAGAGTTGATAGAAGTAGAAGATGATTTAGTTGAAGTGAGATCATCATCACCACTAAATATAGCATTCACATTGAGAGATGGTCTTTTAGATGCTTTGGTGGGCTTAGAAAGATTATATCCAAGTCCAAATGAATATTCATGCATGTTATGTTCTAAAGGAACTTTAATTCCTTGTTCATTTGCACCACAACCATTTCCACTATAGCCACTCTTAGCCAAAATATGGAAACCACGACCATAACGATTAGCCATTTCAGAAAGAAAAGGTGGTTTTTCATAAGACAAAGAATCAAATTCTTCAGAATTAGAGGTGTGAGGGGAAGGAGTTTGAGAAGCGGCCACAAAATTATTGCTCATAGGTTCAGGTAAGACAGATTGATCTCTAGTTTCTTCCTTCTTTTTAACTTTAATCTCTCTAGGAGGAACCCTATACTCACCTACAAAGGTGGGATTAAAATCAAGAGATCCCCAATCGTCTTCTGTGAGAACCTTCTCAGGATCAAAAGCCTTTTCATGTGTAGATTCAAGTTGATAAGAATCTTCTTCAGGAACTTCAGACTCATCCAAATAATTTTGATTATCAGAGGGTGATGATTCATCCATAGGTATCTTGTTTAACGAGTCATCACTAGAAGAGGAAGGCTTAGAAGAACTCCCTTTGGAAGTAGATGTTTGCAAACAAGCTTGAAAATTAGTATCACCTATCAAGGTATATGTCTTTTTATTATAAATAAATTTAACTTGTCTATGCAATGTAGAGGGGACAGCTTACATACTATGAATCCAAGGTCTCCCTAATAACAAGTTGTATGTTAGATTTCCCGACATAACATGGATAGGAGTAGGCAAAGTAACAGGTCCCACTATGATGGGTAAGGTGATAATACCTAATGAAGACTTAGCCACATTATCAAAGCCTCGAATGGGATTAGAGTCAGGCTCAATAAGGGATGTATCCACATTCATCTTATGCAATAGATTAATGCTACACACATTAAGGCTAGAACCATTATCTACCAGTGTTCGTCTTATAGCAGTGTCATTTATGATAACCACAATCATCAAGGGATCATATTGATCTTGAATTTCACTAGTAGGCAATTCATCTTGAGTAAACACAATTTGAGCTTTAGGATTCATCACAGAGTTAACCAAAGATACTATATTACTAGATGTATTAGGTGGAGGAACATTCAAATCTTTCAAGGCATCTTGTAACATTCCATGATGAGCAGAAGAAGTTTGGATCAAATCCCAAAGGGATATCTTAGCAGGGGTAGCTTTAAGTTGTTCTATGAGATCATATTTCTTACCAAGAACTTGTGAAATACGTGGAGCTTGCGGAAGAATTGGTTGAGGATTAGGAAGAGACACTGGAGTAACAAGAGGAAGATTAGGCTGCCTATTATTTCTAGTATTATAAGTATGGGCAACCGCATGATAACTCTCTCTAGTTAGTTGCTTAGCATACTCATAAGGGCTCTTAGTAGAATAACCTCCTTGCACAGTAATAATAGGTTTCTTAGGAGTGCAAAAAGAATAATCAGCATAACCACCTTGGACCACTAAGATAGGCTTATTTGAAGGTTGAGAATTTTGAGAAGGACAGGCACCTTGGACAGTGAAGAGAGGTTTGTTAGGTGTTTCATTCACATGTATCAAATTAATTAAGGATGGTTTAGAGGAATGAACGAAAGTGTTGGAAAGATTATTGATAGTCTTCTCTTGCACTAAAATCTTATCACGGATTAAATCAATTCTAGGAGAGAGACAAGGGGTAGGCATTGATGTTCCAGTAGGAAAAGTAATACTAGGAAAGGTCATATCATCCTCTATCATCAAAGGATCTACATGGGGAATAAACTCTCTAGGAGAAGGATCAACATTACTCTCTAAAGTCCCACTTTTGAGAGGGAGATCTTTGAAAGAGATGTTAACCATCTTGCTTTGAACTAGGGTTTCCTTATGAGTAGAACCAAGTTGAGGAGGGGGAGATGCTTTATTTTTAGAGGGAGAATAATTGAGATTCAAGGAAGGTGAGAAACTATCAAGGGAGTTTTCAATCTTGATTTCATCCCCTTTGGCTAGGGTTCTCTCATGGGGAAGAGAATAATCTACACCTTCTTCTAATGGTTCATCCCAAATAGTGAGGTTGTTGAAAGGAGTGTTTGAAGTATTTTCAATTTCGGGAGAGGAGATAACATTGTTTATTAATTCCTCATCCTTAGGAGGGAGAGCATCAATAGATGTGTTAAACTCATCCTCTTTCCTCAAAATATGTTCAATATGATCTTTAGGGGAGGGAGAATTAAGGAAATTGCTTTTTATTTCATCTTCTTTCTCTAAGGGATGCTTATGAGCAAGACAAAATTTAGGAGAAGGGTAAGCATTTATCATTAATTCATCATCTCTAGTGGGAATTTTGTTGGAAAAAGAAATGCCATCACTAGGGAATGTAGGGATAATGTCATCTTCTTGCACAAAAGGATCCTCATGAAGGGAGTGTTTTTTAGGAGCCACAAAGTCATCAAGGGCATCATCCAACAAAGCATGATCATATATATTAAAAGGTTTATCTTTTGATTCAAAAGGAGATATCTCTTCATAGAGGGGATCATTGAAAACAACCATGTTACTAGATTTAGTGGAAGAGTTGATAGGAATGTACCCTTGAGAGGAATCATTCGACTTATCTTTCTCATCACAACGAAATGGCATAGTAACAATGTTTATGAGTTTTTGGTAAAATGAAGGTTTGGTATCTTTAGGTTTCAAAAACTCATCTAAAGCTTCATCTAACTCATAATCATCACAAATATGAACATCTTGCAAATAAAAATCTGACATTTTGAAATAAAGATTGCATAGAACTTAAACACACAATGCAAAGAAACCAAAACACACTCTTTCTTTTCCTTCCCTTTTACTTTTTCTTCTTTTTTTTTTTTTTTTTATGAAAATGAAACTTAAATGAAACACGCTAAATCTAGATTTAGATCTAACAAATGTAATGCAAGAGAAAGCAATAATAAGATTCACGTCGGGTTCACCAAAATGTGTAGGGGAAAAAGTGACACTAAGCAAACATGCCCTAATCTCACTTTCAATCACACACTTGTGGAATACGAAAGAGCCTAGAGGTATCACACAATTGGCTACTTCTTTTTGTAGAAGAGAGAGACACGGGCTACCTATTAGGATTTCTATTCCTTTGTTGCAAATGATGGATAAAATGATGCAAGTTCAACTACTAGCCCTAGAGTGCAAGTATGAACTAGTAACAAGATTGCAAGATTGAGATTAAGTGATGAAAAGCTGTAAACACAAGGATAAAAGGAGAATGCAGATGTGTACCTGGGGTTAAAATCTGAGTGGAAATGTTGGGGACGGCGGCGCGGGCGCCACTGTCCTGATTCTGCACCTGAAACTATTGTTTTGCAACCTGAAAAGCTGTCAGAAAAATGCTGAAACTGCTGTCTGACAGAAGGACCAGGGCGCCCAGTGCCCCTGTCCTGGCAGGACCAGGGCGCCCCACGCCCCTATCCTGGTCTTTTTCTCTGCAATTTGGTGTGAAGTTCAGTCTCCGTCTGCTTCCGTCGGATCTGCAACTTGCGGCGTCATCCGAATCCCGAAACCTGCACTTATATCTGAAAAGGTATGGTGGGTGGCTATATAGGGTTTTGCCTTAGTCAAACCCCCGCTTTCGTGATTTCCACCTCCACGAATAGCCAAGTTGTATTGTAAAAGTAGTGTGTGTGCAGACCTTGTGTGTGTGCAAGATCCTAAAATGCAAGTAAGCAAACTAGAGCAACCTAGAAAGTAAACCCTAATTGCTTGTACATGATAATGTAAATGCTCCAAATCAAGATGCAAAGTGATCTAAAGCATGAATACAAATGATATAATGAAGCTTATGCAAAGACATGAAAACAACATGAAATCATACCCAACCCCAAGGGAGGGGTACAAGCCAATCTTCAGTCGGTGATCCCTTATTGTTCTTCAATGCCTTCAAAGCCCTAAATGGATGAATGAAATTGATAGATGCTTGATGGATGGATGTTGAATGTTGTTGAAGTCTTCAAAGATCTACTATTTCGCTGCATAGAAGGCCCTTGAAACCAAAAATCTCATCCTTTCAAATGAAGAAAGAGAGCTCTTATATATGAAACCCTAGGTCTTAATTTCAACTTTTGTCCGACCTAGAGATTGAATCTCCCACCAATTTCTTGGGGTTAAGCTTTATTTTATGATTGGATCGCGCTCCTAAAATTTCGAGAAAAATGTCCGGGACCATGTGCACGCCAGGTGCCATGGTCCCAACAACTTTTCACCAAATTTTCAGGGCCATCGGATATGATGATTTTAGAGAGAATCCCAAAGTTACAGGTGATTTCAAGATGTTTTGACCCCCGAAATCAAGCCCCCGAGTGTCAAAATAGGACCTAATTAGGGTTTTAGATTAAATGATGTATTGGAAGAATAAAATGAAAGGGGCACACTTTAATGAAAAGGGCCCAACTTTATGATATGGGAGATGATAAAATAGAACCCTAGACCTAATTAATTTAATTAATTAAGTGCTAAAGGGGAAATGCAATGCAAAATGCAAAATGCGCCAAGGCGGGTGCTAAACTAGGTGTGAAATTGTACCACCCTAGCAAGTGCATACAATTTACGACGCTACAGGTATTTATAAGTACGGCTTCACACATTCATAGTGTCAAAGCCTTAAGGGATTTTGATGCAAGGTGCCTGATGGGCGCCTTAGGCAGACCCCACACACGTGGGCACAGATCCCAAGGTGACTGAGGATGTTGACTGAATGGCGACCAAGTGGACCACACGTAGGCACAAATCCCAAGGTGTGTGAAATTTTGCAGATAATGGGTGGCTTAACCGGTTAGCAGGTTCTGAGAAGATCGACGGTGCACGTGATTTCGCAAGCCGAAGATGCACACTGGTTAGCCATCGCAAAATGGCGAAAAGTAAAAGGCCAAAAATGAAGTGTTAAAGAGTGAGCAGATTTAGCGAGATCCGACGGTCGACGTGATTTCACGAAGGAAACATGCTTGAAGGTTAGCCATCGTGAAATGGCAAAAAATAGATTGCAATCTGGTTCCCGCTGAGGTGTCATTGACATGGCGCATAGGTTGGGGTGACATTTCGCATAGGTGGCCGACACATGGCGAAAGGTGAGGTGTCATCCCAGATGGCACCCAGTGGATCCCATCGATAAATCAGAGGCTGCCATGTGGTAGGACATCAAAGCAAAAAAACCAGGCAAAAAATTAAAGTTAAATATATAGTTGAGACTATATGAAAAAATGAAAACTTTAAATGATGTGCACATATCCAAGTTTAATTCGCCTAGAGGTCCATTTTTGCTCAAAATACTAAGTATTATATATTGTCGGAAAGCTCTCAAGATAAGGAATCCAATAAGGTAGTTAATTGTAACAAATTTGTGATATTTCAAGAGCATTTTCCATGGGAAAGAGAAAGAGATTGAAATTCAGTTAGAAAAAAAGGACACTTGGTAGTGTGTTATGGAGATCTGATCTTTCCCCCCTCTTCTTATTCTCAATTCTTCTCAATTGTAGGGGTTCCAAAAATTTGGAGAATGACTCCATATTTTCATGGTTTCCAATTCTGAGTTCTCTTCAAGATTGTACAGGGTAGGGCTTTTCTTTTAGTAATGGAGTTCAATTCTTTGCTATAGGTGTTCTTAGATGCAGGTTCTTGTGTATGTAAGGCATGCACAAATTCGTATAGAATTTGTCTCTAAAATGTAATCTCATTTTATTCAAATCTGATTCTTAAGGAGGATCAAGTTGGTCATGAGCAGCTGTGTTTGTGAGTGTAATGTTGGTTTGTAGGTAATCTTCAAGGAAGATTTTAAACTCTATGAGAAAACATTAATAAAATAGGGATTACGTTTCTGGATCTGATATTTTCTGTGGATGAGCTGAGTAATGCATTTATGCAAGGCATTAAATGCAGGAATACTTAAGAATTAAGATAGATCTGTAGTATAAGTTTTCATCAATAGTTTGATTTGTGACTCTGTTTCCCTTGGATAAGGCACTAATCCTACAATTAAGGGGATTCTCAAACCAATCAAAAATCCAATTAGAATATCTTTAGTTTATGTTATGTTTTGAAATGTTTCATCTATCTCATGCTCAAACATAGCTAAGTTTTATGTGTAGATCTAGTCTATCTATAGTAAACTACTTGTTATAGAGCCCTGGTGAGATCTATCTGTTTATGTTGATGCTGTCATAGGTGTGTAATAGGTTTAATTCTAAGCATCAAAGGTATACCCGCCTAGGTTTTGCAGAGCCTGAAGAGTAGAAGGATTTAGATCCTTTTCATGTTGTCCAAGCCCTGAGGTTCTTCATAGATTGAATTGGCTACTTCATAGATCAATTGCAGGTGTGCTTAGGTTAATCAATTTTGATGAACAAAAAAAATGGTGACTCTGCTGGGGACAGAGATGTAAGAATTTTGGCAAGTCAAATCCATGAGTTTGGCCATATCCATTTGAGGAAAGAGTCATAAAAGTGTTGTAAATCTGAAAGTGTTTTTAGATCTATTGTTATCTGCCTGGTAGTGTTGTATGAAGTCAAGAGTGTCTTCTTTGTGTCATGAGAATCAATTCATATCCAAGTGTTGAAAGTCTGCTATCTTTTTATCTTTGTGTAAGTCCAGATCTGTTCATGTTCTGTAATGATTTTATAAATTCTCACAGCAGTGAGTGGTGACTCTGAAAGATCTCTGCACTAGTGTGCATTATTGTAAAAAATTTAAAGGATTTGGTGAGTTTTGTCATGCCCAAAATTTAGGGCAAAAACAGAACAAATTTTTTTTTTAAAACATACTAATTAATTAACAAGTCCACTCACACGACAAGCGTTATAGAAATTTCCATAATTAAATTCGAGCTAGTCCTGAGGTGAACCAAGCATCGATAGATTGTTAAATATTATTTGCGGAAAACTAACTGGTTTAATATTATCTCCACGAGATACCTAGTCCTTGGGTTTATTAATTCAATCAAGCTAAAGGAATAGGAGAGAGAAAAATTAATTTAATCTCCAATATGACTATAAAGTCTAATCAACCATTTTTTTTTATTTCTCTTTATTACTTGCTTCAAATTATAACCAGAATTATATAAATATAAATATATATATATATATATATATATATATATATACATATATATATATATATATACATATATATATATATATATACATATATATATATTTATAATTAAATACTTCATCCAAATTATGACCAAAATTTATATATATATATATATATATATAGATACATATATTTTAAATATTTTGATTCTAATTCAAAAGCACATTAACTTTCTAAATATTAATCCATATTTCCCCAACCCTAATTAGGGTTCTATTTTCTCATATTATAATATCAAACCTAATTATCATATTATTTTTAAAATCCATTTGCCCTAGCCCCACCCGGGCTAGGGTTTAACCCATATCTTTTTAACAGAAAATTTTATGCTGGGCCGAAGACCCCAAGGTGGCCATGTTTATTTTTTTGTGCAGGTTTCGGATGTTGGAGGCGGGAAGAGCCGTGGCGCCACTGTGTGGGCGCACAGTGGGCGCCGCGGCACCACTGTGTGTCCACACAGTGGGCGCCGCTAGCGGCTCCCCACTGTGTGGCCACACAGTGGCGGCCGCGGCCATCCACTGTGTGTCCACACAGTGGGAGCCGAAGTGGCTCCACTGTGTGTGCACATAGTGGGCGCCGCACGGCCCTCACTATGCGTACACACAGTGGGGTCCGCATGGACCCAAAAAAACATTTCCCCATTTTTAAAAAAAATTTAATATTATTTTTTTTTTTTAAATATATTATATATAAATATATATATATATATATATATATATATATATTTATATATATGTATATATATATATATATATATATATTTATATAAAATTTATAATCATAGTTTAAAAAGGGTGAAATTATTCCAATAAATACATTTTTTTTTTAAAAAGATTTACATGCAACAATCTTAAATTAATATACAAAGGAAAAGCAATATATGTTAATTCAAATATATATATATATATATATATATATATATATATATATATAGACTTAAGTTTCCTTTTTTAATTATTTGTTTCTAATTGCTGAGAGGAATGAAGCAAATTCAATTGTTAAGCTTTTTAACCAACACTAATTAGAAATACAATCTAGAAAAACTTTTCAGGAAAAACAATATACTTCTCCTTAATAAATATATTCATTGATTTTTCAACTAATTAAGCAATAACTTAAAGCATTCTTTTTTTTTTAATACATAAGATTTTTCAGTAAAATAAATTCGTATTTTGCCACAAGTAAAATATAGATAAAATTTAAATGAAATCTATTCTTTTTCTCCATAATACAAAGAGGCTTTTGCATGCAACTCAAAATAACTTTTCTTTTACTACAAATCAGAAGTAGAAATAAAACAAGCTTTTCTTCTTACAACTCAAAGATATTCTGCAAATTGTACTGGATGTTTCTTTGTTTAACCACAACAATAACCCCAAGTCAAATTTCAAGAATTGCATCTTGCCTCTCATTTCTAAGAATGAGGGCTTGCTTCTATAATAACTTTAAACAATTATTTGCAAATGAAATAAAGTATCTTCAACAATAATCTTCTGTATCTTTTCATGTTTCCTATTCTCTTTCTCCTGACTTTCCTGCATAATAGAAAAACACAAAAATGACCACGGAGTGCTCACCTCCCAGCCTAGGCTAACTGGTAGCCACCCCCGAGCTCGAAGAACCAAATCCTAGATGGGTAACAAACAGGCAAACACATAGAAAGCATTGCATACAGATTTTCCAGACACATTCCCAACTTGGCTTTCACAGCACCACACTTTGGTGATGAACATTTTCAAAGGGTGGTAGTGGACCAATTCCCTGAGGAGAACTGCAAGTATGAATTAAACAAGAAGCCACCTCATGGCACAATAATAATATCAAGAATCTCAACCCCTTATTCCTTATGCCCCCCAAAGGCATTCTAGCCTTATATCCCTCCTTATGACCCCCATTGCACAAACAGGCCATGCAGCAAGGGTCACACAAAGATCCCTTGTGATCGCTCTCAAAGAGAGTCTCTCACTCGAGGGTTGTCACTGCTACCACCCTCAAGATCCTCTTCTCTCCCAAGAGTAAGAGATCTTGAGAAAACTCCCAAAACACAACAATTCATAAAGCAAAAATACCAAAAGATTTTCTAACACAAACTTTCAAGAACACAGATTTCTTACACCACAACTTCCAGACATAAACAAGAAGAAGACATTAAAAGGAATAACTGAAACCAACCTTAATCTGCCCAAAGGTATTTTGATATTTGATGAAGAGCTGCCCAATCCACCAATCTTTTTCCTTCTACCCTTAATCAATTTTTCTATTCCATAGCATTATTTTCTTTTCAAATTTGCTTCTGTCTCCAAAAATGGAGAGTGGGTGATTACCCTTCAATTCTCAAAAATCTTGCTTAAGAAGCTCACTCTCAAAGTTCTCACAGGTTTCTAAAAACCAAAAAGGAAAGAAAGCAAAAATGCAAAAAGACTCTCATTCCAAAAGGAAAAATCTTGATTAGATTTAACTTCTAATCTTCAATTTTCGCTCAACTCAAAAAAGCCAATTTTTAAAGCGTTAAAAAGATCATTATAAAGTAGAAACTTGCCTAAAATTACCCCTAACCCCTAGGTATACCTTATGGGCTTTAGGAAACCCTACTAAACTACCCCTAGGTGTTCATTTAACCCATTTTAAACCCCTCTGAAGTTTATTTTCGGGTCAAACATAAGTTGACCACCCCAAATATTATATTCCCAAAGTATTTATGACAACACTTTATTTTATTTAAGAAAACTAAAATTAAACACTTTCCCACCAAGAGACAAAATAAAACATTTAAATTTAAATCCACACATGTGTCAAGTGACACAAATAAAACACTTTTACAAAAATGAAACATGAAATTGTCTCTTGTGGTTTTTTACACAATAAAATTAAATAACACTTAACACTCATGCAGCATATACTGTTACGAATAAAATACAACACAAACGGGGTGTTGTCTCTCCAAATAGACAAACCCTGGCTTACGAACATACATAAGTCTAGGTTTGATTCTCCATAATTTCCATGGTCACATGGTAAATTTCCTGCGCATCTCAATTTACACATTAGTACTTTCAAATATCCACATATAATGTAATTCAAAGGAATAACAATACACATCATCACTTGCATACAACTTTCATCTGCACAGATTAAGTACATCTTTTATCAAGCAAATTCACATAAGCAATTTCATCCCAATTCACATAACTTAACCATACATCATAATTCTATATTCATAGTAAAGTCCTGCAATTTCAATAATGGCATACCTCCTCTCAAATTTATCCTATTCTAGGATCATCTAGAGTTCTGTATCAATAAAGCATATAAATGAAGCATCCACATTCATAAATGTTACCCAATCACATAATCATACAAGTTCTTCATCCAGACATAGCTGACATACGTTAAATCAAGATTATCCAATCAATGGGTCCTTTAGGATTTCAACTTCATAACACATCAAAAGTACACCACTAGGTGTGATAACTCTATAACTTGGTTCAATTATCTTTCTCAAAAACCTATTTGCCTAACACAGTCCATTCTATTGAATTATAAAGCATTTATTAATAGGTCAAATAGGGTCAACTAAGTAAATCAAAGCTTGGTTTGGGGAAGGCCTTACAAGTTTGTAGCAAAGAGATAACAAAGGCTTGGAGTTTTGAGTTTGAAGGTCTCAGTCAAGGAAAAATGAAGTGAACAACAACAACATTAATTTTCTCTAGGTATTCCTCAAGGTATTCATGGAATTATATGTTCCTTATAAGGTGAAACAGTCACCATAGAAAGGAAAATAAATCTGCACTTTACATACTTCATGTTTTTAAAAAAAAATCCAGTTAAGTGATGGGAGAAGTGTGTATGGTTGTGAAAAATTATGATTGCATATGTTTTGAAAAGAGTTTATGAAACAGTAAGATGCATGGTCATAATAATGGTTCAGTAGATATTTTAAAATTGATGGATCTAGATGTAGTTCCTAGATCTTCGAATCCTTTGTCAAATCTGAAAGAAATTGACAAAGAGATTGCAATATGTCTTCAAGAGATCCAAGATAAAGTTGTCTGGTTATTAAAAGGGAAAGTAGGGAAAAGAAAAGAAGAGTCATCATATGTTTTCTATGAAATATTTATAGCTGCATTGAATGAGCTTTCAACTGATGTTAGACCCCATGAGTCTGTTTTGATTGAGTTATTTTTAGAGCTCGATGAGCCCGATTCAGTTAATTGGTCTACAACCTTGAGAGAAGAAAGTGTCACATGTATCAAAGAATGGATGGATGAGATTGAGCTAAATAAATCTGAAAATGCACATAATATTGAGTATACCAATGCTGACAGTGAAATTGGTGAATACAAAAGTAATGGAGATGAATCTGTGAATAGGGATATCTCTTGTGATTTTGAAAATGATTCTTATGATTAGCATGATAGTACAAAATTTTGTTCTCAATATGAGGAGGATGAAAATATAGATTGTAACTATCTAGAGTTTTCAGATTTGAATAGTATGAATGACAGTATTGTTAAGTTCAATCCACAAGATGTTTGCAACCCCAGTTATGAAACTATGTTGCAACATATAGAAGCACTTTATGAGCAGTATGATAAAGGCTATGATGCGGATGCGAGTTGTTGTAATGATGAAATGAATGTGTATAGAAACATGAACATTGCTGATTTAATACCTTTATTAGATTGGGACAATGTTTACAGCTCAGAGGATGAAGCCAAGGAAAATGGAAATGAAGAAGGTTCACTAAGTAGTGAACAAATTTCAAAGCTCCTAGCTTCTGATTTTTAGAGGTATGCATCCAAAAATGTGCCCAATCTCTCACGCCCAGCCAGTACCTATTTAGATATTGATGATGTTTTTGAGGGTGTGAAGTATGATACATATGCTATTGATTCTTTCTCTATTTTTTATTTGAGTGATTGGAAAGATGAAGATGCATATATGCTTGATAGGTGTGATAATGTAGATTCATATGTTGATATGAACTCAGATTTTGGTATGCATTGTATGGAACATGTTGTTAAAGAGATTGACAGATTTGAAGTAGTTTTTTCAGATTTGCAAGTGGGAAATGAACTATTGATAAGTGATAATCATGTGTTTTTACTTGTGCAAAGTGCTGATAGAAATTGTGATCAGCAAGACGAATTGTAGTCATGTTATGAGGAAGTTTTCCTCTCTAGTTCACAAGCCATTATTGTGGAAGAGTGTTCATCATTTGAGCAAACTAGCAATAGAGATGTGCCTGATGTTTTCAACTTTCAGAATAAGTTAGGCCACTTTTCATTTCAGCTGGGAAAGAATGGTAAAGAGTATGGCACTCTTATGTCACCTAGTGATCAACCCTTTCAGCATTTGTTTGGTTTTCAAGGATTTTATGATTATGAACGTGCTACTGATTATGTTTTATGTGATCAGTTGATTAGAAATGGAAGTGTGATTGATCAAGAAGATGTGAATGAAATTCCAGTTGACCTCCAGTTTGTGGAAATGAAAGTCATGTGTTCGATAGAGGTAAGAATTGATTTCAGTTTTTTAATGGCCCGGGGCCATTTATAAGTTGTATTTTTTGTACAGTTGCTTTGCTTCAGTTGTGTGGTTTTCAATAAAGTGCCCTGTTGTTTGGGTAGAATAAGGAAGCCCCGTTTTTGAGAAGAGAAGAGATAAGATCCATTTTTGGGTGGTCTGCTTAACCATAGATATTTGGATTCTTGTATTGATCTTGCAATCAACCATCCCCAGTCAGAGCCACTATTGGGACTCATTAAAATTGAGTCAAGTTTTGAGCCCCATTTCAAAATTTTGATATTGCATTTTCAGGAAGGCACCTAATCTCATTCAGGTGGCCTAGTTAGAGAGGGGGCAAAATGGAGCCGGTTGATTTTCAAAGGGTAAGGCTCAGGAAACTTGTTGTACACATTTCATTTGACCTATGCAGTGATGTGCAACTTTTAGAATTCAGTTTAGATCAATTTATCAAGTACCCATTTCAAGGGGTGAGTTGAAAGTGCATTTTAGGCTCAAATTCATATTTTACTAAGTAGCCTACTTTCAGTACTTATATCTTTTTACCTATTGATCATCATGAATAATTTCAAAATGGATTGAATTTTATGTATAAAGTCAGCATGCAAAATTTCAAGTCTTCATGAATCCGTTTGCTCAGTTTACCAAGCTCGAATTGTTTGTAGTTTGTGGTTTACACAAGTGTAAAAATGCCCCGGTGAATGTCATATCAAAATGTTTATTTCGGGCTATTGTTGGTATAAATGATGAGTCATGTTTTAAATTTCAAGCCTCTGCCAATTTGTTTGATCGGTTTTCAAAGGGGTCTATTGAGCCATCTTTTTCAGTTATCCATACTTTTGTTGCCGCATCAGTTAATGTAGCCATTTTCATGAGCGCATAATTTGCACCCAGTCAAGATTTTGGTCAAATTGAGAATTCTAAGTTTTAATATGTACTTAAAGGTACGTATGTTTCAAATTTGAGGGTCTACAGAGGTTTTTTGATATTTTTGAGAAAGGCATCATGTGTTGCCAGAACATTGACTTCATCAGGTCTGCAGTGTCGACAAAGCCAGTTGGTCATTTTTGACAATTAATATCTCTTCGCTCGGTATTCATCTTGAAAAACCAGTTGGTAGAGTTCATGCTTGTATATCAGAGTACATGCCTGTCAGATGGTGAGGTCCAGAAAGGTGTTTTGACAGGTTTGAAAATTACGTCTTCGCGATTAAATGCGAAAATGTGGCGTAAGTGCCTAAAAGTTGTAAAACTCAGTTCGATGATCCGAAAATGATGCCGATTGATTCTAGAGGTAAGTTCAAGGTGTCTAAGGCATTTCACAAGTCAGTTGCATGAAAATGAAAAATATTTTAGTTGGACTTGCTTTGGGGCCCAACCTGGCTCATGCCTATGCCATATTATTTTATTGGCGACTTTGTTCACTGAGAGATTTTCAGAATATCTAAATATGGATTGTAATCATGAGGCATGTCATAAGAGTTCAAGATGCTATTATGAACTTCAGGCAATTTCAAATTGGCGAGTTTAGAGCCAAATCCTCCTTCAGCGACAGAGAAGAGACATTAAAAATGCAAATGTACTTGGCAGTCGTGGTGTTGAGAAGACCATTTAAAAGTTTTAAACCAAATGCATTGGCATGTGAAAAGTCATTAAACCTTTCAACCAAATGTAATTTGGGAGGTTGAAAGCCAAATTCCACAACCTTGCCAGCATTCTCCTTGTTGTGTGTGATGTCTGGGAGTGCAATTTAAAACTTCAGCCAATGCAATCAGCAGGTGTATCTCCAACATTTCCCCTTTGATGATGCAAATGGAAAAGGTGTGTTTGCCAAGCATAAATCCAATTCCAAAAACAATGCAAAGTCTCCCTGCACAAATGAGAAAGGGGCAATTCAGAAACAATTAGGAGCAAATAGAAATTGGCTGGAGGAGAGGCAAATGAAAAGCATAGAAATATTTTCAATACAAATGAAATTTGGCAGCCAATCCAAACTTCCTCCTTGCTGTGGCGCGTGGTGGTTGAACAGACATTTCAAATTTTAAAACAAATGCAAACCAATCTTGTTTCCTCCCTGCTGTGCATGGATGTTGGGAGGCATTAAGTTTCAGAATGCAGATTGGCAGTGGTAAAGCCAACCTCCCCCTCTACATGGTATTTGAGTAGGTCACGTGAGCAATAGAAACCCCAACCAAATACAAATGTTGGAGCATGCAAATAAACTTCAAATAAATTGCAAATTGGCATGTGTAATACCAGCAACTAAACCCCCCCAATTTGGCGTTGAAAAGGCCAAGTAAAGAAAATATGCATTGGCTAGTGTAAAGCCATTAAGTTCTTTGCAAAATGCATTGGAGGGGCAGATATGAGATTAATGAAGTTTTCAGCAAAATGCCATTAAAAGTCTCAGAAAGCTTCACAAAATGCAGTCCCAGGCAAAAGACTTTAGTCCCACATTGGTTGGGCGATACACGTTTTTGGTATTTATAAGTAAGGCTTCACACATTCATAGTGTCAAAGCCTTAAGGGCTTTTGATGCAAGGTGCTTGATGGGTGCCCAAGGCAGACCCCACGCGCGTGGGCACAGATCCCAAGGCGATCAAGGAGGCTGACTAAGTGGCAACCAAGTGGACCACATGCAGGAACGGATCCCGAGGTGGGTGAAATTTTGTAGACAAAGGGCGACTTAACCGGTGAGAAGGTTCTAAGCAGATCAATGGTGTGTGTGATTTCACAAGCCGAAGATGCAGACTGGTTAGCCATCGCGAAATGGCGAAAAGCAGAAAGCCAAAAATGAAGTGCTAAAGAGTGAGCAGATTCAGCAAGATCTGACGGTCGGCGTGATTTCTCGAAGGAAAGGTTCTCAAAGGTTAGCTATCGTAAAATGGCGAAAGATAGATTGCAGTCCGGGTCTGGCGGAGGTGTCGGTGACGTGGCACATAGGTGGCGGTGATGTGGTGCACAGGTGGCTGACACATGGCAAAAGGTGAGGTGTCATCCCAGATGGCACCCAATGGATCCCATCGACAAATCAGAGGCTGCCATGTGGCAAGACATCAAAGCAAAAAATCATGCGAAAAATTAAAGTTAAATATATAGTTGAGACTATATGAAAAAATGAAAAATTTAAATGATGTGCACATATCCAGGTTTAATTCACCCAGAGGTCCAGTTTTACTCAAAATACTAAGTATTATACGTTGCCGGAAAGCTCTTGAGACAAGGAATCCAATAAGGTAGTTAATTTTAACAAATTTGTGATATTGTGAGAGAAGTTTCCATGGGAAAGAGAAAGGGATTGAAATTCAGTTAGAAAAAAGGACACTTGGCAGTGTGTTATGGAGATCTGATCTTTCCCTCCTCTTCTTATTCCCAATTTTTCTCAATTGTAGGGGTTACAGAAATTTGGAGAATGACTCCATATTTTTCATGTTTTCCAATTCTGAGTTCTCTTCAAGATTGTACAGGGCAGGGCTTTTCTTTTAGTAATGGAGTTCAATTCTTTACTATAGGTGTTCTTAGTTGTAGGTTCTTGTGTATGTAAGGCATGCATAAATTCGTACAGAATTTGTCTCTGAAATGTAATCTCATTTTATTCAAATCTGATTCTTAAGGAGGATCAAGTTGGTCATGAGCAGCTGTGTTTGTGAGTGTAATGTTGGTTTGTAGGTAATCTTCAAGGAAGATTTTAAACTCTGTGAGCAAACATTAATAAAATAGGGATTACGTTTCTGGATTTGATATTTTCTGTGGATGAGCTGAGTAATGCATTTATGCAAGGCATTAAATGCAGGAATACTTAAGAATTAAGATAGATCTGTAGTATAAGTTTTCATCTATAGTTTGATTTTTGACTCTGTTGCCCTTGGATAAGGCACTAATCCTGCAATTAAGGGGATTCTCAAACCAATCAAAAATCCAATTAGAATATCTTTAGTTTATGTTATGTTTTGAAATGTTTCATCTATCTCATGCTCAAACATAGCTAAGTTTTATGTGTAGATCTATCCTATCTATAGTAAACTACTTGTTATAGAGCCCTAGTGAGATCTATCTGTTTATGTTGATGTTGTCATAGGTGTGTAATAGGTTTAATTCTAAGCATCAAAGGTATACCCACCTAGGTTTTGTAGAGCCTAAAGAGTAGAAGGATTTAGATCCTTGTCATGTTTTCCAAGCCCTGAGGTTCTTCATAGATTGAATTGGCTACTTCATAGATCAATTATAGGTGTGCTTGGGTTAATCAGCTTTGATGAACAATATAATAATTTGATGATGTTTTTAGAAACACATCATGTTGGACTGCCCATAAGATGACCTCAAATCCCACAAAGGCCTTGGCATTATCTAATATGATTGTGGAAGGGGCTCCAAATTTGGTTGCAATCCCCTCAAGGAATTGAACCATTGAATTCTCGATTGCATCCTTTAAAGCAACAGCGTTTGTCCACCTTGTGAAATAGTCTGCGGCAGCCAAAATCCACTTGTGGCCTATACATGACATTGGATTTATAGGGCCAATGAAATCAATCCCCCATTGTGCAAAGGGCTGATCAGTTGAAATGGGATGAAGAGGAAGGGTAGCTAACCCTTTCTTACTTGCAAAAAGTGCACATTATTTGCATTGTCTAACCCATTTGTGAGCATCATTAAATAGAGAAGGCTTATAATAGCCTACTCTCATGATCTTAATAGCTATAGTTCTTGTTGAGAAATGGCCACCAAATGGCCCATTATGGAATTCCTCTAATAGCTTGCCGGTCTGATCTCCATGGATGGACCTCAACAAGACACCATCCACTAAGGCATAGGGTATGGAATGCAATCTGAGATACCTTCTCTTGATTCTATCAAAGTGAAAAGGGTATCTACCATCCTTTAAGAAGGTAGACATAACTTCCAACCAACTGGTTTGTGCATCTCCCTGGTTATCAATCTATTTTTCTTCCTACAGCAAGAGGGAGGTCTCTGAGTCTTTCTCAAGAGATGAATTGAACTGCTCATAGAGTCCTCTTCCCCTCACTATCCTGGTAATTTTGATGTCAAGGTCATACTCCATGAGCTTAGTGATCCATCCAACTCTCTTCTTGCCCATATCCTTGTTGAGAAGAAAATCCTTAACATTAGCATGGGGCTAGGAGTTGAATCCTGTTGTTTGAGAGCATGTGTTTGAACCTTTTTAGTGCCCTCACAATTGTGATGACTTGTTTTTCCACATAGTTGTACTGGAGTTCATAGTCCTTTATACCTTCATTGAAAAAAGATATGGGTTGCTCCAAATTATCCTGATTTAAATATGTTAGGATGACAAATATACTTGATTCTCCTCCCAAGGTGTAAAGGATGAAATCCTTCTCATAATTTGGAATTACTAGAGTAGGATCCTAAGCAATGGCCCATTTGATATGATCAAATCCCTCCTTCCCCTCCTTAGTCCATTTGAAGGGAAAATACTTCTTTAACATGGCTATGAGAAGCTTGACCAAAGCTGCAAGGTTTGGGATAAACCTTCTGACAAAGTTGATTCTTCCAAGGAAGCTTTCAGGTCCTTTCTTATGATGTGGAAGTGGAAGAGACACAATGGATTCCACTCTCTTTGGGTCTATGGCTAGACCATCTTTGGATACAATGTGTCCAAGTATTTTTCCCTGATTAGTGGAAAATAAACACTTGTTGGGGTTCAAGGACACACCATATTCCCTGTACTTTTTGAAAACTTACTCAAGATGAGAAAAGTTGTATGCCACATGCTTGGAGTATACAATAATATGATCGGGATATAGTAGTACAAATTTTTCTAATACTCCCTTAAAATCCATATCCAAGGCTCTTTGAAAAGTTTCACCTACATTTGTTAGTCCAAAAGGCATCTTACAGTAGGTATAAGTGCCCCATTTAGTAGTGAATGCAGTCTTGTATTGGTCAGATTCTTGGACTAAGATTTGGTTATAACCTGAGAGCCATCCAAGAATGAAAATCTTTCAAAGCCACTAACTTTGGCTAAAATTTGTTCCACGGAAGGGAGGGGATAATGATCTTTAAGGGAGGCTCCGTTGAGGTTCCTAAAATCTACACATAGTCTGATTTCCCCATTCTTCTTCCTAACTAGAACAAGATTGGATACCCAAGAAGAATGCTTAATTGGAAAAATAATGCTAGATTCTATAGCTTGGATAGTTCTCTCCTCATAAAAAGGCTCAATTTTGGGATTTATAGGCCTTTTATTTTGTCTAATTGGTTTAGAATTAGGATCTAACTCTATGGTATGTTGAGCTAGACTAGGATCAAACCCTTTTAGATCCTCATAGGTAAAAGAAAAAATATCATTATACTCTTGACAGAGATTAACAAAAGTATTTTGATCAGATCGGAACATACCTTCCCCAAATTGAGAGCATTTCCTTCTACCATGGCTATTGATTTGTAGTCTCCTTTCTTGGTGGCCAAGTTCATTGCTCTCCCTTTTTTTTTATCATCATGGTTGAAGATCCCCTCCAAGGTGATCATCCCCTTGGGAAACTTGTTAGAACTGAGCTGCATGATTTGATCTCCATACTAGTCTTGTAGCATGCCCTTCTTCTTATGGGAGAACTGTGCCTCATCTTGTAGGAAGTTCACAATCTACTAGTTAGAATCAAATACCTGCCAATTCACTTGGTTATCAGGCACTGTACGTCTCACCACAAGTTTGGTCTGTTGTTCTTTCTTTGCTACAATATGAGATGGAATGTCATGTTGGGCACCTACTGCTGCTAGTCTATCAACATATTTATTTTTATTTCTAGGAACACTAGAAATATTGAAGGCCTTAAATCCCTCAATTAGGTCCCATGCTCTATGATTGTAGGACTTGAGAAGGTTGTTCTTGGTGGTATTATGAGCTCTGACCTATTTTATGACCAACTCACTATCTCCATGCACCTTCAAAGATTTGATCCCTCTCCTCTGTGCTATTTGGAGACCAAAAATCAAAGCTTCATACTCAGCTTCATTATTAGTGCAACTAAACTGAATTCTGAAAGAAAATAAATATTTCTCCCCCTTGGCAGAGATCAACAATACATCGGCCTCTGCACCATTTTTGCTCCTTAAACCATCAAAGCACATGTCCCATGTCCCCTACATATTATTTTCCTCCTTTGAAAGATTTGGAATGGGAGTGTCTTCTTCATGTAAACAATATGTACCCAGACCGGTATCATTTAACTCATCAATGAGGTCAAACTGAAATGCATTTGCCCACTCATCAAGTAGGCAGTCGGGAACCTTATCTAGCTGAGTTGCAGGCTCTCTTACTAAAATTTCTTCTTTCTCCTCATGGAGAGTACAATTCATGTTGATAGGACTTGGGGTATAGGGCTCTATATGATCACTGGCAATAGGTTCAACCCTAATGGTTACTTTGGTACCATATTTTTTCCTAAACAACATGTGTGACCAATCAGAAGATAGGTAGCCAGCTATCTTAGCAGTGAATTCCCTAGATAAACAAATGGAAAAATAAGGAGGGAGGTCAATCATTGAGATGTCTTGCAACACACTACAACCCAGATAGACATGCAAGGTTAGATTTAAATCTTTAATGACTCTCACAGTCTGAATTGATGTGCCATCAAGTTGCACCACCCCTCTTGTTATAGGTTCATACTTGATACTTAGGCAGTTAGCTATCCCATTTGGTATAAATGAACTACTAGCCCCACTATCTATCATGCAATTATGAACAAGTATATATCCTATGATTAATAACAGATAAAAAGGGGGAGGCTTACTGATTTTCTTTGAACTCTCTACATCCAAGGGTTGCACCAAGCTTGTGGAAGTTGAAGAACTACAACCCTGACTGGTACCTTCTGCAACACCCATCCCCTTTAGGGCTTCCTGAAGTAGGTCTCTTTGAGATGGGATAGCCAGAGCATCCCAAATTGGTACATTGAGGCTATCCCTCTTCATCTATTCAATATTGTTAAAGTGGATGGAAGCCTTAGCAGGGACCTTCATGGTGACTAGGTTTGATTTTGGTGTGATAGGAACCCTAGGTGGCTCTCCCTCCTTAAAATTTTGTGTCAAGGCTCACTCTTTCTTGGAGCAGTCACCTTATCAGATGACTTTAGTATTGAATATTGTAGGATAGGTTGTGAATCTTGAGATATAGATGGAGTCTGATTTTCTATTGTAGAATTAACACTAGGATCTATGGCCCTACCTTTTGATCTTGTGTTGTAGGCCACACTATCCCCAATTGTCTGATTCATGCCACAAAAATTAGCCTCCTACCAATTCATGAAAGTTGTATCTCCTTATGGGTGACTGGGACAATCAAAAAATTGTTGTTTCCCCGATGTTGTTGGCTCCTCTTGTGCTACTAAGGATTGAGAAAACTCACCATTCTGACATGAGGCCTGACTATGTGGTTGATTGCATGGGACACACCAATTTTTCTCCTGAGCAAGATTGTTTTGAATTGGAACTATAGCCTTTGAGGTGCTTGTAGCTATGGGA
Organism: Cryptomeria japonica; assembly: GCF_030272615.1. Lineage (NCBI taxonomy): Eukaryota > Viridiplantae > Streptophyta > Pinopsida > Cupressales > Cupressaceae > Cryptomeria > Cryptomeria japonica. The sequence goes on along the minus strand of NC_081408.1, from coordinate 617,260,782 downwards.
TTCACATTGTTCAAGGGCCTAGCATTGTTCCACTGGTTCTGCCCTTGAAAATTAGGCCTGTGTTGTTGATAGTTCTAGTTTTGGGGTTGATAAGGCTTGTTGTTAGCTTGTGGTAATTGTCTCTTGACTGAGACCAATTCGTTTCCATATCCTTGCAGTTGTTGGCTCATTTTTTGCATTGAAGCCTCCATAGTAGCCCTGAACTCTTGGATTTTAGAAACTGGGGGGGGTGCAGGCATGAGAAAATGGCTTGAAAGCGTCGTTGGTATTGGTGCTAAAATAGGCTAGTGGAGGAGCCTCTGGAAATAAGGGCATTGGAGGCCTAGGAAACAACTTTCTTGCTTGTATTAAGGAATTTTCTACCCTTATAGAAGTTTCATAAGATAATGGGAGATTATTTCCCCCCATAGATTGGATCATAGCTACAATATCATTGTTTAAAGCCTTAAGAAAATATAGAAAAGCATGATTTGAGGAAGGCTTTATCAATGATGGGATCCTATCCCATGGTTTTTGGAATCTATAATTGAAATCAACCATGAACTCATGGGGTGCTCTTTTTATTGTGGTCAACTACTCCATAAGTGATAAATGGTCACTTTTTTCCTCAAAATGTTTGCATAGCTTCTCCCCTAACTCATCCCAATTGTGAATGGAATTAGGAACTATTCCTCTATACCATTGAAGGGCCTTTCCTTTGAATGAGGAACCAAGAATCCTTACTGCAACATCATCTTCAATGAGATTAAACACTATGTAGATGCTTGATACATCTTGGATATGTTATTTAGGAGAGGTAAATGTTTCTCTAGTAAAAATAGTATAGCCTTCAAGGTTTCTACTGGAATGTCATTCTTTTGAGTTAGGACTAAGCGACTACCACCATTGAAAGTGACAAAGGTATGTTCTCTTGGGACCACCATTGCGAATAGGGGTCTGTTAATATGGATGGTAGGGTCTCTAGATTGAGAAGGTATGATAAAAGGAGGGGTAGACTGAAACCTTAAGGGTGTAGGTGGTTCTCCTTGAGTTCCCCTTGTAAGTGACAACAAAAGGATACCTCTAGTTCTTCTAGAATTTGAATATGAAAGTTTAGAGTATTGGAAATTACCTCTAGAATATGCTCTAGTGTGTATTCTTGGCATTTAAGTGGTGGCTGGTCCTCGCCAAGAGTTTGAGTTTGTTTAGCAAAGTCGTCAAGTTATTGATTGATTGCCTTCAAAGGCTGAATTGTTCAGGAAAATCACTGAATCCTCACCAAGTATGTTGAAATTATGTCCCACCGGGCATGCCAAAAACTATTGTCACAAAAAATTTCACCCTTGATGACCCAAGATACCTTGATCATCAACCTTGTGAAATGTTGAATCAACTTCTCAAGTGTGGGACTTTGCATTGTTGTGAGGTTGAGTCTCTAGAGAAGGTCAATTTCCTCTTCAATTTGAAATGTAGAGTGTTGGACCAGCCCAACACTTGGTAAAAATAATCTATTGATTCTCAGGAAAAGGGAGAGAGAGAGAAGGGAATACATGAAAGAAGGGAAAAGGGGTTTGCACCAAGACTGAAATATATGATGATCTCCCCTGCCTATGACTGCACAGAACATCAATAAAAATACCCTAGGTATGCATTGATTTCTATCATAATTGTCACCTAAGTGCAAGTGAAGCTCAAAATCAATGAAACGAAGAGAGGGACTGAGTTCAGTTCATAGTCGACATCCACGGAGGGATCAACACAAACACTTACAACTAAAGAAAATAAAGAAGAATTCATTCATACAAAGAGGTAAAATATTACACATATTGTAAGAACTGAAATCAGGCAAAACAAGTTAATTTTATTCATGAGAAGGCAAGGAAAATTTAACAAGTGCAGAGAAACATGAAGAGTTCTGCAGAAGAAAAAGAAGGAGAAGATTCAAACAATATGTTACAATTTTGCCTTTATAGTTCAAGCATAACTGAGATGGTTACAACTAATGAAAACCCTAACCCTAACCAAGGTTAGGTTACAAATATCTGAGGGGGGAGAAGATCAGATTGAAATATCTGATAATGTGCTAGAACACCCTCAAGAAGACATCCCTCAACCTAGAAAAGAGCAAAACCACTCCTTGGTGAATTAATCCATGTTGACAAGCATGGTCGAGCACACTTGCAGGAACAAAAAGTTTTTGTATTGCATTGAAAAGGCATGGTGGCATCTGAAATCATCCTGCAGTGGTCACCTCTGGAGCTATGGTGTTTAAATTTGGTGGTTGGAGCAAGATCAAGTATGAAAAGGGCACTGAATAAGAAGAGAACTTCCTCGACCATCGGGTCGACAACCACCCTCCTAAAAAATCATTCAAAACCCAATGGTCATCATGAATTGAAACATCTGTCATCGATCTAAGAGATTCACGCAAAGATGGATGCATAAAATCTCTCCATGCAAGCACCTAGCAGGCCCAATGTAAGATTAAAACATGACCATCAGATCAGGCCTTTATAAAAATCCGACGGTTGCAGATGTCTGACATGGCACCTCGGGTCCACGTCTCACTGGCTGTGTTTGACTGCCGACTGCACTGAGTTCTTATCTTGCGAGATAAGCCCTTCACTTTGTTCTACTTTTCTTTGCTTATCCGTGACCCTTCTTCACTATCTATTCAACCTTGTGGGATAAGTCATCTTCATTTCTGCCTTTGTTTCCTTATCCCGTGGCCCTCTTTGAGCCTTCGCTTTACCCCATGGGATAAACATTTGTCTCTTTTTCTCCTTCGCTTCTTATCCCATAGGCTTCCACTGATGTCTTTATAACCTCATGTGATAAGGGGAAAGCCTATCTTTTCCCTTGACAAGCTTATCCCATTGCATCTTTGGTGCATCTGTTTTATCCCATGGGATAAGAGAGAATCCTTCTTGCCTTCGATGTTTCTTATCCCGCGGGGTCTGTTGCATTTGAAAATCCTATGAATGGTAAGAGGAAAGGGGACACTGGCCTGCTAACGACCAGGATCCCTCCAGCCTGTTGAACTTAAGTGAGTTGATCGGCTGACCCGGTCAACTCAGAGAAAGAACTGGAGGCCACTTGCCTCACTTTTCTTTGTTATTTTTCTTATCTCATGCAATCTCTACTGTCTCCATTTATCTTCGCAGTATAAGCGCTCTTAGATTTATCTTGACTTTCTTATCTCATGTTACCTTATCCCATGAGACATCCTTGTTGAGGTTGGCACAAAAATTGCAAACAACAACCCAAGTCAGTGTACCCATCTGTAGTGAATGATTTGTTGATATCAGAAGTTAGATTGGAGATTGGATTAAGTCCGACAAGCTTAGTTCAAAGCATCTGACAGTGTGATATTTTTGGTTAAGATTTTCTTTTCTAGTTAATATTTTGTGTTTCACATCAAAGGGAAGCTAGCTTCATGTCTCAGATACCTTATTCCATAATTTTAGCCTATGGTGATGATTGGTGTGCGAGCCAAAAGATCTGATATATTGGTTTTTGGTTTGATAGTGCAATATGACTGACTAGCATGATAAATCTTTGTGCGGATTTGATGGTGCAATTTTCATAATTTTTTTTTGTGATCAAGGATGTTTAGCTAATATATGTGGTAGTGTGTGTTCAATTGTTTTGGTCCGCATTAGCATTTGAGTTCAAATTTTACCGCTAGTTTGTACGCATTTGAATAAAGTGTTAATGTTCTTGAGCCAACATGTGGCCGATATGATTTCTTGTTGTGGATATACAAGGGTGATTATTTTGATTATTTTGGACATGTGGAAGGTGTTAGTGATCGATTGTGTGCAGTTTCACATGCATAGGTTAGAGATTGGTGCTCTAAATTATAGTAGAACAGTGTAATAGAGAAGTGAGATGAAGTGTATGAAATTCATGTATTGTGCTTAACCAAAACTATAATTTGGCATTTATATATGTTGTTCATCAGTTCAAATAATCTGTAATATTTGTATCTAAGTTGCAGGCAGTGAGCCTCTCTCTCTTTTGAGCAGTGAGCTCTAAGCAGTGTGCCTGAATGCATGTGCATTTCCTAATTGTAATATTTATGTATCAGCATAAAATAGTTAGTAAGGTTAGTCAATAAATAAACAAACCAAAACCATTTCAAGCATGATATCAAGAAAGATTTGAAATTAAATCATAATGAAAGACAAACAATCAATCAATAAAATATAATCATGAAGCTCCCATTGCAAGTAACTCTTCCTTGTTCTCCTTATCTCCATGAACTTTTCTAGCTCCAAAGTTGACTAATGGAGAGTGGGAGAGAGATAGAGTTGTGTGGAATGCTCTCAAACTATCATAACAACATAATGATGGATGTAGATATGATGGATCAAAATGGGAATTATTATTGTGCTATGATAAGTGGATAAAAATCCAACATGAGGATGCATAAAAAGTGGATGGATTGATAAGAGATGAGGGCTCAATTTATAGAGTTGTTGGCTTGGAAACCGATGGTTAAGATCAAAAGTTGATCAAGGGCTCAAATTTAAGGAGAGAGCAAGGTGTTCTCACACATGTGTGAGCATATCTTGGGAAGAACAACTATCATAGGGAAAAGGGGAAGATGTTCTACACATGTGTGAGAAAATCTTGGGAAGTCCAAGAGGTTGACAAGTGGAAACACTTGTGGAAGGGTGTAAGGGCTAGTGGAAGAGAGCTTATGACATACAGGCTAAAAGGGGAAAGTGTAGGGTGGCTCTATGGGGAAGAGAATCCTCACACATGTGTGAGAACCCATTGGTCAAAGGTGATGTGGATATGTTGAAGTGACTTGTGCATGCAAGTCCTTCAAGAATGGGTCACATGTGGAGTCACATGTGGGTTTTGGGTAGATGTGTAATATTTTTAATTTGAATAAATACTAACAAGGGTTAGGCCTTGGTTTAATTAGTTTAATGGGGGGATTAAAAGATAGGTTTGTAGTAATCATAGAATTATCTTAATTAATTATAAATTAATTTAGCTAATTGGGATTAAGAATAAATTTGGAATATTCCTTAAAGGTGAGCTTGATTTATTGAAATAAATCAACTTTAGGATAAAAGAGACATGTATAATTAATTAATAAATAAATTATATATGTGGAAGGGGAAAATTAATTAAATGTAACTTAATTAATTTTGGGGAATAATGGCTAACATGATTAATTAAATTAATCAAGGGATAAAGGTATACTTAATTAAATATAATTTAATCAATTTTATGTGTCTACATTTTGCCACTCTTTGATATAGCGTCATGAAGTGATTTTATGTAAAAGAAGAATAAAATATAGTGGATAGAAAAGGAAAAGGACTAGTGGCATGATGCCCTAGTCATTGGTGGGTTGAGGAAGGACAACAAGGAGGAAATGGTATGCCCCCTCGAGAGGACATGCGGGTTTCAAGAACACGGGTGTTCTCGCGAAATGGATAGGACTATAGGATGAAAGGAAAAAGGGGAGGGCGAGGGAAAGTGAATAAATTGAAGACCCTAAGGAAAAGGGGAAATGGAATGAAAGAGGATATGATAGGTTTAATAGGATGATTATGAGTGAAGATGATGGGATTGTTGTTATGTAATATGTAGAGAGAAATCCTAGGTTTGATTTTGAAAGGATTATCAACATCACTGATTATAGGAATCAGAATGTAATGAATATCCGATGCATGGACTAGAATTGTAGACAATAGGTTACCTCAATGTATGCAAGTGTACATGTCACTATGACTAAATATATGAGGTATATGAGTTGAATGGTATCCTCGTACATTCAAATCCTTTACGAGGATTCAATTGGAATATGCAGAAGATGGGATAGACAACTATATCAACATACTCAAAGTGAATGCAATACTTGTTGGATCAAACATGAGAAACCATCAAAAACATCATACGACAAAAACTATGCCCCAATGTAAACCAACTCAGACATACCAAGATATAGAAAGATCAAGGTAGCCATGAATAGGTATAGTCCTAGGACAAAAAATAGAATCAAAGAAAAAGGATCATTCAAGCAAACAACTCGTTTGGCCAACAAAAATCCCTTGCCAAGAGTAGGACATGGATTTGGATAGGATTACCAGATATGGGCAGGATGCAACTCAATGGGCATGATGATGGAATATATCAATGGAAGGCAATACATTATACTGATTGGGAGAGATGTTAGTCAAGAGGATCTCTACTTGGATTTGGTTAAGACATTGTGTATGTGTGTTTGGATTATGTATAAGTCTAGGTAAGCTCAGATTGAAGGGAAAGCTCATTGTACTAGGGGAAAGCTCGATGTAATGGGATAAAATATCAGTGGGATGGGATGGTCTATATTCACAGTTCAGACAAAGACTCATCATCTCCTGAAAGCAGGGGATTTGCAGGGTTGGGAGCAGGGCCAGCGGATAAATTTTCCTAATGAATATACAATCCACTGACGAGGTTTAAAGTTTTATGTGGTGGCATGGCTTGAAGAATGAAGGAGAAAAGAAAATGCAAGAAAGAAGGAGGGGAGGGATGGGCGGATTTTCAATGTGGGTGATCAAGACGGGGAGTCATCCTGCACAAATGCCCTTATTTGGCAAGTAAAGTTGTACAATCCTCATAATTTGAGAAGATTGGGGAACTACATGTCAGATTACTCCATTTAGGAAATATGGATATCGGGTTTTTGGGTGGGGGGGAAAGGGGTACGGTATAAAGAAGAATTTTCTCTCGAACACTATAAAAGTGGCCAAACCACGAGACTATAGGTGGGGAGATGTAGATTTTTTAAAAATCTCATCTCTAAAAAGCGTGTTTATCCAAGTAGACAATGGATCTAGCTTATTTACCTCGATGCTTGAAACTAGGTTTTCACCAAGGCACTTGCCCATAGTGCCACAAAGTGGTTTTCATTGATGGATGAATTGATTTTTCTTTTCTTTTTTTTCTTTTTTTTTGTATTTTTCTTGAGTTTTTTTTTTAACCTTATTTTTCAATTTATTTTATTATTTTTTATTTTTTTTGAGAGACTGGCGACCTCTGAGCACTAGGCATAGAATATTTTCAAGTACATAATGTTCATAGGCTCATCCAAGGGTTCACCTTTAAGAGTGGCCAATTTATAGGCACCCAATCCATACTTTGGAGTGATCACATATGGTCCAAGCCACTTAGGCTCAAAATTGCCTTTCTTTTCACGGTCATGTAGGTTTCTCTGGTTCTCCATAAGAACAAGAACACCAACATCAAATTCCCAGGTTCAGACCTTCTTGTTATAGCTCAACCGTAGCCGGTTTTGATATACCCAGAGGTGATTTAAGGCTTTGAGACACCTTTCATCTAGCAAATCAAGCTCTTGTAGCCTAGTGAATCTATAGTCCTCATCAGGGAGGATGATCTGCAACAAAACCCTTAGTGATGGGATCTCGATCTCAAGGGGTAGGACGGCTTTAGAATCAAAGACTAGGGAGTAAAGGGTGGCTCTTATGGGTGTGCAGATACTTGTGCAGTAGGCCCAGAGGACAGGATGGAGTTGCAAGTGCCAATCACGACCAATTGCATTGACTGTCTTCTTGAGGATTTTGATGAGGGTTTTATTTGAAGCCTCAACTTGACCATTACCTTGTGGGTAGTAGGGCATGGAGAAGTGGTGTTGAATGCCAAACTTCTGAAAAAGTCCCTTGACATCCTTATTTTTGAAAGGTTTTCCATTATTCGTGATGATTACCTTGGGGATTCCATATCGACAGATGGGGTGATTCAGAATAAACTTGGAAATTTGATTCCTAGTGGTGAAGGTGATGGGTATGGCCTCCACCCACTTGGTGAAGTATTCAGTGGCAATTATTATGAATTTGTGACCATTAGATGAAGCGGGTGGATTTTCCCAATGAGATCAAGCCCACACTGTGAGAAGGGCCAAGTTGTAATGAATGGCTATAGATCTTGAGATGGTGCATGAATCTTGTCATCATGTTTCCGGCAAGGGATACATTTCTTCACATAATGATATGTGTCTTCTTCCATGATTGGCCAATAGTACCCTGTGTGCAAGAGCTTTTTAGCCAATGTGAGACCGCTTGAGTGTGCCCCATAGATACCCTCATGCACTTTGCATAGTGCCCATTCAACCTCCTATTTGTCTAAACACTTTAGGAGGGTTCCATTGAAATGCCTTCGAGATAGGGTGTCTCCAAGGATGGTGTAACAGGCACAACAATGGATGAAGGTCTATTGTTGGGTTTTGGTGAGGTGGGGAGGGATGATTTTGTCACTCAGGTAGGTGAAGGTCTCTTGATACCAAGGGGAATTGGAACCAATGAGTACACACACCATTTCACACTCAGGGAGGTCGTATGTCAGGATAAGGAGCTACTCAACCAAAAACTCACATCTTTGACTATTTATCGACATTTACAGGAGGGAGCCAATTATAGCCATAGCATCCATAACTTTGTTATTTGTATGCGAGATCTCCTCAAATTGGTTCAGAATGTCATGAGATAGTTCAGTCTATATCCAGTGCAGGCATTAGATCCTCAACCATACTACGGTAAGGAAGAAGTTTTTCTATTACTCATCATTGAATTGCTTTATGACAAGTTGGGAATCACCATAAATCTACAATTCCAATATCTTCTATTGAATAGCCAAGCAGAGTCCAGTGATTAGTGCTTTGTATTCTGCTATATTGTTGTTGCATGAAAAGGCTATTTTTTATGAATTAGGGATATAATCTCCTTGAGGTGTGACCAGTGGAATGCTTGCCCCTGATCCATTCTGCATGAAAGATCCATCAAAGTATAATTGCCATTTGGATGATGTGATGACAATCATTATGGAATCATCAAGGAATTATGTGACAAGGGGATGATCCCCTTATAATGGAGTGTCAACCAGTTGATTTGTGATTACTTGTTCCTTGATTGATTTCCTGTCTAAATACTCAATGCCAAAATCACTTAAAAGCATGACCCATTTTGTGATTCTTCATGTGAGATCATCTTTTGATAGAAGATACTTCAAGGGGTCAATCTTCACAATCAATTTTTTCTTATTGTTGAGCATGTAGTGGAAGATATTTTGTGTCCTGAAGAAAAGTGTGAGGCATGCCCTTTCTACGAGGGTGTTGTTAAGTTCGTATCCCACTAAAGTTTGACTGATGTAGTAGATTGTGTGCTCTTTACCCTAATCATCTATTTGTGCCAATAATGCCCCCAGTGCCACTACGGTTGTTGATATGCTCTTTACCCTAATCATCTGTTTGTACCAATAAACCTTTTGATAGACTAAATCTTTCCTTGGAGACTGTGTAACTGCCTAAGAGTCTTCGAGGGAGGCATTTCCATAATAGCTTTCACCTTGGCAGGATCCACTTCTATGCCTATACGAGAAACTATGAAGCCAAGGAGTTTTCCAGATGTGTCGTCGAAGACACATTTCTTAGGGTTTAAGCGTAGCTTTTAATTTTCAAGTCTTTCAAAGATTTGCCTTAGGACTGGGATATATTGACCTCTTATCTTAGATTTCCCAAAGAGGTCATCAACACAATCTTCCATTATTTTATGTAGCAGATTAGGAAAGATTGTAGTCATTTCTCTTTGGTAGGTTGCTCATGTGTTCTTCATTCTAAAGGGCATGACTTGGTAACAAAAATTACCCCATGGTGTTGTGAATGCAGTCTTGTGTCAGTCTTCCTCTACAATCCTGATCTGGTTGTAGCAAGAAAATCTATCCATGAGGGAGAGAATCTCATGCTCGACTGTTGGGTCCATGATCATATCTATATTAGGTAGGAGGAAGTCATCTTTAGAGAATGCTTTGTTCAAGTCCCTAAAGTGTTGGAATACAATGAATCCAAGAACACTGAGAGGGGGGGGTGTGAATCAGTGTTCTGTCAATAACACAAGATTTTAACCTTTTATAACATAAACATATAAACCGGTAAATGAAGAAACATATAACATGAAGTAAATAAACCAGCAACATGAATAAACACCATAACACACTGAATTTATACGTGGAAAACCTCAAAGAGGAAAAACCACGATGGGATTTGTGACCCACAATATCAATTCACTGGCCATATGAAAGATATTACATAGCATGGGGGTCTGCACATGTAGGAAGGCACACTGCCTAGAGCACACTGCTCAAAACAAAATAGTCTCATTGACTACAAGCTTCTGCTGAGATAAAACAGTAATGGAGAACTCACAAAATGCATCTGTAATGCCAAAAAGAGTTCCGGTTAAAGATATGTTTTGTACCGGTTCATAAACCCTGAATCCTTATACCGGTATCTTCTTTCCTCCAAGAATGCTTTACAAACCATCTACTAATCATAGTATGATATTACATTTACATATAAATAACCTACATACATATCCTTCGCATCACACAGTTCTACTTTTTTTGTCCACATTCAAAATGACCTAACAGACTAACTTATATACCCTTTACAAACAATATGCCTTATGTTGGCTTACAATAAAAAATTGTTTCAATGTTGGTCCTATACAATAATTAAAAAATAATTTTACGAATAAAACCTTTCAGATCCCAAACCGATGTCGGCTTCACTGAAGTGTTGGATGTCGGTGTCGGTGATGACAGTGATTACTCCAATGCTGGTGTCCGTCGGTGTATGCCTCCAAATGCCAGTATATGCCTTCAATAGAATCTTGTTGTCATCAATGATAACATATGAGTCCAATGAGTGTCAATTTCCAACAATCTCCCCCTTTGGCATTGATGGCAACACTCATGTGAAAAATGGATTCCCTTTCAGTTCAACTAAAATATGAAAACATGCTCCCCCTGAGTTGATTGACTCTGTTTGCAATATACTCTGTCGGATATCCTCCCCCTAGGATTATATACATATACATATTTTTCACATAATATACACTCCCCCTTTGGCATCAATGCCAAAGACCGGTAAAATAATTAAAATAATAATTACAGATTACTTTACTGGAGCTTGACCAATCTCAAAATTTCCAGATAAGCTTTCTCTAGCAACTGTATATAGGTATCCTAGCTAGTTTTGAATGTTTCAAATATGGATACAAGTCCACTCAGTAAATATGCTAGTGTTTCTTTCTCAGTGACTTCTGACGGTGTGGGCTTCGCAAATGTATCCATACATTCCCTCTTATGTACACCAAGTGAATCCAATCTTGGACTCATCAAACCTCTAAGACTCTTTGCTCTCTGAATAATCTTGTCTTTCCTTTTCAAAAGAAAAAACTTGGCTCTCTAAGGTCAAACTTTTTCCATCAATGGAAGTTGTAAGTGAAGTTAGTCCATCAAAAGAATTAGCAATATTAGCAATCTTTTCATGTATTTCCTTTAACCTCAGATCTACATTTGCTATAAGAATCTCTATATTACAACAGACCCTGTAGATGTTAGTACACTATTTCAAAGAATTTTCAATGAGTACAAGTTTCTCTTCAACCTTCCTCTTGTCTGTCTCAATAATCTGGTCAAAAGCAATTTTTTTGGCCAGAGTAAATCTTTCAAGTGCTTTCTTATCGGAAATCTGCTGCAATGATTGAACATTTTTAGATACATGCTCTGTTAATGCCTTAAGCTTGTCGGAAGGGCTTGCTTCATTTTCAATCATACAATCAGGAATCAATCTATGCAAAATTGTTATTAACTGATCTATTATTCCTTTGTCTACAGATCCTTCCTTCATTATCTTCTGAGTAGCCATCATCATTAGCTCTGTGGGACTCATCTTTGTGATTGATTTCTTCTCAACTTGAGAAGTGTCGATTGCCAAAAGTTTTAATAGAGAATCAACTGTCGATATGGTACTGTGTGTCTTATCAGTTTCCTTTTTCTTATCCTCTCTCGGTGTATCCCTTTTCTCATCCTCTTTTGCACCAGTGGCTTTGCCACTTGGTGTAGTATCTATTAATTTTGGTGGAGTGTTATCCACAATATTATCTATATCCTGTAAATTATCTATATTACCTTTATCAGATTGTACAAATGTAGTCTCTGTCAGTTTAGTTTGTACACTCTCATCAGTTTTAGGTTTATCTATCGGTTCACTCAAAATTTGATGTGAACTTCCCAAAATTCCTTTCCATTTAGATTTGTCCGGAATGGTGGGAGTTGTTGCCTTAGCAAATTCTTCTTGAGAAGTGATAAAATCAAGATTCTTTTGGAAGAATTTAGCCCAACCATCACTGGTCTCATTTATTATCTCATTGACTCTACCCATCATTAAGCTTATTTGTCAGGTTTTGCTACTAAAGATTGTTCTATTTGCAACATCTATACATCTTTTCATTTCCTCGTTATTTATAGAACCACACATACTCAAAAGTTTAACTTCTTTAATCTCTATATCCCTCCTGATTGCATCTAATCTCCTTGCATCTAACTTATTATATAATGATAAAGGAATTTCTTTTAAAATCTCTACCAAAGCCTTCTTATACATATCTAAATATAATAAAATTGCTTCTTCTATTTTATTTTTCTCATCATCCTCTAAGTCTTTATAAAAAATTGACACATTTTTCAAGATTCCATATTTAGTTACCTCATCAATTAATTCTGCACAAGTCATTGGGGGGATGATGGTAACAATACCAGATTCAATTGCTTCATCTATCATACTATGTTTCTTCTTTCTAGGGGTTGCAGGAGCAGATGGAGCAGGTTGCATCTTCTTTGTTGGAGGTGTGGATGCAGTTGTTAACTTTCTTACTAGCTTCCTCCTTGGTTCCACCTTCTTCTCTTCTACCAGAGGCTTGTCAGCTTTCTTCCTCTGTACCCTTCTGAATGCAAGAGGTTGATTATCCTCTAGATCAGAGTCATAAGTGATAGAAGAAATGAAAGACTCGGGTCTCTTCACCTCAGGAGCACTTACTATTGCTGGTTGATCTACCAGTTTAGATCCAAAACCTAGTTTTGTATCTATCTTGTGAATTACATTCTAAACAAATGCAGACATTTTGTCTATCTTATTTTCCCTTATTTTCTTGTTGAAACCAATTTTTACCTCAAGATCCTTCTCCTTTGTAGTACCAAAGTGTTCATCCTTATCATCTAAAGGAGCATCAATCAACATTTTAACATATAGCTCCAAAATGGTGTCGTCTAATTCATACCCCAATTCAGTGACCCATATAGTTATACGTTCCACTGCTTCGATGAGTGTCTCATCTGTTTTTACCATGAAGCAAATATCAGTGGAGTATTTCTCCATATTGTGTTTGGAGATTCTTTCCCTTAGTCTCATGTTCCTAAAAAGTTTTGAAGTAGCCCCAAAGCTTCTCATCCCTGTTACTACCAAGACCAGTGATTGCATCTTTGATTTGCATACCTATCGGTATGTCATGAGCCCAACGTTTCTTTCCCAAACCTGGTAGCTCATTCATGAAGTACAACATTAAACAAACAATAAGATTGCCAAACCAAAAGGTTCCTTTCTTAACCCCTTTGATCTTGCCAAGATTTATCATTGATTCACTCCTTGACCATTCACACAAGTCATACTTTTCATTATTCTTTATCATTTGGTATGCAACATGGATACAGGAACTAGCAACATGGTTCAATTGACTTGATTGAGTTAGCTTGTTGCTGATGATCATGCTGGAAAATTTCACATCTGCATCTTTGATGGTGTTGACCCTCATTGATCTTCCATCATGGGTTGCATCAGTGAGCTTTTCAACTGTAATGTTGGAGATCTTCTTTCTTGGTTCCTGTCCAACTTTGGGTAAGTCGGTGACCGCCTAAATAGCTTCTTTGGTGATCATGTGAGGCCGGTATAGCCAGATGAATTCATTATGAACCCTCCTCATAACATATCTAATCACTTCATCCTTGAATTCTAGTATATACAGGATTCCAGTTAACCCTAGATCTTCAATTATTTAATATTATGGTTTGATTGTTTTGGAGATACCTAGTATCACACATTGATACATTACCTTGATTTCCTCAGTGCCTAAATCCTCCAAGGTGCAGTGAATATAGGCCCTGACATCTTCCACATAAATCACGCCATCGGGAACCCTAAAAAATGCACCAATAGAGTCTTCCTTCATAGCAATTTGGGGAAATTCCTTGAAAATAGATCTAAGCCTATCCTTAACCTCAACAACAGTTGGATTTGCAAGGAAAGTAGGAGCAGATGATGATCTGTATGCCATTTCAAAGAAATACCTGGAAAACAGTCGTTGGTTGAAGGGTTTTGATTACTTCTGGAAATTATTTGGAATGCCTTTTCTCGCTTTTAATCACCTATGATTCACCTTTGCTTTGCTCTGGTTTGCTTGAGTACTGGGTGAGTGAAAATGAGTCCATTTTCTCTTTTTATCAGTGAGTAAACCCTAATTCATCACTATCATAAATCCTTAGTGATGTACCCTACCGGATGTCAGTTTCACAGTTTTATGTTGGATAAACCTACATCAATGATCAATACCACTCTCCATATCTCTTCAAGGGAATATGCAATATTTGCAATGAATTTTCCAACTCAAGAGGTGTATGCCTCAGTTATTAGTTGAATTTCCTACCGATGCAGGAATGATCTGCTCTACTGATGGAGTTACAACTGCAGTTACCAGTGTAGTTGTATCTCCACTTGGTTCTTCAGATTTTCTAACCCATCTCTTGGTGTGATCTTGTTGTATTTCATTTACCTTTTGTTTTCCTTTCTCATTTTCTTTATCATTGCTAACCGGTGTTTACTTAGCAATATGACCTATTTTATTGCATGCATAACATGTAACATTGTTCTTTTGAAATTATTTGACATATCCAATGTCATTCCTTGACCTACATTGATTAGCCAAATGTCTAAACTTTTTGCATGCATGATATGTTGGTATTTTGGTATGGTTTTGTCATTGATGTCAACACCTACTGAAAACAAGCACTCTAGAGATCCAGCAACACTCACCAGCAAACAAGTAACTATTGCACAGTTAGTGGTATATGGTTCACCGACAGGATATAATGTTCATCGGTACCTGGAATGATATGGAAGACACTTGATAATGTCGAAGACAATGTGTGGACACTTTGTTTTGAAGAATTGATCATTGGTATATTCATATTTGCTTTTACTGGCAAATAGGTCTAGGGTTATCTAGGGTTACACTGACAGGTTTATCTTTTTCAAATAAGTATGGCACGCTATGGAGATGATTTATTATTGATGTAAATGCATTAAGACGACATGTTTAATCGGTTAATTGCATCGGATATTATATTGTATGTAAAATGTTTATTGTAATATCTTGTAGAGCCGACCTACTAAAATTGGTCTTAGGTTATGGTATAAATGTAAGATCTTATTTGTAAGATCAAGTGTGGAATGCGAAAAAGAATAGAGTGAAGGTATATGCAAGATTAAGCAGAGGTATACACGAAGACATCATTTGAAGGTGAAGCTAGGTTTTTGTAGAAGCATATCAACATTACACCGGTACTGAATCCAGCATATGAAGATGCTATTTTGTGCAGTACATTCTTATTGGATTTAACCATCCAACTGTAGTCATTGTGACTCCCATTTTGTCATTGAGCAGTGAGCTCTAGGCTGTTGGCCTTTCTGCATGTGCAGACCCCATTTATGTACACTTACTATCTGCAGTAGTATCATCTGATTGTGGGTAAGGTTTCCCATCGTGGTTTTTCACCTTACAGGATTTCCACGTACAAATATTGGTGTTATGTGTTGTGGATGACTTTATGTTTATGTTTCATGCATTAATCTTTACCGGTATAGCAATTTACTATTAACAATGTCTACCGGCATACTTAACTTGTTTACCAGTATTAAGCATCAAGTTGGTTAATTGGTTTTTGCTTTGAATTTATTAGACAACTGATTCAGCCCCCCCCCCCTCTCAATTGTCTCTGGGACCTAACAATTGGTATCAGATCCTAGTCCTCTTTTGCAGAAGTTTAACAACTTGAGGAGATCCAATGTCTACTAATTATTTCAGGAAGGACAGTCCTAAACTTGATGGAGCCAACTATGGGATATGGAAGATCAGGATGGAGACACATCTAAATTGCATTGGTAAAGACATCTGGGAAGTTACAAAGAATGGATATACTGCAGCTGTAGCCGGTCAGACTGCTCCAACTACCTTAGCTAAAGATGAAGAGAATGATTGCAAAGCAAGAGAAGCACTTTTGAGCGCATTATCAGATCAACAAATCATGGGATTATCAGATAGGTCTACTACTAAATCTATTTGGGATCATTTGGAAACACTAAATGAAGGAGATTCCACAGTCAAGATTGCAAAACTTGAAAGCTTTCGAGTCAGGTATGAACATCTAAAAATGGAAGAAGATGAAAGGATTTCTACTTTTATGGAAAGAGTAAATGAAATTATTTTGGGTATTAAATGTTGTGGAGGAACCCTGAGTGAGGATGAAATTGTTTCAAAAATCTTAAGAGGATTTCCATAGGCATATTAAATGAAGGTTACTGCTATAAATGAGTTAAGAACAATGCCTAATACATCAGTAACTAGGGATACATTGATTGGAAAACTTTCAGCCTTTGAAATTGAGGAATTTGGTCTTGTTGCTACTATAAATACTGATTTGGATTTTAAAGCATCAATATCATCTGCTCCATCATTTGACAAATCAGACTGGAGAGCCTTTTATGCAAGAGAACTTGAAGAAACCAGGAAGGAGAATGAAGAGCTTGAAGAACTTGAAGCACTATTTGCAAGAAAAATGCCAAAAGGTCTAGTTGGAAGTAAGTATGAAGGTAAAGCACCCTTTAAATATTTTAACTGCAATAAGATTGGTCATATCGCTTCAAGATGCCCTGATAGACATGCTAGACTAAGAGAAGAAGCTAGAAGAACATACAAGCCTAATCCTGAATATTAGAGATACAGATTTAAGAAGAACAAAGACAAATCATGTTACATTGCTGATGAAGGTGTGACTGATGATTCTGATGAGGATCCAGCAGACAATGGATAGGTTTTTGTTGCTATAAACGAGCATCAACTGGCACCTACTGCTCAACCGGTAGAACAAGCCCTAGTAGCTAAAGTTGAAGCAAAGGATGAATGGATCATTGACTCAGGATGTTCACATCACATGACTGGAGATAAAGGTAAATTCTTGAACTTTCAATAATACAATGGAGGTTTAGTAAGATTTGGAGATGACAAAGCTTGTTCAATCAAAGGTAAGGGTTCAATATCTCTTGATGGTAAGCATAACACTGACAATGTCTACTATGTTGAAGGATTAAAGCCAACAATCTTCCCCTTTGGTATTGATTAAAACTTTGAATTATGTGCATACACAAATGCAAATTGGGCAGGAGACATAGATTATAGAAAAAGAACCACCGACAAAGCATTTTTTCTTGGAAGCAAATTAATTTCTTAGCTGAGTAAGAAACAAAGTTGCACATCTTTATCAACAGCAGAATTAGAATATGTTGCAGCAGAAACTAACTATACATAGGTATTATGGCTTAAGCAAATGTTGAAGGACATAAAGGTAAAATGCAAGGAACATATAACTATCTATTGTGATAACACTGCAAAAATTGATATATCTAAGAATCTGGTACTACATTCTAAAACTAAACATATTTCTATCAAACCGAATTTTCTAAAGGAGAATGTTGAAGCAAAAGAAGTAAAACTGGTTTATGTAAATACTAAAGAGCAGATTGCAGATATTTTCACTAAACCTTTGCGTAAGGAGACTTTTGAATATCTTAGAGATTAGCTTGGAGTCATATCCCCACCGGTAGAGACTTAGACAGTTGATGTTTGTCATCAACCAACAAAACTAATAGAGAAATCTTTTACTCTGCCTTTTGATGAGGAGAGCTACTTCTCAGGGGGAGTAGTTGGTATTTTGTATTTGAACCTGGTTTTTGTATTGCTTTGGCATTTAATGTCAAAGGGGAGAGATTGATATGGAAAAACACATGTTACTCCTAGGGGAAAGATTGTTATTTTGGGAGAGATTGATTACTCTCTGTACCTGAATTTTGATCTCTGGTTTTGATCTTTTTTTGAGAGATTGTTGGTTTTTGGTATTTGGCATTTCTATTTTGGCATTTTGATGGTTTTTCCATCTTGTGTTGCCATGAATGCCAAAGGGGGAGATTGTTGGTATTTTGGACATGTTGATATGGTTTTGTCATTGATGTCAACACCTACTAACAACTTATCAACTCTGGCACTTGGAGAATTGACAATGTTCACCGGTAAGCAAAGTGACTTATGCACAGTCTCCAGTATCTGGTACACCAGCAGGATATATTGTTCACTGGTACTTGGAGTGATATGGAAAACACTTGGTTATGTCAAAGACATCGTTTGGACACTTGGTATCATCTGAAAATTCCACAGTAACTGAGGAACATCAGCAAACAAAGACACCCCAGTATGTAAGACTGAATCACTCTGAATATCAGATAATTGGAAACAATTTTAAAGGAGTTATGACAAGAGGAAGATTGGAAAATGAAGAGGTATGTCCTATTTCTCAAATTGAACCATCATCAGTTAATGAGGCATGTGAAGATAAATTTTGGATTAAAGCTATGGAAGAAGAATTAGAACAAATTGAGAAGAATAACACTTGGACATTAGTTCCCCGGCCTAGAGATAAAAATGTAATTGGAACCAAATGGGTATTCAAAAAGAAACTTAATGAAGATGGTAAGGTTATCTAAAATAAAGCAAGGCTAGTGTGTAAGGGATATTCTCAGAAAGAAGGAATTGATTACAATGAAACCTTTGCACCGGTAGCTAGAATTGAGGCAGTTAGATTATTTTTGGCTTTTGCAGCACATAAGAAATACAAAGTATATCAAATGGATATTAAATGTGCATTTTTGAATGGAGATCTTGAAGAAGAAGTTTACATTGAACAACCTAGTGGATTTTATTTGATAGATAACAAAGATATGGTTTGTAGGTTAAGAAAAGCTTTGTATGGATTGAAGCAAGCTCCAAGAGCTTGGTATGCAAGATTGGATAAGTATCTTTTGAAGATTAGTTTTTCTAAAGGTAATACAGATAGCAATTTATATTATAAAGTGACTAATGATGACATCTTGGTTATAGAAGTATTTATTGATGATATAATCTTTGGAGGAGAAGATGGATTATGTCAAGAATTTTCTATTAAAATGCAGCAAGAATTTGAAATGTTTATGATTGGAGAAATAAAATTCTTTTTAGGATTGCAGATTTCACAAACTCATAAAGGTATATTCTTGAGTCAATCCAAGTAATTAAAAGAGTTACTAAAGAAATTTGGGATGGAGAACTCTAAACTAGTAAGCACACCTATGACTACAAATGACAAACTATCACCAAGGGATGAATCTACACCTGTCAATCCAACTAGATACAAGTCTATGATAGGAGGTTTACTGTATTTGACACAAACTAGACCTGATATTATGAATGTAGTATGTATTGTTTCAATATTTCAGAGTAATCCTAGAGAAAATCATGAATCAGCAGTAAAAAGGATTTTCCGGTAGTTACAAGGCACTATAAATCTTGGATTATGGTATCCTAGAGATGAAAACTTTGAAGTATATGCATACACAGATGCAAATTGGGCAGGAGATGTGGATGATAGAAAAAGCACCACCAGTGGAGCATTCTTTCTTGCAAACAGACTAGTTTCTTGGTTGAGTAAGAAACAAAGTTGTACATCTTTATCGATAGCAGAATCAGAATATGTTACAGTAGCAACTAACTATACACAGGTACTATGGCTTAAGCAAATGTTGAACGACATAAAGGTAAAATGCAAGGAACCTATTACTATCTATTGTGATAACACTGCAACAATTGATATATCTAAGAATCCAGTATTACATTCTAAAACCAAACATGTTTCTATCAAACTGAATTTTCTAAGGGAAAATGTTGAAGCAAAGGAAATAAAACTAGTTTATGTGAATACTAAAGAGTAGATTGTAGATATCTTTACTAAACCTCTGCCTAAGGAGACTTTTGAATATCTCAGAGATTAGCTTGGGGTCATACCCCCACTGGTAGAGACTTAGGAAGTTGATGATTGTCATCAACTGGCAGAATTAACAGAGAAATATTTTACTCCACCTTTGATGGGAAGCTACTTCTCAGGGGCAGTAGTTGGTATACTAAATTGATTGGTATTTTGTATATGAACTTGGCTTGGTAAGAACTTTGGCATTTGATGTCAAAGGGGGAGAGATTGGTTATGGAAAAACACAAGGAAAACACATGTTTCTCCCACGGGGAGAGATTGTTGTTTGGGAGAGATTATTACTCTCTGTATCTGTATTTTGATTTCTGGTTATAATCTCTTTTCGGAGATTGTTGGTTTTTGGTATTTGGCATTTCTGTTTTGGCACTTTGATGGTTTTTCCATCTTGTGTTGCCATCAATGCCAAAGGGGGAGATTGTTGGTATTTTGGTATGGTTTTGACATGGATGTCAACACCTACTAAACACTTATCTACTCTGGCACTTTGGAGAATCAGCAACATTCACCAGCAAGCAAGTGACTTATGCACAGTCACCGGTATCTGGTACACCGGCAAGATATAATGATCACTGACACTTGGAATGATATGGAAAACACTTAGTTATGTTGAAGACATCATGTGGACACTTTGTCTTGGAGTTTTATTTATTGGTATATTAGCATTTGCATATTTGTTGTTACTGGCAAATAGGTCCAGGTTACACCGGCAGGTTTATCTTTTCCAGATCAGCATGGCACGCTATGGAGATGACTTATTATTGTTGTAAATACATTAAGCCGACATATTGAATCGGTTATTGTGTTGGGTATTAATTGATTTATAAATTAATTTTATTGTAATATCTTGTAGAGCCGACCTACTAAAATTGGTCTTAGGGTATGGTATAAATGTAAGATCTTATTTGTAAGATCGATTGTGTAATGGGAAAAAGGATTGTGTGAACGTATATGCAAGAATAAGCAGAGCTATACATGCTGACATTATTTGAAGATTGAAGGAGGTTTTTTGAGAAGATAATCAGAACTACACCGATACTGAATCCAGCATATGAAGATGCTATTTTGAGTAGTAAATTCTTATTGGATTTAACCATCCAACTGTAGTCAGTGTGACTCCCATTTTGTTATTAAGCAGTGAGCTCTAGGCACTTGGCCTTTCTGCATGTGCAGACCCCATTTGTATACACTTACTATCTGCACTAGTATCATCTGATTGTGGGTAAGGTTTCCCACCGTGGTTTTTCCCCTTACAGGGTTTCCACGTACAAATATTAGTGTTATGTGTTGTGGATGACTTTGTCTTTTTGTTTCATGCATTAATCCCTACGGGTACTGTAATTAACTACTAAAACTGTCTACTGGCATATTAGATTGGTTTACTAGTATTAAGCATTAAGTTGGTTAAGTTGTTTTTGGTTTGAATTTATTTAACAACTGATTCACCCCCCCCCTCTCAGTTGTCTCCGGGAACTAACAAAACTTCTTCCTCAACCTTTTGGCACGCCACACTCCACCTTCCAACTTGCACGTAGGGAGGATTTGGCTTTGCATTTGCCTTTGGAACTTTCTAAAGTCTTTTCAACTTTCTTTTACCTTGCATGAGGAAGAGAGGATAATTGTAGACATTGTTGAAATTTTAAAAACCCTTTAGCAACACCTTTGACCATGCAGGCCAAACACCACTCCACGCAAGAGGAAGATTGACTAGTGTGCAGCTGCTAATTTGCATTTGCTTTGTTTTATTGCCTCATCCTCCACCTTCTATGCCATCTTCTAACTGTAGTCTATCCAAAATTTATGTACTTCTTGTCACGCAGGGGAGGATGCTATTACACATGCTAAAGTTTATCCTTTTGTTATGGGAACAGAGCATATAAATTCTCAAGCAATTCAAATTCCTTCTTATATCTTCCCACAAGTAAAAGTGATGAAATTATTCATTATCACTTTCTATGGCTTCATGACTGCTCTAGTATTCCTCTTCATGTTCATCATTCATATGCAAAAATTATTTGTTTGAAAGATTAATGGCCTCTTTACACAGCCACTTCCACGCAGGACAAAGGAGAGATGTTGGCAACTACATTTACCAATTTGCATTCACTTGGTTTTTGATTTTCTGTGCTGGTTGCTACCACGTGGGAAGGGGAGGGTTTGGTTGAGATTCATTTGCTTGAGAGTTTCTACCTTCCCTCTCCTCCACCATCCATGCAGGGGGGCATTTTGCTATGGTTTAAAAATTCTACATTTCCAATTTCACTCACCACAGAAGACATTAACTTGCTTGGAGTTTAAATCCTCTCTTCAAACACGCACAGGAGGTTCATGCTTGCTAGATCTACATTGGCATTTGCAATTGCTAAAAGGTTTTGATGTGGCCTCTCCTCCACCACGCACAGGGATGTAGTTGTTGTGAGACCTCAGAAAACTCCATGCAAAACTTCACACCTGCCATTTGCTAAAAGGTTTTGATGTTTTATTGCCTTTTACCATGTGGGAGGGGAGAGCATGTGAGGGGGTTTGACTGACATTGAATTTGCCATTTGTTGAAGCTGCTAAAAGTCTTCTCAATTCCATGATAGAGAACAATTAATTACTGAAGACCTTCTCAAAGTGCCACCTTTAATAACGACGCATCCTTGAGTCTACATGAAGTCTCAGGCCCCTCCATATCTCCACTGCAGAGAATATTGAGTCGTTCCCTAGAAGAGTTTATTGATTCTTGATCTATACCATCTCGCTCCTCTATAGATTCAAAGACTCTAGAAGATAAGTCTAGAATGTATGGAGCCTTTGGAGGTGTAGGCAAAAAAACGTGGAGTCTGGTCTTTATATGAGAGCATATCATAGGGTTCAACCGAGAATATCTGATCATGTCTCGCTCAACTAAGAGATACAATAGCTGCATTGTATGGCCTATTGCTCATCAGCATCTTTCCATTCTCAACATTATGTAATGAAATGGTTCCATCAAAGCCTCTCAGTTATATGCCCACATAATGAAATGGAATCATTTCTTAATAAACCAATTTGCCAACAAAAACAATGCACAAGCATGAGCCAGGTCGGGCCCCAAAGTGGGTTAGACTAAAAAAAAAAGGTTTTCATGCAACTGACCTTTGTAATGCTTTAGGAACCTTAAACACACCTTTGGAAATGATCGACATCATTTTTGGATCATCAAACTGAGTTTTGCAACTTTCAGGCACTTACGCCACATTTTTGCATTTAATCGCAAAGACGTAATTTTCAAACCGATCAAAACACCTTTCTGGACCTCGACATCTGATAGGTGTGTACTCTACCAAACAGTTTCTCAAGATGAAACCCAAGTGAAGAGATATTAATTTTCAAAAATGACCAACTGGCTCTGTCGGCACTACGGACCTAATGAAGTCAATGCTCAGGCAACTCATGATGCCTTTCTTAAAAATATCAAATGACCTCCGTAGACCCTCAAATCTGAGACATAGGTACCTTGAAGTATATATCAAATTTTAGAACACTCAGTTCGACCAAAAGACTGACTGGGTGTGAATGGCGTGCTCATGAAAATAGCAACTTTAACTGATATGGCAATGAAAGTAAGGATCCCTGAAAAAGATGGCTCAAGAAACCCTTTTGAAAACAGATCAAACGGATTGGCAAGAGCTTGAAATTTGAAACGTAGCTTGTCATTTATACCAATAATAGCCCAGAAAAAACATTCTGACATGACACTCACTAAGGAAACTTTTACACTAATGCAAAACAAGGCTCTGACTAGAACCTGAAACAGGGACTTGTCAAAACATACAAATTGCAAACAGATCGAGGTTGGCAAACTGAGCAAATGGATTCATAAGGACTTGAAATTTTGCATGCTAACTCACATTTATGCATATAATTGAATCCATTTTGAAATTATTCATGAAAATTAACAGGGAAAAATATATAGGAGCTCAAAGTAGGCTACTCAATAAAATTTGCATATGTGCCTAAAATGCACTTTCAGCTCACCCCTTGAAATGGGTACCTGATAAACTTATCCAAACTGAATTCTGAAAGTTGCAACATAGTGCATAGGCCAAAAGAAAGGTTTACAACAATTTTCCAAGCCTTACCCTTTGAAAATAAATTGGCTCCATTTCAGCTTCTTTCTAACTAGGCCACCTAAATGAGATTAGGTGTCTTTCTGAAAATGCAATATCAAAATTTTGAAATGGGGCTCAAAACTTGACTCAAATTTAATGAGTCCCAACAAGGTACTTGCAGGTTATGTAAGAAAATGAGGTTGAAGATCATTGCAATAGCCCCGATAGCATGAAGTGAAGCTATATCTCAGGTGGTGTTGATGAAGACCTTAGTGACATGAGTGGGACCAGTTGCTGATCATGCAGGCTTGCATATATTTGGGCTAACCAGTTTATTTTATGGCAATATGATGTCATTGTATGGCATTGTGTGAATTTAGGATCATGTCATAAGCTATGGTGGATACAATGGAACTGAAGGATCATCAGATGATCATATATGCATAGCTCAACTAGTATATGGTGAATATTGGAGTCTCGGTATTGGACCTGACCGGTGATGAGAACCTAGGATGTATAACTCAGGGGGAGTTCAAGTGCTCATGATGCAAAGCTGGCATGCTTGAACTAATAAGGATATTCACTCCTCAAACTACAGATGATGAAAATTGCAGTAGGAATACCTAGGAGAATTTCATTGTCAGGGGTATCTACCTATCCTCTGGTTGGTTGTATTGGTAGTACAATCACATTTGATTCCTAAGTAAATTTGGATCAAATGGGAGGTGATGCAGGTTGACCGACATGTGAGTAGTGTTCACTGACATATCCCTCTGAAATTGAGTGTTTTAACAAATGGTACAGATTTTACATACTCAATTGGTGTCAGTTGATGGTTGAATCCCCCATCTCAAGTGTTGTGACTTGAGAAAATGTAATAGAATGTAACAATTGGTATCAGAATGTGACTTGAGGAACAACCAATAAAGAAAAAGGGGAGAAAGAATTATGTCAGTGACCGCTAAATACAGGGAGGAATGATCTCCTGATAGTGCCCTTTGTCATGATTGTAGCATACTGCATACTACATGTGTGATAATCCATGGATCACAGTAAGGGGGAGAAGGATTATGTAGTATGTCGGATACTACAAGAGTTTCCATCTATTGGCATTGCACACTCTAAGGGTAGTTAAAGGTGATTGAAGGTGTTGTCATTGATGGCAACCTTGCAATCTTATGGCACCGGCAGGCATCGGCACCAACAGACTCTACACTGGTAGATAGTTCACCGGCAGCAACAATAATGTTTACCAGCATCCTAGCCAATAGGATTTTGATTATTATATTTTGTATTTAATTATAATATATTTTTGTAAGCCAACATGGCATGTTGTAATAAGACTCATATATAAGTATGAGATCTTCTAGATCATTTGTGATACATACATGATAGAGGATAGATATGATGGATATGTAGAGTGAATATTAAGGCAGATTTTGTAGAAGGGTTTATGATTATTGTATGAGATTAAACCGGTACTGAACCTGGCATAGAAGATGCTTTTTGTAGTCGTACATTATATTGGATTTTCATAATTCATTTTGTAAGTCAGTGAGACTTGTTTTTGTAATTGAGCAGTGATCTCTAGGTAGTTGGCCTTCCTACATGTGCAGGCACGTCTTGTAAGTAATATCCATTCATTGGCCAGTGAGTGAATATTGTAGGTCCCAAATCCCACCGAGGTTTTTCCCACACCGGGTTTCCTCGTTAAACATCTTGTGTTATAGTGTGCTTTCTATGGTGTCTTTACTGTTCATATTTACTTCATTAATCCTTGTTTACCGGTACATTGTTTTGGAATGCAAAATACTTAATAAGGTCAAAAATTCTACAAACTGGTTAGATACTGATTCCCCCCCCCCCCCCCCTTAGTATCTTTGGGACTATCATCAATCCTAACAATTGGTATCAGAGCATGGTCCTCTATTTTCAAAAGCCTAACAGCTTGAGGAAGATTCTGACACCGGTACAGATGGAAAACTTGAGAAAGCAATTGGAAACAGCTCTTGCAGACTTTGATGCAGAAAAGTTGAAGAATATCAAACTTGGAGATGATCTAAGGACTACACATGAATTCATTCAAGGACTTTAGGAGAATCTCACTATTGCTAGAAACAAAAGAAGAGAACTTCATGAGATATACATAATGATGATGATGAAAAGGAAACTCTTAATGATCTTGTAAGCAAGATGAGACAAGAAAACATGACCTTGAGGAATGAAATGCAAGACATGACTATGAGATTTTGTAAAGACATTGAAGATAGAAAGAAGAATGAAGATGACTTGACTAGGAGACTCAATGATGTTAGAAATGAAAATCTAAGACTCAGTCATGAAAATGATATGTTAAAAACAGATCTGATTCACATGGAACATGATAAAATAGAACTTATGAGACAGAAGGAATTTTTGGAAAATGAGTTGGCTACTACAAATCAACATAAAGAGAAACTCAAGAAAAGTTTAGAAGAAATTGATGATATGCTAAAAAGTCAGAAACCCAATGGAGACACTAATGGACTTGGATTTGAAGTTGGTGAAAGTTCTGGTACTGCAAACAATCATGATCACAACAAACTGGTAAGACAACCTAATGCCTACAAATTTAGTGGGAAATGCTTTAACTATAACAAGTATGGTCATAGAGGAAATCAATGTAGATCTAGAAACTATCAGAACACTAATGCACTCACCGTTCAATGTTCCAAATGCAACAAAATTGGTCACAATTCATAAAATTGCAGAATGAATTTAAGATTTTATGTTTGTGGAAGATTTGGACATTTATCTAATCAATGCAGAACACAAACCGGAAAAGGATATGGAAAGGCTATTCAGAAAAACAATGTGACTTGTTATGCTTGTAACAAGATTAGACATATTGAAAATTTTTGTAGAAGCAAGACTTCACCAAAAAATAACAAAGGACCCAGTTTGAAAGGCAAAGAGAAGGTAGATGAGGTAAAGCAATAATTTTCAAAACAATGGATTAGAAAGAGAGATCACAATGTTGATGAGACTATTCCTTCACCGGTAGAACAGAGTATTACTCCACCGGCAGGAGATTCTTCATCCAACTGAAAAGTAACCCTTGAAGGTATTGCAACAAATTGAAAATCATGCAAGTTTACCCTCGGTTGATGGTGAGAAGATGAACTTCTTCTTTACAGGCAGATGTGTTAAGTTTCACTTAACCGATAGGCATTTATTGTGGATGTTGAAGGAAAAGACATTATAAATCGGTATTTTTCCCTTTTTCATTCACCGAGCATTCAAACTTTCAAAGAGCGCGAAAAACCCGAGCGAAGGTATCCATAGTGAGAAGTGAAGCAAGTTCTTTCAAGCATCCAAACCTATTAGGCAGATTAAGGTATTTATCAATGGCTTCCTCCTCTGCTCGAGAATTCATTGCAAACCCTACTATTATAGAAGTGATTAAACACCCTAGGCCCGTTTTCAAGATTATCCCCGAAGTAGCGAAACAGGATGATACCCTAGGTGTTTTTTCAAAAATCCCTAAAGGAGTTGCATATGCAGAAGACCCTAGAATTTACATACATTACCACATTGAGGAATTAGGTTATGAGGAAATCATGAAAATGTATAAGAATGTTATCTGTGATGAGAATGGAACTGTGAAACCCGAACATAAGATTATTGAGACCCTAGGTTTTGTGGAAATCCTTAACATTCTGGAATTTTCTAAGGAAGTTGTAAGGATTGTGCTCAGTAGAGTTCATGGAGAATTATTTTGGCTTGACTCTATTCATAAAATCACTAGAGAAGCAGTTAGGGCAGTGACTGGCTTACCATCCACCGGTAGCAGGCTAGATAAAACTGAGAAGGTTCCTAATAACACAGTGATGACTTTAACAGGTGCAACCTATGATAGCAGATCCCTGAGAGTTAATGATGTAAAAGATGAGAATGTTAGATTCATTAGCATGATATTAGGATACAAAACCACACATGCTAACCGACTGAACTTAGTTTCAAATCTATGTATCAAAAGTGCATATGATATGGTTAACAGTGATGCTAAGATAGATATATGTGAATGGTTGAAAGATGAGTTGATTGACAATTTGAAGAACATAAAAGGAGATAAGAAAGGTAATTTTCGATTTGGCAATCTTCTTGTATGCTTAATGCTATATCTTACAAAAGAGGTTCCCAGTATAGGCAAGAAAGACTTTGGTTATGACATACCAATGGGGAAGCAACTGTTAGATATCTTCACCGGCATGGGAACAGATAAGGAAAACAAAATAACAAAGTATTTCCAAGCATTTAAAGAAAAAATGAAGAATAGGGTAAGGTTACCTCAAAGTATTGTCGACAAGTATGAGAAAGGAATTTGTTTTGTGATTAAGAAGGATGAAATTTGGATGGAGGCAGTTCTTCCTAGAACTATTTGGGTGACAGAAATGGGATATGAGGCTAATGTAAACATAACTGAAACATATGCCAAAGCCTTACTTGAAGCCCCTAGAGAACCGAAAGAAAATGTTTTTGGTAGTGTAGAAACAATAGAGAGCGGTGTGCAGACACTTAAACAAAGGAAGAAAAGGGAGAAATATATAAGGAGTGCATCTAAGAGGGTTAAATAAATAAAGGAAAACATAATGAATATCACTGGTATCAAGGAAAGTGATTTGGAAGGATTACAACCGAAGGCTCATGTCTCACCAGTTGGTACATCCTCTAACAATGAAATTCCTGTTGAGTTTATAAGAGTTGATAGGAAGAGAAAACCCTCACCAGTACCCTCTCCTCCTTCCAAGAAAACCAAGACAACAAGGCAGAAGCAACAAGCAGTAAGGCCACCAGCTAAAAAGATGACACCTAGAAAGAGAAAGGAAAAACAGGTCATTCCTCCACTTGACAACCTATTAAATGAGATAACAGATGATGGTAACTTATCAAATGTAAGTAAACTGTATGATACTTTTACAAATGAGGAGAAATAAAGCATAGAAAATAGTATCATCTTACACTTTGATATTTATAAGAAAGTTTTGATAAAGGTTGAAGATGATTTGCCTAGTGATTTGTATAGGCAACTAGATGCTAAAAGGTTAGCCATTATGGAGCTAGACAAGAAAATCAAGATTGAGAAACTGCTAGTTGTTCACCCTATAAAATCAGTTGAGGAAATTGATGAGTTGATCAATGAAGCTAACAGAACAACCTTTTCTAGTGGACGTCGACATGTAAGTCTAATGGCCGACAGAGTAAATGAGATCTCAGAAGAGACAACTAGAATAAATGGGATATTTTCTTTGTTGAAAAAGAGAAACAAGAATTGAACAGACCTAAAACATTCAAGGTATACCAAAAGGATAAGGACAAAGGAAAAGGCAAGGTAGGTGGACTACCTAATATAAAAGTGACAGATAACCTTACACCACCTTCAGTTACTCCATCGGTACTAACTGACAATTCACCAGCTACTAAGAATGTGGAGACTTCACATGAGGATACAAATCCTGAGTCTAAAATTTTATACACAATGAACATAAACACTCAGGAGGTCAATATTGTAGTTGATAAAGAAAGTACCGAGGAAAAGAAGAAAGATGTTGTTGCTGAGCAACCGGCTAACAATGTTGGAACACAAGATGAAAATGTTGAAGTTGAAACACCAGCTGATAACATTGAGATTGGGGTTAGTAAAATGATTATTGACAGTACTGTTGATGCAAACATTGAAAAACTGACAGAGACAGAGAAACTGGCTGCAGATAATACAATGAAACCAACTAAGTCACTGGTAGTGGACAGTACAGAGGTACCATCAGAAAAATTAGCTAATAACACTAAAGAATAATCAGAAAAAATGGCAGAAGAGAACACAGTGAAACAGACCGAGACACAAGCTGAGAAACAAGTTGAGAAATAGGTTCATACAGAGATAGTGCCATCGGCAAATGCTGAGAAGCTTAAACCTTTCCTAATTTAAATGCAAACACAAACTGACCTATCAGAGGTCGAGACAAGCAAAGTTGTTACTACCACTGGCAGCATGGAAATTGTTAAGGTAGTTGGGCAGTCATCTGGTACTTCCATGACTGAATTCAGACCCACAAATGTGACTAAAGTGCTTTTGGATTCTATTAAGAAAATTACAGATTGTAATGCATTGGCTTATAAGGCTATAGATGACACATTACCCATTCTTAAATTGATTGCACCCAAGTGTAATGTAGACAATAAGGATTCTTTGAGTTAGTTAGACACATTGTCTAAATACATCATAGGCAACATACTAACTGTGGACCAAATAAATGAAGAGACATTTAAGGAGAAAATGGACAAGGAAAAAGAGAAATTCTTTGGAGAAACAATAAATAAGTGCACGAAACATATTGACACTCTTTTACCGGCACTCTTTACAACCATAATGGAATTTAAGGAACTGTATAGAGACACCCGCAAGACTAATCTTCTAACAGTGGATATTGATAAGGAAATTAGAAAAGTGCAAAAAGAAATTGATGATATAGCTGACAATATCAGTTATAGAATAGGAGATAGTTGGATTTGAGGACAACCTTGAGAAGTTAGAGAAGGAAAAGGAATGGTTAAAGGGCAAAGCAAAAGATCTTAAATGTAGACTCAGTCCTAAATTGGATAATCTCATCTCTTTAAGGAAAGAGATATCAAAGGCACTTATTCTAGGACAGAAGACACCAGAAGAGAAAATGCGTCACCTCACCGGTACTATTTAGAGAATAGAGGTAGCATTAAAGGATAGCAACAAGTTCACTCAGAGCCTGAATTTGGTATTAGCAGACCTATTCTAGATTGTAACCAACCGGTTACAAGGTACCAACTGAGCACTACACTCATTGACATTTTGACAACCTTTGTCATTGATGTCAAAGGGGGAGTAGTAGAACTAAGAAAAATGACTTTCAGAAGAGATCATCTACTCAGGAGGAGCACATAGTTTTGGTAAGATTTTTGGACTTCAATTTTTGGATACAATTTTGAATTTTTCTCATGAGTGTTGCCATCAATGCCAAAGGGGGAGATTGTTGGCATTGCACACTCTAAGGGTAGTTAAAGGTGATTGAAGGTGTTATCATTGATGGAAACCTTGCAATCTTATGGCACTGGCAGGCACCGACAGACTCTACACTAGAAGATATTTCACCGGCAGTGACAATAATGTTGACCGGCATCCTAGCCGACAGGATTTTGATTATTGTATTTTGTATTTAATTGTAATATCTTTTTGTAAGCTGACATGGCATGTTGTAATAAGACTCATATATAAGTATGAGATCTTGTAGATCATTTGTGATACATACATGATAGAGGATAGATATGATGGATATGTAGAGTGAATATTAAGGTAGATTTTGTAGAAGGGTTTATGGCTATTGTATGAGCTTAAACCGGTACTGAACCTAGCATAGTAGATTCTTTTTGTAGCAGTACATTATATTGGATTTTCATAATCCATTTTGTAAGTCAGTGAGACTTCCTTTTGTAATTGAGCAGTGAGCTCTAGGCAGTTGGCCTTCCTGCATGTGCAGGCACCTCTTGTAAGTAATATCCATTCATTGGCCAGTGAGTCAATATTGTGGGTCACAAATCCCACCGAGTTTTTTCCCACACCGGCTTTCCTCGTTAAACATGTTGTGTTATGGTTTGCTTTCTATGTTGTCTTTAATGTTCATATTTACTGCATTAATCCTTGTTTACCAGTACATTATTTTGGAATGCAAAATACTTAATAAAGTCATGAATTATACAAACCAGTTAGATACTGATTCACCCCCCCCTCTCGGTATCTTTGGGACTATAATCAATCCTAACAACATCAATGCCAAAGGGGTATATTATTGGCATTGATGTCAACCAGTATACGAGTACCTACCGGCATGAGAGATGTATGTACAACATTGTCAAGAAGGAGTACAAGTTGAGATATCTAGGATATCACCTTGTGTTGCAGAACACCGGTAAGGTAAGGAAGATGACCCCAGGAGTCACCGGTACATGGGTTAGTGCCTAACTTGTGTAGATGAGATGGTAAGGTGTGTTACTACTTATCAAATTGCCATTAGTTTTATATCCAAAGTCATTCTATATACTCTAGTCGGTTACTACTACCGAAATATTTAGTCAGTATGAACAGTCTAGTCAGTTATAGAAGGAAAACAGTCACAAAGCCCAGTATACACCGAGCTGTCTATCGAGTGTTATTTCATGTCTACCGAGCAGTAAAGATAATACACCGAGTTGATATACACCAAGTGAAACGTGTTACCAAATTCATTGAACCTGGACACACATATGAAAACGTGTTACAAGATCGCGGCACATAGAACCGTTATCGCATTGGAAATTGCACATATAGATTTTGTATAATTTTGAGGTCATCTAACCAATGAAATATTTTGCATGGTTATTCATTTGAGAAATCATGTTTGTAAGATCAAAGCAATGAATCAAATCACCGACATAAGAAATCTATTTATACAGCATGAATTTAGGGTTAGAGATATATGTGAATGAGAGAAGTGTGTGTGCATATGTGTATGAAGCAAGACTTATGTGATACATGAGAAATCATAGAGTATTATGACTATTACAAAGACACAGAGGTCACCGAGAAGGTTTTTAGAGAACAGTCAAAGAACAAAGTAAACAAAAGGGTTTACCGAGTTACTTTATGAGTTACCGAGGTATGCTATAGGCAAGGTAATCTTATTTTGAGCACATAGAATCTGCTACAGCATTTCAGATGTAAAGTTGCAGATATTTGTAAAGTCTTATTGTAATATTTTGAAGTTGTAAGAGAAACCTTTAACAGGGTAAAAGACTCTAATCGAGTCTATAAATTGTAAAGCCTCTAACTAGGTGCAGCATTTATATAAAGTGTTGTAAAATCCTTTAGCGAGGTAGATCTAACAGATCTTGTTACTCCTAACAAGGTAAGCTATCAGAAATAGCTAAATATGTAGCTCTAACCGAGCACTCTTTATTATTGCAGTAGTGAAGTTGTGGGTGCCATCCCCACTACAGTTTTTCTCTCTAACCAAGAGTTTTTGCGTAACCAAAATATATGTGTTATGGAGTGAATCATGTATGATTGTTACTTATTTGTTTTAGCTTTATGTTATGTTACAACAATTTTTGGTTTATGCATAACAGTAAAGATATTGTTGTTAAAAGGATTTGAAGTACTGATTCACCCCTCCCCTCTCAGTACATTAGCTTTCCATATTGGGCCTAACAATTGGTATCAGAGCTTGAATCTTGGAAAAGGGTTTAACTGCCTAAAGAGAAAGATCTTATCAATGGAAGGCTACAAACAATCTCGGAGGATTGTGTATCTGCAAGAAGAATTGGATCATGCTAATGAAGTGATTGCAGACATGCAAAGGCAAATGCAAAAATATCTGAAAGTGAGAAGAAGATTATCTAATGATTTGCAGGACTCTCAAGAGTTAGTGGAACAAATTGAGACATCATCTAAGAACAGTATGTCTAAAGAGACTGAAGAAATGATTGGACAATTGAAAGAAAAGAACAAAGCACTGGCTGATCAACTAAAAGCGATGAAAAGAGAACATGAACATTTCAGCACACAGATGACTGAAAATCTTGATGCATTGAGGACAACTTAGGACAAAGTAAGAGATCTAGAAAGAGATAAACAACAACTTGAAGCTTTAGTATCTAATAAGGATGATGAAATCATAAGGTTGATTGGGATTCAACAAAATCTGTCAGATCAACAAGGTTATGCACATCATGAAGCAAATTTGAAAGATGATGAGAATCAAGCATTGAAACTTGAAGTATCAAGGTTGAGCAATGAACTTGAAACAGAGAAGAAATCCAAGGAAACACTGAAGAAGAGTTATGAAGCATCAAAGATGTTGGATGAGCAACTGAATACAAGATGACCCTACAAAGAAGGAGGACTCGGTTACAAAGGAAAAGACTCTACTGAGAAGGAAATTTGCACTACCGAGAGAGGAGAATCATCAAAGCAAGCTAGAATCAAGAAGAACATCAAAAGAAAGAATCCTATTTGCAACTACTGTGGAAATCAAGGTCATACTGCCAACATATGTCAAATCAGAAAAGGTAAGCAACCGAATGCCACTAAGACCAATGGTTATTGTTACAATTGCAATAAATATGGTCACACATCTAATCAATGTAGGACAAAGTCTATTAACAATTATCAGAAGGCAAAATTCAAAGGTTTTTGTAAAAACTACAATAGATATGGACATAGTACCGAGAAGTGTTGGTTTAAGCAAACGAACCACATGTGGTCTGCACACCGAGCAAATACTAGAGGTTACCGAACTCACACAGATCCTTACCGATAATATTCTGCAGTACCATGGGATTAAAATACAAGGATATGGTGTGAATATTGTGGAAGATATGGACATATAAGTGCCAACTGCTTTATAAGGTTTGGAATGAACAATCGAAGATCATGGAGAAATCCTGGTAAGGCATGTTTTCATTGTCACAAAGTTGGACACTTGGCTGGAGATTGCAGAGATCAACCTTGAGAAGACACTAAGGAAATAAAAGAGAAATTAAAGATGATTTGGAGAAAGAAGGAAATTTTGTCAAATAAAGAAAGCACCTTACCTACCGAGTTAGGTGCTCCTACTCCAAATTAATAGGTAAAGGTATGAAGGGACTGCATTCTCACAAGGTTAAATCTTAAACAGTTCCTATTTTAGTATGTACTGAATTCAAAATCTGCATAGTAAGATGTAGTAGTAAGTTTGAAATTCTATCAAAGTCTTTTGGAGCACTTTATAGGAAATCTGTCAAGTCGGTGAATTCAGGAAGCCTGTCAAGTCAGTATATGAAGGAAATTTGGTTACTCGGTTAAAGCGCAAAATGGGAAAGAAAGTTAAGTAGAACTGAGTGCATTTAATGTCTTTGACCTAACTTGAACGGAGCCCGATAAGGTTTATTATGTACTTAAAGCATTCTTTGAGGTCATTTTCATTCACCAAGTTTTTGAGAAGCAGAGTAGAGCAAATCAAGGTGATCAAACCATCTTCAAAGTGAAATCTAAAGTATTTACATCAAATCTCATTGCATTGCTAAGCTGGTTTACCAAACTCATTAAGTTGTTATTATCTGCTGAGTGTGAAGCATCTATCGTTTGTTAAGTTCTCAAACCCTAAGGTTCCTATGTCAATTTTTATCTGAAATCAAAATGGCACCTAAGATCCAAGACCCCATTGTTGTCAAGACTGTAGAGAAGCCCTCACTAAAATACTCTTTGACTCCCAAAATTGCATCTGAACTAGATGACAAAACTGCCTTTTCACTCATCTCAGATCGAGTCTTGTTAGTCGCGGATGTGAGATTCTTCACCAAATGCCATGTTGAAGAACTCGGTCATGTTGAGATCAAAGATGCATATGATGAATTGTGCACAGATGGTAAAATGGATAGCAAGTATGTGCACATAAAAATCAAGGGATTGACTGAAGCCCTAACCTATCCCCGTGTGTTCAAACCCCAGTGGGTCAAGTTTGTACTAAGCCGAGTGCATGATGATTTCATGTGGCTACAAGAGCAACTGTTTAAGATCACTAAAGAAATCATTCATCTGATCACCGGTTATCCTATCTATGATCATGCTCGAGCACAAAAAATGATATCACAGAAGGAATTGATCAGTTTGACTGGAGTAGAATCTGATTGCAGAGGTCTGAAGTTGAACAATGTCACTAATCTTGAACTCAAATTTGCCATTAGAGTAATTGGTTACTGTTTCTTCCAATTGGCAAGGGAAAACAGTGTACCCTATGCAGCAGTGGACTTAGCATACAAAATTGTTAAGAAAGGCATGAAAATTGACTTGTGTGAAGTATTGTTGAAGAACTTGTTTGAAAATCTGAACACAATCAAGAAGCCGAAGAAGAACAACTCGGCAAATACTCTAAAATTTGGATCACTACTTGTATGTATGTTTTTTTACTTTGAGAAGTTTTTTCCAATAGTCGGTAAAGTTGTTTGGGAACTACACTGACCAATCACCCATCAGATCAATGACTTCATCAAGAAGTTAGGTGATAACTTTAATGATATAATGGATGATTACTTCAGCAAGTTACAAGAGAAAATGCATAACAAGTACCAGATTCCACCCCAGCTAGTAGAAAAATACAAAGATGAAATATGTTTTGAAGTTGACACCGATTACTGTTATGTGAATGTTGTGGAACCGAGGATTCAATCTTTGTCACCTATGGGTTATGAGATTGATTTTGATATCACACAATAGCAAATTGATGCATTTATGACACTACCAAGGCATACTACCGAGCTGAGGTATGAAACCTATGAAGAGGTGAAAGAAAAAGTAAAGATGAGCATTATAGTACCCAAAGCTACAAGGAAGGCATCAAAGATGATTAAGGCATTAACTGAGAAATTCGAAGAAGAGTCTTCCTCCACACCTATCAAAGGCATTCTAGCCATCACCGAAGAGGAGACAGAAGCCCAAGAAGTAGCCATAACACTTAGCACCGAATTTCCTAAGGGAAAAGTGTTGAAGAGAAAGAAACAGGACACTTCAATGGCCCTACTAACTCCTCCAACAAGAGACCTAACACAAGGGCATCTACTGCATCACCGAGTAAGAAACAAAAGATTGTTGCCATTCCTAAGGTAACTAGAACTTACAAGAAATCTACTCGGGGACTCATTTTGCCAAAAGAGTCGAGTGATACCAAATCTGAAGATGCAAGTAAATTTCAGATTGTGAAAAGCAAGAAGGTAGATTTACATAGTGTAGAAAATTTTTGTAATAATCTGAAGGAATATGGTGGATTTGGTGGATTTAGATTTGTCAAATATGAATCCAGATCTGCCGATGAAAATAGGCAAATTGAAGAAGTTGTCATTTGCACACTTCTAAAATTCCGAGTGGTCCCATTAGAAGTATGTAATTCTATTCCTAAGGAATTATATGCACATATTGAAACTAGATGGCAATATGCCCTAGACTTGGAGAAACAAATCAGAGAAAGAAGTCTGGTGCATCTCTTTCCTGATATGTCAGTTGATGAAATAAAAGAACATCTGACAAATAGCCAAACACAATTTATAGTAAAACAAAAGGCCTTGAAATTGATGAATGGCCTATATATAGAAGTGGAGAAGGAAACAAAAGAGCAATGGTAGGACATCTTTCGAAGAAAGAATGTTGGTGAACAATCTATAGTGGAAATAGTCGATGTCACCGACCAAGAGCCTGATGTCACCAAGCAAGACCCTGCTGACACCGTTCAAATAGATGAAGATATCATGGATGCAGAGGCACCTGAACAAGAAATGATAGAAGGCAATGCTTATGCAAAACTTGTCTCCAATGAATCTGTTTTGGAGCAAGTTCAGCCTTACCCACCGATCAATCAACCTGCTACAATCAAAGCTCCTCAGGATACAGATGAAGGCACCAAAGGTCAAAAGTCTACAGCAGAAGGTACTTCACAAGAACAAACCTCTCAAGCACCTTCTAGCATGGAAAATGTTACAGCTGAGACACCAAGTACCGAGACACCGAAGGACACTACCGAGACTAAAGAAACCGACCAAAGTGTTGTCTCTACCGAGCAACATACCGAGGGTCCTCAAGCCTCTCAAGCTATTGTAGTGGTTCACCCGGTGAAAGGTAAAGAAGAGAAGTTGAAAAAGCATAGTTTCAAAATAGATTTATCGAAACCGATAGTGTTGCCCAATGTAGACATCTCCAAATTGAAAGGGCAAGCACTCACTGAATTTGGTGAACTGTGCAAAGCAAAGGCCGAACAGGAGAAGCAACTGGCCATACAAACAAAGAATAAAGTACTTCAGAAGGTAAAGACCTTACTATCAGATATGCTACCTTCAGCTACAGTATCAACCGATGCGGCCATCCATATTCAATTGGATGAACTCCTAAATCAGATTGAGACACCTGGAGTAGATGCATCTGAATACTTGAGCAAACTAAAAGACAAGGAGCTAACTACTAAAATGATAGAGGAAGTACAAAAATCCATTGTTGTTGGCAAGGTAAAACTTGTCAAATTTATTGTTGAGTTGTCCCCTCAACTCAAGCACATTCTTTCATTATTTCAGAAACTCTGCACATTTTCTTTATTCATTAAGGACATTAAGAATAAAATAGAAGCAATTGAGAAAGAGATCACCAATCTCTCAAATAAGTTGACCCCCGAGCCCAATTCAGTTCATAATTTTTATACTAAGCTACAACAGCTCATGGCTCAACAATTGGAACTGAGGAATGAAGAACACAAGATCAGGATGGACATAATGACACTTCAAACATTATTCCTTCCTCATCTTTCATTCATTCAAGAACAGCTCAACTGAGCCACTTACCTCTCTACTACACAAGAGGGAAGCACTTTAGATGGCTTAATTTCATTATTGTCTGATATTAATGCACAAAATTCTTTAATGGACAGTATAAAGGATGCACTCTCTGTCACTCTCACCGAAGCCAAGACAAAGTACAAATCCATTTTTGATCAGTTACCACCTCCAAATGGTAACTAAATTTTGATGTTTGTCAAAAAGGGGGAGTATATCATCAGAGTATATATAGCATCAAAGTACACAGGGGGAGTGTATAGTATTCAAAGTATCAAACAACCGGAGTGTACTATACATGGGGAATATACCGAGTAGAATGAGCAGAATAAACAGAGTATCCAAGAGCAGTGAACTGAGTAGTGAACAGAGGAAAGAACAGTGATTATAGAGTATTGATCACCGAGCACAAATAATCAGAGTTTTGTACAGCATATTGATAAGGGGAGTATATTTGATTATACTATTTCATTGACTAATGTATATACTGTATGTTTAGTCAAATTTTGTAAAGTATACAGATTTTTGAGTAATGACTTTGAAAGTAGTTTTGTCAAACATCTCAACTAATGTCAAAAGGGGAGATTGTTACTACTTATCAAATTGCCATTAGTTTTATATCCAAAGTCATTCTATATACTCTAGTCGGTATGAATAGTCTACTCAGTTACAGAAGGAAAACAATCACAAAGCCTAGTATACACTGAGCTGTCTACCAAGTGTTATTTCATGTCTACCAAGCAATAAAGATAATACACTGAGTTGATATACACCAAGTGAAATGTTTTACCAGATTCATTGAACCTGGACACACATATGAAAATGTGTTACAAGATCGAGGCACATAGAACCGTTATCGCATTGGAAATTGCACATATAGATTTTGTATAATTTTGAGGTCATCGAACCAATGAAATAT
Organism: Cryptomeria japonica; assembly: GCF_030272615.1. NCBI lineage: Eukaryota > Viridiplantae > Streptophyta > Pinopsida > Cupressales > Cupressaceae > Cryptomeria > Cryptomeria japonica. Next base: position 617,221,371 of record NC_081408.1, on the reverse strand, counting down.
TTTGCATGGTTATTCATTCGAGAAATCATGTTTGTAAGATCAAAGCAATGAATCAGATCATCGACATAAGAAATCTATATATACAGCATGAATTTAGGGTTAGAGATATATGTGAATGAGAGAAGTGTGTGTGCATATGTGTATGAAGCAAGACTTATGTGATACATGAGAAATCACAGAGTATTATGACTATTACAGAGACACAGAGGTCACCGAGAAGCTTTTTAGAGAACAGTCAAAGAACAGAGTAAATAGAAGGGTTTACCGAGGTATGCTATAGGCAAGGTAGTCTTATTTTGAGCACATAGAATCTGCTATAGCATTTTAGATGTAAAGTTGCAGATATTTGTAAAGTCTTATTGTAATATTTTGAAGTTATAAGAGAAACCTTTAACAAGGTAAAAGACTCTAATCAAGTCTATAAATTGTAAAGCCTCTAACCAGGTGCAGCATTTATATAAAGTGTTGTAAAATCCTTTAGCAAGGTAGATCTAACAGATCTTGTTACTCCTAATAGGGTAAGCTATCAGAAATAGCTAAATATGTAGCTCTAACCGAGCACTCTTTATTATTGCAGTAGTGAAGTTGTGGGTGCCATCCCCACCGCAGTTTTTCTCTCTAACCAAGAGTTTATGCGTAACCAAAATATATGTGTTATGGAGTGAATCATGTATGATTGTTACTTATTTGTTTTAGCTTTATGTTATGTTATAGCAGTTTTTGGTTTATGCATAACAGTAAAGATATTGTTGTTAAAAGGATTTGAAGTACTGATTCACCCATCCCCTCTTAGTAAATTAGCTTTCCATATTGGGCGTAACAAAGGTGATCAATACCGGTACACTATATCACCAGTAAGGAAAGGATGTCAACTGGTAAGTGATGTGTTGACATGGGGAAGTCAGATCAACCAAGTGAGTGGTTGTTAGCCTACAAAGGTCATGACTAGTGTGCAAGCAAGATGATCAAGGTGTTTGAGCGGTTGTTTATGATGAATAGACAAAATATTACCTGAATCACATCAACACTGGAGGAGAAGAATGAACAGGTATTATGTTGTAAGGTTGCAGGACAGCAGGACTCCCACCTGATGAAGATGTAGTCACCATATGAAGAGATGACTAATAGTGAATGTGCACACATCAGATCACATGTGCCTGTTTGAAGAAATGTTGCAAAAATAGGGAAGTCAAATGAGAACACTACAAGATGCAGAAGGCAAGATGCCACTCCACTAGTAAGTGGAACTTATCTCTAGGTATGCATGGTGTGCATCATGATTCTTTGAGATAAGAGAGAAGGGGTAAAGGCATGTTGAAATGTTGGTATAGAAGAAATGTGATGTGTTTGTCATCTTGAAAAACCGGTTGTGATATGGTCCTAGCTGATCAAGGAAAAGGCAAGGCTGAACCAATGCAAATAGAGGAAGTGGCCTGACTGAAGATGGTGTCTGGTGAAGGTTGATGATAGAGTGTCATCAAGAAGGTTTACCAGCATGTAAGTCCACCAGTAATATGTGCAAGGTGTAGATGTAGATGTCTTCCCACCTTGTGGGAATGAGCATGCCCAAGAGAGACATGTCTAACGATTGATCAAGGTGTTCCATCGGCAGTTCAGTAGAGAGAAGACATGATGAGTTAACTGGTAGAGTGTGAGATACCGGTAGGGTTTGTATACCAGCAGAGAAGAGAAACTGGTAGAATTGTTTGGTTGGTGATCCTATCTAGACTGACATGGATGCCACTTGGAGTCAAGGTGGCGAACCTGCATTTGGATAAAGATGGAATATACACCGACAGGGTAGTTGCAGGGTTGGTCAACATTAATGGAAGGTACCACAAATCATGAGACATGTTGCAGAGCTGTTGCGGGGGTTTGAGGCTTGAGGTTTGGAGGACAACTACAAGCCAAGTAAGAGTGATTGAGGAGATCAAAACGGATGAAGGAAATAGTAGAACCAAATCTTGGTGTTTGATCAAGACACTAACCGATAGGGTAAAAAGAAGATCGCCAGAGATGGAAGGCGTGATCTAGGAGGTGTATAAATGACAGAGTTATGCAGACTAGACGTCTGGAAGATTAGATCAAATAGAATATGATTGGATTTGGTTTGCCTCAAGGATGGTGAAGAAACCCTAACCACCTAGAATTTGAATTGGCTTTCGACGGGAAAACGAGTCTATAAATATTAAGGCAAAATACATTGTTTGTTGCTACTGAAGAGAAGAAAGATATTGTGCTATTGCGAAGTGATTAAGTGTTGCTTCTGCATGTGACAGAAAATTAGCCAAGTGCTCAAAAAGTATCTGAGACAAGAGGGAGAGTGAAGAGAAAACCCGGTAGTGGTTATACCAGCAGAGCAGGCAGACAATGGACTGTTAGAGTTTAGCACTGGTAAAGTGTAGAGAACTGAAGAGGATATCCTATAGGGAAGAATATTAGAAGAGTTATATCAGTAGGGCTTACCAGTAGAGAAGCAGTAGGTGAAGAGCAGCAAGAGAAGTGAGTCAGTGTTGCAGAGAAGGTATCTCACCAGCAGAGTAAGGTATATGATATGGTTGAAAGATTCACTTGGAACAAGATAACTACTTTTGTATTTAAAGTTTACTCTAAGAACACTGAGTTGTAGATTAGTGCAGGGGTTGTAGCTCCTTTGGGTTGTAGCCCATAAAGTCACGGGTTGGTGCTCCTTTAGGTTGGAGCCCATAAAGTCAGGGGTTGGTGCTCCTTGGGTTGGTGCCCTAAACTTTGTAACAATGTTTTCATTTTGAGGCTGGATTGGAGCAGTAGTCTCCAGTAGCATTGATCACCAAGGTTTTTCCAATCTTGGGTTTTCCTCATATATATTAGTGTTATGTGATGTCCCTTGTGTGATTGCTCTTGTGTAGGTATCCCTACTAACCAGTAAGTCCGCATAGAGTTAGATCTATTAACCGGTATGCTCATAGAGGATAGCAAAAGAGAAAAGTTTGAGAACCACTGATTCACCCCCCTCTCAGTGGTGCATTGTGTCTAACAAAAGGAACTTAGAAATCCAGGAGATTCAATTGGAAAGCATGGAAATCAATTCCTTAAAATACATGTATCAAGGAGATGAAGATTTCAAGGAGGTCTATGAGGTTTGTAAGGATATGAATGACAGGTATCAAACTAATTTTTCTGATTATATTCTTCAAGAAGGCTTACTTTTCAAGGGTAGTCAGCTTTGTATTCCTAATTGCTCCATGAGGAAAATATTGTAAATGAAAAACATTGTGGGGGTTTGTCAGGACACTTTGGACTTGATAAGACACTTGAATTAGTTAGGAGATTCTACTTTTGGCCTAGGATACAATCAGATGTGAGAAAGTATGTGACAAAGTGTGTGGTATGTCAAAGGGAAAAGGGGACAAGTTCCAATGCAAGTCTATATACTCCATTACCAATCCCTACCAAACCTTGGGATTCATCTAGCATGGACTTTGTCTTAGGTCTTCCTAGGACTAAATCAAGATATGACAGTATATATGTTGTTGTGGACAGGTTTTCCAAAATGGAACACTTTTTGCCATGAAAAGTTACACATGATGCTTCCAATATTGCAGGTTTGTTCTTCAAGGAGATTGTTAGACTTCATGGGTTACCCTTAAGCATTATATCAGACCGAGATCCTAAGTTTGTAGGACATTTTTGGAGGACTTTGTGGTGTAGGTTAGGGACAAACTTGTCCTTCTCTTCTGCTTATCACCCTCAATCTGATGGACAAATAGAGTTGATTAATAGATCCCATGGTAATTTGTTGAGATGTTTTACTAAGGACCATGGGGCCACTTGGGATACTATTCTTCCACAAGAAGAGTTCTCATATAATGACTCTGTGAACAGAAGTATAGGACTGAGTCCTTTTCAAATTATATATGGGACCCATCCTAGAGGTGTTCTTGAACTCCGAGAAGTGTATAATATTGAAAGGAGTGCTCAAGCAGATGATTTTGTTGAAGTGATGAGGGACATACATGAACAAGTCTAGGATAGATTGATACAAACCTCTAGAAAAGTATAAGCAAGTAGCATATGTCACAAGGAGATATGTTCAATTCAAGGTGGGAGACATGGTGATGATTCATCTCAAAAAAGATATACTCCCTAAGGAGAAGTACACCAAGCTACTCATGAAAAATATAGGTCCTTTCAAGGTCCTAAAGAGATGTCAGACAAATGCATACAAGATAGATCTACCCCCTGATGTTGGTCTATCTCATTTATTCAATGTATCTGATATATATATATATAAAGGTTCTATGGATGATGTTTGTGTTACAGGTCCATTTGATTCTTCTAATCTAGCTATGTTGGAAGGACTTCCTCCCCCTCTCAAACCTAAGATTGAGTGCGTTTTGGATCAAAGGGTTAGAAAGAAGACAAGGAGGAAGACTTACTTGGAGTACCTAGTCAAATGGAAGAATCAACCTTTATAGGATGCTACATGGATGACTTCTGAGGCCATTGAGAAGACCAGAACTAGATTTGCAGGCATCCCAACTCAAGGGACTTGAGTTTCTTTTGGGCCCAGGAGTATGGTGCAGAGCACCTTCCACTACACCTCTATTTCAAGCACATAGTGGTGTCTACATGTTCTTTTGTGATGTAATAATGGGTTGGATCAATGATCACCCTTGATGTAATTGAGTGTCTATTTGTATGGTCAATAATCTCTTAGGTGAGCATATAAACCTAGAGGTCTATTAGGCCATGAAGGCTTGGAATTTGGATTTTCAATGTTGGTGTGTTTAGGATGTTTTCTTAGGTGTTTTGATTCTAAAAATGACAAATAATGACCTTGGATGTGTTTCCATAAGGTCTAAGTGGTTAATAACCAATATTGTCCTAAGTTGCAAAATGTTGCATTTCTTGTCAAGCAACTTTTCAAAGTTATCGGTAGGATGCTAACTACTTCTCCAATGGTCCTAACTATTCAAAAGTTGGTTATGGACATTGGAAAAGGTTTATATATGCTTGGACAGCCATGGGAAAGAGATAGTAGAAATTTTTGTAAAGTTTGGTGGAGAAAGTGAATAGAACAAGTCTGATTTTGTCATAACAATGACATTTTTTTGTACTGTCCATACAAGGTGTGAGATATACTGATGAATTTTTTATTTGATTGGAAAGAGCCCTGAAATACCCTTCCAATGCATTTGATCTAACCTCTTGAAGTGAATTTTAGAGGAAGTTATAAGCGTTTTACCCTCTGCAGGTCTGAAACGCTCCATTTTCAAGGGTTACGATGCAAATGGGACCCTAACTTGAAATATACTCATTAGGATCTGATGACCATTGGTAGAATGAAATTTAGGGGCATTTATTTTGAGATTCCAAAGGAGAAAGGTTAGAGGAGTTGGTTGGTAATCTTACCACCAAGCCCTAGTCTAAATTGTTTGATGTTTTAGATTAGATTAGATGAGTTTCATTGAGCATACTATGAGTAATGATGAGATGATGAGTTGAATTGATAGAATTGGAGTATTTAGACATATAAGAAACCTCCTAAAGAGTTGGAACCTTCTTGTGATCCCATTCTCATATGCCTCCTTTGTAAAACCGGTCTAACTTGGTCAATTAGGCCTGTGACCCAAGTAGGTGTTGAAGAGTGCAGGAATAGGGTGGCATTCCAATATTTTGGAATCTGATTTTAATCCCAAAATGGTGTCTGAAACCTAAATTTTTTTAGGGTGTCATTTGGTAAAATTTGGAGAAAAATCCAAAAAGACAGTGAAATAGGGCTACTAACCAGTAGGTGTGTCTAAGCCTCAAAAGCCAATATCTGCCATGTGCTCCAAAATAGCATTGTGGGAGATCTTGATAGGTCTTAGGAAGTGTTTAGAAGTGTTGTTCCATCCCTTGTTAGGGGTAAGAGTTTGATTTCACATTTGAGGTGTGATTGTAGCCTTAAGTAAGACTCAAGGGATAGAAGACCAAGGTGTGTAGGTGGGTTTATCACCTTACTGCTGGCAACCTCTGCATCAAAAATTCTCAAGGATGGAAAATCCTTCAGTGATCCTCCACCTAACTAGAGCATGAGATGGGTAAGATAAATGATAATGGACATGAAATGAAAGGTATTCTAATAATCAATAAATTATAGTGATTCATAAGTGAATTTGAACACAAGACTGATATTTAAAGACAGATACAAGGAGTGATAAGTTCCTTACTCCATTGGGTACTTGAAGATACAAAATTTGAACTCAAAATATGATAGATGTTTATCTAACAGTATAAGATCTAAGATAATATTCCCTTACAATATATCTCATTTGCAATCCCAACCCAAACCACTTATCTAAATCCCTGCATAAGCCCCATCACTCTGTAATCCCACTCAAGCATTTAATCGACCCCTTAGGTCAAAGCATGAAATGAAAAATTACATACATCATAACAATGCAACAAATGAAAAAACCCTTGATTCTATTCATTTGAAAGATGACAGAATTATACACTGGAGAGAAATAGATCAGAATTTTATTTCTGTTGAATAAAATTACTACTTTTGTCATAGAATAATTTGCATATAAATCCTTCAAGAACCTGCACAAAGCTTGACTCTAAATGCTTTTCATTTTTCTCTATAAATGACTTTACAACTTGCTCACTTCACCTAGACTCACTACTAGAACCAAACAAGGAAACCGTAAAGGAACTAGAATCTTCGAACCCTCCAGAGACTCCCCAAATCTGAACCCCTCTAATGGCCTTGATTTCCCTTTTTTATAAAAGAAAAGGGAGCAACAAGCTTCAGGCCAAGAGACACATGTCAACAACAAATTTACTCTCAGCAATTAGGCCTAAAAGGCCATATGTGATTCTGTTACAAAATTATCCCATATCCATGCGCTGGCACCCGTGAATCGGAAATTTCAATTGAAAATTGGTAGAAGAAAAACTGCTTGATCCATGTGATTATCTCCCAGATGCCTTTGGATGGAGTGTGAGATGTTACATTCTGTTCAACAGAGCATTTCCCTTCTTGAAAGGGATACTGGGTCTCGAGAAGAAGAAAAGGTGCCTCTAAACTAGAGGAGGAGCTTCAGCCTTCATGCCCAGGATCAGAGAAAGTGGAAGGAGGAGCTTAAGGGGAAACATAATATGTTGGGGAGGGGTCACAGCTTCCATGCAGTCACAAAGATGACTGGCTGCCACTCCCCACCCAAACAAATCCTTCTTTCATTCCTCTGCGAGCTCCTTCTTCAAACCCCCTGCCATCCAGTGGCAGAGTAGAAGTAGAGGTTGTTCCATGCATGGCCTTTCTTCATAAGAAAAGGCTTTCATGCCCCCTCTAGAAATCCTTCTCACTTTCACAAACCCTCTGACAATAAACACACTCACACAGGAGGAAATACCCATCTGGTATCATAGAGAATACAGCAACTCCATGCATGATCTTTCTCAAACATCATCTTCCTTGTAGAGGAAAGTGTAGACACCTAAAAATGTCTCATTGATCATGTACTAATTATTCCTCTAATTGATTAAATAATTATTTAATTATTTAATTAAGTCAATTAAACTTATTCTTCTAAATTCTTCTAATTTCATATTTCCTCATCATCTTACTAATTATTCTATTTTCCCATTCTATCATCATTTAATCATTTTAATCAATATCTAATGTTAATTAAATATTTATTATTTAATTAATTATGGTTAATTCCCCAATTTAAATATCTTTATTATTTAAATAAATTGCTAATTATTCAATTTCTATCTCTAATCATTTAATCATTCAACCCTTTTCTAAATATTAATTAAATATTTATTATTTAATTAATTGTGATTTAATCCTTTAAATTAAATAATCTTTATTATTTAATTAAATTCCATTTCTAAATAATTAAATAGTTTCTTTAAATTATTTAATTAACTAATTAATTCTTCCATTTCCAAATCCCCCAAATTCTAATTTCATTTAATTTCATATCCTTCTAATTTCTTCCAAATTCAAATACATGTGCATGATTTCAAAAACCAAATTGAAAATCAAAGTCAAGTTCTAAATATATTCAAATGCTAAATTGAATTAATAAATTCAATTATTTGAATAATATCTCATGCAAAGATTAAATTAATAATCTAAATCTAAATGCAAGCACATGCTAAATTAATTAATTAAATCATTTATCTCTTCAACTTCTATTTCCATCTTTCAGTTAGCTTTTTCTAAATTAAGCTTTCTTTGTCATCCTCTTTATTTCCACCAAGCATTCCTTTTCTTCCTTCAGTCAGCTTTTTCTCAATCAGTTAACTCAATTAATCTTTTCAATCTATTGAGTTTCACTCTTATAATCCGCAGTTCAACTATCAATTTTCATTTGAGCTCACCTGAGTTCACACCTCTTGATCAATTTGTTCCACCTTTCAATCAATCTTCTCCAATTATCTATAAATTGAGCATCCAATCTCCATTTTCAACAATCATGAACTTTGAATCTTTGTGTCACTTGCAGGTTACTAGCGCAATATCTGAGAGCCATCATACCACGAAGAGGAGAAGAGCAATGGAAGCAATATGCAAATCTTGGAATAGGGAGTTTTATTTTAATTGATTTATAATTCCTATTTTATTTGATCTTGCATTATTTCATTGTATTGTTTGTTAAATTTTGATTAGGAAAGGGACTCATGATTTCCCTTGTTTCTAATTGATTACTTTGTTAATAGAAGAATGAATTTTGCATCCCACATTTTGGTGAACCCGACGTGAACTAACAGCAATTTAACCTTTTTCTGTGTTCTGTGTGATTTTTGCAGATTGTACAGATTATTCATTTTTTTCAGGTAGCATGAATTTAGAGAAAAGATTTTCCGTCACGCAATCAAGCTTACATCGTCATGCAATCGCATAGATAGAATTACGCATTCGACCCTTCAGGGTCATGCATTCGCTCTGACAGGGTCATGTAATCGCCCTGTCTAGATCACGCAATCGCCCTGTCCAGATCACGCAATCGCACTTTCTGGGTCACACATCCGCAGGGTTAATTGTTGTTTTATTTTTCTTTTGTCTATTATTGCTTCTGTATAATTCTGTCTTAAATTTGGTTAATCCGGGATCAAAATTACTTTTTTATTTTAGGATTTGATTAACACATTTTATGGCAAGAAAAGTTTAGTTCAAGATTTTAGGTGCAAGAAGGACAAAACAACAAAGGAGAGAAGCCAAACAATATCAAAAAGTTCTCCAAGCAGAAAAATTGATACAGGATTCGGAAGAACAACTAGCCTTAGATAGATATAATAGCCTAGTTCTTTCTTATATTGTTAAATATGATCTAATCAATATTGAATGGATGATGAGGGATTTGGCTAGGGCTTCACAATTGGTTTCGCAGGTTCCTGATCGGGTTTAGTTTTCTTGTATTTTTTTTTTTTTGTTGTTGTCTGCATTCTATCATGCAATCGACCTGTTAGTGCTACGCAGTTGAGCAGATAACGTCACGCATTCGCTCTGTCAGATTTACGCATTCGCTCAGTAAGTATCACACAATCGCTAAGGTAGTATCACGCAATCGCCTCTGTCAAGTTTTAAATTTCTGTTTTCTGTTGGTTTATTTTGCTACTAATCTTCTGTTTACAGCCTGTGGCAGATTCGCAGAGAGGATTAGATTAGTAATTTTGCATGCACATCTCACAACAGTTAAAATGGACATGCATGGATAATCTCACACTTCAATTTTTAGTGCTTAAAATCAACAATAGTTAAAATTGACATTCATGGATAATCTCACACTTCAATTTTTAGTGCTCAAAATCAACAACAGTTAAAATTGACATCCATGGATAATCTCACACTTCATTGTTGGTGCTTAAAATGAACATGGGCTAAAATTGACATGCATGCATCTTACACTTGGTTATTGGTGCTTAAAAATCAACAAATGGTTAAAATTGACATGTATGCCTTCATACTTGGATTTGGTGTTTAAAATTGACGTGCACATGCAGATCTAACACCTAAATTTGGGTTATAAAACGAATGTGAATCAAGCTGCATTAGATTAAATCACTTTTCATTTTCTTAAGGGAAAAGAACTTTTCATTGTGTTTGGGGTGGACCTACTATTGCACTAACTGACTTTCTACCCGCCATCAAGCCCATGGGAGAAAGAAGGAAGGTGACAATGACATCCAAATTTTTTTTTTGTTCTACGTAGTGAGGGGTATCTTTGATTGGGGATTTCATAACCCCACAAAGGTACTTTGAATTGGGATGCGTTGGGGATATCATCTCTGCCAGCGTACTCTCGAGTGGGTTTTTTGAGCAGCTATAGAAATATACTGGTCAGGCGGCTAGAGTGTTGAGTGAATTCGATGTATGTGGGGGCCTTCCTTGCACCGATAAGCTCAACTAAAGCCTTAAGTGGCTTGCTCTGGGAATCCATCATTGGATCAAGATCCCTCGAAACCTAATACTAAGAACCAAATTAGTTGCCAAAAATCCTACATTCAGTGGTTCCGAGAGTGTGGATCGTACCCCATAGATACCCCTCATGTACCTTACATTATGAGATAGAAATCCCTCGGTGATAAGTTCTTCGGATCTTCAGGGTAAGAGAGACTGGCATGCCCAAGAAGTGTGTGGAGTGGAGTCAATGCTGCCAGACTCTCTATCTGTCCATCTTATTTTGGTATTTTGCTGCGGGGGCCTCACTGAATGGTTTCCAATATCCAGCCTAAGATTGTATTCCATGCTTTTTTATATATCATTGTGATAGACCAGTATTGAGTCAGTCCCTTGGGCTATTTCAGGCCCTATCCCACGTATCTCTGAATTTTTTGAGATTGTATGAAAATTGAGCTAGTCAGCTATACATACCTACCAACCATTGTTCTCAGACTTGGAAAACTACAAACCATTGTCCTACACACGAAGTTACCAAAAACAAAGTCCATTTTGAAACTAATTTTCAAAACGTCCTTACATACTTGTGACCATAGTCTTTTGCATACTCTCACTTACGTCCTCATTATTGTCCATAGTCTTTTGCATAGTCCCATTTATGTCCTCATTATCGTCCATAGTCTTTTGCATAGTCCCACTTACGTCCTCATTATCATCCTAAGTCTTTTGCATTATCAACTATATCATATACATCTAAGTCTATTATCATTTATAGGTTCATAGCATGTGCCTTCATGGGTCTCCTAGGTGATGGTTTGCTCCCCTTCGAGCAACCTAATCTAGTTCCAAATGGTGGTCAACGAGAAATCATTGATGGTCTAGCTAACTTAGCTTGGGATTTAAGAAGAAGCGCACCCCAATATATGGGAGTCATACACGAGATAGATATTGAGTCTAGGATTGCCCATACAATTGATAGAGAGATTGAGGCCGAACAACTTCGTCAACAAATGGAAAGACTTGCATTAGAGAAAGCTAGAAAAGCTAAAAAGGTCTCACATCAAAATCCTCAATAGAGCATCTAGTATAGTATTGCATACCTCATATTTACGTCTATTGTCTAGTGTTAGGTCATCATCTCGCATAGAACCATCATCATATAGGCAATTTTAGATGCCCATCACAAGGTCCTAGAAAGCAAAAGGAATAATGGACCCGAACAACACATAGTCTATAAACCCTACTCGGAACATGGACATGTCAATAGGTCAACACTTAGGTACACAAACAATGTCCACCATAAACGAATTACAACAACATCTGACAAAGGAAGAAATTGAGTCCACACAGCAAGACCCGCATGTCCTCATGATCCTAGATGCACATATACATAGCGATAGGGACAAGTATCTTTCGTTGTTAATACAAAATGGGGCAAAATTACCTGAGGATTTTGATGTCACAAAGATTTTACCACCAGGAAAAACTTTAGGTCAAGATAACAGTCAAACACCACCCTTGACGCAAATACAAGCAATGACCTCTAGTCTTCCTCAAAACATACCTCTTCCAACAAATGCAAACTTTCAAACAAGCGTGTCATCTTCAGTGATCAATGCTAGTATACCATCATAGAGCATACTGATAATGTCAAGTATCTTAGCACCTATTCAAACACAAGCAACAAGTGTAACTCAACCTCCAGTTTCCTATTCTATGGGATCCACATATGGTTATCAAAATGCAAATCTAGGTATTACCAATACAACAAGTACAACTCAACCAAACATGGGTTCACATATCGCCTATTTCACAGTACCTACTGGAACACACAACACACAAGGTTATAATCTTGGTACCTTTCAATAACCTCCTAGTTATGCAACCACGAATCCTTTTGTGGGACATACACACACACAAGGTATACCTTTGACATCAACAGATATTCTGACACAACAAGTATAGAGTTTGCAACAACAGATGACGACCATGCAAACTGGTAATGATAAAAAGAGCTACACAATGCAAGACTTACGTCCTTATCCATTTGATCACACATTATACATGCCACCTTTCCCACAACATTTTGAAACGCCCAAATTTGATAGATATCAAGGGAAGGGTGATCCTAGAGATCATATCAGAGAATTTTTTATGGCATGTATAGAAGTTGCCTCAGAAGATACTTACCTAATGAGACTATTCCCTAAAATTCTGGGAGGTCCAGCTTTAGAGTGGTTTTCACATCTACCACCAACCATCATGTCATGGGGGGAATTAGCTGAACAATTTATTGCAAACTTCTCGCACAACATTGACACCCTGGTTACTTTGATGGTTCCGCTAAGCAATATGAGAATGAAACATTTGCATCCTTCATACAATGATGGAGGGCTCTCTATAGGAGATGCAAGACAGTTATCCCAGAAATAGAGCAAGTGGATATGTTTACAGAAAATTTGATTCCTAAGATAAAGTATCCAATACAAATGTAGTGTCTTACCACATTCAAACAAATCATAGAAAAGGCTCTCAAATGTGAGAAGGGCTTGGTAGATCAAGGTCTTATTAAGTATGGCAATACCAACAACAATGACAAATCTAAGTTTTGGTCAAAAAACAAAAATGTGACCAATGATGGTATTGTAGACGCCAGAAAAATAAACAGAACTCAACCCGTTTTATCACTAGGAATGAGTCAGTCAACAAATCCACATACTGAGAATAACACAACATCAACCAATGTAAATGCTATGCAAAATACAAACACAAGATACCCCAAGGTAAACACTCCAAGAAGAAATTACACACCTTTAGGAGAACCTATTGAGTCAGTGCTCAAAAAGTTAATGCAGACAAACATGATCACTCTACCTAAAGTAAGAATATATGAGCTAGGTCCTTTCAAACCCACATGGTGGAATGACAATTATTTCTGTGATTATCATAGGACTAAAGGTCACAAAACGGCAAGTTGCTACAAATTGAAAAACTTGGTCCAAGGGGACATCACAATTGATACGGATAAGACCTCAACAAACACAAATCATATGATTTTTAAAGATCCTTTTGTTAAGCATGATAAGGGAAAAGATACCACATCAGGTACCCAAGACAATATGGCTAACTACATGAAGGTCTCATATGACTACACTATTCATGCCATTAGCTCAGGAGATACAACAAACAATGATTCACAAGAAACACCTGATCAGGAGGACCAATATCAAGACACTCATAAAGATGACAACCAAATTTTCATGATATCTAAAGGACCAAAATACGATGATGATATGAATCTTTGTCTCCAAGACTGGGGGCATGATCAACCATCTCACTCAGATTGGTTTGAAGATGAACTCATTGAGCATATTATGAATGTCAAACATACACACTGGGACTATGAAGAAGGATTTAATATAAATCTAGATAAGATAGCCTATGATACAAATGATACAATTTCTACAATCACAATTACTCCTAGAGACAGAGACTGTGTAGTGGTTACTCATAGGTCAAAGGTAACCTTGCAAGGGATACCACAAAATCAACCACTAGCAGTAGGGACTTACAATGTAGTTGAGCAACTTTAGACAACTCTGGCATAGATATCCTTATTCAAACTATTGCATATTTCACCCAATCATAGAGCTATATTGGACAAAGCACTTCAAGATACAGTAGTGGACAGAGCTATAGATGAACGTGCCTTCCAGTCTATGGTAGGAAATTTGACACAAGGTACACATATTGCATTTACAGAACAAGATATTCCTAGTGATAAATTGCTTCATAATGACCCACTACATCTGGAAGCTTACATTCACAAGAAAAGAATCAGAAGAGTACTTATAGATGGGGGAGCCGGTCTGAGCATTTGTACCTTAAGGCTGGTCAAAGCACTGGGATATTCTAAACTTCACATTGATTCTTCCAAAAGGATAAACATCAAGGCTTACGATGATGAAGAACATCCATCTAAAGGCATTGTAACATTACCTATACAAGTAGGACTAATAACGACAGAGGTTGCTTTTCAAGTCTTGGATAGAGAGCTATGATATACATGTTATTGGGCCACACATGGATCTGCACCATGCAAGCAGTACCATCCACATTTCATCAATGCGTTAAATTCCCATACAATGGTATTGAAATCACCATAAAGGGTGATCCAAATCTATTTTAACATTGTAATTATCTAAAACACAAAAAGATATGCCTATGACATCCTCCTTACAAATAAAGGATATGGGTTGTGGAGAGTACTCTATTGCAAATACTTTAAATGGGAAACCATCAGATTACATATCACAAAGGAATTGGTCCATATAGGCTCTTCCATCTTCATCTCAAATAAGCAATCAGGTACTTACATCACCAAGCACAGAATCAGATGGGGAAGACATGAGACAACTCTTGCAAGAACCCACTGAGGAGTTACAAAATGATGCAGTTATTGACACAACAGTACAAGCTAATGTGGCAACAGATGCAGGATTACCCCCACCACCTGAATCCCACCCATGGTTATTATCACTACTTCTACCACGAGAGGCAACTCAGGCTCAACCTAACGAAACAAATGAAGAAATATTACAAAGGCTTATACTTGGCTTAAGAAGAGTCACTAATGTACAAAGAAGACCAGTCAATCTATTGATAAGTGATGATATCCCATATAATGAAACATATATTGATAGTGAGACAGATTCTCATGACTACGAATTCTTATCACTCCATGATTCTACCCCACCAGACAGTGTAATATCAAACAATCAAGTCTTCATGTTTTCAGACTCTACTATAGAAGGGAATACTGATTTACCCCTAGTACATTCATACTTGATTGATTGGGGGAAAGAAGGAAAACCAACATTGGATTGGTTTGAAAATGACGAAGCGATTTTAGAATTTCTAGGAGTCGTAGAGGGATTTCCACAAGGTGATCATAAAGCAGGGTTTGCTATAGACCTAAATAGAACGACATACTTTGGAGAAGAAAGTACTTCTCAAATAGAAGATAAGGATCAAACTACCCCTAATGGCTTGGGTAATCTTCCTATGCAAAGAGAAAGTTCAGCATTACTTATAGAGGAAACAGAAGAAGTAAATATAGCAGAAGGGGAAGTTGTACATAACATCCATCTTGCAAAATCACTGAGCAAAGAAGAAAAAGACAGATTCATTCATTTTTTTAAACAACGACCTATCAACTTTGCTTGGCCCTATTCAGACATGCCGGGCTTATATTCTAAATTAGTGTTGCATCACTTACCATTGATACCAGGAGTTAAACCTTACAAGCAAAAATTAAGAAAAATGCATCCAAGTATCACATTACTGGTTAAAATAGAATTACAAAAGTTGTTGGATGTAGGTTTTATCAGACCTATTGACTACACAGAATGGATATCAAACCTGGTACTTGTGACTAAACCCACGGGAGGCATCAGAATCTGTACCGATTTTCAAGATCTAAATAAAGCTTGCCCTAAGGATGACTTCCTGCTACCTAATATCAACATGATAGTTAACCTAACAGTTGGAAATGAGATGTTATCCTTAACGGATGGTTTTTCAAGATACAACCAAACTAAAATTGCACCAAAAGATCAACATAAAATGGCCTTTACATTCCCATGGGGAACGTACTGTTGGAATGTGATGCCATTTGGTCTTAAAAATGCCGGGGCAACATACCAGAGAGCCATGACAACATTATTTCATGACATGATCCATAACATAATGGAAGATTACATGGATGACATATTGGCTAAATCACAAACTAGAGAAAGTCACGTTACAGTTCTTACACAGATATTTGATTGGTTGGAACAGTATAATGTCAGATTAAATCCAAAGAAATGTGTGTTTGGCATAACAGAAGGTAAACTAATAGGGTTTATAGTATCAAATAGAGGAATTGAAATAGACCCTTCCAAGGTCAAGGCAATCATTGATATGCAACCTCCATCAACACTTAAACAACTCAGAGAGTTACAAGGAAGATTGCAATCCATAAGAAGATTCATAGCACAGTTGGCAAATAAGTGTCTCCCATTCCAGCATTTACTCAGGAAAGGAGTTACTTTTAAATGGACAGAACAATGCCAGGAAGCTTTCCAAGCTCTAAAAGATTATCTTTTGAACACACTAGTGTTAATATCTCCTACTCTAGGACAACCTCTATTGTTATACATATCAGCAACGAACTCAGCTCTGGGAGCTCTATTGGCACAACATGACAAAAATGGAAAAGAAAGAGCCATTTATTATATAAGTAGGACTTTGATCAGCTATGAGCTTAATTGTATGCCCATAGAGAGAGCATGCTTAGCAATAATCTTTCAATCCTAAAAGCTTAGACACTACATGTTGAGTCATAAGGTACAACTCATTGCACGGTTTGACCCACTCAAATACCTATTGAGTAGAGCGACATTGACCGGGCGATTGGCCAAGTGGGTTATGATCTTGAGCGAGTTTGATATAGAATACATAGACAAAAAAGCTATCAAAGGACAAATCATAGCAGATCAATTAGCAGAGGCTCCTATACAAGACAGTCACCCATTGCTGATAGACTTTCCAGATGAATCCGTGTTTACACTAACTGCCTCAGTAATGTGGAAGTTATACTTTGATGGATCATATACAAATCACGGATCTAGAGCAGGTATTCTCTTCATTACTCCTCAAGGGGATGTTATACCTAAGTCATTTAGGATCAATTTCCCATGCACCAACAATATGGTTGAATATGAAGCTCTCCTCATAGGGCTTCATACAGCTATACAATGGAAAATACAAGAGTTACAGGTCTATGGTGATTCGCAGTTGATTGTAAACCAGGTCAATGATGATTACAATACGAAGGATGACAAACTCATGCCTTATAAGAAGTTGGTCAAAGATTACAAGGAGCACTTTAGCAAAATTACCTTCAAACAAATCCCAAGAATACAAAACAAGGTAGCAGATGCAATGGCAACCATAGGATCTCTTCTCAATATGCCTACTAATGAAACTCAGTTTGAGTTTATCATAGAACAGTTAATGCTACCTACATATGAGACCCCCCTATCAGACTATGTATGTGCAATTGTGGGTCTAGAATCACCTTTGTACAATAAAATATATACATATTTGCATACCCAATACATGTCACCAGATCTGTCCAGAAATCAAAAGAAGACCTTTATTCGTCAGGCTTCTAGATACACCATTATAGCTGATACTCTATATAGAAAGGGTTTTGATGGAACTCTTCTCCAATGTCTGGATGAGAATGAAGCACACGTTGCTTTAAAAGAAGTCCATGATGGAATCTGTGGGGCTCACCAAAGCGGTCCGCCATTATCAAAGAAACTGCTGAGAATAGGGTATTATTGGCCAACCATGGAAAAAGATGCTTACAAGTATGTGTAGAAGTGTAAACAATGCCAAATGCATGGAGACCTTATTCATCCACCAGCATAAGATCTTCAACCCATCACATCACTGTGGCCATTTTCACAATGGGGATTAGATCTATTAGGTAAAATCAACCCTACTTCTTCCAACGGGCACAAGTTTATCTTGACAGCCACCGAATACTTTACAAAATGGGTTGAGGCAATTCCTTTAACATACACTACTGGAAAGCAAATATCAAAATTCATGCTCAACTACATTATATGCAGGTATAGAGTTCCAATGTGCTTTGTTACAGATAATAGGCGTCCATTTAAAAACCAGGAAATGAAAGAATTGTGTGACAAATTTCACATACAACAGAGATTTTCCATGCCATATTATCCACAAAGTAATGGACAAGTAGAGGCTACAAACAAAACAATATTGAAAATTCTTAAGAAAGTAGTCACTGACACAGGATGGGACTAGCATCTCCAATTAAATCCCGCTCTTTGGGCTTACAGAATAGGAGTACACACATCTATAGGAGCGACACCATATTCCTTGGTCTATGGTATAGAAGCAATACTCCCCATTGAAATAGAAATACCGTCTCTAAGAGTATCCTTACAGAACATTATGTCAAAAGAAGACTACAGGGTAGCAAGGTTGCAAGAACTAGAGACCCTTGATGAAAAATGACAAGCAAAATTCAATCATTTACAAGGATATCAAAACAGACTAAGATGAAGTTATAATAAAAGGGTCCGCCCACGAACTTTTCAAGTGGGAGATCTAGTACTTAAAGAGAATCAAAGGAACTTAGCAGAATGAGAAAGGCCAAGGAAATTCGAACCTAATTGGCTAGGTCCTTTCATTATAAAAAGGGTCATAGGCAATGGAGCCTATAATTTGGCTACCATAGAGGGAGAACCAATCTCTAACCCTATGAACATCATGCACCTTAAGCAATATTATACCTAAGGGTTGTGCAGTTTAGGTTTTGCTTTCCGCATTGCATATCGTATCATTTAACACACTGCATAATATGTAGTTTCCTTTTTAGATGCATTGCATTCTTAAAGTTCTGCATTCTTATATAGAAGCATCAAATAAAACAAGGCAACTGTTTGAGTTTATCATTCATTTGCATCTAAAGAAAACAAGGGTCGTCACCTTTATTAGATATTTGGACATGAAGTCTCTAGGGTTCTAAAGTCATTCATTCTCAACAT
Source organism: Cryptomeria japonica (assembly GCF_030272615.1). Taxonomy (NCBI): domain Eukaryota; kingdom Viridiplantae; phylum Streptophyta; class Pinopsida; order Cupressales; family Cupressaceae; genus Cryptomeria; species Cryptomeria japonica. The sequence goes on along the minus strand of NC_081408.1, from coordinate 617,202,357 downwards.
TACCATGTGACGATGCTTTACTTATGGTTGGGTAGTGGTTTCACTATTTGAGACTTGTTAACCTACAATCTATCAATTGCTATATCTCATACCTTAACAAGATCTCTAATTCATTCTAGACACCTAGTTGATCATATGACTAGTGAAAAATCTGAAATTCTACTTCAATGCTACTATAATTGTTACACCCAAGTAGGTTTCATTACTTACAAGTCAAGGCAAGAAAAGAAAAATAAAAAGAGCTATGCCAAATATCCATCTAAAGGCAAAAAGAGCAATGATATAACTGAAATATCATGTATATAATTGCGATAAAAAAGATTGACTATGGGAACATGCAAGTAACTCCATGAGGGCTATGAATGCCTACTGGCAATGGAGCAATATTTGAGAAATTATAGTCTATAACCTCGTCGGAGCTCTCAAGGCTTGCTAGCAGCGAGGCTCTATTCGGGATGCTTTTGAAGTTAGAATAATCCATGTAGCTAGTTGTATAGGATGCTAAGGATCTTTAGTGAATGCAACAGTGGGAATTAACTCATCTACACACACATGGGCAAAAGAAGATCAAAGTTTCAAGAACCAATGGGGAATTTTTCCACGTCTCCATTTGTAAGACCTAGTCACTAAGTGTGTTGAGATGAATGTTCTGAAGGATCTTAGAAATCGATTGACTTCTTATCTATGAAATGTTTTGCACCTTCATTTTCAATCGGAGTATTACAAATGATAAATACAAAGACAGTCAACCTTGTTCGAATAGGAAGTGCATCTTCATCCTGCATATTGCATTCACATAGGTTATGTCAAAAATTATTTGTCTCCACACACATTTTGTAGATCATCATGTCATACAGGTCTACACACTGGGGGCATAACTGAAAAAATCCAAAAAATCAAATGAAGTCCTAAAAAAAAAATCCAAAAAAAAATCAGATAAAGTCTTGAAAAAATCCAAAAAAAATCAGATAAATGATCTTGCAAAAAATATCAAAAACATTCATATAATGTCTTTAAAAGATCAACCAAAAACATCCATATATGATCCTGAAAAAACTTAAAATCCAAAAACATCCATATAATGTGCTGAAAAAATATACCAAAAAACATTGGAATACAATCCTGAGAAAATCAAACAAAACATTCAAAAATCTACGTACATAATCCAACAACATCAAAAAAGCTCTTGGAAAAGAACTAAAAATCGAAAATCAGTCAATCAAAACACTTGCAATAAGATGTCTTGTGAGAAACCAATACCCTAGCAGATATCCAACAAACACTTCGTACGAAGTTAACAAAGAATACGACTATCTATTCAAACATATGCAATCAACTGATCAAACTATCTTATCAATCGTATCATATCCATATCAACGTAATCATTATCTTGTCTTAAAAAAAGAGGATACACTTGAAATCAGACAGGTCAGTCTTAAATGAGGTCCGCAACTTTATGAGATCAGACATTATCAACTATCACATCAAACAACTGAGAACGAAGGCACAAGGTCAGTATAGCTGCTGAATTTTGTCCGGGTCAGTCTTTATCTTTTTATCATTTGGTGATAGATATTGTTTCTATGCTACTCAAGGATGTCCACAAGTGACTAGAAGAGCTATGATGAGCATTATCTTTTTCTTTGTTTGTTTTTTGTGGTGTGAACCGATGAAATTCTAGGGAAATTGCTCTAGTGGGTGTCTGTGATAAGAGCCTTCACATCAAGGTGAAATCGCCACACATACCTCGACCCCTAATGCAATTCCCAGAATGGAGGGTTCACTCCTTGTCTGCTATGTGTTTGTTTCTACAATGAGATATCTTTGCATCTTGGTTCCTTATACCCTGATGCGCTAAAGTTTCATTGCTCAATAATAAGGCTCAGTGATGAATATATATTGATGCAATAAAATACGTGACACAGGTTCATGATTCATTCAATTTCATTCTTATTTTCATCTCATTTGCTTATTGATAGTTTGTTGGTTTCTCATCTTCTGTCTAAATCGCATTCTTTCTAACATTCTTTCTATCATCAATTTTTCTCTCTACCATTTGACTAACATTTCTTCAAGGTGTATCTAAGTTAAAATTGATTCAACCATTATCATACAAAAAAGTATTCATTATAGAGTTCATTTGCATTCATTATAGCTTTCATTTGCATTTCATTATAGAATTCATTAGCATTCATTTTAGATTTCATTTACATCATTACTACATACATGTACTACCATTGCATTTAGAATCATATAGAATTCAAGTAGATATGCATCATACAACTCATAACATCATATAAGGCATACATGGAAAATAATATACACAGATCATTTCCAAAAACCCGCATGCCATATATATAGCTCAAAAATGATAATGTGTGTGAATACAATAAATAAGCCTGAAGGCTCAGATAACATGATCAACCAACACTGCCTCTGTCAGCAGGTGGATCCTGTCCACTAGATCCTGCCCCAAGATGTCAAGGTGGTCCCATAACACCACCACTGCTAGTCCATCATGAAGTAGATCTACTCAATCTCCTCCCCATGCATGCACTAAAGCTAGGCTCTCTCTGACCCTCAGGGACGGCTCTCTCATAGGCATACCGATAATAAATAGACTCCTGCATAGCAGTGAAATACCTATCTGCATCATTGCATCCATCTGTACCTGATCTAAAAAGCCAATCAAAGGCATCCATAGTAATCTGACATCTCTACACTACCTCATCTCTCCCTCTGGAGATGATCTCGCTCGATATCCTGTCTAGCGACCTCGTCCTCCAAACTCTGAACCTGTGCTCTAAGAGTCTCCAGCTCATCATCAACCTGTCCTCTCCCATCCTCAACACCAAGCACATCCTCTAACTCTAGCATATCCTCATCATCATCTCCATCCTTGTTGCTCGATGAATCAAAAGAATCATCATCATCCTCACTGCTAATAGACTCGGTGTCCCCACCAATGTCTACATCCTCATCTCCATCATCTCCACCATCTCCTCCCTCATCTCCACCATCTCCTCCTCCTCTGACTCTCTCCCCTTCATCTATCCTCAACCACTGTCTAGGATGGAAAATCTATTATGTTGTAATAGGAACAGTAGGATCAGTCAAAGGCACTGACCCGTGCCTAGAAAACCATGCATCATACTTTGCTGTCATCCCCAGATCCACTCCATCTCTACCCCAACCCTAGAGTAATGGTTGCAAAGAATCGAACTTAGTAGAAGCAACATGTGGTTGAATACACACACCCCAATCAGATACCTCTCATGATACATGAGAAAAATATGCAGTAACCACAGGTGTCACCTGTACCTCACCAAACTATCTGAGAACCCGCATAGGAAGATACATCTCTATGATCCGCTAAGTCTCAAAGGTCCTCCCAATAAGATATCTCTGCTCTCGATAGAAAGACAAGTGCACTACATCATCAGGCCAACCGGGGCAATCTAAGTAAGGTCTCCAAATGAAATGCTGCAATGTATCCAACTGATGTCTCCAGTACAAGGTGTTCCCCGAACCCCTGTGTTTGATACCTGTTGTATACCTGAAGGCATAAGGCTCACCAGGCTACAAGTCTACATGAATGATAGGCCTAGAAATAGAAATGTGCTCCCATGCCCATGTCTGAAGCAAAGTAACACCACAAATGATAGAAAGGTATCCCAAATACATAATACCATGCATCTGATAGTACAACATGGCAAGTAGACAAGGACCCCAAGCATACAGTCGACAATGCACAATCATATCATGGAGCACTTTGCCCCATCCAACTGGAAACCCATGACCTCGTCGATCAGGTATCAGTAAACCACCGACAATACCACATTATATAATGGTCAAGTCATCATAGTCTAATCGGGCCCAAGGGATCTCATAATGGCCACTGATCTGCAAATCCTGAATCTCACACTCAAAAAGTGCACATAGTCTAGCAATGCCATCATCATGGTCATATATAACTCTCTCACCATGAATGGGAATACACAGTATATGCCATACATCCTCTAAGGTAATGGATGCCTCACCAGTTGGAAGATGAAATGAACATGTCTCTGAGTGCCACCGCTCTATCAAAGCTATAATCATGGCCCTGTTGACCGTAACCTCTAGCAAATGCAATACATGGTAAAGACCAAGCTGACAAATATGCTCAATCTCATCATCTGGTAGGTCAACTCAAAGATCAAGTCCACTAGGTCTGCTCTGTTGACAGTATAACACTCCAATGTTCTCCTGCAACGAGAAAATGATCAAAATATCAGATGTTGGATCTAGATAAACTTAAAATATTTTCAAACGCATGACAACAAATAACATATACAATTAATGCATAGCAGTTATGACTTATGTGGTACAAATAAGACTCTTGCATGACGATTAAAGCTAATGTGTGACAAAATGGGCGCATGCATGACAAAAAAACACTTATGCGTAATGATATACACGAATGTGGCATGTTAAAGCTAATGTGTGACACTTGTAGCCTACTCAAACAATCTCAAAATGACACAAAATTTCACACGCTTGCTCTTTAAACTAGTATCGAAAACATGGTCTCAATTTTTCAATTTTCTGACCACCTTTTCTGAGGGGGCATATTTACACTATACAACAATACCAAGGCATACTAGGGCAGAATTTTTTGTTTTCTTTGAAACAATGTCATTTCGACTTTGTCTCAAAGAGGGGCAAATGTAGACACCTAAAAATGTCTCATTGATCATATACTAATTATTCCTCTAATTGATAAAATAATTCTTTAATTATTTAATTAAGTCAATTAAACTTATTCTTCTAAATTCTTCTAATTTCATATTTCCTCATCATCTTACTAATTATTCTATTTTCCTATTCTATCATCATTTAATCATTTTAATCATTTTCTAATGTTAATTAAATATTTATTATCTAATTAATTATGGTTAATACCCCAATTTAAATAATCTTTATTATTTAAATAAATTGCTAATTATTCAATTTCTATCTCTAATCATTTAATCATTCAACCCTTTTCTAAATATTAATTAAATATTTATTATTTAATTAATTGTGATTTAATCCTTTAAATTAAATAATCTTTATTATTTAATTAAATTCTATTTCTAAATAATTAAATAGTTTCTTTAAATTATTTAATTAACTAATTAATTCTTCCATTTCCAAATCCCCCAAATTCTAATTTCATTTAATTTCATATCCTTCTAATTTCTTCCAAATTCAAATACATGTGCATGATTTCAAAAACCAAATTGAAAATCAAAGTCAAGTTCTAAATATATTCAAATGCTAAATTGAATTAATAAATTCAATTATTTGAATAATATCTCATGCAAAGATTAAATTAATAATCTAAATCTAAATGCAAGCACATGCTAAATTAATTAATTCAATCAATTAATTAATTAAATCATTTATCTCTTCAACTTCTATTTCCATCTTTCAGTTAGCTTTTTCTAGATTAAGCTTTCTTTGCCATCCTCTTTATTTCCACCAATCATTCCTTTTCTTCCTTCAGATAGCTTTTTCTCAATCAGTTAACTCAATTAATCTATTCAATCTATTGAGTTTCACTCCTACAATCAGTAGTTCAACTATCAATTTTCATTTGAGCTCACCTGAGTTCACACCTCTTGATCAATTTGTTCCACCTTTCAATCAATCTTCTCCAATTATCTATAAATTGAGCATCCAATCTCCATCTTCAACAATCAAGAACTTTGAATCTTTGTATCACTTGCAGGTTACCAGCGCAATATCTAAGAGCCATCATACCACGAAGAGGAGAAGAGCAATGGAAGCAATATGCAAATCTTGGAATAGGGAGTTTTATTTGAATTGATTTATAATTCCTATTTTATTTGATCTTGCATTATTTCATTGTATTGTTTGTTAAATTCTGATTAGGAAAGGGACTCATGATCTCCCTTGTTTCTAATTGATTACTTTGTTAATAGAAGAATGAATTTTGCATCCCACAGAAAGAACTACTCTCAGAAAATGAAAAGGCTTCTTTTCTCTTCTACCAATTTAGTCACCACCCTACTATATTTTTAATAAAAAACACTTCATCTGGTGATGCTCATTCACGTGAAAAATCATCATTTTGGTGCTTTCAACTCAACCTGCCAGCTATGGATCCTAGAAATCATGCCTATCAAATCCAATGGCTCCTGCTAAGGCTCATCTTATGTGAACGATTTTATTCTGATTTTATACTTCCTTGATGTACAAATTCTTCTTCAGAATCCCTGACAACAAGCAACCTCTAATTTCTTAGAGAAATTTGTGATCTCCACCTTTAGCTTAGAAACTATCAAATCCTTTCATGCCCCTAAAAACATCATCTTTGATTGTCTAATCAACCCTGACTCACTAGAAACCTTCAAACTAGTCCATCATGAATGAGTCAGCATCCAAGTGTCCTCACTTGTCACTATCTTGTTCCATGTCGACAAACTTGCATTATGTTTGTTCAAACTTTCCCGAGTGGGTGACAAATAATACCCTTTTAAAAATTTGTTTAAAACTCTCCTGTAGATCTTGTTCAGCCTTGCGAATCAAACGATCACTAACGATCAATCTGGCATTGACCTTCCATTGTGGCTTGTGGACCCATTAAATATGCGATGTAGCAGTGTCATGTTATCTCTTGGCTTAACACTGTCAGCAACCCCACCGTCGGTCTTCTTGGTCAACCCGGGACATGTGGCATCATCTCATGGTGCCACGGTCCATAAACTTCTTGCATCTATTCACATTTAACCTTGCAACCACAATGCTCACCAACCTTTGTAAATTAAAAGTCAAGCGCCTTTTCGTCTAGATTATAACATCACCGTCCATTTGAAACACATGCAAATTGATGGAACCATTAGTAATCCAGTCTTTACCTCTTGAGAACCGGTAATATAAGGATTTTGAATAGTCAAACCACCAGCTTACCCCTCTTCACCGAGAACACGTGGCATCATCTCGTGATGTCGCGGTCCTTATCTTCCTTGCATTTTTGTCCACAAGGTTGTGCAAACCGTAGGATCTATTATGCCTTTATCCACCAGTCGAAGTATTTAAAATTTTAGACTTAGGAAAAATATAAAGGGATCGGCCGAAAACAACTTAATGCTTAGGAAATACAATGGCCCCGCCAACATGTTGGCATTCTACACTCTTATGAGAATGGTTGGTGTTGTCATTGATGGCAACCTTCTACCAACCATCTGCCAACCTTCTGGAAACCTTCTGCACTCATCTTGTAAAGCCACCGGTAGGCACTAGCACTGGCATAGACATCTACATACACCGGTGTTACTACTTATCAAATTGCCATTAGTTTTTATATTCAAAGTCATACTATATATTCTAGTCGGTTAGTATTACTGAATCATGCAGTTGGTACACACAGAGAAGTCGGTATGAATAGTCTAGTCGGTTACAGAAGAAAGCAATCACAGAACGCAGTATTCACTGAGTTGTTTACCGAGTATTGTTTCATGGCTACTGAGTAGTAAAGTTAACTCACTCAGTTGATACTCACTGAGTGAAATGTATTACTAGATACATTGAACATGGACAAGCACATGAAAATGTGTTACAAGATCGAGGCACATCTAACTGTTATTACATTGGAAATTGCACTAGAAGATTGTGTATGATTGCAAGGTCAATCTAACCAATGAAATATTTTGTTTAGTTATTCATTCGAGGAATCTTGTTTACAAGATCGAAGCAATGAATTAGATCACCACTTTAAGAGATCTATTTATACAGCATGGGAAGAGAGAAATATATGTATGTGTGTGTGTGTGTATGAAGGAAGACTGTTTCAGAGACACAGAGAGGTCACCAAGAAGGTTATCAGTGAACAATCAAAGAACAAAGTAAACAGAAGGGTTTACCGAGTTACAATATGGGTTACCGAGGTATGCTATAAGCTAGGTAATCTTATTCTAAGCACATAGAATCTACTATAAGATTTCAGATGTAAAGTTGCAGATATTTGTAATGATTTTATTATAATATTGAGAAGTTGAAAGAGAAACCTTTAACAGGGTAAAAGACTCTAACCAAGTCTATAAATTGTAAGTCCTCTAGCCAAGTGCAGCATTCAGATTAATGTTGTAAAATCCTTTAGCTAGGTAGATCTAACAGATCTTGTTACTCCTAACAGGGTAAGCTATCAGAAATAGCTAAATGTAGCTCTAACCGAGCAATCTTTATTATTGCAGTAGTGAAGTTGTGGGTGCCATCCCCACCGCAGTTTTTCTCTCTAACCAAGAGTTTCTACGTGACCAAAATATATGTGTTATGGAGTGAATCATGTATGATTGTTATCTGTTTGTTTTAACTTTATTTTATGTTACTACACTATTCTGTTTATGCATAACAGTAAGGTTATTATTGAAGAAAAGTTTTGGAGTACTGATTCACCCCTCCCCTCTCAGTACATTAGCTTTCCATATTGGGCCTAACAATTGGTATCAGAGCTTGAATCTTGGAAAAGGGTTTAACTACCTAAAGAGAAATATCTTATCAATGGAAGGCTACAAACAATCTCAGAGGATTGTGTATCTACAAGAAGAGCTGGATAATGCAAATCAAGTGATTGCAGACATGCAAAGGCAAATGCAAAAATCTATGAAAGTAAGGAGAAGATTATCTGATGACTTGCAGGATTCTCAAGAGTTAGTGGAACAAATCGAGACATCATTTGAGAACAGTATATCTGAAGAGACTGAAGAAATGATTGGAATGTTGAAAGAAAAGAACAAAGCATTGGCTGATCAACTAAAAGCAATGAAAAGGGAACATGAATATTTCAATACACAGATGACTAAAAATCTAGATGCATTAAGGATAGCTGAGGATAAAGCAAGAGATCTACAAAGAGAGAAACAACAACTTGAAGCTCTAGTATCTAATAAGAATGATGAAATCATAAGCCTAACTGGTATTCAACAAAATATGATAGATCAACTAGGTTATGCACATCATAAAGCAATTCTAAAGAATGATGAAAATCAATCATTGAAACTTGAAGTATCAAGGTTGTCTGGTGAACTTGAAATAGAGAAGAAATCCAAAGAAACATTGGAGAAAAGTTATGAAGCATCAAATATGTTGGATGAGCAACTGAACACAAGACGACCCTACAAATAAGGAGGACTCGGTTACAAAGGAAAAGAATCAACCAAGAAAGGAATTCATACTACTGAGAGAGGAGAATCATCAAAGCAAGCTGGAAACAGGAATAACATCAAAACAAAGAAGCCTATTTGCTACTACTGTGGAAATCAAGGTCATACTACCAACATATGCTAGATCAAAAAAGGTAAGCAACTGAATATCACTAAGTCCAATGGATATTGTTACAACTCCAATAAATATGGGCACACATGTAATCAATGCAGGACAAAGTCTGTTAACAACTATCAGAAGGCAAAATTCAAAGGGTTTTGTAGAAACTGCAATAGATATGGACATAGTACTGAGAAGTGTTGGTCTAAGAAAAAGAACTACATGCGGTATCCACACCGAGCAAACACTAGAGGTTATCGAACTCACACAGATCCTTACCGACAATATGCAGCAGTACCACGGGATTACAATACAAGGATATGGTGTGAATGTTGTGGAAGATATGGACATATTAGTGCCAACTATTTTATAAGGTTTGGAATGAACAACCAAAGATCATGGAGAAATCCTGGTATGGCATGTTTTCATTGTCACAAAGTTGGACATTTAGCTGGAGATTGTAGAGATCAACCTAGAAGAGACACTAAAGAGATAAAAGAAAAATTCAAGATGATTTGGAAAAAGAAAGAAATTATGTCAGATGAAGAAAGCACCTTACCTACCGAGTTAGGTGCACCTATTTCAAATTAGTCAGGAAAAGGTATGAAGGGACTGCATTCTCTAAAGGTTAAATCATAATAGTTCCTATTCTATTATGTACAAAATTCAAAATCTGCATAGTTAAGATACAATTAGTCAGTTTGAAATTCTATTAAAAATACTTTACACGAAACCTGTCAAGTCGGTGTATACAGGAAACCTGTCAAGTCGGTTATTAAAGGGAATTTGGTTACTCGGTTAAAACAAAAAAAGGAGTCAATCGGTAAAAGGTGAATCGAGTGCATTTAATGTTTTGACCTAACTTGCACGGAGCCCGATAAGGTATTCTTGAGTACTTAAAAGTATTTTTGTGGTCATTTTCATTCACCAAGTTTTCGAGAAGTAGAGCAGAGTGAATCAAGGCGATCAAACTTCATTTAGAGCGAATTTCAAGGTATTTACATCAAATCTATTCACACTGTTAAGCTGGTTTCCGATCTAGTCAAATTGTTATTATCTACCGAGTGTGAAGCGTAAGACGTTTGTAAATCCTAAGGATAATTTGCTAAATTTTACCCGAAACCTTCAATGGCGCCCAAGATCCAAGATCTAGTAGTTGTCAAAAATGTGGAGAAGCCCTCACTGAAATATTCTTTAACTCCTAAAGTTGCCTCTGAACCAGATGACAAAACTGCATTTTCACTCATCCCGGATCGAGTCTTGTTAGTTGAAGATGTTAGATTCTTGACCAAATGTCGTGTTGAGGAACTCGATCATGTCGAGATTAGTGACACATATGATGAACTTTGCACTGATGGCAAATTGGATAGAAAATTTGAGCATATCAAAATCAAGGGATTAACTGAAGCCCTAGTCTATCCCCGTGTGTTCAAACCCCCAGTGGGTTAAGTTTGTCTTGAGTAGAGTACATGATGATTTCATGTGGCTACAAGAGCAACCGTTTAAGATCACTAAGGAAATCATTCATTTGATCACCAGATATCCTATCTATGATCATGCACGAGCATAGAAAATGATATCACAAAAAGAGCTAATCAGTCTAACTGGAGTAGAATCTGATTACCGAGGACTGAAATTGAATAATGTCACTAATGCAGAACTCAAGTTTGCAATTAGAGTAATTGGTTATTGTTTCTTCCAATCTGCAAGGGAAAATAGTGTACCATGTGCTGTAGTTGACTTGGCCTACAAAATAGAGAAGAAGGGAATGAAAGTAGATTTATGTGAAGTGCTACTGAAGAACTTGTTTGAGAACCTGAACACAATAAGGAAGCCGAAGAAGAACAACTCGGCAAATACACTAAAATTTGGATCACTTCTTGTATGCATGTTTTTCTACTTTGAGAAGTTCTTTCCCTCAGTCGGTAAAGTAGTATGGGAGCTACACCGACCTATCACCCATCAAATTAATGACTTTATCAAGAAACTGGGAGATAACTTTAATGATATCATGGATGACTATTTTTGCAAATTTCAAGAGAAGATGCACAATAGGTACAGGATTCCACCACAGCTGGTAGAAAAATATAAGGATAATATATGTTTTGAGGTAGACACTAATTATTGTTATGTGAATGTTGTTGAACTGAGGACTCAATCTTTGCCACCAATGGGTTATGAGATTTATTATGATATAACACAGCAGCAAATTGATGCCTATTTATCATTGCCAAGGCATGCAACTGAACTAAGATATGGAACATATGAAGAGGTGAAGGAAAAAGTAAAAATGAGCATTGTAATACCTAAGGCTACAAGAAAAGCTACAAAAATGATAAAGGTTTTATCTAAGAAATTCGGAGAAGAATCCTCCTCTACACCTGCCAAAGGCAATCTTGCCATTACCGAAGAGGAATCAGAAGCTCAAGAGGCAAAAATAACATTAAGTACAGAGTTGCCTAAGGGTAAAGTTTTGAAAAGAAAGAAACGGGACATTTCAAAGGCCCTACTGACTCCACCAACAAAGAGACCCAACACTAGAGCATCAGCTGCATCACCAAGTAAGAAACAAAAGAGTGTTACTGCACCCAAGGTAACCAAGACATATAAGAAATCTATTCAAAGACTCATTTTGGCAAAAGAGTCGAGTGATACAGAATCTGATGATGCGAACAAATTTCAGATTGTAAAAAGCAAAAAGGTAAATATTCATAGTGTTGAAATTCTTTTTGCCAATCTTAAAGAATACAGTGGATTTGTAGGATTTAGATATGTTAAGTATGAGACTAGGAATAATGATGAGAAGCGAAAAATTGAAGAAGCTGTCATCTGTACACTTCTAAAGTTTTAGCTAGCTCCATTAGAACTAGTAAAGTCACTTCCGAGTGAATTATACTTACATATTGATAACAGATGGAAATATGCAATGGACTCAGAGAGACAAATAAGAGAAAGAAGTCTAGTCCATCTACTCCCTGATATGTCTGTAGCAAAAATCAAGGAGCATTTGACCACATACAATTCTAAATTTCTTGTCAAACAGAGAGCCTTAAAATTGATGAATGGGCTATACATAGATGTGGAAAATAAGACAAAAGCCAAGTGGCAGGAGATCTTCAAACAAAAGGATGTCAGTGAACAATCTCAAATTGAAATTGTTGATGTCACCGAGCAAGATCCAGATGTCACCGAGCAAGGTCCAGACCTAGTTGACACTATTCAAATTGATGAAGATGTTATGGATGAAGAAGCACCAGAGCAGGAAATGATTGAAGGCACTACCTATGCAAAACTTGTATCTAGTGAATCTATTTTAGAACAAGTTCAGCCTTATCCGCCGGTGAAGCCACCTGTCTCAACCGAAGCTCCTAAGGACACAGAGCAAGGAACCGAAGGTAACAAATCTGAAGTAGTAAAAGATACAACCAAAGATTAGACGTCTCAAGCACCGTCGAGCACTGAAAATGTTACAGCTGAGACCCCTAGCACCGAGACACCCAAGGACACTACAATGGCTACAGGAACTAACCAAAGTGTTGCATCTACCGAGCAACCTACCGAGGGTCAGCAAGCCTCACAAGCACTTGTCTTAGTACAACCATCCAAAGGAAAAGAAAGGAAGGTGAGAAAGCATAGTTTCAAATTTGATTTGACTAAACCGATAGTGTTGCCCAATGTCGATATCTCAAAATTAAAAGGGCAAGCACTTATTGATTTCGGTGAACTATGCAAAGCAAAGGCCAAACAAGAAAAACAATTGGCTATTCAAAAGAAGAATAAAGTACTTCAAAAGGTTAAGACACTACTAACAGAAATGCTACCTTCAGCAACAGTGTCAACTGATGCAGCCATCCACATTCAACTGGATGAACTCCTTACTCAAATAGAAACATCTAGAGTTGATGCATCTGAGTACTTAAACAAGCTAAAGGATAAAGAGATTATAGCAAAAATGATTGAAGAGGTACAAAAAGCTCTCGCTATAGGAAAAGTAAAGCTTGTCAAATTCATTGCTGAGTTGTCCCCTCAACTCAAGCATATTCTTTATTTATTTCAGAAATTGTGTACATTTTCCTTATTCATTAAAGATATCAAGAATAAAACTGCTGCAAATGAGAAAGAGATCACCGATCTCTCAACTACATTGATCACCGAGCATAATTCAGTTCAGAATTTTTATACAAAGATTCAACAGCTCATGGCTCAACAGTTAGAACTCAAGAATGAAGAGCATAAAATCAGGATGGACATAATGACCCTTCAGACATTATTCCTTCCTCATCTCTCGTCAGTACAGGAACAGATCAACAGAGCTACATGCCTATCAATTACACAAGAGGGAAGCACTCTTGATGGCTTCATATCACTATTAGTTGATATTCAAGCACAAAATTCATTAATGGAAAGTGTAAAGGATTCACTCTCAGTTGCCCTCACCGACGCCCGGACCAAGTATAAGTCTATTTTTTATCAGTTACCCCCTCCGGATGGAAATTAAGTTTTTGATGTTTGTCAAAAAGGGGGAGTAATACTATAATACTACATAGAGGAAGTAATACCTGACAAAGGGGGAGTAATACTATATTTGGAGAGTGATACAATTTTGGTAACACAGTTTTGAGTATTGTATACAAGGGGAGTATACCGAGCAGAATATATAGAGCATTTAGAGCACACAAGCACAGAATAGAACCGAACATGCAAAATTCAGAGTTATGTATAGAATAATGATAAGGGGAGTATATCTGCATATACTATTTCATTGACTCTTGTATATATTGTCAAGTGTAGTCATTTTGCAAGTATATAGTTTTTGAGTTATGACTTTAAAAGTAGTTTTTGTCAAACATCTCAACTAATGTCAAAAGGGGAGATTGTTACTACTTATCAAATTGCCATTAGTTTTTATATTCAAAGTCATACTATATATTCTAGTCGGTTAGTATTACCGAATCATGCAGTCGGTACACACAAAGAAGTCGGTATGAACAGTCTAGTCGGTTACAGAAGAAAGCAGTCACATAACGCAGTATTCATCGAGTTGTTTATCAAGTATTGTTTCATGGCTACCAAGTAGTAAAGTTAACTCACTGAGTTGATACTCATCGAGTGAAACGTATTACCAGATACATTGAACCTGGACAAGCACATGAAAACGTGTTACAAGATTGAGGCACATCTAACTGTTATTACATCAAAAATTGCACTAGAAGATTGTGTATGATTTCAAGGTCAATCTAACCAATGAAATATTTTGTTTAGTTATTCATTCGAGGAATCTTGTTTACAAGATCAAAGCAATGAATTAGATCACCACTTTAAGAGATCTATTTATACAGCATGGGAAGAGAGAAATATATGTATGTGTGTGTGTGTCTGTATGAAGGAATACTGTTACAGAGATACAGAGAGGTCACCGAGAAGGTTATCAGTGAACAGTCAAAGAACAGAGTAAACAGAAGGGTTTACCGAGTTACAATATGGGTTATCGAGGTATGCTATAAGCTAGGTAATCTTATTCTAAGCACATAGAATCTACTATAACATTTCAGATGTAAAGTTGCAGATATTTGTAATGATTTTATTGTAATATTGAGAAGTTGAAAGAGAAACCTTTAACAGGGTAAGAGACTCTAACCAAGTCTATAAATTGTAAATCCTCTAACCAGGTGCAGCATTCAGATTAATGTTGTAAAATCCTTTAGCAAGGTAGATCTAACAGATCTTGTTACTCCTAACAGGGTAAGCTATCATAAATAGCTAAATGTAGCTCTAACCGAGCAATCTTTATTATTGCAGTAGTGAAGTTGTGGATGTCATCCCCACCGCAGTTTTTCTCTCTAACCAAGAGTTTTTGCATGACCAAAATATATGTGTTATGGAGTGAATCATGTATGATTGTTATCTGTTTGTTTTAACTTTATTTTATGTTACTGCACTATTCTATTTATGCATAACAGTAAGGTTATTATTGAAGAAAAGTTTTGGAGTACTGATTCACCCCTCCCCTCTCAGTACATTAGCTTTCCATATTGGGCCTACCAACCAGTAGACACTTTACCGGCAGCAGCAACAATGCATACCGGCACCCCAGCCGACAAGGAATAAACTTTTGTTTATTGTATTTAATTGTAATCATCTTTTGTAAAGCCGACAAGGCATATTCTAAAAGACTCATATATATGTATGATATCTTATAGGTCATTTAATATGGTAGAAAGTAGTATGCATGGAGAGAATACAATGATATTTTTGTATAAGGAGATATAATTTGACAGTGAAGGTTTTGGTTATAGGATAAGCTTAAACTAGAACTGAATCTGGCATGGTTGATGCTGATTTGAAGCAGTATATTGTATTGGATTTCATAATCCACTTTTGTAGTCAGTGTGACTCTTATTGAGCAGTGAGCTCTAGGCAGTTGGCTTTCCTACATGTGCAGGCCCTTCATTGTAAGTAATATTTATTCATTGGCCAGTGAGTGAATATTGTGGGTCACAAATCCCACTAAGGTTTTTCCCACACCGGGTTTCCTCGTTAAACATCTTGTGTTATGGTGTGTTTTCTATGTTGTCTTTATTGTTCCTATTTACTGCATTAATTCTTATTTACCAGTACACTGTTTTGGAATGCAAAGTTCTTAATTAGGTTAAATATTCTGCTAACTAGTTAGATACTAATTCACCCCCCCCCCCTTTCAGTATCTTTGGGACTATCATTAATCCTAACACAACGGTAACTGACCCTTGGCTTAAGTGGAAAAAGGTAATGACATAATATAACAGGCTTAGGGTTTTTCTTTTACAAGACTTAATTGGAAATTCACAAACCCTAAACCCTAGACCTTGAACTTTGACAGAGGGAAAAATAAATCTTGAATGACCAATATTTTGACTCAAGCATGAAAAAATTTGTGCAGTCATTTTTAGAATTATCAGTGTGTTTGTGTGGTGGCCCTATTGGCATGGTGGCTTATGTCCCTGTGGAGGGACCTCCACCGGACTTGCATTTTCCTCATGTTGGTAGACTTCGAGATGGCAATTATTTATTGGTTCTCCCCAATAGTGAGTGATACGTGTGGGGCCCATCTATCCTCATCAGGAAGACCTTGCCTTTCAGCAAGACTAAGCTTGCCTCTTGTAGACATATGGTAGATACACCAAAATGTCTTTTCGGTGTGATATTTAATATGTCTGGAAAATAACAAATATCTTTGGCATAACATGGGTTATGTCTTGGAGATAGAGTTTTGTTTCAGTGTGACTTGGTCACTAGCTATGACATATTGCCCCTCATCGGCTAGTCCTATCTATAGTGATAATGGTTTTGATGTGACACTAAATTTTTCACATCGACAAAGGCTAACCACAGGAGGTGAAAACAGTTTAAACTGATCGTCAAGGGTTTTAGGTTGTTGTGACAATATAGAGTCTTGTCGATAAAACCCCGACTGCATAATATGACCAAATGGAAGGATTTTAACATCTCCAATGCAGTGCAATAAAATTATTATCCATGTGGATGGGTTGAATCCAGTTAACCGAATGACATAGATGATTTATTGGAAGACATGGAACATGCAAAATGAATGTAAGCCCATCCAAATGTCAAAATGACATTGCTTGCAGAGATTGTCTTCATTAAATGAGGTAATTTTTTATCCAATCAGAGCAGGTTGAGAATGAAAGATGTTTCACTTAATGGACAACCAGCTACAAACCGTTGTGAGGCTTGAGAAAGTCCATTAGACCTAATGTTACCAAGGATAGTAATCAAATATCTGATATACAATCTAAATGTAGGAGGATTCCAAGTGGTTGCATTTATGAATGATGGCTATCTAAATAAAGGGGATGTTAGTGATTTTTATTAATACCTTCAATCCTAAGAAGAAACACAACACTAGACTATAGGATTCGTAATCTAGGACATGAAATCAACACTATCTATAGATTGAAGACAAGAAAACGTAACTAAACAAGGCTATGCAATCCTTCTACTCTTTGAGATCCACAAGACTCGGGAGGGTGATCTTATTGCAGATCTAAAAATGATAAACTTATATAAACTAAATAGGAGACTTATTTAAACAAGGTGGATAGTTCTCAAATGCATGATAATGGGTGCTTGATATTTCACCATTAGCTGAGCATAATCCCATTTTCTCTATAAAGTGTTCAGAATAAAGACTAAACTAATCCTACTCCTAAAACTAAAATGAAATGGTATTGATAAGATTTAGAACCAATTGAACCAGAACCTACAAAGTAAGGACCAGTACCAAAGAGAGGGCAATAGAGTCACATGAAAGGTCACATGAGGTGTTGCATCCAAGCATGCTTTCAAGACCTACTGAATGTTATTAACTTGTAATAACAAGATCATTGAAATAGTATCACATAATCATTCTTAATAATCCATTTGAAACACAAAAATCCCATTACATTCATGAAAGCATTTACTTTATCTCTTAGATAGACAACAATCATAAAAAATACAACTCAAAATAGCAAGTGAGCTTGAAGATTGAAAATAATCCTTGATTATTTCAGTCAAAGAAATTTACATTCTAAAATGGAAATAATCACCTAATACAATAAAACCATGAAACATATTTCAAAGCATAAGACTTCAGAACTAGAACTAACTTTTATAAATATGGCCTAACTAAGAACACTTAACAATCATTTTATAATGCATTTTTTTGTCTTAGCAGAAAATCAAGGTTGGAACCCTTCAAAATGAGGAGAAAATGAAATAAATAGATAGAGAGAAAACCTAAATAATGTTGGCATTGAGTTGTCATTGATGTCAACCGGTATGAAGAAGATTGAACCAGCATAATGAAGAGAAGTATGTTATGAGTTGACAAATGATAACACCACTATGAGGTGAGATGCAAGAGTATGTTGGTGTGCTTAAGCTATAACCGGTAAGGCATAAACCGGTATGAAGGTTGGTTGTTTGTTTGTGATGAAGAGGTGGAACGTTAATAAATTACAACAATACCTGGTGAGTTGAACACGAAGAATGACATGAAGTTATACCAGAAGGCAAGATGAATTGTCAAGATGATATGTTTCTGGTAAGAGAGATTGATCAGTATGTTGGTTATACCGGTAAGGTTCTACCGGTAGAAGGGTTTGTTGGTTATTCATGGTTGAATAGACCCTATGATGGTGAGTTGAATATATGTTCATGTGTCCTCCATAGAGTTGAGGTGGTAAATATCCAGAGGTCGATGAAATGTTCATCGACATGGTTGTCCATGCAGTTGGTGGTCATTAAATGATAAAACCACAAATCATGGGATGATATCTGACTGATGCATCTCGAGGAAGAATGGATGACATAGAATGATTAGGCAGTTGTTGTCATTGTGATCAAGGCACGAAATCTGATTTCAGATTAACCTTCAATTAGAAACAGTTGGGTGAAATGAGATCGACAAAGATCAAGGCCGTAAAACAGGGTTAAGTTTTCTATTTTTAGCAAACATGCATTGGATGAATAAAAACATGTATAGATGCATCTCCCCAAAAGCAAATGAGCGATCCAAGGTAGATCAAATTAGATTTGATACAGATTTGGTCGAAGGAAAGAAACCCTAACCGCTTGAAGTTTGAATTTGTTTTTGGTAGGAAAACTTGTTCTTAAATACTCAAGTCTAAATTGATGAGGCTATTGTTGCAGAATGATATGTGATTATGCTAGTGAATGAAAGAGAGATAGAAAATATTGTTTAAGTGAAAAACAAGAAAAATCTTAAGTGACTATGTGTTGAAGGAGAAACCGGTAAGGTGTGTGAACTAGCAGAGAACAAATCGGTATAGACAGAACCTAGCAAAGTGTGAGTAGGTGTGAAGTGAATCCAACAGTCAGAGGAAGAGAAGTTTCAATAGAGTAAGGACTAGCAAAGAGACAAGGTTGCAGTGTGTGTGAAATTTTTCATAGACCGATAAGATTGAAACCGATAGAGAAGAGTATTGAAGGGTAGCAAAACTTTATTTGCAACAGGGAACTTATTTATGTATTTGAATTTTCATATTGTCTTCACTAAGTAGGTGCTTAGTGCAGGGGTTGTAGCTCCTTTATGTTGTAGTTGTTAGGTCCCGGAGACAACTGAGAGGAGGGAGGTGAATCAGTTGTCCAATAAATTTAAAGAAAAATTAACTTAACCAAAACTTAATGCTTAATGCTAGTAAACCAAACTTTATGTCGGTTGATAGTTTTAACAGTTAATTGCAGTACCGACAAAGATTAATGCATGAAACAGAAAGACAACAACTTCCACAACACATAACACAAATGTTTGTACGTGGAAACCCTGTAAGGGGAAAAACCACGATGGGAAGCCTTACCCACAATCAAATGATACTACTGCAGATAGTATGTGTGTACAATATGGAGTCTGCACATGCAGAAAGGCCAACTGCCTAGAGCTCACTGCTCAATCACAAAATGGGAGTCACGTTGCCTACAATTGGATGTTTAAATCCAATGATAATGTACTGCATAAAATAGCATCTTCATATGCTGGATTCAATACCGGTTTAGCTCTAATATGCCTTCTTCAAATACCTTCCTTCAATCTTCAAATGATGTATGCGTGTATAGCTCTGCTTATTTTTGCATATACCTTATTACAATCCTTTTTCCAATATCATATCAATCTCACAAATGAGATCTTACATTTATACCATAACCTAAGACCAATTGAATAGGTTGGCTCACTATAGATATTACAATAAAATCATTATGTGATGTATCATGTCGACTCAATGCATTTACGATAATAATAAAAAATCATCTTCATAATGTGTCGTGTTGATCTGGAATAGATATGCTTGTCGGTCCATCCCCTGGACCTATTTGCCAGTAATAGCAAATATGAAAACCCAAATAAATCAATAATCAAATCACCAAAACCAAGTGATCAAATAATGTATTCAACATAACCAAGTAGTCTCTAAGTCATTCCAAGTGTCGGTGAACAATATAACTTGTCGGTGAACCAGATACTAGTGACTATGCATAAATCACTGAACATGTCGGTGAACATAATCAAGAATCTCCAAGTGTTGATAAGTGTTGGCAAGTGTTAACAAGTGTTGACATCAATGACAAAACCAATGCAACACATCCAAAATACCAACAATCTCCCCCTTTGGCATTGATGGCAATACAAGATGGAAAAACCATCAAAGTGCCAAAACAGAAATGCCAAAAACCAAAAACCAACAATCTCCCAAAGAGATCATTAACCAGAAATCAAAATACATAATGTCTCACCCCTAGGAATAATCTCTCCCCAAAGGATAATGTGTTTTTCCATAATATCTCTCCCCCTTTGACATCAAATGCCAAAGCAATACAAAACCAAATACAAATAGTTCATAGAACTTATTACAAAATACCAATTAACCAATTTATCCAAGTACTCCCCCTGAGAAGTAGCTCTCCTCATCAAAGCCAGAATAAAATTTCTCTATTAATTTATGTCGGTTGATGACAAACATCAACTGTCTAAATCTCTACCGATGAGGGTAGAACTCCAAGCTGCTCTCTAAGATATTCAAAAGTCTCCTTAGGCAAAGGCTTAGTGAAAATATCTGCAATCTACTCTTTAGTATTCAAATAAACCAATTTCACTTCTTTTGCTTCAACATTCTCTTTTAGAAAATTGAATTTGATAGAAACATGTTTAGTCTTAGAGTGAAATATCGGATTCTTAGATATATCGATTGCTTCCATATTATCACAGTAAATAGTTATAGGTTCCTTGAATTTTACCTTTATGTCCTTCAACATTTGCTTGATCCATAATACCTGTGTAGAATTAGTTGTTGTTGCAACATATTCTGATTCTGTTGTTGATAGTGATGTACAACTGTGTTTCTTTCTCAACCATGAAATTAATCTGCTACCAAGAAAAAATGCTCCGCCGGTGGTGCTTTTTTTGTCATCTACATCTCCTGCCCAATTAGCATTTGTGTATGCACATAAATCAAAGTTTTCATCTCTAGAATACCATAAGCCAATATTTGTAGTGCCTTGTAGGTACCAAAAAATCCTTTTCACTGTTGATTCATGATTTTCTTTAGGATTACTCTGAAATATTGAAACAATACATATTGCATCCATAATATCAAGTCTTGTTTGTGTCAAATACGGTAAACCTCCTATCATAGACTTGTATCTAGTTGGATTAACAGGTGTTGATTCATCCTTCAAAGATAATTTATTAATTGTTGTCTTAGGTGTGCTTACTGGTTTAGAGTTGTCCATGCCAAATTTATTTAGTAATTCTTTCAAGTACTTAGATTGACATAGGAATATACCTTTATCAATCTGTGAAATCTGCAATCCTAAAAATAATTTTATCTCTCCAATCATAAACATTTCAAATTCTTGTTGCATTTTATTAGAAAAGTCTTTACACAATCCATCTTCTCCTCCAAAGATTATATCTTCAAAAAAAACTTCAATAACCAAGATGTCATCATTAGTCACTTTGTAATATAGATTACTATCAGCATTACCTTTAGTGTAGCCAAGCTTCAAAAGATATTTGTCCAATCTAGCATACCAAGCTCTAGGAGCTTGCTTTAATCCATATAAAGTTTTTCTTAACCTACAAACCATATCTTTGTCATCTGTCAAAGAAAATCCATTAGGTTGTTCAATAAAAACTTCTTCAAGATCTTCATTCAGAAATGCACATTTAAGATCCATTTGATATACTTTATAGTTCTTGTGAGCTGCAAAAGACAATAATAGTCCGACTGCCTCAATTCTAGCTACCGGTGCAAAGGTTTCATTATAATCAATTCCTTCTTTCTGTGAATATCCCTTACACACTAATCTTGCTTTGTTTCTGATTATCTTTCTATCTTCATTAAGTTTATTTTTGAAAACCCATTTAGTTCCAATTACATTTTTGTCTTTAGGTCGGGGAACTAATGACCAAGTGTTATTTCTTTCAATTTGTTCTAATTCATCTTCCATAGATTTAATCCAATATTTATCTTCACGTGCCTCATTAATTGATGTAGGTTCAATTTGAGAAATAAGACATACCTCTTCATTTGCCAATCTTCCTCTAGTCATAACTCCTTGATATTTATTTCCAATTATCTGACTTTCAGAGTGATTCAATCTTACATACATGGGTGTTTTTACTTCTTGTTGTTATTCAGTGATTATTGAATCCTCAGATAATGTTGGTGTAACTTGATCAACATTCTATACCAGTATACTCATAGTAGGTTCATTTGTGATTATCTCTATTGTCGGTTCAGAGTCCATTGACCTTGAATTACCTCTAAACTATTCATCAATCTTCACATTTGCACTTTCAACAATTTTCTGCAATCTTTTGTTAAAACATCTATATGCCTTGCTCTTAGATGAATAACCAAGAAATATTCCTTCATCACTTCTAGGATCAAATTTGTCAATATACTCATCTCTTCTAATATAGCATTTACTTCCAAATATTCTAAAATATTTAAGAGTAGGCGTATTTCGAAACCATGGTTCATGAGGGATCTTACCAGTTTCACCTTTGATGTGAAATCTTTTGAATGTATAAATTATTGTATTCACTACTTCTCTCCAATACATATGAGGTAGATTTTCTTTTGATATCATGCTTCTAGTTGCATCCAAAATAGTTCTATTTTTTCTTTCTACAACTCCATTCTGTTGGGGTGTCTGGGGTGTTGATAATTGTCTTCTTATCCCATTCACTTCATAGAATGTATTAAATTCCTTAGATGTGAGGTCACCTCCTCTATCTGATCTCAAACATTTGATTTTCTTATCGGTTTCATTCTCTACCATCACCTTGAATAGTTTGAATTTCCCAAATGCTTCAGATTTCTCCCTGAGAAAAGTAACCCAACACATTCTAGAATAGTCATCAATGATTAGCATAAAATATCTATCTCCTTGTATACTTCTAGTTCTTGTTGGACCACATAAATCAGTATGAATTAAATCAAGAGCATTATTGGATTTATCTGGTATACTCTTAAAAGATGCTCTAACTTGCTTTCCAAATTGACATTCCTTACATACCGGATTGTGAGGTTTAACAATCTTAGGTAAATCTTTTACCACCTTAATTGTACTGATTTTCACAATGCAGTCAAAGTTTACATGACAAATTCTCTTATGCCATAACCAACTTTCATCAATATGTGCAATCAAACATGCTTTCTCATTGTTATTCAAATGAAAGATATTACCTCTAGTATGATTATCGGTTGCAATTTCCAAACCAGTTCTATTTAAGATTTTGCATTTACCATTCTTGAATTGTAACTAAAATCCCTTTTCAACTAATTGACCAACACTCAAAATATTATGCTTCAAACCTTTTACATAGTAAGCATTATCAGTATTGTGCTTACCATCAAAACATATAGTGCCTTTTCCTTTGATCGAACAAGCTTTATCATCTCCAAATCTCACTAGACCTCCATTGTATTCCTGAAAGGTTAAGAATTTACTCTTATCACCAGTCATATGATGTGAACATCCTAAATCAATGATCCATTCATCCTTATCTTCAATTTTAGCTGCCAGGGCCTGCTCTACCAATTGAACAGTAGGTGTCGGCTGATCTTTTGTTATAGCAACAAAAGCCCATCCATTGTCTGTCGGTTCCTCATCAGAATCATCAGTAACTCCTTCATCAGCATAATAACAATATTTGTCTCTATTCTTCTTGAATTTGTATCTCTGATAATCAGGGGTAGGCTTATATGTTCTTTTAGCTTCTTCTTTCAATCTTGCATGTCTATCAGGACACCTAGAATCCATACAACCAATTTTATTGCAATTAAAACATTTAAATGGTGCTTTACCTTCATACTTACTTCCAACTAGACTTTTAGGCATTTTTCTTGCAAATAGTGCTTCAAGCTCTTCCACTTCTTCATTCTCCTTTCTGATCTCTTCAAGTTCTCTTTCATAAAAGGCTTTCCAATCAGATTTCTTAGATGATGATGATGATGTTGCAAATGATGATGATACCTTAAAAGCTATATCTATCTTTATAGTAGGAATGGGACCAAATTCCTCAAGTTCAAAAGTTGAAAGTTTTCCAACCAAAGTGTCTCTAGATATTGATGCATTAGGCATTGTTCTTAATTCATTTATAGCATTAACTTTCATTTTATATGTCGGTGGCAAAGCTCTTAAAACTTTAGAAACAATTTCATCTTCACTTAAGGTTCCTCCACAACATTGTACACCCAAAACAATTTTACTTACTCTTTCCATAAAGGCAAAAATCCTTTCATCTTCTTCCATTTTCAGATTTTCATACCTGACCCGGAAGCATTCAAGTTTTGCAATTTTGAATATGGAATCTCCTTCATTCAATGTTTCCAATTTGTCCCAAATAAATTTAGCAGTAGATCTATCTGATAATCCCATGATTTGTTGATCTGATAATTCGCTCAAAAGTGCTTCTCTTGCTTTGCAATCATTTTCCTCATCTTTAGCCAAGTTTGGTGGATTAGGTTGACCTTGAGTAGGAGGAGTATAACCATTCTTTGTAATATCCCATATGTCCTTTCCAATGCAATTCAAAAGTGTCTCCATCCTGATCTTCCATATGCCATAGTTGGTTCCATCAAGTTTCGGACTGTCCTTCCTGAAATAGTTAGAAGACATTGGATCTCCTCAAGCTATTAAACTTCTGCAAAAAGAGGACTAAGCTCTGATACCAATTGTTAGGTCCCGGAGACAACTAAGAGGGGGGGGTGAATTAGTTGTCCAATAAATTCAAACCAAAATTAACTTAACCAAAACTTAATGCTTAATGCTGGTAAACCAAACTTTATTCCGATTGATAGTTTTAACAATTAATTACAGTACCAGTAAAGATTAATTCATGAAACAGAAAGACAATAACATCCACAACACATAACATAGATGTTTGTACATGGAAACCTTGTAAGGGGAAAAACCACAGTGGGAAGCCTTACCCACAATCAAATGATACTACTGCAGATAGTATGTGTGTACAATATGGAGTCTGCACATGCAGAAAGGCCAACTACCTAGAGCTCACTGCTCAATCACAAAATGGGAGTCACGCTGCCTACAATTGGATGGTTAAATCCAATGATAATGTATTGCACAAAATAGCATCTTCATATGCTAGATTCAATACCAGTTTAGCTCTGATATGCCTTCTTCAAATACCTTTCTTCAATCTTCAAATGATGTTTGTGTGTATAGCTCTGCTTATTTTCACATATACCTTATTACAATCCTTTTTCCAATATCATATTAATCTCACAAATGAGATCTTACATTTATACCATAACCTAAGACCAATTGAATAGGTCGGCTCACTATAGATATTACAATAAAATCATTTATAAATAAATCATTATGCAATGCATCATGTCGGCTCAATGCATTAACAATAATAATAAATCATCTTCATAATGTGTCATGCTAATCTGGAATAGATATGCTTGTCGGTATATAACTTGGACCTATTTTCTGGTAACAACAAATATGCAAACCCGAATAAATCAATAACCAAATCACCAAAACCAAGTGATCAAATAATGTCTTCAACATAACCAAGTAGTCTCCAAGTCATTCCAAGTGTCGGTGAATAATATAACCTATTGGTGAACCAGATACTGATGACTGTGCATAAATCACTAAACATGTTAGTGAACATAATCAGGAATATTCAAGTGTTGATAAGTGTTGACAAGTGTTAACATGTGTTGACATCAATGACAAAACCAATGCAACACATCCAAAATACCAACAGCAGCCTATAAATTATTCAGGGATTGGTGCTCCTTAGAGTCGGTGCTCATAAATTAGGGGTTGGTGCTCCTTAGGTTGGTGCCCTAAAATTGTAATCAACCCATTTACATTGTGAGGATGGATTGGAGCAGAAGATCTCTGACAGCTATTCTCACCGAGGTTTTCCCACATTAGGTTTTCCTCGTATATCTGGTGTTATGTGATGCATTCTTGTGTATAAGTTATATTGATTCTATAGAAAATCCTTTCACACACTTAGTTTGCATGAGTTTGGTTTACCGGTCAACACTCTATTTATTTTATATTATACCAGTATATCCCTGTTTAAGAAAAAGTGTTTAAATCATTGTTTCACCCCCCTCTCAGTGATCCATTATGTCCAACAAAGAAAACCCTAGAATGCATCATAGAATGACACATGTCTTCATCTTTATTGTTTTCAAATTCAAATATGCATTTGTAACATCCTAAAATTGCACCGCTAGCATTTTTCGACTGTATTTGGGTCTTCGCCTTAGTGTTTGCACCCCTCGGCATGATCGGAGACCTGAATATTCTCATACAAGTCAAAATTTGCATTTTGCTCAGTTGTGCACTCAAAATCCACCTTGATCCTACCCTAAAATAGGGCAGGACTAGGGCGTGGTGCCCTAGGATCCACTAGGAATAGGGTGTGGTTCCCTGGGACCCCCTAAACAAGACCTATCTTGGGGTCCCTTCCTTTCGCCTATCTCAAAATGGAGAGGGAAAATCTCCCCTATGTCAACTCAAGTTAGAAAATGAGTCAATTAAACCCACTAGAAAGTATATAAGAGGCAGTTCCCCTCTCATTTGATAGATCAAGTAATTTACACCAAGATTTCAAGCATTCAAGAGATCAAGCATTCAAGCATTCAAGAGGAATTGAGTATTTTCAGTCTTCCTTCAATCTTTGGAGCAGCAATAAAGTCAAGATTTAAAGCATTGAAGAGGAGATCATCATTCTATTTCATGAAATCATAATTCCATGTGGAGGCAAGCAAAACTTCACAAGGAGGTATAAGCATTTCATTTTCAAGCAATTTAGCATCCCCTCAAACAGGAGGATTTCTACTTTTAGTCATTTTATTTACATTGTTTCAACCACTTGGTTAATTCCAAAACTGGGGTTTAACCTAAAGGAAAACCCCTATTCCCAACACATTTCACTTTCTTTCTATGTGCAGGAAATAGGTGCACAACTGTACTTCTGGAATTAATCTTTATTCGTATAGACGGAAAAACCCTTTTCGACGCACAGAAAGTTTGGAGGACCAAGTGGAGGGTGCCCCTGTCTGGACACACTGTCTCTACGACTTTTGCCCAATTTCACAGAGCAGCTCTGAATCATCTCAAACTTCTCAGATCTAGGTGCACGACTGAATCCTGAACCTATAGCTCATTGTTTTTGCATACTTTGTCTTTATTTTCAGCACTTTGTCTTAACTCAATCAATCAACTTACGAAAGAGGTTCAATTGCATTTCAGTCTCAACAAATCTAATTATTATTCAATCCTTGCATCCTTTGGGATTGGATCCAGTAGATTCATCCCCCTCTTTTCAATGTAAAGTCTCCCCTAAGTAAAAATTGAGCTTAGAAAATTCCCCACTCCCAAGTGGAGAGTTGGCCAAGCCCCCAATTTTCCACTTTACAAAATTTTCTTCTTCCAAAATGGGTCCTCTCTACACTCTGAATTCAAATGTGACATCTCAAATATTTGGAAAAAACTCTTCAATAGTTATCACATTCACCTTTTTCCTTTGACCAAAATTTGCCATATTTTGCATCTGCACCCTTCTTAGAAACATTGTCTAAACTTTTAAAAAATGCTCATACAAGCACTTGTCAACTCACCTTTTGCTCACTTGCCAAAGTTTGCCACTTTTAGCTATTGTCCCTCTAACTTTAGAATCCCACTCATCCATCACAAACTTTGAAAACTAAAAATTACCCCCATTTGGTGAAAAAGATTTATGCACATTTTCTTCACTAAGCTGTAATTTCCCTTTTAAGTGAAAAATGGATCCTCATAGATCAAAATTACATTTGGGCAAGAACAATATCCCTTTAATTAAAAAAAATTACTCGTATTTGAATTCTCCACTATGCCATGTTGTCTCCTATTTCAACTTTTCACTTGGAGTATTTTGAAAGTACTCTACCCTAGCAATGATTTATTTGTCATATCTCACCATTTGTCCTAGTGAAATAATATTGTTGTGAAAATAAATATTTTTCACTGGGGGTAAACAGCATTCACCCTTACAAAGATGAATTTCACCTTCCATTGTAAGGTATCTCTATCACCCCTACATTGAGAAATAACCTTTATTTTGAGTGAAATCCCATATTCTGCCAAAAGCTCTCACTAAGGAATAGAACCTTATTCTGCATTACCCTTTTATTCTCATATTTCATCAACAAATTTTACCCCAGCAAAAATAAAAAGATCATAATGCATTTTATTCATTTGGATGTAAAAGCCCTAAATTTCTCACATAAGGGAAACATTCCTTCAACTGTGTTGAACTAACCAAATGAAAAAAACCTCCCCTTTGGCATTCTTTTGTCAGAGAAGATTTCATTGCTTCCCAGTGAATATGCATGATTCGATCCATCTGTTTTCTAGAAAAAAGCAGCCCAATCTATGCATTTCCCAACTGCACATTCATTTACTAGGAGGTAAAATCAAGACATCAAATAGGTGGGCTTGTCCATATATAGCATTATGAAAAACATAGAAGAATTACACTTGATGAACCTGGGTCCAAGAAACCAAAGTGTTACTCATATGAGTTGCAGGTGTCAAGAAAACATGTCCAAGAAACTACACAAAACTCCCTTAGCATTTTAGTTGAGGAATTCTTAACCAGCATCTTGTACTCCAGTCATTTAGAGAAATTCTAATCATTTTTTTGTAGTCAGCGTCTACACCTGAAACACCACCGATTTTACCCAATCCAATGACCACAATACCCCGACATGATGAAATGAAACACTGTTCACATTCCTTTTATATTCCCACGTGATGCATACATGTCTGTCAAAGCACCCTTAACTTATAGCTAATGATTTTTTATGGAATTTAATCCATCGACCCAGATATCCCATCATGGCACTGCTAGGAGATGTCCATTGGCTCGGGTTGGAGAATATGGAGACGTAGCTACCTCATATTTGTTCAAAGTCTTCAAAGTTGTTTTAACTTCTCCATTTGATGCATACCTACAATCATGGTGTATCCCTTGACATAATTTTTGTAATAAAACAACTAATCTTTGTTTCTCATAAACCTTTTACAATGCATAAAGCCAATCCTCATAGGGCGAGTCTCCCTCAATCACATCATGGTAGCCATTCGCATTGTACTGCCTTGGAGATCAACACTATTTTTCAATCAAATGCTCAAATATCCGCACTCAACGCCTTAGCACCAACTTATTCAATGTCATTCCTTCCTTTAACATTGCACGAGAGTCTCACTTCTCTTGACATTTCTGATTGAGCCCTCGGTATAGAGAACATGTTGGAAATTACTCACTTGACCCTCAAATATTTTTAGTGTGGCACCAAGTTGTGGTCACTGGCATTCCATCCATTAGCACAATATGGACTCTATGTTGAGAGGGCTAGCCTCTGAATCACACTCCTTTTGAAATGAACTCCTTCAATAGATAATACGAGTTGCGTGTCCCTTTTGAGCCCTTCCCTATTTCTCAGAAAATTCCCAATCTGCAACATCAATGTCATGATCCTCTTCGCTACCATGATCTACACAGTCTCAAGGAAGCATTGTTGATGAACACAATCCTAAAATATGTCTTGAGGGTCCATCTTTCCCTAATCCTTTTGTCTCTCACAATACAAAAACATCCTGTAATGTCCACCGGATGCCTCCCTCCACCTTGTGGGGTGGTGGGGAGGCATCACTCTTCCTACTTGTGCTTGCTTTTTTTATCCCACGGAGGTTTCATTTGAGCCCTAATACCATCATAGGATGGCGGGACAATATCTCTCCTCAAGCTCCCTCTTGCCCCATGGGTGCCCTTTGTGTGCCCTATATGTCTCGCGGGATGGTGAGGGAGATGAAACTCCCTACCACCCACCAACCGGCACCCTTCCTTGTCTTCTGGTGAAAGGCCTACAAGGTAAGGGGAGAAATAATTTTCACTCCCTGCTCGCTATCCCGCAACTTCAATTGGATTTCCTCCTTTGCTTCAGAGGGTGAAAATAATGTGAGGCCATTGAAAATCCCTTTAAACTATCTTTTATTTTTCCTTATGGGTTCGCCTTGATTTACCCCGGGCCATGTTTGAAAAATCAAATGATTTATGTAATCTTCTAAACATTGAGCAATAATAATTATCATTCTCCCATTGCACTTACTATTCTGCTCACCTTCAAATGTTGTGGTGCAGAAGGACCCCATCAAACCCTTCAAGATGACAAGTCAGACTCTGAGAAGGGAGGATAAGGCATTAAATATGTCTTTAGAATGTTTTGTATAGGTTTTTAATCATGCATTTTGTGTTTGTAATAATGAACCCCATCTTGTGAGCCAAACTCCTATTTTGGCATTTCTATGAGCCAATTAGGAATTTTGAACAATAGGGGATCAAATTTGTTGGTTTTAGTGTTTTAAGATGTTTTAGGAGGGGTGAAACTTGACCCAAGGCATTGGGAGGCGAAAGATGACATTTTGACAACTTTTGCAAAAGTTGTCAAAAGTTGTCATGAGCAACTTTTATGCACTTTTTACATTTTGTTAATTTGAAACTCTTCCAACAGCTCTAACATCTTGATTTTTGGTTGAGAGAAGTTTTGGAGTAGTTTATACACCTTGTGGATCCAATTCCCAAGGAGTGATTGTACGGAGAAGAGTTTTGATGCCCTCAACTAATAGAATTCTGAGTTTTTTCCTGCAATTTTGGAGTTTTGGTCTGTGGTATGGTATTGTATGGATTGGGATCCATTCCCAATGATTTTAATTGGTTGGAGAGGAGATTTAACTTTTTTTTGGCTTTGAGTTGAAGTTCTAGTTGTGTGTGTTGCTCCTGAAATTCAACTTTTATTGTAGGTGCCCGAAAAACCAGGGGTTTACCTTGGGTTTTTCCTCCTCCATGGTCATATCTTGCACTTTATCAATCTAAGACCCATGGGATTTGGTGAAAGTAAAGTACGATCAGTGTATTCTATGATTCCAAGTTGTTTTTGTAAGAGGAGCAAGGGAGAGGTGTGTTTGGAGCGACCCTAGGTAGACATCTCTATGTGGTTGCCTAGACCTTGAACAACAAATTTACCTTGTGTGCAATTGGCGATGATTCCAGGTGTGTAACCCTAGAATCCCTTATGTTTTATGGTTCCCTACATTCCCATGGGATTTTAATTGGTCGGTTCATTCATCTGAGTATAGTTGCTTCACAAAAGAGGCCTAATTAGCCCTTTAGGACAGTCAACATCCTGTCAGCAAAGACCTTTATTTTCCAGACCCTGAATCTTCCTTTTGGGGATTTGTGTAACTTCCAAAAGAGTACTTGAATCCATAATTTTTTTGCCAAGGTGTTTGGGAAAATCTGAACTTAAGGTCTCTTTACCCGCTAAAAAGGGCTACAAGCCACTAGGCCTAATTGAGTAGGTTTCTTAAGGAATGGGCATGAATACTTACAACCGGTGCTTGGTCTGACCTTGGGAAGTCTTGTATCAGCCAAAAATGGTATGCAAATTATTTGTAACCCTTGGAGGTATCATGGAGTGTGTTGTAGCAAGATACCCCTGATTGAGTAGGTATGCGTCTTGAAGATGGTGAGAAGATTGAACTAATGTTGTAGAGCCTTGTCTTGATAGGATCCCATTCTTGTTTTGAGGGGTCAGTGTCATATATTTTGAGGTGTTTGGTAGATTGCAAGGAGGGCTCTACATCAAGTGGTATCAGAGCTAGTAACAGCTTTGGTAAGGAGATATAGAATTGAGAGATGTCAACGGGACAAGAAGATGAGGTCCCTAGAGGACCAATCACCAACATGGAATTGGCAAAGATTGTGAGAGATCAGGCCACTGCTTGCAAGGCAATGCAGAGGGAGCTAAAGATGTTGAGAGGCAGAGTAGATGGGAAGGAAGATGGAGGCACTGGTAGTGGTGATGAAGGGGATGAGGATGAGATCCCTATGTCGAAGGAAGAGGTGATTCCTCCTAACCAAAGGCACTTCCTTAATGCCCTCAAATCCTTGGAGAGGAGAACCATGGAGCAGAAGATTGATTTGCCAACTTTCACTGGGAAAATGGAACCAAATGTTGTGATGGATTGGATAGACTCCTTGTCTAGTTTCTTTGAGTATGAAGACATTCCATGACACCAAAAGGTGAAGATTGATAAGTCCAAGTTGAAGGGAGCAGCCCTAACTTGGTGGAACTTTGTCCAAGAGGAAAGAGAGAAGGACAGTAATCCCAAGATTGTTAGTTGGAAGAGGATGGTTGCCTTAATCAAAGAGGCCTATGTACCCAAAGACTATGAAATATAACTCCATAAGAGGAGACAAAATCTCAAGCAGAAGGAGATGGATGTGAACTCATACACTGAGGAGTTCCAAAGGCTATGCATGAAGTCTAAAACAAAAGAGGAAGAGAGTGAGAAAGTTGCCTGGTACCTGAATGGGTTAAGGTACAACATTCAAGAAGAATTGAACCTTCTTAGCTCGGATACCATTGGTAGATGCCATCAACTTGTTATCAAGGTGGAAGAGAAGATCAAAAGGAGACAAGAGAAGAATAATAAATGAAGAGGAAGACAATAGAGGGGTGGAAGAATTTTTTTTAGAAGTAAGGGAAATGGTTTTGGAAATCAAAGTGAAACCAGTCAAGAAGGCACTAAAAGAGAGAGTAACTCCAATAAAAATGGAGGATACAATCAGAGAGGTAACTTCAAAGGAAGAAGACCACCATTTAGAGGGAGATCTCAAGGTAGAGGTCCAATCAGATGTTATAATTGCAATCAAGAAGGACACATGGCCAATAGATTCCCAGATAAACCTACTAGTTCCATGGGAGAAAATCTTGATTTTAGAGGTTGACTGGTGTGGCAAGTGAAAACACATACCAAAGTGTCAATACGCCTGATAGCTATGGCTACCCTAAAAGAGGTGAAGCTTTGATAATCAGAAGAGTAGTAACTACTATGAAGATGTCTGATAGAGAACCCCCATAGAGGAAGTCTCTATTCAAGACCTCTTGCAAAGCGGGTAGAAAAGTATGCAAGGTCCTAATAGATTTCGGTTCAACTAAGAATTTTGTGTCTGTAGAGATGGTGGAGAAACTAAAGTTGAGGATACTACCTCACCCTTTCCCCTACAAGGTCTCATGGCTCACACAAGGACAACAAGTTGTTGTGGAAGAGCACGCTTGGGTAGAATTCCATATTGGAACCTATAGAGATAGGTTGATGACATTGCAATTATTGATGCTTATCATCTCCTATTTGGGAGAACATGGCAGTTTGATTTGAAGGCACAACGTGACGGTGCTAGGAATACATATTCCATCACCAAAGATGGTAAGGTGATTGAGTTGCTACCTTTAATGGAGGATGATGAGGAGACCAAAAAAAAGGAGGCCAAGGTGTTGGTATTAGGAGGGAAGCAGTTCATGAGGAACATGGCAAATGAAGGCATGGTCTATTATGCCCTTATCCCTATTCCAACAGTAACAAAGGTGGAGAAGTTTGAGGATAAGAAAGAGGACAGATTGAGGTTGATTGACCCTGCAGTGCAGCAGCTACTAGACAAATACAAGGGTGTTATCTCTGATGGCATGCCAAGTTCACTACCTCCAATGAGGGACATAAACCATTGTATAGACCTTATACCTGGATCCACCTTTCCTAATAAAGTAGCATACAATCTCACACCAGATCACAATTTTGAGATGGAAAAATAGGTTGAAGAATTGTTGGAATTCGGATTGATTGGCAAAAGTTTGAGCCCATGTGTAGTCCCTGCAGTCTTGGCACCCAAAAAGGAAGGCACTTGGAGGCTTTGCACCGACTCAAGAGCTATCAACAAGATTACTATCAGGTATAGGTTTCCCATGCCTAGGATTTAAGATTTGTTAGATTGTTTGGGAGGTTCTAGATATTTTACAAAGGTTGATTTAA
Organism: Cryptomeria japonica; assembly: GCF_030272615.1. NCBI lineage: Eukaryota > Viridiplantae > Streptophyta > Pinopsida > Cupressales > Cupressaceae > Cryptomeria > Cryptomeria japonica. The sequence goes on along the minus strand of NC_081408.1, from coordinate 617,168,073 downwards.
AAAGTGGCTATCATCAGATTAGGATTAGGTCAGGAGATGAATGGAAGACTGCATTTAAAACAAATCAGGGGCTGTATGAGTGGAAAGTCATGCCCTTTGGCTTATCCAATGCACCTAGTACCTTTATGAGGTTAATGAATGAAGTCTTGAGGGATTTCATAGGGAAATTTGTTATAGTCTACCTAGATGACATTTTAGTTTTTAGTCAAACCAAAGGAGAACATCTAAAACATGTAGACCTGGTCCTAAGAAGATTGTATGAAGAACAATTAATGATCAACTTGGAAAAGTTTTTCTTTATGCAGGAAGAGATCATTTACTTGGGATTTGTAATCTCATATGGTGAATTGAAAATGGATCAAGAAAAGGTGAGTGCCATATTGTCTTGGCCTACACCTAGGACAATGAAGTTTCCATGGCTTAGCTACCTTCTATAGGAATTTTATAAGAGGCTTTAGCCATATTTGTTCCCCTATGCTTGATACAATAAAGGGAGGACAAAAGTGCAGGTTTAGTTGGATAGAAGAAGAAGATAACTCTTTTGAAACATTGAAGAGGAAAGTTGTTGAGAAGCTCGTCCTTGCCCTACCTAATTTCAACAAGATCTTTCAAGTGGAGTGTGATGCTAGTCACATGGCTATTGGAGCAGTGCTCAGTAAAGAAGGAAGACCTATTGCTTTCTTTAGTGAGAAGTTGAATGAGGCAAAGAGGAGATATTCATCTTATGACCTAGAGATTTATGCTCTAGTCCAATCCTTGAAAAACTGGAGACACTACTTTCTACCAAAAGAATTCATAGTTTTCACAGACAATCAGGCCCTTAGCTTTATAAATAGCCAAGAAAAGTTGAATCATCGGCACATGAAGTGGGTAGAGACCCTATAAGCTTTCATTTTCATTCTTAAGCATAAGAAAGGAGTCAAGAATAAGGTGGCAGATGCTTTGAGCAGAAGATTCCTAACTACAAATCAAATTCAGTTAGAGAGTGTTGGCATAGACTCTTTGAAATCTATGTATGAGGGTGATGAAGATTTTGGAGAGGCCTATAAGGTATGTGCTTCATTTGATGAATGGTTTCATGTTGAGTATTCTGAATTTTTGATTCAAAATGGATTGTTTTTTAAGGGTGCACAACTATTCATACCCAAATGCTTTATGAGATTGAATATAATTAAGGAGAAACATTGTGGAGCAATGGCAGGCCATTTTGGTCTTGACAAGACACTAGATTTGGTGAATAGACACTATTTTTGGCCAAAACTATAGGTAGATGTTAGGAGATTTGTGAAGACATGTGTGATCTTCCAAAAGTTAAAAGTAAAGTCCACCAATGCAAGCCTATACCATCCTTTACCCATACCTTCAAGACCATGGGAAAGCATAAGTATGGATTTTGTTTTAGGATTGCCTAGGAAAAGGAAAGGATATGATAGTGTTTTTGTATTGGTGGATAGGTTTAGTAAGATGGCACATTTCTTGCCATGCAAAACCACTTGTGATGCTTCTTATGTTATAGACTTGTTCTTTAAGGAGATTGTCCAGGTACATGGTTTTCCTTTGACTATAGTCTCTGATAGGGATGTAAAATTTATTGGTCACTTCTAGAGGACCCTTTGGAAGAAGCTTGGTATAAATTTATCCTTCTCTTCATCCTACCATCCCCAAACAGATGGCCAAATTGAAGTTGTAAATAGGTCACTAGGGAATTTGCTAGGGTGTTTGACTAGACAGCATGGAGAAAGGTGGGATAGTATATTGTCTCAGGAAAAATTCTCCTACAATGATACAGTGAATAGGAGTACCGGTAATTCACCTTTCCAGATTGTATATGGCATCCACCCAAGGGGTGTGATGGAGTTGAGAGAGATACCTCAAGGAGAAGCCATTAGTGCAGATGGAGAAACCTTTGCTACTACCATAAAAGAAATCCATGACCAAGTTAAGACTCATCTTCAACAATCTGCAGAGAGATATAAAACTCATGCTGACAAAAAGAAGAGAGATGTTCAGTTTGATGTCGGAGACTTGGTGTGGGTTCACTTGAAGAAGGAAAGACTTTCAAAAGGCAGATACACAAAGCTGATGTAGAGAGATGTTCAGTTTGATGTGGGGGACTTGGTGTGGGTTCACTTGAAGAAGGAAAGACTTACAAAAGGCATATACACAAAGCTAATGCAAAGAAATATTGGACCCTGCCAAATCTTGAAGAAATATGGTCCAAATGCCTATGAACTTCAATTACTATCTGATCTTGGTTTGTTACCTATTTTTAATGTTTGTGACTTAACTCTTTATAAGTTTAGTGTTGGTGCAGGAGAAGACACAATTCAGGTTATTGTTGATGATGATATTCCCAAACATGAACCACCAAAGTTGCATAAGGTTCTCAACACTAAGGTTGCCAAGAAAACCAGGAGAAAATTTTACATGGAGTATTTGGTGGGAAAACCTGATTCTGAAGAAGTCTAGATGACAGAGCAACAAATCAAAGATCATGGTGTAGACCTACAGACTCTCATCTCAAGTGGACTTGAGATTTCTTCTTCCAGTGAGTATGGTGCAAGAGCACCCCATCAAACCCTTAAAGATATCAGACTCTGAGAAGGGAGGATAAGCCATTAAATATGTCTTTAGAATGTTTTGTATAGGTTTTCAATAATGCATTTTGTGTTTGTAATAATGAACCCCATCTTGTGAGCCAAACTCCTATTTTGGCATTTCTATGAGCCAATTAGGACTTTTGGACAATAGGGGATCAAATGTGTTGGTTTTAGAGTTTTAATATGTTTTAGGAGGGGTGAAACTTGATCCAAGGCATTGGGAGGAGAAAGATGACATTTTGACAACTTTTGCAAAAGTTGTTAAAAGTTGTCATGAGCAACTTTTATGCACTTTTTGCATTTTGTTAATTTGAAACTCCTCCAATGGCTCTAACCTCTTGATTTTTGGTTGAGAGAAGTTGTGGAGTAGTTTATACAGCTTTTGGATCCAATTCCCAAGGAGCGATTGTACGGAGAAGAGTTTTGATGCCCTCAACTAATAGAATTATGAGTTTTGGTCCATGGTACGGTACTGTACGGATTGGGATCCATTCCCAATGATGTTAATTGGTTGGAGAGGATATTTAACTTTGTTTTGGATTTGATTTGAAGTTCTAGTTGTGTGTTTTGCTCCTGAAATTCAACATTTAATGTAGGTGCCCGGAAAACCAGGGGTTTACCTTGGGTTTTTCCTCCTCCATGACCATATCTTGCACTTTATAAATATGAGACCCATGGGATTTGGTGAAAGGAAAGTATGGTCAGTTTATTCTATGATTCTAAGAGTTTTTTGTAGGAGGAGAAAGGGAGAGGTGTGTTTGGAGCGACCCTAGGTAGACATCTCTATGTGGTTGCCTAGACCTTGAACAACAAATTTACCTTGTGTGCAATTGGTGATGATTCCAGGCATGTAACCCTAGAATCCCTTATGGTTTATGGTTCCCTACATTCTTATGGGATTTTAATTGGCTGGTTCATTCATCTAAGTATAGTTGCTTCACAAAAGAGGCCTAATTAGCCCTTTAGGACAGTCAACATCCTGTCGGCAAAGACCTTTATTTTCCAGACCCTGAATCTTCCTTTTGGTGACTTGTGTAACTTCCAAAAGGGTACTTGAATCCATAATTGTTTTTCTAGTGTGTTTGGGAAAATCTGAACTTAAGGTCTCTTTACCCACTAAAAAGGGCTACAAGCCACTAGGCCTAGTTGAGTAGGTGTCTTACGGAATGGGCATGAATACTTACAATTGGTGCTTGGTATGACCTTGGGAAGTCTTGTATGACCCAAAACTGGTATGAAAATGATTTGTAACCCTTGGAGGTATCATGGAGTGTGTTGTAGCAAGATAACCCTGATTGAGTAGGTATGAGTCTAGAAGATGGTGAGAAGATTGAACTAATGTTGTAGAGCCTTGTCTTGATAGGATCCCATTCTATTTTTGAAGGGTCAGTGTCATAAATTTTGAGGTGTTTGGAAAATTGCAAGGAGGGATCTGCATCACACTGCCTGGAGGAGAAAAAAATTACATGCATAATTTTTGGTTTCATATTTTGAAAGTTTTTTCCCACCGTAGCATTTTACATTTTAAAAATGTAATGTTGGAATCAATGAACACTGAGAGGGGGGGTGAATCAGTTTTCTGCAATTCACAAATTTGTTAATTTGATTCTTTAACCACCAACTGCAAATAACTAAAAGAAAAGTGCAGAAACATAAACCAATTAAACATGCAACCATAACACCAGAATTTTTATGTGGAAACCCAGAAGGGAAAAACCATGGTGGGATTTGAACCCACAATATTATTATACTATGGCCAGAAGTAGAACAATATTACAAAAGTGGAATGTATTTGCATTTAGGCACACTACCTAGAGTTCACTGCTCAATTACAAAACAAGGTTGCAACCCTGGAGGACTCACTGTCCGACAATTGAGATATAGAAGAAAATACAATGTCTAAATTGGAATATAGCATCTACAAATTCCAGGAATCAGTTCTGGTTAGGCTCAAGAATGATCCTCTATCACTGCTCTGAAAAACTGCTTTGTTCTGCTCTACTACATGTATTGGATCATGAAGACTTAAGATGCATACACAAAACTATGCTCAATCGCTTCCAACACAATCTCACATATACACCATCTCTTAAAATGATCATCCAAGTTGAACTTATATATCCACACCACCAAAATAGATCATCATTAAGTCAGCTTCACAAAACTGCAAAATGTGAAACGTGTAGTCTTATGCCGGCTCAATCCTTATTTCGGACCTAAAAATTATAATCACAAGCTTCCCATAAGTTGGCCCAATCACCTCAAACTCATCAACATCCACAGGAATCACCTCAAGAAATATGGACCACATGCTACACCATCAAACATGAAGATAACCTAGTTCTTCCTACAATATCGGATATTGGACCAAGAAAATTGCACTAGAATCAAAACCAGAGGCTAGAATTGCATGATAAGCTTCCTCACACATCCAATCAACTATTCCAATCACTGCAACAAGAACTACATCACTAGAAATGAATAATGCTTACCGGGTCTATTCACTGTGTTCCACCGACCAGAATTATGCTTCATGAATAACCAAACTTACTTAAGACTTCTAATAATCCTAATCTCCATATACCGGATAGGATTACTAGGTTGATTAAACTTACTTAAGACTTTTGATAATCCCAGTCTCCATATACCAGATAGGATTAATAGGTTGATTTTCCATAAATGACAACCCCTAAGTAATCTCCATGCATCTAACATCATCAATCTTCACCGAAGCATCACCAGAATAGTGTCTCTTGCCAACAATCTCCCCCTTTGGTATTGATGGCAACACTATGAAAAATGACAAGTGATCCAAGAATCCAAAATTATAATCAATCCAAAAATCTGAAAGTTTGTATACTCAATTGACTCCCCCAAAGAATGTGCACCATTTTTCACTACTCTCTCCCCCTTTGACATCAATGGCAAAGGTAGGGATCTTCCAAGACTTATGTACGAAAGAATGTATGCAATAATTTACAGGAATTTGAAAATATCTGCATAAGTTACCTTCAAAGACTTCAAATATTCATTCCATCCTCTCAGGAAATAATCCAAAAAATTAATTAGGGTGCTAAACATGTATGCATGAACCTCTACACCCTTAAGATCTATTGGAACATATTTTCCTAAAGTAGTTATTACATCCTATTGAACTCCAAGCAAAGTTTCCATCTAGGGAGTGATTAAACTCCTCAATTCTCCCACTTTGCCTATTAACCGCTCCTTTTTTGCACTCAAGATCTTGATCTTATCTGTTAGATTCATGATTTGAGCTTCTAAACTACTAGCAAAAACTGAAAGAGGGGAAAAATATTGTGAAATTGTAGCTAACTGCCCTTCATATTCCTTTATCTTTATGTCAATGTCTACTGTAAATTTGGGTAAAATGAGGCATGACTTAAAGATCTTACCACCTTCATCCAAAGCATCCTCAATGCTTTTTACCGTAGATTTTAAAAGTACCCTATCAGCCTCAATTGTTTTCAAATAGGTTTGGAGTCTCGCTCATTAAATTTATTCAAAACTTTTATATTTGTTGCTTTCTCCAATGATACAAAATTTGCTTCAACTTCGTTTAACATACCCTTAAGCTTGCTGGAGGGTGTGTCACTGGAAACTTGCTTAAGGTTAGGCAAAATTTTCTCCAAAAGTGTAGTAGCTAGAGATATAACCTCTTTTTATTCAGATGTGGACTTAAGTAAGTCCTCACTTGCCTTGATTTGCATGAGGGTGGCTAATTTCAGTGCTTGAAGAGGGGACAGGGTACTCAAATCTACCAAACCATGAGAAAATTCATCCTCGTCATCTGCAATCTGTTTTCCTTTGTCAGGAATAGTGGCTTTTGCCATGGTCACCGAAGCCTTATTAGTCTGCTCTTCACCCTTCTCCTTCACAACTTCTTATGTATTTACATCCTTTTCTTCTTTCTCACCATCACCATCACCCTTTCTTGCATCACCTATCTCCTTAGTTATCATCTCTACAATGATTTCTATCTCTAGATGATCTTGTATAGCTTCACTGGAGTTGTCAATTTCTTGATTATCGATGGTATCATCTGTGATTTCTAGCAGATCTATCTGTACATATGGATGCTCATAAGAAACTTTTGTTTGAACATGAACTACCGGAGGAGAAATATATTTTCTTGATTGTCCTTCTGGGTGGGAGTCATCCTTCTCCAGATTGACCTGATAGTTATTTTCTTTCAAAAAAAAAAATAGAATACCCTTTGTATCTTTTACTACTTCATCGACTCTTCCAAACATTATTTTATTTACTTTGTACTTGCTCCAGAAGTTTTCCTTAGAAAGTCCCAAAATTCTTGGTATTTCATCTTTTGTTACATCAGGACACAACTTTACTAAGGTAAGTTCTTTTAACCTCTCATATTCTAGACTAGTTGTGTGTCTCTAGGCATCCAAACTATCATATAAATCTTTTGGGATCATGGATGACAGTTCAATCAATGCTTTACTAAAATAATTCACATTATGTACAACTACTTCTTCAATAGCTCTCTGAACTTTTTCAATAGAATACTCATAATACACAGAAAGGTTTGTCAAATTACCTTTATTTACTATTGTGTCTGTAATCTTCTGTAACGGAGGCACAATAGTGTAGGAACCTTCAATCTTACCCGACTTGAGAGCTTCATTTATCTTTGATTTCTTTTTGTATGCTCTCGTTTTATCGGATGGCTCAACTTGTGTTTTAGTTTTCTTTGCAGGTGGAGCTTCACCGGATAGAGGTTTTCTAACTACTCTAGAAAATGTAGTAGTTTTCTTCACCTCTTTGACCTCTTCATCCGATTCAGTTTCCTCCTCTATAGCTACATACTTCCTTACAATTTTTTCTTTCTTCCTCTTTTCTACTCCATCGATTGATGTTGATTGTGGCTTAGGTGGAGGGACTGACTTCTGTACAATGAAGGTAGGTGCAGACTTGCTTTTCTTGGCCTTGGACTGCTTGGGAGTAGAAGATACTAGTTTAGATTGTGGCTTCACCATATCTTCCTCCTTCCGTATATTTTTCTCTCTGGATCTCTGCACTGCAACTCAGGTTATACATATTTGTTCAACAAGTTCTTCAACTTCCTTTCTTACTTTTCTTTTTCTTCTGATCCCAGTGAATTTCTTGTGCAAGTCCAGATCCTTCTCCTTGAAAGTGCCAAATCTATCCTCTTTCTTTTCCACTGGTTGACTCAACAAGTGTTGAGCATATGCATCATGCATGACTACATCTACATCATACCCCATGGGCATGATCTAGACAGTTCTTGGCACAACTGCCTCCATATGACACTGATCCTTGTCAGCCATGAAACATATAGTTTTCTCATATTTTTCCACTGTCTTTAGGAATTCTCTCTCTACTTTTCATAGCGGCTTGAAAATTTCTAAAATATCCCCATAAAGCTGATTTTTGCATTACATTGTCACCAAAACCCAACAATCCTTACTTGATTTGCATAGCCACCGGTTTATCATAGGCCCATTAGACTTTTCCGATTCTGGGGATCTTATTCATGAAATAAATTGCTAAACAAATAATTAGAGATCCAAACTTGAAGACATGTTTCTTATCTTTCTTTATCTTCTTCAAGTTGCTCATTAACTCATCGAGGAGTACTGCACAAAGATCATACCTTTTGTCTTCCTTTAGCATTTCATAGGCTGCAAATATGGTCATGCCGGATATAGAATTTTTCCTGCTCGATTGATATACCTTGTATCCAATCACCATCGAGGCAAATCTAACATCGTGCTCAATAATATCATTGATAGTCATCGACCGGCTATCAAACTGAGATTTGGTAACCTTTGTTACCCTTGTATCCTATACTTTCCTTAAGTCGAGGATCTCATCGGTTTCTTTTAAACAAGTAACTGCTTCAATGAATTTCTTGGTGATCTTATAAGGTCGATCCAGCCAAATGAATTCATCATGAACTCTGCTTAGAATATATCAGACCCATTCAGGTTCATCGAGTACCGAAAAATGAATAAATTGCACAAAACCCTTATCCTGAAGTGCCATGAATTCGAGCTTCAGATTTCCCAAATTATCTGACATATGCTTGTTGTAGAATGATAGCATATCGAAATTAACAAATTCTTTGATGCTGTAGTGAATATAAGCCTTAATATCCTCATTATGAAGCACATCGTAGGGACTGAAGAAAATGCACCTTCTAGATCATCTTCAACAAATTTAAATGGATGGCTCTTGAATAAAAGGCCTTGATCTCTCATAAATTTCTGCCACCAAAGGAGTCACAACACCAGATGCAGATGCCATGTTAAATTAAGGGTATAAAAAGATTGCTCACAAATGGATAAATACCTCTTTCGATCTCAACCCGATGCTAGAAATCTTAGAATGATCGCCTCTAGCTCAATTATCACATCTTAAACTCATTCTCCTTGCTCTTCTTCTCTTAATCTTCATTCATAGTGTGAAAAATGAATGACTGAAATGCATTTTTTAACCTAATTTTAAGTTGTAATAAATGCTCAACCTTAAAGGCTTCCTGATACACTGTTTTTCATCATTCCTTTCATTGGATTATCAGACCACCATAAAATCTTCTAGTTATCAACTTTATAACTAATCTCCATCATCTGCAATCATCCTTGACCAATTACGAATCTTTGCAAGGGGGTTTTAAAGATCTGCATGATAATCAGACCCATAAGGAAAAAATGCCCTAGTTACCAAATGAAGTTCCATCACCGGATTCAAGTGTGGAGCCATTTTGCACATTTGAGTCTTCCTTTTTCACCCACCTCTTCTTATGCTAATCTTTGATCTCTTCCACTTTAGCTTTGCCTTTCTCATCTTGATTGTTCTTGTTCACCAGACCATTGTTCCTACTTCTGCAATATTTTGCAATATGACCTAGCTTGTTGCATGCATGACACACAACATTCCTTTGCATAGGCCTGAAGTTCATTTGATTTGGTCTCATCCTACATTTGTTAGAAATATGTCCAAACATCCCAAAAGCATAGAATCTCTTGTTCTGAAAGTTATTTATCATTGTTTTTCACATGTTTGACTTATGACCAAAATTGTTGCATATGAAACATTGACCGGTAAAGGTAGGACCATTGTTCATTACTTTATTCATCATTCTATTATTCATCCTACTTCTGCATTGACTTGCCAAATGACCAAATTTACCACAAACAAAACATTTAGTATTGAATTTATAGGCATTAGGCTATCTTATCGGAGGTTTTTTGATCTTCTGTTGATGATTGCTCTGATCAGAACTGAAAGATTCTTCTTTCTCAAATCCAACTCCTCGCATGGCTTTCCCATGTCTCTGACTTTCCAACATCTCATCTAATCGGGTTGAACTAGATTTGAACTTTTCTTTGTACTCATTAGCAGTAGTCATCTCATCTCTTAGAATTATGATCTACCTTTCAAGTTCTTATCCATCATTCTTTGTTTGCACCAATTCAAGCTTCAATTGAACATTCTCATAGTTCATTTTGCATCATTCATTTGATCTATCTTTCTATGATTGAGTCAAGCTTTCTTCATTCTTCTTCCAATCTTCAATTTCCTTAGTCAGCTTCATCACAATGGATTGCATCTCATTCTTCAAAACTTCATTCTCCTTGGCCAACTTCTCACATTCATCTGTCTTATCTTTTAGGATTTGATTGTCAACACTTTGGTCTTCTTTCTCCTTCATCTCCTTTCTCTTTTCTCTAGAGGTGTTCAATTGATCCTTCAATGTCTTAATGAAGTCTTCAGCTGCATTCAAATTTCTTTTCAGGCTACTCTTTTCCTTCATTGTTGCATCAAGGTCTTCAAGTGCCACACTAAGTTGTCTTTGCAAACCAGAGTCATTGATTCAATCTTTTGGATATTCCTCAAGTTGTTAGGCTTCTTCCAAGGCACAAGGCTTTGATACCAATTGTTGGAATAAATGAACACTAAGAGGGGGGGTGAATTTATGTTTTTCAATTCACAAATTTATTAAGCTAATTCTTTAACCACTGAATGCAAATAACTGAAAGTAAAGTGCAGAAACATCAACCAATTAAACATGCAACCATAACACCATAATTTTTACGTGGAAACCCAAAAGGGAAAAACCACAGTGGGATTTGAACCCACAATATTATTATACTATGGCCAATAGTAAAACAATATTACAAAAGTGGAATGCACTTGCAATCAGGCACACTGCCTAGAGCTCACTGCTCAATTACAAAATAGGGATGCAACCCCGAAGGACTCACTATCCTACAATTGACATATAGAAGCAAATACAATGTCTGAACTAGAATATAGCATCTACAAATGCCAGGAATTAGTTATGGTTAGGCTCGAAAATGATTTGTTGTCACTCCTCTGAAAAAAAGCTCTGCTACAGCTACCAAATCATGAAAACTTAAGATGCACATGAGAAACTATGCTCAATCACTTCCAACACAATCTCTTAAAATGATCATCCAAGTCAAACTTATATATCTGCACCACCAAAATAGATCATCATTAAGTCAACTTCACAAAACTGCAAAATGTGAAACCTGTAGTCTCATGATGGCTCAATCCTTATTCTAGACCTAAAACTTATGATCACAAGCTTCACATAAGTTGGCCCAATCAGCTCTAACTCATTTAAATCCACTGGAATCACCTCAAGGAATCTAGACCACATGGTACACCATCAAATATGAAGATAACCCAGATCTTCCTGCAATATCGGATACCGAACCAAGAAACTTGAACTAGAATAAACATCAGAGACTAGAATTGCATGATTCGATGCCTCACACATCCAATCAACTATTCCAATCACTATAATAAGAACTAAGTCACCAAAAATGAATAATTCTTACCGGATCTATACACTATGCTCCACCGACCAAACTTATGCTTCATGAATAACCAAACTTACTTAAGACTTCCGGTAATCCCAATCTCCATATACCAGATAGGATTATTAGGCTGAGTTGCCATCAATGAAAACCCCTAAGTAATATCCATGTATCTAACATCATAAATCTTCACCCTAGCATCACTGGAATAGTGTCTCTTGCCAACATGCAATTCCCTTGTTAAGCCAATATTTGCAAGTGTTTAGGTCAACATTGAAATGATTTAAGATATGTAATTTTTATTGTACTTTTCCCATAAATCATTTAATATATCTTTCACCTAGCCCCTTAAAAATATTATTTAAATTGAATCAATTTAAATAATATTTATTTCTCTTGGCAGGCTTCAAATGACCTCACTGAGCGCCATCACTAGTCAGGCCCCAGGTGGGCCCGACTAATTTTTTTTGTTTTTGTGCAACTGACCCACTGAGAATGCTCAGGAACCCTGATTGGATGCATTCTAGATGTGAGAATTTAACTGGGCAATCATTAAATTTGATATTTTGCAACTTTGAACTTTGGCTAAAAACACTTGAGTAGCCCTCAGAATTAGCCTCAAAAACTAATCAAAACATCTGATCAAAGCCTACACTCTAGCACACTAGTAAATTGTAATATTGGGAGTCCAGGGCATCAGACAGATTGTCATTATGATATATGAATAAAAATATATTAATCATCAAAGTTTCTTACTCAGAAAAACTAGAAAGTGCTGCCTGTTAACCCTAAAAAAGTTTGTTTGGAATGGGCTTCAAAAACTGATCCAATGATGAGCTGGGGGGCTGCAAAATTGGGAAGTGGTAGAAAATTATATAGAAAATCATAGGGTACAACCACTTTAAAGTGCAGGTCAACTGAGCGTTAAATAAAAAATTACAAAGGGGCTACTAACTGCTGCTTGACATAGTCCAGTTTGCAAAACTAAACTTTTTGCAAATAGAATCAACCTTGAAAACTGAGCAGATGGATTCAAGGGGTTGTACCACTTGGCATGGGGCTTCAAAAAATTGCATAAAATCATGGACAACTCTCAGTTTGGCTTGACAATCAACCGGCACAAAGATACAACTGTTCAAAGTGGGTCCCTCAAAAAAAAGTAAATTGTTGCAAATCAGCAAGCCAACTTCTAGACCTCCAAATGAGACTTCAAAAACTCATCAAATATGGTCTAGGGAAGTTGCAAATGGAATCATAGAATCTATACAAGGTTCCTAACACTCTCCCAAGGGTATTTTTCATGAAACTCAGCGGGGTCAAAATTGCAATTTCTCAAACAAAGCAACTTAAGCATATTTTGCAAGGGCAAATTTGAGTGCATTTGAACAAAATTTTACGTGGGCCCTCAAAATTATGAAAATTTTTTGAGCTCCCAATAGGGGATGTACAAAATATCCAATCCAATTATAGATTTTATTTTATAGAGGCTCAAGCTCCAAAGAGTTTTTGAATTCAGTCTTGGAGGGAAATCATAAGCGTATAGAGATGATCAAATGTAGATACTTTTGAGATGATGTTGAGTAGTTGAAGTGAATGAGCTGAGTTGATAGGATAGTGATTTTATTTTAGGAATGGATGAAGTTGAGTTGACAGTGTTGTGTTGGCAAATGGTAGAGCTAGCAGAGAGAAAAAGACTAAGTGTATGAGCAACAAAATTGAGAGTGTGTTGAACCAAGGAGAAGGTGTATTCGGTGAAGTAGAAAGTGGAGAGTTGCAGAGAAATATAGATAGTGTTGCAAAACCGAGAGTGGAGTAATCACAATAAGTAAGATGATCATTTTCTCTTTTATGTGATCATTTGTGTTCATGAGATGACATTTTTCAAGAATGATATTAGTTGTTGAGACATTTTGATATCGAGGTCTCTTCGGCTAGTTGACTTGAGGTCTTGTTTTTGGTCTTTAGCTTTTAGGTTTTGTGTGCCTTTGTGTCTTTGCCTTTTGTTTGTCTTTTTGTCTTCGCTTGCATTTTTATTTTTTTTTGTTTTGTGTGCTCTTGCATATGTTCAAGTGAGTTAAGATCCTAAGATTGGGGACTTAGTTCCTCGAAATTAGTGATATCTTATACTCATGTGATTTTTCTCTGCATTCCTCATTTTCTTCTACTTTATTGTGAGTATTTGTGTAATCTCATACTCTCATTAAAGTGCGGGATAAATGTAGTGTCCTAAAATTGCACCCTTTGCAATTTTGACCGCATTTGGAGCCCTCACCTTAGTGGTTCCATCCCCATGCTTGATCAGGACCTACTTGTGCCTCCACCATGAAACCAAGCTTCATTCTCCCATCTTATACCTTGCATAAGCCCTTAACCCTAGCCCAATTTGGGGTTAAAACAAGGGAACCTCCTCTCCAAATCATCAAAGCACCATAGTGCAAGACCCATTAATAGGTCTATCATTACATAAAAAATTTACTCTGCCCTTATCATGAGATTGGAGAATCATATTGGAAAAAAAGTCCACCATACCTCTTTTATGTCTTTTCCTCTTCACCTTTGTCTAACCCTCCTCTTGTTCCCTATCACCTTGTGTTGCTAGCTTAGATCCATCTGATCTAACCTCCTGCCATCTCACAAGATCTTGGTTTTCATTCTCCATCTTCTCATCGTCAGCATCTATCTTTGGGCAACATTTTGTCCTTGCTCTAGTAGTACTTCCCTCTTCTGCTACGACACTCCTACATCTAGCATCAACACTGGATTTCACCAAAGCCCCTTAAACATATTTAGGCACAACAAAAGTGGAAAAAACATATAGAGAAGTGGCAGATTCAACTTTTGTCCCCTTGGGGGTTTGAGGGGAGACATTTTGACTGTCACTTTCCACCACTTAATGGGTATCAACAACATCTTTCCACCACATGCCCTAATTGTTTGATTTTTTATAATCATAGCTTGTTGTAATATGACTCATCTAGAAGCAATGGCAACATCTAAAAGGGATGCCCTCATAATTGATTACTTGCAGCCAGTTTCCTTCGCCAAACTTCACATTTAAGTCTGCAGGGAGTCCCTTTTTTAGATCCATCTCAACCAGGATACAAGAAAAGGTTGTGTGATGAATCCCAAGGGAATCCACATCCACACCCAAGAATTTTCCCAATGAATCGCCGATGGTCTCAAAGCAAGATTCAAACCAAAACTACAAAGGCAAATATGGAAGTCTTACTCACATTAGAACACAATCGAAGGATTCCATTGTAGGGTTGAAGGATGTATGCCATGGTTTCAGAGGTAACATGTATTTATCCTCCCAACTCTACTAGTTCTCACAGAGGACCTTCTCTCAATCTGCTTCATTGTCAAAAACCACCACAAAATAGCCTCAAGCCCTTGGAAAAATCAGGATATCCCCCTCAAGATTGGGTTTCCAAAATATAGTGATCTATTTATGGAGGTCGAGAAAACTTGGCTAGAAGCCCTTAAATCTCCCGATAAGACCCATTTTAGAGAAGTATTTCTCATTATCCCTAACTATTGCTAGTACAATTTCTTCATGTGGAGTCCATGATTCTCCATTAGCGGTAGTCTATTGGTCCAACCGTGTGGTGAGTTCGTCGTTTGGGGCCCGTGATCATGTGGAGGCCGCTAATAAGTTTTCCAGTGCCATGGTGTGTTCATGTGGGTCCCCTATTGGTGTGGCTATTTATATCCTTGTGGAGGGACCTTTACCGGGCCCGTGTTGTCCTCATGTCGGTAGACTTCTAGATGGCGACTATTTATTGGTTCTCCCTGACAATGAGTGAGATGTGTGGGGCTCGTTGGAGCAGGGGCACTAGGGCATGTTTCTACTTAATTTTGACGTGTATACATCATTTTAATTCATGGTTATGTTAGGAATAGCATGTGCAATGTGTGTGTTTGAAGGCCTATTGATTAGGTCTAGGCAATGTAATAAGCCTTAAGGCCCCAAGGTGTGTCAACTTGGTCAAAGGCCTTGTATGAGAATTTTATATGTATTTTTAGTGTTTAGGGGTCTGCAATGTGTGGTAGGTTCATTCTCGACCTTTGGTGTGAAGGCAAGACCGAATTGTAGAAAGTTGACAAAAGTTGCAAAGTTGCATTATTGTCTTAAGCAATTTTTCTTGCAATATTTTGAAATGTGATTATCCCAATGGTTAGTTGGTTGATGGTATGCATTGGAGGTAGTTGGAGGAGTTCCTTGGTGTGATATAAGCCTAAAGGAATGATGCCTACTAGTTAGAGATGATATTGAATGAATTTCTTGTCTTCAAAGCAAACGATTATATGTAATTTCTTGCATTTTTCTTGAGTTTTATGTTCTTGCATAATTCCCTATGAATGGTGGGCATGAATTAAACATTTGGAAAGTTGTATCATAGGTTCACCATCCATGTAGAGTTGATCTGAAGTCTTGAAGCCTTTGGGTTTGGAAGAAACTGAATTTTCTATCCCAATGGCCTGACAAAACCCTCAAAACTAGGGTTTGGATGCAAACAGTGACACAAATCAACATCTTTTTATGGGATCAACCTAAAACTTGGGAGGATGTTGATTTTACATGTATACTAGATGTTCCTAGTGGCTTTGGAGATAGGAAGTGCCATTTGTCTTTCCTAAGATGATGCCCTAGGCTTGACATCACTCATGTGGCAAGCTTGTGCAGTAGGAAAAGAGGGTGGAAACCTTGAACAACAGATTGAAGGATGGTCAAACGTGGCATGAGAGAGATCCTTGGACAAGTGAAGACCCTTGAAAGTGTTATCCTTTCATTCCTTTATGACTAGTGAAGCTTTTGAGAGCTTGAACCCCAACACCGGTTAGAAGAGATTAAATAGGGTCAGTAGGGTTTGACAATCCGTACTCAAACCCCAGATGAAGAAGTTTGGAATCTTATAGAATTCCCAAAAGGGTATTCGAATATCAAATTTATTCAGGGGGTTGTTCAGGTAGGTTGTGAGACAAATCAAGAAAAGTCCAAATGGAGGGCTAATTGCTTGTAGCCCTATTTCCTAGGTCCAAAGGGGGAAAAGATACAAAGGGCTAGTAAACACCCATCTAAGGGGTCAAGATCAGTGAAAATACCATCTAACACATGTTTAAACACTCACATAGGTTAGATTCCACCTTTTGTGTAAAGATCTTGTTGCTTGGGGTTTGGATTTGTTAGGTGTCCTTGGTTGAAGGGTTGGAACCTTAGGGGTAGGAGACTCCTTGTCAGTTGTGAGTTGTCCCGAGTGAAAAGATCCTTGGGAAGGATCTAGGGAAAGCTATAGAAACCTTGATAAGGTTAAATACATTGGCCCATTGGGTGATACCAAGTGGAGACCCTTTTTGAGTAAAACCCAAGAAATTGATATAACTTCCCAAACCCTCTGCATTATATTATGGTGCAGAGGCACTAGGACATGTGTCTACTTCATTTTTACATGTGTATACATCATTTTAATTCATGATAATGTTAGGATTAGCATGTGCAATGTGTGTGTTTGAAGGCCTGTTGATTAGGTATAGGGAGTGTAATAAGCCTCAAGGCCCCAAGGTGTGTCAACTTGGTCAAAGGACTTGTATGGGAATTTTATGTGTATTTTTGGTGTTTAGGGGTCTGCAATGTGTGGTAGGTTCATTCTTGACCTTTGGTGTGAAGGCGAGACCGAATTGTAGAAAGTTGACAAAAGTTGCAAAGTTGCATTATTGTCTTAAGCAACTTTTCTTACAAGATTTCCAAATGTGGTTATCCCAATGGTTAGTTGGTTGATGGTATGCATTGGAGGTAGTTGGAGGAGTTCCTTGGCATGATATAAGACTAAATGAATGATTCCTACTGGTTAGATATGATATTGAATGAATTTTTTATCTTCAAAGCAAACGATTATTGTGATTTCCTTCATTTTTCATGAGTTTTTTGTTCTTGCATAATTCCCTGTCAATGGTGGGCATGAATTAAACATTTGGAAATTTGTAGTAGAGGTTCACCATCCATTTGGAGTTGATCTGAGGTCTTGAATCCTTTGGATATGGAAGAAACTAAATTTTCTATCCCACTGGCCTGACAAAACCCTCAAAACCAGGGTTTGGATGCAAACAGTGACACAAATCAACATCTCTCTATGGGATCAACCTGAAACCTAGGAGGATGTTGATTTGACATGTATACTAGATGTTCTTGGTGGTTTTGGAGACAAGAAGTGCCATTTGTCTTTCCTAAGATGATTCCCTAGGATTGACATCGTTCATGTGGCAAGCCTGTGTAGTAGGAAAAGAGGGTGGAAACCTTGAACATTAGATTGAAGGATGGTCAAAATTGGCATGAGAAGGACCCTTGGACAAGTGCAGACCCTTGGCAAGTGTTATCCTTTCATTCTTTTGTGACTAGTGAATCTTTTGAGAGATTGAACCCCAACACCAATTAGAAGAGATTGTTTGACCATCTGTACTCAAAACCCAAATGCAGAAGTTTGTAATCTTATAGAATGCCCAAAAGGGTATTCGAATATCAAATTTATTTAGGGGGTTTTTCAGGTATGTTGTGAGACAAATCGAGAAAATTCAAAATGGAGGGCTAATAGCTTGTAGCCCTATTTCCTAGGTCCAAAGGGGGAAAATATACAAAGGGCTAGTAAACACCCATCTAAGGGGTCAAGATCAGTGAAAATGCCATCTAACACATGTGCAAACACTCACATAGGTTAGATTCCACCTTTTGTGTAAATATCTTGTTGCTTAGGGTTTGGGGTTGTTAGGTGTCCTTGGTTGAAGGGTTGGAACCTTAGGGGTAGGAGATTCCTTGTCAGTTGTGAGTTGTCCTGAGTGAAGAGATCCTTGGGAAGGATCTAGGGAAAGCTCTATAAACCTTGAGAAGGTTAACGACATTGGTCCATTCGGTGATACCAAGTGGAGACCCTTTTTGAGTAAAAACCAAGAAATTGATATAAAATCCCAAACCATCTTCATCATATTGGTATAAGAGCCATACCAAGGGTGGAATAGTGTATGTCAGACTCAGAATTTGGAGAAGAGGCTACTATAATGCCTCCTAAGGCAATGAACCTAGAGGCCATCAAGAAGATGGTAGAGGAGTTGCTTGAAGATAAACTCAAAGAGACCGGATATTCCAAGGGAAAGGGAAAAACTTGTGATGATGAATCATAAGAGGAGAATGAAGAGCAGGAGGCCATCCCTCAGAATATGGCACCTGATCAAAAGATGTTCTTGGATGCCCTGAAATCTATAAACAGGGACAATGTGGGAAGTTTACCTATCTATAGTAGTAGCCTGAATGGAGAAGAGGTGCTTGAATGGATAGAAGCACTCACTAACCACTTTGAGTACAAAGAGGTCCCAGAGGAGAAAAGAGTGAGTTTGGAAAAGTCTAGACTCAAGGGGCCTGCCTTGTTATGGTGGATAGTGCTGCAGGGAGAAAGGATGAACTTAAAGAAGAAGAAGATATCCTCTTGGGAGAGGATGAAGAACAAAATCAAAGACCAATTCCTACCAATAGACTATGAGGTTTAGATGTATAAGAAGCTACAAAATCTTAGATAGAGGGAGTTGGATGTGAATGCATATAATGATGAATTTCACAAGCTAAGTCTTAGGTCCAAGAAGCATGAAGAAGAGGCAGAGAAGGTGGCTAGATACTTGAATGGGTTAAGGCAAAACATCCAAGATGAAATCAACATCATGGCTCCAGACACTATGCACAAATGCTTCCAATTGGCATTGAGGGTGGAAGATAAGATAAAGAGGAGAGGAGAACAAAATAATAGAGGAAGAGGTGGCAGAAATTTCAGAGGTAGAGGTGGCTATGGAGGAAGGAATACTCCTTTTAAAAATGGTGAGTTTAACCAGCAAGAGTCCAATGGAGAGTTAAATAATAAGAATGGAGGCTTTAGAGGAGGAAGAAGACCTTTTGGTAGGGGTAGGCAAGGAAACCAAGGCAGAGGACCTGGTGTTTTCACTGGTAAATGTTACAATTGTAACCAAGTGGGTCACACTATGAGTAGATGCCCGGAGAAAGCTTCTAGCTCACATGGACCAGAAAGAAGGACTCAACTTGTGCAAGAAGATGATGGACAAAGTGTCAATTCACCCATGGGAAATGTAGGTCCCACCTTGGATGGAGAAATCCTTATGCTAAGGAGAACATTGTTGAAGGTTCCCCAATGCAAAGAGCCCCCACAAATAAATTCACTCTTCAAAACTACTTGTAAGTCTCATGGTAAGGTTTGCAAAGTGATTGTTGATTCCGGATCCATAGAGAATATTGTTACTTTAGAAATGGTAGAGAAGTTAAAAGTGAAAAGGTTACCACATGTGAGTCCTTATAAAGTGTCTTGTCTTAACAAGGGGAAGCATGTAGTAGTAGATGAACAAACTTGGGTAGATTTTGAAATGGGGGACTATAAGAATAGGATCTTGTGTGATATCCTTCCTATGGATTCTTGTCATGTATTGTTAGGTCGCCCTTGGAAGTATGATGTCAAAGAACAACATAATGGTGAGAAAAATGTGTATGTCATTACCAGGAATGGTAGACAGTTTAGGATGGATCCTTGACCTGATCAAGGGGAAGAGAACATTGTTAGTCCACATGTCATTTTTCTTAGTGGAAAAGAGTTTTTAGAAGTCCTCAAACAAGAAGAGATCCAAGGCTATGCTTTAGTTTTACACCCAAAAGATGATTCCAAGCAAGGAAATGGTGAGAAAGGAGAGATTCCTAGTGAAGTTCAAGCCATGATGGATAGATATAAGGGAGTTGTGGCCAAAGACATGCCTGATAACTTGCCTCCCATCAGAGAAATCAGTCATCAAATTGATCTAATCCCTGGAGTGACCTTGCCTAATAAAGTTGCCTACAAGATGACTCCTAGTCAGAATGAGGAGATAGCAAGACAAGTGCAAGACCTTTTGGATAAGGGGTTGATTAGGAAGAGTTTGAGCCCATGTGTTGTACCCACTATGTTGGCACCAAAAAAAGATGGAACATGGAGGATGTGCACTGATTCTAGAGCCATCAACATGATCACAATTAGGTATTGTTTTCCTATGCCTAGGATTAAATACCTAATGGACTATCTTGGAGGGCCATGCTACTTTTCAAAGATTGATTTGAAGTCAAGTTACCATCAGATCAGAATCAGACCTAGTGATGAGTGGAAGACAACCTTTAAAGCCAATGAGGGCTTATATGAGAGGATGGTGATGCCATTTGGCCTCACAAATGCACCTAGTACCTTTATGTGCCTCATGAATGAGGTATTGGCATAATTTATTGGAAAATTTGTTAGTGTTTATCTTGATGACATCTTGGTGTTTAGCGGGTCCAAGGAGGAGCATTTGAAGCATTTATATTAGGCTTTGAGGAAGCTTCATGAGGAGAAATTGGTAATCTATCTAGAGAAGTGTGAATTCATGAAAACTGAGTTGGTGTATCTAGGTTGTGTAGTTTCAATTGGATGTTTGAAAATGGATCTTTCTATGGTTGATGCTATTGTAAATTGGACTACACCTAGGACAGTAGGTGATGTTAGGAACTTTCATGGATTGGCTACTTTTTATAGAAATTTCATCAAAGGCTTTAGTCATATTTGTGCTCCCATCCTTAACACTCTAAAAGCAGGAATCAAATGCAGGTTTGAATGGACAGAGCAAGCAGCCCAAAGATTTTATATTTTGAAGAGGAAGGTTGCAGAACTTCCCACCTTGAGGCTCCCTAGTTTTGATCAACTTTTTACAGTTGAATGCGATGCAAGCAAGCAAGCAATAGGTGCATTCCTTAGTCAAGAAGGACATCCGATGGCATCTTTTCAGAGAAGTTGAATGAGGCTAAACAGAGGTATTAAACCTATGATTTGGATATTTATGCCATGGTGAAAGCACTCACAAAGTGGTGCCATTACCTTCTTCCAAAGGATTTTATTGTTTATACTGATAACCATGCATTGAGTTTTCTTAATGGGCAAGAGAAGCTGAACCAAAGGCACATCAAGTGGGTTGACAACTCCAACCCTACACCTTTACCATCAAGCACAAGAAGGGTGTGACTAATAAGATTGCAAATGCTTTGAGTAGGAGAACCCTCACTATCCAAGAAATTCAGTTGCAAAGTGTTGGTGTTGATTCTCTTAAGGCCATTTACAAGGAGGATCATGATTTCAAGGATGCATATGATCTATGTACTAAGTTTGCTAACTCTTTTCATGTTGATTTTTCTGATTTTATGTTGCAAGATGGATTTCTCTTCAAGGGGCATCAATTATGCATTCCTCAATGTTCTAGGAGGGAGAATATCATTAGAGAGAAACACAATGGCAGTCTTGGAGGTCATTTTGGTTTGGACAAAACCTTAGAGCAAGTATCAAGGTTTTATTTTTTTCCCAAGATGTAGGTAGAGGTAAGAAGATTTGTGGAGCATTGTCCTATTTGTCAAAGGGAAAAAGGTGTTTCAACCAATGCTGGTGTGTATCAGCCTTTACTGATTCCTACTAGGCCTTGGGAAAGCCTTAATATGGATTTTATACTTGGATTGCCCAAAACTCCTAGGGGGTTTGATAGTTTCTTTGTAATTGTTGATAGGTTCAACAAGATGGCTCATTTTGTGCCATGTAAATGCATAAATGATGCATCTCATATTGCAGGTTTGTTTTTCAAAGAAGTTGTAAGGATACATGGATTACCACTCAATATTGTCACTGATAGAGACTCCAAGTTTGTTAGTCATTTTTGGAGGACTCTCTGGAAGAAATTAGGTGCCAATCTATCATGTTAATCAACATACCACCCTCAGACTAATGGACAAACTGAGGTGGTTAATAGATCCCTTGGAAATCTCCTTACATGCCTTACCAAGAAGCATGGACAAAGTTGGGATTTAGTGATTAGACAAGCTGAATATGCATACAATGATTTAGTAAATAGGAGCACAGGGAGAAATCCATTTGAGTTTGTGTATGGCCTAGACCCCAGGGGGATACTTGAACTCAAAGATCTTGGAGGCATGGACAAAAGGAGTGCCCAAGGAGAAGATTTTGTTGTCACCATGAAGGAGATTCATGAACAAGTTAAGGCTTCACTTCAACAAAGTACTAATAAATATAAAATCAGAGCATATGTTAAGAGGAGAGATGTTCAATTCAAAGTAGGGGATTTGGTGATGGCTTACCTAAGCAAAGAAAGGTTATCTAAAGGCCAACCCTCTGAACTGCTCATGAAGAAGATAGGACCCCTCCGGGTGGTTCATAAATTTGGCAACAATGCATATGAAGTTGAACTTCCAGCAGACTTGGGAATATTTCCCATCTTCAATGTATGTGATTTGACAGCCTTCAAAGGATCCTTGCAAGATGCAGCACCTGATTCATCTCTTGAGAAAGAGGATGTAGAGTGGATGAAGGATCTACCGCCTAGCAAGATATTGGAATTGGAGTGCATTCTTGACTCCAAGGTGATCAAAAAAACAAGGAAAGGTGTTTACAAAGACTATATAGTCAAATGGAAGGGACTTCCTGAGTCTGAAGCTACTTGGATGAGTGAAAGTGATATCCTCAAGCATGGAACTACAATCAACCGGTTGGAAACTCAGGGGACTTGAGTTTTCTTGTCCAGGGGAGTATGGTGTAGGGGCACTAGGAAATGTGTCTACTTAATATTGACATGTCTCTACATCATTTTAATTCATGGTTATGTTAGGAATAACATGTTCAATGTGTGTGTTTGAAGGCCTATTGATTAGGTCTAGGCAGTGTAATAAGACTCAAGGCCCCAAGGTGTGTAAACTTGGTCAAAGGCCTTGTATGGGCATTTTATATGTATTTTTTGGTGTTTAGGGGTCTACAATGTTTGGTAGGTTAATTATTCACCTTTGGTGTGAAGGCAAGACCGAATTGTAGAAAGTTGACAAAAGTTGCAAAGTTGCATTATTGTCTTAAGCAACTTTTCTTGCAAGATTTTGGAATGTAGTTATCCCAATGGTTAGTTGGTTGATGGTATGAGTTGGAGGTATTTGGAGGAGTTCCTTGGCATGATATAAGCCTAAAGGAATGATGCCTACTGGTTAGAGATAATATTGAATGAATTTATTGTCTTCAAAGCAAACAATTATTGTGATTTCCTACATTTTTCTTGAGTTTTTTGTTCTTGCATAATTCCCTGTGAATGGTGGGCATGAATTAAACATTTGGAAAGTTGTAGAATAGGTTCACAATCCATTTAGAGTTGATCTAAGGTCTTGAATCCTTTGGGTTTGGAAGAAACTGAATTTGCTATCCCAATGGCCTGACAAAACCCTCAAAACCAGGGTTTGGATGCAAACAGTGACATAAATCAACATCTCTCTATGGGATCAACCTGAAACCTGGGAGGATGTTTATTTGAAATGTATACTAGATGTTCCTGATGGTTTTAGAGATAGGAAGTGCCATTTGTCTTTCCTAAGATGATGCTCTAGGCTTGACGTCACTCATGTGGCAAGCCTGTGCAGTAGGAAAAGAGGGTGGAAACCTTGGTCAAAATTGGCATGATAAGGACCATTGGACAAGTGCAGACCCTTGGAAATTTTTATCATTTCATTCCTTTGTGACTGGTGAAGCTTTTGAGAGCTTGAACCCCAACACCAGTTAGAAGAGACTAAATAGGGTCAGTAGGGTTTGACCATCCGTACTCGAAACCTAGATGTGAAAGTTTGGAATCTTGTAGAATGACCAAAAGGGTATTCGAATATAAAACTTATTCAAGGGGTTGTTCAGGTAGGTTGTGAGACAAATCAAGAAAAGTCCAAATGGAGGGCTAATTGCTTGTAGCCCTATTTCCTAGGTTCAAAGGGGGAAAAGATACAAAGGGATAGTAAACAACCATCTAAGGGGTCAAGATCAATGCAAATACGATCTAACACATGTGTAAACACTCACATAGGTTAGATTCCACCTTTTGTGTAAAGATCCTGTTGCTTGGGGTTTGGGGTTGTTAGGTGTCCTTGGTTGAAGGGTTGGAACCTTATGGGTAGGAGACTCCTTGTCAGTTGTGAGTTGTCCTAAGTGAAGAGATCCTTGGGAAGGATCTAGGGAAAGATATAGAAACCTTGAGAAGGTTAAAGACATTGGTGCATTAGGTGATACCAAGTGGAGACCCTTTTTGAGTAAAAACCAAGTAATTGATATAACATCCCAAACCCTTTGCATCACCCATTTATCCTCATCAGCAAGACCTTGCCTTTTGGAAAGACCAAACTTGCCTCTTGCATACCCATGGGAGATACACCAAAATTCCTTTTCGGTGTGATGGTTAAGATGTCAGGGCAATAACAAATATCTTCGGCATAACATGGGTTATATCTTAGTGACATAGTTTTGTTTCGGTGTGACTTGGTCGTTCGCTATGACTCATATTGCCTCTTGTCAGTCGGTCCTAGCTATAGAAATAATGGTTTCAATGTGACACCAAATTTTTTACATCGACAAAGTCTAACCACAGGAGGTGAAAATGGTTTAAATTGACCGCCAAGGGTTTTAGGTTGGTGTGACAATACAGTCTTGTCGATAAAACCTTGATGACAAAATATGACCAAATGGAAGGATTTTAACATCCCCAATGCAGCCCAATAGATGTATTATCCACGTGGATGGGTTGAATCTAGTTGATTGAATGACATAGATGATTTATTTGAAGACATGGAACATGTGGAACAAATGTAATCTCATCTGAATGCTAGAATGACATTGCTTGCAGAGTTTGTCTTCATTAAATGAGGTAGTTTTTGATCCAATCAGAGCGGGTTGAGAATGAAAGATGTTGCACTTAATGGACAACCAACCGCAAACCATTGTGAGGATTGAGAAACTCCATCAAACCTAATGTTACTAAGGATAGTAATCAAATCTCTGATATACAATCTAAATGTAGGAGGATTCCAAGTGGTTGCATTTATGAATGACAGTTCTCTGACTAAAGGGAATGTACAAAAGATCAAATCCAATTGTAGATCTTATTTTACAAAGACTTGAGATACAAAGGGTTTTTGAATTCATTCTTGGAGGGAAATCATAAGCATACAGAGATGATCGAATGTAGATACTTTTGAGATGATGCTAAACTTAATTGAAGTGAACGAGTTGAGATGACAGGATAGTGGTGTGATTTCAGGAATGGTTGAAGCTGAGTTGGCAATGTTGTGTTGGCAAATGACAGAGCTAGCAGAGAGAAAAATACTAAGTGTATGAGAAATAAAATTGAGAGTGTGTTGAACCAAAGAGAAGGTGTATTCAGTGAAGTAGAAAGTGGAGAGTTGTAGAGAAATATAGAGAGTGCTATAAAACCGAGAGTGGAGTAATCATAGAAAGTAAGAAGGTGCAAAAGAAAGACAGATGGCCAAGAGAGAGTAAGGTGAAAAACCTACACTGAAAGAAGTTGAAATTCTGATAGAGAAAAGTGTGCAAGGGAAAAAGAGAAGAAGAAGTAGAACATAGAATCATAAGTGTGTGTAGCAACTGAATAGCAGAGGGTGGATACTCCAAGTGTGTAAGAAGAAGAAAGATAGTTGACAAAAGGGAGAAGTTTGAAAAGGACTAAGAGGATGTGCAACAAGACTTGAGAATTGTTGAGAAAATAGTAGTGAGTTGTAGAGACAGAAAGGTGAAATTACAGAGAAATCCTTGACCTGAAAAAGAAGAACCAGGGTGTGTATGCAAAAAAAGAAAGGTGTGTGGATCTTAAGGATAAGAGAGTAGAAAAATAGAGTATAGAAAAGGAAAAGATCAGATTACAGAGCCAAGGTCATGTGAGAAGAAAGGTACTTGAGAAGGAAGACAATCAGAGAGATGGATAGTTGGCATTCAACTAAAGATTGTTATGAGTTGTAGAGGATAAGAGGAAACAAAGAGATATCAAATGAATTACATGTCAGAGCAATGGTGTGTGGATGAACTCCATGTTGTAAGGTGTTACAAAACTCATTTGTAACATGGTTTTTCATTATATTATTTTTAATTCATTGAATCGTTGTAATACTCTAAGTGGGTTCTTAGAGCAGGGGTAGGTGCTCCTTGAGTATGGGCTCTAAATTGCAGGGGTTGGTGCCCAAAATTTCAGGGGTTGGTGCTCCTTTGGGTTGGTGCCCATAAAACTATTGTAATTGGTGATTTTATTGTGAGGCTGGATTGGAGCAGTAGACTCTAGCAACTTTTCTCACGAAGGTTTTTCCCACATTGGGTTTTCCTCATATATCTTGTGTCATGTGACTTACTCTTGTGTCCATGTGCTTTTAATCTATTAGTTTATTATTGTTGGCAAAATTTGATTTAAAGTTTTAATTTTTTATTTATTGATTCACCCCCCCCCCCCTCTCATTGACCAATTGTGTTCTTCGAGTGCATTTTTATTGGGAGACAAATTAGTCTCTTCATTTAGCAAGAAGAAGGATTTAGTGTCTTTATCAACACCAGAAGCATAGTATATTGTTGTAGCATCTTGTTGCACTTAAGTAATGTGGATGAAGAAAACATTGAAGGATTTACAAGTAGTGTTTGATGAACCTATTGTTAGCAGCAATCAAGAAGGAAGACTGAGAGGGGGGGGGGTGAATCAGTCTTCACCAAATCTCATAACAAATTAAATTTCCAAAACATAAATTGATAAATCATAGCAATAACAAATAAGAAAATTAATATCACAACACACAACACCAAGATTTTGAGGTGGAAAACTCGGTTAATGAAAAAACCACGGTGGGAACCTACCCATAATAAGATGATACTCTACAGTAGTATATAAAAATATTACAATGGGGAATGCACATGCATTCAAGCACACTGCCTAGAGATCACTGCTCAAAAGATATATGCCTGGAAGGCTACAACCCTTAGGGAAGTCTCATTGACTTACATCATGATTCAAACTACAATCCAGAAGGAATGAACTGCAATAATAGCATCTACAAATGCCCGATGACAATTCCAGTTAAGCAAAGTTGTCTGTCCTGCAACACCGAACTCACCAGAATACTTCACTGAATGATATATCCTTTGTTCACATATTTACTTCTCTCTAATAATGCAGACACAATACCGGCACCAAAATTACATAAGCATCTCATCTATCTATACAAATCATCAACCTTGATAACAAGGTTGGCTAAACCCTCAACCCTCAACTCATATATACAAAATTACATTACACAATACAAAGATCGACCATCGGACCAATATTATTATTTACTTTACATAGCATGGACCTATTTCAAATTCCTAAATGATTACATTCACCAGAAATCCCGCCAAGATCAACCGCAACACGCTACACAACCAGAAATACTGCATAACACACAAATTAACACCAGTTCATAGAGATCACCAAAAAATCACACAACGATCAATGCGGATTGCCAAAAAAAAAAGGACAGACTATGAAACACCATCAAGCATGTTAGAATCATCCAGAATAATTGCACCAACACCACTTTTCAAATCTTCATCGGCCAATGTCTCAAGGCTCAAGAACACAACCAATCCACAACTATCACGAGGAAAGATAACTTGCGGAGCACCAAATCACAAACCATCTGAAGTGAAGATACACAAGATCATCCCAAACAATAATTCAAAATCTCAACACAAGATTTGATCATACCAAAATATACCGGAGGGAATACCGGACTCTGCAAAACAGTGATCAGCAAAACCAAACTACAAAACCAAACCAAAACCCTTCTCCAAACTCATTGGAATAAATCACAAGAATATGTTATTAATGAAATCAACATATCCTAGCAGCAACAATGAACAATCAAATCCAACAAACTTCCCAATAATCCAACACCTATTCCTATCATGTGTGATAATACTAGTGCCATAAACATTTCAAAGAATTTGGTGATGCACTCAAGGACAAAACACATTTCTATCTTGTATCATTTCCTAAGAGAGATAGTTGCAAAGAAAGAAGTAATATTGGAGTGTGTTCCTACAAAGGACTAGATTGTAAACATTTTCACAAAGACGCTCTCAAAGGATACATTTGGGTATCTAAAATAGAAGATATGGGTCATTGCCCCTCCTTCTAATTGGGTGCATAAGATGGTGCATCTATCCAAGGGGAAAAACTATCAGAACTTTTTTTCCTTTGTCTTTGATGTCAAAGGGGGAGAGAAAAGTATAGAGAAGAGATACTAGTAAAAAGGGGAGAGCAATTGTAGGAAGTACAAATGATCAGTGTTGAGTGATTGTTTCCATCAATGACAAAAGGGGAGATTGTTGGTAGTTTGGCAAGTTGTTGTCATTAATGACTAAGTGTTATCATTGATGTCAACCCTTGGGTTTAAGAAGGACATTAGAGATTTTTTTGTGGTCATGGAATGTATTAGTGCAATTAGTTGATGAGTGAAGATGTTCTATGTTGTGAATTTCCACCTTCTTGGTGTTGATGTCCTACCTTGTATGGAGATACTTATGGAAGTGATGGTGCTAGTATTCATGATTGGATAGAAGAGATGGTATATTGATGATATCTTATTAAGATGCAGATTAGAAGCATTGAGATGGGGATTAGAAGCATTGAGATGAGGATTAGAAATATTAAGATGAGGATTAGAAGCATGATGTTGAATAGATATTTTTCAGATGATCTTGTGCATACTAAAAGTTGTTGTAGGATATATCTCTCTTTTATTGACCCAAGGTATCCCCATGACCCCATCCCAATGCTTATTTGGGGCAATCTAAAGTGAGACTAGTCCTTGGGGATTTACCAAGTAGCACGCATGCCAAGTGCATTAGGTGAAATCCAAGCCTCACAGTTGAAACCAAGACCAATGGGCAGCAAACCCATGACCCAAGCCAACTCCGCTACATATGCGGGTTGTTGTAGTATGTCTCTTAAGTGAGAAAAATATTGTTTTAAGGTATCTTACACTCCATAAATTGATGAAGTGTGTAAATATTAAAAAGTGTGATGAAAACATATTGGAAGAATGCTTTACATTCCTCTACATTTGAAGATATGGTCTTACGATTTTGGATTTAATGTGTAGGCTTTGTGGATGTTGCACTACTATATTTTTTAGGTCCTTGTTGTTGCAACTAATGTTTTTGGATTAGGCAATATGTTGGCAATTTGATGACCGGTCGGGTCAGGTCTAGAGAATGCTATGTATTGGTGTCTCTATGGATGTGGCTTGATCCGAATGCATATAATGTTTTTGCAGTATCTCAATTCAAAGTTTTTGGTGATGAAGTGTTCTAGAAGTGGGTCTGTCAATGTTTTATATCATGATTGTGTTTCCTAGCATTTTGATAATGAATAAATATGTATCAATTTGGTTTTGTCAGCTGATTTTTGCTTGACCATGTGGAAATGGTGTATGGGGATTATTTCAAGGATTCATGGAATGTCTCTATGTGGTTCGCATGATGTTGGATGATCTATTTGGTGCCACGTTGTGTCTGATGTTGATTTTCAAGACAATTTGAAGCTATTTGGCTGACAAGGCTTGTTCTCTTGCTTAAACTTTTCTCCCATTAGTTTGTGCCAGCATTGGAGAGTGCATTGGGATGTATTTCAATTTTATTATTCCTTATGGGGATCCTTATTGACTCAATTCTTTTGGAGGATGTGTTTTTGGGTTGACTAGTTATGTGCTACATGTTTTACCTACTCATTACTCTCTTGATGACTCTAGAGGAGTGTGCCAATGTGTGTGATGTTTAAGACTACATTAGATGATGTATTGTGATGTTTTATGTCCTCTCTATCTCCTAGATAGGACCTCTTTTACCACAATTATGTTTTAGTGGTCGAGTTATTGGGATCATTCCTTGTCCCAAGTTTTAGACAACCTAATTAATGTTTTGTAATGGCGTGGATGGTATATATAGAACATCATTCCATTTGCAAGGGTGTGGATCAAAGTTCTAGATGAAAAAGATGTTAAATTAAGGTAGCATGTGTGTGTGGTGAAAGTATTGGATTTGAATTGCCAAAAGGTTGCTTGACGAAGTGAGTCAAGAGCAACTACATTCAATGGACTCTGTCGGATGTTATGATGTTCAATGCATATACTTTATAATTCAAATTATCTTTGTATCTTGCTTGGAGCTAATGTGTCTCAGCCTAAAAGTCTTTTGTGTCTTTCTCTAAGGTAGTGAACCTCAGCCTGCAAGTCTATCAAGGAGCAATGATCTTCCTTGGCAGTGTGCCTAAAACAAACATTGTAATATATGTTTCATATAATGTGAGTTAACTCTCACCGCGGTTTTTCCCTTTTTTTGATTTTCCATATAGATCTGGTGTTATCTTGTGCATGTGTGTTCACTATTTTATCCTTCGTTGTTGTTGATCAATTTAATGTGTTTTGGAATTAAAATTGTGCTATAAAGTTTTAAGATTTTATCAAGATTTATTCACCCCCTCCTCTTAGTCTTGGGGTGTGTTTAAAAATAATCATCATGGATCAAGTGTTCAAATGAATTAACTTCTTCTAAAATGGATAAAAATGACTAATAAAGTCCATAAAAGAGGAGAAGCTAGATAGGCATGAACAAAAAGGGAACATGAAGCATCATCAATATGAAAGAAGGATTCAATTTCATTAAACTCAAAGGATAAGAATAAATTAAACATAAACAACATCTTATAGGGTAAATTTACAAAGCTATGCCACACTTTTGGCCAACTTATCGACATAACCGAATTTAAATATTTATAACTAAAAATTAATTTTGGTTAAACATATCAGCTAGATAGATTCATTTTAACTACGTTAGATATGTCCGCAATGTTTCCAATCAAAATTATTCACTAAATGCATATGTAGCACCACGTGGAGGCCAATTTACCAAAAAAAATAAAATTATTCAAAAAACTTGATGTTTCAACAACTCCTAGTCATGTAAATAATACCTTTTAAAATCTAAAATAACCCTTTTGTAGATCTATGAATTTAGTTTTCAAAAATATATTTTTTAAGAGTATTTTTACTAAAAGTAGGTTGTCAACACCAAAATATAAGGTTGGTTATCATGTAAAGAAAAAATACAAAAACATTTAAATTTTTTGAAAAAAATATGATGCACTAGATAACTGGTATAGTTTTTTTGTATGTTAGATAAATTGTTAGGTCAAAAGGTGATGTTGAATGGGAATAGTTTATTTTCAATACATGCACATTTTAATAATTATTTTAAAAAAGTTTTGCTAAAAATTGGAGAAAAAAAAATCGATGCACTAAAATTTCAAGTTATAAATACACACAAAAAATTGAAAGCAAAAAAGTAAAATTTACTTTATAAAGAGTGACGGCCAATGTAACTTCATTTTTCAACATTTTGTCAACAACTAAATTATAGAGTCAATTTTATAAAATACTTTATTATATTTATTTTTTATTTTTTTCAATAAAAAATATTAACATAAAATATACATTTTATTAGTATACTTCATTTCAAAATTTAAAACATATGTCATTTTTTATTAGTTCAAGTTTAAAAAGTTGGTTCAGTGTTGGTCATTTCCTTTATAAAAGTGACACAAATTTGTACTTTTACTCTATAATCCTTGATATATGTATGGGGATAAGCCAAACAAAAGGGTTCCTAAGGATCCATAACAAATTTGATCTAAAAATAATTTCCACAATCAAAATGTTTTTGATAATTAAAGCAACAAAACAAGGGTGTTGTCTACACAATCAAAATGTTGGTGGATAGGAATCAAATAGATATTAAACAATGAATACCCAAACCCTAATCAAGATAATATCAATGAAAGACAAATATTTAGGGTGGACCTAAGACTAATCAAATTTGAGATGAGAGATGAACAATAAAAAATAGACATAAAATCCTAATGCAAAAGGATAAACCATAAGAAAAAATCTTAAGGGGTATAAAATATATCAGGTAGAAATGCGATGAATTTCTTTAGAAAAATTAGGCTTACTATAACATGCGATACAAACTGACTGGCCTAATATAGAACTATGATATATCACATGACATGATTTATAAAACTAGAAATTAAAAGGATTGAAAGTATTTAGTTCATTTTGGCAATTGCTAGTAAGTTACCCATTATATTGATCCTAATTTTTGAATCATAGCTTAGAAGTTCTCACTCTTGAATTTGTTATAAGAAGAATAATGGACTGTGATACATGTCATTGTTAGAAATTGTCTAGTGTTGGATTATGTTGTGAATTTGAACCTTTCTCCCACATAATGAACTTTAAGCCACAAACCTTTTGTACTTGCAAACAAAGATTTGTCTTATTATTTGGACCAATGATAAATGATTAGCAATATTGATGAGCACCTTTGGGATCTTGCTAGGCAAATATTTTCTACTTTCATAAAAAACTTGGATCCTATTAAATAAATTTGAAAAGATCTTAAGATACAACAAGAAATTATACAATACATCTAAACAAGTGCAATTGTTTTTTATATTAAAAGAAGTGAGAACAAGGGTATTGTCCCTTCCACAAGATGATTAGGTTTTCCTCGTATATCTTGTGTCATGTGGCTTACTCTTGTGTGCGTGTGCTTTTAATCTCTTAGTTTATTATTGTTGGCACAATTTTATTTAAAGATTTAAATTTTTAATTACTGATTCACCCCCCCCCCCCTCTCAGTGACCAATTGTGTTCCTTCAAGTGCATTTTTATTGGGAGACAAATTAGTCTCTTTGTTTAGCAAGAAGAAGGATTTAGTGTCTTTATCAACAACAGAAGTAGAGTATATTGTTGTAGCATCTTGTTGCACTTAAGTAATGTGGATGAAGAAAACATTGAAGGATTTCCAAGTAGTGTTTGATGAACCTATTGTTAGTAGCAATCAAGAAGGAAGACTGAGAGGGGGGGTGAATCAGTCTTCACTGGATCTCATAACAAATTAAACTTCCAAAACATAAACTAATAAATCATAGTAATAACAGATAAGAAAATTAATAGCACAACACACAACACCAAGATTTTGACGTGGAAAAACCAATTAAGGGGAAAACCACGGTGGGAACCTACCATCAATAAGATGATACTCTATAGTAGTATGTGAAAATATTACAATGGGGAATGCACATGCATTTAGGCACACTACCTAAAGCTCACTGCTCAAAAGATATGTGCCTGGAAGGCTACAACCCTTAGGGAAGTCTCACTAACTTATAATATGATTCAGACTACAATCTGGAAGGAATGAACTGCAATAATAGCATCTACAAATGCCTGATGATAGTTCTGGTTAAGCACAGTTGTCTGCCCTGCAACACTGAACTCACCACAATACTTCACTGAATGATATATCCTTTATTCACACATTTACTTCTCTCTAATAATGCAGATACAATACCGACATGAAAATTACATAAGCATCTCATCTATATATACAAATCATCAACCTTGATAACAAGATCAACTCAACCCTCAACCCTCAACTCTTATATACAAAAATTACATTACATGATACAAAGATCGACCACCAGACCAATATTATGATTTAATTTACATAGCATGGACCTAATTCAAATTCCCAAACAATTACATTCACCTAAAATCCTGCCAAGATCAACTGCAACACGCTACACCACCAGAAATACTGCATAACACACAAATTAACACCGGTTCATAGAAATCACCAAAAACTTGCACAACGATCTATTCAGATCACCAAAAAAATAGGACATGACTAGGAAAAACCATCAAGCGTGTTATAATCATCTGGAACACTTGCACTAGCACCACTTTTCAAATTTCCATCGGTCAACGTCTCAAGGCTCAAGAACACAACCTGTAGACACCTAAAAATGGTCAACGCTTGCGGAGTCATACTTTAACATTTGCACATTGCCTCATTTTAGGTTTTTGCGTCATATTAACATTTCTCCTATGTCACACACTTGGTCTTTATCATTTGCGAGCATCGAGTCATTCTTCTACATTCTTCATTTGTCTTACTCTCGAATTTGGTCTTGTCGACAACAATCTCCAGTCATGATTTTAATCGATCTTATCTTATTGCATCAATGTGCATGCTCATTTTTCATTATTTTGGACATCGTCAATCCTAATTAGGGTTTTGTCCTCCTGTCAATCTTACGATCGATTTGTCATCGATCGTTGTCCTCTTATCAATCTTGTCATCTGGCGATCGATTTATCATCAATTCTTATCATTTTCAATCTTGTCGTTTAACGATCGATTTGTCATTGGTCGTTGTCATGTTCGATTTTTGTCATTTTGCGATCGATTTGTCATCGATCGTGGTCATTTTCAATATTGTCGTTTTGCAATCTATTTTGTCATTGATCGTCGTCCTTCTCAATCGTGTCAATTTGGATCAATTTGTCATTGTTCCTCATCAATTGGCGCATTTATCAATCAAATCATTTATCACATTGGTCATTTATCAATTTAAAATCATGATCGATATCAATTATCTTCAATCAAGACCTAATTGTCATTCTCACATTGCTAATTCATCTTCTAGGGTTTTGTGATTTCATCATTTAACCTAGTCTTGTCATTTCCTCCTTTAGGATTAATAAATTATTTATTTATCCTAAGTTTTCTTGTCACAATTAAATGTTCATTTAATTGGCTAATTATTCCTCTTTGTGAATTAATTAATAAATGACAAATTATTAATTAATTTACCTAACTTCTAATTTTCATCAATTTCCTAATTTCTAAATTCTTAATTCTCTAATTTCTTAATTTTCTAATTCCTAATTTCAATTTTCCTCCTATTTCTCTCCTAAATTCATGGAAATGACATAGAAATTTGTCATAATTTGTCATAATTGATAATCACTCAATTTTTGACATAGAAGTTTGTCATAATTTGTCATAAATTATCAATCAACAAATTTTGCATAGAAAGTGCATAATTTGTCATAATTTGTCATAATTTGTCATATTGATTTGTAATTTCCATTTGAATTGAATCATGCTAATCTTGTCATCTCTCCAATTCTTCTATAAATTGGATGAATTTCTTCAATCAAATCCCTTGATTCTTGACCCCTAATCAGATTATCGAATTTCTAGTTAATCACGCTTCGAGTATTCTTGAGCAATATCTTATTTACTTGCTTTCATATCATGATCATGCACTAGTAGGTGAGATCCACAACAAAACTATTTGGAGAAGAAAGAAGGACAATGGAGCCGCATGAAGGAGCATTCAAATCATACCTTTGGTTTGCTTAATTTCTAGTTTTGAATGTTTTTATTTCATGTCTCTATTGAGTGTTGTTTAGGATAGATCATTGCAGTTGTGCTTTCGTGATTGAGCTAATGATTAGTATGTTTATCTTTGTTTGTGATGATTTCCTATTTCCTAATGTACATTAATTGGTGAACCCGATGTGAACACTAACCATCTAACCCCTTTACTGTGTCTTTGAGTGCTTTTGAGTTGATTTGCAGGCCAAAAAAAAAACCAAAAACAGGGCAGTGCAGGGCTTTCTGGAGACTTTTGCGCCTGTGTAAGATAACCTACGCCTATGTTGAGCATTTTGTGCTTGTGTTGAAGACATTATGCACCTATGTCATGACTTCTGCACCTGTGTCATGACTTCTGCGCCTGTGTAAAGTCCAGAACAGAGGTAAAAGTGCAGTGTTTTACTTCAAAATTTGTCTTGATTTTGCATTCTGTTTTCTGTGTTTTGGTTTTTGGTACTAATTATCTATGCAGCATCTTGGCATACACATGGAAAAGACAACAAATCAAACTACTAACATGTGTTATGCCGAATCGATAGTCAAAGAATAAACACCTCAAACTTCTAACTTGGGTTTTGCAGGTTGCCTTGGAGAAACAACTAAACTTGGTGTTTGTCATTAATGTTTTAGGCACCTAGTGATTTCTAATAGGTTGGAATGAACATGTTTTTGCTTTAATTGTTGAGTGTGACATTGGAGTAGGAGAGTATGCTCTCATCCTTCTTAGGGTGATCAGAAATCCAGATCTTCGATACCATGCTCGTGTCTTTGATTGTGTGTCTCCTTTAGAGGGTCTGCCTTCCCGACCACTTTGCTTTTGCAAGCAAGTGATAATCGTGAGAAGGGAACGACCCAAAGTGAGTACGGCTAGAATACCTTGGCATTCTAACTCACTATAAAAAAATACCCGATGAGAGAAAGCTTTGAAGGAAGTGTTATGTGGGAATTGCAGTTACTTGGGAAGTGATGACCCTTGAACTCTTTCTCATATCAACATCTAAGTAGGGCCTCTTGGTCTAAATCGTGCTTGCGCGACTACATTTGTTTGGTATCTTGATGGGCTTAATGTCTCAATCACGCTTGCGTGACATCAAGGAGTAACGCTTAACATAAATCCTTACTACACACCTTGTTTTAGAGGCCAAAAACCCTTCTAGTTGCTTGAGAAGGACAAGTTCGGATACTTGGAAGAGATACTAAGTTCGCCATGGGGAGATTTCCATGGGGATTGATGCTTGGCTGCCCTGAGAAGTGAGTGTCATGGAGGGGAGCCCGTGGGGTCAAGCATCTATGTATTCTCCTTGAATCCCATAACAAGTCTACCTCTCAAGTACCTAATGTCCTTGCCTACCATAAGAAATGTGTGAATGAGCATGATTGTCTTGAGTCTAAGTTGAAATATCTTGTCTTCTTTGTTTGTCAAAAGTTGAATTGCATATCATTTCAAGAACAAGGCAAATTGATTCAAAACAAGGTTAAACACAAGAACATTTCATCCAACAAAGTTCAAAACATCTTCAAACATGGTTGTCAAACATTGTTCAAAATCTTGTCTCAACATTCATGTCACTTAGATTTAGGTTCATCTTAGGTTTGCATTTTGCAAATTCATTGTCAATTACCAAGGTTAAGTTTCACCTAGGTCATACTCCTTTGCATATCAATAAGGGTCATCCATTTGCATGCGTCTTCTTGCATTAGAGTAATACCATTGTCATACATTCATATTTGCATACCCTAGGTCTCTTCATTAAGCTTAGGTCATTATCATATCATATTAGGGTCACTTGCATAGTAATTGTCCCTTATCATATAGTGCCAAAACTAGGTTTTGTCATACCTGAGTAATCCAAATCTTTGATAAACCCTAAGTCATTGTTAAGAAGTCTAGACCTTATCAAACCTTTTTTTTTTGTCATCACTGTCATTTTGGTCAAACCTAGCTTAGTATCCAAGCATATAGGGGAGACATTGTCATTTTGTCCTTTTGTCACTTTGTCCTTTTGTCCTTTGAGGTCTAGACATCATTTCAATTTCCTAAGGGTCTCATTCTTAGAATTGCATTCAAAAGTTTGTCCAAATCTTGAAAAACAATAAAAACATAGGTTGCATTCTTGCATAGATTGCATTTTCATCTATTTAGTTTGCATTTAGTTGCATATCATACATTATCCTTGAAAAATTCCAAAAATATTGCATTTGCATAGTGACATGTCTATTGAAACAAGGTTCCAAGCACCAATGATGCAACAAAGTTTGACATATCAATCGACAATGAAATCAAATTTTAATCCAAGGCAATCACAATTATATCGAACCCAACAACAAGGCAATATCGATCAAACTCTTTATGATGAAACAAGTCTCCAAATACAAAAACTAGAGGAGAAACTAGCTCAAGAAGAAGAGATATTGGAACAAAGAGTGAAAAACATTGAGAAGAATAGATCACAAATGTCCAAAATGTTTTGAAAATTTCCAGGTCAAAATCTAAAGATTGAGCCAATTGATGTAAGATCTCTTCTTGAACAATCAGACATACCAGCTCTCCTCTCCCAAATAGAGATGATGAAACAATTTCAAGAAAGGAGACAACATCAATTTCAACATTATGTGCCTCCACAACAAGAACAAGAAGGTGTTTACTATCAATCTGATTTTCAACCAATGGCTCAACCAATTGTCCAACATATTCAACCAACGCAATCAATGGTCCAATTCCAACAATATGTCCAACCAACTATACAATGTCAACAAATGGTTCAACCAATGGTGGAATATCAATGTCAACAACAACAACCAAACATTCAAAAACAAAGGTTGCAGCACACACGAACCCAAGTTTCAAACATGTCGGAACAATTGAACCAAGTCCAATATCAAAACATGACATCAAACCAAAAACGGCTTTATTGCAATGCTCTTAAGGAAATTACCAAGTGAGTTTATTGAGGAAGATCAAAATAATACACTTATGTCTAGCAATGCCTCATCCCTTCGCAAACAAATTGACTCTCCAGTGGCATCTATCCCTACACCTTTAGAAGTTTCCCAAGAACCTTCCATATTGTCCTCATCAAACAATACACCCAAGGATTCAATTACCCACGGGCTATCCATAATTGATTGCCAAGATAATCCAATTCATGGTGCACATCCTTGTCATGTTTCAGAAATACAAGATCCAATGCCACCATGCACTTTATTGCCATTACCTGTTTTAGATGACCCCATTCAAAGTCCCTCTTCCTCATGTTCAAGCATTGATTCCTTGCCAGAATCCATCACAAATGTTCAAAGTGCATCCCCTTCATGCCAAATCATTGATTCCTTGTCAGAATCCTCCATGCATATCCAAAGTCCAACCCCATGTCAAGAGGATAATTTAGAGCATGAAGAAACGTGTCTTAAAACAGATAAAGATCAAGATCCTGAAACCTTATCATCCCATCCAATTGTTGACCAGGACCCCATGTTCCCAGACACTCATGATGATTCCCCTATTCTTGTCCATCCTATCCAAAGTCCTATTGACACTCCATTCCCCGAGCAAGATCAAGATATCCTAGTCCCTCCAATCCCAAATGATCCCCTTCCATTTCATGAACACAATGTCCTTTAAAATCCCATTGACATTCCACTTCCTGAGAAAGATCAAGATATCCTTTCCATCCTTTCCAATGATCCCATTAAAAGTCAAGAGCAAAGCACCTTTAAAGAGGATTCCAATGATATTTCTCCTTGTCAAGATCAAATTATTCCTTTAGATCCTCCCCAAGATCCACTTGTTCCTCCATCTCCTTGTCTTAATGCTCCATATACACTCCAAGATCGCGTTTCTTTTGATGATCCCATTATTTCTCCCATTCCATCTCTTGAAGAGCCTGTCATTGAACCATGTCCACTACAAAATCCTAGTCCCCCTCATGATCCTAATCCCCCTCATGATTTTAACGTGTCAGTGCAAGATGTTCATGAACCCTCGACATGCATAATGGGTTCTTCCACTTTGGTGCAATCCGATCTACTTCAAGATCTCATTATTTCTCTCATCTCATATCCACCTCATAATGGACTCGCATCTTCTTCCCAAAAATAAGAGTATCCTACAAGTCAAGATATTCATAAAGGCAAAGGAGTAGATCTCCATAAGCAAGAATCTCTCCATATCAAAGAAGATCTTAAGGGTCATGTATACACAACTCACTCTCAAGATGTTGGTATCCCTCCATCAAAATCAAAACATATCCCTTCCCCGTCATACCTTTCATCCATCTTAGGTCCTTATATCCCTTCATCCTCTATGCAAGGTCAGCAAAGGCACACATCCTTGAGTAAATTTCATCAATCCAAAAGAAGTCCACTTCATTCATATCCATCCATGCATTCCTTTTCCCCTCCAAGCAATTTGGATGCCAAGTATAAACATCATAAGTCTAGCAATCCACATGTATTCAAGGATCAACATGTCCAATATAATCGACATGTCAAAACAAAGAACAAAATGATCTATAAAGAAAAAAATATATCCAAAAGGCCACAAAGGCCCACTGAGAAAAATAAAGAAAAGTCAAAATATATATGGGTTCCTAAATCCCTTGTGCAAGCAATGCACTCCAAGGAACCACAAAAGCATGAAAAATCAAAAACCATGTGGATCCCTAAGCGGCTCCTTGAAGCACAAAAGCCTAAAGAAACATCCAACTTGGCATCCAAAGTTGCTATTCCTCCATCCAACCCTCTCAAATTTGTTCCTCCATCACCTCCTTCTTCCATTTTGGGCCCTTATGTCCCAAAATCCATTGTCTTTCCTCCGTCAAAATCCCAATATTCAAAATACATTTTTCCTCCATCAATCCATCACCCCTCAAGGTGTGTGCCAATGTCGATCTTGCCTTCATTTCCATCTGCTCAAGCCCAATTCTTCCAATACCCTATCCATTATCCAATGCATATTTTCCATCCTTCCATCCCTTTGATCCAATCCTTTGCATAAATCCTTTCCTTAGTTCCATCTCATATTCCATGTCCTTATCCTACCAACATCTTTGAGCATGCTTTAAAAGGTCATGGTCCATTTTTTTCAAGGCTACTATCCAATCAAAAAGCCACTTGAGTCCTTCTTCCATCCCCTATCATGTGTCCATCTTCTATTGCAAAAGCTCAAAAATACAAAAAAATCAAAAAAATTGAAAAAAAAAAAAACAAGAAAAAAAAAAGACAAAAGAAAAGAAAAAAAGTAAAGCAAAAATAATTCGTCCACTGGTGAAAACCTAGCAAACAGGTGCCTTGGGCAAGTACCATGATGAAAACCTGGCAAACAGGCGTCATGCGTAATCTATGAACTTCTTGCATACCACACTTGGGGGAAAGTTTCATCCTTCCATTATCCTATCATACCATGTCATTACCCTTCATATCCTATTGTCCCTCATGTCCATTTCCCTTTCCACCTTTGATCTTGACAAGGCTGAGGATCATCATGAGCATCATGCATCTTGTTTGTAGCTTTTAGTCCATCATAGCTTTTGGTCTTTATCCATTTGCTTATTACAACCTTTCATCCATATTCCCTGTCTTATTGCAACTTTCTGCCACTATCCCTTAGCCAATCCCAACCTTCAGTCCATGTCCCTTATCCATTCTTGGTCTTGCTTATCCTATCCATATCTTATCACTATCCATACACTCTTTTTCATTCCTTGATCTTGATCTGACATAAGGACGCAAAATTTAAACATGGTTTCAAAAACCTCTTGACATGTCCCTCATGCCATGTTCCTGCTTTACATTGTCATATCCAGTCTATTGTCCCATCACGCCATAGCCCTTGAAAATTGCATCCACGTTGTCTCCATAATGAAAGGCCTTTATCTTCCCTCTATCCACCATCAT
Organism: Cryptomeria japonica; assembly: GCF_030272615.1. Taxonomy (NCBI): domain Eukaryota; kingdom Viridiplantae; phylum Streptophyta; class Pinopsida; order Cupressales; family Cupressaceae; genus Cryptomeria; species Cryptomeria japonica. The sequence continues at coordinate 617,126,503 of NC_081408.1, read as the reverse complement.
TTCAGAAAGCCTACTTATTCACCTGTCATATTCCTTTCCTTGCTAGACACTGGGGGCAAAATCATAAAAAATTGAAAAATGTCCCGAAAAAAGATCATATAAAAATTTAAAAATGTCCTGAAAAAATCTCAAAAACATTTAAAAATGTCCTGAAAAAAGATCATAATAATTTAAAAATGTCCTGAAAAAAGATCATAAAAATTTTAAAATGTCCTGAAAAAAGATCATAAAAATTTAAAAATGTCCTGAAAAAAGATAATAAAAATTGAAAAATGTCCTGAAAAAAGATCATAAAAATTGAAAAATGTCCTGAAAAAAAAATCCAAAAAAATCAAATAATGTCCTGAAAAAAATCTCTTAAAAAATTCAAAAACGTCCTGAGATAATCCCTAAAAAGTCATAAAAAGTCCTGAAAAAACGAACAATTTTTTTTTCAAAACATCAAAATCCAAAAACACGCATTTTGCAATAAATAACCCCTCTGTGCATAAGACAGATCCCTAAGCATACATCCAATGACACGCAATCACGCATTGTGCTTTACTGAAATCATGCATAAACAGATGAACTTTTTCGATCAACTCAGGCATTCAAACTGATCAGAATTGTCATATCAATCACCCTCAAAATCATTTGTCCTTGTCTCTACTATCATGGGTCTTATACAGGGTGTGGTATACTCGAAACCAGACTGTGTCCTATCTTAGACGGGGTACCGCATGTCCTGAAACCAGACAGCATGATCGTCCTATCAGTACTTTCAACTTTTGACAATGAAGATCAAGATGTTTGTTTGATTTGTTGGAATTTGAAAATCTTATCTTTTTACTGATTTATCTTGGCTTTGATCATGTTCCTATGTTTCTCGATGATGTCACTAAGTGATTTAGAGTGACCGGGATGGTTCATGGTCCCTTTCTTTTTTTGTTGTTGTGATTGTTGTTTGTCTGCGATGTGTCTGTCTTTTGCAAAAAGGGTTGCATTTCAGCTCTGGCCTTCAATGCCATGATGCTACGCATCCATTTTGCTACATAAAAATAAAGGTTCTCACTTACAAAGTTCATTACTGAAAGCAAGTTTTTCTTCATCTCTAATTGTCCTTTGTCTCATTTTCTTCTTACTAACATTTCTTCCGTCTGTTCGGATAGTCAGTTCGGTCTAGTACTCCGATCTCCAAACATATGCTGCATCCTGCATCCATTTGGTTAGTACATTTGCATTACATCAAGCATCATATCAAGCATTTTATCCATTTCATATTATAACTGCATCAAAAACACATAAAAACAAAAAAATACATCCATACATGTTTCACAATGGTACATAAATAGTGCATAAGTCATCCATACATGGAAAATCATATAAGTCATAACACATTGCATCCCATCATATCGATGCATATCATATCATATGTCAAAATAATATCAGAGTACAAAATTGGACTGTCTGTCCTAAGTATGGCCCGCAAGCTGACTACAAAATGTCAAACTACATAATGTCCACTATCTGTAATAAGGAGCATGTGCCTCTGTCACTGGGTGCTCCCTCTGTCCTCCTCGTCCCTGCCATGTCTCGCGGATGATGTCCCTCCTGGTCCTGGCTGTGGTGGTCTCATAGGTCCACTCACCCCCATGCTGCTCAATGACCTCCGAGAGTGTGCCCTGCTCTCTGTCCTCAATCGTGCCCGATATGAAGGTGCTCTCTGCTCTGGTGGAACTGCACTCTCATATAGTGTCCTCCAATGGCGTATCTCCTCTCCGGTCTCTACCAGCATCTGTGCCATCTCGCGTGCACTGGCATCCCGAATCGACCCAATGTACTCAGTGACTCTCTGTTCCTCTCATTATGCCTGAGCAATTGTTGTATCTCGAGCCGCTATGAGTCTAGCTATCTCTGCTCTGAACTGATCCTGTTGTCTCTCTAAAGTCGCAATGTGATCCTGCTGACTCGCTATGGTAGCCCTGCACATCTCCATCTCCTCTGTCCTAGCTGTCTCCGGCTCTATGGGTATGTCCTGCAATGCATCATGCTCGCTTGAATCTGGCTCATCCTCGTCATCCCCCTCATCCTCATCATCTCCATCATCCTCATCCCCACCCTCATCCTCCTCGTCCTCATCATCTCCCTCCTCCTCTCCTGTGAGTGGGAAGTCCTCCTGTCGCCTCGGTACTGGAATATCCGGATCTGTCAATGGCACTGGCCGTCGTCGTGCAAACCACCTCTCATACTCCTCTGTCATCCCGACGTCCACCACATCTGATTCCCAATCCCACTGTCTCTGCTATAGCTGTGAAAAGTCTGCATATGCTATGTGTGGTTGAATCATACTCCCCCACTGACTCGTCTCTCTGTGAGATCGGGCAAAGTGTGCAGTCCTCCTAGGTACATCCTGCCTCTCTCCAAACTGTCATCTGACTCTCTCTGGCAGGTACAACTCAATTACTCTCTGGCGATTCACTGGTCGCCCAATCAGGTACCTCTCCTGTCTACAATACGGTAACTCCTTACTGTCATCTGACCATCCCGGGAAATCACGATATGGCCTCCATATGAACTCTCTCAGTCGATCTAGCTCATCTCGCCAATATAGTATGTATCCAAATGGACCCTGTCTCAGTGCTCCACCATAGCAATACACATAAGGTCGATGTGGTACTACCTGTCTATCTGTAATCGATCGACATATGGCTATGTGCTCAAATGCCCATACCTATAGCAATGTGACTCCACAGCTCAAAGTCTGCACTCCCTGATACGCTATCTGATGCAGCTGAAAATAGAGCATAGCCAGTACACATGGTCCCCATGCGTATACTGTCCCCTCTGTCGCCATCCACTCTAGCACTCTTCCCCATCCAATAGGGAATCCATGTCCTTGTCTGTCTCCTGCTAGTAGACATGCTATCACCACAGCTATCACCACATATCGTCGATCATACTCTAATGCCATAGTCTCCCAGCCAATCTCCCTCTCGATGATATCCAGATCATCTGCATCACACTCAAACAATCTGCACAGTGCGTCTCTCCCTGTCACTGGGTCATACTCTATCATCTCTCCATGAATTAGAATGCGGAGGATACGCCATACATCCTCCAGTGTCACCGTCGCCAGATGGAATGAGGAAGTCTCTGAATGCCATCGCTCTACCAATGCGGTAAGCAGTCTTATGTTTGCCCTAATCTCGGGCATGAATGTGACATAGTATATCCCAAGTCTTGCTAAGGTATCTCTCTCTGTGCTTCTGAGTCTGTGTCGTAGCATGAAGCAGTCAGGTCAGTTCTCCTGTGTGATCAACGGATACTGTTGACTCTGAATCACAATTGGGGCACATTTTGTCAGTTTTAGGGTTTGCTCCTATGGGTTTCATTTCCTCATTTTCATGTCCAAATCAGAGTGTTTTTCATCTAATCTGACCTATCTTACCCTTATCCCCCCTTTCCAGATCATTTGCATGTCATTTTGACCAAAATTAGGGTTTGCATTGCACAATTGCGCCTGTGTCAAGGAACCTGTGCCTGTGTCAGGTAACCTGTGCTTGTGTCTCCCTACACAAGCGCAGAAGACCCTACAAAAGCGCAGGATTCGCCCTACACAAGCACAGGAGTCCTTTTCGGCATCCCCTGTGGGCCCCGCAATGTCCCGCAAGCAATCAAAATTCATGAAATTGAAACCATGGGTTTTTGAGATTCATACCGCTGCTCCTGCATTGTCCGGTCGTCTGTAAGTATGTACACGTTCACCGAGGTGATCCGCCATTGGAATGTTCGCCATCTATCTGCAAATGTCCTTGTCCAGAGCAACAAATCCTCCTCTTTATCTAGTGCAAATGAGCAATTTTCCCTCTCTTGGTCTCATTTATAGATCTTTGTCAGTGCATAGATGGACGTGCACCCTCTCCATCTTATGTTGGTTGTGGTCTTTTGCATCTTCAATTGCTTGTCCTTCATGCATCCGATCTCCGATTGTCAGTCTGTTCGATCCTATCATTTCTTATCGATCAATTGGCCTCTTTTTCTGGATGTTTCCGGCCAATTCCTCGAGGGGGCATGCATATGTCATATGTCATTGTCATTGTCTGGGGCATTTTCATTATTGCTCTTTGAAACAATGCTTAAAATCGCATTGTGTCAAAGAGGGGCAAAATGTAGACACCTAAAAATGGTCAACGCTTGCGGAGTCATACTTTAACATTTGCGCATTGCCTCATTTTAGGTTTTTGCGTCATATTAACATTTCTCCTATGTCACGCACTTGGTCTTTATCATTTGCGAGCATCGAGTCATTCTTCTACATTCTTCATTTGTCTTACTCTCGAATTTGGTCTTGTCGACAACAATCTCCAATCATGATTTTAATCGATCTTATCTTATTGCATCAATGTGCATGCTCATTTGTCATTATTTTGGACATCGTCAATCCTAATTAGGGTTTTGTCCTCCTGTCAATCTTACGATCGATTTGTCATCGATCATTGTCCTCTTATCAATCTTGTCATCTGGTGATCGATTTATCATCAATTCTTATCATTTTCAATCTTGTCGTTTAACGATCGATTTGTCATTGGTCGTTGTCATGTTCGATTTTTGTCATTTTGTGATCGATTTGTCATCGATCGTGGTCATTTTCAATATTGTCATTTTGCAATCTATTTTTTCATCGATCGTTGTCCTTCTCAATCGTGTCAATTTGGATCAATTTGTCATTGTTCCTTGTCAATTGGCGCATTTATCAATCAAATCATTTATCACATTGGTCATTTATCAATTTAAAATCATGATCGATATCAATTATCTTCAATCAAGACCTAATTGTCATTCTCGCATTGCTAATTCATCTTCTAGGGTTTTGTGATTTCATCATTTAACCTAGTCTTGTCATTTCCTCCTTTAGGATTAATAAATTATTTATTTATCCTAAGTTTTCTTGTCACAATTAAATGTTCATTTAATTGGCTAATTATTCCTCTTTGTGAATTAATTAATAAATGACAAATTATTAATTAATTTACCTAACTTCTAATTTTCATCAATTTCCTAATTTCTAAATTCTTAATTCTCTAATTTCTTAATTTTCTAATTCCTAATTTCAATTTTCCTCCTATTTCTCTCCTAAATTCATGGAAATGACATAGAAATTTGTCATAATTTGTCATAATTGACAATCAATCAATTTTTGACATAGAAGTTTGTCATAATTTGTCATAAATTATCAATCAACAAATTTTGCATAGAAAGTGCATAATTTGTCATAATTTGTCATAATTTGTCATATTGATTTGTAATTTCCATTTGAATTGAATCATGCTAATCTTGTCATCTCTCCAATTCTTCTATAAATTGGATGAATTTCTTCAATCAAATCCCTTGATTCTTGACCCCTAATCAGATTATCGAATTTCTAGTTAATCAAGCTTCGAGTATTCTTGAGCAATATCTTATTTACTTGCTTTCATATCATGATCATGCACTAGTAGGTGAGATCCACAACAAAACTATTTGGAGAAGAAAGAAGGACAATGGAGCCGCATGAAGGAGCATTCAAATCATACCTTTGGTTTGCTTAATTTCTAGTTTTGAATGTTTTTATTTCATGTCTCTATTGAGTGTTGTTTAGGATAGATCATTGCAGTTGTGCTTTCGTGATTGAGCTAATGATTAGTATGTTTATCTTTGTTTGTGATGATTTCCTATTTCCTAATGTACACAACCAATCAGCAACTGTCACAAGGAAAGATAACTTGCGGAGCACCAAATCACGAACCATCTGAAATGAAAATACACAAGATCATCCCAAAAAATAATCCAAAATCTTAGTACAAGATCTGATCATACCAGAATATACCAGAGGGAATACCGGATTCTGCAAAACAGTAATTAGCAAAATCAAACTACAAAACCGGACCAAAACCTTCTCCAAACTCATTGGAATAAATCATAGGAATATGTTGACATCAATGACAACAACATATCCTAGAAGTAGCAATGAACAATCAAATCCAACAAAGTTCCCAATAATCCAACACCTATTTCTATCATGTGTGATAATAGTAGTGCCATAAACATTTCAAAGAATCTGGTGATGCACTCAAGGACTAGATTGTAAACATTTTCACAAAGGCACTCTCAAAGGATAAATTTAGGTATCCCAAATAGAAGATAAGGGTCATTGCCCCTCCTTCTAATTGGGTGCACAAGATGGTGCATCTATCTAGGGGGATAAACTATCAGAACTTTTTGTCCTTTTTCCTTGATGTCAAAGGGGGAGAGAAAAGTATAGAGAAGAGATACTAGTAAAAAGGGGAGAGCAATTGTAGGAAGTACAAATGATCAGTGTTGAGTGATTGCTGCCATCAATGACAAAGGGGGAAATTGTTGGTAGTTTGTCAAGTTGTTGTCCTTGATGTCAACCCTCAGGATTAAGAAGGACATTAGAGATTTTTTTTGTGGTCATTGAATGTATTAGTGCAATTAGTTGATGAGTGAAGATGTTCTATGTTGTGGATGTCCACCTTCTTGGTGTTGATGTCCTACCTTGTATGGAGATACTTATGGAAGTGATGGTGCTAGTAATCATGATTGGATAGAAGAGATGGTATTGTGATAATATCTTATTAAGATGTAGATTAGAAGCATTGAGATGGGGATTAGAAGCATTGAGATGAGGATTATAAATATTAAGACAGGGATTAGAAGCATGATGTTGAATAGATATTTTTTAGATGATCTTGTTCATACTAAAAGTTGTTGTAGGATATATCTCTCTTTTATTGACCTAGGGTATCCCCATAACCCATCCCAATTCCTATTTGGGGCAAGCTAAAGTGTGACTAGTCCTTGGGGATGTACCAAGTAGCACGCATGCCAAGTGCATCGGGTGAAATCCAAGCCTCACAGTTGAAACCAAGACCAATGGGCAGAAAACCCATGACCCAATCCAACTCTGCTACCTGTGCAGGTTGTCAAGTAGTATGTCTCTTAAGTGAGAAAATATTATTTTAAGGTATCTTGGACTCCATAAATTGATGAAGTGTGTAAATGTAGAAAATTGTGATGAAGACATATTGGAAGAATGCTTTACATTCCTCTACATTTGAAGATATGGTCTTATGATTTTGGATTTAATGTGTAGGCTCTGTGGATGTTGCACTACTATATTTTTAGGTCCTTGTTGTTGCAGCTAATGTTTTTGGATTAGGTAGTATGTTGGCAATTTGATGATTGGTCGAGTCATGTCTAGAGAATGCTATGTATTGATATCTCTATGGATGTGGCTTAATGGGCATGCGTATAATGTTTTTGCAGTATCTCAATTCAAATTTTTTGGTGATGAAGTGTTCTAGAAGTGGGTCTGTCAATGTTTTATATCATGATTGTGTTTCCTAGCATTCTGATAATGAATAAATAGGTATCAATTTGGTTTTGTCAGCTGATTTTTACTTGACCATGTGGAAATAGTGTATGGGGATGATGTCAAGGATTCATGGAATGTCTCTATGTGGTTCGCATGATGTTGGATGATCTGTTTGGTGCCATGTTGTGTCTGATGTTGATTTTCAAGGCAATTTGAAGCTATCTAGCTGACAAGGCTTGTTCTCTTGCTTACACTTTTCTCCCATTAGTTTGTGCCAGCATTGGAGAGTGCATTGGGATGTATTTCGATTTTATTATTCCTTATGGGGATCCTTTTTGAGTTAATTATTTTGGAGGATGTGTTTTTGGGCCGACAAGTTATGTGCTACATGTTTTGCCTACTCGTTACTCTCTTGGTGACTCTGGAGGAGTGTGCCAATGTGTGTGATGTTTAAGACTACATTAGATGATGTATTATGATGTTTTATGTCCTCTATATCTCCTAGATAGGACCTCTTTTATCGCAATTATATTTTAGTGGTCGAGTTGTTGGGATCACTCCTTGTCCCAAGTTCTAACCAACCTAATTAATGTTTTGTAATGGCGTGGATGGTATATAAAGAATATCATTCCATTTGCAATGGTGTGGATCAAAGTTCCAGATGAAAAAGATGTTAAATTAAGGTAGCATATGTGTGTGGTAAAAGTGTTGGATTTGAATTGCAAAAAGATTGCTTGACGTAGTGAGTGAAGAGCAACTGCATTCAATGGAGTCTGTCTGATGTCATGATGTTGAATGCATATACTTTATAATTCAAATTATCTTTGTATCTTGCTTGGAGCCAATGCATCTCAACCTAGAAATACTTCGTGTCTTTCTCTAAGGTAGTGAACCTCAGCTTGCAAGTCTATTAGGGAGCAATGATCTTCCTTGGCAATGTGCCTAAAACAAACATTGTAATATATGTTTCATATAGTGTGAGTTAACTCTCACCGTTTCATATAGTGTGAGTTAACTCTCATTGTGGTTTTTCCCTTTTTTGGTTTTCCATATAAATCTGGTGTTATCTTGCACATGCGTGTTCACTATTTTATCCTTCGTTGTTGTTGATCAATTTAATGTGTTTTGGAATTAAAATTGCGCTATAGTTTTAAGATTTTATCAAGATTTATTCATCCCATCCTCTTAGTGTTGGGGCGTCTTTAAAAATAATCATCATGGATCAAGTGTTCAAATGAATTAACTTCTTCGAAAATGGATAAAAAATGACCAATAAAGTCAATAAAAGAGGAGAAGCTAGATAGGCATGAACACAACTGGAACATGAAGCGTCATCAATATGAAAGAAGGATTCAATTTCATTAAACTCAAAGGATAAGAATAAATTAAACATAAAAACACCTTATAGGGTAAAAGTACAAAGCTATGCCACACTTTTGGCCAACTTATCAACATAACTGAATTTAAATATATATAACTAAAAAATTAATTTGGTTAAACATACCAGCTAGATAGATTCATTTTAACTATGTTAGATATGTCCGCAATGTTTCCAATCAAAATTATTCACTAAATGCATATGTAGCACCACTTGGAGGTCAATTTACCAAAAAAATAAAATTATTCAAAAAACTTGGTGTTTCAACAACTCCTAGTCATGTAAATTATACCTTTTTAAAATCTAAAAAACCCTTTTGTAGATTTATGAATTTAGTTTTCAAAAATATATTTTTTAAGAGTTTAAATATTATTTATATTTATATTTTTATTTTTACTAAAAGTAGGTTGTCAACATTAAAATATAAGGTTGGTTATCATGTAAAGAAAAAATACAAAAACATTTAAATTTTTTGAAAAAAATATGATGCACTAGATAAATGGTATAGTTTTTTTTGTAAGTTAGATAAATTGTTAGGTCAAAAGGTGATATTGAATGGGAATACTTTATTTTCAATACATGCACATTTTAATAATTATTTAAAAAATGTATTTATAAAAATTGGAAAAAAAAAAATCTATGCACTAAAATTTCAAGTTATAAATACACACAAAAAATTGAAAGTAAAAAAGTAAAATTTACTTTATAAAGAGTGACGGCCAATGTAACTTCATTTTTCAACATTTTATCAACAACTAAATTATAGAGTCAAATTTATAAAATACTTTATTATATTGATTTTTTATTTTTTTCAAAAAAAAAATATTAACATAAAATACACATTTTATTAGTATACATCATTTCAAAATTTAAAACATATGTCATTTTTTATTAATTCAAGCTTAAAAAGTTGGTTCAGTGTTAGTCATTTCCTTTATAAAAGAGACACAAATTTGTACTTTTACTCTATAATCCTTGATATATGTATGGGGATAAGCCAAACAAAAGATTTCCTGAGGATCCATAACAAATTTGATCTAAAAATAATTTTCACAATCAAAATGTTTTTGATAATTAAAGCAACAAAACAAGGGTGTTGTCTACACAATCAAAATGTTGGTAGATAGGAATCAAATAGATATTAAACAATGAAGACCCAAACCCTAATCAAGATAATATCAATGAAATACAGATATTTAGGGTGGACCAATAAAAAATAGACATAAAATCCTAATGCAGAAGGATAAACCATAAGGAAAAATCTTAAGGGGTATAAAATATATCATGTAGAAATGTGATGAATTTCTTTACAAAAATTAGGCTTATTATAACATGTGATACAAACTGACTGACCTAATTTAGAACTATGATATATCACATGGCATGATTTATAAAATTAGAAATTAATATGATTGAAAGTACTTACTTCATTTTGGCAATTGCTAGTAAGTTACCCATTATATTGATCCTAATTTTTGAATCATAGCTCAAAAGTTCTCAATCTTGAATTTGTTATAAGAAGAATAATGGACTGTGATACATGTCATTCTTAGAAATTGTCTAGTGTTGGATTATTTTGTGAATTTGAACCTTTCTCCCACATAATGAACTTTAAGCCACAAACCTTTTGTACTTGCAAACAAAGATTTGTCTTATTATTTGGACCAATGATAAATGATTAGCAATATTGATGAGCAACTTTGGGATCTTGCTAGGCAAATATTTTCTACTTTCATAAAAAACTTGGATCCTATTAAATAAATTTGAAAAGATCTCAGATACAACAAGAAATTATACAATACATCTAAACAAGTGCAATTGTTTTTTATATTAAAAGAAGTGAGAACAAGGGCGTTGTCCCTTAACACAACCCGAAGGCATTCAACAACACAATCACAATAAAAAGTTAATCAAAACATAACCAAAAAGTCTAAACAAAGAAACAACAAATAAGAATTAGCAAGGGATAAACTTCGTAAGTCCAAAGTAACCATTAAAAAATCCAGACCTAGGGACCAGACTTTCGTAAACTAACCTGCACAAGGACATTGTCTCAGTCATCTGTGAGAAACTTAAAGAGCTCCCTGCATGATTTATTGTCTTCATCCTCTCCTTTCATGGGCAATTGTTGATGTATTGTTGATGGTATTCTTTGATAATGATGATGCAATGTGTAGTTGAGTTCCTCTATGATTATACTAAATGATCATATAAAAATAGATTTGTACTTTTATTTAACACCCTAGTGTACAATTTGAATATTTCCACATTGAAGCTAGCAAATAATGGTTAATTCAAAAAGGGATTGGCCTTGAGCCTATATTAAATTAGAATTCAAAAGTTTTAGGTTCATTTCTATCACAAATTTGAACTAAATTCATCTTTATATGTATAAATTTAAATTTGAATTTGAATTTGAATTGAGTGAATAAATAAACAAGAAAATAAAATTAGACCTTTTTTTATATTAGAAATCGAGAGTTCAAAATATAGACAGAGGGTTTATACAAAATTAGGGAGCGGGGGGCAGGGCCTCAACCGCCAATCAGAGGAATATATATAGTTAGCTAACTATCCAAAAAGAGGGAGCATAGCAGAATAAATCAGAATTGGAGGATCTCATCCTGATCCTCCAGCCATGTGGTCCAACCCTATTCGCCTTCCATCCAGACCACCTTCTTTCTAGCAAGGACCTGGGAGCACATCTCAATCCTGTTGAAGGGAAGAGGACTGCTATCCTGTAGATCCTTTATCAGCTTCTGCACTACCTTATCAAAGGAGGTCTGGTTCTCTGCGATCCTAGCCCATTCGTACCCGTCTTGCATCTCGTAAACAAACATGGTTGCCTTGCCATCTTTTAGGAACCGTAGTAGCTTATTTCTCTCGAGGTTCATCACAAAACAAACCTGCACAACAATTTTGTAATGTGTGAGTTTTTTAAAAAACTCAGTACATTCCCTTGTAATACCTTGGAACTTCTCCTCATTTCTGAGTTTCCAAATAAACCAAAGAATAGACGAAGATAAGACTTGCCAAACAAGATTAGTATCCTTTCTCAGTCCATGAATAAAACTAATAACTATATCAAGAGGAAACACAAATTCTGCAATAGAAATTCCAAACAGAAGCCAAATATCTCTAGCAAAGGGGCAATCGAAGAAGATGTGGCGCGCAGTCTCAGGTTTTCTGCAGACAGAGCATTGGTCATATTCAACCGATATCCTAATAGGTAATCTGTCCAACATAAGTTGCCATCTGAAGCACTGAATCTTAGGAGGAATGGGGGATCGCCAAAGTTTCACAAAAGATTGCTGCCAAGTGTGTGGCCTAAGATTAACATACCATAGTTTGTTGACGTGCTCAATCACCGACGGATCACTGTTTAACAGGGCATAGATAGATTTGGCTTTGATTTTAGGGAGGGTAGAGCCATCCTTCCAAAGGAATGAAAGGTACCTCTGGGCGTATACATGGGTGTTCTTAGGGAGGTTAAAGGGAACGCAAGCAGTTTTAATCATATTGTATGTCTTCTTATGAGATGCAGGGAGGTCATATTTAGTGCTAAGGGCTTCCCAGCTAATAAGGTGATCATGTTCAAGAATATCCATAATGTACTTGATTCCTTTATTATGCCAATGCTTAGCTGAGCAGCCTTGGGTTAGGGCAAGGGGTTTGGAGTTGTGATGCAAGTTCCACCATATTGACCTTTCACCGTGTAGGGACTTATTAGAGTTGATGCTCGAGTTGCTGATTAGACCACGCACATGCTCCCAGGCTTTCCAGATAGATTTGAACACCCAGGTGCCTTGGACAGACACGGGAAAGTTGCCAGCAATTAGGTCACTGAGCGGGAGAGCTTTCCAAGTTTTGGCTATTTTGGGAACACCATTTTGTATGTTGTTCCTAATGAGGATTTTCCAAGGTTCTTCCCCATCCAAAGAGTGGAATATCCATTTGGCTGCAAGGGAGATGCCTTGCAGTCTAAGATCCTTAAGGCCTAGCCCACCAAGTTTTTTATCCAAGTGGCACCAGGTCCATTTGACCGTGTGGGCTTTCCTTTTACCCTTTCCATCCGACCAAAGGAACCATCTAATAGCCTTTTGGATTTCAAGGATTTGGTAGTTGCTAAACATCCAAACCGAGGAGTAGTAGATACTATATGAGGATAGGATTTTTTGGCAGACTTGAATCCTGCCAGCAAGGGAGAGAACCCTATTGTCCCACTTGTTGAGTTTACTGTCTATCTTTCCCTTCACCCAGCCCCACATGTCCTTAAGAGAGGGAGATAAAGAAAAGGGGATGCCAAGATAACGGACTAGTTTAGTGGGTCCTCCCCACGCATAGCCAAATTGTTGAAGCTAGTCTGGGGGATTCTCTTTCCAACCAAGTAGAATAGATTTGGTGTTGGATACCCGGGCTCCAGAGGCCTTATCGAAAATGTCAAGTTTTTGATTGAGGGAATCAATATTGTGTGTTGAGAGCTTCAGGAAGAACGAGGTATCATCAACAAATTGGATGTTGATCAGCTCAGAGTCATTCGACAGGGTAATGCCTTGGACACGGGGGGACAGGGTGTCATCTCTAAGGAGATAATACAGGGTGTCAGAAGCAATGACAAACAAAGCAGGGGCAAGGGGGCAGCCTTGTCTGATCGATCTAGAGAGGGGAATTGACTGGGAGAGGGTCCCATTGATCTCAAGCAAGGCAGATGCATCTTTAAGGAGGATTCGAACATAGTCACAAAATTCGCTAGGAAAGCCAAAGGTAGAGAGCATCATGAGGATGAAGTTCCATTCCACCCTATCATATGCTTTCTTAAAGTCGATAAGGAACATGGCGGTGTCTTGGTTGGAGGTCCTAGCCCATTCCATGGATTCCCAACTCGTTACAAGATTTTCCAGGATGTACCTGCCTTTGATGAAGCCTGTTTGGGTGGAATAGATGAACTTGGGGAGGATCTTCTCAAGTCGGGAGGCTAAGGCTTTGGCCAAGATCTTGTAGGAGACGTTAAGGAGGGTGATTGGCCTCCAATTTTTAATCAGGGCTTTGTCCCCTTCTTTTGGGATAAGCTTAATGATACCCCTATTTATGAATTCCCCCAGGGTGCTTGTGGCAAGGGCTTCATTATAGATATCATAAAGGTCGTCGGCAATCCAGTCAATGTTAGTTTTGTAGAATTCAGCAAGAAGTCCATCAGGGCCTGGGGCTTTGTTATCCTTAAGAGCCTTAATGGCATCCTTGATTTTGTGCATGGTTAGCTTAGCTTTGAGGAGGTTGGATTCATCCTCAGAGATTCTATTAGGGATAATGGTCCTACATCTGGTGCGGGCATCTGCCGAAGCCTCATTATCCTCAGAGGTAAACAGAGTCTTGTAAAATACTTCAAAGGCTTCTTTGATGTCATAGATATCAAGGAGTTCCTTATTGTCTATAGATATTCTATCAATTTTTTCCCTGATCTGTTTTTGTTTGAGCAGATTAAAGAATATTTTGGAGCCCTTATCACCAAACTGGAGCCAATGGTTACAGGCTTTGATGAAAGCACCTCTAATCTTAACCTGCTAGTGCTTTCTGAGGATATCTCTAGCCTCGGAGACCTGCCTAGCCAAGGTAGGGGAAGAGGGCTGCAGTTGAATTTCATGCTCAAGGGAGTGAAGGCACAGAGTAAGATTTTTTTCTATGAACCTGAAGTCCTTGGCTTTCTTAAGATTTTTTTCTATGAACCTGAAGTCCTTGGCTTTCTTCTGGCCAATGGTTTGGAGAAGAATCTACCAGGAAGAAATGTCCGTCTGCCATCTACTCAAGGGGGATTGGGGGAGATGCAGTTGCAGATTGAAGAGTCTAATTAATTTGATGGCAATAAGGACATCCTCATCTTGCAGCAAGGAGGTATTAAGCAAGAATTTCTTATTGCGGGAGTGGCAAGGGGTGATGGAGTTTCTGATGTTGATAATGACTAAGATGGGGAAGTGGTCAGATAGGGTAGTTGGTAGGACTACAACCACATTCCCAAACTAGTTGGGGGAAAAGGAGAAGAAGTCTTTATTAGCGTAGAACCTATCTAACCTAGAGTAGATCCAATTGGTGCTTTGCTGAAAGTTGCACCAGGTGTGCCATAGGTTAGGGTTGTCAGGTTTAGTGGCTTCCAAGGGGTCAAAGAGTTGCAGATGTTGTTTGAATCTATCCCAATGAGGCTTTTCTAAGTTTTTCCATTCAAACGGGAGACCCCTAGCCTTGTCATTCTGGGATTCAGTCATATTAAAGTCCCCGGACATGATCCAGGGAATATTTGGGAGGGAAGTTAACCAATTCTAGAGGGATATTCGTTCCTTATAATCGTTAGAAGCATAAATGGAGCATATGCCAAAGCAAGAACCCTTCATCTCTAAGGTAGCCCAAGCTACTCTATTACAAGGAGAGGTTCCTTTATCTTTGAGGTGCATAGCCCATTTAGGGGCGAGAAGAAGCCCAACCCCTCCTTTACCTTTCGGGTGGTTGGTACAGATTTTGATTGCATCTCGCCAAATGAAGTCAAGCGATGTGTCGAGGGAGAACCCAACAGATTTAAGTTCTTGTAACATCAGAAAATCTAAGTTTTTATGCAAATCCAAAAACCTTTTGATAACAAATTTTCAGTCAGGCGACTAAAGGCCACGAATGTTCCATGATATGTATTTCATCAAGGTAGAGGGTTTATGGGGGGCTGGTAGGGAGATCGTTGTTGATCGCCAGATTTCTTCTTGTTTTTGGAGCCCATAGGCCTACCTTTTTTTTTAATAAGGGAGTGTCCTTTCATAGATTCCTCATCATCTTCACTGGTTTTGGGAGGCTCCGCTCTAGTATTGGCATTTCCTCCTATGTCGGACCTAGACAACTGGGAGCCTGGAAAGTCAGGGAGCATAGTGCTAGATCTAATTTCTTCTAGACCTTTATTGGCGTATATAACCTCTATTATATGATTGTCCTCTATTTCTTTGAGTGAATTTGAAGCCGAGGGATTAATGGTGCTAGTGTCAGAAGTAAGTCCTGCAAGTGAAGAGGAGACCGAATGAACGGGGGTTCCAGATCTGAGGATCATTGCAGGGTTATTGCTAATGCTAGCATCATCATCACGGTTGGGGTTTTCCAACTTATTAACCATATTTCTAACCATAGATTTGACAGGGGACTTCTCAGGGACCAGGGATTTAGGAGAAGAGGCCAACTAGCTGGAGGAGGAATGGCTAGGGTTTAGGGCTTTGAGAGGGGTAAGTTTACGCCTCCGTTTCCTAGATGTAACAAGCTGGAAACCATCAGTGGGTGAGTCAACAGGGTTGTGAGAGGGGACAGAAATAGGGATGAGGGGCTCGGAGGCCAAGGGTGCGCGATCGGGCACGAGAGGGTTAGCGACAATAGGAGAGGGACCGGGATCTGTGGACAACACGTCTTTAGGGATCTCAATAATAGGAGGGGGAGGTTGCGTATTATTAACATTTTTAGGGTTTACAGAAGTTTCACCAGAATTATGCATTTGCTTCCTACGACTGATAATTGGGCAATTTTTGCGAATGTGCCCTTCTTTTTTGCAGAGAAAACAAGTATTTCAATTGGGCAGACGAATGTGTCTCCATTAATATCTAGGTTTAAAGATGGTGGAATGTCGATTTCGGGCTTGATTAAGACAAGCATTCTTGCGTCTAGGTTGGGCACCAATCTAGCAATTTCATCAACCCTAACGATTTTACCAAAAGGTGCCATTATTTGGGGAGGAAAACGCCACAAAAAGGGGGGGACATCCTTGAGGATGAACCATCTGGGAGAGGATAGCGCGAGGACTTCCTCATTAACCGCCTCTGGAGACCAGGCTAGGGCTCGAAAAGATGTATTTCCAACCGTCCAGTACTGGCATTTAAGAGCTTCCAACTAGGCTTCATGCGTGTTGAAGAAAATGAGAAAGAGACCTCTCTGAACTTGTCTACAGAATGTAATTTTAAGCCCTAGTTTAAGATTCCATAAATTATGAAACCAGTCGTTTATGAATTTTCTAGGTGGGCATTTTTTAGGATCAACACAAGCAAAAAAGATAGCAGTGTCACTTAATCTACGTTTTTCTGAAATAATTTCATCCAACATTTCAGAGTTCGGAGAAATGCAGAAAGAGCCCGAGGAATTGCAAGGGAGCTTACCGTCCTGACTGGGTCCTTCACCTGTTGGAGTCTTAAGGAAGTGCGCCATTGAGCGGACTCCATCTGCAATCTAGGCGACGGTCTTGGCGAAGGACTTAGCTAGGGCTGGTAATGTCTGTGGCGAGGGTTTAGGATTACTAATATCTCCATCTGACTCTGGCTCCATTGGAAACCATGGTTAGATCCGTGCGGGGGAGGGCAAGTGGGTGAAGTTAATCGCAATAAATATTTGTAGAGCAAAATAAATGAAAACACGAAATGCAATAGTAAGTGGGCGAAGAAGGATATGCAAACTGAGTGGAGGAGATTAACTCCTCCATGTAGACGTCATGGAAGTTGCGTCAGCCCCTGCGAGCCTCGATCCGGCTTCCACCCTCGGTGCTTTGATTTTCTCACAGAAATAATTCTCAAAAATCTGGTGGCGTTCGAAGCTTCTGCCACTCCTGGTGCTTTGATTTTCACTCGGAGGAGCATTGGATCGACTGTAGCATCTTCGGTTTCAAACCTTGCCTCCACAGGGAACTGCAACTTCTCACCTTCCAGGGCCTATCGAAATTTTTTTTGCACACCTCCCGCACTCTGGGTTGTCTCCTGCGTTTCTTTTCTTGAAGCAAATTCGCCACTTTTGAGTGTCCTCGGCCAAGATTCTGCGCTAGGGTTTCTTCATATAATCTCGGTAAATTGTTGTGCAATTTTTCAGGTTCTCTTCACCCTCTCAACATTCTGTAATGAATGACGATAAAAACTTCAAAATTCCTGCAATCTCCATGAGAAAACAACGCCACATATTCAGCAGAAGTTAGAATTCTTCTCTGCTCGTTATCATGGAGAAAATCTTGAATAATTTCGGTTTTCTGCCCTTTCAAATCTGAACTTCTCCTCCAAATTAGAACTTTGAAATAAATGAAATTAAAATTAATTAAATTCAAATAATCTATCAGTTTTTATAAAAATACACCCCTACATAATAATTATCATACCAAAAACAACTTAACTAAAATAAAAATATATACATATAAAATATATAATCTTTACAATAAAAATTAATTTAAAATTCAAATAGTTAATAATTTTTATAAAAAATACGCCTTTATATACTAATTATAACAACAAAAAAACAACCTTATTAAAATAAATCAAAATCAAATATTAAATATATAATCTTTGCCATTGCTATATATTTCCTAACTTAAATTATACCTTAAGCATTAAAAATCTTTATGAAAAGAAAATCCTTTCAATTTCATATTATCAAAACAATGAATAAAGTTTAAATGAACATGTGGAATTAAGTTCTCTTTTATTTATATTAGATTTGAAAGCTTTGAATTACGCCACTAATCAAAGTATAAGTGGTCTACGCAACTTAGGAAAAAATTCTCGTGAATATAATGTTAAATAACTTCTCTTATCGTACAATAATTATAAGAATATTGAATAAACACACTCAATCTTTCTCCTTTTCAAAATAATTTTTAATAAAGAATATGGACATTCTTTTTTCTTTCCTTTTATAAATACACCTAAAATAAATAATCCAAATATTATAATAAAAAAAATCCAATAAGAGAAAAGACAACTCCTGACGAAATAAGATCTCCATCAGTGTGACATATCCACGTGGAGGATTTCCTTCCAGTATCATGCCTGTCCATCTTTTAATTGATAAGAGTAATAATATGTTTTTTAATTATATATTATTTAAAGGTAAAATTAGGTTGGTTTCAACATAAAGATATGTTGGTGAAGTCCAATGGTATTGAATAGTTAGTATGTTTTGTTTCTGGATTTAACTGCGTAAGGTTTACTGATATAGAATTTAACTGCATACAGTTTGTGAAGAATGAATGAATGAATGAAGGAAGAAATTTTACTGATATCCACGACTAAACCGTATAAGGGACCGAAAGCCATAGAATAAGCACTTTTTCAGATTTCTTTCCATGTCACCTATTCTATTTTGAATTTTGACCTTGAAGCTTGCTAATTTGTGAAGCCCACTGTCCACCTTCAAATTATTTCAAACCCTTACAGATATCCCCATATGCTGCACACTCTACAATGAAGTGCCACTGGTTTCAACGTCTTTGCTACAAAAAATGCAAGTTCTTTCTTCCCACACTTTTCTTCAAATTATTTGTTGAATGGTATTGAATAAGTCAGAGATCAAACCTCTCGGAATGAATCAACCACATCATAAAGAATAGGATCAGATGACAACTTTGATGAAATGAAGATCCTTGACTTTCAAGAAAATAGATTTTAACCTACTACTTGTATAGAATAAAAAAATGATTTTTAAAAAATTGACTATAACCAAATACTTGAAGTTACTAAAGTAGCAATTGTTTCTGTAATGGTTTTTTATTTGTTTTTTCCTCATGAAATCTCTCTCCCACAAATTTGATAGCCACCCTTTGCTAAGAGTTGAACTGCTCCCATTAGCTTGGGTCCCAGAGCAATTTTTCTTAATTACATTCAGCTCAGCAGGACCCATTTTATGGTGTGTTAGATGGACAGATTCCACATGCAGAATAGTCTAATAATTATCAGTGACTTTGTCGGAGGAGCAAGTAAATTCTGGGTATGATATTGATGTAGGCCTGACAAATTTTGTTTTTTCATTTAGGAGTGGCAATTTTACCTAATTTCATCCTCCCAAAGTCCAATCACTGTGAGCTTTTTGTGTATTAGAAAAGAGTAACAGTGAACGTTACTACCTACCTAGGTGCAAAGCAAAACACAACGAGCCATCTGGATCCAACGTGCAAATACACACAGAGGACAGTCTCTCGATCAGAACGTACTGAAACCATTAAATCGGGAGGCATTAAAACATTTCCTGGACACCAGAGTGAAGAGCTTACTTATCACAGTGACTCATATTTTTTCCGTTGACCCACTTACAGTAGTGCTACTGCTAGCTAAGTCATTACTACATCTGTCTGTTGAGACAATTCAAGCTCCGCTCCATTAGTTTAGCAGGTTTATCAAATACCCAGATCTAAAATGTATATTAATCAAAGCTGGTGAAGCTAGCTGAGTTTACACAGAGCCATGGCACCTGCAGTTTATGTTAATGCCTCAGATCCTACCTCCAGCAACATAAGGGCGCTGCTTCAAGCAGCTGTTCAAAGCTTGCAATGGACTTATTCAATTTTTTGGCGTGTTTCTCAGCAGAGGGGGTTTGTGCTTCACAAAACTTCAACTGTTTAGCATTTCAGGGTTGTGAAAATGTGTGAATTTCTGGTTATGAACTGAATTGTTTGTTGTTGCTGTGCAGGTTGCTGGTTTGGGGCGATGGGTTTTACAATGGGGATATAAAAACAAGGAAAACTGTTCAGGCAAAGGAGAATCTCGGCCAGGATGAGCTTTGTGTGGACAGGAGCCTGCAACTGAGAGACCTTTTTGAGTCCCTGTCCTGTGAAGGTGGCAACGATGTTCAGCCTGTTAGGAGGCTGTCTGCTGTTGCTTTGTCCCCTGAAGATCTTACAGATACAGAGTGGTTCTATCTGATCTCTATGTCCTTCGAGTTTGCAACTGGAAATGGGTATGAATTTTTAAGACTGTTAAATATCCTGTGGGAGTCAACTGGATACCCAATATCTAGTCATTCAAGATAACCCATTCCCTTTGAGTACTGTTTGGATCCATTCAAGCAATGCTTGGTGATCTTGAATGGTATTTACTTGGCATTCATTCCATTAGGTAATACACTCAGGGTGAAACAATGAAATTAAAACTAGCAAAATGAACCGGGAGTGGATGACAGATGATTTATTTCACTAGTTTCAATCGCACTTCTACCTCATCTTCATCTTATAATGAACGTCAAGTAGACCCTTCAAACTTGTTAGAGATATGTGCGAATCCAGTGAACAGTTAGTCAAAAGACTTGGTTCATTGGGAATATTGTGTATTGTTACTGGAACCCAACTTTTCACATTTTATTGACAGTTTAAAGAAAGTCTGGTATGGTCATTGCCTCTGGAATTCAAGTTAAAATCTAGCAAATCCACACACTGCAGTTATCTGATAGATCATAAGTATTTCTTTGTCCCATGTAACGGAGGTCATGTATATTTATTTGGGCATTGGATTTTCGCAGATTACCAGGCAGAGCTATGGCAAATGGACATCCTCTGTGGCTGTGTAGAGCCAATGAAGTGGAAAGCAAGGTTTTCTCCCGTGTTCTTCTTGCTAAGGTGCTTTTCACACTATCCAAAGCTTTAACCATTTCTTTCATTCTTGTTATAGCGGATAAATCCATACTAACATTTACTACATTGGCTCTTTGGTCTGATCCGGAACTTCCATTCTTAACAGACTTCTGGCATACAGGTAAGCACCAAACTCTATATATTAGTGAAGATTTAGCACATTTACAGAAGCCACAAGCAGATTTCATTTTCTAATGTACATTACCTATTGCAGACCGTACTATGTATTCCGGTCACACATGGAGTGATTGAAGTAGGTGTAACAAACCTGGTAAGTTGTTAATACCCCTGAGATTTTAGTATTAGAGGCTTTGATCCTATAGTTGATATGCTATAGTATGATGTATAGTATGTTATAGTAAGATGTATTGGATCAATTTTTGGACAGGTAGCAGAGGATCCGAGTATTATAGAGCAACTTAAGAACATTTGGGTTGATGAGGAGGATCCAGATCCAGAACCAGAGATATCATCGCAGCACTCAACTTCAAGTCTGCAGAGTTCAGATGGCAGTGTGCAGTCACAGGAAGAATGCATGCAGCACCCACACATTTCTGGCTTACAGAATGAGAATGAATCAATGCAAGCCATCAACTCCCCTAGTTGTTCAAATTATATTGCTTGGCCTTACTATAATCAAGAAGACATGGTCTACAATGGTGGAGGATATGTATCCAATTCTTATAATAATTCTCAGTTTCAGGCTAATGATCCCATGCTTGTTGGAATTGAGGAGAAGACCACGACCCACTCTGTGTCTCAACACAAGAACGAGATTACTGATGACAACAGTCCTTTTTTAAAAACAGTTTCTTTTATACTGCAACAACAGCCGTTGATCTTGAATTATACGCAGTTTAAAAATTCCTATGGCGGTGCTTTCTCAAAGTGGGTCAACAGAGGAGTTGCCAGATCCTCAACCAGATCACAATCAATGTTAAAAAGCATACTGTTTAAGATTACCAGGCTGCAATGCAAGGACGGGGACGAAGCCTGGCCTAAAACTAGTGAAGAAGCCCAAAATGGTTCTAAGCTAGAAGAGCTGAATACAGGTCATGTTCTCGCTGAGCGCAAGAGGAGGGAGAAACTGAATGAAAAGTTCAAGATTCTTAGATCTATAGTTCCATTTGTCACCAAGGTAATCTAATTAAACTTATTCCTTGAATTTGCAATTTTAACTAAAATGCATAGGGAACTTTAATTAGAAATTGAATTACCCACCCCTTTG
Source organism: Cryptomeria japonica (assembly GCF_030272615.1). Taxonomy (NCBI): domain Eukaryota; kingdom Viridiplantae; phylum Streptophyta; class Pinopsida; order Cupressales; family Cupressaceae; genus Cryptomeria; species Cryptomeria japonica. Next base: position 617,104,158 of record NC_081408.1, on the reverse strand, counting down.
CAATGGGGATTGTGAGCTGTTCCGATCCCATTGGGATGCGGGATTGTTCTTCCAATATCCTTTCTCAAGCCGCATTCTTTTGCTTCATTAGTCTTGGCAGGGATACATGAAGAAGAACACAAAGTAGTACTCTAAATACAAGGCTTTTAATTCAATGCTCTTGCATTAACTTCCAAGGAATGGTTTAAATACAAGGTCTTAACAAACACTGCTAAATGAGTCAACAACACCCTGTAAAAGAAAACCACACAGTCTGACAGTCATACTAAAGTACCATTTCAGTTTTGTTTTAGTTGTTTCAGATGAACTTTTATTCTTCAAAAGTTCAGAGTAATCTTGAAACATTCAATAAACGATGAAGATTGTAGTTTAAATACAGTCCCAGGCTTAAGCAATGTCATTTAGAGGATTTTATCAAGTACAAAAAAATCAGAGGAGATAGTATGGATATGATGTAACTGTAGAAATGTCTGGTTGTAATGTGATTAAGCCTTCTAGGTTTCCATGAGGTTAGCTGAATACTATGTTTCATGTTCTTGGAGCCCTTTTCTAAACCTTTCTTCAATGTTAGATAATATTATGTTCTTGGAGCCCTTTCCTAAACCTTTCTTCAATGTTAGATAATATTATGTATCTTCTGGCTTCACATGTGTTTTAAATTGAAACCATTTCTTGTATACCATAGATGAGGTACAGGAAATCTTTTCTTAAAACTTCAAGATAAACTGCTTATCCATATCGAAGTATAAATACATTTCTAAATAAACAGCTCGAATGACAATTGCTATCTTTGTCCTGCAACAGACAGACAAGACATCGATCTTAGGAGACGCCATAGATTATATGAAGCATCTTCAGCGCAGAGTGGTTGAGTTAGAATCTTGCAAGAAGAATCAGACAGAAAGTGAATGTACTGGGCCTTCAAATAAAGGTTTTGAAAGACTGGATAAGAGGAAGATCCGCGTTGTAGAAGAACCTACTTCATCAACAATTATTAGAGCAGTTGATGCATTTCGAGAAGATATTGAAGTATCGATCATTGATGAGGAGGGTCTAATAGAGCTGAAATGTGCTTGGAAGGAGGGGAAATTGCTGCAAATACTGCAGACTCTCTCTCATTTCTGTGTAGAAACTTATGAGCTTCAGTCTTCAAGGGTGCAGACCGACTTCCTTGTGGCAACCATAAAAGCAAAGGTAGTCTCAATACCCTAAAACCAAACCACAGGAACTTTACTCCCAAATAACAAATAATCTGCTGGCTGTTTAGGGTTTACTCTGTTAAAACAGAAGCCATATATATTTTTTGAATTGAAATGCCCTAAAGGTGCTCAAATACCTGCTGTGTATACATGCACTCTAAGCTCTCTGCACTGAATCTGTATACACCTTGCATTGTCTGGTTCGTTGAGCCTGTTTACTGAATGCCTAACTGAATTACTTTTGCAGAGAACTGTACATTAAAGCACAAAACCCATGACCTAAATTCACCATTCAATTCGAAAACACTAAAGGTGAATTCTGTAATTAAAAGCTGACAGTGGATTTGCAATTGTGCAGGTGAGGAGAACGCCAAGTGGGGAGAAAGTAACAATTGCCGAACTTAAGAAGGCCCTTCAGCTAGTTGTTCAATGATATGGGTTGGACAATTCTGTCATTTAACAAGGTTCAGGTTCTTCTGTATGGTCTTTGACGACCGTAAACAGGAACACCCATAATAGAAGATACTTGAGATGTGACTCTTCTTCTTTTAACTACCTAGTCATCTGAAGACAGTTTTTACAGTCGGCAAAATCCTTTAATGTTGCAGAGTTTCCAGTATGTAATGTCTTGCCCACCATTGTTGAGGAAAACTCACTCAGGAGAAATTCAATGAAGAGTATACGTATATACCACCAATCTAAAAAGTTCTTACACAGTTTTCTCCAAAAGTTCTAATGCCATTACTGATATGGACTGTGAAAATCAAATCCTACCAATCTACAGATTTTCAATTGCCATTTCTGTCCAAGTGGGGAATGCCAACTTTTTACCATACTCACAGAAGGTAGAAACCTAACAGAAGATTTTACACACTGGAAACTGGAAAAACAGAAGAAATGTAATTGTAGGAAGCTGTACTCCATTGGGTTTCTTTACATTTTCTGAAAGGACAATTGAATATGTTTATTGCTCCAAGATCAAATGTTTTCATATACATCATGTTACTCCTTACAGAAGTACTATGTCACAGATCTTTGATGCTTTTTGCCATTGAAATCCCTAAAAGTCCCAAAAGTGCCAAGGCCCATAAAGCTTAACCAGGACAATATTCCTTCTCAGTCTGTTTATAAAATAAAAATTTGAAGGCCCACCTGACAAAATTCACTACTCCTTTGAGTATTATTTCTGTCCTATACGGGACTTCCTCTGTAGCCCATCCTTTACATTCATGCCTGTAACTATCCGTTTTCGCAACCCAAAAAGAACACTGATGTAGTTAAATTTACATTTTTTTATTCTCACAGCCCTTATTATTTGATTTGATAGGCTTTTTACATGGATTCTCATTGCCAGAATTTTGCTCGGGAAAAATATTCCCGGGCCGGCAAATGTCTACTTATCTTAAAGATACGTTAGAGGCTGGCTTACCTGAAGATGCGGGTCACCGTCAAAAGATTCAGTTGGCGTCGCAAAAAAATTTCTTGTCCCGTCCCTTTCAACGTGTGTGATTGCTTAAATAATTAATCTCCATACCAGGTTTTAGAAACTTCCCCCACACTGCATATATGCATTTAATATATAATTTAATAATGATTTATTCTGTATTTTAAGTATATATAATAGTATCAAAATTTTATTATTTCTATATACATAATTTAGTTGAAGAGTTATTTTCAAAATAAGAGATCTAATCATTTAAATTATTATAAATATACAATAGATAATTAGATAAAGAAAATAATGATTTTACACTATAATTAATTTATCTATAAATATACATAAAATAATTAAATAATTGACAAATATTTTGTTTTATTTAAGAACTAATTTATTCATAACAACTTTTTTTAATATACTAATAAAATAATTATAAAAAATATAATATTTTAATTTAATAATGTTAATAAAATAAACAAAGAAAAACTCATTTTAACCATGCTATTGATTGAAAATCTCCATTTTCTATGTTTTTTCTACCTCACTCTATATTCTTTTCATTGTTTTTTTCTTTTCTTTGGAATAAGTTGTAGCCATGCTAAACCAAGGTAAGTGTCAACCATTAATATTATATTTATATTTATATTTTAAAAAAAAAGGTTGTTAAATTGAAGGTAAAAAATAAAAGTATTTGTTAAGGTGTTCACATCATTACACTCTACTTTTGATTATTGCTATGGAATATCTATTAATGTAAGAAGTGTTTTTTTTTAATTAAAAAATAATAATATGAATGGATGCAATAGTGGGGTTTGAATGTTTAAGTTAAATTTAATTATGTGAATAAATTGTAATTATATTTTGGTATTTTATCTTTAGAATTTATTTTGATCTGTTTGTTTCTAGTTTAATAATTAATGTGTAAAATAATGTATTTCATGTAGAAAAAATATAATTTGATCTAATTTACATTCAAAGTTATGTTACAAGCAAATTGTCACATATTTCATTACAAATGACCAATTAGCGATTGTTGCAAGTATTTGCATGTGTAGGTTGCTAGTTTTCCTTTGTGTTAGCATATGATATCTTTCTATGTTGGATTTTTGTGGCATACCCTATTATCCAATCAACAAGGGGAAATCACTAATAAGTCTAGCCCTTGGTCATATGGTAGGATCAAAAGAGGGCTAAAAACACATGATTCCTACTAGCGAGGGCTTAAAATTAGCGTCCTTTCTACCTCTCTCTAGTTTGATTTTTCAAAAGAATTTTGTAATATTGAAATTGTGAAGTGCATTTTAAGTAGCATAAACAAAATTAAAATTTTTATAAATTTTGATTTGAAACTTGAAATTGAGTGCCTTATTTTTAAAATTGATAATTTTTTTACTTGATCCATTGGAAACATTATTTCTCTAGAATTATAAAGTATCATTTTTTTTTGTTCCATTAAACTTTCTCTAAAGAACTAAACATATAAAGTTTTGAAATTTAGGGGGGTCTAAATATTGAATTGAGGGTGTCTCGTAATGTGTTTTTGTGCACTTTCATGTTTCCTACCACACTTTTTTTTTCTTTTTTATTTTGTTGCTCAAATGATCATGTCTCCCACATGAAATCCCTTCCATTTGAGTATTGTTCATAATCCTCATAATTGATAGAAAATCAGGTGTGAGTATTGTGGGAAGAAAAGACATACAACAAAAAAATTATATTCATCATCAATTTGATGAAATAAAATAATTTCTTCTCAATCATGGTATTACCTTATATGATCATTTGATTTCAACACTGCAAAAACATCATATGGTCTCACTCAAACATCTTGCAAGACATCCACCTTATTTGGGGATGAACAATGTAGCCCCATGACTTGTATTGAGATCTCACCTCCCTCATCACCTATTGCTATATTTAAATATAATTTTGATTCGTCTATAGCTTCAAATGATTATATGGACTAGTGTCTATTGATATCATTTTTCTAGATCTGCCACATTGGGATGTATTTCCACCAAACTTATCATCTTTATTTGTAGAGTCCATATTATATATTTAGAAGACACTATTAATGATATTTATTTTTTATTTTATGAAAATCACATCAATGTTGTTAGTCGTTCTATATACATCTTTAGATCTTTCTCTTACCTTGCTTACATTAGCTTCTATTGTGACATTATATAGATATTCATTAGTTTACACATTTGACTCAATCTTCATTTGTTTTGGCACCCTTTGCAACAATATCAAATTAGTTTTAGTTCAGTTGTTACCATACATTCATGATTCATGTACTTAATTCATTTATGGTACCTAATTTATCTTATCAATATTTATCACAGTTTTACATTGTCCCAAAGATCTTTAAGTATCATTTGAAGACATCATCTAGGTCTTTGGATCATGTGCACAATTGAAATATTTTCATTCTTCTTCTTGCATATTTCTATATGCAATAAGAAGATCACTTGCACACTTTTATGGTTTCATTTCTTCACAAAGGGAGGAATGATGTTCAACATGATTGGATCATCTTTACCATTGAATATTAGGCATCTACCATCATTGTGGGAGACTCTACTTTAGAGGAATGCATAGTCTCTATTCTTCTATCTTATGAGGGCAACTTTTTCATCACATGGGTTTTATTCTTCTCATTATTCTTTGAGAATAATTTATATTTTCTCTCTTTTGGTGAGGATCTTTATCTCGATGGGTTTTATCCTTTTCTCCACTTTAAGATAAATTGCATTATACTTGGATACCTCATTAGGCCTAGTTGTTGAGACCACCTAAATTATGCTTAAGAGAGGGTATTAGCATAAAGTTAATCTTTCTTAGGAGTGCCAAGTGCTATGTGCCTATCCTTAGCTACATGTTATTATTAGCTAGCCATGTGCTTTCTTTAGCTAATTCTAAATTAATTTTTCACACGTGCCTATTTTTAGGTACCACTGTTTTTAGATAGTTGTTACTCCATATTGTGAGTTAATCCATCATCACTTCAACTATTGCTTTATATTTTTTATATTTTGTATTAAAATTATAGGTAGAGCATGCATTTTCTTGTATGGATCGATCTACACTAGCACCGGTCTACAAATCTTGGCAATTTTACACTTCCAAATATATTCATCTTCTTTATATATAAATCCTCCTCATAACATAATGAAGGAGTAAAACATTAAACCCAATGTATACTTACTCATTACTAACTTAGTTCTTTAGCTTAGAATTTGAAATATATATTTTAAAATCATTTCATTATATTTTAATTTATATTATAAAAGAAAACATGTTAGTATTACACCATTTAAAATTTCAAACATTCTTTATTTTTAGTTTATATTTTACTAAATCCAACACTTCCAAGTGATTAATTTTTTTATGCTATTTTATTTTCCAAATCGAAAGATAAAAATTAGGTTACCTTTATTGTGAGAAAAATAGATTAATTTTATCCTTCTAATCTGTATTAATTAGACAAAGAATCAAATTAACTTTCTTAAGAAAAAATAAAAAAATGTAAAAAATAAATTATTAAATTAAAATTTATATATTTATAATTTTATCTTTAATACTTGAATGGGACAAGGTTGACATAAAAATTCTACTTATAAAAGAAAATTGTTCAAAATATAAGCAAAGACTTTTGAAAGAATGATTGAATTTTGGTTTTGCTCAAGGACTAATTTCTAATGTTACAATGTTAGCACCATATTACTGGAGTGACCTTTGATCTTGTGGTATTACAATATTCATTTTTTAGATTATACTAGTGTAGGTTTCTTTTCAACAAAAGTGTTAGAATATGGAAAGACTATCATATTTATATTAAACACTGGAGCAATACTTTTATAGCATCCTAAATTGTACTCGCTTACAATTTTGCCCTCACCTTGGTGTTCTTTCCTCTACGGCCTAACTGAAGCATTGATTCTGATCACACCCTTCATTCATGTCACCTTTTTACCTTTTCATCAGTTTGACCCTCTTGACAGAGATCCTAACTTGTAGGACCATGGTACCCACGCCCTGGGCCTAATCAGGACCAAGGCATATGTGCCCTAGGCTCCTTGATTGGGCCCCAAACTATCCCCAATGGTCACATTCTAAGAGTGGGAAATTAGATCCCATGTCAACTTAGGTCAAAAATTTAATTTAATTTTTGACAAGCAAGTATAAAAGGAGGTCTACCCCTCTCATTTTGAAACCTAAGAACCTCATTCAAGATCTCAATTACACTCCAACAAATTCAAGTGAGCAAGCAATTAGTCTTCTATCAAGCATTGGAGCAGAGGTGAAGTCAAGATTCAAGCATTCAAGATGACATTCATGCTCTATGTTTTATGAAGGCAATCTACATGAAACCCTAATTCCTTATGAATACAAACAAAAATTCATTAAAGGTATATCATTAGTGTTTCATTCATTTTAAATCTTTCCCTCAAAAGGAAAGTATTCCACTGCAGTACTTCATTTATATTTTTTATTCAATTTCATGGTTAATTCCAAAACTGGGGTTTGACCTAAGGCAAATCCCTATCCCAAAAAAATTTCCCTTCTTTCTATGTGCAGGAAATAGATACAAAGATACGTTCAGGAGGATCAACAAGATTCACCATGATAAATAAGTTCAACTTTCAACCATGAGAAATTCAGAGGACCATGGCGAATTGATACTACCTAATACTAAAAATTCAGACCAAACTTATGAGAACATACTTGAATCATCTTCTTCTGCTTAGATCCATGTTGGTGGCTCTGTACAATATCTGTAGCTTACTCTTTCTATCAAATTGCTTCAATAATTCACTATCTTGCCCTAATCTTTAACAATTCAATTTCGATTCAATATGAGGAGGAAAGAGCCCCATATAGGAGGCTTGGAATCTGATCAAAATCTACATCTATCAAGGCTAGATCTATTAGATTTCTCTCCCCCTCAATGTAATTGGTTAATTAGGTCATTTAGTAGTTTTATTATCTTAATTTATCCCTAACCCTAATTTTCCACTATTACATTTTTTGGTGAACCCGCCTTTTGTACCTTAATTTCTTATTTGTGATCTTGAATCTGATTGTTTATGAATTTTCAAATTCAGATTTACACTCATAAGTTTTATTTGTAATTGAATTACATAATTTTAGAGGTTAAATTCACAAAAACCCTATTTTATAATTTTAAAATTGAACTTGTGTATTGCCTAATTCAGATCCATTGTCTCATATCTAACTGTTTATGCATTTTAAAATTCAAATTTGCACTCATAGATCTCATTTTCAATTGAATTACATAAATTTAGAGGTTAATGATTCTAAATTTAACTTATGGGTTGCATAATCTTTCAAATCTAATCTTTATGACATGTTATGCTATGATTTAGAGGCATTTATCTTTCAAATTCACAAATCAAATTGCTTAATTTATTGGCTAGTAAATCACTTTTACATAAAATTGCATTGTTTAATCACAATTTTTAATTTATGCTTTCAAATTTCCCTCCTTTGTGCATGATTTTTGTTACCATTATTCCTACCTACAATATTCCTGCGAGAAGTTGCATAATTAAGGATTCCCAAGGTTTAATTACTACGGATATGGAGCCTAATTTGTATAGCTTATTTCATGAGAATGTTGGTCCTTCCTCTAACCGAACTGATGGGGAGATTTACTCAAAGAGAGTTAATTCCTTGTTTAAGGGTAGTCAAGTGTTGTCCTAGTGGGCTTCATTCATTGTTCATCTAGTCTACTAATCAATTTAGGCATCTTAACTCTCTAAGAGTGCTCCCAATCAAGAGGTGCTCATTGGTTGCTCAGGCATGGTTGAGATTCACAAGGGTAAATCCAACCTTACACTCTCAAACTCCTAACAGATGCTTGTAGAGGTTGTGGTAGGTTTTTGTGATGTTATTCAAGGGTAATCAACTGGTTTTGAGTGAGGATTTGATTCATTTACCCATCGCTCCTTCCTTTTCCTATTTTCTAGGCTAGTAGCCCTAGAGCCCCAATTATCCCTACTTGACCAGTTTTTGTGGATTTACTCACAATCTCTCCAAAGACCCACACAAACTCTTTGCTGATCAGGATACCCTTTTGTAATTACTTTCCAATTTATGAATTTAGGAATCCTGGTCTGACTGGATAGGTACGAAACCCGATAAATGCTTGTTCTAGGTGGTTTTGGGCTTGTTTGGGTTTTTTTCCAAGGGTTAGCTGTCTTCCTTGATCTGTCTAGTGCAGGAGTACCTAAGCACCAAGAGGCTACAAGAAGATAAAATATAATTCATGAGTAAATTCAATCACATTTGAGTTTTTATGTTCATTTTAAGTCACGGTGAATCAATATGTAAGGCTAATTAGAGCCATTTGTAAAAAGTTGTCAAATTGTCCTAGTTAAGGTCTTAATTGGTCAAATGGTTAAAAATTGTGAAATGACCCTTGAAATGGTAATAAGAATGTATGAGATTGTTAAATGGTCATTTGGACATGTATTGAAGGTTTTTTGTAAAACCATGAAGTCATTTGTGCAAAAGTGTAAAAGTTGTCAACTTGACAACAAAATGTTGTCAAGCCATGTTGCAAAAATGCAACAAAAGTTGCAAAAGGGGTTAAAAGTTGGTTATGAGAGGTAGTTGTAAGGTCAAAATGGACCAAGAGTCTATAAAAATTCATTGTATGGTTGTTCCAAAGGAAAAAAGGAAGAAAGGGAAGAAAGAACATTTTGATACATTTTGGTGCATTCTACTATTGCCATTTTGATTGGCTTTCCAGTTTTTATGTTGGTTCCAGGCCTTGTAAGACCATGTATGGCCTAGAAACCTTTGTATATGTATAATTGATAGTTAGATACGTGAATTACCTTTCTTTTCCTTTTGGTTTGGAGTGATTATGTTTAGAAATGAATAAGTTATGGAATTTTTGGTGAAAGTTGTTAATTGCAGATTTGATATTTCCTAAGAACAGTCATGTTGCAGCGTATGGTATGAAATCATATGGGATTATTAAGACCTCTAAATAGATTTATTAGAAATATATGTGAATCCTCTTTCTTTTCCCTTTGGTCTAAGTCGTTTTTGTTTATATTTGTGGAAGTTGTGAATATTTTGGTGAAAACCAGTTTTAAACCATCTTCAATGGAGTTGCAGACAATGGTTTATCTTTATATAATGATTAAACCATTGTAAAATTTAATGGATTGCATATTATGAAAGTAAATCCATAAAGGGTTCATGTGAAATTGGTTTGGGATCATTTTGGTTTGTTGTTTGAAAGATATTTGATGCCCTAGGTGGACTGGGCATGCACATGATTTGTTTGGGACAACAGAAATGGATCATAATGCAGCGGCCATAACTATTAATCTAACCATTGGATGTGGCTAATTTCTAAATATGTTGTTTGTAATCTAGTTATTCCAGGTCTGACCGAAGGGATTGAGGTGTTTAAATATGGTTAGAAAGTTATAGACCTCTGTGTACAGGTCTATCCAAAGGGACAGCAAGTTGGCAAGTTTGATACCTAGATTAAGTTTATGTTTTCTTGATTGATTGATTGTTGAAGAATGATGAATTATGACTCTAATAAATTGTTATCATTATTAAAATTTGGATGGATCAACATGAACCTAGAGTTGTGATTGGTTTTCCAGGATGCTCTGCATCACTGCCACACCTCCAAATTCACACATTTTCTCTTCCACACATCACTTGTTCATCCCAAATGCTTTGCAACTCCAACCTTGCTTATTCCTACAAACACTTGCATAATCTTATTCATTTCCTAACTAGGCTATGACTAAGCTCGCCTAGGAAATGATGCTCATTGGACTTTCAATGACCTCCAAAGGAAAATAAAAGCTATATACATTGTACAAAGGTTCCATGGCTTGATTTCCAAGGGCTATTGAGAATAACTCAAAGGACTTCAAGCTAGAACCATGTTTGGGCCTCTCAAACCCTTACTCAAGCCAGGAGCTTGCAAAATTGAAAACTCAATTAAAACCTGCAAATAAACTAAGCAAATTGCTTCCTGAGCACTACAAGAACATGTAAAAAACAACAAGAAAAGTACAACAATGGAATCAATCCATTAAGTATGGATTGTTGCTCTAATTCCTGAGAAATGCAATGTAAAACTTCAAAAATGGTCTCAAATTGTATTCCAATCAGCTCCAAGCGTTCAACAACCTCATTGCATTCATTCTTAGAGATTTTATATGCCATTTTTGTCCTAACTGAATCTCCATTGGTTTCCTAACCAACCCTTTGCTCAAAAATGCAAAAAGTTGCTCAACGTTGCAAAAAGTTGTCAAGCAACTTTGACAACTTTTGCCAAAAAGTGCATTTTTGCCTTACATGCTTTGTTTTCTCCTCCAAACCATCTAGGATGACTAAAAACCATTACATTAACATGTCCCAATTCCAAACAAGGCTATTCAAGGCATTTTTCATCAAAATGAAAGATTATGCCATTTTAGGCTTACAAGGGCTTACAAGGCAAAATTGAGCAAATGCATTGTCCTAAGGACATTCAACCTAGAAAAGCATAAAAAAAGATTATGAAGACCTAAGAGAAGACTCTTATTGACCACTCCAAACCAACCTATGAACAAATACACCAAAATGAAGAAACTGGACTCAAAACTAGGTGCTCCTACACCATACTCCCCCAAAGAAAATAAGTCAAGTGACTCCTTGAGGCAGCAAAGAAAATGGAACTCCATGCTTAGAGAAGTCTGCCTTAGGTATCCAAGTAGCCTCTGATGCTAGAAGGTGCTTCCACTTGACCAAGTGCTCCATGTAGGTGGTATGCCTTATTTTCTTCAAAATTTTAGAATCTAACACCTTCTCGGCTTGGGGAATGGGTGCAACTGGTAAGGGCAGGTTTGAAACTGCTTGAGAGACCTCTAAAATTATGCTATCTTCTACTGGAAGTGTTCCCTTATACTGCACCAAATCTGCCACATTGAAAATGGGTGATAAAGCCATATCATCGGGTAAGTCTATCTTGTATGCATTATTGCCATACTTGGCCAAAACTTTGCAAGGACCTATCCTCCTCATCTGAAGCTTACTAGGGACACCTTTCTAAAGTCTTGCCTTTTTCAAATGAACCATCACCATGTCACCAACAACAAATTGGATATCTTTCCTTTTCTCATCCACTTTGTCTTTGATCTTTTGAGTAGTGTCTAATAGGGCTGTCCTAACCTACTCATGAACCTCTTGCATTGATTGAACCATGTCTAAGGCATGTCCACTCTACTGTCCCATCTTTCCCACATCTCTAAGCTCCAAAAATCCTCTAGGATGAATGCCATACACCACCTCAAAAGGAATTTTACTGGTGAACCTATTCACACTATCATTGTAGGCAAACTCAACTTGATGGATGATCTGATCCCAAGCTTGACCATACTCTTTTGTTAGGAATCTAAGTAGATTCCCAAGTGTTCTATTGATCACCTCAGTTTGACCATCCGTTTGGGGATGATAGGCTGAATTGAAAGACAAATTAGTACCTAATCTTTTCCACAAAGTCTTCCAAAAATGACCAATAAACTGTGCATCCCTATCTCGCACAATGCTGATAGGTAAACCATGAATCCTAATAACCTCTTTGAAAAACAAGTGAGCAATGTGGTTGGCATAATGAGTGACCTTGCATGGAATAAAATGAGCCATCTTACTAAACCTATCTACCACAACATAGATTCTATCAAAACCTGATTTGGTTTTTGGCAAACCAACCACAAAGTCCATACTTACGCACTCTCATGGCTGGTTGGGAATAGGTAAAGGCTGATAAAGACCAGCATTAGAAGATGTACCCTTATCTCTTTGGAAAACCACACATTGCTCCACATATCTTCTGATATCTCTTTGCATTTTAGGCCAAAAGTAGAATCTTTGGACAAGTTCCAAAGTCTTGTTCAAACCAAAATGTCCACTCAAGAATCCATTATGCTTCTCTTGCATCAAGTTTTCCCTCATAGACCCTTTAGGAACACATAGTTGTCCTCCTTTGAACAAAAGGCCATCTTGCAAGGTGTAATCTGCATATTCACTATGAAAATGGTTTCCAAACCATTGGCAAACCTTGTAGGCATCAATAAAATCTTCATCTTCTTCATACAAATTCTTGAATCTATCCACTCCAATGCTTTTTAGCTACACTTCTTGCACTATTAGTAACCTCCTACTCAATGCATCAGTTACCTTATTACATTGTCCTTTCTTGTGTTTGATGGTAAAGGTATATGACTGCAAATACTCTACCCATTTAATATGCCTATGGTTTAACTTTTCTTGAGAATTAAGAAAGCGAAGAGCTTGATTATTAGTGTAAACCACAAATTCCTTAGGTAGCAAATAGTGCCTCCATTTCCTAAGTGACTAGACAAGTGCATACAATTCCAAGAAGGCAACCGGTCTATTGTCTTGACTCAAAACTTCTCCAACCGCTATGTTGCTTTCATCACATTCAATTGTGAAGAGTTTGTCAAAGCTTGGTAGGATAAGTACTGGCTGAGTAGCCACCCTTGTCTTCAAGAGATCAAAACCTCTTTGTGCCTCCTTTGTCCATACAAACTTGGTTCTCACACCTCCCTTGATTGTCTCAAGCATGGGTGCACATATTTCACTGAACCCTCTGATGAACTTTTTATAAAACTGAGCCAAGCCATGGAAACTTCTCACTTCACTTACTGTCCTAGGTGTGGGCCAACTGATTATGGCTTCCACCTTAGAGGTATCCATCTTCAAATCACCTCTTGAGACTATGAACCCAAGATACACTAATTCCTGTTTCATAAACTCACATTTCTCCAAATTGATGGTTAGTTGTTCATCACATAGTTTACTTAAGACAATTTCTATATGCTTAAGATGCTCATCTTTAAACTTGCTAAAAATTAAGATGTCATCTAAGTAAACAACAACAAATTTACCAATGTAGTCATTGGGTAATTCATTCATGAGTCTCATGAATGTGCTAGGGGCATTTGTGAGTCCAAATGGCATAACAAGCCATTCATAAAGTCCTTTTTGTAGTCTTGAAGGTTGTCTTCCATTCATCACCCTCCTTTATTATGATTTGGTGATAACCACTCTTGAGATCTATCTTGGTGAAGTATTCAGCACCTCCCAAACAATTCATCAAGTCTTCAATTCTTGGGATGGGAAATCTATATTTGATAGTAATCTAGTTTATGGCTCTAGAGTCAGTGCAAAGTCTCCAAGTACCACCCTTATTTAGAGCCAAAATGGTGGGTACTGGACATGGACTAATACTCTTCCTAATTAGTTCATTATCTAGAAGTTCTTGTATTTGCTTGGCTATCTCCTTGTTTTGATCCAGTGTCATTTTATAAGCTGCCTTATTGGGTAAAGAAGCTTCGGGTATAAAGTCAATTTGATGACTTATGGCACGTTGAGGAGGCAATGTAGTTGGTGTTCCATCACTAATGATGTCCTCAAACTGATTTAGAACTTGCCGCACTTCCTTAGGAATGCTCACCTTCTTCTCCTTGCTATCCTCTTTTGGCTTCATAACAGTGGCAAACCCCACTCCTTCTCCCTCCTTGAGTGTGTTGATGAAATATTTCTCACCAACCAACACCACATTAGGACCTTTGGATCTACCCTCTACTTGGTCTCCTATGGACTAGGTTTTGTAGGTGGTTCCATCCTTTTGGAAGGTATAAGCATTCTTCTCTCCATGATGTATTACCTTT